>NC_084799.1:204495056-205846745 GCF_963169125.1 Humulus lupulus
AGTAAACCTATTATCTAACCATTATTATTGCATATTAATATTTGAATATTAAAATAATATCAAATATTAGTTTCTTATAGTTATTGATATTTGTAAGACCAGTGAATTTTGGAGAAAGTATATTTATTATATCACTGGAATTGATATTATGACTAATTAATAATAATATAAATATTTATATTTATATTGTTATCATTATATTGATTATTACAACTTTATGTTAAAAATATGATTTATTTTATAAAATGATTATTTGAATATATACATTCATATACGTATTGCTATTGAAGTATTTTGTTATCAATATTGAAATAAGTTTATTTATAGACGATAATTATTATTGTTGTTAGGATTATAATTATTATTATCATTTATATAGTTTCTGGTATGATTAATATACACTATCAATAGTGTATATTTACGGATTAGATAGAATTTAATAAATTATGTGCCTTGAATAGGATTTGTATGGATTGATTGATTGACTCTTGGTGAGCCGTTTTAAAATAAGCTAAGGACCTAAGGTAAGTAAATCTCACCTTTTTGTGCTTAAGTGTAAGATGCATGCCTACATTGATTGTGTACATCTAATGAGTTAAGTATGGTATGATGATGATGCATATGATAAGTATGTGAAGAATGGTTATATGAACACCATAAGGGTGTTGTGTGATATGTAATTGATGAATTATGTGATATGTGAAAGATGTCTTACTTGGTTAAGAATGATATGAATTATGTGCAAGTATGTGTTCTTATGTTGATGGATATGTGGATTACTCTATGTTCATGATTTGTTATATGTTATGATATATGAAGCGTTTAAGTTTTTAGGCTGGAAACCTTAGACCTGAGCCATAGCTCTACGTTAAGGTATAACAACGCCACCAACCCAAAGCTTCATGTATTATGACTAAAGATGTTTTGAGTTATATGAGATGTGATACAATGCCTTGATTGAATACCATCAACATGAATCATGAACATGAACATTGGCATTTCAGCATCAGCATGTATGCATGGCATGTACAGTTATGTGATACATTATTATGTGATATAAGACCATGCATATGAATATGAGAAAAGTTATGAAATGCCTTGAAAAGTCTTATGTAAAGTTAAACATTTAAATGACACAAGGCTTAAGCAAAGTGATAATAAGATGTTAAAAAGGGTGCCACTGTTTCGATGAAGCAATTAAGTAAGTGTAATGAAGAAGACGGAGGTCTATAAGACTTATAGTGGCTGCCCACTAGTGTGGGCTAGGTCTGAGTTGACCATTCCGATATGTTTGCCATGTTTCCGTCTTTCTCCTCCATATGTGTAATAAGTATGGCAGCTATGGCAACGATGAAATGAGTGTTATGATGAGCCTAGCCGCGATGATGGCTAGCCGGAGGAGAACCCATGGGATTCTATATGATATGTGTAACAAGCCCTGCAGGCATTGGCTGAATCAAACAGTGTGCACAAGTGATATTGGGCCCATAAAAATGTGAAACTAAAAGAAAGAGCATAAAAGTAAAGTTTGAAAGTGCATAAGCAATAAATGAAATGCATAAGTATATAAGTCAGCATATTAGTATGTGTGCACTACAAACTCACGACATTCATGTGTATGTGTATGCATGAGATTTGCTTACTGAGCGTTAGCTCATTATGTTATTTTTCAACATTTTTCCAGGTGTGGCTTTAGCTGTTGAGCAACTTGTGGAGCACGGACTCAGTAGCAATGCAATAATGGTTTAGAGTTTTCATATGGCTGCCTTAAATTTAAAGTATTCATACGTGTAATAATTTCTACTAATAAGTTTATATAAAAGTTTTAAATTTTTCCGTATTTCTTCGTATCATTTTATTTAATTCTTTTGGTCAAGTGCCTAACATACTCCTAAACTCTAGAATTACGAGTATGTGGCGAACGTACCCTACCTTAGGGACGTTACAGTAAGAATATGCTTGATATGAATGAATGCGTAGAGAAAAAATGTAATGACAAAAGTAAATAAGAGACAGTATTTTATAGTGGTTCAGCCCCAAGATCTGGTAATGACCTACGTCCACTTAGACTGATATTGATCTAAGGACCAAAGGAGTGATCAAAGAACAAGGGTTCAATGAGTTTCACTTACCTCTGAAGAACAATACAATATTGCTAGGAGAATTACTATAATCTCAAATGATTCAAAAGCCAAAAAAAAGTCCCTCCCTTGAGCTATCTTCTGCTATTTATAAGCTCAAGAGGGGTTACAAAAGATTGTTACAAATATTCTCTCCTGAATAATCGGATATCCAGGAGATTGTGCGAGATAAATTCGGGATTCACAAAGATCTTCTCATAAATGTTGCTTTGTACGCGGAACTATCGACCAGACTGGTCGCAGGTAAGACTGGTTCGCAGTGCTTCTAATGTGTCCTCTGGTCGATACTCTAACAGAACGTCTCCAGGTGTTAGACACGTGTCCAGGGATCACTTGCCACATCATCAATGCTAATTTTTTAGATAACAATTAGTAAGTTACCTAGAAATTAAACACATATCAGAAAATCTAATATACTCATTTCATAACATGATCATAGCATGTTACTTAACCCAGTTCTTTAAAAAAAAACAAAGATTTGAAACATGATGGTAACCAGTAACTTAACCAAATCTAAAAAATAAAAAAATAATCAGATCTTAAATGTGATGGTAACCTGTTATTTAACCTAAAAATGTAAAAAAAATCAAATTTGAAAAATCAAGATCCAAAACTAAAAAAAACCATTGAATAAAAGAAGACGGTCACAAAAAAGATCGAAGAAGAAGAACAACAAACAAAAAAATAAAATAATTATGTATATTAAAAACATACAAAATAAGTGGAACTACAACTTTAATGTTCATAATTGGGATAAAATGATAAAATTTCCCTTAAAAAACAATTAAACATACGTAATTAAACATTTGACATTTTTTGAAAATCATATAAAAATATGAGAATTTTAATCACTTCTATAATTAACTAAAAATTGGCAAAATCCATGTACTTTGGAAAGGGTATAAAATCTCATGCTTATGTAAGAAAAAATCAAAAGATTTAGTAGTTTAGAATCTTTATAAGATGAATAGTTTAGTTTGTATTTTTTTTAAATAAATTTAAAAGACAATACTCATATTATGTTAAGACCATTATATTGTGATTTAGATTTTTTTTAGGAATACACTTTATTATTATTTAAATTAAAAATTGAATAAGATTACAAAATAACCTGATTGTCTAGTTAAATGTCATGCAAATATGCTTTCGAAAAATTAGACAATAAAAGTTTAAAAAACAAAAGAAGGAAGCGTGAACCTATCTGAAACCCCTCAAAGAAGCGCATTTCCACTTGAAAAATAATTAAGATTTATAAGTTACCATGATATACTTTACATATGGGATTGTTTGGTATGCAGAAATTTGTAGACGAGAATGAGAATATGAACATATTCTCACATTTGGTTCTGGTTTTGAATTTTTTCAACTAGGGAAACTGAACTCTAGGGGGTTTAACTTTTCCCGATTCTGGGTTCAAGTGAAACCCACATGAATAGGTAGTTTTCAGTTGCCCAGGAATGTGAAACACTCCAAAATTACTATTACTTTTTAAAAATAAAAAATAATCTTAAACCAATTGTATTTTAGTTAATAACTTATTTTATTTTTAAAACTTATAATATAAAACAAATGTACAGAAACTATAAAATGATTAATAATTTTTGTTTATAAAAAAATTTATATGTAAATCCTTCGTATCACTAGTTTAAAATAATAAATGAAATACTATTAAAAGTAAAATAAGAATATTGTTGTATTTTTAAAAATTATACTTTATTCTAGTATTTTATAACTACTAGATACAAGCAACATGCAATATGCACATTTGCTTAGTTTTATTTATAGAATTCATTAATTATTTTTATTAAATTTATATTAATGTCATATAAATTTTGAAATAAATATCATATTTTAATTAAATAATTTATTTATTTTGGTTTAAGTTTATGTTTGTTCTAGTTTTTGAATTTGGGAGTGACAACAATAGATTATATTATATGTTTAATGTAATATTAAATATTATACGTGGATTTTAAATTTAAGTTTATTGCTAGTTTTAAAATAATAATAAATTATTGCTAATTCACAGTAAATTATATTATATGATATTATTATAATAAGTGAATTTAAGTTTAATTAAATTTTATTTAAGTTATAAAACGTATGATTTTATTATTTTTTAAATAATTATTATGGTCAAATATCAAAAAAATATCATATTTTAATTTGTTTAATTATTTATTATTTTAAAATAATTATTATTGTAAAATATCTGAAAAATATCATATTTAATTTATTTAATTATTTATTAATTTTAAATAACTATAATTATAAAATATCTCATAAATATCCTATTTTATTTTTTTAATTATTTATTTTTATTTTAGTTTAGTTTAAATGTTTACAAACTACAGTTAAATTTAAGAATATTATGTTAAATATAAGAATATTCCGTTAAAGTTAACATTAAAAAAATAAAAAACTGTTAAAACTAAGAATTTCCGTTATCTATACACTTATTATATAGAAGAGATAATTTTTTTTTTATTTTGTTAAATTTATTTCATGAGTAAATCTTTTTATAAATTATAGTAGAAAATTTAGTAGTTTTAAAAAAGTATTATTTACTAATTATGATTAGAGATATTTGCCGCAAAACCACTTATACTTTTATGTTGTTGACACATAACCCTCCAATCATATAAATTGGTGGCAAAACCACTTTCGTCCATGTTTGGGGTTAATTAAGTGCCAGCGAGGAAAAGTTATTTGTATACGATTGGTCCACGTGTATACTTATATGGCATAAATTAATGATGTGGATAAAACTTAAATTAAAAATGTTTTTCGAGATTAAAATAAAAGTAACATAAATTAATCTTGTTAAATTAAAAGTAACAAGATTAAAATAAATAAAAATACATATTTGAAAACCGTGAAAATTTCTAACGTATGGTAAAAGAGAAGAATGCATACCTGAAGAACCCAGTTGTGCGAGAAGTGAAGAACTTAGTCATCCAAGAACGCATAACATATTGTTTTATCATTTTATAGTTTAATATATAAATATATTTATATATATATATTATAAGCTTTAAAAATAAAATTGTTGGACCCAAAATATTCGGCCCAAAAACCCTTTCCTCATTTATCAAATATTCAAAACGGAACGTTTTGACAAAGAAAGGTTCCGAAGGCATAAGTTGTGAGTCAGAGGCGATCTGCGCCTTTGACCCTTGAGCGAGACATTCAAAGTTGGTATTTTTGGAGGGAAATTCAGTTATTTCTTTCCCCCCATTCCAGGGTTCGCTTGAACCAACTAACTGCTTTGCATATTTTGTCCTATAAATATAAGATTCGTAGAAGGGAAATGGATCGAACTTTGAACTGACTTAAGCATCGGAGTGTCTTTCTTGCAGGTGATCCCGACGAGTCAAAGGCAAACCTCATCACCGGAATAGTAGCAAGTCATCATTCATCGTTGGGTTTTACTTCCAGATATAGAAAGACAAATTGTTGCTTCAACAATTGGCGTCGTCTGTGGGAATCGAGAAACATTTCGGCCTTAGCCACGTCGTCGAACCAAGAAATCAAGATCCACTACGAACCCAGAAATTATGCCACCAAAAGGCAACGGAGTTTCGGGCCCAGTCGCACAGAGCGTCCCTCCGGCAGACATGAGCGACCATATCGATAGGATGTGTCTCCTGTTGGAGGCGAGCCAGCAGCGGTCCGACGAAGCAATCAAGACATTGACCAAAGCCCAAGCTAGGCTCGAAGCCGAGATTGCTGAGCTACGCAGGTCCGCTGACACGACTCGCAACACCCAAGCCCACGACAATCTTGATTCTAGCAGATCTGAAGTTCTAATCGACCGCGTTAATTCCCCTCATCAAAACATGAACCCAGGTAACGAAAGATCCCAAGGCATCCCGCCATCCTCCGGGGTCGAGTGCGCACAGAAGAAGTCTGCACTCATCTCTGCTCCACCAACAAATAATCCTCCACCACCTGGTAGGGATGACAAGACGAAGCGGAACCAAACAGATCATACGAAGGAAGGAAAAAGGCCAAGACAGGATCGACAGCCATCACGATACCCATCCTTCGAATACACCGTCCCGCAAGAAGTCATTTATGAAGAAAATAAAGACAGACCTATCTGGCGAGAGCCCTACAAAATTACCACTCCATCTGACAAAAGGGATAAAAGCAGATACTGTCTCTTCCACAAAAATCACGGTCATACGATCGCTGAATGCCACAATTTGAACAATCAGATCCAAGCCCTCATGAGGAGTGGGAGGCTTACCCAATACATCAAGGAGACGGGCAGACCAGGCGCCTCGCGGCAGAATCCCGCTTCTGCCCCCGCTCCACAAGCGTCAGACCCCGTGCACACAGCCTCTGACAGCACCCAAGAGCCTCTTAAGCAAGTCCCTATGATCCACGGGATCGTAGAACCCACTGACAATCAAGAGCATACAACCAAAATCCATAAAAGGATGGAAGAATGAGTGAAGCGATACAAATCATTAGGCCACGTGGTCAATCTCGTCACTTCAGAAGACAGAAGCTACCCAGCCTCTGCAATCACCTTCATCGATGATGACCTGAAGGGCGTAAACCTACTCCATGATGATCCACTCGTCATTTCCCTACAGGTTGACCATAGCCAGCTGGGCAGAGTTTTGATCGACGGGGGCAGTGGGGTCGACATTGTAATGCCCCGAATTCTCCGATGAGTTTAACGGCATGAATAGTAGGCCGGGAGGGCCATACTTGCTTAATTATGTTATTAATCGATTAAATGCATGTATATGTTGATTATATTATGATATGATGTGAAATGCATGCATATGAGTCCATATTTACAATTACAGGGGTATGATGATAATTTGGCCCGTTGAGGGTAATTTGTGTATTTGGGTGCATAACTTGATTTGTGAATGAGATTCTATTATTATGGAGATATATTCGAGCTAAGCAACATGAGACGGTTATTTTTAGTGGATTAGCGGTTTTACCATAATGGGGTCAATTTTGGGGTAATAGAAATGTTCATTTGATGATAAATTGGGAATATTTGAGATCAGGGTGGAATTTTGGAGGTTTTGACTATAATGTCCCCGGGGGTGTTTTCGGGACCCCGAGCATTAGGTTTTATTTGAGGTTACTTAAGGTTGAAGTAGCTTATCAGATAGAACATACGATAGAAAACCTTCCGTTCTCCCTTTTCAAAGTTCGTTTTACCGTTTGAGCCTTTTTGACGAAATCTTGAGTTCTAGGAGTCGAAATCGAGTGAGGATCGAGGCATAGCGATCCTAGGGAAGATTAGAAGCTTCTTAACCGAAGGATTCGACAGAAAACATCCCAATTGAAGATAATCGAAGTTTAAGTTTTGAGTTTTTCCGAGTTTCTAAGCTTTGAATTGATTTTGTGAATTGTTGAGTTTTCGGTTCGTTCGAGCCTTGGATTTTGAGGGTTTTGATGCATGGGGAAGCTTGGGAACTTTGTCTTGATGATTGGAGAATGTTTAGGGATGATTTTGGAGGCTTTGGAGTGTTAGAAACGCGGTTGGGAATGGCCCAGGGTGGAGTGCCGCGGCCCTGTTCTTGAGGCACCGCGGCCCTTCTTTGAGAAGCAGGTGGAGGCCTTGTGCCTGCTGGGCGCCGCGGCCCTTGATGAAGGGCGCCGCGGCCCTAGCCTTTGGGAACCCTGGGGGCCGCGGCCCAAGGTGCTAGGGCCGCAGCCCTTGCCCTGTTTTCGCCCCGTTTGCTCGTTTTGACCCCGGAAACCTAGTTTTAGGCCTCGGGAGTGTCCTTGCTACTTGGATTAGCTTGGATTGATCTCTTGGAGGTTAGATAATGGTTTGAGACCCTTGATTATCTTGATTATTAATGGTATCCCAAATGTGTTGTGATTAGGTAACCGCTAAAGGACTAAAAGCTAAACCGTTCTCAGAGGTTGTTCTTTTGTTCATTCTAGCTCGACTCAAAGGTAAGAAAACTGCACCCAAAGTGTGACATGCATGGATATTTGTGAGGCATGTTGATTGTATAAATATGGACATGGATTGAATACAGAATCGACAAAAGTGTTAGTATCAGCTGTGAGGCTGTGACTTACTTGTCAGGCTCGGCAGTGTTACTGGACACAGGTCAGGAAGCGCTGACTTACTTGTCAGAACGGCCTTAGCGTGAATCACGCAAGCCAACAGAGATTAGATCTAATCGACCTTTAGCATTGAATGACTCAAGGAGCATTAATGCCTGACCGACCCTGAGGGTCGATGAACAAACAGAGCCTGGAGGCTAGTGGCTTACCCATCAGCCACTCTCCCGCTACAAAACAGAGCTTGAAGGATAGTGGCTTACCTATCAGCCACTCTCTTGCTAGAAAACAGAGCTTGAAGGCTAGTGGCTTACCCATCAGCCACTCTTCCGCTACAAAACAGAGCTTGGAGGCTGGTGGCTTACCTAGCAGCCACTCTCCCGCTAGAAAAGAGAGCTTGGAGGCTAGTGGCTTACTCAACAGCCACTCTCCCGCTAAAATCATGTGATGTTCATTTGCTTGTTTGAAAGCTTTATGTTCAGTATGATTATAATGATAATCATTTGATAATGTTTATGAGAAATGTTATGTTTTCTTGCTGGGCTTTGGCTCATGGGTGCTATGTGGTGCAGGTAAAGGGAAAGAAAAGCTCACCTAGCCTTGAGTGGGGAGCTGATGTGGTGGTGTGTACATATGCGGCCGCTTGACCGCCACGGTCATGGTGTTCTCAGAGGAACTAGGGGGTTTACCCTATTTTTGCCGCTTAGGTCGGCGGGTTTGTAAATTTCAAACACTAGTGACCATTTTGTACTGAGAACCTCTTGTAAATGTTTTGTTTAGCTCTGCAGAGCAGTTTGTAATAAACTCTCCATTTCCTTTTTATTGGTTTTGTACCTTAACCTGTTAATCATACTTAGAGCACGTTTTTGACCAAAGGACTCAGGCAATGAGTCAAATTTCCGGTCCACCGTTCACCGTAACTGTTCTGGGGTAGCCAGGGCGTTACAGACATCCTCTTCTGGGAAGCTTTCCAGAAGATGGGGCTAGAGGAGAATCAGATCCGGCCCTCCACCATGCCCATTTTGGGATTCAACAGCCAAAGAGTATATCCCAAGGGCGTCGTTCGATTAACTGTGGTGGCCGCAGAACGCGCCCTGCTAGTAGACTTTCTCATTATAGATTCCGCCACAAGCTACAACGCCATCATGGGGAGAAATTGGATCCAACGGATGCAGGGGGTAGTTTCAACTCTGCATCAGGTGATGCGGTGTCAATCACTCAACGGGCGCTACACCGTCGACATCAAAGGCTGCCAGAAGCAGGCCAAAAAGTGCTTCCTTACCTTAAAAGAAATAAATAGCTCTGGCACTGCTTCCCATGACAACTCCCCTGACAAATAACAATTACAGCAGAACCTACCAGCGTGCCTAAAAGGAATCAATCTAGAGGAAGACCAAGAAAAACCCTAAGTTACACTAGATACCTTAGAACAAGTTGGTCTAGAAGACGCTGACCCCTCTAAGACAGTGCTGGTAAGTACCAAGCTCTCTGGAGAAGAGAGGCAAACCCTCATACGATTTCTCAAGACCAGAATGAGAACTTTCGCCTGGACTCCACATGACATGCCCGGAATAGACCCTTCTGTCATGAGTCACAACCTAAATATCTCCGACAACTTCCCACCCATCAAGCAGAAGCAGAGGAGGTTCGCTCCAGAGGTAAATCAAGTCATACAAGAGGAGGTCCAACGACTCCTAAGCACAGGGGCAATCGAAGAATGCTTATACCCCAGTTGGCTTGCCAACCCCATCGTGGTCCCAAAGAAGAATGGGAAAAAGAGAGTATGCATAGACTACACAAACTTAAACAAAGCATGTCCTAAAGATAGCTACCCTCTGCCGAAAATCGATCAAATGATAGACGCCACGACAGGATATGAAAGAATGAGCTTCCTCGATGCTTACTTCGGATATAATCAGATCCCCATGAAATCAAAAGATCGGATTCACACGGCTTTCATAACATAAGGTGGTTTATATTGCTACAAAGTTATGCCCGTCGGTCTAAAGAATGCAGGCGCAACGTACCAAAGGCTGATGCACAAGCTATTCTCCTCATTACTCGGGAGAAATATGGAGGTTTATTGTAATGCCCCGAATTCTCCGATGTGTTTAATGGCGTGAATAGTAGGCCGGGAGGGCCATACTTGCTTAATTATGTTATTAATTAAAAAAATGCATGTATATGTTGATTATATTATGATATGATGTGAAATGCATGCATGTGAGTCCATATTTCTAATTACAGGGGTGTGATGGTAATTTGGCCGTTGGGGGTAAATTGATTATTTGTACGCAAGTTGGTGATATATTTTGAGACCACATTATGATGTGGGTTTGTTCGAGCCATTTGGCATGAGACGATCAAGGAATGTTAATTATCGGTTTGATCATAACAGGCTTAAGCTCGGGGCTCGGGAGGAGTCTCGGGGTGTTTTGATGATTAGAGTGTTACCGACCATTAAAGGGTAACGGGATGTGAAATACTGGTGTTTGAGGATATTGATATTAGCGGGAATTGGGAAGCGTTAATTATCATTAACGGTGTAGGTGGAAAGTGCCAAAATTACCCTTGAAGTGGTTTAGGAAGCTTTAAAAGACCTAGGGGTATTTTAGTCTTTTGGCTTGGATATATATGATGTTTAGATGGCTGTAAAAACAGAACCAAAAACAGAGTTTCCTTCTTCTCCTTCCTTCATTTTTCCTTGTGAGTTTTTGTGATCTTGTTGAGGATTTGAGCTTGGGAGCTAAGCCTTGGTACTTTGGGAGAGTGTTCCACTGTGGAAGAGCACCATAACCTGAACTTGAGGTAAGCTTTTAGCCATTAGTTTCCATGTATGCTCTGTTTTCGTTTTAGGATTTCAGCTTTTGATTTTGGTGTGGAAAGTTGGAATCAAGGGGAGTTCTTGTGGTGTTTTACTTGGGTTATGATGGGGGAGAGTTATGGGTGATGTTTAGAGGTTTAAATGGGTGTTTGAAAGAGGTTTGGGTGGTGTTTAAATTGGGTTTGAAGGGTTAGTTCAAGGGAAAACGCAAGGGAAGAAAAAATAGGGGTTTTGGCTGAACTGGAGCTTGCGCCGCGGCATGGCCAGGGTGAGCCGCGGCCCTTGGGGGCTGCTGGGTTTGGGCGCCTCTGTTTGAGAGGTGGGCCGCGGCATGGCCAAGGAGGGCCACGGCCCTTAAAGAATTTTTGGCCAAAATAGAGTTTTTAGCTTGGGGATTCAAACCTAAGGCCTCGGGGTTGAACCTACTACCCGGTTGAGTAGTGTTTGAGGTCCCGGAGGTTAGGTTTTGGTTTGGGAACCTTTTATTATTCATTTTATTGATGGAATCCCATAATTGGTTATGACCAGGTAACCGCTAAAGGACCAAAAGGTCGATCGTTCTCAGGGTTGTTCTTTTATTCATTCTTGCTTGAACCAGAGGTAAGAAAACTGCACCCCAAGTGTGACATGCATGGATACTCGTGAGACATGTTGGTTGTGTAATATGGACATGGATTGAATATAGAATGCTTAGCATAAGTTGCTCACTTGTGCATGGTACTGACTCATTAGTCAAGTTTGGCAAAGGTGCTAGTATCAACTGTGAAGTTGTGACTCATTAGTCAGGTTCGGCAGTGGTACTGGGCACTGGTCACGTTGCACTGACTCATCAGTCAGAATTGGCAAAGGTGTTAGTATCAGCTGTGAAGCTGTGACTTATTAGTCAGGTTCGGCAGTGATACTGGACACTGGTCACATAGCGCTGACTCATTAGTCAGGACGGCCATAGCGTGGATCACGTAAGCCAACAGAGATTAGATCTAATCGACTATTAGCATTGAATGGCTCAAAGAGCATTAATGCCAGACCGACCCCGAGGGTCGAAGAATGAAATAAGCGCTTGGAGGCTAGTGGCTTACCTAGCAGCCATTCTCCCCCGCTAAGATCATGTGATGTTCACTCGTTTGTTCGAAAGCTTTATGTTCAGTGTGATTATAATGATAATCATTTGATAATATTATGGAAAAGTATTATGTTTTCTTGCTGGGCTTTAGCTCATGGGTGCTATGTGGTGCAGGTAAAGGGAAAGAAAAGCTCACCTAGCCTTGAGTTGAGAGCTAATGTGGTGATGTGTACATATGTGGCCGCTTGACCACCACGGCTAAGGAGTTCTCAGAGGAACTAGGGGGGGGTTTACCCTATTTTTGCCGCTTAGGTCGGCGGAGTTGTAAATTTAAAACAGTAATGACCATTTTGTACTGAGAACCACTTGTAAATGTTTTGTTTAGCTCTGCAGAGCAGTTTGTAATGAAACTCTCCATTTCCTTTTTATTGGTTTTATACCTTAACCTGTTAATTACACTTAGAGCACGTTTTTGACCAAAGGACTCAGGTAGTGAGTCAAATTTCCGGTCCACCGTTCACCGTAACTGTTCTGGGGTAACCAGAGCGTTACATTTATATTGACGACATGGTCATCAAGTCCAAACAAAGCTCTTCACATATAGACGACTTGACTGAGTGCTTTGACATCCTTGATGCTTATAAAATGAAATTAAACCCCTCTAAATGTGTCTTTGGGGTGTCCTCAGGACAGTTCTTGGGATACGTCGTCAGTCAGAGGGGCATCGAGGTGAACCCAACACAGATTGCATCCCTCTCAGAAGTCAAAGAGCCTCGAACCATCCGTGACATAAAGGCTCTGACGGGCAAAGTAGTAGCATTAAGTCGATTCATATCACGAATGTCTGACCGTTGCCAACCCTTCTTGCAATGCATAAAGAAATCTACCAACACCACCTGAGGACCAGAGCAGAGAAAAGCATTGGAAGAATTGAAAACTTATTTGAGCACCCCTCCTATATTGAGCTCCTCCATAGCTAATGAAGATTTATTCTTATACTTGTCTATCTCACAATTCGCTGTGAGTTCTGTTCTCTTCCGAGAAGAAGTCAATCGTCAGAGGCCAGTGTTCTACTGCAGCAAGATGCTTTTGGATGCTGAAACCCAGTACAGTATGATAGAAAAGTTGGCACTCACACTCCTTACGGCAAAGAAGAAGTTACGACAATATTTTGAAAGCCACACCATCATTGTATATACGGACTATCCATTAAAGCAAGTATTGAGTAAGTCCGACCTCTCTGGAAGGTTATCTAAATGGGCCATTGAGCTAGGGACGTACGAAATTCAGTTTTTGCCACGAAAAGCTAAAAAAGGACAGGTACTCGCTGACTTTCTGGTTGAAATTCAGTCGTTCACCCCTGACGCTCTGCCAGAATTGTTAGAATCAGAAGATCAATGGGTGTGGACGATGTATACTGACAGAGCATCCAATTCCCAAGGGGCTGGTATTGGCATCGTATTAGAAGCTCCCTCGGGCCTCAAAATCAAAGAAGCCATTCGTTTAGAGCAATCTACGACGAATAATGAAGCAGAATATGAGGCACTAATCTATGGTTTAGAACTCGCACGAGAAATGGTCATCCAACGTCTGAATGTCAGAGGCGACTCGTAGCTTATGATAGAGCAAGTGGCTGGAAATTTCGATACCAAAGCACCCCATCTGACTTGCGATCGCATTTTCGCCAGTTCGAACTCATACAAGTACCTTGGGAGCAAAATCAGAAGGTTGATGCCCTTGCCAAATTAGCTTCTGCAGGAGGTTGCACACGCCAGTCCTCCATATCTATAAGCCGATCAAGCAAAGACATGGAAGTCTATTCAACCTCATCAGAACCTGAATGCTGGATAGATCCAATCATAAGATACTTGACCACCTCCGAACTCCCACCTAATCCAAAAGATGCAAAACTTTTGCGCCTTCAGGCACAACGCTATTCCATGATCCATGGGACGCTGTACCGAAAGTCCTTCAACGGCCCCTACCTACGGTGTTTGCGCCCATCAGAAGCTAAAAAATTGTTAGAAGAAATACATGAGGGGACATGTAACGCCCTGGATAGCCAAGACCGTTACACTGTGTGTTTATAAAGTGCCAGACTTGCTAATTAAGTCATTAAATAAAATCGTGTTATTGAAACTATAAAGGAACTAGGGTTAAAAGCGTTTTGGTCTCAAAAGCCACGTTTTCATTAGAAAGTATCATCTGTTACATGGGATCCCAAAAATAACAAGTTCAAAGACCATTTACAAAAGACACAAGGTTTATGTACAATAACCGGCCATACTAAGGAAAAACAAGCAGTTAGGTGATCCCTGTCCTGGTCCACTCTTCAACCGTGGCGGCCAAACCGCTGGCTATGTACATTCCACCTCGGAGCTCTCCACCTCAGGCTTGGTCCAGCTTGCCCTTGCCTTTACTTGCACCACGTAGCACCCGTGAGCTAAGGCCCAGCAAGAAAACACAATAGCAACAAAGCATAAGAAATTAGCAAACAAGTCAAAATCCCACATTGCATTACATAATCTCAACCATATCATCAATCAGTATAATCAAGTATTCCACATACTAGGCATGTCAATTCGTATCATTACAGTTCACAAATGATAACTAGGGCTAGCGTCCTCAGGCTGCTCCCTCCGTTATCCCATTGTCCTTTGCTACCAGTGGCCAATTCGCTCCCTGTGCGCTAATATCATGTACGATACTCTTAGACCGCTTTTACATGTCCCATGGCGTAATACCAACATTGACACGACACAATTCCCGGGAGCACGTAGTCCCATCTCAATTATAAAACCGGGTGCAGTTTTCTTACCTTTCAATTTACTAGTTTCCGATGCCACGAAGCCCCGAGCACGGTCCTCTACCCCGAGCCTCTCCAAAGACCTAGTCACAACACAAATGAAACATCCTTGTCACTAATCAATCCAAAACTACTTCCCGGAACCAATCCCACACTCTCGGGACCCCCAAATCCCTAAAACAATGCACCGAAGATATCCCCCGAACCCCTGGAGCAAAGGCTCAAAATTGCAAAATCCTATGTTCTGAAATTGGCCTAGCGCCGTGGCGCCCAGCAAGTCAGAGAACTTGCTTTGCCCAAAATCAGCCTTGCGCCGCAGCGTGCAAGAACAGCGCCGCGACGCTCCTTCGCGAGCCCAGAAATCTGGGTTTTTCCCGAACCCAAATCATTCCAAGTCACCCCAAACTCCTACCTAAGCCCCAAAACCAATTCAAAACCCCAAATAGACCATACAACAACCTATAAACATCATAATCTAGCTCAGTTATACAACCATTCACAGAATTCACACTTAAATTTCAGACTCAAACACTTAAACCAAAACTTGAGAAAAGTCTCAACCAGACCTCTAGATTCTTAAATCATAACAGCTACGAGATTACAAACATGTTTAATACCCTTACCTCAATCAGAAATTCAACTTGAGCTTCCTCCAATCCAAGCTTTGAACTGAATTTCTCCTTGACAAACCAGCTGAATTTTCATGCAAAACAAGCCACCAACTTGCTTCAATTCATGCTTATCCTCCAAAAACTAGACTTGAAACTTAAACAAATCATAGATAGACCCTTACCTCTGAGAAATCTTGGACTAGGCTTAGCTTAATTGCCTTGAATCATCAAAATTCTCTTCTTAGGTCTCCCAACTTCAGCTTCCCTCTTCTTCTCCTTTCTTCTAGATTTTCCTCCAATTTCAGCATAAATCAACTTCCTAAGTGTTATACGTGACTAACTTTTCTTCTCAGCTGAAGCTCATCTATTCACTACCAAAAGACCACTTTATCCCTCCACTAATATCCCTTCCTAACTAAACCTCAAGGGCACACTTGTCTTTTTACTAACATTACAATTCTACCACTTTTCCAACAAAACCTGTTACTCTCTATGGTTACTAACAGTTACACAGGTTACCAAATCACCAGTTACCATTATCTAACTTTCTAGGACCGTCTCGGCACGTGCATCACATTGATACCACCACACCCACGCGGTACAAATCACATAGCATAATTATCACATAACATAATACACATAGTCATATAACATGCTTTAAATCATAGTCGTGCATCTTAATCATTAAAATCACACATAATTCCCATTATGCCCTCCAGGCACACTAATCAAGGCCCTTAAGCCTAATTAGTGAATTTGGGTCGTTATAGGACATGTGGAAATCACACAGGGGGATGGAGTCTGGCACACAAGGCACTTACAGCAGGGTATTACTGGCCATACATGATGACAGAAACACGTGATTATGCCAAAAAATGCGACAAATGCCAATGATTTGCACCCACCATCCATCAACCTGCTCAAACCTTACACTCCATCGTTGCACCTTGGCCTTTTGAAAAATGGGGTATGGATATAGTAGGTGAACTACCTAAGGCTGCTGGAGGAAGACGGTATGCTCTTGTAGCCACTGATTACTTCACAAAATGGGTTGTGGTAGAGGCGTACGTCACGGTCAGCAAAACAGACACTATGTCCTTCATCTGGAAGCATATCATATGTCAATTTGGGATACCATGGGAGATAGTCGTGGACAATGGAACTCCATTCCAAAATGCGAAGGTACAAGAACTATGCGACACATACAAGATCAAGCTTAGCTTCGCCTCTGTCACTTACCCACAAGGCAACGGTCAAGCAGAGGCTTCCAACAAAGTTATCTTTGCCAACATTAAGAAGAACTTGGAAGATAAAAAAGGAGCATAGGTAGAAGAATTACCGAAAGTGTTGTGGGCATATAGGACAACAAAAAGATCCTCCACGGGAGAATCTCCCTACGCCATGGTATATGGAACAGAGGCCATCATCCCAACAGAAGTCGGTCTACCTACACTTTGGACAGAGATCGCATCTGATCAAACAACAAACAATATTCAACTACTGCACAACCTGGACCTTCTGGAAGAAGTATGTACGATGGCACAATTACAACTAGAGAATTATCAAAAGGTTGCAGAACGCTACTACAACAAAAGAGTCCACTCACGCACATTTCAAGAAGGTGATTGGGTTCTGCGTAAAGTCACAGGCAACAAGAAGAAGCTAGAACCTAATTGGGAAGGGCCTTTCAAAATCATAAAAGTACTAGGCAGAGGGTCTTACACCCTAAAGAATGTATGTAGTGGGAAAATCGTACCCCGTACTTGGAATTCAATGTCTTTGAAACAATATTATTGTTAATAGTTGTACTGTGCAATTCAAAAGTAATACAACAACTTTCCATTTTTTCACATTCTTTTAAATTTTTCTTGTATATTCAATTCCTTGACATTATTGTCCACCATATTTCACCAAGTTAGACACGTGACAATTAACTTTTCACTCAAAAGGTTTCCTCAATTATATCCTCGCCTAACTTTGTTCAAAAATAACATTATTCACGTGTACTCAAAAACCACCTACCACAATGGCTATAAGTAAACAATTATCTGAATGCTCGAAGTTGCCAACCTCCCCTAGCGATACACCGTATGTCTTTAATCTCAATACATACGTTACCCACACCTACACTCCAATAAACAAAGAGCAATAATAATGCACAACGAGGATCACACCCCGCACATTGGCACTAGGTTGAATCTCAACAGATCGTGGCAACAAGGCCACTACACACAATCTGCGAACACGATCCTACCGCCTCTACTGTTTCACTGGATTTTGTACCGCATTCTAATCTGACTTGACTAAGCTCACAGGGAGATACAACCAGCCATTTCGCAGTCTAATCTGCCCTAACTACGCTGATCTGGCCGCCCAACAGAGGTGCACTGCAAACCTTACCCTCTTACCCGCATAAGAGGAGCACCTCCTGCTGTCTAATCTGCCCTGACTATCACAGCAGAACCATCTGTGATAGTAGCTGGTTTGGCAATCCAAGGCTGGGAGGAACTTTTCCCGCAGTCGCACCCATATCCTACACAATGGGTGCCTCTGACAGGATACGCGGCAGCCTAAACGAGCCATCACTACACTACACGGTATGGGTGCATTGGAAAGATACCTGCCTCACAATCTTGACCTCTTTGCATCTGCCTCGACGCCCTACCCTACGCTTTGTCCCACGCGTTCGGTCTGGATCACATTAACCCCTCTGACCTCATGGGAAAGCTTCCGTCTCCAGAGGCCGAACCCATTCCGATCAAGACCACCACAAAACTCCCTACGAGTAAGAAGGTCTGCCACCCAACAATAATGGCAACGTCGCAGGAGTACAACACACTTATCACTGTAAATTAAATTGGCAGATGCTAAGTATGGGCACACATATTTGCTCAATTCCTTTCTCGATAAACAAAAATGAATATTTGTACTATAACTTAAAGTGGCAGATGCTAAGCATGGGATTAGAAGGCAATGTATACTAAAAAATGGCAATAAATCAGAAATTGTTATTTATAAATTATGTTACATTAACGACAATATTAACTCTTGATTTCATAATTGATCTATTCTCTATGAACAACTATTTTCTTGCCCATAATTAATCCCACTAAATACGACGCATGTACTTTTCCATCGCACTCTCTAGCTTCGGATGGCCTAACCCATAGCGTTCATACGATATGTAGTACGGGATGCCACTTCTGATAAGCTCTTCCATAGCCCACGTTGAGTAAAGCCACTGTGGATTGTCAAAGATTCTCCTCAAAAAGGGAACCTTCATCCACTCACGGTGCTCACCTGCAACAACAATGTTGTCAGCTCCAACCCCTCACCAAAACACCAAGACGGATCACTCACACAACACTTAACTGGGCATTCTCTCCCACCATCTGTATAATCTTTCGCTGTATTTCGCATGCAATGGCCTAAAGGGTCTATGAAGCTTCTGATCCCAGTAAACCATACGACTCACACCTGTCATCACGCCTTCGATTTAGTCCTAAACAACAACAAACACATACAATACACACACCAAGACAACCACCAGGAAACAAAGTTCTATTTGTATTGATAATTTGCTCTATTACAATCATCTACATACTAGCGGCCAAAAGAGCCCAAAGAATGTATATACATAAATTAATTCAAAGCAAAACATGACAGAATTTAACAAAACGATAGTGCGTCGTTCATTCTACGGCACCTCCTTCACCATCTGGCCTGGCCTCTGCAACAGGCGCGGATCCTGATGCCTTCTGATCAGACGCCACATTGGCAACACTATCTTCAACAGCTTCCCCGTTGGCATTATACATCGACCCCAGCGCGTCGCCCCTCAGCTTCAACTTCTCCAGATGACACGGCGGATAGGAAATCTGCAAATTCCCAAGTTCATTCAAATACTTGTCGACGTCATACTCTCCTATTTTTACATCGACGCTTTTACAATACATCTCCAGTTTTTCCCATTTCTCCTCTGGGGTCTGCTTCTTATTACGTAATGCCAGATCCAGATACTTCGCAGTATCTACCTCAGCCACCCTCACAAGTTTGCGTTCGGTGATCTCCCGATCTCGAATGCGCTGCCTAGTGGCTTCAATCGCCGCCTCTGCTGCCCTCTGCAAAACTAAAAACATTACGGAATCAACACACGTGTTTTATGGGCCCATTAATTTTCTAATACATCAGTAACAAAAGAAGAGTCGTATACCTCTGCCATCTCCTCCAACTGCTTCTTGGTTTCGGTCACCGCCTCTTCTGCTTCCTTCAACTTCTTCCCTAAAAGAAGTTCAGCCTCCAACTTCTGCTTCCTGGCGTTCGCTGCGCTGGCCTCAAGATTGTTTGACCTTCGCTCCAACTCTTTTTTCTCTTTGTCTAAGATCTCCTTATCAGTCTGCAACGACACAATATCCTCTTCAAGGTCGTTCATCATACTGCTGAGCTTCCCCATGCGGGCTTCATGCTGAACGCAGAATTGATTTTTCTCCATCCACTTATTGGTCATATCCACCAAGTCCGCTTTCAGTTTGTCTCGCTCTAGTTCGAGCCTGACAGTGCTTACCAGCTTCTCCTCTGTGGCAGTCACCCTCTTTTTTGCCTCTGCCAGCTCTGCTTCTAACTTCTTGATGGCTTCCATGAGCACGTCCCGATTTTCCTCAGCCATCATTCTCCCAGCCCGCTCCTCTTCTAATTTCGCCGTTTGCTCCCCTAGTTTAGAGCCATTTTGTATAGCCGCCGCATATTCCCGCCTTGCAGTAGATGCGCATACATAGCTCTGTGAAAAATCAATTACACCCATTAAAAATAACATCTTATACATATCAAGAGATATAAACAAGGCCTGATTTTTGAACCAACTTACCATCCAGATGTGATCTGATACTTGTTGCAGCAAATCACCTTGCCCGCTCAAGGATCCAATCGCTTTTGTTGGCTGATCGGGTCTACTTATACGTAGCATTTCATCCATAACTTCAGTAGACGCAGAAGGGCCATATTCCGACACAACTCCTGCTCTGTCCCCTGCAAGCGCAGCTGCAGAAGCAACGGGGGCAGCTGGCTTCCCACCTTCTGCTAACGTCGATACCATAATGCTATCAGACGCCAGCGCAACTGTCCCCGCGCTAGAAGAATACATCTTCGAAGGGCGTATAAATAAGCTATCATCTTCACCCAAATCACTGGGGAGGTACACCGGTGTCTGCACAGCAGAAGACGTTAGCTGCTCCAAGAAAGCGCTAGGAGATTCAAAAGTGTTAGTACCCTTCGGGGACACAGCAATGACATCTCCTGGATGAGACTCAGAAGCGGTAGGCGGTAATAAGGAAACGTCAACACTGAGAGTGTCAACACTTGTTACTTCGACAGCCCCTGATTCCTGACACCCAGGGATAGTTTCAGACACAACGGCTTTACTTGCCTCAACTGGCAGAGGAGTGGTGTCCGCAGCCTCAAAACCCTCTCCGAAGGCATCCTCTAGAAGCTTGTTTTTACGAGAGGCAGAGGAAAGGCGTCTCCCCTCTGAGCCACGCTTATGGCCAATGGCAGACCCATCAACCAAATCAGAAGCAGAGGGCAATGCCTCTGACGGCTTCACACAGACAGCAGGCGACTTCACCTCAAACGGTAAGCCACCCTGCACTTCATCTCCATTCGCCACTCCTGATAATTTGGACGGAGAAGAGGAAACGCCCTCTGCATGAGCCACCCCTTCTGAGCCTGCTGCCAAGGAAGACCCAATTGCATGTGAAGTAGGAGACGCCCCAGGTAAATGCCCAACGGGGGTAGATCCTCGCGGCTTCTTGCACAACGAGAGAGCCTGGCCCGTTGGTAATTTTCCTAGGGTAAGTTTGGGGATTGCGAAGGGAGATCCTTGAGTAGTGGGGGCAAAACCTTTTGGGATCCGAAGCTTGGACGAAATGCACTTTCCGTCGTCCGAATCTTCGCAAGAGAACTCCTCATGCTCCTTTCTTTTTCCTAAGGCGTCTGTAGGCAAAGGCACTTGCTGAAGAGGCTGAATCTGCAGAGCGTCAGAAGGCGTGGACGATCGCCCTTGGATGCGGGAAGACCTGCGAGATAAGCCGGACTTATCAGGGGAAGACTCTACAGCAGAAGCCAGACCAGAGCCATCCTTCTTTTTACCCTCTGGGACCCCTTGACGCTTGGCACACGCATCGTAGGTTTCAGAACACGCCCTTTCTAACTCAGCCTTCGTCAGCGACAGAGTTGAAGGAGTATGAGGGGATTTCTTCATGAAAGCTCCCAGCTGCTTTGCACACGCTGTTGTAATTCTGTTTAGGGTCATGTCACCTTTCTGCGATCTAACTCGCACGGCACCAGGATCGACTCGATCCACGAAACAAAGCTGAGTCATAATCTGCATATAGTAGGGGTTCAATACACCCCTGATACTAATGGCGTTCTCCTTAGATTCATGCAAAAGCCCCTTATCCGTCAGCATGCTTTGTCGCTCAGAACCCACGCTAACCTGAGGCCAAGAAAAATCTGATGCAAAGAACCAAAACAGTAATACACAAAGTTAAACTAGCAGACAATCATCTAGATATGATTAATTCACATTAAAATCAATAAGGAACATAATGAAAAATGTGACTCACCTTTTATAAATACCCTGGCCAGAGGAAAAATTTCCTGAGGCAGGAATTCAGGATACCACGCTCCTCCAACAACAAAGAAGTATTTATCCCAATTTCGATGAGAGCTATCGAAATCGGTGAAGATTGTCCGATCCTTTTTGGGAGAGAGGTAGAAGGTTTTCCAAGGCTTTCCCTCTATCGCCTTGTTCGTAGACTTGGTGAAGCACGCGTAAATGTCGTCCGATTGAATATTGACATTCCTGAGGCTCCCTATCATCTGAGCCCCGACTATAGACTGAATAACATTTGAGAGAAATTGCGAAATGTGAGCCTCGGAGTTTGAAATTATCTGAACAAGCAGAGCCGGGAGAGGGAGGCGGAGCCATTCGATATGTCTCAGACTCATGACGATCTCAGAAGGCTTCACTACATCCTTAAATCGCCATTCTCGAAGCTCGGCATCCGAGAGCATCCTCACCGTGACATTGTCAGGAATGTCGAACGATTTGCGCATGCGTTCGAACGCATTCTTGTATCCATCGTGATCCAAAGGCTCGGGAGATGAACGGGAAGACATTATCACACCGAATGAGATGATTGTCGAAGGTTTGAACTGAAGGAAATCTCTAGGGTTTCTTCGGAGCTTCTCTCTGGAAGTTGGAATAAAGTTTGGAAATTTGAATGAAAATTATTTTGAAATAAAAACTACTTAAATGAAAGGTAAAATTTTGAACCAAACGTTTTACTCGACAACCGTGTTTGCATTAAGTGTAACTTGTTAGGTAATCAAATGATCATGGACCTATGGATTACCCCAGTTTACGGAGAATGACGGCTCTAGGCGAACTTTTTGGTGTTGAAGAGTCGGCCCAAGATTCAAACAGATTAGCACACCACGCCTGTCCGAAGCTTGGGCCAGGGGGCATCTGTTGGGCCCAAAAACCCTTTCCTCACTTATCAAATATTCAAAACGGAACGTTTTGACAAAGAAAGGTTTCGAAGGCAGAAACTGTGAGTCAGAGGCGATCTGCGCCTCTGACCCCTGAGCGAGACATTCAAAGTCGGTATTTTGGGAGGGAAATTCAGTTATTTCTTTCCCCCCATTACATGGTTCGCTTGAACCAACTAACTGTTGGGGTTTTATGCCCTAATTAAAACTCAAATTCTTTGTACTCTCATTTTATTATCAATAAAAGAATATAAATCATTTTTTGACTTGGTCAATCACTTTGCTCAAATTTTTTATTTTCATGATTATTTGTTTAATATAAACTTCTATTAAATCCCGAGCATATAGCTAATCTTATTTATAGTGACGTAATCACAGTGGAATATAAATATGATTATATGTTCAAAATAAGTTTGTCCTAAGATTAGTCAGTGCACCGGATTTACACTGACTTGCCAATCTACGATTTGATCTACTTACACATTACAGTGTTATGTTCTTTCCAGGACATTAGCAAAGTAGATAAGATCAGATGTATTTGTTACATCGGACTGGACCGATATTGACAGTTGATAAGATAAGTAAACATACCGTTATTATCTATTCTAGTCATATCATATAGTTGACCATAGGTCAATTCAATCTCAATTCTGAGTGGTTAGTATTCTAACTGATTGTATTATTTGAGTTCTTTGACTTGTTCGTTACCAGCTTACCCTACGGACTTGCCCATACTTACATCTTGGGAACTCGGTAGTATAATTGAGTGGGAGTGTTAATCATAGATATGAACATCTATAGCTTCTGATGAAGAAGTGAAACGATGGTTTCCTTTTAGTTTGGTTCAAGGTGTTAAATGATAGAGATCTCATTTCAGTAATTAAATTAGTTTACTGAAATATCATTTACAAGGAACTAAGTGTTTTAAGGATAAAATACAATGAGGGGTAAAATGGTATTTTAGTCCTATCTCATTGTAGACCGTCTATAGAGGATTGAGTGACAATTATGGTTGTAACAATGGATAATTAACATCGTATCTATATTTGTTATAGAGTGTTCTATGAATTCAAGGGTGCAATTCCAAGTCTATAGTGGAGTCACGAGGAATTAATAAGTTAGTAAATTTATTTGTTAGATTTATGATAACTTATTGGAGCTTGATTTCATAGGCCCATGGTCCCCATTGCACCTTGGATAAAATCATCTAGATAGTCTCAATTAATTGATTTAATCATCAATTAGAATTATCAAAGTTGACCAGGTCAATTTTTGATAGTTTTACAGAGTTGTGTAATTTTGAGAAAAAAAAAAGAAATTATGGTAGATTTATTAATTAAGATAAATTGGTATCTAAATTAATAAATAAATTTAAATCAAGGTTCAAATTATAAATAATTAATTTGATAAAGGATTTAAATAATTATTTAATTAATTAAATCAATAGAAAATAATACAGGCCTTGATTTTAAGTCCAATAGGCTTATAATCAAATGGGAAATTTCGCGAGCCTATAGCCCATGATAATTTCGACCTAGGGCTTCAAAATGGCTGTTATTTTATTGATTTTTTTTAATTAAATTAAATGGCCTAATTGAGTCTATAAAAGGAGTGCTTAGAGAGAAGATTTCAGAGACAACAAATAAGTCACAAGTCAGATTTTCTTATAGTTTTATATTCTCTCTAAACACAAGTCCTTTTCTAAGCCACTTTGTTATTTTCTCTTCTTCTCTCTATATCTATCTCAAGTGTTGAGAATTTCCCACACTAGTCTAGGTGGTTCTAAGGATACATTGGAAGATTGTGAAGAAAATAGAAGATCGGTTCAGTTTCTTGATAATACTCTGCGATAGAAAGGATACAAGAGTTAGAGAAACTGAAGGAAGGACTCTTAATTCCGCTGCGTATACTGTAAGTATTATATTATTTGTTTCTCTTTGAATTCAATTTTAGAAACATGTTTTAGGCTATCTTGTATTAATTTGTTTAATATTAGATATACATGAAAATAAATAAATATCCTATATAAGCTTTTTCCAACACTAACTGCTTTGCATATTTTGTCCTATAAATATAAAATTCGTAGAAGGGAAATGGATCGAACTTTGAACTGGCTTAAGCATCGGAGTGTCTTTCTTGCAGATGATCCCGATGAGTCAAAGGAAAACCTCATCACCGGAATAGTAGCAAGTCATCATTCATCGTTGGGTTTTACTTCCAGATATAGAAAGACAAACAGAACTGGCGCACCCCAAGGTGAAAAGCTAGGTTTGATAAAACCCAAATCCAACAGCTCTTGCAACTGTACCTTTAATTCTTTCAACTCAGCTGGGGCCATTCTGTATGGTGCTCTAGACACTGGCTCTGTCCCTGGGGCCAGTTCTATAACGAACTCAATCTCCCTGTGTGGTGGCAACCTTGGCAAATCTTCTGGAAACACATCCAGAAACTCACACACAAGTCTAGTATCCTCTGGTCTCGCTGGCACGACCTGAGTGGTATCAACCACACTGGCTAAGAATCCAATGCAACCTCCTTGCAATAAATCCCTAGCCCTCAATGCAGAAATCATAGGAATACGGGGTCCATGCACAACACCAACAAATACAAAAGGATCCTCACCCTCAGGCTCGAAGGTGACCATCTTCCTTCTGCAGTCAATGGTTGCCCCATACTTTGCTAACCAATCCATACCCAGTATCATATTGAAGTCAGTCATAACTAACTCTATCAGATCCACTGACAACTCTCTGCCCTCCACTATCACTGGCAAAGACCTGACCCATCTCTTGGATACAACCAACTCCCCAGTGGGTAACAAAGTACCAAACCCCACAGCATAGAAATCACAAGGTCTACACAACCTATCAATAATACTACTAGCAACAAAGGAGTGTGTAGCACCAGAATCAATCAATACATTATAAGCGGTTCCTGCACTAAGAAGCTGACCTGTAACCACTGAGGGGGAAGCCTCAGCTTCTGCCTGAGTCAATGGAAACACTCGAGCTGGGGCCGAGCTGTCTGCCTTCTTGGGTTCTTCCTTTCTTGCCTTAGGGCAATCCTTTTTTAGATGACCCACTGCTCCACAAGAGAAGCATGTCCTAGCTCTACACTCTCCCAAGTGATGCCTCTTGCATCTAGGACACTCAGGATAAGACCTCCAGGATTCATTACCACCTGGACGACCCATAGAAATACCATGGGGTCGTCTGTCAGGAACTGGAACTGGGAAGGTGTCAGGAACCTTCCTCTTCTGATCACTGGGGCCAACACCCCTACCAGAACCCACAAATGGAGGACCTGGCCTCCTAAAATCCCTTCTGGCTGCATTGTCAAGCCAGATCTTAGTCTCTGCACTCTCAGCTGTGAGTGCCTTCTCCACCACCTGTGCATAAGTAGTAATTCCTGCCACAGTGGTGATACGTACATCTCGGGCTAAACTGGGCTGTAGCCCCTGTAAGAAACGCTCTCTCCTGGTCCCGTCAGTGGGCACCAACTCCTTGGCAAACTTTGCCAAACGGTCAAACTTTAAGGCATACTCAGTTACTGATAAGCTTCCCAGAAGTAGCCTCATAAATTCATCGGCCTTCGCCGCTCTAATAGCGTCATTATAGTACTTCTCATTAAACAAGGTCTGAAACTCCTCCCAGCTCAGGAGATTAACATTCTTGGTCTGACCAATCACTTCCCACCAAATCCGGGCATCTTCCCGAAACATATAGGTAGCACAGGCCACCCTCTCACTACCAACTACCCTCATAAAGTCAAGAATAGTGGTAATCATGCTCATCCATTGTTCAACCTTGGTGGGATCTGCACTGCCTTCAAACACAGGAGGTTGTTGCTTCCTGAACCACTCATAAAGAGGTTCCAATCTGTTTCCAACCTCAGGCAGTTGCCCAGTAATTGGCCCCGACACAGAAGGTGCCTCTGCAACACTGGCCACTACAGGCACTTGCTGCTGTCTTAGGAGGCGAAGCTCCTCTCCTTGTTTTAACACTGTAGCCTGCAATTCCTCAAACAACTGTTGCCAGTTTGTAGGTGCTGGCTGTGGAATCTAGGATTGGTCATTCTCTTGACCCTAACTGTTATTATTCTGGCCTGGATCACTCTGGCCAGCTGACATGTCTGTTTGCCCTGGGTTCATTCTGTCACTGATACCTTACTGAAACAATAATCAATACGGCCAGTCAGGTAGTAATAACTAAACCTCTTGCCGCCTCACGGTCCAAGAACAAACAGACAATTATCACATTCCACAGTCATTCAATATTCACAAACAGATACATGTTTATGGCATTCAGCACTCAGCATGTATCACATAATAACTCATAACAACCATACTAATAAGCAGGCGCCAGCAATCTCAGTACTAATTAGCACACATTTGCTGAAGATATAATATTTCAGGGCACAGGCTCAACATGGTATCTCATGCACACAAGTAAAGCATATATATCACATTTAAGCAGTTTTACATGTAACCACATAGATAGTTACCAAACCATGAGTCGAGCTTGACTTTGGTGATGTGCGTACATACCCAGCCAGTCTACAAGAACCTTAACCTTGGCATTGCTCTGATACCAAGTTGTAACGCCCTGGCTACCCCAGAACAGTTACGGTGAACAGTGAACCGGAAATTTGACTCGCTACCCGAGTCCTTTGGTTAAAAACGCGATCTAAGTGTTATTATTAGGTTAAGGTGAAAAACCAGTAAAAAGAAAAGGACACATTTCATTAAGTAAATAAACTGCTCATGAGTCTTTAAAAACGTTTACAAGTAGTACATAATACAAAGTGGTCGCTATTGTTTCAAATTTACAATCCCCGCCGACCTAAGCGGCAAAAATAGGGTAAACCCCTAGTCCCTCTGAGAACTCCCTGACCGTGGTGGTCAAGCGGCCCAATATGTACACAACATCGCCCAAGCTCTCCACTCAGGATTGGGTGAGCTTCTCTTTCCATTTACCTGCACCACATAGCACCCATGAGCCAAAACCCAGCAAGAAAACACAATAAAGCATGATATAATATCAATAATGATCATAATAACCATTCTGGACTATCAGTCCATAACAGATAGGTGACAGTAGCAAAAGTCATAAAAGTCGGTACAACTCCCTTTAGCCATGTGACGATAGGGCCACCAGGGCTTAACTGAGAGGTGGTTCTTTCATAAGTTTAATCAAGACAGGTGCATGGTGATTGGTCACCAACATAACCTTCCTCCCAACTCTAGAGTCGTAACTATGGACAGCGTCCCCTAGCCATGTGACAATCAGTCACCGGGGCCATATGCCCTGGCTATAAACATCTGGTCTTAGACCAGGCAAGCGCTTATAAGTTCTTCGACCTTAGGGTCGGTCCAGCATTAATGCCACAGAGCCATTCAATGCATGTTCATTGACTTTAGGGTCGGTCCCTGACTAGTCAGTACAATAGACAAGTAATCAACATTCACTAGCATTTAATATGCAATCTGTGTCCACATATATCAACCCACATGCTTCAATAACAAACCATGCATGTCTTATACATATACAGGGTGCGACTGTATCCATACACTGTTTTCTTACCTCAGATTCGAGCTAGAAAGATTAAAAGAACGACCCGTGAGAACGATCAACCTTTAGTCCTTTAGCGGTCACCTAATTAAAACCAAACAGGAGACATCATTAATAATAATGATCAACATAGGTTCCCACACCAATATCTAGCCTCCGGAAGATCAATCTCAACTAATCCAAGTAGTAGGAATACTCCCGAGGCCTATAACTAAGTTCCCGGGGTCAAAACGAGCAAATGGGGCGAAAACAGGGCAAGGGCTGCGGCCCTAGCACCTTGGGCCGCGGCCCCCAGGGTTCCCAGAGGCAAGGGCCGCGGCGCCCAGCAAGCACAAAACCTCCACCTGCTTCTTCAAAGAAGGGCCGCGGCACCTCAAGAACAGGGCCGCGACTCTCCACCCTGGGCCATTCCCAAACGTGATTTTATCACTCCAAAGCCTCCAAAATCATACCTAAACATTCCCCAATCATCAAAAAAAAGTTCCCAAGCTTCCCCATGCATCAAAACCCTCAAAACCCAAGGTTCAAACGAATCGGAAACTCAATAATTCACAAAATCAATTCAAAGCTTAGAAACTCGGAAAAACTCAAAACTTAAACCTCGATTACCTTCGATTAGGTTGTTTTCCCGTCAAATCCTTCGGTTAAGAAGCTTCTAATCTTTCCTAGGATCTCTATGCCTCAATCCTTGCTTGATTCCGACTCCTAGAACTCGAGATATCTTCGAAAATGCTCAAACGGTAAAACGAGCTATCAAAAGGAAGAACGAGAGGTTTTCTTATCGTACGATCTATCTGACAGCTACTTCAAGCTTAAGTAACCTCAAATAAAACCTAGTGCTCGGGGTCCCAAAAACACCCCCGGGGACATTATAGTCAAAACCTCCAAAATTTCACCCTGATCTCAAATATTCCCAATTTATCATCAAATAAACATTTCTATTACCCCAAAATTGACCCCGTTATGACAAAACCACTAATCCATCATATATGACCGTCTCATGCCGAATAGCTCGAATATATCTCCATAATAATGGAATCTCATTCACAAATCAAGTTATGCACCCAAATACACAAATTCACCCTCAATGGGCCAAATTATCAGAATAGCATAATTATTTAAATGTGGACCCTCATGCACGCATATAACATCATATCATAATATAATTCACATATACATGTATAAACACATTTAATGGCATAATTAAACAGTTATGGCCCTCCCGGCCTACTAACCCGGCCATTAAACCATATTAGGAAATCTGGGGCATTACAATTAAGCTCGTAATGCGGCAGAGATCTGACACCCGAATCCTTGTAAAGTCAACCACGCAATATAAACGTGCATATTTCAGACATCACATGTCTGTTGTATTCCTGATTTCTTGGATGCACAGTATAAATGTGCGTATCCGAACATTCCGTATCTGATTTGGGCCATGCAGCCCACTACCCATCCTTACCTATTGATTAGACCTCACTTCCCTATAAGGTTTAGGAATTAATCATCAGTGTCGCAGAGATGACGTAAAGGATAAAGAGATCACGGGATGACCCCATTGCCAACCCAGATATCTTATTCCTATAAATACCAAGACTATGGGTAGTGCAGGGGGTTGAGATAATTTTTGTAAAGAAACACTCTGTAAGAAATAGTCAAGAGATATCAATAATATCGACTGGTGGACTAGAGGGATTTTAACCTTCGAACCACCTAAAAATAAATGAGTGACCATCTTCCCATGCTATTAGTTTCTCAAGTCTAGAATATAGTTATTTTCATATTACGGTTCACCAATTTGCACTAATCCATCCTACTTATTCGTATAATTACATGTTGGCGAATAACCGCGTCAACAGTATATGTATATATATTGACTGTGTTTGTAGCCAATTATTATTTTATTAAAAAGAAGACTATGTTTACGGGAAAATAAAGAGTAAAAAAAGATTTATAGTGGTTTTATCTACAAAAGTATCCTATGTTTATTGATTTCTATTCCTGCTATTTTGGGTAATAATTCAAGTAGCATTTTGGCATACATATAATGGCTTACATATTTCACCATGATCCTGTGTTAAATATGAGTAAGGTTTACAAGTGTACAATCAAATAAGTAGTAAAGTGGTATGAATGTCGATATGGTTCCACAAAGACTAAAATTGAAACAACAAATGAGTGCATGAAATACACACTCATCAACTTTTTATTTATAAAATGGTCGATCACTAGGGTTTCTTATGATCCAAAGACATAGTGACCTGATTTTTGTTACAATTGAAATATTCAAATCCAGATAACAAAATTAAATGCAAGGAAATGTCTAAGTTTGTTTCCTATTTTTATGCATATGAACACTCAACATTTATTCATTCTTTATGGTTGATTGCCTTCTTGTCTTTTTGGCAGCAATAGTTGTTGTACTCGAGCACACCTCTCGACATAGGACACCACGACCACAGGTCTTATAGCGTGCTCATCTTCCTCAGGGATATCCTTCGTCTGGCATGCTTATGTGCTCGGTTCCTTCTACACACCCAAACACCTTCTCATCAGGGCTGTCTGTGCCTAGGGTCCCCACATAAAAAGGTCTTATTTTTTAAAAATGTTATTTTTTCTATACAAAAAGGTCTTATAATTTTACAAAAATACTATTTTATATATAAATATTTTAAAAATACCAAAATTTTCCTTGGATCCTTAATGCTCACAGGCCGACCCTGCTTCTCATATTATAAAGGGTGTGATGGTGTAATTTTTTACTATCTTAAACATCCTTCGTTCATATCACATTATTCGATCGCTTCCCTACTTTGAGCTGATCCTCTTTTGTTAAACACATTCATGCTAAAAGTTTTTTTTAGGTAAATAATTCATATGGAATTTGATGGTAACAACAAACAAGCTATAGTACTCACCGGATAAGAAAGGTTGTCACCTATAGAGATCCAATATGTCTATTTTCTATTCCTTTCGGCTAGAATTAACTTTCAAGTTGCTTCATCGTGTCATGTCACAAGAACAAAATCATCCCCTTTAGTCTTCACACGGTCATCTATTTTTCTGTTCATTTTAAATATCACTTGGTTAAAGTCTTATCCTCATACCCTTCTTAGAAATGTCATCTATTAATTATTTGAAAATTTACACCGTAATTTAATACCAACTAGTATTATGAATACCATCAAGACACTTATACACCTATTAGATTTTCCTAATGCCTATCCCTTTTTCACATACGTTTCTAGACAAAATGACTACATTCATATCCAAATCAACCCTTCAATATTTTGTTGGATTAAATCCTAATTTATGGACACATATGTATAATGTATAATGCTATTATAAAGTGTGATACAAAATTAAGTGACCAATTATGTTAAAATATCATAGGGTATTAAAGTGTCATGGATTTAATGTGTAGAAACAAAAAGTGAATTTTTAATTTTATAATGGGCAAAATTGGAAATCACTAATTATAAATTAGGGTTGTGATCCTCTATATATATGTATCATTCTATTATATCTGTTATCCCATTAACAGAAAAGAAAAGAGAGACACTTCTCTCATAAAGATACATATTATATAGGAAAATCTAAACTCTCTGCAATCTCCAACAATGGCCTCAGGTTAGTGTTTTTGCTCTCATGTTCATCTTCTTTTTTGATTTAACAAATGATCTATAAAAATATAATTTATGATTTTATATTAAAACAATTTTAGTGACATGATTAGGATCTGAGATTATGTTGATATTTATATATGTTGCTTGAGCGTTTCATAAATTCTAACATATTTATCATTTAAAATTTGTATACATTGTATGTAATGTAGAAGAGTATTTTCTTTAAATCTTGGTGGATAAGATAAAAGAGTGTATCTAATGTGTTTGAATCTTCTTAAAAGTATGATCTTATTAGGATTGCGTAGTGTGAACAACATTCATATAAGAGGAGTAATTTGTTTGCATACACTTTATGATATTTTTAAAATTGTGGGGTTGGAAAATAACATTTTTTAACTCTTTCTCACTTGATCACTTTTCTATCTTCCTTAATAATCCCTATATGAAGTTGTCTTTATCCAAATCATGATAAAATATTTGTCAAAATTCATTGTAAAAGGATGTCATCATTCCCTGCTAGGGATAATTGTAATTTGTTTTTTAATTTAGTAATGAGATCTCAAATTCTGGCTTGGAAGTATTGTATTTACAGTTGTAGTTTGTACACAAAAGTTTCAAATAAATTTATGTGAACAGCATTTGTGATAATATTTGTCTGATTTTTCATTGTGTATCAGTCACTTCCACTGTCCTATTTGGCTCTGCAAGTCATATTAAGCAGGTCTATAAGAAGTTGCCTAAACTTTTATGTTCAAACACAACAATATATACGGTTTTGGATTTAGTCTTTTAGGCACTTGGATATAATTTTAGAGGATTTTTCTATAGAAGATTCATTTTAAGCCCTGTGATTGGACTCTTCAGTGTTCTCGACTCGTGAACAGATTTTGGCGCAAATTTTTTTATGATCATGTATATTGTAGTTATTTAGAGCATTCTGCAGATTTTCAGAAAATTCCGAATAGTTTACAGTACCGAAAACTAAGTTCAAACATGTTGTTTTCCACGCGTATAAAAAAATTTAGTCATGCGTGCAACAACATGTTTGAACTTAGCTTTCGGTACTGTAAATTATTCATAATTTTCTAAAAATCGCAACGATGCTCTAAATAGCTACAATATACACGGTCATAAAAAAAATCGCGCCGAAAACTGTTCAAAGGTCGAGAACACTGAGAGCCCCACCAATAGGATTTAAAGTGAAGCCTCTATAGGAGAATTGTCCTATAATTTTATAAGAAATTACTATATTCACAAAATTTTACATTATTCAGGACTAAATTATATAAATAAAGAAAATTTACACAAATATCTTAAAAATATAAACTTATTCCAAAAATACCTTAAAATAGCAATTTACACATATATCATACAACAACATTAGCATGATTTACCGTATTTTAAAAAAAATTAGGAACTCTCGCTTTTCGAATTTTTTTATTTTTTTGGATGTAAAAAGTTACATTTTGGTTGTTTGATTAACTTTTATATATATATATATGTATATATTTTGGTAACCTTCAAGTTTATTTCAGACATTAAAAAGTTATCATATAGTATAACAAGTTACAATATAACTTATTAATAAAAAAATAATTTAGTATACTATACAGTAATTTTTAAGTGTAAATTTTTTATAGACTTTTTTTAGTCATTCATGTAATATTATTGAATATATTTTTAGTTACCTTCAAGCTTATTTAGAAACTAATTAGTTATAATATAGTATAAAAAGTTACTCCTACAATTCCAAGTTACCTTGAATAATCTATTACAAAAATGATACTAATTAGTATACTACATGGTTACTTTTATAAAAGCTACATTTTGTTGCATTTAAAGATTCTAAATGATTACCTTTTGATATATAACTAAATTTTGGGGTATGTCACAAATTTAAAGCAACCAATTTACTTAGTGAGTTACCAAATGAGTCTTTTTATAATTTATTTAAAAGTTACCAAACAATATCCTAAAGCATCTATTTCAAAAAAAAAAAAAACTTGAAATATTCTTAAAATAGCTTTATAATAGTTCAAAATACCATATGATATCTTTATAATAAAATACCATATGGTTACTTTTTTTTTATAAAAAAAAACTTGATTTTTAGATCATAATATTTGAGAAACCTTTTGGTTATCTCCAAAACTTATTTGTAAACATCTTAATGTATTGATTAGTTATTTTTAGGTTATATTATGATATTTTATTATTTAAGATATATTTTAATAACTTTCAAGCCTATTTTACAAACTAATTAGTTATTGAGGTATAGTGATTTACCAAGCAAAAAATAAATAAATAAAAAAAAACTTACAAGTCACTTTAAAATCATAGCAAAATAATCCACATGTTTGGTTACTTACAATGTCAATAAGAAACAGATTGGTTACTTTTCATAAAAAAAGTTTAATTTTTAGACAATACGAATTCATATATATTTTTGTTTTCTCCAAATCTTTTTTGTAGATATTTTAAGATACCGATTAATTATTTTTAGGTTATATTATGATATTTTATTATTTAAGATATATTCTGGTAACCTTCAAGCCTATTTTACAATGAGTTTATATATTTTTGGACCCTGTATTTTTTCTGATTACTTGTTTGGACTTTGTGTTTTAAAAAATTTATTTTTGGACTCTATATTTTGTAAAATAGTTCAAATAGACTCATAAATTCAATTTTAATGAAGAAAAAACTGAATATAACAAGACAGTTTTTAAGCAGAATGGTTATATTTTTATTCTGAATTATTAGTTTGGTGAATTATTTATGATTTCAGTTGAGAAAACTTTGACCAAAATCGGGTTTAGAGTTCTATTTGAACTATTTTACAAAACATAGGGTCCAAAAAATAATTTATCAAAATACATAGTCTAAACATGTAATGGAACAAAACACATAGTCCAAAAATGTATAAATCCATATTTATTTATATTTTTAGTACCTAAATTAAAAAGATTTAAATAATTTATTATGTGGAAAACAATATAAGGAAGCATTCTAGAATTTATTTATAGATTATTGACAATTTTTTTTATAGAATTTCCATAATCTATAAAGAAATTCTAGAATACACTCTAAAATTAGGTTTTAAATTATTATTATAATTTTTTTAAAAATTTATAGAATATATTATATTATTTTAATATATATGGTCATATAAAAAATTAAAATTATAGGGAACGACTACAATACATCACTTTTTTTTGCAATACCGGTGCATCCTTTTTCTATTTCGGCACCTGAAGTTATATTCCCAAAAACATTTATATGATGGTGTACGGTATAGGTATTTAGAATATCCTGCAAATTTTCAAAAAATTCTGAATAGTTTACGAAGCCGAAAACAAAGTTCAAACTATCAAATTTTACACTCGTACACAAAAAAAACAGGCACACGTGAAACAGACAGTTTAGACCCTATTTCGGCACCATAATTTATTTAGAATTTCTTGAAAATTTATAGGATGTTCTATAGAGCTATAATGTATACCATCATATAAATTTTTTTGGGATTATAACTATTCAGGTACTGAAATAGAAAAAAAATACACCGATATTATAAAAAGAAAAATGCGTTGTAGTCGCTCTCTAAAATTATAATATAAATACATTTTTTTTTTTGTTGGTGCACCCTAGAAGCACTAATCTATACTTGTAATGCGAAAGCTTTGACGTATTTCCGGCGTTGGATTGTGACAGCATTGACTTGTTGTCTTCCCAAACATTAGAAAGAAAAACAAACACTGAAATTCACTATTGGCTTTATTAGTCAATTTTTTTTTTCCAGTTGTTTCGTCTCACCTTCTCTGTTTTTTCCATAATATTTCTCGTTATAATGGGAAAACTCATTTTATCCTTACGACTTAATTAGGAAGAGAAGAAACCTACTAAAAATCAAATTAACATAATAAGAATAATATCTAGGTATTTTATCGAAATATATATTTTGTACTATATATTTTCAATAATATTCGTATCTGAAAACCAAATAATTATAATCCCTAATATCTAATACATGACCATTTACGGAATGAATAAGATGTCATTAAAGTTTAAACATGCAAATGAGTACTTACTTATTCCTATAAAAGACCATAAAAGAAACCCATTCTTTCAAAACACACAAGTCAAATTATAACACTAAAGCTATGAACTCTCTCATTTCTCTTTCACTTTGTTCCCTCTTTCTCCTCATCTCTTTCTTCCCTTGTTTCACAACTCCCACCATTTTATTTCAGGTATATCAATATCATCACTTTCTCATTATTCTTCAAATTATATATATATAGTAAGTTGTAAGTTTTGAATTATTGATTGAATATATATATATATATATAACAGGGGTTCAATTGGGGGTCAAGTGACAAACCAGGATGGTACAATTCTCTGAAGAACACAATCCCTGATCTTGCAGCTGCCGGAATAACCCATGTTTGGCTCCCTCCTTCATCTCAATCCGTTGCTCCACAAGGTAATAATAATAATAATAATAATAATAATAATAATAATAATAATAATACTTTTTCTTTTGGTGTTTAGTGTAACAATTATTGTGGAAGACATAAATTTGTTCAAAGTGTTTATTCGACCTAAAAGAGAACCAATTTCAAATATGCAGAACTCCCAATTCAAATTGTCATAATTTTATAAAAATATTGTGTAAAATGGTATTTTTCAAAATTTTAGGAGCCTTTTGTATATATAAAAAGTAGTATATTTAAAAAGAGAATTGCTAAGGGGCACTACTGATGCCCAACACTACAATGTGTTGGTATGCGATCAAATATCGGGCCTCACATATTTTAATTGAATAAGATTATGAGGTATTACTAATCAATCATGGGGTGTCAACTCATACGGTATTGAACACTTTAAGTTGCCAAATAACAACAATCTTTTAAAAAAACTTGAGTCTTTTTAACTTGAGTGTTGCTATTTGGCACCTTAAGACACACAACACCACATGAGGTGACACCCCATGATTGATTAACGATGCTCCATAATTCTTATTAAGTGAGACCCGATATTTGATTACACAAATAGCGATATGCCATCTCTTTGAGATGTTAGGCACTAGTGGTGCCCCTTAGCAATTCTCTTCTAACTTAGGCACATGCTTCGGCTCGCCTATGCCACTGTCGTGTGTAGAAAAATCATTAATTTATATAAACTTATTTATAAGTTCATGTAAGGAAAAATTTGCTAAACTAACAACATGAAATAGTGAAGAACAATTCATCAATTTACCCCTTTATTTTTTGTATGTAATATATATTTACTCCCTTATTTTTTAAATTTTCTTCAAATGTCCCTCAACGACACAAGAGTAATGAATAATGATATGTATACTCAAAATATACACCAAAACATTACACACATGGTATAATAATTTAACCTAGCCACATTTATTAAAAAAGTAATAATATGTGCACCCAAAATATACACTCAAACATTACACACGGTAGTGATACGTCACTGTGTATAATATTTGTGTGCATATTTTAGGTACACATATCATTACTCTTATAAAAATTTAGACCCACTATTTTAAAAAGTTTATATTATTTGAGTGAATATTTTGAGTGCATATTAATTTTATTTCACTCTTAATTAAGTTTTGTTCTTTGGAAAGTAATTAATTTTTTATTGATGATTAAAAAAATTTACCATTAGGTTACATGCCGGGAAGGCTATACGATTTGGATGCATCAAAGTATGGAACTAAAGAGGAATTGAAGTCACTAATTTCAGCTTTGAAAGGCAAAGGAATAAAAAGCATAGCAGACATAGTCATAAACCACAGAACAGCCGAGAAGAAAGACCAGAGAGGAATATGGTCCATCTTCGAAGGTGGTACCCCAGATGACCGCCTTGATTGGGGTCCCTCCTTCATATGCAAAGATGACACTGCCTACTCCGACGGCACTGGAAATCTCGACACAGGAGCCGACTTCGGCGGCGCTCCCGATATCGATCATGTCAACCCGCGAGTTCAGAAGGAGCTCTCGGAGTGGCTGAATTGGATGAAATCTGAGATTGGATTTGTCGGGTGGCGGTTCGATATGGTCACTGGGTACGCCCCAAAATTCACCAAGATTTATATGGAGCAAACTGTGCCGGAGTTCGCAGTGGGAGAGAAGTGGGATTCGCTTGCGTACGGGCAAGACGGGAAGCCCAACCTGAATCAGGACGCCCACCGTGGCGCTCTGGCGGGTTGGGTCGCGGCAGCAGGCGGGGCCGTCAAGGCGTTTGATTTCACCACCAAGGGAATCTTACAGGCTGCGGTGCAAGGGGAGCTGTGGCGGTTGAAGGACTCGAATGGAAAGCCACCAGGTTTGATAGGGTTGAACCCAGAAAATGCAGTGACATTCATTGATAATCATGATACTTGGTCCCAAAAGATTTGGCCATTTCCGTCGGATAAAGTCATGTTGGGTTATGTCTACATTCTCACTCATCCTGGAACTCCAAGCATCGTAAGTATCTACTCACTCTCACTTTTTTAGCATAGCATTGAATTTTTATGTGAAATATGTGTTCTTGTTTTAGATAAGATTAGTATAACAATAATGCCTGCCTCCGGAATGGCAATTTGGGTCACAATACATCATGAATATAAATAGGTTTGGGTGACACATTTAATAATCGTGTTTGTATTTGTATTTGAGTTTTTGATGCGTTTAATAATCCTGTTGTGTTCGTGTTTAGTTGTGTCATAATCGTGCCGATACAAATCTAACACTTTTACACGAATTGCCATTCCTACTCTACATCTGAGCCTATCAACTCATTTTTAAGATTATACATTAGTTTTGAGATAGAACTGCATGAATTATGAATCTTACTATACCCTCCATTCCTGCTCTTTAAATTGTGATAAATTCAGCATGAGCATGTAATCACCATAATTATTATATGTAATGAATGCATGGCCAGCATATCAACACTCTTTAAATTGTATCGTACCGATACAAATCTAACATGTTTATACGAATTGCCAGTCTTACTCTACATTTGAACATCTCAACTGATTTATAAGATTATACATTAGTTTTGAGATAGAACTGCATGAATTATGAATCTTACTATACCCTCCATTCCTGCTCTTTAAATTGTGATAAGTTCAGCATGAGCGTGTAATTACCATAATTATTATATGTAATGAATGCATGGCCGGCTCTGAGCTAAGGCGGGCTAGACCCATGCCTAGCCCAATGGCCCATTTAATTTTTTTTTTTAAATATTATAAACGTTTACAAACTTCATACAAAAACAGCTCCTAATCTTTAATATTTCCTTGGCCCAATCCTATTTAGGGCCGGATATGAATGTTGGCGCTCAGTTAGTATACACATTTTACATGCAATATGTTTATGTTTTTGTGGTGTTTTGCAGTTTTATGATCATCTAATTGAGTGGGGGCTTAAGGAGCAGATAAGCAAGTTAAGTGCGATTAGAGGAAGAAACAACATAAATATGGGTAGTAATGTGAATATATTAGCTGCAGAAGCTGAACTTTATATGGCCGAAATTGATAACAAGATTATAATGAAGATAGGCCCCAAGATGGATTTGGGTAAGCTTTTGCCCTCTTCAAACTATCAACTTGCTGCAGATGGTCAAGACTATGCAGTCTGGGAGAAGAAGTAGATGTGGTTGCAATCCTAGTATATATAGGATATGCTTTATATTTAGTGCATATTTTAAAAGAGTGATATCTATATATATACATATTTTCTTCTAATAATATATAATACAAGTATAATATTGTTCTTCGAGTTTATATCTTTTTGGACCTTGTGTTTTTTCTAATTATCTGATTAGGCCTCGTGTTTTAAATTTTATCAATATGATCAAACTGTCATCAATTATATGAGTTTCAAATTCAATTTTAATTATAATTAAAAATATTTGACCAAAATTGATAGTAATGTACAATCTTGAATTGATTTATCATATGTAAAATATTAAAATAGAATATATGTAATGAAAAAGCATCGTTTTGCCCAAAAATTATATTTTCATGATTGCATCGCAAAAGCATCGAAATACCATCGATTTTGCATCGTTTCGAGTTTCGATGCTTTTGCGATGCAATCATGAACTTGTAAAGAATACCAGAAAGAGAGCAATAATAGTGGCTGGTGGAGTAGAAGGATTTTAACCTTTGAACCACCTAAAAAAAGTGTTTGCATTATCATAGGACATTAAGATCACTCATCTGTTTCGGTTCAACACTTAGCACTAATCCCATTCTCTTATCTTCTTAATTATCTGTTGGCGAAGAACCGCGTCAACAATATCCATATTGCAGGCACAGGTTTAGGCCATTCTGGAATATCCTCCAAGAAATTACGCAATCATTCTGCTTCTTCACTACATTTATCCAGAGCTACAAACTCAGATTCCATCGTGGATCTAGTGATTACAGTTTGTTTCGATGATTTCCATGAAACAGCTGCGCCACCTAGAGTGAACACATATCCACTGGTACCTTTCGAATCTTGGATGTCAGATATCCAGTTTGCATCAGTATATCCTTCAAGAACAGCTGGTTCTCTGGTATAGTTCAATCCATAGTTTCGAGTATACCGCAGGTACCTTAGTACTTTTGTAATTGCCTTCCAGTGTTCAATACCTGGATTACTCGTGAATCAACTTAAAGTACTTACAGTGTAAGCAATATCTGGTCTTGTACAACTCATCAAGTACATTAGACTACCTATCATTCTAGCATACTCTACTTGAGAGACACTGTCGCCTTTATTCTTGGACAGATGATGACTTATGTCAATTGGTGTTCTGGACACACCAGAATCACTTTTACCAAATTTGTCAAGAATCTTGTCCACATAGTGTGACTGACTCAAACTAAGTCCAACTGGCGTCCTTGTAATCTTTATTCCTAGAATTACATCAGCCAGTCCCATGTCCTTCATGTCAAACCTTGAGGTCAACATATCTTTGGTAGATTTTACCATTCGTTGGTTGCTTCCGACAATGAGTATATCTTCTACATACAAACAAAGAATAATATATCCATCATTTGTATTTTTGATATAAACACATTTGTCACACTCATTGATTTTAAAGCCACTAGTCATCATGACACTGTCAAATTTTTCAAGCCATTGTTTTGGAGCTTGCTTAAGTCCATATAAGGATTTTACCAATTTGCACACTTTCCTTTCTTTTCTAAAACTACAAAACCCTCGGGTTGTTTCATGTAGATTTCTTCATCAAGATCCCCATTTAGAAAGACAGTTTTTACGTCCATTTGGTGGACTTCAAGATTTCGCAATGCAGCAATTGCCAAAATCATCCTAATGAATTTATTCTCATCACAGGAGAATACATGTCAAAGTAGTCACGACATTCTTTTTGTTTGTAACCTTTTATTACAAGTCTAGCCTTATACTTATCAATTGTTCCATCTGTTTTCATTTTCCGTTTGAAAATCTACTTGGACCCTAGAGATTTACATCCGGGAGGGAGGTCAACAAGTTCCCAAGTATGATTTTGCATGATGGAATCAATTTCGCTTCTTATGGCTTCCTTCCATAAAGAACCCTCGGTAGAGCTCATAGCTTCTTTATATGTACGAGGTTCTGCCAATACCATATAAGTTAGAAAATTTGGTCCAAAAGAATTTTCTATCCTTGCCCTTTTACTCCGTCTTGGCTCTAGTTGGACTTCTTCACTCTCCTCTTCTATTTCTTGCTCATGGATATTCTCATCCATGATCTCAAATGTTCGTTTAGAAGAGCTTGGTTCATCCCCATTAGGTTTACAAGGAAATATATGTTCAAAGAACGATGCATTTTTGGATTCCATTATCGTATTCTTGTGGATGTCAGGGTTTTTAGACTTGTGTACAAGGAATCGATATGCATTGCTATTTTGCACATAGCCAATGAAAATACAGTCAACTATTTTAGGACCTATTTTCATCTTCTTTGGCAATGGTACTACAACCTTTGCAAGACACCCCCACACTTTTAAGTACTTGTAAGAAGGTAGCCTACCTTTCCAAAGTTCATAGGGCGTCTTTTGTTCTTTCTTTTTGGGAATCTTATTTAAAAGATAGTTAGCCGACAAAATGGCTTCACCCCACATGTTCTGTGGCAATCCCGAACTTATTAACATAGCATTCATCATGTCCTTTAGAGTGCGATTTTTCCGTTCTGCCACTCCATTGGATTGAGGAGAATAAGGTGGTGTGACCTCGTGAATAATTTCGTGTTGTGCACAGAATTCACCAAAAGGTTGTACGTATTCACCACCACGGTCACTTCTTATCATCTTAATTTTCTTATTAAGTTGATTTTCAACCTTTTGCTTACAGAGAGTGAATTTATCTATAGCTTCATCCTTGCTTTTCAGCAAGTATGCATAACAATACTTTATACTATCATCAATGAAAGTAATAAAGTACTTGTTACCTCCTCTTGTTTGAGCAAACTTTAAATCACAAATGTCACTGTGAATTAAATCAAGGGGTTCAGTGTTTCTTTCAACCATTTGGAATGATGACCTGATTAGTTTTTGCCTCTACACAAGTTTCACACTTATGTTTGGAATTAATATTAAACATGGGTATGTGATTCAAGTTAATCAGTCTACGCAAAGTATCATAATTAACATGACCTAGTCTACCATGCCATAAATTTGAAAACGCAAGCAAGTAAACAGAAGAAGTAGTAGTAGTATTATTATTATTACTAATAGTCTTTGGCTTAACAGCCATTGCATTCATCTTCCACATTCCCTCTTTCACATAACCCTTCCCAATAGGAACACCAGCTTTAGTCAGTAAAATTTTCTAGGACTCAAAAACCATCTTGAACCCATGTACACTCAGTAGCATTCCAACACATTCTGTAGCTTGACACTCTTTCCAGACGTCATCTTCAAGTACACAGAACCCAGCCCCTTTATCTCAGAGTTTGCCGAGTTGCCCATGTAGATCTTATCCCCATTTTCCACCAAAGTAAGGTCGAAGAAGGTAGACTTGTTCGCACAGACATGATGAGTAGCTCCAGTATTGAGCCACCATTCCTTTGGATTAGCATCCACCAGGTTTATTTCAGAGACCACAACACATAGGCCTAGGTTAGCGATCTCTTGGGACATGGCTTCCACAGCATTATCCTCATTTCCTTTCTTTTTCGGTAGTCCACAATCTGACGATTTATGTCCCGTCTTGCTGCAGTTAAAGTACTACCCTTGGAATTTTGGCCCTTGGAATTTCGGCTTCTTTGAAACTCCACCTTTTGGTCCTAGTTTGGACCATAACTTGGCCTTATTATCCTTCTTCCCCTTGGATCCTTTGTCATGCTCCACCATATTAGCCTTGGCAGCATTGGGATTTGAGGATCACCTCTCATCACTTTTGTTATCCTCTTCAATGCGAAGTCTGCGAATGAGATCTTCAACACTCATTTCCTTTCGCTTGTGCTTGAGATAATTTTTGAAGTCTATCCATGCAGGGGGTAGCTTCTCTATAATTGCAGCTACTTGGAAAGACTCACTCAAGACCATCCCTTCAGCATGTATTCCATGGATAATCAATTGAAGATCTTGCACTTGGCTTATCACATTTTTGGAATCCACCATCTTGAAGTTCAAGAATTGGCCAACCAAGAATTTCTTGGCTCCAATATCTTCGGCTTTGTACTTGTGGTCCAAAGACTCCCACAGTTCCTTAGCCATTTTCTTCACACTGTACACACTATACAGCGAGTCAAACAAGCCATTCAGAATGTAATTCCTACAAAGGAATTCAACATGCTTCCATGCCTCAACTGCATGTTAAGTTTGCACATCTACTTCGTCCTCTCCAACAGTGGGAGGATCCTCTTTCAAGAATCTCACAAGATTCAATGTTGTTAAGTAGAATAACATTTTCTGCTGCCAGGTCTTAAAATTCACACCAGTGAATTTTTCTGGTTTCTCATTATGGTTCACAGGAACCGTTGGAACCGAAACTTGCACAGGCTGGTCCTTTGAGGATTGGTTCTTTGTGGTCGAAGCTGGAGTTCGGGGAGATCCACCAGTGCTTTCAGTAGGAATAACATCCATATTTTCAGTCATATCTGAACAGTTCTATAATACTTAAAGAAATAAGTACATATACATTTATATTGTAAAATAATATAAATTTGCATATGGAAACTAAATATCCATTAATCATATTATGTAATATAGTATGCATAATATATTTAATACATAAGTAAAGTTAAATACATAGATATTGCAATTTAAACCTAACGTACAAATATATATATATACGACCATATATATGTAACATATGTGTATATACAGATTGATTAACCAAAATTAATCATATGCATAGATTAATTTTGCATGTGTACCCCTTATGTGATAAGAGGTTATTGTTATTTAAGATTATATTGAATGACACTATCAAATAAATAAAATATATTGGAAAAAGATCTCATTTAAGATCTTGGCTTCACCACATGCATACAAATTGAATTAAAACCAGCGTATACAAATATAGATTGTATGTAACAGATAAACTAATGCATACAATATATTTAAAACCAATATACATTTGTAAGGGTAATAGAATATATTTGTATAATGCATGCATACAAATAAACTAGTATATATCAATGGAAATATAAATTGGAACAAACAACAAAAGCGTTAGAAAAAACGAAAACAGATGAAAAAAAATGTACCAACAAAAAATAGATTAGATCACATATAACATATATGTGTAGAAGTTATTAGCACCGATAAAACTGAAAAAAAAAAATTCAAAGAGAAATTCTAAAATTTCCTTCTGTCCTTCAACCTGTTCGTCTTCTCCAAAGGAGTCATGATCTGCTTTAAGATTGTTAGAAATAATATAGTGGAGAATAACAAAATATATATTAATATATTTAATTGAAGAACAGAAATGAAAAACAATACAATAGAAAGAATAAACCAAAGCCGAGGCACGCGAAACACGCTTTCCTTAAAGCAGATTTGCCCCCTCTACCTGAAAGGTGCTAGAGAATCCGTGAGCAACCACTTCCCAGGATACAACAGCTATCAAGCAGGACAAATGCACCACTACGTCTGCTTAGGCGAACTCGAAACAAACTTTCCCTCTATCACTAAAAAATACTACAGAGACTGAAGAGGGAAAAAAACTAAGTGTGTGATATTATGTATCAGTGTGCCTAGAATGAAAGGAGAAGCCTCTTTTTATAGGCTTCATGGAGAGTTGAAAAATGTGTGAATCAAATGCACTAATGCCCAAATATCCAACAAATCTGGTATCTTAATATCTGAAAATCAATCAGAATTAAATACTCTTATACTTGTAATATCAACAATTACCCAAAGTGATTTTCTGATAATCAATCAGAATTAATCACACTTATTCTGGCAATATCAGTTGTTACCCAAAGTGATTTTCTGACAGTCAATCAGAATTAATTACACAATATTCTGATATCTTAATTTTGACCAAAGTGATTTGCCAAAATGAATCAGAATAAATCACATAATATTCATATAATATCATCTTTAATCAAGGTGATTTGCTGAATCATTTCCATTTTAGGCATCAATTTCTCATTCACTCAATTTTTTTCCAATAGTTTTTACCCGGTCTTTCCCCATGCGGATCATGGGATTTTGACTGTCACACTTAAACATCCTTTGTTCATGTCACATTATTTGATCGCTTCCCTACTTTGAATTGATCCTCCTTTGTTAAACACATTCATGCTAAAAAAATTTCATAGGTAAATAATTCATATGGAATTTTTGTACTCATCGGATAAGAAAGGTTGTCACCTATAGAGACCCAATATGTACTATCACTACTACAAAAAAGGCTTTTTAGGACTCGCGGGGCGCGAGTCCTCTATTTGAGAGCCTGAAAAAACTGGGGTTTTTTTAGGACTTGCGTTGCGAGTCCTAAAAACAATGATAGTTCTAAAATAATGTTTTTTAGGACTAGCATTGCGAGTCCTGAAAAGTTTTATTTTTAAAAAATTGATTGGTGGGTTTTGAATCCGGCGGCGGGGCTCCGGCGACGGTGGCGGCACCACCATTAAAAGGTGGTGGTTCGGAAAACAAACTATTGGGTTTTAAAGCCCAAGAAGCAAGGAGTATGGTAGTGGTGGTGGTTCAGCTCGTGGTGGCTCGAGGTGGCTGGAATATGCTCGGAAAGTTTGGGAGAAACCCATGAACGGCCAAACTTCAAGTGCCCTGTTGAGGGCCTTAGGCCGCGCGTGAGGTCGCCATCTCCGGGGGTCGAGGGTTTCGGGGGACGGCGCTTCCACTGGTCCGGCGCGTGGCGGTGGCCGAAGAGGGGACGGCGGCGTTCGGCGTTGGCAGTTCGGGAGAGAGGAAGAGAGAGAAAGAACTTTGGGGAGAGAGAGAGGGAACTGAGGAGAGAGAGTGAAAATGGGTTGTGTGATTTTTTTTCTTTTTTTTTAATATATAATAATAAAACTTTTGTTAAAAAAATTAGAGGGAATTCGAAATTTTTTAAAATTCAAAATTTTATGATACACATAAGTTTTTAGGACTCGCAATGCAAGTCCTAAAAACATTCTTCGCGAGTCCTAAAAAGTCCAGGAGGTGTTTTGTTTAAAAAAAACTCAAACTTTTAGGACATACATAGTTTTTAGGACTCGCAATGCGAGTCCTAAAAAACTCCAGATTTTTAAAATTCAAAATTTTATGATACACATAAGTTTTTAGGACTCGCAATGCAAGTCATAAAAAGTCCATGAGGTGTTTGTTTAAAAAAAATCCAACTTTTAGGATACACATAGTTTTTAGGACTCGCGGAGAGAGTCCTAAAACAAATTCTTGAAAGACTCACAGCGGGAGTCCTAAAAAGATCCAGGAGATTTTTTTAGAACTCGTATTTATGTGAGTGTCCTAAAAATATGTTTTTGTAGTAGTATATTTTCTATTCCTTTCGGCTACAATTAACTTTCAAGTTGCTTCATTTTGTCATGTCACAAGAACAAAATCATCCCCTTTAGTCTTCACACGGTCATCTATTTCTCTGTTCATTTTAAATATCACTTGGTTAAAGTCTTATCCTCTTCCCCTTCTTAGAAAGGTTATCTATTAATTATTTGAAAATTTACACCATGATTTAATACCAACAAGTATTATGAGTACCATCAAGACACCTACACACCTATTAGATTTCCCTAATGCCTATCCCTTTTTCACATACGTTTCTAGACAAAATGACTACATTCATATCCAATCCAACCCTTCAATATTTTGTTGGATTAAAATATTATTTTATGGGCACAAAATATGTATAATGTATAATGCTATTATAAAGTGTGATACAAAATTAAGTGATTAATTATGTTATAAATTTCATAGAGTATTAAAGTATCATGAATTTAATGTGTAGAAACAGGAAAGTGAATTTTTAATTTTATAATGGGCAAAATTAGAAATCACTAATTATAAATTAGGGTTGTGGTCCCTTATATATATGTATATTTCTATTATGTCTGTCATCCCATTAACGTAAAAAAAAAAAAAGATTATTCTCTCATAGAGATACATATTATATAAGAAGAACTTCCGCTCTCATGTTCATCTTCTTTTTTGATTTAGCAAATGATCTATAGAAATATGATTTATGATTTTATATTAAAACAATTTTAGTAACATGATTAGGATCTGAGAATATATATTGAAATATTGATATTTATGCATGTTGTTTGAGTGTTTCATAAATTCTAACATAATTATCATTTAAAATTTGTATACATTGTATCTAATGTAGATGAGTATTTTCTTTAAATGTTGGTGGATAAGATAAAAGAGTGTATCTAATGTGTTTGAATCTTCTTAAAAGTATGATCTTATTAGGATTGCGTAGTGTGACCAACATTCATGTAAGAGGAGTAATTTGTTTGCATTTTTAACTCTCTCACTTGATCACTTTTCTATCTTCCTTAATAATCCCTATATGAAGTTGTCATTATCCAAATCATGATAAAATATTTGTCAAAATTCATCATAAAAAGGATGTCATCATTCCCTGCTAGGGATAATTGTAATTTTTTTTTTTAAATTTAGTAATGTGATCTCAAATTCTGGCTTGGAAGTATTGTATTTACAGTCGTAGTTTGTACACAAAAGTTTCAAATAAATTTATGTGAACAGCATTTGTGATAATATTTGACTGATTTTTCATTGTGTATCAGTCACATCCACTGTCCTATTAGGCTTTACAAGTCATATTAAGCAGATCTATAAGAAGTTGCCTAAACTTTTATGTTCAAACACAACAATTTGGATTTAGTCTTTTGGGCACTTGGATATAATTTTATAAGAAATTACTATATTCACAGAATTTTACAATATTCAGGACTAAATTATATAAATAAGGAAAATTTACATAAATATCTTAAAAATATATAAACTTATTCCAAAAATACCGCAAAATAACAATGTACACAAATATCATACAATAATGTTGGCATGATATACCGTATTTTTTTAAAAATTAGCAACTCTCACTTTTCGAAATTTTTTATTTTTTTTTTATGTAAAAAGTTATATTTTAGTTGCTTAGTTATCTTATATATTATATATATATAGATAGATTATATTATTTTGAATACATTTTGGTTACCTTTAAAACTTATTTGTAGACATCTTAATATGTTAATTATATATTTTTAGAATATATCATGGTATCTTGTTGTTTAAGATACATTTTGATAACCTTCAAGTTTATTTCAAAGGTTAATAAGTTGTCACATAGTATAACAAGTTACCATATAGCTTATTAATGAAAAAATAATTTTGTATGCTACACGATAACTTTTAAGTGAAATTTATTTAGACTTTTTTTAGTCATTCATGTAATATTATTGAATATATTTTTATGTTACCTTCAAGCTTATTTAGAAACTAATTAGTTATAATATAGTATAAAAAGTTACTCCTACAATTTCAAGTTACCATGAATAATCTATTACAAAAATGATACTAATTAGTATACTACATGGTTACTTTTATAAAAGCTACATTTTGTTGCTTTTAAAGATTCTAATTGAATGCCTTTTGATTTATGACTAAATTTTGGGGTATTTCACAAATTTAAAGCAACCAATTTACTTAGTAAGTTACCAAAAGAGTCTTCTTATAATCTATTTAAAAGTTATCATACAATACCCTAAAGCATTTATTTCAAAAAAAAAATACTTGAAATATTTTTAAAATAGCTTTAAAATACCATATGATATCTTTATAATAAAATACCATATGGTTACTTTTTTTATAAAAAAAAAAACTTTATTTTTAGATCATAATATTTGATAAACCTTTTGGTTATCTCCAAAACTTATTTGTAGACATCTTAATATATTGATTAATTATTTTTAGGTTATATTATGATATTTTATTATTTAATATATATTTTAATAACTTTCAAACATATTTTACAAACTAATTAGTTTTGATAAAAAGTCTCTTAAAAAAATTGTCAATAACCTATAAAGAAATTCTAAAATATATGTTATTATGTTTTCGGCATAGTAAATTATTTTATAAAAATTTAATTTAGATCCTAAAAGTATAAATAAGTTCATAAATACTTTTTTTTGGGTGCACCTAGAAGCACTCTAATCTATACTTAAAGCACTCTTAATAAATAAGGTAAAATATCTAATTCTTTATAATATAGAAAAAAAAATTGTTAAATAGTGTTCCAATGGGTGATTTAAAGTTATATTTTTTTTTATCTAAATGAATAGTATTTCTCTATATGTAGTGAAACACTATTCATCAAGCTATAAATATTTTATTATTTTTTATAAACTTTTGTATATATATGAGTGTGATGTTAAATTGAAAAACAATACTATGAGCATTATCAATAAATCAGATTCAAAACAACATTACATGCTCATACAACAATCCAGGAATGCATTTTATTTAGAGCATTGAATTGAATATATATAGATGAAACATACCTGACATTGAGTCTCCAATGTTCATCCTTGAATCTCTCACGATCTACACAAAACAATATTAGAAAAGTAATGCAAGAGAGATCTTATGGAGAGCAACCATTACCAAACCATATGCCACTGTATGTTTCCCAACAACATATATGTTCAATATATATGTCTCATATGTCTTCTTACCCTAAGGGGTATATTGGGCATATTGGGCTTATATTATCAGATATGGTGAACTATGATTTAATGGGTCAATCTATAGTCTTTAGGGTGTTACCATGTGCCTCAATTGCAATTAGATTAATATTAACCATCTCATTATGGTCTTTAACTATTCGTAGGCACTCTAGAAAATGATTGTGATAATGGAATTATGTTTGTAATTATATTAGTCCATATAAAATTATAACATGTGATACTATTATATTTAATTATTTTACTTCTTAAAATAAATAAAATACTTTAAAAAATATAATATTTAAATAATGTAGAGAAAAAATAAAGAAACTGATGTATTTTATAATATAAAAATTTGAGGTAAATTATAAAAAATAAATATGTTTTGGTGGTGTATTTTCTAATACACTTTTTCTATAATATTTAGCTAAAACTCACAAAAATGTTTTTTATCAGCTCCTTTATACATATATTTATAATAGTTATATACAAACTTCAATTAATTCATATCTACATTTACATATCATTTATATAATATTTTAATATTATTATTTTTCTTTATAAGATTACTCTCCCATTTTTAATATATATATATATATTTTTTTTATCAATTATTTTATTTTACTTTAATTAATAAACTATGTTTAAAATATATATAATATTTAAATAATGTAAAAAAAAATATGACGTATGGTATAATGAAAAATTTTTAAAAAAAATAAAAAAATGTGTATTTTAGGAAAATATTTTAAAAGATAAAATAGAATATCGACAGAGAGTGCTCTTATAATGCGAAAGCTTTGACGTATTTCCGGTGTTGCAGCGTGACAGCCGCCCTGATTTGTTGTGCTCCAAAACATTACAAAGAAAAACAAACACTGAAATTCAATATTGGCTTTATTAGTCAATTTTTTTCTTTACACTTTTTTGTCCAGTTGACTCATAATCATCTTCGTTAAGTTATAATGGGACAACTCATTTTATGATGATAAATAATATTATTATTATTCCTCCACTGTATACCCCTTTAGTCAAAAAAATTTCTTTGCATTTTTTTTCCAGTCTCTTTCGTCTCACCTTCTCTGTTTTCTTTCTCGTTATAATGGGAAAACTCATTTTATCCTTACCACTTAAATAGGAAGAGAAGAAACCTACTAAATATCAAATTAACATAACGAGAATAATATTTAGGGCAAATACTCGTTCGGTACTCTATTAATAACATTGATTGATGACAATTTAATCATATTAATAAAATTTTATTATTCAAAATTGAGTACAATTAACCAAATATATTCACTTTTAAATTACTCAATACCTGATGAACATTATTGAAAACATATAGTACAAAGTCGATAAAATACCGTTACTAAATGATTAAAGTCCCTAATATCTATGAATAAGGTATCATTAAAGTTTAAACATGCAAATGAGTACTTACTTATTCCTATAAAAGACCATAAAAGAAACCCATTCTTTCAAAACACACAAGCCAAATTAAAACACTAAAGCTATGAACTCTCTCATTTCTCTTTCACTTTGTTCCCTCTTTCTCCTCATCTCTTTCTTCCCTTCTTTCACAACTCCCACCATATTATTTCAGGTATATCAATATCATCACTTTCTCATTATTCTTCAAATTATATATATATATATAGAAGTTGTAAGTTTTGAATTATTGATTGAAAATATATATATTTATACAATAGGGGTTCAATTGGGGGTCAAGTGACAAACCAGGATGGTACAATTCTCTGAAGAACACAATCCCTGCTCTTACAGCTGCCGGAGTAACCCATGTTTGGCTCCCTCCTCCCTCTCAATCCGTTGCTCCACAAGGTACTAACAATAACAATAATAATATGCTAAGAATTATTGTGGAAGACATAAATTTGTTGAAAATGTTTATTCGACCTAAAAGAGAATCAATTTCAGATATGCAGAAGTCCCAATGCAAATTGTCATAATTCTATAAAAATATTGTATAAAATGGTATTTTTCTAAATTTTAGGAGCTTTTTGTATAGATAAAAAAATAGTATTTTTAAAAAGATAATTGCTAAGGAGAATTACTAGTGTCCAACACTACAAGGATGTGATATACCGTTATTAGTGCAATGCAATATCGGGTCCCACATATTTGAATTTAATAAGTATTATAAGGTATCACTAACCAAACATGGGGTAACACCTCACGTAGTGTTGAACACATTAAGGTGTCAAATAACAATATATTTTTAAAAAACTCGAGTCCTTTTAACTTAGGCACTCTAGGCACATGGCTTGCCTATGCACACCGTGTGCAGAAAAATTGTTAATTTATATAAACTTATTTATAAGTTCATGTAAGGGAAAATTTGCTAAACTAACAACATGAAATGGTGAAGAACAATTCATCAATTTACCCCTTCATTATTTTTTGTATGTAATATATATTTACTCCCTCATTTTTTTAATGTGTTTGTTTTGAGTAGTTGAGTTGCATTGGAAAGTGTAGAGGACTTAGAATAGATGTAATATTAAACTCTTGTGTACAAAATGGTTCACTTTACCCTTAGAGGGCGTTTGGTATGAGGTTTGGGTTTGGGGGAGTAGAGTTAGAGGGAGTTTAGATTAAGAGAATATGAAACTCAAGTTTTTAAAAGGGTTAAGATTACCCTCAAATCAAGCTAAAAAATGGGACCCACTTGGAAACACAAACTCCCAAGCCATTAAAAATAAATTTACCAAATATGGGTTAGATTTGACATTCTCATTCCCACTGTACCAAACACCCCCTTAAGATATATATGGGGCTCATACAAATTATTAACTTTACCCCTTAAAATTTGAACCAAATATAGGAAGGGATTTAGATTCTCATTCCCGCTTTTACTTTACTTCATACCAAACATCCCTCAAACATTACATACAATAATGTAGTAGTTTAAGCTAGCCAATCATTGTTATTAAAATTTAAACCCACTGTTTTAAAAACTTTATAATATTTTGGTGAATATTTTGAATGATCGTATTCGTGACAAAATTAATTTTATTTTAGTCTTAATTAAGTTTTGTATTTTGGAAAGTAATTAATTTTTGATTGATGATTAAAATTTTTTACCATCATCAGGTTACATGCCGGGAAGGCTGTATGATTTGGATGCATCAAAGTATGGAACTAAAGAGGAATTGAAGTCACTAATTTCGGCTTTTAGAGACAAAGGAATAAAAACCATAGCAGACATAGTCATAAACCACAGAACAGCTGAGAAGCAAGACCAGAGAGGAAAATGGTCCATCTTCGAAGGCGGTACCCCAGATGACCGCCTTGATTGGGGTCCTTCCTTTATTTGCAGCGATGACAAAGAGTACTCCGATGGCACTGGAAACCCCGACACTGGAGTACCGTTCGAACCTGCTCCTGATATCGACCATGTCAACCCGCGAGTTCAGAAGGAGCTCTCGGAGTGGATGAATTGGATGAAATCTGAGATTGGATTTGTCGGGTGGCGATTCGATATGGTCACTGGGTACGCCCCAAAATTCACCAAGATCTACATGGAGCAAACTACGCCGGAGTTTGCGGTGGGAGAGAAGTGGGATGATGTCGGGAAAGAACAAGATTGGGTCACGGCAGCAGGTGGGGTTGTCAAGGCATTTGATTTCACGACGTGGGGAGTGTTGCGTGGAGCAGTACTGCAAGGGGAGCTGTCGCGGTTGAAAGATTCAAACGGGAAGCCTCCGGGTTTGATAGGAATAATGCCGGAAAATGCAGTGACATTCATTGATAATCACGACACTGCTAAGTCCACAGATCAAGTTTTCCCACCTGAGAAAGTCATGTTGGGTTATGTCTACATTCTCACTCACCCTGGAACCCCAACCATCGTAAGTAACTAACTCTCAACTTTGAACACATACATATTTATTTACAATTGAGGGAGAGGGGGGGTGTTGTGCTCAACATGAGTTATCACATCATGATTGGTTAGCGATACCCCATAAAAACAACTCTAATGAGAGTTGCTTGGAGAATTACTTGTCACTGGTGAGTTAGGTAGAAAAGGTGGAGGAGATTTTTTTAAAAGGAGATTGGTAACGTTGCCTAGCAGAAGCAACATTGCTTTTATTTTATTTTTTTATTATGATGGGACCACTTAAGCTACTTTTAGTATTGCTCCCATTGTAGATGCTCTAATACTTATTAAATTCAAATAAGTGGGACCCGATATTAGATTACACCAATAGGAGTATGTCACCTACCCTTTAACAATTCTCTTAAAATTGAGGTTATAGCTTAAAACCAATTGGTACGAAGTGAGTTGATATGAACACACAACACATTAATTTGTAGACCAAATTTGCATTAACATAAAATATTTTTCTTCCAATCATATTTATTTACCATAAAAATTTTTGTGTTAAACAATAATGCAAGACATGCATAATTTCTTACATACAGCCTATATATAATGATATGATAACTAGTTTTTTAATATATAATCTAGTTTGGTGCACCTTTGTATGCACACATTCATTTCTAGTAAAAATTAAATATATTGTTGTATGTATAATGTACACATGATTACTTATTTTTCTTATTCTTATTAATTAAATGTGGGGTTTTGCAGTTCTATGATCATCTAGTGGATGGGAAGCTTAAGGATCATATAACCATGTTAAGTGTGATTAGAGGAAGAAACAACATAAATACGAGTAGTAATGTGAAGATACTAGCTGCAGAAGCTGAGCTTTATATGGCTGAAATTGACGACAAGATTATAATGAAGATAGGCCCCAAGTTGGATTTGGGTAATCTATTGCCCTCCAACTACCAAGTTGCTACCTCTGGCCAAGACTATGCAGTTTGGGAGAAGAAGTAGTAATAAATCTTAATTATTTAATTTCTTTTATTCTCGAATAATTATCTAGTTAGTAATGTGGTCAAAATAACAAGTATAGTTTACTAAATGAAAATAAATAAATAAATAAAACAATACAAGACACAAGTATAATGTCTTACTTATCCAAGATCGTTACAATGTGTGTTTAAAATAGTGTTTAACTCGCTAAACGAGTCATTTGGACTTAAATGTGTAATTAAAATTAAATAAAAGTTAGGTATTAACAAGTTTGGTCAAAGAATTAATCATTTTCATTAAAAAGTTTCTGTACATGGGATCCCAGAACAGAGTTTATAAACTAATACAGGACAACCAGGATACAAAATAGTCGTCCTAAGCGACAAAATGATCAATAGTTCTAGATCCACAAAAGAAATCCCAATCGTGGTGATCGAACAGGCCGCATATATACACAACGCCTCCGAAGCTCTCCAACTCATGGCTGGTCAATTGGCCTTACCTACACCATAGAGCACCCGTGAGCCGTTGCCCGGCAAGAAAACCTCATAAGGCATAACAATAATCCCAAATATTCAAAAGCAATAAACACATGCCTCACAAATAGTAAATGCATTCATTCCAACCATACACATCATAAACACGTTTCACAATTCACAGTTACAGAGATATTCATTTCAATCACATGAATCAATTATACGACCCACGAGTACAGCCTTGCCGGACGGCCCAACCGAGCAAGCTTCGTACTCAGGCACGCAGTTTGCGGTTCGTGCCGGGCGAGTGGGAATCGCACCCTCAAACTGGGGTATGATTTGATATATAATGTCTATATTTAATACAAATCATATCTCATTTATGTTGGGGTATGATTTGATAACAAAATAAATATGTTCCTACTATCTCGGATAATAAATATGACAGTCTGGTCATGAATAAGCGTATAAACAAATCTCGAGTCTTTGGGGATCCTTTAGTTATGTGTTATATCTGAAGCTACATATCTCTCACGAGCTTGTGCTTTGACAGCTATCTGACCTCGAGCTAGCGCTTTGACATCTATCTTATTCTTAGTTCGTGGTAAAGTCAGGATGCCTAACACTAGGTCTGACCATTATGAATCTCGAGTTGTCCACATGGATAATAAGCAAATATTCTACTTGGTTATGCTTCCACGTATTTACTTGTCAGTTGTACTCGAATTGAGTGAATGAACTCGTGCTAAAATTAGAATACAATAAGAAGAAACGGGCCAACAAATTTTTTTTAGTGAATAGAAGGAGCCAGGAAAGAAGAAAGCATGTGAATTAAGTAATAACCATAAGTTTCATTTGTTGTTGAGTACTTTGATCAAGTGTAGAAAAAGATGGCTTCTTGGTTATTTATTAGTTCCTACTCGTGACATGAATAAACGAAAGTTATAACATTGTCTACTTGAAAATTAACCGAATATGATCAAAATAATAAAGTATTGAGAAAAATAGAATAAGAAGAAAGTGACTCACACACACACTTATATGGTATCTTTGGAATTATATTAGAGAGTATGTATTCTAGTTTTTGAAATTGTTGCCTCATTTTCTACCAACGTTATATAATTTATGATTGCAAAACTTATATATTCTATACATATTAAAGAGATACTGTGTGTGGACTATATATTTTATGATTGCAAAACTTATATATTTATTATTTATTAATTATAATAATATAAATTCAAATATTATAAAATATCATTATCATAACTAGATATTTATCAATTATATTAATATAAATTTAAGTGTTATAAAATATCATTATTTTGTATTATATATTATTATAATAATGATATTTAATAATATCATTAAATAATGATACTCAAAACTATATATTTAATAATGATATTTTATAATACTTAAATTTATATTAATATAATTGATAAATATCTAATTATGATAATGACATTTTATAATATTTGAATTTATATTAATATAAATTTAAATGTTATAAATATTATTATTATAATAATCTATAACATGTAATATATAATTCTAATTTTTATAAAATTATGCTAGAATAAATATTTAGTGATTATAATAACATAAACTCAGATATTATAAAATATCATTATTATAAGGGTTTTTTCAGCTGCTATCTTTATTGTTTACACTTTGTAATACTTAGGTCTCGAAAGTTGATTTTGTATCAGTTAGGTCTCCAACATTTTTAAATCGTATCATTTAGGTCCCTAAATGCTATTTTTATTTCTTTTTTCTTTCAAAATGCATAAATAAAATATATATAAAAAATGTGAATCAATCTTAAAAAAAAATGGACCACTTAATTTTTTACAATACCAAACATGACATTGAAAAAATATATATTTTCATGAAATTTTAAAAAATATTTAATAGTTTTACAAATTAAATTAATTTTTTATTAAAAAAAAATTCTTGCCCATATTTTTTTAATATTGATAACTGGACTATCACGAGATTATAAATATTTATCATGTACGTATTTATTTTTGTTTTGTAATTTTTTTCTATAATGCAACTTATAACAAATCATATATATATGCACATAAATAACATTATATACATTATTAAGTTTAAAAAAAATATATGAAATAAACAAGCACAAACATAATAAAAAATGATAATATCAAGATAATCGAGATAATATAGTTATTAGTATAAATTATAAAACAACAATGTAGGTAATAATATTTTCTTAATGAAACATTAATTTAATTTAAAAAATATTATGTATTTTTAAAAATGTCATGAAAATATATTTTTTCTCATGTTATGTTTGTTATTGTCATAAATTAAATGTCCAAATATTTTAATAATGATTCACCATTTATTTTGTATTTTTTATGTATTTTAAAAGAAAAAAAAAATAAAAATAGTATTTAGGAACCTAAATGATACGATTTGAAAAGGTTGTGAACCTATCTGATACAAAATCAACTTTTGAGACCTAATTAAGTGTTACAAAGTGTAAATAATAGAAACTGCAGTTGAAAAAAAATCATTGTTATAATAATATTTAATACAAAACTAGATAGTTAATAATTATCTTCTATCAAGAATAAACAAGTTTTTTCTCCAATAATTGAGGTATGATTTGAAAAATACCATGAATGTTTTGTACATTAAATATGGTAGTTTGTGATCTAAAAAGTTGTCACATTATTTAAAAAAACATAAACAATGTTTTGGTTTAATTTTTCTTTTAATGTGCTTATAACAATCATAAAAGCTTAATAAAAATAATTAGTAAATTTTCTAAATAAAACTAAGCAAATGTACATTGCACGTTGATGTGCATGCACTAGATAATATGTCTTATTTATTTTTATGACATATTATATGTAGTCAATTGTTATTATTATAGGGGTAGGTAACTATTTGGTACTCTGTGTTTTTGCAAAATATCATCTTAGTACCCTGTATTTTTGCAAAGTATCATCTTGGTACCCTGTATTTACAAATAATGTTCATTTGGTAACCTGAATTTTGAAATCGTACATATTTGGTACCCTGTATTTTAAAATCGTACATATTTGGTACCCTAAACTCAAATTTAATTAATAAAATTTTACCAATTTAATCAAATTACTCTCAATCATACGAGCTACAAATCATATATAACTGCTGACAGTTTGATCATATTGACAAAATTTTATCAATCAGGATACCAAATATCTATGTTTTCAAAATACAAGGTATCATATGAGCATTATTGAAAACAAAGAGTATCGGAACAATACTTTGCAAAAACAAATGGTACCAAATAAGTAAATTCTCTTATTGTAGTTAAGTAATGTTCAAAATAGTCAATTTCCTTTATTTCGATTCTATTACCGTATACCACGATAATAAAAGTGCATATTTCCTGCGAGGGGACCAACCTTAATAGAGTGGAGATTTCTCATCTAAATGGAGAATAAACAAGATGTGAGGGCAATTTTCTATCCCCGGATGTTAAATAAGACAGGAGCAGAGACATAAATCTTTGTCCCAATAGGTTTTGTAGTATTTTATATTAATGTTTGGGTTTATATCTTTTTGGACCCTGTGTTTTTTCCCATTACCTGTTTGGTCTCTGTGTTTTGACAAATTATTTTTTGGATCCTATGTTTTATAAAATGGTTAAAATAGAACCCTAAACCCGATTTTGGTCAATGTTTTCTCAACTAAAATCACAAATAATTTACCAAACTAACAATTCATAACAAAAATAAAATCATTCTGCTTAAAAACTGTGTTGTTATATTCAATTTTTTCTCATCAAAATTAAATTTAGGGTTCTATTTTAACCATAGGGTCCAAAAACTGTGTTGTTATATTCAATTTTTTCTCATCAAAATTAAGTTTAGGGTTCTATCTTAACCATTTTACAAAATATAGGGTCCAAAAAGTAATTTAGCAAAACACAGGGTCCAAACAGGTAATGAGAAAAAACACAGAGTCCAAAAAAGTATAAATAATATTTAGTATTTTGAATTATAACATTGTGTAATATTTAAATTTTTATGTAATTCAATTTTTTATTTTTAAAATCTATTTTTTAAACAAATAGAGATTCCTTGTCCTAATGAGGATTTGTTGCCCAACTCCTAACGAGAAATATGCGTAGATGGGTGCGAGGAAGATTAAAATGGTTAAAATATATATTTTTTGAATTTTTGAATAATATTTAATTTTAACTATTTAAAGAAATATATAATTTTTTTAATTTTAAATTAGACACATAACGCTGATGTATTTATAAAAATAACAACTGAGTTATTAGACTATTGTGTCCCACATAGAATAAGTATAAGAATATTGAACCACACCGATTGATTTTTAAATGGAACTTCGTGATTCTTGTCCCGAGTGATGAAATAGTAATATCAAATATACGATAACAAAATGTAATTTTGAAGGGCTTGAGAAAATCATAGGAACAATAATGTAAATATACTGGTCATATATGGGGACAAAAATTCTTACACAAAATTAGTTGCTCTATAAACTTTAGTTATCTGTACCATGAACTTTGGCGCCAAGCTGTGGAGTCACAAAAGTTGAGATTGCAGAGTATGAACGTGGCTTCTTCGATTGGTCTCTCCGCAAAGCCCAATCTTTCCCATTTTCATTCTCTGTTCAAATATTATATCGACACCAAAATTCCAAGACGGGCACTGCTTACTTTCCGCGAATTGTTGGATTACAATGAGAAACCCAATGAGTTCACTTTCGCATTGCTTGTCAAGGCATGTGCTTCTTCTTGTTCCTCTTCCTTTGGATTCAAAGCAACGCTTGAAGCAAATCAGATTCATACCCACTTGATCAAATCAGGTGCTGATCAATTTGTGCACCTCAGTACTGTTCTTCTCGATTTCTATATGAAGTTGGGGTGCTTGACAGTTGCACAGCAGGTGTTTGATAATATGCCCGAGAGAGATGTTGTGTCTTGGAATGCTTTGATTTGTGGATTTTCGAGAAATGGGTATCATTTTGATGCGGTGGATCTCTTTGTTCGGATGTGTAGAGAGGGATTTAGTCCTTGTCATACGACTTTGGTTAGTTTGGTTCCGTCTTGTGCTAGACATGAGTTGATCTTCCAGGGGAAAACCATTCATGGGTTTGGGATTAAGTCCGGGCTCGATTTGCATTCACAGGTGAAGAATTCACTTACCTCTATGTATGCGAGATGTGCGGATTTGGAAGCTGCTGAGAGCTTGTTTCAAGAGATAGTTGAAAAGAGTGTGGTTTCTTGGAACACCATGATTGGTGCCTATGGCCAAAATGGTTTCTTCAGTGATGCAATGCTTTACTTCAAACAAATGAGGGAGGGAAATGTTGAAGCAAATGAGGTTACCATGGTGTGCCTCCTCTCAGCAAATGCTAATCCAGAATCCACTCATTGTATGGTGATTAAAACTGGTCTCATCAACAAATGCTCTGTAAATACTTCACTAGTTTGTGAATATGCAAGACGTGGCAATTCAAAGTCATCAGAAATGCTTTACAAGTCATTACCCCAGAGAAACTTGGTTCCCTTAACTGCAATTCTATCTAGCCACGCAGAGAAAGGTAACATGTCATCTGTGATGGAATGGTTTGCTCAATTACAGCAGTTAGACATGAAACCAGATGCAGTCACTATGGTTAGCATTCTCCATGGGGTTACTGACCCTGCTCACTTTGGCATTGGACTTGCCTTCCACAGTTATGGGCTCAAGAGTGGGTTGAGTATTGATAATCTTGTTGCAAATGGGTTGATTAGCATGTACTCAAAGTTTGACCACATAGAAGCTGCCTTTTCCTTGTTTTTTGTTATGCGTGAAAAGCCATTGATTAGTTGGAATTCTTTGATTTCTGGCTGTGTGCAGTCTGGAAGGGCAACTGATGCTTTTGAGGTGTTCTGTCAAATGAAGATGCATGGACATGGTCCAGACGCTATTACTATTGCTACTTTACTGTCTGGGTGTGGACAACTTGGACACTTGCAATTTGGGGAGAGACTTCATAACTATGTCTTAAGAAACAACATAAAAGTTGAGTCTTTTGTCGGAACTGCTCTTATTGACATGTACACCAAATGTGGAAGAATAGAGCGTGCTGAAAATGTGTTTAAGAGCATCAAAGATCCATGCTTGGTGACATGGAACTCAATGATTTCAGGTTATAGCTTATACGGTTTTGAACATAAAGCTCTCTCTTGCTTCTCTGAATTACGGGAACAAGGGCTAAAGCCAGATCACATCACTTTTTTGGGTGTTTTAGCTGCCTGCACCCATGGGGGTCTTGTTCATGAAGGAAAAAAATATTTTGAAATTATGAGAAAGGAATTCAATGTAATGCCAGGGCTGCAACACTATGCTTGCTTGGTAAGTCTGTTAGGTCGTGCAGGCTTGCTTGAGGAGGCATTGATACTGATAAAAGACATGGAGATAAAACCTGATTTTGCTGTGTGGGGAGCTTTGCTTAATGCTTGTTGCATCCATCAAGAGATCAAGCTTGGGGAGTATCTGGCTAAGAAGTTATTTCTCTTGGACAACTCAAGTGGGGGATTCTATGTGTTGATGTCAAATCTTTATGCTATTAAAGGAAAGTGGGATGAAGTAGCCAAGGTGAGGAAGATGATGAGAGAAAGTGGAGGGGATGGCTGTTCTGGTATTAGCGTTATTGAGGTCAATTCATTGCAATATATGAATACAACTTTCTCAAACGATGCTGAGATGGGTAATTCTCATAGTCATCGTGAGGATCTTGAAATCTCCATTTCCAACAGGTGAAGAATTGATACTGCTACTAGATAGTCCTCAAGGATGATTCCATTGTGGATGGTCACTTCATGCACAAAAAAATATGCAGTCACTGATTCACCTGAGGCCCCACCGGTTATAGCAAACTCCCATGAAAGTCAGTATCTTAAGCATATTCAGTATGCGATGGCATTTGGAGGCCTGGCCGTTCATGTATTTTCAGATGTTAGCTTCTTTTTTGAAGTTACAACCAACTCATTCTTTGAAAAAGCTATTTCTTTGAAAGATATAATATTGTCTAATGTACTCTTACTTGCTCTTATTACATTATTGCAGTTTCTGCGTGCAGCAGGAGTCAGTAGTTTACCACTTTAATACAAAGCTGGTGCAGTTAAATAGGGATTTGCCAATACAGAGACTTTGTTCATTGCCCATCTAATCTTGATGGGGTAAATTCTCTACTCATTAAATAAATCATCAATTAGTTTTTATATATTTTTAGTTTACCATTTTCATCTTTATATCCTTGTATCATGTCTAATCACAGATTTGTTGAAACAAAAAGATACATGGATTTTGTTAGCCCTTAGTCTCAAGCCAAGAAAAGATCATTTTCCGGGTTGGAAGTTGCTTTAGAGGATCTAGAACCTGGGTATTTTTTTTTTTTTAGTAAAAGTTAATCTTTTATTCAATTTCGAAAGTTGAAAAAGACTTTTTCCAATAATTGACAGATATTCGGATGGCCCTTTACTCAATCCTCTTGGTTTGGCAAAAGATATAAAGAATGGTCAGGATTCCAAGCTCAAGGAGATTAAAAATGGTGAGGTTCAGATTCAGTCATTTACCGATGTTTTTAACATTTCATGACACCATATTTTAAGGTTCGAGTTTCTTAAAACTGTTTCTCATTGCAGGATGCCTTGCATTAGGTGGCCATGCTTGGCTTCTCTGTGCAAGTTTCAGCAACTCATGTTGGGCAAGTTGAAAAGCTTTTGGAGCACCTCTCTGATCCATGGCAGAAAACTATTTTTCAAACCTTAGCTAACTCTAGCTCTTGAATATGTCACAAGACCTCATCTTCCATTTATATTTTTTTAATGTTTGTTTAGTCATTCTTCGTTGTGCACATTTATGACCAATGATTTTAATACAAGTTGCATTCTTTTCATATATTTATTGTTTATTTTCACTTTTATGTCAAACAAAATGGACTATCAAAAATAAAATATATAAAAAAATTCTGGCTTGCCGGATTTGAACAAGTGGGATATGTTAAGGTTGATTAGTAAATAATTAAAATAACTAAAAACAGAATTGCAAACTTAATAGATTTTCCAGCTAGACCAATCTAAAGATTGTGTCAGTACTAGGTGAATTGTTGGTGACCTACCATGACATATTTTATACTGTATTAGCTTTGTTGGTGTGTTATTGTGCAAAAGAGTAGTGGAAAAGTTTGAACAAGCCAGTCTTACGTAGAAAGAACTTGTCAAAGACTAAACATTATGATTCTGATCATATGAACTTGAAAATGGTCCAACCATGAAGGAATTACTAGCTAATCATGTCATTGGCCAGTGAAACACTAGTTTTAATTGACAATTGAAACAAACTCAGTATTGAACAGAGTTAAAAATAGCTCACAAGAAACCCACACCAATTCTTTGATCATGCAAACTTGAAAAACTATTACAGCAGTATACCTTCAACATTCCTAGGCCTGTACATAATAGTCTTTGGCCAAAATCACCAAAATTATGATGACTTCAGTGAGAAAAATTATAAGTCCAACCAACTTTATTACACATAAACAAATCATCCAATCAACTTTAGTATACATAAACAAATCACCAAAATGTACATCCAAGAAATTCCTGTATGGTAAATTTAGTATATTTATGTTCACTGCCAGAGGAACCACCAACAAATAAGAGCTTAAACCACAACAAAGAAGTAGTAATTCCAAGGAGAGGTTATGTTGACTTGGTAGTATGACCCTTTCTCCTTGCCAAAAACATAAGAAACCGGGGGAACAATGATTTCTTCTTTCTCTTCCCGGCCTTGGTTTCTTGGAATGAATCAGTTTCACTGTCATTCCCACGCACATATGACTTCGGGCTTGGAGCGTAATGTACAGGAACAGTAGCATCAGATACCCGGTCAGAGGTTGTAGCTTCTTTTCTCCCCTCAAAACTAGCCCTTGGGCTTTTTATAGAATTCACCGCAGTCTGACCAGATTCACCCGCCTTGCGTCGTTGCTCGTGTTCTGATCTCCACTTTCTCAACTCCTGTTCTACTCCCAACTTCCCTTCCTTGGCCTTCTCGGCCTTATTCATTGCAATTTTCAATGCTTCTCTTCTAGAAGCCATCTCCCGATTAACTTCGTCCAACTTTTCCAAGCTTCTCAACTCAGATTCCTTAGCTAGTTCTATTTCAGAGTTAGCAGATGCAACCCTCAGGTTCGCCAACTCTTCTGCCTCATGGGCCCGTTTGCTGAGCTCATAATACTCCTCTAAAGAAAGTGTTACCCCTGCAGGTGATTCTACATCATTAGACGATCTAGCTGATTCACTCTCTTGCAAGGCCTTGATAGCTGCTAGCGCCAATTTTTCTGAAGCTTTGGCAGCCTCTATTTCTTTTCGTGCTGCAAGTAACCTACTCTCCATAGTGCTTGCTGTGCCCTTTGCTTGCTCTGTTTCTTCCTTTGCCTTTCGCAGCTCTTCACGAGCCATTTGAGCTAGTGCCTTGGCCTGATCAGCCTCCTGCGCTGCTTGCTGTAATTTCCTGGGTAGTTCTACCATCTTCTCTGTGACCTCTTTCTCCTTCATCTGAACAAGAGCTATCTCTGATTTGGTCCTGTCCAGTTCAACTTCAAGAGATGAAACAGCTATTGATGCCATTCCTTCTCTCTGTCTCATGGAGGCAAGAGCTGATTTCTCAGTTTCAACTTCCAATTTTAATGATTGAGCGGCCATCTTTAAGCAATTTACTTCAGCCAATGCTTTTTCTATGTTGACCTTTACTTCCTCAAGCTCATTCTTTGCTGAAGCAACTGCTGCTTGAATGTTGGTATGAGTTTTTTTCTCTGATTCCTCTATCTCACTATTTGAGTTTCCTTCATCACATTCCTCCTTCAACTTTGATTCCATGTAAGCAGCTAGCTCAGCTTTTAAATCAACTAGCAAGGCTGAGGCAGCATCCAGATTCGATTTGAGATCCTTAGCTGATAGAATTTGTTGGTTAAGTCTCTGAATCTCCTCATCAGCTTGTTTTAGTTCCTTATCCCAATTAAGAGAATCTTGCTCCCTGGCCATGGACGCTCCTATTCTTTGTTCCTCCGCTTCCAAATGGGCAGCATGTGCAGACTCTAACGACTCCTTTGTTGCAATTAGCTCGATAGTGAGTTCCTCAACTGTTTTCTCAACTTCCTTGGAGGCAGCAACAGCCTCTGCAGCTCTCTTGGCAGCCACATCTTTGTCAGTTACCAAAGAAGAATATTCTTTACGCAGTGCTTCTAACTCCTCTTTTACAGATTTCAGCTCTGAAACCGCAGCTGTATGCCTGGCCTTAGCAACCTCAAGCTGTGCCTTGGCAGCAACACTAGCCTCATCAGCAATCCCTTGCTCCATCTCTTCCACCCGTAGCTTCGCGAGTTCTGAGTCTTGCTTTGCCTGATCTTCTTCTGTTTGTGCCCTCTCGAGGTTGAGCTTCAATTCTTCAATGAGTCTCTTCGTGCTGTCCAACTCTTTTAACACTTGTATTTTTGACTCTTCGGCAGTCTCTGATATTTTCCTGTATTCAGGGATCTCCCCCTGTGCTTTCTCAAGTTCTTGCTCCACAAGCTTCCGTCTCTGTTAAGCCAAAGAAGAAAAGTCACATAATTGTTCATACATGGAAACCCAACCACCTCTATTTTCACTGTTAAAAAGAAAAGAACCTTGGGCAATTTTTAAAAGCAAAGCTGTGAGAAATAAAATTTATGAAAGTCGTCAGAAAAGGATGTATACCTCCACTGTCTGAATTTTGTGGGCTTTCCAATCAACAATTCCTCCAAACTTAGAGACAGCCTCTTTAACAGACTCAAAAGGAGCTGTCGTATCAATAAGGCCTCTATTTGCAATAAGTTGCTTAACAAGTTTAGGAGAATCAACAGTGTCTTCTTTTCTGACAGAAACTCTGGCAATCTTTGTGTCAGGAAGAGAAAACCCCTCATCACTTTTAGAGATTGTCATCTCAGCAGATGAAGCAGAAGGTGCAGTAGTGTCATCAGTCTGAGCATGGGCAGTCTTGATACTATGTTCTAGAGATTTCTGTTCATCAGAGGCATCATGTTTTGCTCCTGTTTCAGAAGTCTCCACCGCTGTACTGTGATTATCATTTTCTTTGACTGCATGTGGAGATGTTGAAGCTTTATTAGAGGTATCTTCTGCAGCTCCATTACCATTAGAGGTATAGAGTGCAGCTCCATTAGAGGTGTTTTGTACAGCTCCATTTTCAGAACTTTTCATCACAACCTCATCATGGGTCTCTGATTCATTGAATGCTTTTGGTAAGGTTGAAGCTGGAGCATCAGACGGAAGAAGTTGATGTTCTATGGATGAGCTACCAGATGTATCCACCGCAGTTGTTGCTATACAATTTTCTGAGATTGTTGAGGTAGATGCTTGATTATCTGCAGGAAGAAGTTGGTCTTTTTCTAAAGAAGCTTGAGATGTAGTTAACTTAGTACTTTCCCCAATGGACAAGTCACTCTCAGTTTCAGCTTTTGCATTCAGAACTAAGTTATTAGTAATCTCCTCACTAGAATGATCATCATGGTGGGACAATGAAGAGGTTTCTGGAGGCAGCTGTTCACCAATTTTCACATCTTCCATTTCCGGAAAGTGATAAAATGTCCAAAAAGGTATCCGTATTCCAATAGAGAACCTACCTCAGGCAAAAAGAAAAAGAAACTTAGGTATGTTTGGAAAATTAAAACAGCACAAGTTATGTGCAAAAGTATAATTTGTTCGATAAACGAAAAGTAAGTTTGGTAAAGCAACTCTCATTGCCTTGAGTAGAAGTTATAACTTCTTAAGTAACAAACCCCATAATCCTAAATGAAATCTTGATAAATGAGCATCAAAGAGAAAGCATTTTCATTTCTTCCATCTATCATCATTGCATGTCACATATCCCCATTTTCATTTTCTAATAAACAGTACACTAACTAAAAAAAATACACTTTCCAGTACAATCAAAGATATATAATTTTCAATTAACTCAAGCTCGCCCATGAAGCTATTGAAAGTGCTGGACACTAATTTCCTCACAAAAATATGGATCATAAAATGAAAATCTTTCTGTTGTATGTCATCAAAAATTTCTTGCACATTGCCCGACATAAAATCGCAAATAATAATAATAATAATAACAATCAGAAACCAACCATGCAATTGACATCGTTTCCAAAATAAGAAATAAACTCAGATATTCGATTTCAATTAATAATTTCGATAACAAATAGCTTACCCCAAAGAAAAATATTCAAAACCATCAAGCTTACTTGTAAAACAAAAAAACAAAACTTTCCACCACAGAAAAACAAAATGCAATGTACTGTGGTCTTCAACCAATCTTCACGGAATTTTATGCTTCATTTTTTTTTTTGGGTGCATACGCTTTATAAATATTATAATATGTCAAGAAATAAGCTTGAAACAAAACCATATTCCCGTGAGTAAAATGTAACGTTAGAGTTGTTTGTTGAAGCAAGAATGGTTCTTTGTTTTGGATCTTGAACCAAATAATTATAATCTCCCATATACACTTAAATAAATTTTCTTGTTATTCCTCCAAACGATTTTGGGTCATCGTCATAAAGATAAGTTTCTATTTTTACCCAAATCCTGAAGCATTTAGAAATAAATGGAAATTAACTCGAACCATGCTTATACATGGAAACCCCATTAAATTTTCTTGAAAAGGAGGACTTAATCTAAGCATAAATCAACTTCAACAACCCATTTGGCTTCTGGGTTCTTCAATACTAAGCATACATATTCAATAATTCTAATCAAAACTCAGATTCGATACTCATCAACATAAACACATCTATAATTATAATAATTAATTATTGATTATTACAAAACTAGATCAATTTAAGCTTAAATTAAAGTACAATCAAGAAAACTTACCGGATTAATCAAGACACGCAAAAGGGGGACCAGGGAATTGGAAATAGGATGTCAAGGATTACTGCACCAAAAATCACATCAAATGAATGAAAAGAATTTAAATTAGAAAAAGAAATATGAGAGGTGGAGAAAACTGGAGCTAGAAATAGCAAGAGAGAGAGAGAGATTGGCGGGGGAGAAGAGAAGAGAAAATACACGTGAGTGGAGCTTACCTCGTCGTAACACAGTCTAGATCCATCTGTACGCTCTATTCTTTTTGGTCTTGATATAACGTAACAGACCCATCAAAAGGAACTATTTATACAGACCCACCAAAAAGAACAGACTATTAAACAGACCAGACCAGACCCATCAAAAGAACAAAACAAAATCAGGCAAGAAAAGTGTTCATACTCCTATGCGCCGTAAGTGTTCGACAAATTGTCCCTGAGATAACAACATACCATAAAGAGGAGGTAAGGAGAGTAGAGTAAGAGAGAGGAGAGCCACAAAGCTAGCTTGGTTGACTGAACTAAGGCAAGAGGGATTTGGTCTTCTTGGTGTTGTTTTTGTCCACTTTATGAACTCAATTCTCTTCTCACATGAATATAGATTTATTTCCACCAATCAAATAAAATGGTAACTTTTTTTAAAATAATGTTGCTTTTTTATATTTTAAAGATAAATATAAATATAAATTTTATTAAATGGTAACAATTTGTTACTAACCTCAAAAAATCTTGAAAATAAAGTTTAATAACAACTAAGCACACAAGACTTTTTATTCCAAATAATGGTAAAAAGCAAAAAAAGCAGAAAGTGATACATTAAACATCATTATTAGCACTTAAAACAAGATTTATTACTAAAACTTAGCAAGTAAACATTAACACACCAAAAAATATATTACAACTTCACTCAAAAATTAAGCAACAAAACATTTCCAAAAATGAACAAATTTGAGAGATGCAACCATGGTGGCCATCATTGGCCAATGACAACTCTCTAACCAATCTTTGTAATATTGCTCCCACCATCAACACCATGACCCAAATCTTAGTAGCCTCTACCACACTGCTCGACCTGAGCAACCTCGAAGCGAGCTCCGGTCGACAACTAGGAAAGGACTTGGAGGACTAGAGGACTCATAGTACTAGGATGCTCAAAATTCATTCCAAATCGACTTAACTAATATGATTTAATCTAATTTTTTTGAAAAAAATAGTTCTCCAAAATTTGGGTTCTAAATAAATTTGATGGATTGGCGAATGATATTATCAAAAATCTAATATTAATTTATTGAATTTGATATAAAATATATATATATTAGTAATTTTTTGTTATTGTTATACAATTAATTTTTAGTCTATAAGTGAAAACAACCTCACATGATATACAAAGAATGATCCTCACCAAATCAAGAGCAACTCGCATACCTAGCATTAATAATGAAATGGTCCAATGATCGCCCATTAATGTTAATGTGTTTTTTTTTATTAAGTAACTGATTTTATTAATTAAGTCATTTACTTACTTAATAAAAACTAAATTTTATTTTGTAATGGTACATAAATGAACATGTTTGTAACAACTTTCAAAAAAGGCTATTGTTAGACCCAAAATATTCGGCCTCGATAATTTTATTCATATATACTATTCACGACTCACTATTTTCACTAAAAGTGTGTGTAGATGCGGGATTCACGGAATAAAGAAAATACAGAAGGCGAGAAATCAAAAGGCAACGTCTTCCTATCTTAGCTTCTGTTAAGAACAAATTTGAAAAGAAAAAAAGTAAACACACGGGAAAAGTAGTTGATCCTCAACCAATCACAAGGAGACTTTTCCTGCCACTTTTTACCCCTCTCGTTGTCTATAAATAACCCTTTATAATCTGTTACTTGCATTCATTGGATTGTTACTTTGTACAATAGAATACTCGATTGACTTAAGTATTGAAGAGTTTTCTTGTAGGTAACCTCAAGTGTTTTCCCTTCATCAGAGATTCAAGAAATTGTTCAAAGAAGGAGAGACAATACCAATTTTCTAACGAAAGAATATTTGCATTTTTGGAAACCAGAGTTGCAAAATTAGATCCTGTACCCATTTTAAATGATCAACTTTAATTGTTACCCACTATTTTTAACTTTTATTTTAGTACCCAAATTTTCAATTGATGTACCAATTATACTCCTTCAATTACATGTTTTTTTTTCTCCTTAAACACACTACAATTAGAATGTATTTCCAATTTAACTATAATATGACACATATAATACACATTACAACAACACTTAAAATCATGTGCTCAAATAAGGGTAATTTGGGAAATCTCATGATAATAATGGGTAGAGTTCAACTAAATATATTTAGTGTCTAATTTTAGTTGACTACTCCTAAAAATGGGTAATTCTCAACTTTTCCCCTTAATTTTGTCCCCAACATCAAGTCATTCATTTTTACAAGAGCTCCTAAATGGTTATAAAAGGGGAACATAACAAAGGAAGAAAAAAAAGGGTTAATCACAATTTATTTTTAACCACACTAATTATGTCTTTTGTTTAAATACTCACTATATTTCATTACCCACTTATTATATGATATGAGTTCAAGTAGTGCTAGCTATATTTTTGTGATGACTAAAAACCTTCTTCAATGCTTAATTTCTTATGAAACAATTTAACATACTAAAATTTACATATAAAATAAGAGATCTTTTAGCAAAATGGCTTATTTTTTAAAATAATTTTACAATCTAACATAGTTTTGATAATTTATTGTAAAATAACCTCTCATAATTTAGACAGATAGTCGAAAATTTAGACAGGTGGTCGAAAAATTCAAAATGTCGTTCGACAATTTTAGATAAAGATCATTTTACAAAAATTTACAAAAAGTAGTCCACATTGTAAAATCAATTAAAAAAAAGTCATTTTCACCAATTTCTTATCAAATAATTAGTATGAAAATTTGAATCTTATCCTTCAAAATGATTGAGAGGATAATTTGAAGAAGAAAAACAACATTCAATCTCATTCACCAATTTACAAATTATTACATCTAATAAAGAAAAAGAAAAATAATAAACAAAATTTATTACCTCCAAATTTATGAGTTTTGTGTATCTAATCTATTCACACATAAATTATATAACCAAAAAAAGAAAAAAAAAACATTGAAGCAAAAATTCATTGAAAAATAAAAAATAAAAAATAAAAAAATCTAATGAACCAAATGAGACCTTCTCGGATCTGTAATATTGATCCTCCAATGGCCATTGACGAGCCCTTTCTTCCTCGCAACCCTTCTCTCCCATTCCAACTCCGTCTTCCTCCTCTTCGTCAACCTACAAAACCCCTGCAACTTCTCATCCATGGCGTCGTGGACCTTCCACCACCGCCGATGCGCCACATCGCTCGCGTACACGAAGCTCTCCTCCACATCCCAATTACAGTCATAATCTCTGTAACACAGCCATGGCTTCCACCCCAAGTAATGTATGGCATACACCTTCGGCGGATCAGCTCCGAACAGCTCGTTCTTGAATCCGATCTCGTTCTCCGAAGAATTCGACCAGAAATTCTTCAAGAAATTGACTCTCCTCGGCAACCTGTGCCACCACACGAAGAGCTCGTTGAGAAACCCTTGGTCGCCTCCGTTGTACGAAACGATGTCGTCCCGGTGGTCCATGAAGATCCGGAAGGTGCAGTTGGAAGGTTCGAGAACCATGATGCCGGAGTTGAAGAGCGAGAAGTCGTTTCCGACCGCCGTCATCTGGGGGAACTGGAAGAGGACGTCGAGGTTTCGGAGGACGATTATGTCGGCGTCGATGAAGATGAGCTTGTCGTAGTCGGTGAGCTGCCATAGCCGGAACTTGCTGTAGTTGTACTCGTTGTAGGAGCCGTTCTCGGCTCTCGGGTTTCGGATTCGGGTTATGGTTCGGATCTTCCACCCGGCTCTGGCGAGTGCGGCGCGTTTGGTTGGGGAGATGGAGCTGTCGATGAGGATGAGGAGGTCGCGCGTGGTGCCACTCTGCCGGAGGCTTTGGGCGAGGGTTATGGCGCCGCAGACGTAGGATTCGGAGGAGTGGAGGACGGTGGCGTAGGCTTCTCGTTTGGCTTTCTTCTTCGTCGTTTTTTGGGTCTTTGTGGGGTCGTACACGTCATCAATTCCTGTACCATTAAAAAAAATATACAAAAAAAAAATTAATTAATTATTTCACCTAATTAATTTAGAAAAATATAATATTAAAAAACAAGTATAATTGAAAAATTAGAATATACTTGGTGGATAGAGCCTCTATTTCCTAATAATATTTGGGAGTGTTTGGTATCGGGGTTTGGTTTAGTTGGAATGAAAATGTCAAATCTAACTCATGTTTATTAAATTTATTTTCAATGATTTGTAGATTATTTTTTAGCTTGATTTGACTGTAATCTTAACTCTTTTAAGCACTTGAGTTTCACATTCTCTTAATCTAAATTCTTTCTAATTCTACTCCCACAAACTCAAACTTCATACCAAACACCCCTTAAGATTTTTTATGGTAGGGGCTAGAAAAAGAGTCAGTGGGATTCTTTAGTGTTCCCGACTTGTGAACAGTATTTGGTGCGATTTTTTTTATATTGTAGTTATTTAGAGCATCTTTAAATTTTAGAATAATTTCGAATAATTTACAGTCTTGAAAACTAGTTTAAAAACAAGTTATTATTGCACACGTGACTAATTTTTTTATGCGCGTAGAAAACAATATGTTTGAACATAGTCTTCGTCACTGTAAAATATTCTGAATTTTATAAAAATTTGCAGAATACTCTAAATAACTACAATATATACGGTCATAAAAAAAAAAAAAAATCACCGAAAACTGTTCACGGGTCGGGAAACTCCTAACCTAAAAACACCCATAATATTTATATATGAACAAATTATTTTATTATTTCACCTTATTAATTAAGAAATTATAATATTGAAGAACAAGTAATTGAAAAAATATAATATACTCGGTGGATAGGAGCATCTATTTCCTAATCATATTTTTATATGAACAAATTAATTTATTATTTTACCTTATTAATTAAGAAAATATAATATTAAAAAATATGTAATTGAAAATTTATAATATACTCACTGGAAAGAGAGTCTATTTCCAACCTAGATTTATAATAGTTTTAGCATAAATATATTGAATTGTTCCTAACTTTTTTTTTTTTTTAAAAATAGAAGTGTATGATATATAGAAAATTATATTTCAAAATAAGCCTATAAATTTAAAAAAAAAAAAAAATAGAGATTAACTAAAATACTTGATTGATTGTTTATTTTGAAAAATAATAATAATTAAAATTAAAAAATACGAAATTAAAAATAGCATATTATAAGTTTCTAACCAACCAAATTGTTTATTTAAAAACACCTCATTATATTTTCAACTCATAAATAAAAAATCAAGGATTAAATTACCAAATAATAAATAATTTAGGCATATTTATGTTAAAAACTCTTTTAATATTAATATTAATTTTAATATTATATTTTATTCTTAAATAATGTGATGGTTCCGAACAGTTGTTAAGATTATCCAATTAAAAAATAAATAAAGATTTCGACACCAAACGATTGGAAATTTTCAAAGCAACATCATCAAGTTTCATTTTCCAAGTTTGGTGAAATAATATAATTATTTTCTTTGTTTGGTGAAATAATTTTAATATTAATAATAAAACAAGTAATGTCATGACACATATTATAATCCCTTCTAGCAAAATTTTGTCAGGTGGGACTACAGCATTTGTTTGGATAGAGAAATAAGAAAATATTTTTTTCTGAAGTTTTATAAGTATTTTTTTATATATATATTATCTTTTTGAATGCATTTACAATTATGCTGAATATATTATAAAGTAATAGTAAATTTAAGTTTTATTTTTTTTTCTAAACAAAGATTTCTCAGTTATTGTTAGAATCAAACAAGAGAAAATACAATATATATAATTCAATTTTTTTTCCATCCTAAAAATCCAAATTGGAGAGGGATTGAAATTGATTGTAAATTATTGTGTCAAATTTTATGTAGATAGGGTTATTTGACAAAATGACCTATTTTTTTTAAAGTCATTTTGTACTCTAACTTAGTTTTGATAATTTCTTACAGAATGGTCTCCGACACTCCAAACAACTGGTCGAAATATTTACACATCTGATCGAAATTTTAGACAGATGTCATTTTGCAAAAAATTATCAAAATATGATATAGTAAAAAATGACTCTAAAAAAGATGTCATTTTCACCGAGGATTACTCGGATGTAGATATCATACATACCTTGTCCCCATAGAGGCATAGCCAACTTGCAAGAGCCAACAGGCAAAGAAACTTTCTGATCCAATTTAGGCATATGAGGCTCATAGAACCACCAATCTCCTTCCCTCTTAACCAAATCATTGCACCTAAACAGCTCCAACATTGGCCTACACTTACTCCAAAACACCACTTTAGTAGTCTTCCCCTTCTTATTCCACTCCCTCTTCCATTTCTTCACAGCCAAATTGGCCACAACTAGATGAACTTGGAGCCTAAACACATTCCTCCCAGCCCCAGCTTCCCCTGCTTGCCCCTCCAAGCATGGCAGCTTAGCCAATATCACATCCATCTTCTTGTACTTTTCGAAATCCGGCATAGGTATCTCTGGACAGGACGGCACCTCGCTCTCTTCTTCCTCATCCACCCACTCTGGAAACAAATCTTCCCACTTGAAAAAATCCGTGACATGATCGAAACGAACAGATATGGCCTCTCCAATGGTGTTGTGTCTAGTGTTCCACTCAATCACTTCTTCTTCCTCCATGTTCACCATACCAATCTTCTTCTTTTTCCCTCTCCCCATTTCTTTCAAGAAACTTGGTATTACTTCTAATCTACTAGTAGTTGAGTTATAGTTTGGCTCCTCTAAAACACCCTTGATCACCTTGACCTCATTTTCACCCTAATGACATATATGATCAAACAAAACTAGTATTCACAATCAACTCACAAAAGAAAGAAAGAAAAAGGACTATAAAAACAAGGCTATTATAGGCTCACCTTACCTTGGGATGGCATTCACTAAAGGAGCATTTAACAAGATAAGCTGTGTTTTCATGATAGACTGATAAAGAAGGCTTGAGAAGTAGAACTGCATAGATGATGATGAAGAAAGCAAGGAATAACAAGTTGAGTTTAAGGACCAGAGCTTTCGAAGGAGCTGCCTTGATGATCCTCTGAGGCAAACTAACCGAACCTTCAGCCATTTTGGCCGATGCCCAGATCAAAATTCTTGGTGTGTGTCTGAATTCTGATGAGTTTTGAGGTGTATAATGTGTACAATATGCATATATATGAGATTATTTGCTGTGTGTTGTGTTTAGTTTAATAGCAGTGGTTAATGATGGTGATTAGAATATTTCAAGGCTGGTTTGGCTTGACACTATTATAGTTGTTGTTAGAGAGATTGAAAACAATTTTGAGTAAAATATAATGAAGGTCACAAACACCATTTGTAGAGCTCCATTTGGTGTTTCTATGGAATATGGTGAGAAGAGACTTTGCTTCAACTACTAATTGGTTAAGCAGTCAACTTCTCTTACCTGCAATAGGGACTCTTACCAATTTTCCCATTTGTTTATAATGTCCCATTTTTATAATACAAAAAGATTATATTTTAGGTCCAAAATTGATGATTGGACATGTTTTAGCACATTATGTAAGATAGTATGGTATAGTATCTTTTTTTTATTATGAAAATGTCTTGATATTAGTTAGACCAACTATATGATTATTATTATTATTTTAACCCATTCTAGATTGGGTTGGTGTGAAATAATTAATACAGGCAGTAACGTTTTACTTTCATAAATAAGAATGATAGAAAGGGTTGTCTTTTGTCTTGGTGAGCCTACCAATGGGTTGCTCTTGGAGTATGATAAGTGAATTTGGTGAAAAGGGAATCTCGTAATCGAAGAACAGACTATTATAAGAACCATCAAAACTGGTGATCCAACGAAACAAAATCATTTTCATGCACAAAAGAAAAGTCTTCATGCGTCGTTAGTGCTCGTCAAAATGCTCCTTAGATGGCAAAATAGTATAAATATGAGAATTGATAAGAGAGACACAGGTGTCCAGCGCCACAAGCAGATAGCATATCGCTATCAGTGCAATTTAATATCGGATCCTACTTATTTTAATTTAATAAGTATTATGAGGTATCGCTAATTATAAAATATCACTTTACTCCATATGATGTTGGGCACCTTAAAGTACCAAATAACACCCCTTTATAAATATATACATAAATTGTTTCTAGATTTTACATTATATAAGTGTGTGAGAGGGAGAGGAGTAGTTAAAAGCCTAAAGCCACTTCCGAACTAAATTTTAAAGCAGTTTTACTTTAAATTACTATTTCAGCTTCTTACAATCAGGTTGGACCCATGTGGAAGGGGTCTTATACAAAATTTATTATTTTTAAAAAATTTATATATAAAATGATAATTACCAACTAAGAGCATATATCGTAAACAAAAGTGACGAATGTAGTCTTAATTATATTAATATATAGATATATTATTTTCATTTTACCAATAACGTGTAGGCTTAATTTGGTAATTTTGGTGAGCAAAATAATATTTATTACACTTATTTTTTACTACCTAAGCTTTTTTAATGGTGGAGAACATCAAAGGATGCACAAATGAATAAAATGGGAGTCTCTTTTTTTTTTCATTATACCCTTTTCCATATGCATAATTCATGGTATTTAATAGATTTTGAATGGAATATAGCCTCGGGGACTAGTGAGCCATAAAAACCAAAAAAATAAAGGTTAAGACCTAGACACTATAAAAAAAAAAGTTGGAGACCTAAATGAAATATTGGGGAAGGTTGGGAACTATTTACCCTTTCTAGAAAATCAAATGAAAACATCTAGAACATGTAATTTCTAAAAAATGAAGATAACAATAGTGAGTCCTTTCTTCCTCGCAACCCTTCTTTTTCATCTTCCTCTGCTTTTTCTACCTACAAAAGCTCTGCAAGGTGAAACGATGCATCACACTCGTGTAGTTAACAACAATCGTTTATGATGATGATTAAAATATTTGAAGGGTGGTTTTGCTATAGTAGCTAGAGGGATCAAGAGAGAAAAAACATTTTTTAAGTAAAAAGTAATGAAGGCCACCCATTTATAGAGCTCTATCTAGTGTTTACATGTTCAAAGATTCTACCTTTTTTATTTTATTAAGATTGTTAAATAGCTCTACGAACTATGTAAATATAATTTTAGGTGAATTATCTTATAAGGGGCTTCACTTTAAGCCCTACCGGTGGGGCTCTCAGTGTTCTCGACCCGTGAACATTTTTCAGCGCAGTTTTTTTTATGACTGTGTATATTGTAGCTATTTAAAGCATCCTGCAAATTTTCAGAAAATTCTAAATAGTTTACAGTACCGAAAACTAGGTTCAAATATGTTGCACTCGTGACTAATTTTTTTTATGCGTGTGGAAAGCAACATGTTTGAACCTAGTTTTCGGTACTGTAAACTATTCAAAATTTTCTAAAAATTTGCAGGATGCTCTAAATAGCTACAATATACACGGTCATAAAAAAAATCATGCCGAAAACTGTTCACAGGTCGAAAAACACTGAGAGTCCTACAAATAAAGCTTAATAGAAGAATTATCCTATAATTTTAAACCAAAAATAAAAATAAAAAAGTTGAGAGAAGAGGCTGAGCTTCAACTAGTAATTTGTTAGGTAGTCAACTTCTTACATGCAAAAGAGGCTCCACCAATATTCCATTTGTTTATAAATGTTTCATTTTTATATAATAGACAACATAAAGTTCCAAAAATGATTTTTCAAAATTTATTAGGAGATTAAATAAAAATGTGCGGTGAGATAAAATTAATATATATAGATGTACCATTAATAAATTTCATGTTTGTAAAATTTAGAGTAAATAAATATTTTTATAAAAAATAGTAAGCTAATTAATATATTAAATATTTTAGAAGTATAATAGAAAAAAATTATTATTTATTAATATTTCAAGAGAATTTTTAAGTCAATTACAAAAAAATATTAGTAATAAAAGTGTTTGTAGAGAAAAAAAATAGATGTTATTTTTTAAAAAAGTCCCATAATTATTTTACCCTTATAAATTAATATTTATTTAATAAATATAACTTTATTATAACTTTGGAGACCTATGTGTGTCATAAAGCAAAAATTGGGATCTAATTACTATAAATAAAAGCTAGGGATCTAAGTGATACAATCGGTAAAATATAGGGACTTCAAGTGCTATTTACCATATTCATTATTATGCTACAAGGCATGAACAGATTGACAATGCACAGCCATGCATGCTGATTAAACAAACAAATTATCAATAGATAGACTCATTATGTCGTTTGGTGGGCCATCACAATTTACCGTCAACTATAAGTTAAGGCATTTATCTAAATAAAAATATAATAAAAAAGATCTTGTGTAATAATAACATATGGCTTTATTGTCCAATATCTCAGGAAAATATTGGTCAACTATGGCATTTTCCCAGCCTAGGGCAACAGCTGGCCACAAATGCCATGAAATCCCACAGTCTTATTAGAAGTACCTAATCTTGATTCCAACAGCAGTGGAATAAAACATTGGCATTTAGAGGTGTATGTATAGGAGAAGAGTTTAAGGGGTGTTTGGTACGGGCTAAAGTAAAAGTGGGATTGGGAATCTAAAACTATTTATATGTTTGTTTTAAATTTTAAGGGGTAAAGTGATTAATTTGTGTAGGTCTCACATGTATTTTAAGGGGTGTTTGTTTAGAGCAGTTGAGTTGCCTTGGAAAGTGTAGAGGGGTTTAGAATGGAAAGTGTAGAGGGGTTTAGAATGGAAGTAATATTAAACTCTTGTGTACAAAAAGTTTCACTTTACCTTTAAAATAGATTTAAAATAGATGTGGAACCTACATAAATTAATCACTTTACTCCTTAAAATTTGAACCAAACATAGAAATGTTTTTAGATTCTCATTCCCACTTTTACTTTACCCCATACCAAACACCCCCTAAAGGTAAAGTGAAAACTTTTGTATACAAGAGTTTAATATTACCTTCATCCTAAATCTCTCTACAATTTCCAATGCAACTCAACTACTCAAAACGAACACCCGACACCCAAGTAGTGCAACAAAATACCTTAATTTAGAATTCTACTCCATACAAAAATGTAAAATAAGAAATCCAGAACGGTTAAACTGTACAGATACCAGCTGGGTGTGTCAAAGATTTTGCATTGTTATGCGAAAGTGAACGAGAAAAAGAGAGGGAGGAATGATGCTTCACCTGCTTCGCTGCGAGCCATCGGAATATGCAACTGTCTCGTTGTTTTGGTGTTGTTGTAAGTTGTAGCTATGCTGTGTATCTTCATTTTTTACTCACATCTTGAATGTGCTGGGAGTAACTTTTTCCGGGTGGAATAAAAATCAAATCTTCCCAGCCAGAGTTCTTTTCACTCGTCTGCATTTGATCCAAATAAAGTTAGCTAAGATCTGGCTTTAATCAAGGACTAGAGAAATTTAAAATAAACTAAGCACCACAATACCTCCATTTTTCTTAAAACGTCTTCCAGACTACCAACCTGTAAACACAATTTATAATCAGCATATTATGAGAATATAAAAACAGAAACTATAACATGAGCAAGTAAATCATATATCTTGTATGCATATGTTGAGAAAAATTAAAGTTACCAAGATATTTTGAGAAACCCCTGGTCCTCTTGATGACCTAGAGACCTTAGAGAGCTCTCTATCTATATCTTCCTGCAATAATGTCAAATATTCAGCATCTAGCGAATGACACGTGTACGTCAACAAGTGTTGCGTTCTTTTGAGTACAATTAAAACTACGAGAAAACATAGCCAAACAAACCTTGGTAAAATATATTGGGCAATAACGCTTGTTTTTCTTCTTCACAACCAGTAGGTCAGACTGTAAACACACACCTAATCAGATAGAGTACATTCATGCATCATGCAAGGGAATGCGATAAAGTAATAAATAAATAATTAAACATGCGGTGATTACCTTAATGACTGATAAGATAAATAAATAGATGTCCCATGAATGGATATAATTACAAAATATAAATATGTTTGTATGAGCAGAGTTAAATTTCTCCATGAAAGTAGATGTTGAATATAAGGAAAGAAAAAAAAAAGTGTTCGAAAGCATCTATATATAATGAATTACTAGGTTAGAGATGTTTCAAATAATTAATAATCCTAACCATAAACAAAATTTACCAAATGATAAAGCAGTTGTATTCAAGCAAGATACTAGATTCAATACCTGGAAAATAGGAACTCCGTCGACTCCATTTTTGAGATCAGTTGCTTTGAGCTATAACATATAAATAATTGTAAGCAAATACTTAATGTATAAGAAAGCACAATATTATGTGCTCAAATATATAGACAGTAAAAAAGAAGATAAAAAATATAGCCAAATTCCTAAAGCAAATACAATTCAATGATCAGACACAGAAATTCACCTTAGAAAGAATATTATAAATGCTACTATACTGAAATGATGTGGTATTTAATACTCAGCTCATCCAAATTAAATCAACCAATATTTTATAGTACAATATTAGAGAAAAACTAACCTCAAGAGCATTTTTTATCTGAACTGGATCAGGCAAAAACCGAAATGCTATTCCTTCAACCTTCAGCATATATACCTAAATATCACAAGGAAAAGCACTAGAGCATGTAGGTTTCTTTGTAATTGTACCTGCCGAAGTTAAAAATATTTCAGGGAAGAGTCAAAAGGCCTATAGACTTCGAAAGAGATGCGTTTTTTATGGTGTTCTGCTTAAGCATAGGAGATGTAACTGTCATCAACAATTATCTTCCTCATACTTTCCTAACCTTTCTACCATTGTCGGTTCCTGTCCTGGACTCTATAGCACCAACTCGGATAATCAACTAGTTCCCACTTAAGCTTCGTATGTTCGGATTGGCATACACGGTACACCCAGAAACAAGTAATAATAACTATTGTGCAAAGTCATGACTAGGCATTACAAGTTTTAGTTTAGGCAGAAGAAAAGGAAATGATTCAATTCAGAACAAAACATCACCTGATCAAGCATAATGGGGACAACTTTAGCACCACTTCTCAGTTCTCTTCGCCGCAGCCGAACCTGTAAACAATCAGGACAAATCCACCTGAATCCAACAGCAGAATTCAATATCCTAAACCCCCAATTACTTGCTGGGAAATAAAATTATCCTATCCAATCCCACATCTTCATCTATATTAATTGTAAGAAAAAAGAAAAAATAGTTTATCCTGTTTTCTCTTAATTTACTATCAGCAAATAATCAGCTCATTTATTTATTCTTCTACATTTTTTTTTCCATATATATCTTAGTACAATCTTATCTAATTCAATTCTGCTTTCCAAGCATGACCCTTGTGTTCAAGTTCAACATAACAGAAATTTGCACTGGAACTTTGGAATGCACTTAATTCTTCTACATTATAATGATATTCCAAAAAAAATTCGCCAAAAGTATCAAATTTAGAACAACTAAAAATGGCAGAAACAGGAAAGAAATGATCGAAGAGGAATAAAAGGACAAACTTGAGCAAGAAACGATTCGGCGTCCTCCTGGCGGAAGCAGAGTAAGCCAATTGAATTGACTCCTTCAGGGTCGGAAATGAGGACGAACTCATTATTCGAATTGCTAACGGTGTAGACGGCGGTGCCGGCGAGAGTCTTGGCCACATGATCGGAGAACAAAGCGGCGGCCATGGCTGGCTTGGGCTGAGTTAAGGAGGCAAATGGCGGAAGAGGTGGTAGTGGCGAGAGACGGAGGCGCCTCCTGTTGGGCCAATTTCCGGTTACGGTTTGGGCGAAGCGCTTGGTATGTTGGAGTCGGGTGGAGAGGTCGGTACCAAGACGGAGGCATTGTTGGTGTATGAAGGTGGAGAGTGATAGGAGAGGGTTTGAGGGTTTTGGAGACTCCATTGGAGAGTGCGGAAAAAGCTCTTAAGCTGTAGCTTGCTTCCACATCCATATGAGAGGAGAGAGAGAGCCAAGTAGACATTGGATTAATCGAAAACGAGTGTTGATATTTGACATTATTGTTATTTCTCACCTTGAGGTGACGAACAACAGTCAACTATGTCCTGAAATAATTATTAAATAATTATTTTTTTCATTTCCTTTTTTTTTTATTTTAACAAATTACTTTTTATGTTTTCTAAAATGGTTAATCACAAATAATTTACCAAATTAACAATTCAGACAAAAATAAAATTATTCTCCTTAAAAACGGTGTTATTATATTCAATTTTTTCCTCATCAAAATTGAGTTTAGGGTTCTATTTTAACCATTTTACAAAACATAGGGTCCAAAAAATAATTTGTCAAAACACAGGATCCAAACAGTTAATGAGACAAAACACAGGGTCTAAAAAAGTATAAACCCTTATTAAATTCAAATAAGTGTAACCAGTCTCGCAACAGTATTGGCGCAAAAGGATAGGTCCTTCAGATCGTTCGCGAGTAGACTCAATATTGAATTGTACCAATAATAATACGTCACATTGTGATGTTGGGCACCAATAGTGCCTTTAGCCATTCTCAATTAAAAAACATTGTTCCATTCAATCTTACCCTCTCACCACACCTTTTTTTTTATTATTATTTTTTACTTAGGAAATCACACCTTATAATATAATGTTTTGATTTTGTGTCCTTTTTACATTTCATGCTTGGTTTTCAATCCACGAGTAAAGAGTCGTAATTTAAAAAGTGATATTTGCGGTAATTATAACTTAGATTTGTTATATTTAAGGGTTTATATTTTTTTAGATCTTGTGTTTTGTATTATTACCTCTTTGAATCTTGTATTTTGACAAATTACTTTTTGGACTTTGTATTTTCTAAAATAGTTCAAATAGACCCCTAAACTAGATTTTGATCAAAGTTTTTTAACTAAAATAACAAATAATTTATCAAACTAACAACTCAGAACAAAAATACAGTCATTTTGCCTAAGAACTGTGTTGTTATACTCAATTTTTTGTTCATCAAAATCAGATTTAGGAGCCTATTTGAACCATTTTACAAAATACAGGGTCCAAAAAATAATTTGTCAAAACACAGGGTCTATGTAACGTCCCTGAGGTAGGGTACGTCTGCCACATACTCGTAATTCTAGGGTTTACGAGTATGTAAGGCACTTGACCAAAAGAATTAAATAAAATGATACGAAGAAATACAGAAAAATTTAAAACTTTTATATAAACTTATTAGAAGAAATTATTACACGTATGAATACTTTAAATTTAAGGCAGCCATATGAAAACTCTAAACCATTATTGCATTGCTACTGAGTCCGTGCTCCACAAGTTGCTCAACAGCTAAAGCCACACCTGGAAAAATGTTGGAAAATAACATAATGAGCTAACGCTCAGTAAGCAAATCTCATGCATACACATACACATGAATGTCGTGAGTTTGTAGTGCACATATACTAATATGCTGACCTATATACTTATGCATTTCATTTATTGCTCATGCACTTTCAAACTTTACTTTTATGCTCTTTCTTTTAGTTTCACATTTTTATGGGCCCAATATCACTTGTGCACACTGTTTGATTCAGCCAATGCCTACAGGGCTTGTTACACATATCATATAGAATCCCATGGGTTCTCCTCCGGCTAGCCATCATCTCAGCTAGGCTCATCATAACACTCATTTCATCATTGTCATAGCTGCCATACTTATTACACATATGGAGGAGAAAGACGGAAACATGGCAAGCATATCTGAATGGTCAACTCTGACCTAGCCCACACTAGTGGGCAGCCACTATAAGTCTTATAGACTTCCGTCTTCTTTACTGAACTTACTTGATTGCTTCATCAAAACAGTGGCACCCTTTTTAAACATCTTATTATCACTTTGCTTAAGTCTTGTGTCATTAAAATGTTTAACTTTACATAAGACTTTTCAAGACATTTCATAATTTTTCTCATATTCATATGCATGGTCTTATATCACATAATAATGTATCACATAACTGTACATGCCATGCATACATGTTGATGCTGAAATGCCAATGTTCATGTTCATGATTCATGTTGATGGTATTCAATCAAGGCATTGTATCACATCTCATATAACTCAAAACATCTTTAGTCATAATACATGAAGCTTTGGGTTGGTGGCGTTGTTATACCTTAACGTAGAGCTATGGCTTAGGTCTAAGGTTTCCAGCCTAAAAACTTAAACGCTTCATATATCATAACATATAACAAATCATGAACATAGAGTAATCCACATATCCATAAACATAAGAACACATACTTGCACATAATTCATATCATTCTTAACCAAGTAAGACATCTTTCACATATCACAGAATTCATCAATTACATATCACACAACACCCTTATGGTGTTCATATAACCATTCTTCACATACTTATCATATGCATCATCATCGTACCATACTTAACTCATCAGATGTACACAATCAATGTAGTCATGCATCTTACACTTAAGCACAAAAGGTGAGATTTACTTACTTTAGGTCCTTAGCTTATTTTAAAACGGCTCACCAAGAGTCAATCAATTAAATCCATACAAATCCTATTCAAGACACATAATTTATTAAATTCTATCAAATCCATAAATATACACTATTGATAGTGTATATTAACAATACCAGAAACTATATAAATGATAATAATAATTATTATCAACGTAATGCAAATCACTCTTCATATAAAACCATACTTTAAACCTTGCTCATAAGATAATGTACTCTTATGATAATAATAATAATAATAATAATAATAATAATAATAATAATAATCCCAACAATAATTATAATTATCGTCTATAAATAAACTTATTTCAATATTCATAACAAAATACTTCAATAACAATACGTATATGAATGTATATATTCCAATAGTCATTTTATAAAAGAAATCATATTTTTAACATAAAATTGTAATAATCAGTATAATGATAATAATATAAATATAAATATTTATATTATTATTAATTAGTCATAATATCAATTCCAGTGATATAATAAATATACTTTATCCAAAATTCACTAGTCTTACAAATATCAATAACTGTAAGAAACTAATATTGATATTATTTTAATATTCAAATATTAACAAAATATTAATATATAAGAATAATTGTTAAATAACATGTTTACTATAAATCACACTTTATATATATATATATATATGTATGAAACTATATTCTTGATTTACTTAACAAAATAATAACAATAATAATTAAAATTACTTAATCATAATAATTTCCATATTAATATAAAATCAATTAAATATGTATTTTTATATTTTATTTAATATCTAATATTTTCTAGAAAATTGGACAGCACAACGGCTATAAAGTGGACAATTCCAAAAAATCAAAACTTGTATCAAAAATATATATAATTCCAGACAGCCAGTATAATTACAGAAAAATATTCCATATATCAATAATATATAATTATATACTATAAATACACATAATAACAATCACTCTAATCAATCACAATTAAATCACAATATATTGGTCAAAGAAATTATACCAAAATGATCGGGTTCCACAACAAGTCAAACGATAATTTTCTGAGACTCAAAACGTACTTCAAAACCCCGAACACTAAGTTTCGACCGTCGGTCTACGGTGGATCGCGGTGGCTCGTGGTGGGCCCACCACCCAACTATGGTAGATGTAGGAACAAGTTATTGGGTTTTGAAGCCCACAACACAAGGAGCACGATGGTGGTGACAGATCGGCAAACGGATGCCCGAGGTGACCGAATCGCAACTTTGAAGTCGCGGGGTGGCCGAACTTAAATCGAGTGGTTGAGGCGTTTAATCGGCGAGTGAGCTCTAGATTCTCACGTGGGTCGATAGTTCGGAGGCCTCTGAATCCAACGGTCCGGCGCATGGCTAAAAATGGTGGCCAGAAAGTACTCCTGCGTCGTCGGCAACAGTAATACGCAGAGGAGAGAGAGAGAGAGAGAGAGGGGTTTTCTGAGGAGAGAGAGAGAGACTCGGGTAAAAAAAGAAAGGCTGAAGCCTTTTCTTTTCTTTTTTTTTTTATTATTTTTAAAATTACACTTGGACCCAAAATATTAAAATTCTTTTCAAATAAGCCCTTTAGCAAAACTTTCTTAATTTTATAAAAATCCCCAATTAAAATTATATGACATTTGGGTCCAATACTTGACTACTCAAGTTTCTCTCTCTTTAATCTCATTAAAAACATTAAATCATATTTTAAACATTATTTTTCCATTACTATTTCTTAAATTTTAAACTTGTACATTTTATGTATTAAAACTCTGATTTATAATAAAAATGTTGGATATTACAGTCTAAACAAATAATAAAACGAAATACAAGGTCTAAAAAAGTATACGCCCTATATTTAAATACTTAAATTAAAAAATTTGGCGGCAATAATGTCTACCATTACGAATTTAGTACAATTGTTGGTCCTTAGCTGTTAAGTCTGTCTATAGACCAACCTGGCAGACATGTGGCAACACTGATTAACTCATTTTTTTAATTTATTAAATATATTAAAAATCATTAAAAAAATATATTTTTTAAATCTGATCATCATCAACAGCAATCATCATCATCATTTCATATTAATTGCTGAACAAAATGAAGCCCAGAGTCGAAATATGTACATCAGAAGAAATTTCCAAAAAATAAAATTAGCAAATTTCTCAATTTTTGTGCATATCCAAGTTGAACAATATGAAACATGAGCAAACCTACAAAATATAGACCATAAACTTGTTGGCTTCAATGTTGTTATGTATGAGCATATATGAACAGAAGTAAAAAAGGAAACAACAAACCCAGGCCTAAGCCCAACCATTGCCTTAGCTTGCCTAAACGCAAGACCTTCTTCTTCGACCCCGTTCGTCGTTGCCCAAGTAGACGTACGGATTTGTTCTTCGTTGTCCATCGTTACCTAGCTTTCCCAGATAACAAGTCGTCAGATTTGGAGAAGAAACTGAATCTAGAAAAGAAAAAAAAAACTCAAGATCTGAAAATCATCAATGCCATCTTCATTGTCTTTAACCCAAATCTACAAATGTTTATTCGTCCTCCAACTTGCAAGGCACTTGCGACATGGCCTGGTGCAAAAATGGCATGCCAAGTCGAAGGCTCAATAGAAGACTTTGACCATAAATTTGACTTGAACATTGTTGCCTTGGTGCTAGCAACTTAATACCCAAACTCCATCATCGACCTCTGTAGTCATCACCAACCTCTGCCTAATCTCTTCTCTTCGCCAACCTCGATCTCATCTTCAGATCTAGCTTGTTGCCTTGCAGACGGAAAGACAGCCTCGAACCTAGCTCGTCGCACCATCGATGGTGTGCATACCGTCCTAGAACCCAAATCGTCATGTGCAGAGAGAGAAGGGTAAAAGAAGAACTTTCTAGGTTTTCTTTAGACAAAAACAAAAAAAAGTTTCTCAGTTTTCCTTTTACAGATTTTAGATTTTTTTGAATTAATGTTCGTACAAATGCTTGCGCCCTACCCGTCTCGTTTTCTTCACGTTTGCAGGAGCTCCATAACCAAATTTGACATTTGTTTTATTTTTTAAGAACATTGTTTTGTTAAATTAGTTTTCTAGTGGTTAAGTTTTTATTTATATTACTTTTATATAATTATATCAGTTTTATTTTAAAAATAATATTGGCATGACATTCATTAAGTGACCTGGACGGTTTAAAATTGTGTGGACTAATTATATTTTCAACGCAAAAAAATAAAAGAGTTAAGTATTTAAGTGTTACAAAACTAACAAATTAAGTATTCCTGTCACTGTCTCAAGAATAAATAAAAATCCGAGTGCTCATAAAACACATCAATAAGCATTTAGATTTAGAATCGTATCCAAGAAAATGTGATTAGTTATACTCTTTCTTTTTTCAAATATCTTGTTTGTCTTAGCAATTTTAAATAAGTACATCCTATATAAATAAAATCTAAATTGTAATATGTTATATAAATAAAATCTAAATTGTAATATGTTAATTTATTAGTTTTTATTTTTATTTTTTATATTTTATGATATTTTTAATATTTTTTATTTATTTTTTTAAATATTAAAATGGTTTTTTTTGAATAAAAATAAATAATAAATAACGTAGACCAATCAAATGCTTCCAAGTGTGAGTTTATTTGGCAGTTAACGGTGAGGTACCTACGGCTGCCAAAAATGTTGACGGAAAGTATTTTAGCCGCAAAAAAAAAAAAAAAACTTAGGTATTTAAGTGTTATAAAGTTAAAAATTTAAGTATTTTCGCCACAAATATCCCAATAAATTATAATTTATAAAGGTAAAATATGATTTTAACAAAACAAAAAAACATAGTACCCATTTTTTTTCTCTTTAAACCCTTCTTAACTAATTGATTATTATCTTGGTAATTGACCTAAATATTCCATTGAAATATCAAGAAATAATAAAAAAAACATATTCTCATTATACCTCTAAAGTATTTAATATATTACTTATATATCAATTAGTTTATTATTTTTTCATAAAAATAATTATATACTTTAAATTTTTGAAGAATAGATTATGCTAGCAAATATACCAAATATTTTTAAATACTTTCACTTATATACCAATTTTTTTTTTCAGCAGCAAAAATATCAAATATTTGCTAGTAGTTTCACTTAAGTATCAATTCTTTTATTTTGACGATAATAATACAAAATCTTTATTAATAATTATACTTAAGTGCCAAATCTTTTAAAATAATTTGTTGTTATAAATCAAATTGATTTTATATATTTTATAAAAACTATTTAATGAATATATATATATATATATGTGGAAATAATACTAAATCTTTACTAATAGCGGCACTTAAATATAAGTTCAATTATTTTCTAAATTTTTATTAGTTTTTTTTTTCATGCTTTTAAAATTTAAAATATGCAATTTTTTTATTAAAAATGATAAACTAATTAATATACAAGTGATATATTAAATATTTTAGAAGCATAATATAAAATAAATTTTTTAATATTTGATAAAAATATTTAAATCAATTTACCAAAATAATATATTTGACAATAGTTAATCAATTAAAAAGTAAAAAAAAAGGTGCTATATATTTTTTGGGTTAAAAATCTTATTTTACCCTTATAAATTAAGCTTTATTTAATAAAATATAAATCTATGTGAGCAAAAATATAAATGTTAAGGATCTAATTTATACAAAAAAAAAAGAAAAGAAAAAAAGAATGAGGACATAAGTAATACAAGTGATGAAACTTGAGGATTCAAGTGCTATTTACCAAAAATAAAAATCTACTTTCACACTAAAAGTATTTAATTTAAAAAATAAAAATAAAATAAAATAGAGTTATTTCTGGCAAAAGTATCTAAATTATTACGTTTGCAGCACTTAAATACTTAAGTACCTAAGTTATTTTTTTAGTAGTGAAAATACATTTCGTCTATGTTTTGGTACAGTTTAGTGTCTCTATTTGTTTCACTATTAAGTCGGTCACCACGACGTGAAATTTACTTATAGCTTGAGTACTTTTACTCAAAATATCTCTTAAATTGAGTACTTTCGCCACAAATATTTTTTTAATTAGATACTTTTACCACAAATATTTATTTAATTAAGTCTATTTATTTATCTGAATACTTTTATACACGCATTACAATCAATCTTAACAATAAGAATTAAAACTGTACCAAAATACTAACAAAAAAATATTTTTGCCACTAAAAATATAACTTACATACTTTCAAAGCAAATGTACCAATAAAATATAAGATTTTTATATTTATATTTATTTTGAGTTGGGGGCTATTGGCTATTGGCTATTGCATAGGTAGGTAGGCGTAGTTAGCGGGAAAATGAATGAAGCGTTTCCATGCAACTCAGCATAGTCCCTCCCTCACTCTTCCTCGGTCATTTCACTACACTACTACTCTTTAATTCCCTTCGAGCCTTTCCATTATCCATTTTCTTTCCCATAAACCGCTCCCATAATCTCTCTCTCTCTCTCTCTCTCTCTCTCTCTCTATCCTCTGACACCTTATTACACTTCCCTATTCGGGATTCCCACCAAAACATCTCAACAGTTCCTCTGGGTTCTTGTATTTTCAGAGTTACAAAGCTTTTCTCTGTCATCAACAATGGAGGGTCGTTCTCGGGACAGAGAAATAGGCCGCCAAACCCAGTATTATGACTCGACCCGGTTCGATGATTCGGATCGGTATGGAGTTCGCAACAGAGTTGGACTACGAACAATGAGTCATTCTTACTATTTTGATGGCCGTGGAGATAATCTCAAGGATACTGGTTCAACTCGCGGAGAATCTTCGTCTTTGGATCAGCTTCAGTGGCAGAATCTATCACGCCCTGAACTCGCGTCTCCGAATCCGTACACAACGAGAGCGGAAATGGGTCATGGTAAAAACGATTTTTGGGAGTTGGGTTCGGGCCGTACCAGGCTCTACGGCTATTCAAATGGTCTCTCGATGGCGCCATTGGGAAAACTCGAACTGGGTATTCAGAAAAACGATGGCTTTATCAACTTTGATAACTCTTCGTACGGCCAAGGACAGAGGTATACATTGTTTGAGGATGAAGGCATTCGAGGGGTTTACGACAATGGCGGCTCCATTCCCTTGAGTGGACTTAAAAAGAGCAAAGAAATGATTATTGGGGATGATCTCCAATCGAGTGGTAGGTATGTCAAAGAAGGTTCTCTTAGATACTATAACGATTCTGAACTAATAAAACTCGGTGAGATTTCGGACTACAAGCGTTTTGATATGCTAAAAGATGGAAATGGTGAAGTGGGTACTTCGGTTCCTAATGTTGGAGAAAGCATTGGGCCCCATAGTTGTCTAAGACCTAGTATTATGCATAACTTTGATGTAGCCAACAACCCTTTTGATCAATCTTCAAGACAAGGAACTATTTTTAGTAATGATGATGGGGAAGGAGGTTTCTTTCGAAGGGATGACCGAGTTGATGAAGTGTTGGGCTCGAAAAGGAGGGTGGTTAATTATTATGAAGGTTTGAACTTGAAGAGGTTAGCTATGTCAGAGAGGGATAGTGTGTTACATCAGAGGATCGAGATGGATGACCAGCATGAAAGGATGCTTAGAAGAAAAGATGACCAGAAAAGGAGTCTATATAGATGGAATTCTGACTGTAATGGTTCTTATCGGTGCCATGGATATGGGGGCTTCAGTAACAGAACTCGTGGCAGGAAATTGAAACTTACTAGAAGAGATGTAAAGAAGCGTTTGGGGCCTATTCAAAATGCTCCCATTTCAATATCAGTCTGTGGGAGACTTGAACCAAATAAGAACAAGTTCTTGAGAAGGAAAACTGATGACAATAATTGCTCTTCAGATAAGGGAAATACTTCAAAGACCGTGCTCTCTGAAGATTCAGATGAATTCAACAGGTTGGTTGGAAAGGCCTTCTTTAAGTTCATTAAGAATTTACATGAGCACCCAGCTCAACGAAGAAAATATTTGGAGCAAGAAGGCGAGTTTGCTTTGAAGTGTGGCGTATGTGGCAGGTCTGTCATCTAATTAAATGTTCATTCATACTCTGTAGATAGAGTTTCTTTACAGTTAATTTGATATTAGTGCATATTTTGCAATCTTACTGAGCATCTTTAGCTAATTCCAACTATATATAGTATGACTATATTTTGATCATTTTGATGGTATGGTTGACATTTCAGTTCAAGAAAAATTAGTGTATATCATAACATGTCTTAAGGAGTAGTGAATGCATTCAGTATAGGAGGGTGACTAAGAATGCTAGGTGTTAGAACTTTATTATTTTGCTTGGTTTCTGAAATTATGGAAATGATCAGGACATCATCAGGGCTGTACATCTTTCTCATTACAAGATTATTTTATCTTCTTTCTTGTTGATGAAGAAAGAAAATCTTTATGTTGATACTTTCATGGAAAAGACAGTTAGTAACATGGCTCATGCTTTCCCTTGTCTAAACTTTAATGCGAGATGGCTTAGGTGTGCTCAAGATAACCGATCAACCGAGGAAACTGATCAAACCAAATCAGTTGGTTGGTACAGCATTAATTATTGGTCGCGGAGTTTAGTGCACACCTTCAGCAAAACTTTTAATCAAACTATTTCATTATATCTTATTCTGTAGAAATGTTTGAGTTAGATTTTTTGTGGTAGTAGCAGTAGTTATATTATTGAGCTATCTTTTCCATAATTACAAACCTCTTTGGTACTTAAAATATTGATGAATAATACTACCTCCTATATCTCCTTCTAAACAACTTGTTGATTTTCAAATAGGCTGCAGTATGGGCTACATGCTGTTGTTGATTAAGGTTCACATGTTTTTGGTTATTGGTTACTTGATTTCTCCACTACATACTGCAGCTTCAAAGAGTTTTTAGGTCCATTGGAGCTGGCAAAGCATACTTTCATGTCGTGCAGAAAGGAGTTGAGAGCAGAACACTTGGGTTTTCACAAAGCTCTTTGTGTACTATTGGGTTGGAACAGTGCCACAGCCCCTAATACCCCTTGGGTTCGGCAGATTTTGCCTCATGCTGAAGCCATGGCTTTGAAGGAGGACTTCATTATCTGGCCTCCTGTTGTAATCATTCAAAATATCTCCATAGCAAATCGCAATCTAGCCGAACGGGTGATTGTTAGCATTCAAAAGTTTGAAGCTATTCTTAGAGGCAAGTCTCCTTAATTAGTGATTTATTCTCTCTTTCTCTCTAAAAGCTAATGAATAGTTTTTATTGCAATAGAATTTGTTAAGGTATGTTAATGCATAAAGATAGTGCTATCCTCTTCCATTTTCTTGGGCCAAGATTCTTGTTGACTTTATGAAAATACCATTTATGTTTTTTGATTTGTTTTAATGCAATAACAATTTTTAAGGTATGTTACCCTTGAATATATTGCTGCCTTTTCCACATTCTTGGGCAAGGATTCAGATTTTACTGCTAAAATCTTTGTTTCTGCTAAGCTTGATGAAAATGCATATTCTAACTTACTTTTTTTCTTTCTTTGGAACAATGCACATATTTACTGTTCTTAATGTTCAATGCACAACAAACTAATATCTGCTTGTTTTCAATTCTAATTGCAGGCATGGGATTCAATGGGGAGAAGACCAAGGTCTTTCGAGGTATGGCGGCAAATGAGAGTATTTTGGTAGTGACATTCAATGGCACACTTTCTGGTTTACAAGAAGCAGAAAGGCTACATAAGCATTATGCTGAGAACAAACATGGGAGGCTTGAGCTTCAACAAAACAACTCCACTGGCCATATTAACACTCACCAAGATATTCGAAAATTGGCGGTGTCAGATAAGTTGGAAAGTGTTTTGTATGGCTACCTGGGAATTGTTGAGGATTTGGATAAACTTGATTTCAACATTAAGAGTCACTGTGTGGTGAGAAGCAAGAAGGAAATTCAAGATTTTTCAGATGCCACATTGTAAAGTGATTGAGAAGTTAGCTTTTTGGCTTATGTTAGAGCTTTTGCTTTTGGGGCAACTTTTTTTATTTTCCTGTTGTTAATGAATTATATGGGTTTGAATGACAGTTACAAAATGAACATAATTTTTCCTCTGATATTAGTGAAGACCACAATCTTTAAAGACTGGAAACTTTAACAAATTGTTAGAGCACTCCCAGTATGCTTTACTACATCCTTTAAAATACCTCTCCAAAACACACATTTTTTTTTTTTTAATTTACCTATAAATTTTATATCATACCACACACATTAGTTCTCTATATATTTCTCTATTATATCTTTAAATATATTTTATTAATTAAAATAAAATAAAATAATTAAAAAAGAAAAAATAAATAATAAATATATATACTAAATAGGAGAAAGAAACCTTATAAAGAATAATAATAATAAAATATTATATAAAAGATATGTAAATGTTATGTAAATGTAGATATGAATTAATTAGAGTTTGTGCATAGTTATTATAAATATATGTATAAATGAGCTGATGGAAGATGTTTTTGTGAGTTTTAGCTAAATATTATAGAGAAAGTGTATTACAAAATATATCACCAAAACATATATTTTTTTATAATTTACCTCAAATTTTTATATTATACTATACACCAATTTCTCTATTTTTTCTCTACATCATTTAAATATTATATTTTTTAAAAATATTTTATTCATTTTAAGAAATAAAATAATTAAATATAATAGTATCACACTCATATATATACAAAAGTTTATTAAAAAATAATAAAATATTTATAGCTTGATGAATACTGTTTCACTACATATAGAGAAATACTATTCATTTAGATAAAAAATTATAAGTTTACATCACCTATTGGAATACTATTTGACAATTTTTTCTCTATATTATAAAAAATTATACATTTTACCTCCTACATTGGGAGTGCTCTTAGGCAGGTTTGTATAGAGTAGAACATCAAACAAAATCATGGATTTGACCACCCCCAAGCATAATCAATTTCAACTAAAATAAAAAAGTTATGAAAAAGTTATTGAAAATTATGAGATTGAAATCTAAGACTTGTAAATTTTGTGTGCGTAATTTGTGAGATTAATATAATCTCAGCAGTTTAGACACTGAGATAACATTATATATGTTCAAGAACAATAAAGGCATACCAACACCCAGGGGCACAGGCAAGATTTTTCTCAATATTTGTTTCACTAAAAAGCAAAGTTCTAAGACTGAGCAGATAGAATTTGAGTCAAAATCAACAATAGTTTTAATAAAATATTCAAAATAATACTTTTATTAAATTACAATTATATTACAAGATTCTTTTCATCACTAATTACTTATTATAATTTTGTTGCCAATCAAGTAGGATACTCATCAAACAGAATTGAATTAAATCATCTTGATGTTTGTCCAAATTTCTTGGATGGAAAATTATGTTTTTATGGTTGGCAATGACCCTTTTGCATACCAATAATTTTTTTTGAATAAAAAAATCATGTTTTTGTAGTTTATCACTAGGTTATTCATCATAATTTAGTAAAATTATTTCAATTACACCAACAATTTTTTATTAGTTTATTGTAGGCTTTTAAATTGAGGGTGGAGATTACATATAATATTATTAGGGGCATTATATTTACATCCCAAAAATGTATATAGGCACCCCATTAATTAGAAAAATTATTTTTAACATTTTTTCTCAATATTTTTTTTGACATTCTTTAAATTCTTTTTTTTTGTTAATTTCAATAATTTTATTTTATCTTGTTTTCATAAATTTTTTCTAAAATAATGTATATTTTTTTAGAAAAACTATTTATTTAATTAGTTTTACATTTTTTTTGTTTTAGTTTTAATTTTATTTAAATATTTAAATATATTGTTTATATGCATTTTTTAGAATATGAAAAATTCTAAAAATGTGAGTATAAATTTATAAAAATATATATTATATATTAATTTTTAATAAAAATAAAGTGTCTTAATCAAATTTTTAGGTGCAAATATAATGACCTTTTATTATGTTTGATACAAAAAATTACTATTATGATATTTGAGGGTAAACAGGCTCATGACCAATAATTTACTTTGAAATGTGGCAATAGTAAAATTTGGCAATAAAAGATTTTTGACTGACATATTACATCAAAATGTTTCACAGCACAAGATTTTCATCTTTTGTAGAAGTTCAGTAAATTGTTGCCATTAGTGAGAATTTTTTTTTCTTTCAATACATGGACAATGTTTTGAGACTTCAAGCATAACCAAAATAAATAAAAAAAATAGAGATCTGAGAAGGATAAGAATAAAATATAAAATTTAATTAGAGAGAAAATTTATATTAACATAAACTTTTGAAGCTCAACTCCCATATGTGTGTGAAGGATTGTACCATAAGTTAATGATACAATTAATATCATCGTCAAATCTTGTAACTGACACAATTATAAGTACAAAAACTACTCACAAATTAACATGTATACTTACAAAAAAAAAATTATTAGATTTACTTTCAATTTTTTTTATAGTTTATTCATGAAAAGAAATAGTTCTCTTCTTAATCTTCTTAGTGTTGCCTTCAAAATGAAAAGAAATTTATGCTGAATTTTCTTGATAGACATAAGTGTCATAGTATTATTCAATATTTCATTTGTTAAAATAGATTCTCCAATAGCTAACATAATAGTCATAATAAATTCTTCATTTCTCATCACATGAATAAATATATATGAGACTGACGTGATAGAACCAGAACCAATTTTCAGCTTTAATGTTTTCTATTTGACAAAGAAAGCTGATAATACATTTTTACTACGTACAGAGACACAAACAATTTGTTGATTTTGGTTGTCAAAAGACCTCAAAACTGTCAAAGGTTTGGACCCCTCTAACGCATCCTGCAAAAAGGGACATCATATTAAGTATTTGATATTCTCTGTTCTGAAAAGAAAATCAGGAATAAGGGGATTTGGAAGACAAATAGTATGCAAAGCATGTATATACCCTGCGCATAGCACCCAATATTTGCATGGAACCTGGACCTCCATTTATTGCGAGACTATTTTCATCATCTGAGAAAGAATAAATTGTGGTTGAAGAATCAGGCAGAAAATCTTATACAACTGGAATATTTACTTGAAGGCCGAAGATAAGCATACCATAAATTTTATCGTATAAAAATTTCCTTTGGGTCGCTGGCAGAATGAAGTAGAAGAAGTTAAAAAATGGCGGGGGTGTATACAGTGAAGAAGACGCGGGATACTTAAAAAAAAATTGGCTTTTATTTTCAATGCCCTAAATTTTACATGGTAAGTCGGCCCATTAGCAACTGACTTATAATGTAACACCATAAGTCTCTTCTACAACCGACTTAGGATGCCACATATTAAGTCATTTACCACACAACCGACCTCTCATGTCCTTTAAAAAATTATTAAAGAGATACTTTAAATTATGTTATAAATTTTTTTATTTTAAATTATCACTATTATTAAATTAAAATATTTTCTTGTTTATAAAAATGAAATAAATTTTTTTAATTATAAATAATTTCTTAATTTATTTATATTTCAAAAATTATAATATATGTAATATTAATAATTATATATTTTTTATACTTATTTCATACCCAAATAAATTTTATATCATGGTAGGTCAGTTCTACACAACCGACCTACCATGTCACATGAGAAGTCATTTCCCATACAACCGACCTACCATGTCCTCTAAAAAATTATTAAAGAGATACACTAAATTATGCTATAAATTTTTTTATTTTAAATTATCACTATTATTAAATTAAAATTTTTTCTTGTTTATAAAAATGAAATAAATTTTTTTAATTATAAATAATTTATTAATTTATTCATATTTCAAAAATTATAATATATGTAATATTAATAATTATATATTTTTTATACTTATTTCATACCCAAATAAATTTTATATATGTATTGTTTAAATAAATTAATATATTTTAAATTTTCAATAATATAAAAAAAATTAGAGTATCTTTAATAATGTATTTTTATAATGACATGGAAGGTCGGTTCTACACAACCGACCTACCATGTCACATGAGAAGTCATTTCCCACACAACCGACCTACCATGTCCTCTAAAAAATTATTAAAGAGATTCACTAAATTATGTTATAAATTTTTTTATTTTATATTATCACTATTATTAAATTAAAATATTTTCTTGTTTATAAAAATGAAATAAATTTTTTTAATTATAAATAATTTATTAATTTATTTATATTTAAAAAATTATAATATATGTAATATTAATAATTATATATTTTTTATACTTATTTCATACCCAAATAAATTTTATATATGTATTGTTTAAATAAATTAATATATTTTAAATTTTCAATAATATAAACAAATTAGAGCATCTTTAATAATGTATTTTTATAATGACATGGTAGGTTGGTTCTACACAACCGACCTACCATGTCACATGAGAAGTCATTTCTCACACAACCGACCTACTATGTCCTCTAAAAAATTATTAAAGAGATACATTAAATTATGTTATAATTTTTTTTATTTTAAATTATCACTATTATTAAATTAAAATATATTTCTTGTTTATAAAAATGAAATAAATTTTTTTAATTACAAATAATTTATTAATTTATTTATATTTAAAAAATTATAATATATGTAATATTAATAACTATATATTTTTTATACTTATTTCATACCCAAATAAATTTTATATATGTATTGTTTAAATAAATTAATATATTTTAAATTCAAATAATATAAAATTTATATTTGTTAATATTACATTATAAATATATTTTATAAATAAAAAATATTTTAATTTAATAATATTTACAATTTAAAATAAATAAATAAAAATTTGATAAGAGTAGTTTCTTAAATAATTTTTTAAATGACATGTTAGTTCGATTGTGTGTCATTATTACACAAATATAGTGTTAAAGATACTCTAATTTGTTTGTACATTATTAAAATTTTAAAATATATTAATTTAATTTATTTATTTATACTACAAAACATTATAATGTAAAATTAATAAATATAAATTTCTTACAATCGTTTCATACACTAATAGCTTACATATAGATATATATATTTATAGTTTAAATAAATCAAAATATTTTAAAATTCTTACAATGTGACATGATAAGTCGGTTCACATAGTAGCGACCTACCATGTCAGCAAGGTAGGACATGGTAGGTCGGTCGACACAGAACTGACCTACCATGACAACATGATAGGTCGGTTTTGCACGAACCGACCTATTATGTCTTCTACAAGCATGGGAGGTCGGTTCACACAGAACCGACCTACCATGTCCACATAGTAGGTCGGTTCTCGCGTAACCGACCTCCCATGCTTACCTTGGACATACATGATAGGTCGATTCTGTGTAAACCGACTTATGAACATGTATTAAGTCGGTTTAAGGAGAACCGACCTCTCATGTCCGATGGCTGATGTCCAAATTGTAGTATTGACACTACCACTATTTCATATGAAAATTTTAATTTATTATTCATTAAGATTGATAATATATTATTCATTTCTCCATAATGTTTGGTATCTCTTATTATGTCGTATTGTATTGTATTATAATGAATTGTGTTTTATAGTATATTTTTATATAGTAATATATTTGGTATTGACTTTTACTAAAATATTATATATTTATATGTAAATACAAGTCAATATAAGACATAGTACAATATAAAAATATGTTATAAAATATAATTCATTATAACACAATACAATACGACTTAATACAGCAAATCAAACACATAAAATATAATCGTTGCAAGACCTCTCAGTGTGTTGGTCAAATGAAAAAAGGAAAAATATTGAAGGCTTCCAACTAATAAGTAAGAAAAAGAAAAAAGAAAAAGAGAAAATCTGTAAACTCTCTCATGTACATATCATATCAAATCCATTTTCTTTTCTTAAATGATTTTTCCATTTCTCCAACCAAATTAACCCACAATATAACAACACATGCAATTCCACATAATAATCACATCTTTTTTCTTAAAAGGATTTGTGATAATCCACACAATAATCAAAATCCAAAAAATATAGTATTAATTAAATGTATTACCATGAACAAAACAATGTAACATGATCATCCTCATTTGGTATCACAAACCTACCAAGTCTGACTTGATTTCAGATTCTAATTTTTAATTTTTTTAACATGAAAAATAAAAAAATTCAAGAAACAAATATTATTTGGAATATCTAAAATATTAGATTAGGTTCACAGAAAAGACTTAATATTTTGCACTGAAACTGAATTGAGTTTTCTTGAGGATTTGATCAACAATTATTTTTCTTCTAGATGGGCAATTTCTTTTTCTTTTTCTTTTTCTATATTACTCCTCTAATCTTTTTTGTTTAGCTTGTAATATGATTCATATAAATCCAGGTACAAATTTGATGACCAATTTCCAGAAAAACCAAAACTTTTGGAAATTAAGTTTAGAAAGTTTAAACAAAAATGGGATGGAACCACCTTGGCCTAGAAACGGTTTAGAAACCTGACATTGTTTGTTTTCAGGTGGAAGATACGCATACTTATTTTAAACTGAAAATGTACAATGGCATGAGTTTTAAAGGGCACTTAAAATTAGTATAGTCCCACTTTAATAAATTTGATTGATTTAAAATACAAATCATAAGCAATAAAAACCGTTACATTGGTATTTATTATATAAAGAAAGATATACAATATCTCTTCTATATAATAAGTGTGTAGATAACGGAAATTCTTGGTTTTAACGGTTTTTTATCTTTTTAAGGTTAACTTTAACGGAATATTTTTATATTTAATAGAATATTCTTATATTTAACCGTAGTTTCTAAATACTTAAACTTAACTAAAATAAAATAAATAATTAAAATAGGATATTTTTGAGATATTTTGCAATGATAATTATTTAAAAATAATTAATAATTAAACAAATTAAAAATAAGATATTTTTTAGATATTTTACAATAATTATTATTTTTAAATAATAAATAATTAAACAAATTAAAATATGATATTTTTGAGATATTTTACAATGCTAATTATTTAAAAATAATAAAATCATATGTTTTATAACTTAAATAAACATTTAATTAAACGTAAATTCACTCACTTATTAGAATAATATCATATTAAACATATAATATAATCTACTGTAAATTAGCAAAAAATAGTTTTTTTTAAAAAAAAAATCTAGAAAGAAACTTAAATTTAAAATCTGCGTATAATATTTAATATTACATTAAACATATACTATATAATATTTTGTTGTCACTCTTAAATTCATAAACTAAAGCAAACATAAACTTAAACAACATAAATAAATTATTTAATTAATATACAATATTTATTTCAGAATTTATATAACATTAATATAAATTTAATAAAAATAATTAATAAATTCTATAAATAAAACTAAGCAAACGTGCATATTGCACGTTTATTGTATCTAATATATATATATAGTAAAAAAACATAAAACTTTGTTTTGCCCCAATGTTTAAATTAAATGGGTGATATTGTATAACCAAAATATGTGCATATATCATGCAATTTTAAACAAATAAATAAGAGATTATGTTTGCAATAATATATATATATATATATGGAATACTCTTCACATATATGAATACTAACAATTATATAACATAATGACTACGTATAACAAGTTATCGACATGTAAATATTTTTTTTCTACATTAATTACGAATTTAGTTTTTTTTTTGCCATAATTAATGTTGTTTCCAATATTCTAAAACTGACATGCATTTTAAAAATAAAAAATTTACAGTATTATATTTATATAATAAATACACTTTTTTCATTAGGTAACCGTTCTAAAAATTTGAAAAAATCAAAATTTATTTTTAGAAATATTAATTAACAAGTATAAATATGGACCTTTTATCTTAATCAATAGTTAATATTAAAGTAACCATATATAGTAACCGTTAAGAGTGCACCCATATATATATAAAAACATAGGACAAAAATGTTTAAGGTCTAACTTAAAGTCTCAACTGTGCCCAGCTTCAGGGCCATTCCATGGTTGAGGAGGTTGTAAGGTTATTCCTCCTCTTCATTTCTTCTCATAGCCAAGTTAACATCCTCTTTAACCATGAACTAAATCAGAAATTCTCTTACCATAATGAGCACAGCCAAAAGAAAGAGATAATAATATTAACAGAAACTGGAGAAGGAACAAAATTTGCAAATCATTATTACTACCAACCCGAGCTCCGCCCACATCTCCTCACTGGCCGAGATACGAATACTAGCGCATGTTGCCCTCTCGCAAGACATCAATCATGTCGTAAATCCGCTTCTCTGCCTTCGACTGAATCTGCAAATGTTACATGAAAATATTTGTCATAAAAAAAGAGATTGGTGATAGAGCAGTGCATCGATTGTTATGATAGACAATGAAATTAAATTGTATTTGGAGCTGTTCAAGACTTCAATCACACCACACCATAATAAATGAGCAATGTTAGGAACACAAATTTTACACTATATGGTCATATTTTGAGGAAAACAAAGTAGAACTATTTTTTTTATAGCATTACTCGAGACAAATTTTTTTGAAAAGGGAGATAGAGACAAAATACTAGGTCAGGCCCCTCTCAAATATATTGAAAACCCTCACTTATGGCGGAAGAAAACCTTGGTACAATAAAAAAACTAAAAACAAACACAAAACGACGCAAACTACACACCAAACTACACAAACAAAAAACTTCTCCACTCTCTAGAGAGATCCAAGGATAATCCCTCAAAACCCTTTGTGCGATACACCCACCCAAGTGGCAACCCAAAACTTAATCCTCTCCCAAATGAAAACACATAGGCTAGACTTTTCATAAAAAATTTTACTGTTTCGTTCTGACCAATTTGCCCAAAAACAAGCCAATATTGTAGCCTTCCACAACTTATTCAAACGCTTATCCCCACTAAACCACGACATAACAACTGAGAATAAGAAGGTGGAAGGCACCAACTCAACCCAAACTCAGCCCACACTTTTGACCATATTGACTGAGCCAACTCACAAAACAAAAATAGATGAGAGAGATTCAGCCGTCCTTTTACAACAAACACACCAACTAGGAGAAAGGCATTGATGACAAATAAACCATTATTCGAAGTACATAAATAAATCAAGAATCAAAGCACAAGAACAAGTTCAAAGTGTTAGCACCTTCTTGGCGAGAAAGATCACAGCATCAACGGTTCCCTCAGCATATATTGATCTTCCACAAACGTTGTGCTGAAACTCGAAAGAAACTCTGCCAAGAGGGAATTGAACAGGATCTTAAACTTTTTGGAGTTGAGGACAAAAATGCAAATTTGAAAGAGATAAGGGATGCCTCTCATTACGTTTCATCAGGTGAAGTGAGATGGTACATATGAAATGCATGGCCAGATAAATGCTCCTCCGGGACTCCAACCATCTCTCTTTGTAGCTTTGGATCCCTAATCAGTTGTACCTAATCGAAGTGTCAAAAAAAACAAAAGTTACAGATCACATCGGGAGAAACAGTTGATCTAGTCAATAAGCTATAAATAAGACTTTACATTCTTTTCAAACAGTCACAAAGATGTAGTACTATAGAAGTTTTCATATAGAGGTTTCTACTCCCCTTCATTAATGCAACAAAAAACTTTTTTTTAATTGAAAAGGCCTCTCCCATACGTACACACTACGCGTGTGAAAAACAAAGTTTGTTTTACAATTTACAGCAAATTTTTAAAACTGCGACTTCTAGACCATTATGAAGAAGATAAACCTTCTAACCAAACCATTTGACAAAGCCAAAAAGTAAATAATAATCCGCGAACTTCATCCTGTGTGACTGATAATGAATGTGTACTTGTCCAAGTTCACCGTGCAGCTAAAGCTAATAAGATGATTATGACTATGACTAATGACAGAGCATATGGGCTAGTAATCCTCACAATACAAATAATTATCCCATTCAATGTTGAATTATTATTGTCCATCAACAAACCTGATCCATGTCAAAAGAAACCCCCAATTTTTGGAAGCAAGAAATGACAGCTTTGGCAGTTCCTGAAGTGTCTACTTTGCTGGATTGATGGGATTCCATCACCTAATATAAGAGGTCAATCCGCCATGTTTGTTAGTACTCAAATGCAGCCAATAGAACATAAAATACCCTGATTTTATGTCATTTAAGTGTTTCAAAGTTTTAGATCTAATAAAGTTTTTGTGGTAGCATGCTGCATGATGACAGTGATAACATGAATATATCAAAAAGATTGTAGACAAGCTTGTCTTTAAGGTCCATAATAAAAAAGTTTACAGCTTCATTATTATCATCATCAACATCACCACTATCTTAATTGTCAAAATGAAATATTTACAAAGAGTACCTGTAGAGAATAACCAGAGAAAGCACCAGGAAATTGCTCAGCCATAATTTCCATGGCTGCGAGAAATGCAACAACCTACAGAAAATAACAGCCTATTAAAAACTCGTGAATGCAAATCATACTTATATCAATAATGGTATCCAATTCTGATTACCTGCTTTCCCTTTATAAGGATATACCTGTTTTCCCATTTGTGGAGATATAACTGCATAGATTTTGGACTCCTCAACAGTCCTATACAAACGATCCCTGTCTCCACCAGTGGTTCCCATCACAAATGGCACCCCAACACTGGAATATAGCTCTGCATTATCTGCACCATGGCAAAAAAAAATCTAAGGAACCTCGAAAGGAAAACTCACAAACAGAACAAAGACTATGAATGAGCAGCATTTTGTAATAAATGAGGCATCTGCATTGAATAATTACAAAACCGAAAGGAAAAAAAAGTACAATTTATGCAATTGTACTTTAGATTTACAACACAAATGGGGCATATGCAATTTACAAAACAACACAATCATAAGGATCACACTTGACTTAACAAACGTCAACCAAGTAAAATGTTATTAGAAAAAATTGAGCTACAATCTAGTTTCCAAACCATCGTTTCTCGGTTCATTAGTTATGCTACTGAACAAGAGCATTATTCCCTTTCTGAAACCCTTTCTACTCTAGGCTAGTGTTCAACCAGTGTGCCTTCTATATACTGGCTCACCACAATAAGTTAATGCACAATTTTTTTTTCCAAGCCAAAAAAGAAAACACACTAAAAAGATTCTCAAATAATAACCAATTTGTTTCTTGTAATTCAAACTAATTACAAAACAAAATTTCCGAAAGTATAGAACTATATCATTTTTCTTTATCTAGTAATCTTTCCTTGGACAAAATACCATTGACTGCTGCAGGCACAGTGTAATCAACCACAATCAAATTTGGATATTCATCAAAAAGTGAGGCAAGGGTCTTTTCTCTTTTAGAAGGGCCTTGCACTGTGATATCCTTCCCACAAACTTGCACAATCGTCCCAGACTCTTCTTCCGAGCCAAATGATACAGGGACAATGTTAAGACCAGCAGAACTCGCTGCATTAATAACAGCCTGCCCCATTTTTCCAGTACAACCATTTACCTAATTGATAACATAACAAAATACATATGATATGATATTCCTCATGAAGGTAAGTTAAGTACAAGAAAAATGGGAATGCAGATAAGTTGGTGAGGTAAACCATGATTTGGATGTTAGAGACAGAGTTATTCAGTGGCTGAATTTTTGGTGTCGCCATTGAAGCACGAGGGATCATAGCTGATGAGGAAGTTCGACTATGATTCCGCATTTTCATCCATCGGGTGGTTTCACAAGATATTCCAACTGTGCTTGTTGGAACTTTCACAATAAAAGACATTGAGTATTGGTTGTACGGTTTTCAATGCTGCAAGTTAAAGTCAGATTTCAGTAGTTATCATACAATGCAATCTTCAAAGAGTAAAATCCACAAACCCATGTCTTCACATCACCCAACATAACTTCTTATAGGCAAGAATCACTTTCTGGGATACTCAAGTTAACATGTATCAACTAGAGTTTAAGTTATACAAGAAGATTACCAATCATTCCAAGCAATACCCATCAACTAAATTTTAATATTAAAACTATATACAAACAGAATGAGTCTAAGTACTTAATATCAGCTGGAACCACTACTGCTTATCACTTCTTATAAATTATAGACAAGCAATGGCTTTTATTTACCACAAGTGAAAATCAGAAAGAAAATGACAAAAAGAGAAGTTCTTCACCATTTCAAAGCAAGTGAAATGAGTTTTACAGTGGGGCATTTACACAAACAGTTAGTGTGAAGGAAGAAAGAAAGTGAATGAGCACAGCAAAATGATACAGATATTGAAATATCACAAAGGAAATGATAAGAAGAGATCTTAGACTGTACAGAGAATGAACGGCGGCCGAAGAGGCGGAGGAGAGAGGTCGGGCGAGTCGGGCCGGAGAGAGCTTTGGGAGTGAATGAGTTTACTTTACAAGAGGCAGATTAGACTGTGGCTAGGTTTTTTATTATTTGTTTTTTTCCACTTCTTTCCTTTTTATTTTTTCATATTTAACAAAATGAAAGTCCCACATAGAAAGTAATTTTGTTGTACTTTTCAATTAACTTTACATAAATTATAAATTATAGTTGAAATTATACTCAACTTTTATATTTTTTCATTTAATTATTTATTTTATTTAGTAAAATTCAAATTTATAATTTAAATTTTTAATAAATAAAGTACATAATTTTATTTTATTACTTCCTTTCTCATCAAAAGGTGGTACTCGATTTAAAAGTGATTAAGACAAACAGTAGTCACTTCCACAACTCTTATATTATTTATCTCAAAGCGGTGTTTGGTACGAAAGTTTAGTTTGATGAGAATGAGAATATTAATTATAATTTATTTTGATAAATTTATTTTTAATGGTTTGGGTTTTATATTTTTAAGTGAGTTAATTGATTTGAGGGTAATCTTAATTTATTTAAATACTTGAGTTTGATATTTCCTTACTTTAAATCTCTTTTAACTCTACTCACACAAACTCAAACCTCATACCAAACACTACTAAGAGATTTGGTAGAAATTCATGTATCCTGTTACAAATATGCTCATTCCTAGTAGGGTGAGGAAAAACCAAAAGGAAGGAAAATAATTATAGGAGGGGTATTTTGGTCCGAAATGAACTTTGGAGCATATTTATTAAAAACAATTATTAAAGTTAGGATAATTTTTAATTATGGGGTATTAGGAAGCATAAGAAGCTCAAATTTTCCTTTGAGAATTATTTTGAATTGAATCATGTGGTATTTTATTGTATAGTTTAACAGTGATATATGTCACAACTATTATTATAAATTTGTAGTTTTTTTCCTGACATGTTACAATTAATGATGTATACATTCTATTTACAACATAAATCTAACCCAACATAATTCAAAAGACAAAATAATTATGCACTAAAATATTACACCAACGGATGTGATAATTTTTTTTAAATAATCACATTTATTTTCGTCGGAACTCATTTTTTTAAAAAGCAGTGGCACATGACTTTAAAATTATGGTGAATAATTTTAGCCTGTCTTTGTGTAAACTAGCTTAAAAAAAAAGGGTTTATACCTCTGTAGACCCTATGTTTTTTTCCATTATCTGTTTGGACCCTGTGTTTTGATAAATTACTTTTTAGATCATATGTTTTGTAAAATAGTTAAAATAGAATCCTAAACTCAATTTTGATGAAGAAAAAATTGAATATAACAATACAGATTTTAAGTAGAATGATTTTATTTTTGTTCTGAATTGTTAGTTTGGTAAATTATTTGTGATTTTAGTTGAAAAAATATTAACCGAAATTGAGTTTTGAGTTTTATTTTAATTATTTTACAAAATATAAAGTCTAAAAAATAATTTATTAAAACTCATGATCTAAACATAATGAAAAAAAAGAAGAGAAAAAATACATGGTATAAATCATAACACAAAGAAAAAAAAAAAAAAAGTCATAGTAGGTGGGCAATAATTGATGTTATGCCTTGTCTTTTTCCTTCATAAAATAAAAATCAATAGCAGCCAAAATAGTGTTAGAAAAAGTAATACAAGAGAAACTTCAGTCTAAGACTTGGATATTTTTGCTCTTAATCACTAACTTGAACTTCAGCTCCTGGAGAGACAGTGTGCCAAAGTTTGAAGCTAATAATGTCAGAGGGATTTGTGTTCAGTGTTACAGATCGAATCATAAGCTGGTTGGGTTCTGCTGCAGTTCGTGAGATTGGGTCCTTATGGGGTTTAGAGAAGGAGCTTCAAGGCCTTGAGGACACTCTTTCAACAATCAAAGCTGTACTCCTTGATGCAGAGGACCAACACGTCCATAATCGTCAAGTGAAAGATTGGCTCGAGAGGCTTGAAGATACAGTTTTCATGGCTGATGATGTCCTAGACGAGTTCTCAAGTGAGGTTATGAGACAACAAGTCAAATACATGGGGAGCAAAAGCAAAGTGGCCAAGAAGGTAAGCACTTTCTTCTCAACCCCAAACCAAATTGCTTTTAGGCTCAAGATGGCAAATAAAATCAATAGTGTTAGGAAGATACTAGATAAGATTGCTGCTGATAGGAGGGATTTTCATTTTCAAGTGATGAACAATGAAAAGGCTAATGTTGTTGTGAGTAGAGAGAGAGACACCCATTCTTTTGTAATTGAGGAAAATGTTGTAGGGAGGGATGGAGATAGAGTGGAAATTTTGAAACTGTTGTTGGATACCAAAGATGAGATTGAGGAGAATGTGATGGTTATTCCCATAGTTGGTATTGGTGGATTAGGAAAAACCACACTTGCTCAGCTTGTTTTTAATGATGAGAAGGTCCATGAACATTTTGATTTGAAGTTGTGGGTGTGTGTTGCTAATGATTTTGATGTGAAATTGATTGTTGAGAAGATCATTAAAGCCGCTACTAATACTAGCCCGGAAAACCTTGAGATGGGGCAATTGCAAAATATTCTTCATAAAGAGATTAATAGGAAGAAGTACCTCCTTGTACTTGATGATGTGTGGAATGAGAATTCTGAGAAGTGGCATAGGTTGAAAGACTTGTTAATAAATGGTGCAAAGGGGAGTAGAATAATAGTAACTAGTCGTATCGAAAAGGTTGCAAAGCTTGTAGGCACCATAAGGCCATATCGCTTAGAGACCTTAGATCCTGACAAATCTTGGTCTCTATTCAAAAAATTGGCTTTTGTTCCGGGACAAGAATCGAGTGACTCTAAGATTTTCGAAATGGGAATGAAGATTGTCAAAAAATTTGGAGGAGTTCCTTTAGCCATTATAGCAGTAGGAAGGATGTTGTACTTCAAAAATCCTGAGAGGGAGTGGTCATTTTTTGTTGAGAAGGAACTTTCTAAGATTTCTCAGGACGAGGATAACACGGTCTTACAGACACTCAAGTTGAGTTATGATCACCTCCCATCCCATCTGAAAAATTGTTTTGCTTATTGTAGCTTATTTCCTAAGTATCATAAGATTGATGTGAAAACCTTGATAAATCTTTGGATGGCACAAGGGTTCATCAAGGCTAGTGATCCAAGTGAGTGTCTAGATGAAATAGGCCATGAGTATTTTATGGAGTTACTTTCAAGATCCTTTATTCAAGAAGATAAAAGAGATGATGTGTTGGGTGATATACTTACATGCAAAATGCATGATCTTATGCATGAGCTTGCTATATCAATAGCAGGCACAAAGTGCATCATGTTAGGATCAATTAAAGGAATTGTTGACAGGAAAGCGCGCCACTTCTCTTTTGACTTTAATTTGTACTCGCCAGACCAAATTCCATCCTCATGGACTCAAGCGAAAAGAATTCGATCAACTCTTTTACCTTGTCAATCACCATATGTGACTGAAGCAAGATTTCCAAAGTTGGTTTGTGACATGATACTTTTAAATTTTAAGTTCCTGCGCATGTTGGATTTTAATAACATGGGGATCGAAATAGTTCCTCAATCTATTGGTGATTTGAAGCACTTGAGATATCTTGATCTGTCTGGAAATGGATCCATGAGAGCTCTACCCAAATCTGTTATTAAGTTAGTCAATTTGCAGACATTGAAACTAAATTATTGCTATAATCTTGAAGAATTGCCTAGAGGCATTAAAAATCTAATTAACCTCAAGCATCTTGAGATTTATGGTGATAACAAATTGACTTATATGCCAAATGGACTTGGCAAACTGACTAATCTGCAAACACTCTCACAATTTGTGCTGAGTAGAGACATTAGCTCTGTGATAGAGCATACTGCAGGGCTGAATGAACTCGCGGGACTGAACAACCTGCAAGGACGATTGGAAATTAGAAATTTGAGGCATGGGATCCATTATGAAGATGCAAATTTTAAGGATAAGCAACATCTCAGATCCTTAATCTTATTTTGGGAAAACTCGCTTCATGAAGTTTATGCAGCAGACGTTGTTGATCATGGAAATGCATTGGAAGGATTTCGGGTGGTGCCGAGTTTGAAAGAAATGAGATTGGAGTACTATAAAGGTGTTAGCTTTCCAAGTTGGTTTCCCTCCTCTTTTTCAAATCTGGTCATATTTGAGCTATTTTACTGTGTGAATTGCCAAAATCTACCACCATTGGACCAATTTCATTCTCTGAAGATACTAAAGCTTGGTCATATGCCTGCTCTTGAGTATATTATGAACAATTATGACTCATCAACAAATTCTATACTGCCATCTCTATGCAATGTGGAGCTGTTTAACTTACCTAAATTAAATGGATGGTGGAGGGATGTATCTGTCAATGATGAGGATGATTTATTTAATACAGAAACAGGACTACCTTTGAATGTAGAGAAAAAGTTGTGGCCTTCATTTCCTCGTCTTTCGCATTTAAGTATCGATTATTGCCCCAACTTGTCATCCATGCCACTTTTTCCACTTGTTGAAGAATGTTTGAAGCTAATAAACACAAGTTTGAAGCCATTTCATCAAACATTAATGAATGTCACAGTACTATCAGCTTCTTCTGTTCTCACTCCTCTATCCAAATTGAAGACTCTATTTCTTGGTAAGAATGAGGATATGGAATGCTTACCAAATTGTATGAAAAATCTCACATCTCTTAAGGAGCTGAGTATTAGAGACTGTCCAGAGTTAAAGTGTCTATTTCCAGGTCTTCAACATCTATCTTCTCTTCAGCTATTGGAGCTTAGTAGTTGCAACAATCTTGACATATCTAACGGAAATGCAATTATGTGGCACTCCCTTAGAAGCCTCCGCTCCTTGTCCTTCTTTAAGCTTCCAAAACTAGTGACACTCGTCGACGAGCTTCAACATGTTACCACTTTGCAACGCATCAGCATATGGGGCTGCTACAACTTTATGGCTCTTCCAGAAGAGTGGATTTGGAGACTCACTTCACTTAGGACTCTATGTATTTGGGAGTGCCCCACTTTAACATCATTGCCAGAATCAATTCGAAACATGTCTAGTCTACAAATTCTAAGCATTCATGATTGTCCAAGCTTACTGAGAAGATGCCAAAGGGAAATAGGCCAGGATTGGCATAAGATTGCTCATATCCCGCATTTGGATTTGCGCTCCAGTTCCATTGCAGATGGTTCATAAATCATTTATTTCAAGTTCAGGTACATGAATCAATTATAATAAGTTGCTGGTATTTTCTCCTTTCTTATTTCTGTCATTTTTCGCTGGACCTAACTGGTAAATATTTAAGAATTTTTTAGTGTTGTAGTTTTGCCACAAAGTACAAACTTGATAGTGATGATTAGACTTTTCAATTTAGTTTGAACAAACTTGAATATTTACCGCAGAACCTAATTGTTTAATTTTTCATGTCATGGATGTAATTGCTTTTACTGTCTTTTTTTCAGAGCACAAATGAGAACTGGAAGACTAGAGGGGATATAGATTGTTCTGACCTATTACACCATTGGTTTTGCACCTGCTAGTAGGTAATTTCTAGACAAAAAAAATGTTACTTGGAATTTGATGTATGAAAATTTAAAGTTTACTTTTCAAACACATTGTCTTTTTTTTTTTTACTTTTCAGGTTCTTCAAATGATTATTAGCTTTATTTGTTATACATCAGATGGCTGATGGTTCTCTCTCTCTTTTGTTTCATTGCAGCTGCCAGAAGAAGGACAACAATTGTTGCAAACAAACTTGGTGCCTTTTACCTCACTATTGGTCTTTATTCTTGGAGGTTTCATTGTGTCTAAAGGTAAATGTCACTTTAGTTTCATGACTTATTTTCATTTTAAAAGGAGGCTTCCTTTTGCACTAAGCCAAATAAAATCAAATATGAAAGGAAATAGAATAAACAATATAAATGCCAAAACCATCTCAATGAATACACATTATATAGGAAGAGTAGTACATTTTAGAAGTAAATAGAATAGAGACACATGCCATTGCATAGCTAGGACTACTAGGACAACATAAGGGAATACGTAATAAACATATTAATCTCTGTTAGAGAAAAATATCCCACATGAAAAGTGTGTGAGTAAATTCAACAATACATAACAGCATGGGTTACTCCACTCATTACTAATTGATTTTGAGATGGAACCTCGTACTTTTTACCATGCACTTCATTCTACCTCTAGACCACTTTCCACATTCTAACAAGCTCTAATGAGATACATTTGGTTTAACATGTATCGACAAAATGTCGATGCTATCAATGAATTTCTTCATGTCCCTTCAAAGACTATCTGTTGATCTTCATTAGTTTCATATCACATAAGCTCAACATGATTATGTCTGTCACAACCCACAGTTGGGAAGACCCTTGTTAAAGAGAGGGGCCTTTTGTTAAATTAATAAAAAAAATTTAATATATATTAAACAGTATAACCAAATTTGAGTATTTACATGTAATTTGTACTTTAGCACTATGGACTAACACCAAATATAATTTTTAGTATTTTTCCAAATTGTTATCTGTAGATTTGTTTAAGAAGAGGGAAACAACAAGCATATTTTTTTACCGCTTAAGAGTATGACTGAATGCAACATGATTTAGAGGATTGATGCATTCTATCTCTTTTGGAAGTTAAGGAACTTGATGCCACAAGCAAAGACAAAGAAGAAGATAAGAACCCAACCAACATGGGCAAAGATGACATATACAAGAAAGTCATACTCAAAGCCTAGAAGTTCCTTGAGGAACTCATCCACTGCCTTTGGTGCTGCACCAGGAATTTCAATCAGAGTCTTTTTGTCACCAACTTGGGATGTGAAAATGCCATATATTGTCCATGCTACTGGTGAACCCCAGTAGTACCACCTCCACCAGATTGGAATTAGCTGCAATTATATAAAGATTCAAGTGTTAAAAACTTCTTTTGTTGTCATTGTAACTGATTGTTTCACTAAAAGCTGTCACAATATTTTGTTTCATGTTTTCACTAAAGAATCTTAACAATACTTCATAAGAACATCACATCTTCTAAAATTTTATATGGCTTTGCTATAATAGCAATATGACAAAGCTACATCCTCTTATTTGAGATTGACTTTGTATTTGTATTTGTATTTTTGTTTTGATATATTGGATAGGGGTTTGAAGATGAATTTAGAGTTGGGTGCTCACCTAGTTAGGATGCTTCGCTATTCTTGTTTACACTTTGTATTCTTTGATGAAAATCATTTATATTATTTTGGGTCCCTCTGTTGTTTAATACTAGTTTGATTTCTCAGTTTCAAACAATTACAAATAGAAATATTTATTTGTTTTATAAATTGGTAAAAAATAGTACCCTCAGCCTAAATTTAGTCAATAATAAACTAAAAAATAGTACAGATTTTCCTTGTTGGTCTCCTATGATAGACTGAATATGTGGGAGTAGAAAGAATCCAAACTGCTGAGTTGACTATATCATATTTTACCAATTTACAAAAGGGTTTATACTTTTTTGGACCCTGTGTTTTTTCTGATTACCTGTTTGAACTCTGTGTTTTAAAAAAATCTTTTTTGGACCCTATATTTTATAAAATGGTTCAAATAAATCCCTAAACTCAATTTTAATGAAGATAAAATTGAATATAACAACATAGTTTTCAAGCAGAATGATTTTATTTTTGTTCTGAAGTGTTAGTTTGGTGAATTATTTGTGATTCAGTTGAAAAAACTTTGACTAAAATCGGGTTTAGGGTTTTATTTGAACTATTTTATAAAACATATGATCCAAAAAGTAATTTGTCAAAACACAGGGTCTAAATAAGTAATGGAACAAAACACAAGGTCTAAAAATGTATAAATCCTTTACAAATAGAGGGTCCTGATGTGATTGTTTGAAACTGATGGTCCAAACTAGTATTAAAACAAGTAGAGGGGCCCAAAATTATACAAACTTTAAAAGTTATTGACACTAAAGCCCCTTAACATGTAAACTGAATTACACTTAATTTTTGCTTCCACTACTACTTAAAAGGTCAGTCTTCCAATAATAACTAAAATACATGCAAGTCTCTTGTTCTTTTTACAAATCATTGGACACTATAGAGTGTTAATTTGACAAAAACTTGACTTATAATTTTGTTAATTGTTTTGTGATCACAGTGAAAATTTAATATACATACCGGTCTGGGGATGAGGAAGCCGGAAAACAAGTTCCAAAAACTGAGAAAGAAGGACATAACAATGGCAGCAATTTGATGGCCCGGAGTTAATGCAACCACCATCATTCCATACATTGAAAAGTAGGTAAAGCACATGAAAATGAAGTAATAAAAATAGAAGAACTTGTCTACTTTCCAATGGAATCCAATCATGGAATATAGTAAAAGAGAATAGACCATGGTTTGAATTGCAACATAAATGGTTTCTATAGCCACCTGGATTCAACATACAAATACACATTAGTAATACAAAGGTCAGAGTTATGAGACATCAAAATTGGTACTTGGGCTTGTTCTTACTTGAGCAAATGCATAAGGAAATGCAGAATACATTCCGGCCCCTCTCTCGCGATAGAAGACTGTTCTTTCGATTGCGACTACAGATTGCACAGCTGAAGTGTTTGTGGCTCCAAGAAAAAGTACAGCAGCATAAGTAGCCCCAAGAAGATTAAGCAAGTCCTGTTGTTTTTGTCTAGAAAAAAAACAGATGAATGAGAATCCAACAACATTTACATGAAGATAAAGAAGTTTTACTTCAAGGGTAATAACATTTTTCTTTGTGCTAGAGTAAAAGTAAAGAACTTGACTCACATATTATTTCCTTTGCCCCAAAAGATCACTCCAAACATAATACCAATAACAACTGTCATGAAGAATCTGATGGCATTAAAATGAGAGTTCCTCCAGTATGACCAATGTTGTTTCCAAAAGCAAGCTTTGCACTGAGTCATAAAGCTTTGAGAGTATTTAGTGGGAAAGTAAAGATCTTTTGAACCCTCTTGTGGGGTGCTTAACTGCTTGATAAGCTCATCATTTCTCCTGAAAAGTGGGGAAATTAATCATTAATTATGGACAAATAGATTAGATTAGGAGGTTAAGAAAAATATTGCATGGAAAGTTGCTTACTGATAGAGGTCAGAGTTGGCATAAGCTTGTGAAAAATCTATGCCAAGTTGAGTCTCAACAGCATTAGAGCTCACTTCTAAGACCCATGTAGCAGGATTATAGCCCTCTCTAATCTTGGGAACCCCTGGAATAGCCTGCAAAAAGTGCACTAGGTTATTTAGATATATTCATCTTGAATGGAAGTGCCCTTTTCCCACCAAGCACATTAAAATTTAATACCAAAACAAGAACATATTTGTACTAATTACATGACTTTGTTTCATTTTAAGAAATTTATTTAAAAGGATCTGAATAAAAAAACTAGGAAATATATCATTTTAGTACCCTATTGTTTGTCTTGGAACCAATTTAGTCATCTGTCGTCTAATTAACACCATATTTTTTTAAATTGTATTTTTCCACCAGTTTCGATAAACAAAAAAATTGATAAATATGGTAGCGTTCGGTAACATTTAATAAAACAGTTTTCTATTTATTTGATTAAAAATATGAAAACAAAATCCAAAATCATGTTCGGTAATAGTAATTGTATTTTCTATTTTTTTAAATTTTAATTAAAATTTATTAAACTTTGAAAATAGATTTTTTTTACTTGCAATTTTTTTTTAAACAGTTTTCAATTTTTCCTTTTTTTTTTCTTATCTTCTTCAAATCAACACTTCATATTATTAAATAAAAAATAAAAATAAAAGTTATCAAACGAGTTTATTATTTTTTGTTTTAAAAACAAAAAACAAAAATGGTTACCAAACATATTTTTATTTTTTAAAAATAAAAAACAAAAATAAAATAATATTTCCATTTTTGTGTTTAAAAAATTCAAAAACAAAAATTTTACCAAACAAACCCTATGTTTTAAATACTTTAATTTAATTTTTAGATATATTTTAAACTATGTTTATAAATTTTTTATCAAGCAAAATATTTACCAAAATTGGTGGAAAAAGGTATAATTTTAACTGACTTAACATATACAAGGTATCAAAAATGTATTGATTCAAACAATATAGACTATTAAGTTGGTTCTAGAACAAACAATACAGTACTAAATTAGTATATTCCTTAAAATTTACCTCAAAATATTCAACAAGATCTTGTGAATGGTGACCAAGTGGTCCAGCATATATAACTTGACCTCCAGTTTTCATCAATAGCAGCTGAAAAAGGAAACAAGATTGATATGAATTAGACCTTATAATTAAAGACATATGAGCAATTATATTTCCAGTACAAAGGGTCTAAGATCTAACTATACCTCATCAAAAGCTTCAAAGATGTCGATGCTCGGTTGGTGAATTGTGCATACAACGGTTCGACCTGTATCTACTGTGTTTCTCACTGTTCTCATAACAATTGCAGCAGCTCTAGCATCAAGGCCTGAAGTTGGCTCATCCATGAAGATAATGGAAGGGTTGGAAACTAGTTCTACTGCTATAGTAAGCCTTTTTCTCTGTTCAGTTGTTAGACCGTTAACTCCTGGAAGTCCAACCAAAGCATTTCTCAATGGCTTCAACTCAATCAGCTCCATGACTTCTTCAACAAACATCTACAAGTGTAAACAAAAATTAAAGTCAATCTCTAACCAACTTCACAGCAACATGACAAGGTCAGTAGGTGTGATACTATTCAAAATTTTCAATAGGAAGCAACTTTTTCGAATGCATAATCATAGCTATTGAAGATTGCAACTACTTTGGTAATTTCTTAGTTGTTAGTCAGTGTTTGGTTCGAACCAGTATAGAAACTTGTGTTCTTTGTGTGGTTGATTTTGCCTTTGAAGGTTGTTATGAGTTTTCTTGTTCTAAGCTTGGGTTGTATGAGGATTTTACAGCAGTAACATAAGTAACTTGCCTTCCAAGTTTCCTTCTTCACATCTGAAGCAAGGCGCAGCCATGCGGAGTATAGCAGAGATTCATGGACAGTAACATATGGTGAATGGATGTCATTCTGTTCACAATAACCACTAATACGAGCGAAAGTAGCTTGGTTCTTGGGATAGCCAGAAATGCTTATACTTCCTTCTATGTAGCCACCGGTCTTTCTTCCAGCCAAGACATCCATAAGGGTGGTCTTTCCAGCACCACTGACTCCTATTAGTGCAGTTAGCACACCAGGTCTGAAAGCACCACTAACATTTCTTAGCAGTTGCAGCCTGGTTTCTTGAGCTCCTTGACTCTTCTTCATTTCCTGATTATATGAAAAAGAAAAATCCAAAAGCACCATTGGAACCAAAGTATGTGGCTCTTCTCTTATAATATGCACTTTAATAAGCTAATACTTTGACATAGATCATATCTGCATAGGTGATTGAAGTTTAAGCTAGTCATTGTTTGAGAAAGTAACTCACCGCAGGCATATCTACATAGTAATTTACATGGTCAAAAGCAAGTGTTAGAGGCTGAAAGGGCAAGGCCAGTACTGTTTTCTTGTTTACAACATTTTCTCCAGCATTTCCTACAACCATATTAAAAACTATATTTAGATATATCACAGGAAAAAGCTATGAGCATGAAGGGATATGATGCTTAACAAGAATCATGAGGCTCCATCTAAAACTAATTGGTGATTAGTAGAGTTACACATGTTCTTATTAATGATTCAATATTCTTACACTTATTCCATGTGGGACACAATAGTCTAATATCTCTCTCAAGATGGTGGCGATTTTTCACTCACCAATCTTGAATCACCTGATCACAAGTGGCCCATTTTTTTTTCAGCTCGCTTATTTTTTTTTTAATCTCAAGTGTCTTTTCGCACTATGTGGATCTCGACTTGGCTCACTCTTTTTGGATCGGTGTGGATCGAATGCCCGCTAGAGAATTGGCTCTTGATACCATGACAAGAATCATGAGGCTCCATCTAAAAACCAATTGGTGATTAGTGGAGTTACACATGTTCTTATTAATGGTTCAATATTCTTACACTTATTGCATGTGGGACATAATAGTCTAATAATGCTAACATCTTACTTATGAGTTATATAAAAGAGGCATTAAAGTTTGATTTTTTTTGTTCTGATCCAAAGTGTTGAAAAGCCAATTATGATGCAATAAATTTGGTTCTACTTTGGCACAATCACCAACCTTCCAAATTGGATTTTTTGGTATGATTTTCGAAGTCTTCATCTGTAACTACAGGCTTCGAATCGCCAAAAGCTGAAATTAAGATTGGATACAGAATGATGAGATAGCTATGTATAAAAAAAAAGCGCATGAACTGTTATAGAACACATGGCTTACGTTTTAAGAATGTCAATGCTGCAATAAAAAGAACATTGAAAAGAAGAGAAAAACCAAGAAGTGCTCCAATTCCTATCCAATACCAATTTTCATCTACAAAAAGGCCTCTCTCTTTAAGAAGGGTCTTCCCAACTGTTGGCTGGCTTGATCCACTTATGGGCTGTGACAAGGACATAATCATGTTGAGCTTATGTGATAGCATAAGATAGTCTTTAGAGGGACTTTTCCAGAATTATGATAACTTACAGTGCTCCATCTTTCATCAAGAAATTCATTGATAGCAATGGCATTTTGTCCATACATCATAGGAGAGATGTAATATCCCCAAAGCATCCATGGTTTGATATCATCTGCCATTAAAATGTACACACAATGTTAACTATTGGATTAAGATCAATGGTTCATATTTATAGTTGTTAATTAATATTTCTAAAAATAAATTTTGATTTTTTCAAATTTTTGGAAGGGTTATCTGATGAAAAATGTGAATTTATTATGAAAATATAATATTGTAAACTTTTCATTTTTCAAATGTATGTCAATTTCTAAATATAACTAGTGTTTCTTATTGGTTGGAAGCACCATTAATTATGGCAAAGAAAAAATTAAATTCGAAATTAATGTAAAAAAATATATATTTACTTGTTGTTGACTTCCTATATCAAGTTACTATGTTGCTACATCATCATACTTGTTAGTACTCATCTATGGGTAGTAACTATTGAGAAGTCTTCCATATATATATATATATATATGTTACATGGTTGATTTTATTTGACTTAATGAAAAAATAAAAAGTCTACTTTTGAAGTGGAAGAAGTATTGAAACTAAAGTTACATTACTTACCTTTAGACACAATAAAACCACCAAGAACAAAAACCAATAGTAAGGTAAAGGCACCAAGTGTGTTTGCAACAACTGCTGTCCTGCCAGCAGCCGCAATGAATCGGAAGAGAGAAAGAGCCATCTGATGTACACCAAATAAAGCCAATAATTGTTTGAAGAACCTGAGAAAAAAAAAAGAAGACAATTTGTTTGAAAAGTAAACTTAAATAGTAGAATGAAGGGCATGGTTAGACTCATGGAGTTTCATATCAAAGTCAATTGATGATGAGTGAAGTAATTCATGCTCTTATAAACAGTACAATGTTCCCACGCACTTTTGTCTAGCACTTACCTGCTAGCAGCAGGTGCAAAACCAATAGAGTAATATGTTAGAACAATCCAAATCCCAGCTTCCATGAGTGAAATTGGAATTCTAAGTAGCCAAATAGGCAGGGCAAAAGCCCATGCTGGGTAGAACAATGAATCTCTTTGTTTATAGAAAACCGGAAGCCTGAAGACTGTCATTGCAAGTTCTGCCATCCCATTGAACATGACATTAATGAGACTGAAAAACAATGCTCCCCAAAACCTTGTTCCATCTTGTATTCTTCCAGTTCTCATTTGTGTTCTAAAGAACACAGTAAAAGCAATCACAGCCATGACTGTTATCTGAGATGTTTTGAAAATGTAAACAAAAGAATTTCTCTTCATCAGCAGCCATTCCCTTGAGAAGCATGCCCTGAAGAGTTCCCAATTTGAAATGCCATACTTGTCTCTAACCAGAGCTGCAGGGTGGACTTTTGTTTTATCATAAGGGGCTCTTAGCTCTTCAGAAAGGTTTTGGCCAATGCGAAAAGAGTTAAAGGCCTGCGAAAACTCAGGTACAGATATATATCTGTAAGGTTGGTTATTCCTATACCAGTATTGTTCTTGGTCCTTTATGGAAGTTAATTCTTGAAGAAAATCTGCAACACCTTTCCTTTCTGGGCATTTGAAGCCCATGTGTTCAAAAAATTCAAGCACATTATCGCGTGGACCTTGGTAAACTATTTGTCCATTTGAAAGTAGGATAATGTCATCGAAAAGCTCGAATGTCTCGGGAGCTGGCTGCAAGAGAGATATGATCATTGTGACATCCATAATCTGAACTATCTGCCTCATGTACTTGATAATCTGGAATGTGGTTGAACTATCCAGGCCTGTTGATATTTCATCCATGAAAAATGCTCTTGCTGGTCCAACTAACATTTCCCCTGCATTTAGTTTACTTCTTAAATAAATCTATTCAAACAATATAAAACAAGAAAAAAAAAGTCAGTGAATGTTGATGTGCTCTCTTATATGGTTGCCTAAGTTAAGTTAGTTTGGTGGTCTTGCTGGTTAGTTCACATGTCATATTCTTATTGGGTGTGTTGATGTCATGCTAGTGATGACTGAAAGTAACACAATCTTTGATCTGTATAAAGAGAGTTTTGTACTGAGCTTCACTGATTTCATAGTAAAGCTCCATTGATGTGTTCCTTGCTGTTGATGCGGGCTTATACATCCAAACCACATAACTCTTAGTCTTTGTGCTGTGACGGTCTTAGCTTCTCTTGGTTTTCGATTTCTAGTTTGATAAGCATGTTAGACTTTTATTTGGGCTTACATTATTTATTTTCTTGTTTAATAAAATATGGGTTGATAAATAGTTCTTTGCTGATCTAGCCCATTTAATTTTAGTGATCTCTTGTTTATGGGCTTAGTATCTATATTAGTCTAGTTGAGACATAAGTGTGAGCTTTCTAGTTAACTGAAGCCTTTCATGAGGAGACCCAGTCCAACTAGCTTAATATAAGCTAACTCCCCTCTCTAACTCTATCTATATGAATAGTCTCATTGTTATTTTGTAGATTGATAATCTGCTTCAAAAATAGAGGTCTTAGTGAAGAAGGCTTAGTTGGTTAGTATTGCATTAACAATTCACGTTTTCTCTTATGGCTTAATCAGGTATGTTTACTATATTCTTTAATTGTTTATTGTGTTATAAGTTGTATGCAAAATTATGAATAAGATGTTGTATGAATATCTAACAATGCAATCTTGTGATTCGAACTGTTCTAACAATTAGATTTTTTTACTTCAAAAATTATGGATATCATGTAATATTTTCATACTTGAATAGAAAAACTCTACACTTGATCTCATCTTGTATATGGAAACTACCAATCTTATACAATAAAACATATAATCAATCAAACATTTGTGATTACTAAGTTTTATATCTGTTTTGTAACTATAATTGAAGAAAGTTAATAAAAGTGGTAAAATTCTGTATGCAAGTGTTATATACCAGTTGTCACACGTTTCTTCTGCCCACCAGAGATACCTCTCCTCATATCATCACCCACCATAATATCAGCACAAATGTCCAATCCAAGTATCTGTTGGAGAAACATTCATTTTTTTCTTTTCTTTTCTCACTCATTTTTTGATAAAGATAAGAAAAGGGGAATTTACTCAATTGGTACCCTATGTTTTTGCAAAGTATCATTTTGGTACCTTCTGTTTTCAATAATACTTATATGGTACCTTGTATTTTAAAATTATACATATTTGATACCCTAGACTAAGATTTGATAGATAAAATTTTGTCAATATGATTAAACTGTCATCAGTTATATGTAATTAAGTAATTAAATTTAAATTTGGAACTTACATAATTGACAGCAGTTTGATTAAATTGGTAAAATTTTATTAATTAAATTTAAGTTTAGGGTACCAAATATGTACGATTTTAAAATACAGGATACCATGTGAGCATTATTGAAAACAGAGGGTACCAAAATGATACTTTGCAAAAACACAGGGTATCAAATGGTTACCTACCCAAATAAGAAAAGGAAAGACTTAATATCAGGACAACATACCTTGAGAACATAGTCAGTGATCAAACTTGTGCTCTGACCAGCCACAGCAGTTGCTTTCATGAAGACATCAATATCTGAATCTGGTTGAACACCTTCATTTTTCTCGCGCCTCAATGTCTCAACTAATGTTGCATACTTCGCGCCAACTCCAAGGCAACGTCCTGAAAAATCCAATGTCTCGCGGACTGTCATCTCGCCATAGTGAAGATCATGCTGGCTGATATAAGCACATGTTCTCTGAGGAACAAATTCTGAAAACTCATGGCCACAATAGGTGACTTTTCCGGTTACCTGCTTAAAACCACTACTCTTTAGTAAATAGAACATCACTAGAAATGAAGATTTTCTCAAGTGAAACACAAAAAAGTAGAGAGAAAAGAGACAGACCCTTAGATTGTTATCAAGTTTTCCACTTAATGCCTTTAGCAATGTTGTTTTTCCTGCGCTTGGAGGTCCAAGGAGTAGAGTCAACCTGAGAACACAATCCATTTGCGAAGTTCAAAGCAATAAAGGGAAGAAAACTAGGCTCACAAAGCTAATTAGATAATTCAAAAAGAATAAATAGTATTTTTTGCCCCCTACAACTATGAATGTATGATCGTGACATGAATGATTTGTCATGTTAAAAATTCTCCGAACTATGCAGCTTACTTAAATATGAGACTTCTATTAGTTTTCATCTAAGTAGCTAACACAATGATGATGTAGCATTTTGTCTGTTGATGTGACAGTGACATGTATAGAATAATTAACAATTTTGCCCCCGAACTTTGACCACCACCAAATTGTGCCATTTTTATTAAAACAATTTTTTTTTCTTTTTTAAAAATAATAATTAAATCTTTAAAAAATTTTAAAAATCATTTGAAAAGATAAATAAACAATACTAAAAGTTTCAAATTAATTAAATAAAATTTCAAATACTCAAAAATTTAAAATCTAATTAATAACAAGGGAAAATACAATTTTGACCCCTGTGTTTTGTCAAATGACAATTTGGACATCGTGTTTTACAAAATAGTACCCTAGATCCGATTTTGGTCAAAATATTTTCAATTATAAAATAAATTATCGGGTCGTTAGTGATGCGATTGATTTAAAAAAGTGGAGAAAGTGGTCGAGGAGCTGAGAATGAAATATTATATTTTTCACTTTAAATGAAAAATACTAATTAGACAGTTCAAAAATAACATATATGTTGTGCAAAAATAACAAATATGATGTGCAAAATTCATTAAAGATATACCTTGATGGCCTCACTATTCCACTCACATCTTTGAGTATCTTTATAACCCTTTTCTTTGAAGGAGAGAGTTCCACAAGTCCAAGAACATCCTATTAGGGGAAAAGAAGTAAGCCTGATCTATAAGTAGTTCATTTTAAATTATATATGGAAGTATTTTTCTTAGCAAACATTAAAGGCAAAGTAAAGTTCTCATTTGGACAAATATAATATTTTTGATATAGATGAAAACAGAAACAAGATTCAAAGAATTGAGTAGTTTTTGTTAGAATTTCTAATACACTCAGATAACATGAACGAACAATAATCTCCAACGCATAATCCAAAATCATGTCACTATAAATACATATATGAGAAATCCTAAATCATAATTCTATAGATCCTTTGCTAAATTAAAGAAGAAGGTTAACACAAGAGCGGAAGCCCTAACCTGATGCTATTGTTGGAGATTGCATGGAGAGTTTAGATCTTCCTATATAATATATATATATATCTCTATGAGAGAACAGTCTCTCATTTCTTTTTTCTTTTCTGTTAACGGGATGACGGACAGAATAAAATGATATTTATATATATATCTATATAGGAAACCACAACCCTAATTTATAATTAGTGATTTCCAATTTTGCCCATTATAAAATTAAAAATTTTATACACATTAAAGACATTTTAATACCCTATAATATTTATAACATAATTGGTCATTTAATTTTATATCACACTTTATAATAGCATTATACATTATACATATGTACCCATAAAATAAGATTTTAATCCCAACAGTTTTATTATAAGGAAGATAACATTGCTGAAGAACATAAGAAAAGTACCTCAATAGCATTTAAGGTGGCATTGAGCAGAGTTGGAAGTGCTCTAGTACCAACATAAGCATCTCCTTCAATTGACAAATGCTCAAATCTTACTTCAATCTTAGGAATCTCAACTCCTACCCTATTATTCCAAAAAAGGCAAAAAAAAAAATGAAAATAAGTATCTAATACACAATTGACTCAAATCATTTCTGTGACTATTAATTTGTGTTGAAGGAAGAGTATTGTTGACCAAGAATCATATTCTTTAGTTTGATGAAAATTGACAAGAGTTGTGAGGAGAAAGAAATAAAAATTATGAGTGTAGACATGTGAGACTAAAAGTCAGAGACCTTGTGTATCACAAAGCTGAAACTTAATAATTTGCAAACTGACAATGAGATTCTAAACAGCAGACAAGGTTCTCTGTCTGTCTTTTCCTTCATTTTCTCAGCATCCAAACAGAGAAGCACTAACCTGCCAGTCCTTTCCCTAAGCCTCCTCAAGAATCTCTCGTTATCCTCCTCAACTTTGAGCACACTGTCTATCAAATGCTTCCTTTCTTGGGCTCCAAGCTTTGTAACATCAACCTCTTCATGCACCACATTTCCTTCTTTTTTCAACTGCTTGATCAACCCTTTCTTCATCCTATCAAAAGTCGGTAGCCGCTCTATCGCGGCCCATTTCAGTGCTCGCTCATCTTCATCACCCGCCATATTCAATACTTTTGTACTTGTTGAACAAAAGCAGCTAGAGAACTATGAAATTGTACATGGTTTAAGCATGGTATATTGAAATATGTTGCATGAAAATGGTGACAGTTTTGAGTAGTTTATCAAAAGACTTGAAATGTGATGTTAAAGGTGGAATATATTACATCTTCAAGGGAAGTTTCTATAATGAAGAAAGAATCAAATTTGAAGAAGTGATAACGAAACATCTCAGAACTGTGAACTAAAAATTTGATAACAAAGTTGTGGATAAGAGGAAGAATCTTGTTCCCGTGTTTTTCACAGTATTTGATCATGAATTTGCTATTAAATTGTGCTTGAGTAGAATATAAGGGTGTGTTTTCTAAAGCAGGTGATGGGAATCGCTTGCAGTTACCGTTTGATTTGAATATTTAAAAGTTTGAATAAAGATCATGTGATGTAATATATATGAATAATGTTGCAATTTACAGTAGTTTTTTGGGTTGTGATGGGTTTTGGTTTTTTTGCTTTTTTTTTTTAGTTTATTACCAATAATAGTATTGTCTTTCACTTTAGTACAATGATTTACTTGAAATTGGAGCAAAGAAGACTACTATTAAATTATCCTTATCAATGTTATCAATTTCTACCAATCTTTTTGGATATTGAAGACATTCCAAAAAGATCTTAAACTTAAATTATTTGAGCTTTAAAAGTTAAGAATGGCATCTTCTGAAGCACTTTAAATGATTTTATGTATCATGTGTTTAGATAGATCTATCCATAAATTAAAAAAAAAAAAGTTTATACTTTTTTGGACCCTGTGTTTTTTTCCATTACCTGTTTGGATCCTGTGTTTTGAAAAATTACTTTTTGGACCCTATGTTTTGTAAAATGATTAAAATAGAACCCTAAAACCGATTTTGGTCAATGTTTTCTCAACTAAAATCACAAATAATTTACCAAACTAACAATTCAGAACAAAAATAAAATCATTCTGCTTAAAAAATGTGTTGTTATATTCAATTTTTTCTTCATCAAAATTGAGTTTAAGGTTCTATTTTAACCATTTTACAAAACATAGGGTCCAAACAGGTAATGAGACAAAACATAGGGTCCAAAAATGTATAAACCCAAAAAAAATTGTTTATTTTGTTTGGAGACATCTGAGCGAACTAAAAAGTACTATGAAAAACCGAATAAAGAAGAGCATATCTATATATGTATGTCTTTGATAAATTTTGTATACAGTAATAGTTTTGGAGTATTATGTGGTAGGGGCTTCAAAAAGAGCTTTACCGGTGAGACTATTTTATATTTTTGACCTGTGAATAATTTTCAGCGCAATTTTTTTTATTATCATGTATATTGTAGTTATTTAAAGCATCTTGCAAATTTTCAGAAAATTCCGAATAATTTACAGTACTGAAAACTATATTCAAACATGCTATTTTACACGCGCATAAAAAATTAGTCACGCGTGCAACAACCTGTTTTTAAACTAGTTTTCAGCATTTAAATTATTCGAAATTTTCTGAAAATTTACATGATGTTCTAAATAACTACAATACACACGATCATAAAAAAAATCACGCTAAAAGCTATTCACGAGTTGAGAACACAAAAGAATCACACCGATAGGGATCTTTTTGAACCCCCTACCATAGAAATTTCCAATAGTTTTTTTTTCGAAAGAAAAAGAGGAGAACCGATCCAAAATATTATTATAAAGAATGTGAAAATTAAATAAATTTTATAATATATGTAAAAAAAAAGAGTATGTAATTTTAAATATATATTATCTTCCATTCCTCAAGACTTATTCCTTCATCAATTTTGAGTCGTTGAATTCATTTTGTTATATGTTTGGATGGTTGGATTTAAATATTTGGATGAACATGTCTTAAAAAAATACTCATATACACTTTGCTAGCCCCTAACAACATTCAACTTTTTTGCTTTTAATATTTTTTCTTACACTAATTTTGTTTTATAATTTCAAAATCTTCTTTCACTTAAGTCCTCACTTTTGTATAAATACACTTTGTTGACGCGGTTCTTCGGCAACAGATAATTAATAGAATAAATAGTGAGATTAGTGCTAAATAATGAACCGTAACAGATGAATGATCTCAAAGTAAAATGGTGACACGAATACTTTTTTAGGTGGTTCAAAGGTTAAAATCATTCTAGTCCACCAGCCAATATTATTGCTATCTCTCTGATATTCTTTACAAGGGTATTTCTTTACAGAATAGCATCCAACCCTTTGCAACTCCCAGGGTCTCCATATTTATAGGGAGAGGGCACCTGGGGGTTGGCAAGTGGGGTCATCCCGTGACCTTCTTACCTATCATGTCACTTCTGTGACATTCATGGTTAATTCCTAAAACCTGACAAATGAAGTGTGGTCTAATCAATAAGTAAGGGGGATAATGGGCCGCACGGCCCAACCCAGCCGTGGGTGCCTAAACACGCACATTTATGCTGCCTGTCCGAGAATTCAGGGATATATCAGACACGTGATGTCTGATATATGTACGTTTACTTTGCGTGGTTGACTTTATAAGAGGTCAGAGGTGCCAACTTAAGCTCGTACCTCGAGCTTGTTGTGTTCTTAGCCCGTGGTGTCCATACTTCTGACCCGACTCCTTAGTAATCTTATTAAGTCTTTGGTTACCTCGAGCTAAAGAGGTAGGACCTGGTAACAACAGCTCCGGATACGTGGCATCCACGTGGCTGATATAATTATGTCATTTCTCAGCTCGCTAATAGCCCGTAGATATTTAGGGCGTACACACTTAAAATAGGAAAATAGAATAGAAATGAAACACAAAATTTACCAATAATTAAAATACAACAAATTCAAACAAAAATATGTGTTTTACACACAAAATTCTATACAAATAAAATAATACTAATTAATTCACATTTACTTAAAAACTTAATAAATTAATTAAAAACTCAAAAACTAATCCATATTTTGACATTAATATGTAATAAAATAATTCTATTTTGTAGAGTTAGCATTGTAAAATAAAAATTCGATGTAAAATAGAAAGATTAAGATTTTAGTAGAGAATGGGATAAAAGTGTTCTAAATGTTACTCTTTTAAGCATTTGAAATATATGATCTTCATTGACAATAAAACCTAAACAATTAATTTTTTTTATTAATTTTATTCAATTTACTAATGAAATTTAAAATTTATTAAATTATATACATATATAATATTAAGCATTAAAAATAATAATTACTACAAATATATATCAAAATTAATCAAACATAGTTTTTGCTTTGCTAAATTAAAATTATACCTTAAACATTATAAATTAACAATACACAAAGACTATATAATTTTTTTTTGACTTACTCGTATGGGCAATTATGTCACAATAGGTCCTATGTCGCTGCAAAATATGAATAGAAAAAATACATTTTTCACAAACAAAGTAACAAAGATAATCTCAAGCACACAAATTTTTGATGTGGAAGAATAGTTAAAACCGCAACCATAGAGTATACTTAGAATTTTTAAAGATTTCACAACAATATAATTTTTATGGTTTACTTGTCCCTGACCTATTTGATTCAACTTACTCGCACACTACTAACAACTCCCCGAGGTTAATTAGTGAAAGCGGATTGTGAATTTTGTTCAAATTTCCTTTAAACAAAGATTGCTTATGGTGAAAGGACAAGATTTAGGTTTTTTTTCAAGCATTTTTTCCACAATTACACAATAATATGATAAGAGAATTAAAAATAAAGAAAAAACTATGAGGCAAAATTGTCATCAACCATAACAAAAATAAAGCAAAAACTAGGAGGCAAAATTGCCATCAACTAATAAATAAGACAAAATCTAGGAGGCAAAATTGTTATCAACTGGTAAATATAAGGCAAAATCTATGAGGCAAAATTGTCATCAACTAATAAACATAAGACAATAATACAACAACAAAATAAAATAAAAATTACAACAAAAGTTAGGAGGCACAAATGTCGTCAACTATACAAAAATAATAGAAAGTGTAAGTATAAATAGATATATAAGTAATTTTTTTATGGGTGGTAGAACCGTCCTATATTTTATTCTTATCCTTTTTATTTTAGTTTTATATGTTTTTTATATAGTGCAAAAATTAAAATAACTAGAACAAGAATTCACTAACCTTGAGTAAGAGTTTGTTTATTTTCTTGCAACTCCCCCACAACGGCGCAAAAAACTTGATGGTAACTGGTTACATTCATGTTCTTTGTGTGTATATTTCTGTGTGTATCTGGTTACCTTCACGTTATGATGTGTGTATATATTTCTGGGTTCTTTATGGTAACTTGTTACCTATGCTACAAAATTCTTAGTTATTTCTTCCTTTTATTAAATGAAGTGTTCTTCCTCTTTTTCATTCAGATTTGATGTTTCTTTTCATATTTAATAAGAGTAACCTGTCACCCCTCTTATGGCAACTGGTTACCCCTCTTATGGCAGAAGGTTACTCCTTTTAGGGTAACTGGTTACTCTTCTTGGTACATGTTATTTAACCTAGTTCTAGGATTTTTTTTTACATAATTGTCAAAGATCAATCAAGTAACTGGTTACCTTACCCAGGATTTGAAAAAAGAAACGTACAATATAAAAAAAATGAAAAAATATTTATAATAAATAAAAAAATAATAAACACAATTCATATCACAAAAATTTTTTTTTTACAAAACAACCAAAGAAAAATTTAATATAAATTAGTTATATATAAAAAAAAAAACCAGTTCTAGCCAAGTGTAAATTATCCATGCATGTCCATTTGGTCGTGGTCAAATGTAGAGGCCTTTCGAAGAGGCGACCTTTGCTCTTAAGGTTGGGGAGATTAGCGATATTGTGGATACCGACAGTGGAGTTCACATCATTATGAGAACTAGTTGATTTTAGAGGGCACGAGGAAGTTTTCAAGATATTTTTGAAAATGATTTTAAAATACCTTCATGCTTATTTAGTTGGTTTGATGGCACCTAAAATAATATAAAAAGTAATATAAAAAAGCTAAAATAAAATAATATAAAAATATAAAACTATCCTTTATAATAACTAAAAAGGTAAGTTTTTTTTTCATGAAAAATGTAATATAGAAAAGTTAAAAAAATTAAATAAAATGAAATTACAAAACTACCCTTCTACTTGAAAAAAAAGTTTAATAGTAACAAAGATATGGTATAATCAGAAATTTTGACAAAAATATGGAAAAAAAAAACCATAAAAATGATAAAAAAGTATAAAAAGCCATAAAAAAATTATGTTGAAAAAAAAGCCATATTTTGTAAAACTTCAATAAAAAGTCCATATAAAATGTAATTTCCACATATAATGATGAGATTGCTAATGGGTTGAGCACTAGTAGTGTGCAATTAAATAAATATCTCACTTATTTGAATTTAATAAATATTATAAGTATCGCTAACCAATCATGAGGTGTCATCTCATGTGGTGTTGGACATCTTAAGTTGTCAAATAACAACACTCTATTTATAAGAATTTTGCCCCCAACTGTAACGCCCTGGTTACCCCAGAACAGTTACGGTGAACTGGAAATTTGACCCGCTACCCGAGTCATTTGGTTAAAAACGTGCTCGAAGTGTGATTAACAGGTTAAGGTGGAAAAACTAATAAAAAATGATGGATACCTTTTATTACAAACTGCTCTGTAGAGCTAATCAAAACATTTACAAGTTGTTCTCAGTACAAAATGGTCATTACTGTTTCAAATTTACAATCCCGCCGACCTAAGTGGCAAAAATAGGGTAAGCCCCCTAGTTCCTCTGAGAACTCCTTGGCCGTGGTGGTCAAGCGGCCGCATATGTACCCATTACCACCTAAGCTCTCCACTCAAGGCAGAAGGTTACTCCTTTCAGGGTAACTGGTTACGCCCAAAATGCTCTTGAAACTACCTATTTATAGCCAAAATAAAATGTTAAAATAATCAATTTAAATTGATTAAACTAAATTTTAAAGGGTTATTTGCGGCAATAATGCTTATGTAGTTCATTTTGTTGCACTTAAATGCTTATGTAAAATTTTTGGCGGTAATAATGCCTACCGTTACGAATTTGGAGCAGACGTTGGTCCTTGGCCGTTAAGTTTGAACAAGGGCTAGCGTGGTAGCCATGTGACGACACCTGATTGGCCCATTTTTTTTATTTACTAAATATATTAAAAATTATTTTTAAAAATCTAATTAATTTACAATAATAAATAAATTCAATCAAATAAAATAAATCTATTAGAAAAGTAAAAACATAAATTTTAATAACTAATAAAAAATTTAAAATCTCAAATCTCAAATTTTAACTAAAAAATTCTTAAAAACTAAATCTGAAAAAAAAAAGGGTTCATCTTCAACCTCTTGCTTTCTCTCTCCCCCCAACCGTGCAAAGACCCCATCCTTCTTCTTCCCCCCGTCCTTTTTCTTCAGCAGCAGCAGATCTCGACGGAAAGGCCTATGGCAGACGAGTTCGACTTCTAAGCGGAGCTTTGAAGGACGAAGACCTCTGGGCAGATCTCGATGGCGACTTCAACATATGGGCAAATCTCGACAATGTCTCCCGTCCTTCTTCTTCTTCTTCTTCCGGTCTTCTTATTCTTCTTTTCCAGCAGTAGATCTCGACTGCAACCTTGACTATCTAGGCAGAACTTTGATGGCCAGCGACAGACAAGTTCGAAGCTTTGAAGTTCTCAACGGCGATTTCGAAGCTTTGGGCAGATCTTGATGACGACTGCAACTTCGACTACCTGGGCGAAGCTTTGAAGACCGGCGTCAAACGAGTTCGAAGCTTTGACAGCAACGACTGAGACCTTGGACAGCAACGACGACTGAGACCTTGGCAGATCTGGGCGACTGAGACCTTGGACAGCAACGACGACTTCGAAGCTTGGGGCAAATCTGGGCGACTGAGACAGCAACAAGATTTGGGGGATGGAGATTTCTGGGTATCTTAATTTCTTCTTTGAAAAAAGTTACTGGGTTTTTTTAAAAAAAAAATTGTATTTTGATTTGGGTATTGAAACTTCTAGGATTGTATCATATTTGAGTATTAATATTTCTAGATTTGTATTTGATTTGGGTGTTTTGTAATGGTATTTTCTGAGGTGTTCTTGAAGAGTTTTTGGTTAATGATTTAGGTTTTCTTAAACTTTGGAGTTGTTTTCTTAAAATTCAATGAAAGGATTATTGATGAAAAATGGTTTGATTCAAATTTGTAGTATATTACCAGGCTTTGGTGATCTTGAAAACATGATAAAATTGTGTTGATTGTGATATTAAGATATTAATTAGTTTTTAATTTTTCAATTAAATTTAGTTTTCACGTTAAAATTTTTTCAATTAGTTAAATTTTCAGTTTTTATTCTTTTGATTTATTTATTTTGATTTTGTTGATTTTTTTAATTATTTTAAGTCATTTATATTTTTAAAAATATTTTTTGTAATGATTTTTAGTACATTAAATAAACTAAATTTAGTTTCACCAATTAGATGCTGCCATGTGTCCGCCAACTAGGTTCTCAGTTAGAGTTAACGGCCAGAGACCTACTACTGCAACAAAACATTAACGGTAGGCATTATTGCCGCTAAATTTTTTACATAAGTATTTAAGTGCTACAAAATGAACTACATAGGTATTATTGTCGCAAATAACCCAATTTTAAATAAAGAATAATATGGCATATGTAGATATCAATTTTGGAGTGTAATGATTGATTTTGTAGTAAAATGTGTAGAGAAAAATTAAGTAAAAAATATCATTTTTTGACGTACAAATTACACGGAGTGTCCAATTTTAGAGATGTCATTTAATTTTTAGCCACTTTTTAAAAAAATTAATTTTATACCCAACATTTATTTGAATCTACCAATTATACCCTTCAGTTATACCTAAGTTGACATTGTGGGACAATGGGACGTTGTTGGGCTCAAGGCAAAGGAGCAGGTGGCTGGGTTTGGGGTGCAGGCGGCTGTGGGCATCTGGGCCGAAGGGAGGCTTGGGCCTGGGAGGCTTCTGACAGGCGTGGGCCCATGTGAGGAGGAGGGAGGCTGGGAGCTGATGGAGTGGGCCTGGAGGGCTTGCTGGCAGGTGGGCTGCTGGTGAAGGAAGGCCTATGCGATGGTGGTGAATGAGCTGGTTGGGAGCTGCTTTCCTTTGGGTAGAGAAGGGGGTTGGGCCGGGTGTTCCTTGCTGGGCTGCATGGAGCTGAAGGCCTGGCTTCAAAAACACTAATTTTTTTTTCTTTTCTTTCAAAACTAACACTTTTCATTTTTTTTATTCTGAATTTTCAAGCACAAAAAAAATGCAAAGTACATCCTACAAAATAAACATGCATTAAGTGATAATAAAGTATTTTCAATTATAAAATACTTTATATTAATTCTTTGAAAATATTAATTAAAACTTAATTGAATTTAACATTTAAGATCAATAAAAACACATTTTTTTTAACTCTAACTGAACAATAATAATTCAAATAATTAAACTACAACATTTTACAACAAAATAACTATAAAGATACACAAAAATCTATCAAATTAAAATAAACCTAATAAATCCAAAATTACTTACAAATTTAACAAATCAAATAAAAACTCTACAAATAAGCAACAATTAACATATAAAATCTGGTAAAATAACTCTATTTTGGACCATATCTTTCTGACTTAGAAGTTGCAAGCTTTGATATTGAGATGCACATATCCCAAATGCCACACTTCAAATTCATTCTTCTCATTGGCAATAAAAACTTTATCTTCCACTGCAGAGATTTTAATTGGAAACATCTTATTCTCTGTCATCTGCACACTAAGAGCACCTCCAGTGCTTAGTTGCTTAAGTTGTCAAATCACACCTTTTCCATTTTGCTTAACCAATCAAAAAAAAAAAAAAAAATGAAGGCAACGTTGCCACTACTGGGCAACGTTGCCAATTTTCTCTTAAAACAACCCCTCCACCTCACCCTCCACCTCATTTATCAACCCCTACTCTGACAAGCTTTTCCCCAAAGCAACTCCCATTGGAGTTGCTCTAACAATGGACGCCCATACTTTTTGTTCATACTTTTTGTCATTAATAACACATGCTCCATTATTAAATAAAATTGCATAGCCACTAGCTATCAACTATCCAACACTTAACAAACTGTGACCTAAATTAGGAACTAAGAAAACATTGTAAAGTAATTTTTCTTTCCCATGGCTAGTCTTTACAACAACAACACATTTGCCTTCAACTTGAATTTTCTTGTTATCTTCATGTCTAACTTGTGCTTTTTGTGACTCATCAAGCTCTTTAAACAATGATCTATTTATAGTCATGTGGTTTGAACAACCACTATCCAAAAACCAAACATCATTTTGAATATCATTTGAAGAAGAATGAACCATAAATAACTTATAACTTAGGTGTTGTTTGGTCACAATTAAAAAAATAGATTTTATTTAATTAATTAAAAATTTGACAATTAAACATAAAATAGTGTTTGATAACTTTATTTTTATTTATTATTTTTTTAAATTTGAAACAAAATTTATTAAATTTTGAAAATTGAAAATTTTCACTTTCAATTTTTTTTTAAATAGTTTTCGACTTTTATTTTCTTTTTTTTTTTCTTTTCTTCTTCAAATCACCACCTCATTTTATATTGTTAAACAAAATATAAAAATAAAAGTTATCAAACACATTTATTATTTTTTGTTTTTAAAAATAAAAAACAAAATTAATTATCAAACACATATTTATTTTTTAAAAATAAATAAACAAAAATAAAAAAAATATTTCTATTTTTGTATTTAAAAAATTCAAAAACAAAAATTTTACCTAACACAGACTTAATTTTATCATTTTCTTTTTCCACTTAGTGTGCTTGTGGTGCCCAATAAATGCCCAAATTTCTTGCAATTGTGACTCTGAATGAAGCTTTTGTTCCACCTTTGCTCCTTAATGGACTGCCTCTCTTGCCCATCAAAACTTCCTCTTCCTCTGCCTCTTTCACGTCATCTTCCACGAAAACTTCCTCTTCCATGTCTTCTTCCTGAAGAGTCCTGCTTTTTGTCTGTCTCCCCCTTTACCTGAGAAGCTTGAAAAACTTTTTCATCATTTTTCTCAGCTGATTTATTGCGCCTTGCCTCATGTGCTTGCAAAGAACCCATTAATTCATCAGAAGAATAGACTGAGATACCTTTATTTTTATCAATTGTAGTTACTATGGTGTTGTTTGGTAACCATTAAAAAAACAGTTTTTTATTTAATTAATTAAAAATTTGACAATTAAACATAAAATAGCGTTTGGTAACTCTATTTTTATTTTTTTAAATTTTAAACAAAATTTATTAAATTTTGAAAATAGAAAATTTTCACTTTCAAATTTTTTTTAAATTGTTTTCAACTTTTAGTTTTTTTTCTTCTCTTCTTCAAATCACCACCTCACTTTATATTGCTAAACAAAACATAAAAATAAAAGTTATCAAACACATTTATTATTTTTTTATTTTTAAAAACAAAAAACAAAAATAGTTATCAAACATATTTTTATTTTTTAAAAATAAAAAACAAAAATAAAAATAATATTTCTATTTTTGTGTTTAAAAAATTCAAAAACAAAAATTTTACCAAACACAACATATATAATCTTATTTAGAAGACAGAGTTCGTAAATCTTTAATTAGAAACAATTTTGGCATCAGATATTTCTTCTCCATAAATCTCATTTGACTAATAACTGAAATTACTCTAGACAAGTATTCTTGTAAAAGTTAATTACCCTTCATAAGAAAATCCTCAAACTCTTGTCGAAGAGTTTGAGGTTTTACTTGTATTACATTTGATGAGCCCATAAATTATTTCTTAAATATTTCTCAACCCTCATTTAAAGTGGATGCCATTGCGATTTTGGAAAATATTGTGTCATGAACTGCTTGTTAATTAAAGGAAGAACAATGCCTTTGAATCTTTCTTCTTGTTTTCCCTTAATCGACTTTCATCTACTTTATTGTTGTCGTAGCCAGTCTCCACTAAATCCCAAAGGTCTTGAGATCTAAATAGAGTCTTCATTTTGATACTCCAGAACTCGTAACACTCACCTTTGAAAATGGAAATAAGGGGTTGAGAAACACTCATGGAACTACGGCCATTGTCTTTTCACTAGACTCACCACAAGACACGTTAAGGCTCTGATACCACTTTTGTTGGGAAAAAGACTTAGTTTCTTTTATAATATAAATAGAAGACATATATGAATAGAGAAAGAGTCGTGTGAAATAACTTTTGCTCTGCACACTTTATTGGCTCAATAGGTGCCTATATATAGGCATACAAGACAAACATACCACTACCCTACTATCTCAATTACAAGAGAGAAAATAGGCACATGAACCACTAATACCAAAATGGACTGACCCACTAATACATCAAATAACAATAAATTAATATCTTATTGCAACGCCATACTACCCTAGAGCTATTACCGTGTGGTTTTAAAATATGTATTTGACTCGCTAATCAAGGTGTTAGACTCAAAAGTATGATTAAATTAACGTAAAAACTCATCTAATAAAACTTTCATACAAAATATTTAAACTTTCATTAAGATTATAAAAAAGTTATATTGGGATCCCGAAATGTTGTTTAAGACATTTACAATTCAACAGTCATTGTATAGTTGACCTAGGCGACAAAATCAGACACTTACATTGTGTTCCTCAAAAGTACTCCGACCGTGGCGGCCATATAACGCCTCGATTTCTCGAGACGTTACTTAGGGAGTCTAAAAATGATAATCAATAAATACTTTAAGACACTAAAATAAAATATTTATTTAAAATTTAAACAGATAATGAGATCTCATTATTTAAAAATAAAAATGTTGGACGCTAAGTTTAATAACAACAACATAAAAAAATAAACATACAAGTCTGAAAAATTAAAAACATAACATTTATTTCTAAAAACATAAACTAACTGGAGCCCTGCCTCTAACATGTTCCGTCCATGCCTCGAGGCCGCACCACTCACTGCTTTGCTTTGCCTTTACCTGCACACAGAGTACCCGTGAGCTGACGCCTAGTAAGAAGAGCTATGTAGGACATAACTCCCCAAACTAAAAAACAAAAATAAACATCATAAACATAATAATCATCGTGTGATATATAAACACAATATCACACTAACATATTGTGTGTTGTACTCACACACATAAATACTAACAAGTCATGTTGATCGAACATGAAATATAATATGCCCAGTCTGCGTTGTACTCACACTCAGCAGTACGCTGAATTGTATGTGAAGGAGATTGTTCGACTTCATGGGGCTCCGAGGTCGATAGTGTCGGACAAAGACCCCACCTTCACCTCCAAGTTTTGGGAGAGTCTGCAGAAGGCTATGGGCACGCAGTTACGGTTTAGTACCGCTTATCATCCTCAGACGGAGGGGCAGTCTGAGAGGACGATTCAGATATTGGAGGATCTGCTGCGAGCCTGTGTGCTTGATTGGGATCATGGAGTAAGTATCTCCCTTTGATCGAGTTCTTGTACAACAACAGTTATCAGGCGACCATTGGTGTGGCTCCGTATGAGATGCTTTATGGAAGGAAGTGTAGATCACCTATTCATCGGGATGAGACAGGTGAGAGGAGGTATTTGGGTCTAGAGATGGTTCAGAGGACCAATGAGGCAGTTGAGAAGAATGAGGCAGTTGAGAAGATTAGAGCGCGTATGCTCGCCTCCCAAAGTCGACAGAAAAGTTATTCAGACCTGAAACGTAGGAGCGTGGAGTTTCAGGTGGGTGATCATGTGTTCCTTAGAGTTTCACCCATGAGGGGTGTGAAACGATTTGGTGTTCGGGGCAAGTTGAGCCCTAGGTTTGTTGGCCCCTTCGAGATTCTGGTACGGGTTGGAGAGGTAGCTTATAGATTAGCGATGCCTCCAGCTTTATCAGGGGATCATGACGTATTCCATGTATCCATGCTCTGGAAGTATATGTCAGATTCAACGCATGTTTTAAGTTTTGAGAATTTGGAGCTTGATCGGGATTTATCCTATGAGGAGAAGCCGGTTCAGGTTCTTGACCGAAAAGATAAGGTCTTGAGGAACAAGACCATCACCTTGGTGAAAGTGCTGTGGAGAAACAACAAGGTTGAAGAGGCGACGTGGGAACTTGAGTCAGAGATGAGGGAGCAGTACCCCGAGTTGTTCAGGTAATTTCGAGGACCAAATTTCTGTAAGGAGGGGATAGTTGTAACGACCCGAATTTGCTAATCGGGCTTAGGGCCTTGATTAGTGTGTCTGGAGGGCAATAAATGATTTAATATGCTTATACGTGGATTTATGTGAATATATGATTATGATGCATGTTTAATTGAGCTAAATGTGCATGTGGGCTCCGTCTGGATATTAGGGGTATAAATGTGATAAATGTTATATATATGTGACACGTCTGTGTAGCACGGTCCGAGACAGTCCTGGTGAGCGGTTAGTCAGAAAGTCACAACAGGGTTGAGATTCGGACTCGGGGAGAGTCGAGGGGTAATTTGGGTACTAGGTGTGTTATGGGATTATCAGGACATGAAAATAAATATTTGGAGATATATTTGAGAATAGAATGTCTAGGCGGGAATATTGGGGAAAATTTATCACTTTGCCCTCGGGGACGTTTTGGTACCCCGAGCCTTAAGGTAACCCTTTAGACTTAAGTCAAATAAAACAAAAAGAGGAGTTACTTAGAAGCTTTGGGGAAACCAACATATACAATCTTCCATTACTGAGATAGCTCTTATTCTCTTCTCTTCTTTACTCTCTAAGGCAAACTCAAAGGGAAACTCAAAGGAATTGGCTAGAAATTAAAGGGAATTCAGCTGTGATATCTTAGGAGCTTGAAGCTAAGGATTGTGGATCAACCCAGGGACTGAGTTCAGCAAAGGTAAGCTCTAATTACTAAGGTTTAGTCTTGGATTTCTGCTGGTTATTGGGGATTGCATGTTAGTCACTTTTGGGTGCTTTAGCTGAGTTTTGGAGTAGGATTTAGTGGGGTTTTACTGCTGTTGTTGGGTTGAAATGATTGTGCTGGTTACCTAGGATTATTAGCTAAGCTTAGGATGAATTGGCTTGAGGAAAGGTGTAGGAAAATGGTGAGAAAATCTGGGTTCGGTGGTGAGGGTCGCGGCCCTAGGAGGGGCGCGCCACGGCCCGTGTGTGCGCGCGGCCATGGGAGGCTGAGAGGTTCAAGCGCGCTGCGGCGCTTGGTGGGCGCGCCGCGGCCCGTGTGGGGGTTAATGTGGTGCTAGCCTTTGTTTCGAGGGTAGCTGCGGCGCTTGTGGGAGGGGTCGCGGCTCTTAGCACCAAATTGTGTTTTTAAGGGTATTTAGGCTTGGGAACTCAATGGGTAAGGCTCGGGATGGATTTTATCACCCAGAATGATAGAATTCAAGGTCCCGGAGGTTAGGGTTATGGCTCGAAGTTATTTGGAGGATTAGAATTTGATGGATGGACATTGTTAATATGTTGTGACTAGGGTTTCGGCGAGGCTCACGTTAGAGGACTGTGCTCGGGGCATCGGTGCTCAGAAAGCTCGGAACTCAGGTAAGAAAACCCTTGTTCCCATAGAGCTTGTGTGCAGGGCTGAGCCCAATGTGTTTGAATAGAATTGGTATGCAGGGCTTAGACCATATATGTTAGAACTGCAAGGCATAGCCCTTTAATTGAATATGCTAGAATTCTGTACTTGCTTGCTGTGCTATGAATATTATGATGTGAATGATCGGCTAGAGTCGGGAACGGTGTGGATCGAGAACGGCGAGAGGCTGGGAACGACGTTGGGCACGTTGAGTGCAAGGCCGAGAACGGCAAAGGGCAGGGAGCGGCGTTGAGCACGTAGAGTGCAAGTTGCCAGGGCAGGTCCCTAAAAGGATACCTGGGATATCATCACGGCGTGGTCCGCGAACCCAGGGCTTGGTAAACGCCTGGGACGGCTAGGCCGTATGTGTTTATCCCATTGGTGGCTTGTTTATATGCATGTTACGTGTGTTGCATATGTTGTCCGTTTGTGGGTTTTCTTGCTGGGCTTCGGCTCACAGATGCTCTGTGGTGCAGGTAAGGGAAAAGAAAAGGTCAATCAACCATGAGTACAGCAGGCGTGAGGTGGCGTGTACATGTTTGGCCAGCCTGGCTGCCACAGCCAGAGGTTTTTGGGAGATGCTTTTAAATAAACCTAGATTTTTGTCGTCTAGTCAACTTGGTTCAATTTATATGTTGTAAATATTTCTAAACTGTATTTTGGGATCCCAAGTGTAAAGCTTTTATGATTTTCTATGGAAATTATTATTTTCTAAAGTTTTTCTTTTGTTTATAGCTTAATCACTCTGTTTGATCTAAAACCTTGATTAGCGAGTTGAAAGCACGTTTTTAAACTCACCTAGTAACGGCTCTAAGGAGTTAGGGCTTTACAGCATGTCTACTAACTAAAATCCCTAGCACTATCCTTAAGTCACAATATCCTTTAGTCAACCTAATGCAACAATTCAAGTCACAATATAATTACATAATTAGACAAATAGGAAAACAAGGTTGTACGCATAACGTACATCCTATGCGCAAATGTCCACTCTTCTTACCTTAAGTAGTGCATTGTCCGTTGACATGTCCCGAACCACTTGTTGTGTCACATCGACGACCACTAGCTCCAAGACGTCCAATTACACAACGAAAATTCAGGAAAAATAAAAATAGGCGTTAGAGTTTTATTTCAAAACCTTAATTATCGAAATAATTTAACCATGAAATTTTAACGTGCATGACACATAAATTAAAAATTATTTTTCACAAAGGTTCAAACCATCATGTCACATATACCAACAATGATGTTTCTAACGCATGAATTCATATAAATACTTTTTATGTGAAAAATTACCAAAATGCCCTTTAATATCATAAATACATAAAAGATTCAATAATTTATAAAGATTATCATATGACAACAAAATTTAACAACCAACTTTCCAATACCCTAAATAATAAGCAAAGACTCATATAAGACCAGGAAAATAATTTTTAACTTTTATAAATTATTTTTCCTCAATTTCTCAAATAAAACCCAAATAATCAAAATAAATATACAACCAGCCCAAAAATTAAACTAACATATAGAACTGTATGTTATTGTAGTTGTGAACGTGCATATTGTAGTTATTTAGAGCATTCTACAAATTTTCAGGAAATTCTGAATAATTTATAATAACGAAAACTAGGTTCAAACATATTGTTTTCCACTCGCATAAAAAAAATTAATCACGAGTGCAACAACTTTTTTTAACTTAGTTTTCAGCACTGTAAATTATTCGGAATTTTCCGAAAATTTACCGAAAGTTCTAATTAACTACAATAAATACAGTTATAAAAAAAATCCCACCGAAAACTATTCACGTACCGAAAACACAAAATATATATATATTGTATTATGGTTGAAGTGAGAAAATTATACACTGTTAAAATTACACAAATTTGATTTTTGTGATGGTTGAGCACAATTTTTGTGAAAAATGTCTAGCATTTATATGCACTTCTCATCTTAAATAAATTAAATATCATTTATTTTTATTATTATTATTATATGTAATAAATTATTTCACCTGTTCAGTGTGGTTCTCCGTTGACGAAACAGAGCCAGTTTGAGAAACCCTAAAACTTTCTCTCTTCTCTACTCCTCTGCTTTACAATTCAGATTCCTCCGTTCAAGAGTTCTTCGCATCCAAAAAGTTTATTTGAAGGTATGGCATCGTCAAGAAATCATGAGGTCTTCTTGAGCTTCAGAGGGGAAGATACTCGCAACAACTTTCTGAGCCATCTGAAAGCTTATTTGGCCGAAAATGGAGTCGCGACGTTCACCGACGACGAACAAATCAGGAGTGGAGAATACATATCGCCGCAATTGATTCAAGCCATCGAGGATTCCAGATGTTCGATCGTCATAATCTCACCCAACTATGCTTCTTCGACTTGGTGCTTGGCTGAGCTCGTCAAGATTCTTGACTGCAAGGAACGAAATGGTCAAATTGTGATCCCAATATTTTATCATGTCGATCGATTTGATGTAGAAAATCAGTGTGGAGGTTTTGGTGAGGCGCTGGCTAAGCACGATGGAGATTCTCAAATTCAAAGCTGGAGAAATGCTTTAACTCAACTCGCTCATATACCTGGATTTGACTTTCAAGATGGGTACGTATATTAATTACTTGTCATATTCTCAAATATATATATATATATATATATATATTTAAAACAAACTTATTGTGCATGCTTGCAGTGTTCATATTTGGGACTTTAATCTGCCCACTATATTAGTGATGATTAACGATAACTCCTAAGATTTAAATATAATCTAATCTAATACTTATTAAATTTAAATAAGTATAATCTCATATTAGATTCACTAATAACAACACGTTCTCTTAGATAATTGAGGTTTATAGATGGTGTGACAGTACGTATTAGATGTGTATATTAATGTGGTTAGTACAGCAGTACTCAAAATGATATATATAGTTAAATTAACAGTGATAAAATTTTTGTTTGTTTGTTTTATATATATATATATATTTGTAATAGTTAATTAGAGTTGTAAATGGAAGGTATATTACATATACACACTAAATTGGGGCAATATAATTGTGCTTAATTAATATAGTTAGTTTTATAATTGTAGTGGCTTAATTAGGGTAGTGTTATAAATAATGTTTTGGAGTTTTAACAATTATTGGGTGTTTGATGTACCGACCTACAATGACATCTACAATTACAGGAGGTCGGTTTATATTTAACTGACTTATTATGTATAGGTAGATTCTCGCACAATCGACCTACAATGACATCTACAATTACAGAAGGTCGGTTTATATTTAACTGACTTATTATGTATAGGTAGATTCTCGCACAATCGACTTTTCATGTTTTTCTTTGACATGAATATGTGTTAAGTTTATGAATATGTGTTAATCAATCGGTTTTGTGTAAATCAAGTTATGAATATGTGTTAAGTCTGTTTAAAGAAAACTAATCTCTCTAGATGGTGATTGATGTCCAGATTATAGTAGTGAAATTATGTGTTTGGTTTAAAAATAATGTTGTTGAAATTATTTATTTATTTGTGTTGTGATGATGAAGAGATGAAGCAGAGTTGATAGGGAAGATTGCGGCCGCAGTTTCAAGTAAATTGATGAGTAATTCTACTACTGCATCGTTCAACTTCAACAACATCTACCGGGATATTTTCGGAATAAACTCCACTAGACTCAACTCTTACTATGTGTCCGCTCTACGTGGCCCTACACACTTTTTTTGTTGTTGTTTTTTTTTCAAGACCTTTTGCCTCCACTTGTATTCTCTAATATAATATTATTAATAATAATATAAATAAAATACTGATGTGGACGTGGATGTGGATGTGGATTGTGGATGTATTATAAATTAAAGGCTCCACTTTTCATGAATTCTTTACATTATTTTCTTAGTAGTTAATGCCATTTATTTGATTAATTTCTCCTATATACGTGTGGCTGGAGGCAAACATTTATGTGCTTCAAGGGAAGCTTGTCATATAGAAGATGTATTTATTACATTTAATATAAATATTCTCAATTATATGGGGATATGATTTGATCACAAAGTAAATGTACTCCAAATATCTGTAATATTAATTATGATAGCTTAGTCATAAATATACATATAAAGGGGGCTTGAGTCTCCGGGGATTTGCGGGTATGCAATATACTAGAACTACCGCGAGCTGAATATCTCCTCTCAGCTCATGTTTGGACAGCTGCTTCGATGTTCTGAGCTCGCGCTTCACAAGAAGCCTTCGAGCTGTCCACATGGATAATAAGCAGAAATCCTTACCTTGGTTATTTCCCGGTATATTTATTTGTCAGATGTACTCGAGCTGAGCGAATGAACTCGAGCTAAAACTAGGGTACTGTTAGGAGTATGTCCTAAAAGCATGTAAAAGATATTTATCATTTCAATGAATAAATAAATACAATGGTCCATTATTGTTATATTTAGATTATTAAATTATTGTTTAAATAATTTTATAAATATCAGAAAAATTATATATTCATTATTGAGAATGTGATCTTGTATTAGTACGAGAGAATTAAGATCACATGAATGAATAAAAATAGTCAACAACAACAAACTGAAGTTATGGAATTTTTTAATTGGGGTTGTAAGTGCGGTTTACTGAGTATCATGTTGATACAAATAATCTAGATTTAGATTATTGATGTGGTAAGACATCTCGGTAAATGTGTTTTATATAATATGATTATATATGACAATGACCGATATGAATATAAGTCTTTATCCAAAAACCATTTAATAATAAAGACTTGTAATTCATATCATAATTGATGATCATTTATAGATCAACCTAAATCATGAGTGTTCATGAACTCCTGTTTATGCTTATTAAATCTTTTGATTCATTTGTTAAGGTCTCTTCATAGAATGGTGCTAATGACTTTTGTTTTGGAGATTTAATATCATGGATGGCCGGGATCATGTATCAACAATACGAAATCTAATCTTTCCTAACGGATCGTATATTAGTTCCCCTAAGGGTTAATTCTGGAACTGAATGATTTTGAGCTCTGTTGACCCTCGTTTTGGCCAACTGACACGGAGTCAAATACTTGAAAGAAAATAACGTGATAATTAAGATCTAATGGAAAAAAGAAGACACCAAAGATTTATAGTGGTTCGGCCCCAAAGATTGGTAATGACCTACGTCCACTTAGTGCTATTATTAATTAAGAACTTCAAAGGCGTGATCAAAGAACTAGGGTTCTTGAGTTTCACAGACCTTAGAAGAAGATACAAAAATGATGGTTAATAGCAATATAACTCGCTTTTTTCTCTTAACAAGAGCTTTTTTCAGATTTTTTCCGAAGATCCTCACCTTGAGATATTTATTTTATAGATTATAATAATAATAAATGTAATTTTTAAAATTTAAATGAGATATTTATAAGATATTATTATTTAAATATAGATAAATATATTATTGTTAATCTATATATATTCTAAACATTCTCTGTTAATCTCATATTTTCCACGACTTTATTATTATTTTTTCTCTTCTTCTCTTTAAATTCTTTCAATTTCAATTTTCAATGAATTCTAATTCATATCTCCAAATTTGATTGATTTACATGTTAATGATAACACAATCCTCTCGGGTATTTATTCAATTATTAATGTTTGATAATCTTTAAAGTTTAAGTATTTATTCAATTATTAATGTTTATTAATCATTAAAGTTTTTATTTGATTCACGAGAATCTATATTTATATTTATTTATATATATATATAAAGAAGAGCTTCAAGAAGATTATGTGGCACTCTAAAATCTCTTCAAGTTATTCTTTCTATTTTCTCCTTTAATCTAATTTTTTGTTCATTTTATAGATTATAATAATAATAAATGTAATTTTTTAAATTTAAATGAAATATTTATAAGATATTATTATTTAAATATAGATAAATATATTTTTGTGAATTTATATATATTCTAAACATTCTCTATTAATCTCATATTTTCCTCTACTCTAATTTTTTTTTCTCTTCTTCTCTCTAAATTATTTCAATTTCAATTTTCAATGAATTCTAATTCATATCTCCAAATTACATGTTAATGATAACACAATCCTCTCAGGTATTTATTCAATTATTTATGTTTGTTAATCTTTAAAGTTTTTATTTGATTCACAGAAATCTATATGTGTATATATATATTGTTGACGTTGTTTTTCGTCAACAGTGAATATAGAGCACGAAAACAATAAATAGTTATGGCTAGAAAAATACAATAAAACAAGTAGGATTTTTTACGTGGTTCAGCAGTTAACTCTGCCTAGTCCACAAGTCTTTGTTATTAGAATTTAAGATGATTTTTGGAAATTCTTCAAGAATGAATTCTCCAGAGATTCTCTCAAGATCACAAAATTTCGGGTCGCTGCTTGCCATCCCGTACTCGCCAAAAACTCCGAGCCCAGAACTGCTGTTCTCTCGGAACCAACGTCTGATTCGTGAATACGATCTCGCGCGCGAACAGGAAGAAATCCGAGCTCATTATCGCTGCCAAATCGTCGAGGTCATAGAGAAGAAGAGAAGAATCCTTCGAGAGGCGCTTTATCCGGAATCTGGTTCAGGGCCCAGACTGATCCCCCTTGATCCTAGGTTAAAGGTGACGATCGCATACAACCCGGGAGAGCTTCAATTCTCACTGATGGGGGAGCCTTCTACCTCGCAGCCAAGGAGAGAATTTTTCGAGGCCGAGCACTTCTGAAGCTCGGTTACCTCGCTAGGTCAGATAAACGATATCTTGGACTTTCATGGTATAAGACTGTCAGGCTCGCTAAGGTGTTGAGCTCCTACCTCCCAAGAGCGAAGCTGCCGCGCCCCAGGAGATGGAAATCCTGACAACAGGCTGAGGTATGCGGCTTGGAGCCAGGAACATATGAAGGCAGGAGCGATACTGTCTTTGAAGTCTTTCTTCAAGGACTTCACAGACTTCGTTGGGTTGGCTCCATTCCAACTCAACACTAATTCGTATAGGGTTTTATCTGCCCTGAAGTCGATATACAACGAGCTGAAGTGGGAAGGACCCACGCCAGAAGAGATCTTGTATCTTTTCTGTTTGAAAAGCAATCCCTCCCGAGCTCGGGGAGGAGATGGCTTCTATTACCTTTCGAGCTACCCGAAGGAGAAAAAGATGTTTGAGGATCTTCCCAATCATCCTCCAGATTTTAAGAAGGCCTTCTTCTGGACGGATGGCCTGTCTCCGTCACGATGCTATTCCTTCAGACGGATCCGTAAGTACCCCAACCTCCTTTATCTCTGTGCTCGAACTTTTGTCTATAGGCTTGCACTTAGTTGAGTTGTATTTTATTTTCCAGCCAACTATCATCATCCCACTCCTTCTGACGAGATGAAGGAGCGTAGAAAGACCCTGCTCCAACTCCCTTATGGCAGGAGATCACTCTCATACCTTTTGCATGAAGGTAAACTTCAAGCTTGCGGGCTCTTGGGAGATGGCCAGTCCACCTTCGACTGGTCTAACAAAAAATACGACCGCTGGGAGCTCGTTCCCTTGCCAACAGGCATCCTTCCCCCGAGAAGAGAGGTGAGGCCCCCATGTAACGCCCCAAACTCCAGGGACCGTTACGGTGTGCCTTGTAAACAGTGTTAAACTCGCTAATCGAGTCATTTGGCCAAATCGTGTAACTAAGTATGATTAGCGGTTTAGGGTTTAAACATTTTGGTTAAGATGTAACGTTTCACTAGAACGTTTAATATATACATTGGGATCCCGAAAATATAATTTCAGAGTCTATTACAGAAAATATTTACAACAGGCCGTTCTAAGCGGCAAAACAGGGTTCAACCCTAGTTCCACTTTAAACCTCGGCCGTGGCGGACGAGCAGCTGCATATGTACACGTCATCACCTAAGCTCTCCAACTCAAGGATGGTCCAGCTTCCTCTTGCCTTTACCTGCACCACGTAGCACCCGTGAGCCGAAGCCCAGCAAGAAAACACAATAAAGCATGATATAATATCAACAACGATCATAATAACCATTCAGGACTATCAGTCCAAGCAAATAGGTGACAATAGCCAAAAGTCACAATGATGAGCATCGCTCCTTCTAGCCATGTGACGATAGGGTCACCAGGGCTCAACTGACAAGTGATCCTTTCATAAGTTTGATTAGGACAGGTGCATGGTGAATGGTCACCAACATAACCTTCCTCCTGACCCTAGAGTCGTGCTATGGACAGCGTCCCTTGGCCATGTGACAAACAGTCACCGGGGTCATATACCTTGGCCATAAACATCTGGTCATAGACCAGGCAAGCGCTTATAAGTTCTTCGACTTTAGGGTCGGTCTAGCATTAATGCCATAGAGCCATTCAATGCGTGATTCTCGACTTTAGAGTCGGTCCCTGACTAGTCAGTGTCTTTCACTAGTAAGACATGCCACCAATCACATATCACATATTCCATATCCATAAACGAGGTATTTAGCATGCTTACTAAACAGGTATTAGCACTATTAGGGCCATGCATAAACACAGAGGCTCAAGCTCTGAACAATATCACACTCAGTATATAAGGCATGTCCCAATCACATGTTTCTCATGCATCATATGCAATATATCCAACAATCCAACATGCACCAATAACAGCCATGCATGTCACGTTCCATAGCCAACCAACACGCATCAAGTATAGCCATGCATGTCATACATAATAATCAACCGACATGCATCAATTATAACCACGCATGTCATACTCAATAATCAACCAACATGCATCATAATAGCCATGCATGTCATACATAATAATCAACCAACATGCATCATAATAGCCATGCATGTCTCATTTACACAGGGTGCAGTTTTCTTACCTCAAAGTCGAGCTAGAACGATTAAAAGAACAACCCTTGAGAACGATCAACTTTTAGTCCTTTAGCGGTAACCTAGTCATAACCAAATATAAGGTATCATCAATAAAAATGATCAACATAAGTTCCCAAACCAATATCTAGCCTCCGGGACATCAATCCCCACTTAACCGGGTACTAGGATCAACCCCAAGGCCTTAAGCTAGCATCCCTAGGCCAAAAACCCACTTTTGGCCAAATCTGCTTTGATGGGCCGCGGCTCACCATAGCCATGCCGCGGCTCACCCCCTGACAGAGGCATAATTCCTCCCAGAAACACACTCAGGCCGCGGCACACCACACACAGGCCGCGGCACATTATGCAAACCAGTAACAGTCAGATTTTTCTCCCCTGCGTTTTCTTCGAAACCAACCCTTCAAACTTGTCCCAAACCTCAACCTAACACCCAATTCAATCACTAAACATTATCAACAACTCACCCATATCAAAACCCAAAGTAAACATCAATCAAACTTTCATTAATTCCAATCATCTACCAATAAATCACAAGCTGAAAGTTTAAACCCAAAACAGAGTATACAATGAAACTAGTGGCTGGAACTTACCTCAAACTTGATTTTGAATCCCCTTTAATGGCTGAATCATGTCCCCAAACTCCCACCTTGGATTACCTAGCCTAACTCCTCAATTTAGGCTCTCAAAATTCAAAGAAAAACAAAGGAGAAAGCATGTACGGGAGAGAAGAAGAAGAAGATGAGGATGGGGCTCTGTTTTTTATTATGTATTTTCTACAGCCTTTAAGTCATATATATCCTTAGGGTGATATAAATCCTTAGGGTCAAAAGACCATAATGCCCTTAGGCCAAATAAACCCCTCTAAAAGCTTCCGAGGGTAAAACTGTCCTTTCTCGCCTATCTTGTTAATTATAATTAACGCTCTCCAATTCCCGCTATTCTCAATATTCCCAAATACCAATAAATCATATCACATTACCCTTTAATTCCCGGTAATGCTCTAATCATTAAATTCACCCCGAGTCTCACCCCGAGCCTCAAACTTAAACCCGTTATGACTAGACCGAACACTTACATCTCATGATCGTCTCATGTCGATTAGCTCGAACCAATCCACCTTATAATGTGGCTATATTAATTAATCACAATCATGCACCCAAAATATACAATTACGCCCACAGTGGCCAAATTACCAAATTACCCTCATAATTAACATATGAGCCCATATGCATGCATTCACCATCATATAATAGTATAATTCACGTAAACATGCATATAATCATTAAATACTATAATAAATCAATTATGGCCCTCCCGGCCTCCTAACCAAGGTCCTAAACCTTATTAGAAAATTTGGGACATTACACCCCACCTCCAGTTCACCGAAGGAGCCCGCAATTAGGGAATGAGGCCAACGATGAAGCCTCGAGCTCGGGCTCGGATGATCAAGGTACAGTCATCCTAAGCTCGAAAATGTGGTCCCCCACCTTACTAAAACACAAACCTGATAGGTTAGTGTTGTGCGAGGATGATAGGAACCACTTCTATGTGTGGACTTGGGTAGATGAACGGGTTCATAGGTTCGATAGCTGGCTCGGGCAATAAGATACCATGTATAGTCTGAACGAGGTATGGAACGGAATAGCCGTCCAATACGGAACCAATGACTATAGGGACCTTTCGAGGTTGACGTCTACATATAGGGAAGGTACTCCCCCCGCCTCTTCTGAAGATGGGGGAATTTCTTGGTCTCCAAGCTCAAGCTCGACGAAGAGTTCCAGTTAGGTTTTTCTCCACTTGCCATTTTTATCACTTTGCATACTGGTGTGATGTTGAGTTACTTTTTATATATTCCTTTCTTTTTTGTTAACTCTATTGCGGTGTGACTGTGTAGGTGAGATTGACTCCGACCTCGACAATATCCTTGAGAATGGCGGTGCCAAGAGGAGTAAGCGCCCCAGGGGGTCGCGAAAGATTGACCGGCCTGCCAAGGTCCTTAAGGGGACCGAAAAGACACCTCCTCCCCCAGCTCCGCCTGTCACGAGCTCCACTGTGGTGCCGACTTCACAGGTCAGTGCCTCCATTATGGCCGAGCCTCAACCTCCTGTATTGGTTCACCCGACGCTCGGTCCACCTCCTAAAAAGCCTTCTGCTTCTCTAACCCACAAGCTGTCGGTTTCTACTCACGTTGAGGAGTATGTAATTGACAATGCTAGTGGATCTCATGGGGCTACGCTGGGCTCGGACGTCTTGTCCCAAGTGGGCCAGAGCTTTAGCAGTTTTGATGCTCCCCAATGGAAATTTTTGAACAACGCCCGAGACTGCACCGCCCTCTACGAGAAGAGTATCGAGCTTGCCGCTGCGGTAACTTTTTTTTTTTCGCCTTTAGCTATATTTATAGATGGTCCGAGTGCTAATGATGATTTTTTTTTTTTTGTGCCAGACTCTTGCTGTTTCTGCCCAGCTCAACTATAAGTTGAACAACGAGATCCATTCGAGCGAATCCTATGCTCAGGAGGCGAAGGATCTTCAACTCAAACTTAGTGATGAACTAAGGGCAGCAAATGCAAAGCTTGAGGAAGGAGCCGAGGAGCTTAAGGCCAAGGCATCCGAGCTTGAGAAGCAGAATGCTAGGCTTGCGGAGCTTGAGAAGCATAATGCTAGGCTCGCGGAGCTTGAGAAGGAGAACACTCGGCTCCAAGAGGCTAATAAAAAGCTTGAAGAAGATGTTAGGAGTGTGTCCTAAAAGCATGTAAAGACATTTGTTTTTTCTGTGAATAAATAAATACGATGGTTTATTATTATTGTCATATTTAGATTGTTAAATTATTGTTTGAATAATTTTGTAAATATCAGAAAAATTCCATATTCATTATTGAGGATGTGATCTTGTATTAGTACGAGAGAATTAAGATCACATGAATGAATAAAAATAGTCAACAACAACAAATTAAAGTTATGGAATTCTTTAATTGGAGTTGTAAGTTCGGTTTACTGAGTATCATAATGATACAAATAATCTAGATTCGGATTATTGATGTGGAAAGACATCTCGGTAAAGGTGCTTTATATAATATGATTATATATGACATGGACCGATATGAATTAAAGTCTTTATCCAAAAACCATTTAACAATAAAGACTTGTAATTCATATCATAACTGATGATCATTTATAGATCAACCTAAATCCTGAGTGTTCATGAACTCCTGTTCATGTTTATTAAATCTTTTGATTCATTCGTTAAGGTCTCTTCAAAGAATGAGGCTAATGACTTTTGTTTTGGAGATTTAATATCATGGATGGCTGGGAACATGTATCAACAATACGGAATCTAATCTTTCCTAACGGATCGTATATTAGTTCCCTTAAGGGTTAATTCTGGAACTGAATGATTTTGAGCTCAAATCTATAATTAGATTATAGATTAATTATTCACTAGTGAATTAATGGTACTTAAGGAATAAGAAGTAAATTAGAAAGGTTAAATGGTAATTCTTCCATTCTAATTTATGAACTAATTAATTAGAGGGTTGAACTATTGTAAGATGGTTATATCAATGGACAACTTAAGAAAAAGATTTCTGTAAAAGTATATCTATAACATAAAGAGTGCAATTATGAATTTATAGTGGAATAATATCAGAATTAATAAATTAACTATTATAATTAAAGAGTTTAATTATTTAGTTTCAATTTATTGGAGCTTAATGTTATAGGTCCATGGTCCCCGAAATGGCTCAAACAATCACTGTCAAAGGCAAATACAAAAAATGGGCAAAAAGGACTTATGTGATAAGTAAAATATTTTTCTATGTATCAAACATAATTATTGTTTAATTATGTGTGATTAATTAATTATTTGATTTAATAAAAATATAATTAATTTTGAATTAATTTATTTTTGGGATTTTTGGTATTTAAATAATAATAAAAATTGGGAAAAATCACATGCCTGCACAGGCATGTGGTACACGTGTGGCACAGTGCACAGGCACTGTGCTACACGCATAAGAGATGGACTTAGTCTCTTGATTCCACAATTTTAGTTATTTAAATATTAAATAAATAATGAGATATTTTAATATGATTAAAATATTATTATTTAAACAAAAATCTGATAACTGATCAGTTATTTTGAATTTGTTTAAAATAACAAATATTTTAATATACTGGATATTATTAAATATTGGATATCAGTTTTCACAGAACGTAATTTTTCAGGGATAGAAAAATATCTAGGATTCTCTCAAAGAAAAGAGAACAGTGACAAAAACAAAGGTCATTGTTCTTCACAAAACCTAGGTCCAAACTTGATCAGATCTCATGTGTTGAGAACATCTGATAAATAGTTATTGCCTATTATTTGTATAGCGAGCCCACACTCGTTCTTTGTGTGCCTGAGAACATTTTGGAAGATCTTGGTGTGAGATCTCAAGGAATTTAGCCATACGAAAAGATAGCAGCAAGAAAAGACCTGAGGTAATTTTTCTATTCTTGTCCTTGATTCAATATATATATATATGAGTGTGAAGAAGTAGATCTAGAAATATTATGGGATTAATCTGACAATTTGATTGTAGTTCCGCTGCGCATAATCTCTAATTTGATCAATAAAAACCAACAAATGGTACCAGAGCCATCTTCACATATATATGTATTGAATCTGTGTGGGTTTAATTTTATGCATTTATTTATTTTGATGAATGAATGGATGGCTTAATGTGATTGAATGCGTGGGAATGTTGAATCGTTAATGGTATGGTGTTTTTGGGTTAGGATTTGTTTATGATTAGATCATTGTGTAAGCCACTAAAGGGCATAGGATTTATGTAATTTTATTTGATTTTCGACACCATAAAATTGTAATTCCGATCACACAAAAGTCAGAACGGAGCCCGGGATTTAGATTTCAGCCACCGCACCTCCGAGGCCGACCTCCGAGCCACTGCCGGACGTCGTACGGACGACCGTAAGGACGGGTCCGTACGGTTTCGTACAGTCCAGCCCGGCAGCCCCTGTTTGACGCCACGTGTCCCCGTCTGACTGGTCCATAGTTTTTTTTTTCTGAAATTAATCTGTTATTTTTTTAAAAAAATTTAAAATGTTTAAATATCTAAGCAGAGGCTAAAAAGCAATTAGGTAAATCACTTAAGAGAACAGTGACATAAACAAAGGTCATTGTTCTTCACAAAACCTAGGTCCAAACTTTATCAGATCTCATGTGTTGAGAACATCTGATAAATAGTTTATTGCCTATTATTTGTATAGCGAGCCCACACTCGTTCTTTGTGTGCCTGAGAACATTTTGGAAGATCTTGGTGTGAGATCTCAAGGATTCAGCCATACGAAAAGATAGCAGGAAGGAAGGACCTGAGGTAATTTTTCTATTCTTGTCCTTGATTCAATATGTATATATGAGTGTGAAGAAGTAGATCTAGAAATCTTATGGGATTAATCTGACAATTTGATTGTTGTTCCGCTGCGCATAATCTCTGATTTGATCAATAAAAACCAACAGAAGACAAGGCCGCCACTTTTGATATAATTGAGGGTGAAAAGGCTCGCCTCCTTGCCGAGTACAAAGAGAAAAAGGACCAGGCGGTTGATCTGGCAATGTACAGAATATGGGCCAATAACGACAACCTCGATACCAGCTTCCTAGGCCCTCTCGAGGCAAAGCTCCTAGATAAGTGGAATGCTCGGCTTGAGGCGGAGGAGGCTGCTCGGGAGGCCGCTAAGGAGGCTGCTCAGAAGGATAGTCATGCTATTCGTCCTGAGGAGTCTAGTGCTGCTGGTGCTGAGAAGGCTAAGGAGACTGCTCCTTCTTGAATCTCATCTCGGGGCTGTGTCCCTTTATTTTTATAATTGTTTTATTTTATGCCCGTAGGGCTGATACAATTTCTTTTTCTTTTCTTTTAATACTTATGCTTTACATTTCTTGGTTTGAAATATTTTGTACATTTTATATTAAAGAATCGCGTATGTTTGTTTATTCGTACAAACATAGTTTGGATTTAGGCTCGAGGCTCAATGCATTCATGCACAGTTTGCTCGAATTATCCGCTTCCGATCTCGTTATTCATCAAGGTCGGATATTACTTTAACCATGAACCCGAAAGTACTTGTATGGTGTGTGATGCAAACGATTTAGTTATATCTTATTGTTTAGTTACTTTTTCTCGTCCTCGGTTATCTCTCCGAGGTTATGAGTTCGAAACTATTTTTTATAAGATACTCCAGCCTCGATCTCGACTTATCTCGAAGTAGGTTGTTCCAACTTATCGTCGATTAGTTTTAGCTGGTTTGCTACAAACCTTTTAAGGTTGTGATTGGTTTGTAATCCATACACTTATATGTTTTTGATAATTTGGTTTTATCCAAATTGTCTTAGCCCACGTATTTGGTTATATCCAAACACTTATGTTTTTAGTATATTTTAATTTATTTTTCAAGCTGGTGGTATTTATATATATACCAATGATGCCCCCTTAATATCCTATGAATGTGACCATAGGTTATTAGATTAAGAGAGATTGCAAAAATAAATCATATCAGACGAAATAATTCTTTATTTAATAAAGTCCAAGAGTAGGCAAAACAATACAAATGGACAAGCATGGTTACAGGCGACATCCTTCCTACACTATTGATAGTAAGGTCTTAGGTGTTCGTCATTCCATGCTCGCGGTACTAGGCTCCCATCCAATCTCGCAAGCTTGTAGACACTGGGTCGGATGGCTGACTCTATCTGGTATGGTCCTTCCCAATTTGGTCCGAGCACGTCAGCTGCTGGATCTCGCGTTGCCAAAAATACACGCCTTAGCACCAGATCTCCCACACCGAACTTTCGATCTCGAACCCTCTTGTTGAAGTACCTGGTAGCTTGCTGCTGGTAGGCAGCGTTCCTCAGCTGAGCTTCGTTTCTTCTTTCTTCGATCAGGTCTAAGGTTTCTTTGAGCTGAGTGTGGTTCAAGCTTTGGTCATAAGCTTGAGTTCGAATTGTGGGAATCTCGACCTCGATAGGCAACATAGCTTCGCAACCGTATGCCAGAGAGAACGGGGTATGTCTTGTTGATGTTCGAGCTGTAGTCCTATATCCCCATAGGACTTGGGGCAATTCTTCGGGCCATCGTCCTTTTGCTTCCTCCAAATTTTTCTTTAGCGAACTTTTGAGAGTTTTGTTTACAGCTTCGACCTGGCCATTCTCCTGGGGATGAGCTACTGACGAAAAAATCTTTATTATTCCATTCTTCTCGCAAAAGTTGGTGAATAAATCGCTATCGAACTGGGTTCCGTTGTCGGACACAATTTTCCTCGGCATCCCATATTGGCATACGATGTTCTTTACCACGAAGTCAAGGACTTTCTTGGAAGTTATTGTTGCTAACGGTTCAGCCTCTGTCCACTTTGTGAAGTAATCTATGGCAACTACAGCATACTTCACACCGCCCTTGCCAATTGGGAGAGAGCCTATGAGGTCGATTCCCCATACCGCAAATGGCCATGGGGAAGTCATCATGGTCAGCTCGGATGGTGGAGCTCAAGGAATCGTGGCGAACCGCTGGCACTTATCACATTTCTTTACGTACTCGAAAGAATCCGATTTGATGGTAGGCCAGAAATAGCCTTGGCGTATGATTTTCTTGGACAGGCTATGCCCCCCAGTATGGTCTCCACAGAACCCTTCATGAATTTCTTCAATGATCTTCTTGGCTTTGGGTGGAGTCACACACCGAAGTAATGGCATGGAATATCCCCTTCTATACAGCTTTCCATCCAAAATGGTGTAACGGGAAAGCTGATACATTAACTTTCGAGCCTGGTTTCGATCTTTCGGAAGGACGCCGGTCTCGAGATATTCGACTATTGGGGTCATCCAGGTAGGCTCGGAATCAATCATACACACCTCTTCCTGCTCCAACTCGTCAATGCTAGGCGCCGAGAGATGTTCTATTGGCACAAGATTTAGCTCATCACTCTCGGTGGAAGTAGCGAGTCGAGCTAAGGCATCTACATTTGAGTTTTGATCTAGGGAACTTTTCGATCGCATAAAACTCGAAATGTTCCAATGCGGACTTGGCCTTTTCTAAGTAAGCTGCCATTTTCGTGCCACGAGCCTGGTATTCTCCCAAAATTTGGTTCACCACAAGCTGTGAGTCGCTGTAGCAATGTATGGCCTTAGCTTTGAGCTCTTTGGCTATACGGAGTCCCGCTAGTAAAGCCTCGTATTCGGCCTCGTTATTTGATGCGTTGAAGTCGAATCTTAATGCAGAATGAAATCTGCTTCCTGCGGGAGTAATCAAAATGACCCCTGCCCTCGATCCATTTTCGTTAGATGACCCATCGACGTAAAGTTTCCATAGCTCGTGGGCCGGGGTTATAACTTCATCGTTGGTCATGCCAGTACACTCCACTATAAAGTCCGCTAGGGCCTGTGCCCTAATGGTCGTCCTCGGGTGGTAGGTGATCTCGAATTGTTCGAGCTCAACTGCCCATTTAAGAAGTCGACCTGAAGCTTCTGGCTTAGACAAGACTTGCCTCATCGGTTGATCGGTTAATACATGGATGGGGTGCGCCTGAAAGTAGGGTCGTAATTTGCGAGATGAATGAATTAAGCTGAGAGCTAGCTTTTCCATCAAGGGGTATCTCGATTCTGCCCCCAGTAATCTTTTACTGATGTAATATACGGGCCTCTGTACCTTTTCCTCTTCTCGCACGAGCATTGCACTTATTGCATGTTCGGTAGTGGCAAGATACAAGTATAGTACTTCTCCCGTAACAGGTTTTGATAAGATGGGGGGTTCTGCGAGGTGCTTCTTAAGCTCCTGGAAGGCTAGCTCGCATTCTTCCATCCATTCAAATTTCTTGCCTCCCCTCAACAGATTGAAAAACGGAAGACAACGGTCTGTAGATTTAGAGACAAACCTACTTAGTGCCGCCATCATGCCGGTCAAACTTTGGACATCTTTGTGTCTTCGAGGTGAGGGCATGTCGATTAGGGCCTGGATCTTGTCTGGGTTAGCTTCTATCCCACGAGCGTTTACAATGAAGCCCAGAAATTTTCCAGATGATACCCCAAAGGAGCATTTCTGAGGATTAAGCTTCATGTTATACTTCCGGAGCACGGCAAAACACTCTTCGAGGTCGTCAACATGGTTATCGTTAAGTTGAGACTTGACTAGTATGTCATCAACATAAACTTCCATATTGTTCCCTATTTTCTCCGAAAACATTATGTTCACGAGCCGCTGGTATGTGGCCCCAGCATTTTTGAGCCCGAATGGCATGACGTTGTAACAATATAGTCCTTTGTCTGTTATAAAACTCGTATGTTCCTGGTCAGGTGCATGCATGGGAATCTGGTTATATCCAGAATAGGCATCCATGAACGACATCAGTCCATGCCCTGCCGTGGCATCCACGAGCTGGTCAATCCTTGGTAAAGGAAAACAGTCCTTTGGACAAGCTTTGTTGAGGTCCGAATAGTCAATGCAGGTTCGCCATGTCCCATTTGGCTTCGAGACCAACACCGGATTGGCCACCCAGTCAGGATAAAAAGCATCCCTAATGAACCGGTTTTCTTTTAACCTGTCGACCTCCTCCTTCAGTGCCTTTTTCTGTCGTCATCTAGTTGTCTTCGCTTTTGTTGCTTCGGTGGGAAGCTTTTATCGATATTCAGTGCGTGGCTCGCTATGTTCGGACTTATTCCAACCATGTCCGAATGTGACCACGCGAAGACATCCTGGTTTTTCTTCAAGAAGCAAATTAATTGCTATTTAGTTTCCTCTTGGAGGTGTTTCCCGACCTTTACTGTTTTGGAAGGATCTGACTCTTCGAGCTTTTCTAATGGTTCGAGGTCAGTTTTCTCCTCCACCCTTAGGTTGATCTTCTCATCTATCTCCAAGATTGTCCCATCTTTGTTTTGAATGATTATGAGTGCCTGTGCACTCGTCTGTTTCTTTCCTCTAAGGGAGATGCTGTAGCATTCCGTTCTAGCCAACTGGTCTCCCCTCAACGTCCCGATGCCACTAGGTAGGGGTGAGCATCTAAACCGGCAAACCGCGGCGACTGACCGCACCGCACCGCACTACAGCGCAAACCGCGGTGTCAAAAGTGGAATGGTTTGGTATGGTTTGTATCTTAGCTAAACTGCACGGTGCGGTGCGGTGCGCGGTTTGGCGGTGTGAAATTTTGGTTTGCATCACACCGCACCGTATACTTATAAATATGTTAAAAAAAAATTAAATTTTACATGTATACTATATTTTAGTAACCCAATATGAAACTAGGGGCCCACTTAAATTAATGTATAACCTTATTCTCTAACACATCATACACAACAACAAATCTTTCCTCTCTCATCTCATTTGCGCCTCCTCCCTATCGCCATCTCTATCTCACACATTTTTTAACACACTTACACCATGGAAAACAACCCAAACCACACCGCAAAAAATGGTTTGGTTTGGTCGGTTTGGTGCAACGAAATCACACCACACGGTGTGTTCTAGCTACTACACCGCACTTGTGGCGTGGTGTATTAAAAAGTGTTCAAACTGCCCAAACCACACCGTGCACACCCCTACCACTAGGAGTAGGGAACTTAATGGCCAGATGCCTCACAGACGAGACTGCCCCCAGCCTTACTAGGGCGGGTCTTCCGAGCAGCACGTTGTAGGCCGAAGGCACGTCTACTACCACGAACTCCATCATCTTGGTTGCTGAGACTGGGTAGTCTCCCAAGGTTACGGGGAGTTCGATGGATCCCATGCAAGCGGTCCCTTCTCCTGAAAAGTCGTACAGTGTTGTCGCACATGCTTTCAGGTCACGAAGAGTGAGTCCCATTTTCTCTAGGGTTGCCTTATAGAGAATGTTAACTGAGCTCCCATTGTCTATGAGAACCCGGTGAACTCTCTTATTTGCCAGCTGGAGAGTGATGACCAGTGGATCATGGTGAGGAAACTGAACATGGGACGCGTCGTCCTCAGTAAAGGTTAGTGGCTGAGACTCTATCTTTTGATTTTTAGGAGCTCTAGGTTCGGGTTTGTAAGGAGACCCTTCCCCAGTTTTTAGCTCATTCACGTATCTTTTTTGAGTATTTCTGCCCACTCCCGCGAGACGAGGCCCTCCCGAGATGGTTATTTCGTCTTCTCCATCAATTGGAGGGGGGCTATCTTCTTCCCTGGCACGGGAATTGTTGTTTTGTGCGGGTTGTGGCGCAGCTTCCCTTTGGCTTGTAGACGCCTCATTAGTATTATGGTTTTTGACATATTGTCTAAAGTAACCTCTTGAGATTAATCCTTCGATCTCGTCCTTTAACTGTCGGCACTCATCAGTAGTGTGCCCGGTGTCTCTGTAAAATCGAAAATATTTGCTGGAGTCCCTCTTGGACTTCTGATTTCTCATTGGGTCTGGACGTCTAAAGGGGACCTTTTTTTTCGTTAGCCAGGTATATATTCTCCCGAGACTCGTTGAGCTAAGTGTACACTCTATACACGGAGAAATACCTTTCTCCCTTCTTTTTCTTTCCTCCCTCGGCCTCGGGGTTACTCCCTTCGTTCTTCTTTCTCTTGGAAGGGTTTTCCGCAGCAGGCTTTGGAGCTGGTGGGTCCGTCGAATTTGAAGCAGAGTTTACGTTTATCGTTGTAGTTACGGGCTGGGAGGTCACATTAAGTGTCGACCTCGCTTCCTATACATTGACAAACCTCTGTGCTCGTTTGTTAAACTCAGTTAGGGACCTCACCGGTTTTCTCTGCATGTCGTCCCAGAGGGCGCTTCCTGGCATTACTCCAGCTTGGACAGCCATTAGATGACCGCTGTCATCCACATTTCGGGCCCGGGAAACTTCCAAGTTAAACCTCGTAAGGTAACTTTTTAATGTCTCGCCTGGCTCCTGCCGAACATTAGTCAGAGTTGATGCCTCGGGTCTGACCCCCATCATGGCTCTGAACTGCTTCTTGAAGTCCTTAGACAGCTGATCCCAAGAAGTGATTGAGTGTCTTCTATATTTTTCGAACCAGCTCTTGGTCGGTCCCGTTAGCGATGCCAGAAATAACATACATCTGAGCTCGTAACCCACATTACTTGCTCTCATTATGGTATTGAATGTACTCAGATGGTCGTACGGGTCGGACTTTCCCTCAAACGTTAGGATGTGAGGGATCCGAAATCCTTGAGGAAATGGGGTATTGTAAATATGGGGAGCGAACGGTTCGAGCTCCTCATCAGAGTCCTCATGCCGACCGTGGCTTTGCTCATTTTGCAAAAGTCTGAAGGCCTTCTCCATCTGATCAATTCTTTCCTGGACCGGGTCCGTGAGGGGTCTTGCTTGAAATTGGCTGTCATTGATCACAATTCTAGGCTCGCGCCTCCGCAGGGGATCTTTTCGCCCATTTAGGCGATCCCTCAGGTCCGGGTTTGTCGGGTTAACATTACCCCAATTCTGATTCAAGTGTTCCCGCAGGTCGGAGCGATTCCTGCGGCTCCCAGTATTCTTTCGACCTCGGTCATACATACTGACCGATCTAGTATCTCCCGAGTCGTCACTGGTAAGACTCGTCACATGATTATTTTGAGAGGGGTCTCTTTCATGCTGCCTCGTTTCTGCAGTACGAGACCGGGACATTTGACTTCTTGTTGACTGGGCGCCTCTTCGCTCCCTGAAGGCTTCTCTATTCCCCTGCCTCCTTCCCGCACGTCTTTCCTCGTCATCTCGATCTGGCTGAGCATTCTTGCGAGGTGGTGAAGGATATCTTATAGGTGATGGCGGGAAGCGTATGGGTGAAGGTGGTTGCCACCCATCTCGAGGCCTAGATGGCCCGGAGTTTGCCCGAGACGGGTTGGTTGCATTCTGCGTGTTACCAGGGATTTGAGTCCGAGCCTCTGCAGGGGTTCGGTTATTCCCAGTTCTCGCTGGTACTTCCGCAGTTGAATTGATCGGAGCCCTGGCTCGAGTGCTCCTCTGGGGTCTCGAGGGAGCGAATGGCTCTGTTGGTGCCGGAGGCTGCTCTGGCCTTCTCGTGGCAGCATTTTTTCGTGGATGCCCACGAGGCCTGCGGGGAGGAACATGCACGTCCCTCAGAGGAGGGGCTTGGTTTTCACGCGGAGGTGGGGGCTGAGCCGCCTGAGCCTCTGCGGCTATCCTAGCCAACTCCTCATTCCGCTTGTTGGCTTCGGCCAATTTCTGTTTCAGCTGCCGGTTTTCAAGTTCAACAATGGGAACGCACCGCTCAGGGTTGTAGTACATATCCTCATCCCTTGGAGGTACTGGTGGTCCCCGAGAATCGGAGGACTCGCTTCTCTCTTCATTATTCGGGTTTACCATTGGCTGCTTCCCAGGGCGTCTCGGATAATTTTCTTCAGGAAAGTTTTGATCGTTTGCGGCCATAACTTGTTCAGGGACTGAATGCTTAAGGCTCTCAATGAAAGCACCAAAATGTTGACGCCGTTTTTCGTCAACAGTGAATATAGAGCACGAAAACAATAAATAGTTATGGCCAAAAAAATACAATAAAACAAGTAGGATTTTTTTACGTGGTTTAGCAGTTAACTCTGCCTAGTCCATGAGTCTTTGTTATTAGAATTTAAGATGATTTCTGGAAATTCTTCAAGAATGAATTCTCCAGAGATTCTCTCAAGATCACAAAATTTCGGGTCATTTACAAAGGTACAGGACTTCTCTATTTATAGAGGAAGTCTCAGAATACTCTCCCACACGTCTCTGGGAAGTTATTCTCTATGTCAATAAATTTAATGGCTTTAAAAGCCTGTAACTCCTATATACAAGGAAACATCCCCTGAAGACCAGGGGGCGTATAACTGAATAATAAATATCCCTTTATTATAGGGAAGTTACAACAATAAATGTAGACTGTGTCTCTCCAAGTGACTCATTAAGATGTTCGAAGTTAGCAATCTACATCGTCAGTGCCGTGCCAACTCAGGTCTCTTAGTGATTTTCAAGTTGTAATATTTTCCCCGAGATCATGTGGTTTCGAGCTCATACTTATGTCAGGCTCGGAACTCCTGATCCGAGGCCACCCGAGAATAGACGTACTCCGATGTCTATCTTTTGAGCTTGTGAGGACTTCGAGGCTACCATCTTCGAGGTTGCCACCTGCTTTGTAGGTTTGGTGCCTAGGTTGCGGACACGTGTTCTAGACATTACGAGTTCACACCTGACGAATCCAGCTTTCGAGATCACAATTCTCAAGGCTCGAAATCTGGGTGTAACATATATATATATATATTAAAAGAAGAACTTCAAGGAGATTATATGACACACTAAAATCTATTCAAATCACTCTTTCTATTTTCTCCTTTAATCTAATTTTTTGTTCATTTTATAGATTATAATAATAATAATAATTGTAATTTTCTAAATTTAAATGAGATATTTATAAGATATTATTATTTAAATATAGATAAATATATTTTTGTGAATCTATATATATTCTAAACATTCTCTATTAATCTCATATTTTCCTCTACTCTAATTTTTTTTTCCTCTTATTCTTTCTAAATTCTTTCAATTTCAATTTTCAATGAATTCCAATTCATATCTCCAAATTTGATTGATTTACATGTTAATGACAACACAATCATCTTGAGTATTTATTCAATAATTAATGTTTGTTAATATTTAAAATTTTAGTATTTATTCAATTATTAGTGTTTGTTAATCTTTAAAGTTTTTTTATTTGATTTGATTTGATTCACTGGAATAACATTGTACTTGATCAGTACTGCAGTTATTTTATTTTAAAATTCAAGAGCGTTTATTTATGGTGGAGTTTCCATATAATTCATATTCATATATAGATAATATTTATGTGATGCAAAGTTAAATAAAAATAACTTTAAATTATTTTTCTAATTATATTAATATGTGTGCAATTTATGATAGATATGATGGCATGGACCTAGATCTGGTTAGTAAAACAACGAGCTCAAAGATAAAGATAAAATTTTTGAATTTCTATTTTGAATTTAAATTTGATTAGATATTTAATTACCAAAAATATTTAATTAAATTATAAATATAAGTAAACATTATTTTTTTCTCAATTTTTTATTTTACTATTCTAATTTATGGCTATTAATTAATTAAGGAATTTTTTTTTTATCTATTCTTTCTTTTTTCTCATTTTTATTTTAATATAAATTATAATAGATAAAAATATCTACATATAATAATAATAATAATAATAAAACCTATCTATTTATATTTGGGCTTTTTTTGGAAATACATATATCACGAACTTTTTTTGCAAAAATACGGTTCTTATATGTTTGTTTCATTAATATATATATTTTAAAGTGTATTCAATATTACGGTTTGTAAAGTGGGTCTGCCACTCTTCCTTCTATACAATCTCCATCTCTCCCATCTTCATGATCTCATATTTTCTTCTCTACCAGCCATTGCCGAACTGTATAGCTTCAACAAAGCAACCAGAAATCACCTCCCGTCAAATCCAAAACACTCAAATCTGCAACAAAAAATTGAAATACCAACAAAATCTCATCAAAATCTGCAATTAGGTTGAAATCCTATTGAATTGTGACTTCAAAAACAAACCCAACCACTCAAATCTTTGCAACTTTCAGGTAAGTTCTTATTACTTTTGTTGCTCTGTTTTTTGTTGTTTGGTGTTTCAAAGGTTGCTCTGAATATTGAATAAGTTGCTTATGGGTTGCTCTGAATCTAGTACATATTGCTGAATAACATCTACAAAATTTATGGGCTCTGAATATTGAATAAGTTGCTTATGGGTTAAATGTTTAGGTTGCTGCAAACAAGCAATTGGTAGTGAGTAGGATAAGAGAGCTATTGTTAATTTCATGAAATGAGGTCAAAGTGAATTTCTGGGTTGCTGATTATGTTGCTCACTAGTTCCTTTAAGATTAATGAAGGTTGCTAACAAGCCTGCTTAAGAGATTCTCTATTTTTTTTTTTTTATATTTTCTTGATTGATTTGGTTGAATCTGAATGGGTTGCTGTAAATATTTAGGTTGCTGCAAACAAGCGATTGGAAGTGAGTAGGATAAGAGAGCTATTGTCAATTTCATGAAATGAGGTAAAACTGAATTTCTGGGTTGCTGATTATGTTGCTGACTAGTTTCTTTAAGTTTAATGAAGGTTGCTGACAAGCCTGCTTAAGAGATTCTCTTTTTTTATATATATATTTTCTTGATTGATTTTGTTGAATCTAAATGGGTTGCTGTAAATATTTAGGTTGCTGCAAACAAGCGATTGGAAGTGAGTAGGATAAGAGAGCTATTGTCAATTTTATGAAATGAGGTAAAACTGAATTTCTGGGTTGTTGATTATGTTGCTGACTAGTTTCTTTAAGTTTAATGAAGGTTGCTGACAAGCCTGCTTAAGAGATTCTCTATTTTTTTTTTTATATTTTCTTGATTGATTTGGTTGAATCTGAATGGGTTGCTGTAAACAAGCGATTGGAAGTGAGTAGGATAAGAGAGTTATTGTCAATTTTATGAAATGAGGTAAAACTGAATTTCTGGGTTGCTGATTATGTTGCTGACTAGTTTCTTTAAGTTTAATGAAGGTTGCTGACAAGCCTGCTTAAGAGATCTCTATTTTTTTTTTATATTTTCTTGATTGATTTGGTTGAATTTGAATGTGTTGCTGTAAATATTTAGGTTGCTGCTAACAAGTGATTGGAAGTGAGTAGGATAAGAGAGCTATTGTCAATTTCATGAAATGAGGTAAAATTGAATTTCTGGGTTGCTGATTATGTTGCCGACTAGTTTCTTTAAGTTTAATGAAGGTTGCTGACAAGCCTGCTTAAGAGATTCTCTATTTTTTTTTTATATTTTCTTGATTGATTTGGTTGAATCTGAATGGGTTGCTGTAAATATTTAGGTTGCTGCAAACAAGCGATTGGAAGTGAGTAGGATAAGAGAGCTATTGTCAATTTTATGAAATGAGGTAAAACTGAATTTCTGGGTTGCTGATTATGTTGCTGACTAGTTCCTTTAAGATTAATGAAGGTTGCTGACAAGCCTGCTTAAGAGATTCTATATATTTTTTTATTGATTTGGTTGAATCTGAATGGGTTTCTGTAAATTCTTATGTTGATGAAAAAATATTCATAAAACGATCATTTTGAAGAAGGTGTGAGAACAAGCAATTGTCAATATCTTTGGATTTAAAGAGGAGTGATTGAAAGGAGGTAAATATTTATTTGTACTTTGCTTAGAACAATTGGTAGCTTAATTGGGTGTTTAAAAGGTTGCTATAAATATCGTACATGTTTATTATTGTTTGCTTATGTTACAAATAATGATTTGAAGAGTTTACGTAAGAGTTTGTTTATTTGCTTAAGGGGTTATAAAAGTTGATGAATGGGTCTCTAATTTGTTGTTTAATGTGTTAATAAAGTTGATGAAGAGGTTGCTTAATGGGTGCTTAAGGGTTTATCATCAAGGTAGATTGTAAGTTGTTTAACAAGGTATATCTTGCTTGCAGGAAATGGATAGCATTGCAGTTTTACTCCAACACAATGGGTAATGGGATCAAAACAAAAACTATATCAACTTTGATATTTGTGGAATAGTAATTAGAAATGACTGCAACTACAACAACTTGATTGGTATGATATGCAATTAATTGAAGCTGCAACTTGAATCTACACTTTTGACAATACAGTATCAAGTTAAAGATGGATACCCACCTTTAAAAATAGTTGATGACTCACAATTGAAGTTCTACATAGAGTTGAAGAAAAAGGAAACGAATATCACAAAATACCCTTTGTGTCTCACAATTGAAATCAACTTAATGCAGCAATCTTTTTTCTCAACTAGGAGTACAACAACACATAATCAACTATGCAATGAAGTTGCACAAACAGAAGAAGCAGCATCAAATTCAGATGATGAACCAATTGATTATTCTGTTGCTAAAGACCATTATGCTTTGAAACATATTTCATTTTATCAGTGGATCCCAAACACCGTAAACCAGTGACCAATGCAAACTCCCTCATCCCAAAACGAAGCTTCATTCCATTTACACCAACCCAAATCTCTAGTTTGTTGGGTTGTTGCAACTCTCTTAGCAATAGATTGTTGATAAGTTGATGTTGCATTGTGAACTCTGGCAGAGTTAGGAAATGGCCAAAACATGAATCACCAAAGTCACTAACTTGCTTCGTTGAAAGCTTTTCATGGATAGCTTGAATCTGAGAATATTTGATTGTAGAAGCAATTTTTGAAGAACAACGATTATCCGAATGAATTAGGAAATTCATACCCTATAAAACATAGCAAAAGAACACACAAATTTAAATAGAAATATACAAATATTAATAAGCCACAATCAGCAATCCATAAAAAAATGTGTTAATTAACCATAGAAACTACAAAAGCAACCCAAACAACTTCTTACGCAAAACACATCAACCTATTAAGCACACAAAGAACAACCAATTAAGCAATCGTTGAAACTGTTAAGCAACCCATAATATGCATTGACAACATATAAAACTAATAAAGCAACCCTATAAAATTCAAAACGTCATAGAAAAGCAACACACAACAACTAATTAAGCAACACAAACAACAACCATTTAAACAACCCTTGAAACAATACAACAACCCTACCTAGCAACCCTTTCTAGCAACAAATAAATCAACCCTATAAACTTTGAATCAACCCATAAACAACATAGAAAGAAACCTCACAGAGCAACCTCTTATGCACCAGTTAAAGCAATACAACAACCATTTAAATCTGCATAGAAAGCAATGTACAAAAGCAACATACACATCAACCAGTTAAGCAACCTTCAAAAGACCTAACCACCTCATAATACTAATCAACAACATAAAAAACAACATATTTAACAATCCTATAAAATCCTAAGAAATTCATAGACAACATTTAAACAATAAACTCACAAATTAATTAATTTAGAAACCATTGAAAATATATAGCAACATAGAAAGCAAGCAATAAACAGCCAACCTAAGCAACCTAATAATACCTACTTAACAATAAACGCAGAACAGTAAAACATAGGAAACTCAAGAATCATTGCCGAAGTGAAAGGAATTGAAAAAATACCTTAGGAGCAGATTCACAAGGTTCTTCAATAATTAATTGGCTTTTTTTGGTTCTTTTTACTTTCCTAGCTTCATGTTTGCAATTATAGAGCCTTTTCTTCACTCTTGCTTCACTAACAGAAGCAACTGTAGATTTCATATTTGTTTTAGAAGTTGGAATATTTGTTTGGGATGCTGGAGATGCGGACGAAAACCTTGTATGAACCATGACTCCTAAAAGGAGCAACAACCTAAATTTGTTTGGTTTCGTAGGGATGTACTATCGTGTTAGTTAAGAGGGGTACACAAATCTCTTCCCCATATCCCAATCCAAAATTGATGACTTCTTGAGTTGGTTAAGAGGTAATCAATCGTTAGTTGCCTACTCCTTCCCTTTCACATGTCCTTCCCGTTTTCTATGCAATTCAATTATATATGTGTTAGGCAATAGAATATGCTATGTCAAGTAACACATGTGATTGTTGTTGATAATAAATAAGTGAGGAAGAAGGTTACATCAATTAAATACTAAGTAGTTAAAAGGAATAGAATAAAGAAGCAAAATCCAAACCAATCAAACAAGGAATCCAAGAGCAAGAGCAACACGCTACACTAAAGCAACATTTCCCTTTTATTTATTTATTTGGTGCAATGAAATCAAATCAACAGGGCAAATTCAAAAGAGAAAATAAATTTTGGATCAACCCCAAAGATGAGAAGCTGCTATCCTAAATAATAGACATGGCAATGGGCTCCTTGTAGTGTTACATAAGATCATCAACACCATATGCTATCGTTCAACTTATGCACAAATGAGATGTACTTGCAATAAAAATAAAAATAGCCTTAAGAGCCAAGGTTGGATGTGTGCTTTCTTTTTTAAAATGAGAAACTGAAGTTAAACAATGCGTCACCTAAGAGATCCAAACTCTGGCCATGTACGTCATTTATGCATTATTTGATAATTCAGTGCAATCCAACTAGTACAAAACCACCTTTTCTTTTCTCTGAGCAATAACACAGAACGTGTATATGATAATCCGTAGTCACACCTGCGTCTTCAAATTTGTACAAGAAAAAAATAATATCAAACTTGCAATAAAACAAATGCTGGATGCATACCCCAATGCTGGATCTCTTCCCCAACTCTTTAAATTCATTCGGAAGCAAGGGATTAGACATTTGGGTTTGGTTATGCATACAGAGAAGAGAAGAGGAGAACACATTCCCAAAACTAAAGAGAAAATGTGATTTTGAGAAAGAAAAAAAAGCAGAAATCAAACTCAAATACACAGCCAGCAATCTTTATCTTAGGAAACAAACAGAAAAATATAAGTGCAGTGGGTTACCTGGCCAAGCAATTTCTTGATCTGGAGCAGCTTTGGAGCTTGGATTTGGCCCAAAACCAGTCGGTGATAGTTATGGTTCGGAGCTTTGATATGGACCAAATCCAATAGAGTTTTGCTGACAAAATGAGCTGCAATCACCGTGTGGTTTGGCGAGAAAAAGCTTATGGGTTACTGCAGATAAGTGGAAGCAAGGGTTTAGAAATTTGGGTTTTGTTATGCATACAGAGAAGAGAAGAGGAGAACGAAGGAGAGTGTTCTGAAGATGTATTGAAAACGTAAAAATGAAATAAAAATAAAGTATTAACATAAATGTTAAAAAGAACAAATATAACAATGAGAATAAAAGACAAATACCGTATAAATGAAAAAAAAAAGAAAGTAAAATGACGTATATGCGGTGATTTCTCTTTATATTTTAACTTTGTGATAAAACAAGAGATTCAAATGTTAGTTTTTAACAATAAAATATCCAAATGGGTAATCAACTAAGTGGTTCAAATAATCTATCTTTATATTCCTATTTTTAATATTTTCACAAAACATAAGGTCTATAAGTTAATTTAAAAAAATAATGGGTCCAAATGAGTAAACAGTTAAAGTACAAGGTTCAAAATTGTGTGAATTCTTATAGAAAACATAAATTATATATATTTATATAATATACTTTTTATAAAGAATTTTTAACCTTTTGAATAAATATATGATCCAAATGTTAATTTTTAAAAATAAAGAATCAAAATGAGTAATCAACCAAAATATAGTGTTCAAATATTCTATCTATCTATTCATATTTCAACCTTTTGACAAAACTTGAGATCCACAAGTTAATTTTTAAAAATAAAGATTACAACGGGTAGTCGACTAAAATACAAGGTTCAAAATAGTGTGATATCTTACAAAAAAAACAAAAATTATATAAATATATAATTAAATAATTATAAGAAGTTTGAACTTTTTAAATAGATACATGGTCCCAAATGTTCATTTTTTAAAATAAAGGGCCAAAACGAGTAGTCAGAAAAAATACTGTGTTCAAATAATCTATCTATCAATTCCAGTTTTTAACTTTTTGACAAAACACGAGATCTAAAAATTAAATTTTAAAAATAAAGACTTCAGAGATGTAATCAATCAAAATAAGTCTTATACAAAACATAAATTTTTTTATACATAATTTAGACTTTTTACAAGACATAGCCCATATGTGAAGATGTGACTCATTCTAAATATTTAAAACACTTTCCAAAGATTTGTTATATGAGAATCGAAAGTACTTACATAAAGTACATGAATTTCGAAGTTGTACAAATGTATTCAATGGCAATAAACATGTAACAATAACAAAGTTTATTTCATTAAAAAAAAAATAACAAAGTTTAGATCAAAGTCGGAAAAACAAATGTAAATATAATCCACGTAGTTCTCTAAATAAATAAATAAATTTATTATTATTAGTATTATTAAAAAAAAAAGAAAAAGAAAAAGAAAAAGAAAGGCAGTTGTTATATTTAATTTAAATGTTGACTGTGAAGACTAACTCATACGACATGTCGCTTTACTCAAGTTTTGATTTCAATCAAAGGAAAGCAAAGCATTCCCAACAAAAACAAACACTACCAGACTAGTTTCCTTTCCAAACCCAAAAGCAGCAGCCTCACACATAGCCAGAACCCGAAGCCTACCAATCCCAAATCTGACTCTATTTTCTCCAGAAGATTAGAAAAAATGGAATTAGGATCATCATCGTCGTCTTCTCGTTCTAACGACTCGGTGTTTCTGAGCTTTTGCGTTGAAGACAGTGGAAAAGGCTTTGCAAGTCATCTGAAACATTATCTTTCAAGGAAAGGATTTGATACAGCATCGATTGAGGATTCAAAGTGTTGCATCGTCATTTTCTCACCCAATTATGCTTCTTCAACCTCTCGCCTGGACCAAATCATCCGGATTCTTGAGTACAAAGAGAAGAAGGGGCTGACTGTGATACCAGTTTTTTATAAGGTTGATCCCACTGATGTACGGAAAGTCAATGGAACGTTTGGAGAGGCTTTTGCTCAACATGGAGAAGATCGTAGGGCGCAAAGCTGGAGGGACGCCCTCAAGGACATTACCAGTATAGCTGGTTTTCATTTCCACAACAGGTAAATCAAGATAACTATTCTATTATTTATTATATGAATTTAGTACTTTTTCTTTTTTTCATTACTTACTAAAATAATATCTATTAGGCTAATAGTTAATTAGAGTTGTAAATGAAAGGTATATTACATATATACACTAAATTGGGGCAATATAATTGTGCTTAATTAATATAGTTAGTTAGTTTTATAATTGGAGTGGCTTAATTAGGGCAGTGTTGTAAATAATGTTTTGGAGTTTTAACAATTACTGGGTGTTTGATGTATTGACATGCTATGACATCTATAATTATGGGAGGTCGGTCGGTCGGATCACATTTAACCGACCTATTGTGTCTACATAGTAAGTCGATTCTCACACAACCGACCTCCCATGCTTACTATTGATATACATAATAGGTTAATTTTGTGTAAACCAACTTATAAACATGTGTTAAGTTTGTTTAAGCATAACTAATCTCTCGTGACAGACTAAATTGTTTGTAGTAGTGATATTATGTGTTTGGTTTAGAAATAATGTTGTTGAAATTATTTATTTATTTATTTGTGTTGTGATGATGAAGAGATGAAGCAGAGTTGATAGGGAAGATTGCGGCCGCAGTTTCAAGTAAATTGATGAGTAATTCTACTGCTGCTGCATCGTTCAACTTCAACAACATCTACCGGGGTATTTTCGGAATAAACTCCACAAGACTCAACTCTTATTGTGCGTCCACTCTACGTGGCCCTACACACTTTTTTTATACTTTTTTTTTTTGGCAATTTTTGTAAGAGAGGCCCACAGCACCATTGATGACCTTGACTTGCATTCTCTAATATAATATAAATAAAATACTGATGTGGATGATCATATATTTATTTATTATAAATTAAAGGCTCCACTTTTCATGAATTCTTTACATTATTTTCTTAAGTATGCGTGGCTTGAGGCAAACATTTATGTGCTTCAAGGGAAGCTTGTCATATAGAAGATGTTGCCATAGCAAGATCAAACATACCCATGGCTGCCATTCCACATAGAGTAAAAGAGAGCTCCAAGAGTTGTGCAAGCAACAGAACTTGGACTCTAAAGTGTTTGGATCACTTGAGTTTTGCGAGAAAAGTGTCCAACAACATCTTAGGTTGTACTTTTTTGGTGTATTCGATACCAAATTGTACCAATAATAATATGTCGTCTCTTAGCATTAATCTAAATTAAAGATTCCACTTTTTGTCCACAAAACTAAACAAGTTTTGTGAGATTGCAAGTCTCATTGGCTATGGATCATTTATGCAAATAATAATAATAATAATAATAATAATAATAAAGGCAATAGAATGTAATGAAATTTCTGGTAAGATTGGTTAAATACGTATATAGTGAAATCGGTTAGGCAAGAAGAGGTGCAAAAATCATAACGATTTCACTAAAGTCAACATTTAAATTTAATTTTTGTATAGGCATTTATAAATCATATTTTTGTCTTTGGAGTATATAAGAGTACCTAAAAAGTTGGGGAGCATTTGGAGATGTTTTGAGACAAGTTTTGGAGCGTAAAGTCAGTGGGACATGTGTTGCGTCGCTGGTCCCGTGAAACACTACACAGACAACGCATCGCCTGCTAGGAGCCAGAACTTAAAATTTCATCTCGAGTCAGAGTTTCAGGCGCCATTGTGCCTATCGAGGGATATCGAGGACCATCGAAGTTGTTTATCAAATTGATTTCTTATGGACATGTCGAAGTCCATTTGTAACGTCTCAATTTGCTAATAAGGCTTAGTGCCTTGATTAGTGTGATGGGAGAGCATGGTTGGATATATATATGTGTGTGTGTGTGTGTGTGTGTGAAATTGATTAATTAAATGTGTGACTACGTGACATGCATGATTTATATGGTAAAATGAATATATAAGCATGCTTATGTGTATCAAATTTGCATGTGGGCTCATTCTTGTTAATAAAGGCATATTTGTAATTTTGACCCATTAAGGGTATAATGTGATTATATGTGTTAAATGATTGAGAGCACATTATTATATGGATATACTTGCAGTATTCCGCTCGAGGCAATCCTAGGGAGCGGATTAGCGAAATAGTCATAGCGTGGTCTAATACCCGGCGCGGGGTGAGCCTAGGGGTATTTCATGGACTTAGTGCGTATTTGGGATTTATTGATTAACGAGCAATTATTTGGTGATTAATTGGGCATGTCGGGATTAATTGAGAATTTATAGGACCACTTGAGGATTAACTAGAAATGTGATAAATGACGGTTTTGCCCTTAAAGGAAATAAGAGACTAAGGATAAGTTAGGGGACATTTTGGTCTTTTGTGTTAAGAGATAGGCTTAGGATAGGCTTGAGGGACCTAAGGAAACCACTAGAAATCACTTAGTATATTCTTAGCAGTCTCTCAGCTCTCTCTCTCTCTCTTGTTTCTCTCCTCTCTTCATGGTGCTTGGGAAGGTTTTGGGATTTTGAGGTGAAGCTTTGAAATTTTGGGCTGAGAGCTAAGTGTTGACTGTGTTTTTAGCCAACGACGTGAGAACGTCAAATACGACAAGCCTTCAAGAGAATATAAACGACAACAGACAGTTTAATCAATGAAAATAAATAACACAAGAGATTTTTATAGTGGTTCAGCCCCGATTGTCGGTAATAGCCTAATCCACTTAGAGTTGTGATTTATAGACCTGTACTCAAGATCATATGGACTGAGCCAACTGAGTTTCTTCAGTACAGATTGCAAAAATACAAGAATTCTCTCATATGCCAGCACTTTCTCTCTCTAGAATACTCAGACCCAAATTTTCTCTCTCTAGAAAGAAGAAGCAGAAAAAGCCCCTCTCTCATCCCATAAGCCCCCTATTTATAGGCTTAGGGTCATACATACAATATCCCCTAGAACCGGGATATTTTATTATATTTATTACATTTAAATTACAAAGAAACACTCAAAATTCAAAATGTAACAAACCCCCCATTTGTGGGAAGAATGAGAGATTCCCGCATATCTTGTTGAAGTTGTTTCTGGGAATCTTGACTTAGTCTCCTCTAGCTAGTTGATCCACCTCCTACTGACCACCCATGCAAGTGCTGGTCAAACATGTGCATGGTGGTAGGACAAACATTTGTTGGTCGGACGTGCATGGTGGTAGGACATGCATGGTGGTAGGATATGCACTTCTCTCCTCTAACATGGCACTCTCCTCTAGCATGCCATTTTTATCCTCGGACCAAATCCTTGGGGTCTCCTAGGACCACTCTCTTGGGGTCTCCTAGGACCACTCTCTTGAGTTCTCCTCGGATGAACTCTCCTTAGCTCTCCTAGGAAGCACTCTCCTTAGCTCTCCTAGGACGTATTCTCCTTAGCCTCCTAGGATGCATTCTCCTTAGCTCTCCTAGGATGCATTCTCCTTGGCCTTCTAGGATGCACTATCCTTAGCTCTTCTAGGATGCATTCTCCTTGGCCTCCTAGGATGCATTCTCCTTAGCCTCCTAGGACCAAGGTGCACTTGGCTTGGTTATGACATCTTTCAAGCAGTCCAAATCCTTCGTCAGTCTACCGGGTCCATTTATCACAACTCTGAGGATTCAATGTATTTATTGACTATTAATGTCTTTTACTGACCATGCACTGCCACTTGTCACATTTATTGCCACATCATTTGTAAGGCCCAAAATTCTCCGATGTGTTTAACGGCATGAATAGTAGGTCGGGAGGGCCATACTTGCTTAATTATGTTATTAATTGATAAATGCATGTATATGTTGATTATATTATGATATGATGTGAAATGCATGCATGTGAGTCCATATTTCTTAATACAGGGGTGTGATGGTAATTTGGCCCGTTGAGGGTAAATTGATTATTTGTTCGCATGTTGGTGATATAATTTGAGACTACATTATGATGTGGGTTTGTTCGAGCCATTTGGCATGAGACGATCAAGGAATGTTGAATAACAGTTTGGTCATAACGGGCTTTAGCTCGGGGCTCGGGGTGAGTCTCGGGGTGTTTTAATGATTAGAGTGTTACCGGGTATTAAAGGGTAACGGGATGTGAAATATTGAGGTTTGAGGCTGTTGAGATTAGCGGGAATTGGGAAGCGTTAATTATGATTAACGGTATAGGTGGAATGTGCCAAAATTACCCTTGAGTTGGCTTTAGAAACTTTTAAAGACCTAGGGGTATAATGGTTTTTTGGCTTGGATATATATGGTTTTTAGGTGGCTGAATAAACAGAGTAAAAACAGAGATAATCCTTCTTCTCCTTCCCGTACCTTCTTCTTCCTTCATCTTTCTTGTGAGTTTTTGTGATCTTGTTAAGGATTTGAGCTTGGGTGCTAGGCTTTGGTACTTTGGGAGAGTGTTCCACTGTGGAAGAGCACCATAACCTGAACTTGAGGTAACCGCTAAAGGACCAAAAAGTCGATCGTTCTCAGGGTTGTTCTTTTATTCGTTCTTGCTCGAACCAGAGGTAAGAAAGCTGCACCCCAAGTGTGACATGCATGGATATTCATGAAGCATGTTGATTGTGTAAATATGGACATGGACTGGATATGGAATGCTTAGCATATGTTGCTCATTTGTGCATGGTACTGACTTATTAGTCAGGTTTGGAAAAGGTGCTAGTATCAACTGTGAAGCTATGACTTATTAGTCAAGTTCGGCAGAGGTACTGGGCACTGATCACGTTGAGCTGACTCATTAGCCAGGATGGCCTTAGCATATATTATGCAAGCCAGTAAGATTTGATCTAATCGATTATTAGCGTTGAATGACTCAAAGAGCATTGATGCCAGACCGACCCCGAGGGTTGATGAATGAAATAAGCGCTTGGAGGCTAGTGGCTTACCTAGCAGCCACTCTCCCACTTGAGTTAGTGACATGCATGGCAGTCACTCAGTACGGTTTACCAGAACCTGTTGAAGGCTGGTGGCTTACCTATCAGTCACTCTTCCATTTGAATTAGTGACTTGCTTGTCAGTCACTCAGTGTGGTTTATCAGGACCTCATGTGGTGTTCACTCATTTGTTTGAAAGCTTTATGCTCAGTGTGATTATAATGATAATCATTTGATAATGTTTATATAAAGTGTTATGTTTTCTTGCTGGGCCTTGGCTCATGGGTGCTATGTGGTGCAGGTAAAGGGAAAGAAAAGCTCACCTAGCCTTGAGTAGAGAGCTGATGTGGTGGTGTGTACATATGCAGCCGCTTGACCACCACGGTCAAGGTGTTCTCAGAGGAACTAGGGGGTTTACCCTATTTTTGCCGCTTAGGTCGGCGGGATTGTAAATTTAAAACAGTAGTAACCATTTTGTACTGAGAACAACTTGTAAATGTTTTGCTTAGCTCTGCAGAGCAGTTTGTAATGAAAATCTCCATTTCCTTTTTATTGGTTTTATGCCTTAACCTGTTAATTATACCTAGAGCACGTTTTTGACCAAAGGACTCAGGTAGTGAGTCAAATTTCCGGTCCACCGTTCACCGTAACTGTTCTGGGGTAGCCAGGGCGTTACATCATTGATCTCCAATTTTTGGGTATAACACTAAGGAATCAAGCTAGGAGAAAGATTGGAGTTAGTTCAGGGATTGAAATCCTTGCTCAAGTAAGCTCTACAAACTTGATTTCTCTGTAATTTCTGTGATCAGGCAAGGTTTTTAGGGTTGTTAGCTTAAGTATGAATTAGGAGATTTAAGGTAGTTTTGAGCTAGTTTATAGGTCATATATGTTGTAGTGAACTTTTTGGGCGTTTGATTTTGGGAAAATGAGGTTTTGGTAGGAAATTTTTGAAGGATTTTGGATTGAAAACGTTGAAGATTTCTGGGTTTTGGGCTTGAGCTGCGGCCCTGTTTTTCAGGCGGCGCGGCCCATGTGTGTGAGAAGGCCCTGGTGGGTTCCTGAAACGCCTAGGCGCCGCGACGCAGGATAGGGCGCAATACGGCCCGCGTCCTCAAGGAGAGAGCCTTGAAGCTCTCTGACTTGAAGCGTGTCGCGGCCCTTAAGGGCCTGGGCCGCAACTCTAATTATGAGAAATAGCCAAGTCAGGTTTTTAGGCTCGGGAACTCAAACCTAAGTGCTCGGAAGGATTCTACTACCCGATTTAGTAGAATTCGAGGTCTCGGAGACTAGTACGTTATTCTAAAGCTTTTAATTGGTTTAGGTTTTAATGGTTATCAATTATGGCTTTGTGACTAGGGTTACCGTTAAGGCTCAGGATTGAGGATCGTGCTCGGGACTGCTTACACCTTCAGCTTGAGACTCGAGGTAAGAAAACTGCACCCAGGTTGTAATTGGGATTTAGAGCCCTGTTATCAAATATGTTTATGATTATGAATGTATCTGTATCTGAGAATATCTAGATAGGCACGTTTGATTGTGCTGCAATTGATTGTGTGTTCCGAAATCTATTTATTTGTTATATTTGATCTGAAAGTACGACCTAAGGCAGTCGAGGCTGATGTTAAGTGTGCGGAACACAGCCCGGCCTAAGCGTGTCGGGGTCAACTAAATAACCAGAGGACTCGGTCTAAGGGCGCCGGGCCTGAACGTTCCTGTAACGACCCAAAATGTTTGGCATTTGTTTCCTATTTTCTCTCTCTGCTCTCTCGATCCGGAAACCAAAATCCCTCACTTTCCTTTCGCATTCATTGTCTGAACCCAAAGGAATTCGTGGGCATTGTCTTCCACGACCATGACAACACATCAGTGGCAAGAAATCTGGATCGGAGTAGGTGGGTATGTGAGAAAACCAAAGAGATTGACGAAACAACCACGAAATAGGTAAAGGTGAGTGATTTACTTGTTTATTCTGCAATAAATTGGCTGGGCCTGGTTTATTTGTTAATTTTTTGTTCATAGGATAGATCGGGGCTGGGGAACACGCCATGCGTAAGATACTCTATGTACGGTGCCATCCACGTATCTGCCATCTGGATTACCATAGTGGTTTATTCTACTCGGATGCTTGGTGTACACAGTCGCTCAACTGGTACTATATTTAAGGTGTCAGCATCCTTTGCACTTGCAAGTTTGGCCAAAGCATCAACATTGGAATTCTGGTCGCGAGGTACTTGCTGGAGGGTGTATTTGTCGAATTGTGCCAACAGATCTTTTGTTTTATTCAAATAGGCAACCATTTTTAGGCCTCGTGCCTGGTATTCCCCCATGACCTGATTCACCACCAGCTGCGAATCACTGTAGATGTCAAGCACCTTTATATTCATGTCTCTGGCTAACCGTAACCCAGCGAGTAGGGCTTCATATTCGGCTTCGTTGTTAGAAGCAGTGAAGTCAAACCCATGCATTTGTTCAAAAAATGCATTAAATTATAGCTAAAAATAATTAAATAAAAACTATAGTCTAAATACCAAAATGTGTCACTTAGTTTAAATTTATGTTTTATGATTTTATGTGAATCCTTTCAACATAAAATCACCACTTTAATCCCATAAAATTCTTCTTGTGTTAATCATAAACTCTTAGAGAAAAAGTCACAAATTTATAGTCTAAAATGATTCTATTATTTTATGTGGATCACAAACACATAAAATCATATATTAAAATTCTTTGAAAAACTTTACATTTAATTTATACCTAAATCTCAAACTATGGTCTAAAGCGATCAACTCACATTGCTTTTAATTAAAATAATATTCACCAATTATTATTCACACTCTTAATAAAATTAATTCACAAAATTTGTTTTACATAAAATGAAAAAAAAAAAGAAGAAATAATAATAATAATAATATTGATAACAATAAATAAATAAATAAAAATCTGAAACATTGGATAGCAGTTAAGCATACCTTGAAGTATTTAAGGCATACTAGGGATTATATGTTAGTATACAATGGTGGTGTTCTAAACCCTGTAGGCTACACCAATTCAGATTTTCAGACTGATGTCGATGACAGGAAGTCTACTTCTGGAATGATGTTTACTCTTAGGGGTGGAGCTGTGATATGGAGAAGCGTAAAACAGTCTCCAATCTTAGATTCAACCGTGGAGGCTGAGTACATAGTCACGTCAGAAGCAACTAAAGAAATAGTCTGGCTAAAGATGTTATATTCGAATCTTGGTGTTATTCCAGAAATGGATAAACTGCTTGTGTTGTTTTGTGACAATAAAAGAGCGATAGGCAACTCGAAAGAACCTCGTAGTCACAAGAGGAGTAAGCATATAGAAAGGAAGTATCGCATTATTCAAGAATATGTGGCCATGGGAGATGTGAAGGTTATAAGGATTGCATCTGAAGACAATCTTGTCGATCCGTTTACAAAGACACTACCAAAAGCTACTTTTGATAAGCATATCAAGGAAATGAGATTAGTATAATTAAGGCATTAGTTTCAATTAGTGCAAGTGGAAGTTTGTTAGGGTTTTATGCCCTAATTTGTAATGACACAACTACTCTAGACTTTGGACCATTAATGAAAACTACACATAGATCCTAATCCTTAATAGAATTTACAAGTGAAAAGATCATAACTTTATTAAAACGTTAAAAAAAACAAAGGTCAAACTTATATAAAATTTAAGTTAGGATATGGGATCCCATTGTTTTAAAACCAAAACATGACATAATGATAATTAAAAAGAGATTACATAATAAAATGCGGAAAAATACATATAAAAACCATAAGAACAAAAAAAACTACATCCTCGAAACCGAAACTCTCGACTCCTTGAATCCATTCCGCCTCAATACACATTCCCCAAGCTTCCAAGAATCTTTCCCGCCACTATAGCTATTTTCCTGCACATATAAACATAAAAGGAATGAGCCTAATGCCCAGCAAGGAAAAATCTAACATATAACCATATACATAAAAATTCATAATGCAACATAAAAACATACCATAACACTTATGTCACATACATACTATAATGACCATTATTACTTGGGGTCCCATAAACTAAACAAGTCATGTGCACATTAGATTAGTGGGGCTTGCTAGCTAAGCAAGTCATATGCCCATAATCTATTTGGGGCTTGTTAGTTGTATAGGTCATATGCCCAAGTCTACAATCATACTTAACATAACATATTACATAACATAAAATCATAAGATAACATATAAAAGCATATAACACATAAATCCTATCCTATTTTCCTTACCAAAATAATCGGGATATGAGAACTGATTTGGGACCTTGGAACACTCCTAAAAACATTTAAAATATGGTGAGTATATTGAAGAAAAGGGATGAAAGTGAAAAAGGGACTATGCTATCAAAATATACTTACCAAAAACCTTGTGCTTAAGCACTTGGATTTCCTAACCAAGAATAAGAATAAGGTTAGAATGAGTAGAAGACTATGAGAATTTTTAAAGAACATAATGCAGAAATGGACTAGAGTTTGGGATACCTTGAGTACTTCTATGATCAATCTAAACCTTGAACTGAAATGTGAATAAACCTTACTTCCCCAAGTGTTTGAGAAGCTTATAGTGATCAAGCTTATAATTCCCAACCCAAGTATTTACACTCTCACACTCACCTAGCAACTTGCAGCATCTGAACTTAGAGTAATAAATGAATAAATGGCTGGGTACTAGGTCCTATTTATAGAGTTTAGGAATGAAAAGATCTTCATTTAGCTTGAATAAAAATAATGGCTTTTAAGTGAAAATAATTTGAATTATCGTTCAGCAGAGGCTGAAGACTCGTTCAAAAAGATGCTGGACTTATCAAGAGGTTGAAGGTTTGAATGGAGAATGTTTTTGAAAACTTTCAAAATATACTGAGAGGGGCGATATATTGCCCCCTGTAGGCGATATATCGCCTGGGCCAGTATGCCCGAGGCAATCTTGCAACGTTTCGTGTTTTTCGTATCTTCGTGCTGCGATATATCGCCCCCTATAGCTGCGATATATCGGCATACGCTGATTATTTAAACACAAAATTACACATTTTTAGCTTAATTTAAATTGAGTAAACAACCTTGACTAAGCCCTCTAATGTTTTCAAAGCTACTGACTGACCTTAGAGTATTCAAATTTTAACCTTAATAAATTTAATCCTCAAAATACTTAATTATTAATAAACCCATACATAACATGTGCTATTATCTAATTGGTTCTTATCTAAACCTTATAGTATAATAAATATTATCCTCAATATCAGTCATATTAATCAAACCTTAGGTTAAAATTAATATTCCTAAACTATAGGTTAAACTTAGAAAATCTACAAGTACTACTATGAGTGTCCAAATAAATTCCGGTCTGAACCAAAAATCCACAGTCATAAAGATAATACTATTATTACTATAATACTACTATCTAACTAGCTAAGTAAAGTTCTTGGACACTACAATTCTCCTCTACTAAAAAGAATTTCGTCCTCGAAATTTACTTACCAAATAACTCCGGATACCGGCTTTGCATGTCCTCCTCCAACTCCCACGTTGCCTCTCGTTCAGAACTATTACTCCATAGGACTTTGACTATAGGAAAGCTCTTGGACCGTAACTGCTTCATCCCCCTATCTAGGATGCTAATCGGTCGTTCCTCGTAACTTAAGTCTTTCTGGAGTGCTATCGTATCGTACTTGAGGACGTGAGATGGGTCTGACACATATTTGCTTAACATCGAGATGTGGAACACGTTGTGATTATCTGCTAGTGCTGGCGGTAAGGCTAGTCTATACGCAACTGCTTCCACTTTGTCCAATATCTCAAAAGGACCTATGATACATTGGAAGACTGTGAAGACAATTGAAGATTGATTCAGGTTCTTGATAATACTCTGTGACAGAAAGGATACAAGGGTTAGAGAAACTGAAGGAAGGACACTATTATTCCGCTGCGTATACTGTAAGTATTCTTATCATTGTTTCTATTTGAATTCAATTTTAGAAACATGTTCTAAGTTATCTCATATTAATTTGTTTAATATTAGATCTACATAAAAATAAATAAAGATCATGTATAAGGTTTCCCAACACGAGGCACATCGAGGTCCATCGAGGACCATCGAGCCTCTATTCATGCAATCCATCGAGGCTTGTTGAGTTTCTTCGAAAATCATCAAGGCAAACAAAAAACCCATAAATGAACAAAAATTCATTCTGACAGTGAAGAATTACAATAAAACATGAAGGCATACACATATATATTCGAAATAGCACAAGTAATGTAGATAAACAAGTTTCCTCACTACATATAACAAATATATACTTACCCATACGATTTTTTCCCCAAGATCCGAAAGAGAATCCAAAATGAAGTTTCTTGGCTTGAAAGGATTCACAACTTGCTTTCTAGTTCCGAAATCCAAAATTAGCTTGAAAATTAGTATAGAATAAGATAATGGTGGCTGCCTTTGTGTATGAGAGCTTAGAGAGATAGAGAGGGAAAACGTGAGAGATGGAGAGGGAGAAGACAATAGGAGAACAAAGAGGGTAGCTTATGTCAGGGGCATTTTGGGAATGAAAGGGAATACTAAGATAAAAATATGATTTTTTTAGCTTGATATTATTTTGACATAGGACCCCCTTTTATGCATCAAAAATCAAATTTCCCTTGTCATATAGAAGATGTTTCCATAGCAAGATTAAACATACCCATGGCTGACATTCGACGTAGGGTAAAAGAGAGCTCCAAAAGTTGTGCAAGCAATGGAAATTGGACTCTAAAGTGATTGGATCACTTGAGTTTTGCGACAAAAGTGCCCAACAACACCTTAGGTGATCATGACACTTTCCAGAAATCGAAATATAGCCATTATAGATCATGATTTCTTTCAACTGGAATAGCTCTGGGCGCGGCTAGTGAAGTTGACAGCCAAACCCAATTTTGCTTTTCCATTTTGAACGGTTCTAACAACTCATGTAACTCCCAAAACTCAGTTTTACTTTCATAAACAACCAATTAAACATTGGTAACAATCATGGGGGTGTCTCAAAACTCTATAAATAGGAGTCTATTGCTCACTTGTAAGACACACCATTTTCTATCCATTTTCTAGGAAATAAATCACCTAGAACTCATACTTTTTATGTTTCATTTTATATTTCACTTTTGTTGTGTGTTTTTTTTTCATGTTTTTCAAAAGCTCCAAGAAAACTTTTTGCCAAAAAGAAGAGAAGAAAATAAAATAGTCAAATCAAGGAAGCATTCATCAAAGGGAGTAGTTCTTAATTTTTTCCATTTTATTAAACATTGAGGACAATGTTTCACTTAAGTTTGGGGGTAGTGTGTATGCATTTTTCTTTGTGTTTATGTGTTTTTTTTTTTTTTTTTTTTATGCATGTTTTTCATTTGTTGTAAAATTAAAAAAAAATTATTTTCTTTATTTGATTTTCTTTTTGTTTTTATGTGATTTTCATTTGTTATATAATGTTAAACAAAAAAAATTATTTTCTTTATTTTGTTTGAAAAAAATATATTAGTTATTTTCATTTTCTAATGATAAGAATTATGATTGAAATTATTCTTAGTTCTTAGAAAAATATAAATAATTATTAAGCTTTACTTTTAATTTTTAAATATATATTTTTCATAATATGTCACTTTTCTATTCTATTCGAATTTGTGATATTTGGATATAGCTTATTTAAACATTAAATTATTTAAATCTCTAAAAAAAAAAATTTAAATCCTATAATTTGCTTGATTATCTCTTGAGATTTAATTTATTTTTGTTTGGATAAGCTTGTCTAATATTCACATGATGGTTAGATATTTTTGTGTTTGCATGTTAAATATCTATTTTGAAAACAATTTTAACTTTTTAATTAATTACATAAGTTTTACTTTTATTTATGATTTTCTTTGAACTATTTCCTTTATGTAATTTTTGACGAAAACATTAGACATCACCAATTAAAAAAGAATGTGTGTGTTTTTCATTTTTCTTTTGCTGGAGGACAAGCAAAATATTAAGTTTGGGGGTGTGATAACTCTATAAAATAGAGTTATTTTACAACTTTTTATGTGCTAATTGTTGCTTAATTCTTGAGTTTTTAATTGATTTATTAAGTTTTTAAGTAATTTTGAATTTATTAGGTTTATTTTAATTTTATAGATTTTTGTGTATTTTTATAGTTATATTATTGTAAAATGTTATAATTTAATTATTTAAAATTAATATTGTTAAGTTAGGAGTAAAATGATGCAATTTTGAGCTTAAATGTTTAAGTAAATTAAGTTTTAATTAATATTTTCATTGAACTTTTGTTGTATATTTTATTATTGAAAATATTTAGTTTTAATTTAATTTATATTTTTTTATAGGAAATATGGTATATTTTTTAGCTCTTGAAAGCGAGAAAAAGAAGAAGAAAAAATGTGGTAAAACTGAAAATTGGCCCAGCCACAGCAGGTTCGGCCCAGCTCCTCCTAGGCCCAATCTGAAAGTCCCACCCCAGCAGCTCCATCAGCCCAGCCCGTGCCTCCTGTGCCCCCGCCCAGCCCGTCAGCAACTCAGGCCCATGCCACTCACACCCAGGCCCGCCTGCCTCATCAACCTAAGCCTTCAGCAACTGTTCAGCCCAGCTGCACCCACGGCCCAGCCTGCCTGCAGCCAAGCTTCCTCTCCAACCAATTCAGCCCAGCCGCTTGAGCCAATGGGCCTGCCACAGCCGCCTGCTCCAATTCCTTCACCCAGCCCAAGACACTGTCCCAGCCAAGACTTCCCCAACCATTTTCCTCGTTTTTGAGCCCAACAAATCAAATTGTCCCCTTGTCCCACAATATTTAAAAATACCACATTTTTACTTAAAATTTTCTACACATTTTACCCAAAAATATCATCATTACACCTTATAATTTACCTCTATTTGCCATATTATTATTAATTTAATCAATTTAATTAATTTAAATTGATTATTTTAATGTACTTTTTTTTGCTATAAATAAGGGAGTTTAGTGCTTAATTTTTTGGTACCATCTTATTTTTCTCTCATTTTCTTTCCACCATTCTCTCCTTCATTTTGAGTTTTTCAAGAGCATTTTCAAGTATGTATTTCATTTATTTTGTAATTTCTACTCTAGTTATGTGCTTCTAATCTTTTTCATAAGATTATTAAGATCATGATGAAGCAACTTGTAACTAGGTAATATTTATGCTGTATGTTGATTTCCCTTGTAATGCAACAAAGTTTATGGATTTTTCTTCTTCATGTATGTCTTTCATCTTTAATATCTCATATTTTAGATTGTTAGATAATATGCACTTTGTTCTTCATTTTGCAAAAACATAATATTCTTTGTGTAAGATGTGTCATTAAATTGTACACATTCATGCTTAGAACAAAAATATTATGTTTTGCCTTATAAATAATGTTATTTGATTTTTTGTTGTTTCATTAGGTTGATTCACATTAAATACTTTGAAATTATAATTTTGAAAAGAGAAGAAAAATCATGTCTTTTTAGAAGTAATTTGTACTTAAAATTATAAATCTATTTGGAAAATGATAGTTTGAATTATTTTAACTATCACTAAAACTTGAGAATCAATATACTAATAAATATTATTAAACTTACATTTTGTGGATTCTAGTATCTTAATAATCTTTCATTTTACCACTTATTTTCAAATCATTATTGATTTATTTTTATTCTCTTAAATAGTTTTATTTTCAATCTTTTATTTTATGTTCATAACATTAAAACTCATCAATCTTTGGAGCTAGGTTAGAATTTATTAATTTTGGTTTAAAATAGTTTTCTTTTCGATTTTAAGGCAACTCATTTGGGTTCGATCTCGTGCTTATACGAACACTATATTCCATATATGATTCGTGCGCTTGCGAGTATAAATTTTTAAAACATACCCATTTTGGGTCCATCAATAGGGTTTCAGAAAGACCGAACCCTAACATACAATTCAAGAACATATGAACTTCCTAGCAACTTATGGTCATGCCTAATAACCAGATTTTGTAACTTAGTAAACTTGCACGTACAAAATCCCAGAGCAAGTGTACATAAGATATAAATGCATAACACCATTCTACAATGGCTACCAAAAATCACTAAAGAGCTACAAAAATATAATGAGGTGTTCGGACACCTCTTAGATCACAACCACTAAATTCACTAGGACTTACTACCTGTTTAAACATTTCATTGGTTGATTGTACTTCCCCTTACCACGGTCACCAGCTCGAGTGTCAGTATTACCTAGTAATCACTGGATTTACAATAGTGCAGTCCCAGTACACACACTAGATTTCACAATAATACAACAATTAATCATCTAGGTAGCTAGCCGGATTCACATATCAATAATCCATTAACACACAAACTAGACTCCCCCCTGACTACCTCGGTTACAAATCAACAGACATTTGACCATGCTTCCCCGTACCTCGGTCATCAGTCCATAGTCAAACGATCGTGCTTCCCCTACCCCGGTCACAAATCAACAGGCATTCAACCGTGCTTCCCCCTACCCCAGTCATCAATCCATAGTCAATCGATCGTGCTTCCCCCTACCCAAGTCACAAATCAACAGACATTCGACCGTGTTTCCCCTACCTCGGTCATCAGCTCGAATACCAGTATTATCGAGTAATCACTGGATTTCATTGGAACATTCTATACACTTAATAGTACCTCCTAGCCATTACTAATTCAACCCTTAATCAATCTAGTGTAAAAAAAAAACTATAACAGACAATACAATAGCATGTTTCATGTTGTAGCGAACAATATCAAGATTAACTTACTTAACTTACTTAGCACAAACACAAGTGTGTACTTAAAATACATCTGTTACTAAGACTTTTAGGGGAATTCAACATACTTTCATAATCGTAATAGTTTGATTCCAGAATCATCTTACTTACATGTGTCACGGAGTTTAACCGGACTCTTATGTCACAGGTTTTAAGCCGAACATCTTATTTATATTGGTGGCCAATCGAGCTTATTTACCAAGTTACCGGGGGCATTCGATGCTTGCTTACTTAATTATCAGGAGATACCCAGTTCTTACTTACTTGATACTGGTAGCTAGCCAGGTGTCATAATCATTACTGCCTACCTTACTTATGAGTATGTGAACCCCCTTAGGACAACGGTCTTGAGTAACCTTCTAGAACTAATTTTCAACTGTGTACTTAAGTCTTAAATTAAAAAATAGTCATGTCATGTTGTAGCCAAACATTCACCAGTTGTCCTTAGCGGATACGCGAGATTCCTAAGTCCATAAATGAGATCTCCCGTGCAAATAACACTGTAATGGAATTCATGCAATGATTGGATTAATTATAGCGTTTGATTAATTAAGTTTATGTCTTTAAGTTGAGCGATTAGGGATGAACTTAACAAATTTTCAATACTTTAAAAGCATTTGTTCTTAAATCTTAATACTTAGACTAAGCCCTTGAATTTTTAGCCTTATCACATTATTCATAAAAACATGCCTACAAATAATGGTTTCGAAAATTTGGAAATAAATTCTCAATCGAAAATTTGGAAATAATTACAAGACAAAACTTTTTTACTTTTACAAAAATACAGTATAAGGAAACATAATCCCAAACCAATGAAATAGCCCACTTACAATTAAAGAATTTGTGCATCACTATAGAAGTATCCATTCCATTATATATATATTTATATATCTCTTCTATATAATAAGTGTGTAGATAATGGAAATTCTTGATTTTAACAATTTTTTATTTTTTTAATATTAACTTTAACGAAATATTCTTATATTTAACAAAATTTTCTTATATTTAACGGTAATTTGTAAACACTTAAACTTAAATAAAATAAAATAAATAATTAAAAAAATTAAAATATGATATTTTACAATAAAAATTATTTAAAAATAATAAATAATTAAACAAATTAAAATAGGATAATAATTATTTTATATATATATTTTTCAGAAATATATATAAAAGTCCACACGTGAAAGATAAATTTCCTAAAATAAAAAAAAAAAGAGAAAAAAGAAATACAAAAGTTTAGGTGTGTATTGTAACATGTCGGCCGTGAGGGCATATTACAAGCTAGGATGGTGCTCGTTCAGATGCGCATGCGAGGGTGCAGGCTGGTGACCATGCTGATGCATAGTTTGTACGGTAGTAGCATTTTCGTAAATATCTTCAATATTGTCCGGAAATGGACGGGACTTGGTAGGTTCCATATTGAAGGGTCAATGAACGCAATGGTGTGATCGGATTTGGGAGATTTGGAGAATTGGCGAGTTGAGAGTCAAATATGTCTCCCAAGCAAAAATCATATGTGTTCCTAATAGAAGGCTAAAAGCTCAGAAGACTCTTGTAGTGGGAGCACCTGGTGTCAGCTCTCCACCACCCCCGGGTGCAGGTGGGTCAAGTAAGCTACTACTAGTTGGGAGGACTAGTAGGGCGGGCATATGAGGACCACGAGGGGACTCATATGTCTCCATGAGTAGGAGTACTCATGGACATTACCGGGCTTCCCAAGTAGTGCGTCGAAGTGTGCTACCAGAGGTTTATGGGTACGGTTCCCTTGGATTACCGAGATGTTACTATGATGGAACGTGGCTCAAACCTCCGCGAGACGTCGTGGTGCGCCATGGCCACGAGTCTCGACACGAGATGGCACAGGAAGTCATTCGTGGAACTTGCTAGCATACATGCATTGAAGAGTGCACAATGCTTGAGAAGGACAGAGGTCCAGTGTGTGCTACTAGTTTGGCAGCTAATCTCGAGGACCTACCAACATGCGTGAAGGCATGGTGCCTTGAGGATTGGACCATGGGCGTATGGGAGTCCTTGGTCTGTGACGTGAGTTAATCGAATAGTATCGAATGGGGCATGATGAGAGGTGTTGGCACGTCAGCTTGGTGTTGGCTCTTGGCCACACATGCTACCTTGGCTTGCGAATGTCTGGGTGAGCATCGGTGTTGGGATTTGCCTTGCCATAGTGAGAACCTATGGACAGTGTGAGTGTCTTGGCTAGATAGCCTTGATGCATGGTTGCACCTATAGATGCTTGAGAGCATGACTCACCAGGAGTTGTTCGAGAGACGCAAGTGTGCAAAGGCACACGGTCGCGTGAAAAATGTGTCAATTGTTATTCGAATGGTTGAAAGGCTGACCTTAGATCAGAGGAGTCAAGGTGCCACACGGGCATTTTCGCTATCAAAATGTCAGCCCATGACACGTAGGGCCATGTAGAGATATATGAGCCGAGTCTTGGCAGGGAACTTGTGTTCATTCCAAAAATACCCTCGGACGGTGGAACAACAGTAGTAGTATTAGCACTACTAAGTTTACTTGACACGTCTGCACCAATCTTCCTTATAAACTCTGTCTCATTCCTTCATTATTAATTTCAGCAACAATACCCAAACTTTATCAGTCAATTTTCACATCACAATATATTATTGGATAATTATTTGATAAGGGCATAGTAAATGCCTCTACCTCTACCGTAGGATGTTTTCTAGTTTTGGCATTTAGAAAAATTATAACCTAATTTTATTTTTATGATCGTGTATATTATAGTTATAATATAATTTACAGTGTCCAAATCAGAGTTCAAACAGGCAATTGCACGCGTAACTAAATTTTTTTATACAAACTTTTTGAATCCTGATTTGGATACTGTAAATTATTCGGAATTTCTTGAAAATTGGTGGAATGTCTGCCATAACTATAATATACACTATCGCGAAAAAACAATTAGGTTATAATTTTTTTAAATACCAAAAATAGAAAATGTAAAATTATCCTACACTATTTTCATAATTCATTTCAATTACTATTTGCCAACCAAACATATAAAGTTAGTAACTTATGTTCTGTTAGTTTCCACATCAAACGCCTATAAAAGTTACACACTTACACTCCAACCATTTATGTAATAAGTTTCTATTAGACTCCAACAATTATTAACGAAACAATATTTTGTAAAAAAAATTCTAACTATTATATTATTTCTTTTTTTAAGGAAAGAAAATTTTATCTAATTATTATAAACCTTGTAACTTATGTTTTCACAATTATATAATTTTATTATTTTTAAAACCCTATGATGAAATAAGATGATTGGTGAAGATTTATCTGTTCATCTTCATATTGTGGTTTGGTTTGAATGCACATGTTTCACCTTAAAAACAATTTTGTGATTATATCTATATGGTATTTCTCATCCTTTGTTTTTTAGCAAGTTATTTCTCATCTTTTGAAATAGAGGAAATCTTGTATATATTTTTGTTTGAAGTCATGTGAATATCATATCTTAATAAATTAAAACTGTGCCCTTTTCATTAAAATAGTATAATTATTAATTATTAACCAACCAGAATCATTCATTTGAAACAAATTATATAGGGAATATAACTATTTGGTGCCTTGTGTTACAATACAGATTTGTTACCCTATATTTTTAGTAATACTCATCTAGTATCTGTAATTTGAAATTGTACATATTTGATATACTGGACTCAAATTTAAAGATCTACTATGAGAAATCTGTAAGCAAAGTCCTCCATTTAGTCACTTCTTTTTAATTTCATAATTTATTATCTTAAATTGACCATTGATTGAAATGAATAATCATGAATTCACAGTCAAGAAGATGATCAAATTATACTGAAGATATGTTTAAATGGAAGAATAGCTTTTTTTTTTCATCTATAGTATTCAGAAGTTCAGAACAATATACAAAGTTTTTTGTGGAGTATAATTATAATTATAATTACAAGACAAAACTTTTTCTTTTACAAAAATACAGTACAAGGAAACATAATCCCAAACCAATGAAATAGCCCACTTACAATTAAAGAATTTGTGAAAAGCAATGAGATTTATAATTTGAAATCATGAAGTTTGATCATCTCCTTTGGAAGTTAAGGAACTTGATACCATAGGCGAAGACGAAGAAGAAGCAAAGGACCCAACCAACATGAGCAAGCACCACAGGGATAAGGAAGTCATAGTCAAAGCCCAAGTTATCCTTGAGAAAATCATTCACCCTCATTACTCTACCTCCAGAAAGTTCAACATTGGTGGTGACATCACCGACTTGAGATGCGAAAATGCCATAGATTGTCCAGGCAACTGGAGAGCCCCAGTAGTACCACCTCCACCACACAGGGATGAGCTGCAAAGATTGCAAATGAATTGTTAGTAAATGCAGCCACTAAAACTTGGTATGTTTTCAATTGTGGAGAAAAAAGAAGTTGAATATGTGAATACATCCTCAGAAAACTATGCTAGTTGAATGATTTTCATGTCATTTAAGAATAAATGCTGATAAGATGAAGAGAAACTTGGTTTTGGATCACTTACCGGCCTGGGAATCATGAAACCAGAGAACAAGTTCCAGAAGCTGAGGAAGAAAGACATAACAATTGCAGCAATTTGATGGCCAGGAGTCAAGGCGACAACCATCATCCCGTACATGGAGAAGTAGGTAAAGCACATGAAGATGAAGTAGTAGAAGTAGAAAAACTTCTCAGGTGTCCAATCATACCCAATCATGGAGTACAGAATCATGCTGTATATGAAGGTCTGGATTAGAACATATACTGTTTCAATAGCAACCTGCACCACAGAAAATATGAATCACCATCAGATATGGAAGGAAGTGAATTAAGAATTTGTAGAGAAATATGTATACTCTTGTTTCTATAAGTTCCAATTTCTCACCTGAGCAAATGCATAAGGCAATTCTGAGTACATCCCGGCTGCTCTTTCGCGGTAGAAGACTGTTCTCTCAACCGAAACCACAGGTTGTACAGCAGAGGCATTGCTAGCTCCAAGGAAAAGTATTGCAGAATAAGTAGCTCCCAAAAGATTGATCAAGTCCTTTTGGGTATCTCTGTTAACAAACAATATAGTTTGCAGTAGAAGGTTAGCATGTAGCAATTATTTGAAAATAGAAACATAAATTTTGTAGTAGTAGCTAGTGGGGTTCTTGTTGAGCTTACAGCTTGGTTCCTTTGTCCCAGAAGATGATTCCAAATAAGACACCAATCATAACTGTCATGAAGAATCTTATGGCATTGAATTTGGAGTTCCTCCAGTATGACCAATGTTGTTTCCAGAAACAAGCCTTGCATTGTGTGAAAAAGTTGGTGGAGTATTTGGTGGGGAAATAGAGGTCCTTGCTGCCTGGTTGTGGGGTGCTTAGCTCCTTGATGAGTTCTTGGTTTCTCCTGAAATTCACAAAGCAAGGATGATATTATGAATACAAGCATCAAAGAGGGTGACACAAGTGGAAATAAAAATGGTAAAAGTTGCATGATACTTACGTATAGAGGTTAGAGTTGGCATAAAGTTCTGCAAAGTCAACGTTTAGCTGAGTCTCAGCCGCGTTAGAGGTGACATCCAACATCCAGGTAGCGGGATTGTAACCCTCTTTGATCTTAGGAATGCCTGGAATAGCCTGCAAGATTTCCATTGTTGTATTTAGAGTCATACTAATCGGTTAAGCCTTTATTGAGATGGAATCTATTAAATGGTAGAATGGTAACAAACCTCAAAATATTCAACAAGTTTATGTGAATGGCGACCAAGTTCTCCAGCATAAATAACTTGTCCTCCTCTTTTCATCAAGAAAAGCTAGAAAAGTAAAACAATGTCAAATTAGCACAACCATAGTGATACATGTTATAGATTGAAGCAATTAGAATTCAAATTATACCTCATCGAAAGCTTCAAAAATGTCTATGCTCGGTTGGTGAATTGTGCAGACAACAGTTCTTCCGGTGTCCACTGTGTTCCTCACAGTACGCATAACTATGGCAGCTGCTCTAGCATCAAGACCCGAAGTGGGCTCGTCCATGAAGATGATGGAGGGATTAGCAACCAACTCTACAGCAATGGTGAGCCTCTTTCTCTGCTCAGTTGAGAGTCCATCTACTCCTGGAAGTCCTACTATGGCATTCCTCAATGGTTGGATTTCAACCAAATCCATAACTTCTTCAACAAACATCTGTAAGAAACAAAAAACTTGAGTCAACTTCATGATCCATATCACCAGTTTTTTATGTTTTAAACGGTTGAAGTGACATGCCTTTCTTTTTTCTGTGTTGATATCAGAAGACAGACGAAGCCAGGCGGAGTACAAGAGAGACTCATAGACTGTGACATATGGTGAGTGGATGTCATTTTGTTCACAGTAACCACTGACACGAGCAAACGTAGCTTGGTTCTTTGGGTAACCAGAAATGTTTATGCTTCCTTCAATGTATCCACCAGTCTTTCTTCCAGCCAAGACATCCATCAAGGTAGTCTTACCAGCGCCACTGACACCAACTAAAGCTGTCAAAACACCAGGCCTAAAAGCACCACTAACATCTCGCAGCAACTGCAGGCGGCTTTCATCAACTCCTTGAGTCTTCATTTCCTGATAAAGACAAATTATTTTATATTAAGAAAGATGCATCAAGTGTTTATGATGTATTAGAATCATATGAGTTATTTTTGCTGGAAAGAAATCTTTAGGATAGTTGGCTTACTGCTGGCATGTCCACAGAGTAGTTCACATGGTTGAAAGCAAGTGATAACGGTTGGAAGGGTAAAACCATTCCTCGGCTGGCTTGATTGTTTGCAGCATTTTCAATTCCATGACTGTTTCTTTCTTGCATATCCACACCTATAATTTTTCATTGAAAGTCGGATATTAAGAATAATTTGATAGTAGAAGAGCTTTTTAATACAAAATCATTAGGAATTTAGTTTGCTGACCTTCAGAACTGGATGCCAATTGCGCCTTTGTTTTCTTTTTGGAGACCTCATCCGTAATCAGAGTTTTAGTATCACCAAAAGCTGAAGGTTTTCAAAAGAAATATGTCAAAAGAGGAATCATTTGACATAAATATTTGGAAATAAGAAAAACTGATTATCTACTTACGACTCAAATAGGTCAATGCTGCAACAAAGAGTACATTGAAAAGAAGAGAAAATGTCATGAGTGCTCCAATGCAAATCCAATACCAATATTCTTCCTTAAACAGGCCTCTTTGATCTAGAAGAACCTTCCCAACTGTGGAGTTTCCAAGAGGCTGTGAAAGAGAAGAAAAACCAGTTATCTTAAATGGTGAAGTAGTTTGTATGGAAAAAAAAAACACAGGTATTTTGTGCTTTGTTTACTTACTGCACTCCATCTATCATCAAGAAATTCATTAATGGCAATTGCATTTTGTCCATACATCATAGGAGAAACATAATAGCCCCAAATCATCCAAGGCTTAATGTCATCTGCATACCAAGAAAAAAATGGTTTCCATAAGAAGATGTCTTTAATAGCTACGAACCAAAGTATTTTCAATGATAAAACGTTCACAGTGGAAAGAAAATTCTAACCTTTGGCAACAATGTAACCACCAAGGACAAACACCAAAAGCAAGGTAAAAGATCCAATTGTGTTTGCAACAACATCAGTTCTTCCAAGGGCTGCAATGAAACGAAACAAGGAAAGTGCCATCTGATGAACACCGAAGAAGGCCAAGAACTGTTTAAAGAACCTGTGAATATTGAAGAAAAGTTATCAAATGATGAGAATTTTCAATTGTGTTTCCTGTGCACCAAATGTGAGCTAAATGAGAATTATGTTGAGATTTTCGCCCTTACCTTGCAGCAGAAGGTGCAAAACCAATGGTGTAGTATGTAAGAATGATCCAAATGCCTGATTCCAAAAATGAAATGGGAATCCTCAGAACCCAAATTGGCAATGCAAATGCCCAAGCAGGGTAAAACAACGAGTCCCTTTGTTTATAGAACACAGGAAGCCTGAAAACTGTCATGGCAAGCTCAGCCATCCCGTTGAACATGACATTAATAAGACTGAAAAAGAGTGCTCCCCAAAACTTAGATCCATCTTCTACACGGCCAGTTTTCATTTCTGTTCTTAAGAACACAGTCAGAGCAATTATAGCCATGATTGTGATCTGAGTAGTCTTGAAAATGTAGATAAAAGAGTTTCGCTTCATCAACATCCATTCCCTTGCAAACCCTGCCTTGAAGAGTTCCTTATTGGAGATACCATACTTTTCCTTCACAAGTGCAGCAGGATGAGTTGAGTCTTTATCATATGGAATTCTTTGATCTTCAGAAAGACTTTGACCAACATGAAAAGAGGTGAAGCCACTAGCAAAATCGGTCACAGAGATGTATCTATAAGGTTGGTTCTTTCTAAACCAGTACTGTTCTTGGTCCTTTTTGGAAGTAACTTCTTGCAGAAAGTCAGCAGCTCCTTTCCTATCTGGGCATTTGAACCCCATATGCTCGAAGAATTCAAGAACATTATTGCGAGGGCCTTGGTAGACAATCTGACCCTCAGAAAGAAGGATAATGTCATCAAACAAGTCATATGTCTCAGGTGCAGGCTGCAGAAGAGAGATGACCATTGTCACATCCATAATATGAACCATTTGCCTCATGAACTTGACAATCTGAAAGGTTGTGGAACTGTCCAACCCTGTTGATATTTCATCCATGAAAAATGCTTTTGCTGGTCCAACCAACATTTCTCCTGCATTATATCAATCAAAGATAATGCCAATTAGAGTTGTTTGTGAATACATTTAACAGTTTGAGGACAAACATGAACAGCTTAGCTTCATTGGCCAAGTTTATGTAATGTAAGGCAGCCACATACCAGTAGTTACACGCTTCTTTTGTCCACCTGAGATACCCCTTCTCATTTCATCACCAACCATAATATCTGCACAGATATCTAATCCAAGAATCTGAAATTTTTTAAAATGAACCATGTTAGCCTTGCAAAAATCAAGAGAAGAAAGACGCAAGCAATCTCAAAATGGAGAAGAACAAACCTTTAGAACATAATCAGTGATCAAACTGGTTTCTTGGCCTTCCATAGCTGTGGCTTTCATGAAGGCATCAATCTCAGAATCTGGTTTAATTCCAGCTGCTTTTTCCCGTCTAGACAACTCTACCAGCAAGTCATACCTTGTACCAACTCCTAAGCACCGCCCCGAAAAATCCAAAGTTTCACGGACTGTCATCTCACCATAGTGAAGGTCATGTTGACTAATATAAGAAGAGGTTCTCTGAGGTACAAACTCTTCAAATTCATGGCCACAGTATGTGACTTTTCCAGATACCTGTTTGTCAAAGTCGAACCCAAGTTATCAGTATAGACGTAATAACCAAACTTGTAAACATTTTAATACATCAGCCCAGTATTAAGAGAAGAGCACAAACCCTTAAATCATCATCAAGTTTTGCAGCAAGTGCTTTTAGTAATGTTGTTTTTCCAGATCCAGGCGGACCAAGAAGTAAAGTCAACCTGAAAATAAATCAATTTGAGTTATATAGCATTTGAAGGAGTTTAGATGGAAATTAGTAGAAGTTACCAATGAACATACCTTGAAGGTTTTGCTATACCACTCACACCTTGGAGTATCTTAACCACTCTTTTCTTTGATGGAGTGAGTCCAATCATTCCAATGATTCCCTATTCAAATGGGATTATAGGTTAGAGAACTGAGAATTTAAACCAAGAAATTAAGAGTAAAAAAAACAGAGTTATTGGTATGAGCTGAAATATTTGAAGTTACCTCAATCATGTTAAGACTGGAATTCAACAGTGTTGGAAGAGCTCTAGTTCCTACATATGCATCTCCCTCAATTGACAAATTCTGGAATCTAACTTCAACCTTAGGAATCTCAATCCCAACCCTGTTTTTTTCATAAACAAATATATCACGTTATGGATTTTGAAGATCTGGGACTGGGACATCAATACAAACACTTGTTAAACTCAAAACCAATTTTCGTTTTCGTTTTCGTTTTCCTTTTTCATTCATTTTCTCAGAAACCAAACAGTCAATAAACAATTACCTGTCATTTCTGGCCCTGAGTCTCTCCAAAAACTTCTCATTATCATCCTCAACAACTTTCAAAATACTCTCCATCAACTGCTTCTTGTCTTGATTACCAAGCTTAGTAACATCAACCTCTTCAAGCATCAACCTCCCATTACTCGTCACCTGAGTCAACATCCCTCTCCTCATCCTATCATAAGTCGGCAACCGCTCTATGGCCGCCCACCGGAGCTCCTCCTCGTCGTTCTCATGCGTCGACTGCCGTCCGCTCCGCTGGAACACGTCCGGCGCGTTCCACATTTCCCTCACACTGGTCGACCGCCAGCTACTACCCCGGCTGCTCGACTGCCGAGTCAAATCGTCCGCCATGGTAATATAGCTCGATCAAACTCAATCGAATCTTATCAACACCGACGTTAATCTTCTTCTTATGTACACTGTTTCATTCTCAAGAAAGAAAGATATTTATTTTGAGATGTGAATGAAAGATTTGTTTATAAGAGAACAGAAAGACAAAAGCCAAGTAAGCTATAATATATAGACAAATAGAAGAAGAATATACAAACGTTTGTGTCAGAGCTAACTGTTTTTTTTTCCATTATTATATATATTTTTGTTATAAATTATTTATTATAAAAACAATGATTTTTAATTATAAATTACTTACTATAAAGCCTTTGGTCAAAATGAGACTACTACTACGTATATATATATATATATATATAAAAAAAAAAAGATTCCAAACTCCAAAACCCGGCCATCTATTTGTGAAAACGTTCAAAGTCAATAATACAACTCCAAGTCTCACTTGCTTTGCCCTTTCAATAATTTTTTTTTTTTCACTTTTAAATATGGTTGTTGTTATAGGGAAAAAATAATGTAGAAAAAGCGTTAGCAATTACCGCACGTTTCGTTTGTTAATTATTGGTCTGTAACACGATAGAAGAAGCGCGTGTTGACATCGAACGTTTTGATTATTTGAAGAGTTAGTTAGTCGGCTCGTGACACGGTGGAAGAAGTACTAGCAAGTATGTTCCGTCTACTTGGAGAGCCAATTGACCGACTGGTGACATAGGGGCGAGATTGGGCGAAGGGACTCCTCCATGTGTGGCATGGATTGGATGTGTGTAATGGGTTGTTTGTGTTTAGATTTAGAATTTCGATTATTGAGAAATAGAGAAATGAGCGTACTATGATAATTGTGTTTGATTATTTGGAGAGTCAGTTAGTCGGCTCGTGACACGATAAAACAAGAACTAGCAAGTATGTTTTGTTTACTTGGAGAGCCAATTGACCGACTGGTGACATAGGGGCGAGATTGGGCAAATGGACTCGTCCATGTGTGGCATGGATTGGATGCGTGTAAGAGGTTGTTTGTGTTTGCGTTTAGATTTAGAATTTGGATTGTGGAGAAATAGAGAAAGGAGTGGAAATATGACAATTGTGTTTGATTATCTGGAAAGTCGTTAGTCAGCTTGTGACACGACGGAAGAAGAACTAGCAAGTATGTTTCGTCTACTTGGAGAGCCAATTAACCGACTCATGACATAGGGGCAAGATTGGGCGAAGGGACTCCTCCATGTGTGGCATGGATTGGATTTGTGTAAAGGGTTGTTTGTGTTTCGATTTAAAATTTGGATTGTGGAGAAATAGAAAAAGGAGTGTAAATATGACAATTGTGTTTGATTAGAAATAATTACTATTTATATAGAGTTAAATTAATCAATGATTTACAGAAATTTAAGGGTACAAAATTATAGGATGTATTTTACCATTTTTACTGGCCAGCTCATAGATTACAAAATAAGAAATATCTACCAAATCAGACGCTGTCTTGGAAAGAAGCAAAAGCCAGGTCATTTGTCACCTTCAAAGTCTTCTTCTACTTCTAGAAGGAATTTCTAGTTTATTTTACAACTATTTGATAAAAATAAAGAATTATTTATTATGGGATAATGTGTTTATGTATTTAATAGTAAATTCTTAGACCACTCTCTATAGCTGTACTATTTATTCCAATTTTATATCACAAATACACTATTTTTTTAATTTTATCTCAAACTACCACATGACTTTCTTTTTTACATTACCAAAACTTTATTTTAATATTTGCTTTATTCATTTAAATATTATATATCACTTTTAATAATATTTTTATATATTTTAATATTTAAAATAGTGAATTTATTATTTGATATCATATATTTTTGTAAAGTATCGTTTTTATACTTTCTTTTATCAATGATGCTTATATGTTACTTTGTATTTTAAAATCATACATATTTGATACCCTAAACTTATATTTAATAAAAAAAAATTGTCAATATAATCAAACTGTCACCAGTTATATGTAATTAAGTAATTAAATTTGAATTTGGAATTCATATAATTGAGAGTTGTTTGATTAAATTAGTAAAATTTTATTAATTAAATTTGAGTTTAGGATACTAAATATGTACGATTTTAAAATACAAAGTATCAAATATGTACGATTTTAAAATACAGAATACTAAATAAGCATTATTATAAACACATGGTATCAAAACAATACTTTACAAAAATTCAAACCTTTTAAAATATTTATCTGATGTCAAATGTAATTATACTCTACAATTAAAATATATATATATATAATTATATCTATTTAAAATTAACTCAAAGTTATAAAACAAACTAAAAAATAAATTAATTCAAAAATAATAAAATTATTATAATAACATTCATTTTAAATATTGTAGAGATTGAGAAAATATTTATATATATTGAGAAAATATATATATATATTATTGTATATATTTATGAAGGGAGAGATATATCTGTGCATGTGTATGCATATAAATATATGAAAAGAAAGAGAGAAAAAAAAACTAGATATACAACATGAATAGTATTCTATAACTCTACAGCATGAATAGTATATCGTGCTACTATTATATTAAAAAAATAACAAATTGTATGGGATCCTAATTTTAAAGGATTTATCATTGAAAAACTTGTATATTTAAAGCAAAAGAAAAACGAAGCAACTTAAAATTATTTTGCCCATTTATTAATGACGTAGATATGACATAGAAAAAGAATGAAGAAAAAAATGTTAAATTAAATAAAATGTATGCATATAAACAATCCTATATACATGTAGGCGGAATTAATATATAGAATGAACATATACAAAAAGAGGATCGAATATTGTATACCTCCAGCCATTGCAATTGATAACTTCGATCTAACTTTAGATCTACAAAAGAAAATAAACAAAAATTAGAACGAGTATACGGGTTTCTAAGCTCTCACTAACTCTTTTAGATGGAGTTACTAGAATAAGCAACGAGCTTGGGGACCGGTACTCTATATTTATAGAGTGAGACCTACCATCAGAGTCTCTGCTACAGATTAAGATATTTTCTCAATCAGTTGGGATATGAAAAATCGAGTAACAACAAAATCAGGCAACAAATAATGTTGACCATTAATTAGAATATTTTATCAATAAATTAAATATTGACTTTAATATATAAAATCAATTAGTTGTAACAAATTGATTTTATATATCAAATAAATAAATATTCTAACAAAAAAAACTCATGAGAAGGGAGAAAGTGTTGAATCTTCCTAGGAGTGCAAGGTCATATATATTATATATTCATATATGTTTATTTCAAAACAAACATTTTTTTTTAGAAATATCAAAAATTGATTACATTGTTGGATACATGTTATCAAATTTAATAAATTGCTTGATGTAGTTATTAAAATTAAACTTGTTGTCCATGATTTTATCATTGTCACATGACATTCATTAGAGAAGTAATTAAGCTTCTCTGAAGATAGTGAAGTTCTACAGAGCTCGCCCATAGCTCCTTCGAGTATGGTATCCGCCCTGGCAGGCCGATTTCCCCTTGGGCGTGGATGACTCCAAGTGAGGCCACATTCCGAGGACCACCCTAAGGGCCCTCTCGTCTTCTTGATCTGATAGTCCACCACGTTTAGGAGCTTTGTCCTCGGACCTGAAGGGAGTGTCAGGTGTCAATCACTGTAGGCTTGGGCCACCACAAGATTGTCTAACATCTTTTTGGGTGCCTCGAGTAGTGGTGTCGAGTTCGTACACTCGGTAATCGGTATCTCTCTCTCGAAGTGATTGGCTCGTCGATGTAACCTTAGGCCATGCTATTGTTCATGGATGCTTACTCCTGCCAGGTCATGCCTTTCAACTTGAAGTACGCATGTTAGCAATTGATCAACAGGGTGTTCAAGGACCAGATCATAAGGAATATAAAAGTCTACGTCGACGATAGTGGAGTCCAAAAAGGTCGAGGGGCACGTCGCTGATCTAGGGGAAGCTTTCTCCATTCTGCGCCAGTACAACATGAAGCTGGACCTGCAAGAATGGCCTTTTGGAGTCATTTTCGGAAATTTCCTATGACACATCATCAAGTCTAAAAGGATTGAAGAAAACCCAGACAAGGTCAAGGCTCTCAGGGTCCCCTAAAAGGACCAAGGACGTACAAGGCCTCACCAGAAGAGTCGGTGATCTCAGTCGCTCCATCTTAAAGTCCATAGATAAGTGCATCCTATTCTTCAACCTCCTCGGTGGTGGTGAGGTCATGATTAGCGAGACCATGATTGGCAAGGCCGCGATTGGCGAGTCCGCGAGTGGTGAGGGTTCAAAGTTCATCATCAATGATACTGACTAAAGTGGACGTAGGTCATCTTTTTGGGACCGAACCACTATAAACATTTGTTTCTTTCATTTATTATCACATTTATTTCTCTTTCTTATTATATTTTAATATAATGTTTGATTGATTAAATAAGTGTTACAAAAGGTGATTATTTAATCTAAGTGGAGTAATGTTATATTATTTTAAATAATATCATGTTAGATTAAATAAGGTGAAAAAATGTGATTCGTCACACAAATGTGATTTGTCACACCTTGTAACATATTATTGAGAGTCACAAAATTGGACACATGTGTGTACCCAAATGTGACATATTTTGGAGTTACAAATTTGTAACTGATTTTGTAACTCCGAAATATTGCCCATTACTGTGTAGATTTGTTGTTACACAATTTTTATTTTTATTTCTCAAAGCCATAAGAGAAATGGTTGTTGGAGACTTGGTTTTAACCCCAATAATGTGTTTGGGGTTACAAAATCAATTGTGAGTTGTTTGAAACTGTTTGGGAAAATTGCACGAAAATTGTGTGCTGAAAAAGGCTTGTGGCCGCGACAAGGGCATAGGTGGTGATGGACTCACGGCCACACTGACAGAGGACCACGGCCGCGGCAAGAAATGCCCTTGCCGTGGCCAGGAGAGCTGGCTGCCAATTTTCAGTTTTTCTAATTTTTCTTGAACGGCTCTAACAACTCAAATATCTCTCAAATCTCATTTTTAATTCCATAAACATCAAATTAATCATTGGTAATAGCCATGGGGGTTGGTGAAATTTGAAATTCAAAGGGTGTCTCAAAACTCTATAAATAAGTGTCTTTTGCTCACTTGTAAGACACGTCATTTTCTATCCACAAAACACTTGGCTGGAAAATACACCATAGATGTTTGATAATTTCAAAGAGTTATTTCCTTGAGAGATCCATTAGTACTTAGAGAATAGCGACAAATAAGCTTTTGGACAAAGGTTTTGAACCTTGTTCAAGTTAGTGATCCCTACTACTCTACACTTTGGTTGTGTGAAAGTTTATGTTCTTGTTATCCCCATTTCCTGTCAGGGTTTTGGGCCCTCGTCCCGGCCCACGGTCAGAGGGACCGGTTCGGTATTTGGGCCTAGTCCGCGAACTACGGACTGGGCCTGTGTAGAAGGGTCCAGGACGTCCCTCCGGGTTCATGTTCAGCTTGAACGGTCCCGGCACTGTCCGGAGTGCCCCGGACCATCGCGGCCATCGCGTCCCGGTCCCGGGCCCAGAATGGTCCAGGCCCGAAGTAAACGCAGCGGGCCAAAGGTAAACGAACCTGGACCGCTTCATCCCCAGGCTATGGGTCAGGCGTCCAGGACACTGAAGCCGCCTCATTTCGCGTGGGTCTTGTCCCCCCACTTTTCACCTGCAGAAAGGGTCTCCTTGGGATTATCTGCTGGCGTGTCAGGACTGCACAGCCAAGTACTCTGACCGGTCTTGTCCCCTGAATCGGCCTCGTGATTCGAAGTGGTCAGAGCCAAAGTGCCGTTTTGTCGGGAGAATGCTTGCATCTCAGGGCAACTAATTGGGCCTGAGCTGGTTCGGGTTTGGTGTTCTGTATATCTTTTTAGCTCGGGCCTCCACTAGGAAGGCCCCTTGTGCACATTCCCCAAATGGGTCCGGGTCAGGCCCGACCCAAACCTGATGTCCCCCTCGTCCTATAAATATAAGTTGTAATGCAACGTAGAAGAGAAAAAGAAGGCAGAAACTCTGCTCAAATACAGTTAAACAACTCCATTGTAAAAGCTTATCCTAGCTCTAATACAGATTTATATACAGACTCGTGGACTAAGGCTAGTTAACGCCCCAACCACGTAAAAATCTTGTGTCGATCTTCCATTCTCATTATTATTATCAGTAAATATCCTTCTTTAAGATAGTTGCCGAAAATCTCGGTTAACAGTTTGGTGCTTTCATTGAGAGCTGAAGGAAGCTAGCGCCAACGTCAGGCCTTTACTACGATGGTGAACACTCGTAACACCACCTTCGACCCTGCCAACCCGGAGCAGGGCAACGGAGACCCACTGCCTTCTTAGCGCATCCCTCAAAACCTGCTTGAAGACGTGCCTCCTCAGACGTCTCACCAAGATGAGTCGCAAGACTACGAGGGTGGGACAGAGTACGAAGTAGGAAACGAAGAAGAGTACTATGAGGAGGAGAACGGGGGGGAATATCATGATGAAGACGCGGATCCCGAGGTCCCTCGCGACAATCAGCAAGACCCGGAGGTGACTAAACTGAGGCAGCAGATCCGGGATCAGGAAGCCAGGATGGCTGAGCAGGCGGAGGCACACCGCCGGGTGCAAGAGTCTCTCCATGCCCTGCAAGCACTGATGGTCGCACAGGGCCCGGCGGCCAACCCCGCAGTTGGCCTGCACCCAGAAACGCAACAACCCGCTCCCCAAGCGCAAACCGGGGGCCCCAGGGGGGCCAGCCCGATCCGTTTCCCAGAGCCTCCCCCCGACACGGCTCCGAAAGTCCCGGACAGGGAGCGACGGACAACTCGGAAAAAGACTACCCCCGTCAGTAAAGCCGGGGCACGTTCACGGCCGTTACCTAGGAAAGAGAAGGTGTGCCCCGACCCAGGACGAGGCCCCCCAATCGATCCGTAGGGGGTACGGCCGCAGGACGGTCAGCCCCGGCCCGCCCCAAGGGCGAACGGGAGGGAAAAGTCTTTGCACCCGAGTGCCTCGGTCAACAAGAACCGTCAGGAACGATCCCGCCGCGAGGATCGTGACGCTCTCAGCTCCGGGGACGACACTTCCCGGGTAGATTTACGTGACGGACTAAATGCCCGAAAAGAGCGGGCCCGCAAGCAAAAAATCCTTCCTCGAAACGGCGACCTCAGGAACGACATAAACGACAGGCGGAACGAGAGAATCCCCCTGGAGGACGGCGCGGCCAGGCAGCTCATGGAGCAAATGGCAGCATTAAAAAAGGTCACCAACCGCTTGGTCCGCAAGCAAGAGGGCGCGGACACTGACTCTGACGAAGAGGACAAGGAGCCGTGCGCGAGACATATCCTAGACGCCGTGTTGCCCAAGGGGTTCAAGATGCCAAGTCTCACCGCCTACACTGGAAGCACGGACCCTAGGGATCATCTGTCCCGGTACAACCGACTCATGACCGTGGCTCACGTCAGCGACAACGGCAAATGCCTCTGCTTCTCCATCACGTTGGGCGGTCCCGCCGAAGAGTGGTGGAAAAGGCTTAAACCGGGGTCCATCCAAACATGGTCCGGGCTACAGTCGGCTTTTCGGAAGCAATTCGTGGCCACCATGAGGATGGACATGCAAATCAGTGCCCTTGCCAATATTAAGCAAATGCCCGCAGAAACACTGAGGGCCTACATCCAGCGCTTCACTGAAGAAGCCTCCAAGACAAAGGTCGACGACGGACAGCGCCTGATGGCACTACAGTCTGGAATCCGGGCCGGGTCCCCGCTCTGGGACGACATGCAGCGCAATAAAGCCGCCACCCTAGAAGAATTTATTAGGAGGGCCCAAGGATTCATCAACTGGGAGGAGGCCCAGATCCAGGCCTTCGGATGGCCCTCGGCTCCTCATCCAGTCCCTCAGACGATTCCAGGAGGTGCGGGACATTTCCCCGCGCAGTCCTACGCATCGCCCCCCATCGTCCCGGGGGCGGTTGTCGCGCCCGGCATTAGTTACACGCCTACGGTGTACAGTCCTGCCGCTTCGGGATACGCCCCGGCCCAGTCAACGCCCTTCTCCGGGTATGGTGTCGCGCCAGCAGGGCACAGCATGGCCCCCGTCGTGGCCCAACAATCGCAGACCGGGGTAACCGAGGCAAGCGTGAATCCCTCCCGGAGTAAGCGGGCCGGCAAAGGCCAGAACCGGCCGGAGTCGGCCAAAAAAGGGAAGAGGGGCTATGAGCCCCAATACTCGGAATACACTAACTTGGTGGATACCCGGGAAAACATCTACCTGGCTACAGAAAGAGCGGTCCATTACCGGAAACCTAGCCCCATGTTTAGGGGGGGGGGGGGAGGAACCCCAGAGACACCAGCAAACGGTGCGCCTATCACAAAGATGTGGGCCACACCACTGACGAATGTCGGCAGCTCAAAGATGAAATTGAAAACCTCATCAAGCTGGGACACCTCCATCAGTGGGTAAGGATGCCCATAGGCGTCCCGGGCATGACAGCAAATCCCGGGCAGTCTGCGGCGCCGACAACGACTCGTGCATACCCGCCCCAGGGAGGGTATGCGCAAGGGCTCCCGGCACAGACCCCTCAGGGGGCCGTCGCCACGCAGGCCCCCGGTCCTGGGATACCCTATCCTTCCGGGGCAGCGCCCCCTCGAGTGGACGGGCACGTGTCAACCATATCAGGCGGACCCCACCTAGGAGGCCCTTCGAAGAATGATCAAAAGCGCTATCTGAGTGAGCTGGACCATGACCAAGAAGTTTGCGCCCTCGTCCAGGCCCCTGCTCAGCGCCCCAAACTGATGAACCTCCCCATCACGTTCACGGAAGACGACGCCCGTAACGTCCATTTCCCGCACCACGACCCACTGGTCATAGATGCTCAAATTGCCAACAAGATGGTGTCCCGAGTGTTGGTGGATGACGGAAGCTCCGTCAACTTGTTGTTCAAATCCGCCTTTGCCGCCATTGGCCTGACGGAGGCTGATCTGGCGTCGTGCCCGACCCAAATCTACGGCTTCAACGGAGACGCACTCCTCCCCATGGGAAAGGTCCAGCTGCCTGTTACTCTGGGGGACACATTGCAGCAATCGTTCAAGTTCTGCACCTTTGTGGTGGTGGATTGCCCGACCGCTTACAACGCCATCTTTGGCCGGCCTGCCTTGGTCGAGTTCGGGGCCATCACCTCCATCCGCCATCTATGCATGAAGTTCCCGTGCAGCAACGGAGGGATTGGGACGGTCCGCAGAGACCAGAAAAGCGCGCGGAAGTGTTACCATATCTCTGCCAGTCCCGTTTGTATGGTCCGGGATGAGCCCGTCAAGCCGGCACTCCGCCCGCCCGAGCAAGCTATCCAGGACGAAGACGATCTGGACCCACGGTTGGGAGAGGAACGCACCCTTGAGCCAATGGACGAAATAGAAGAGGTATGCATCAGCGAGTCCGACCCTGCCAGGGTCATCCAAGTGGGAAAGAGCCTGCTGGAAGACATTCGGGCCGCCATTATCGCCCAAGTCAAGGAAAATCAGGATCTTCTGGCATGGTCCCACTCCGATATGACCGGGATCGACCGCAATATCATATGCCACGCGTTGAGTATTAACCCAAACGCAACCCCGGTCCGCCAGAAGCGCAGACCTTTGGGGACGGAAAGGGCCGAGGCCCTCAAGCTGGAGGTAGAGAAGTTGTCTTCCATTAACTTCATCCGCGAAGCCGTGTACCCCATATGGCTGGCCAACCCAGTCTTGGTGCCGAAGCCTAACGGGACGTGGAGGACCTGCATCGACTTCACGGACCTCAACAAAGCATGTCCGAAGGACTGTTTCCCGCTCCCCCGGATAGACCAAATGGTGGATGCTACGTCCGGTTACGAGATCTTGAGTTTCATGGACGCCTACTCAGGCTACAACCAGATCTCCATGCACGTGGCAGATCAGGAGCACACCAGTTTCCAAACTGACAAGGGCATCTACTGCTATGTCGTCATGCCTTTCGGACTCAAGAATGCCGGAGCAACCTACCAGAGGCTCGTCAATCGAATGTTTAGGGCCCAGCTGGGGCGAAACATAGAAGTATACATCGACAATATGCTGGTCAAATCCAAGATGTCGCGGGAACATTCGAGCGATTTGGCGGAGGCTTTCGCGGTTATCCGGAAGTACGGGATGAAGCTGAACCCTAAGAAGTGCACCTTCGGCGTCGCATCCGGGAAGTTCCTGGGCTTTATCGTGAGTTCCCGAGGAATTGAAGCCAACCCCGAGAAGATCAAGGCCCTGATCAACATGGCCTCTCCCCGGAAGCACAAGGACGTTCAAAGCCTGACGGGGCGAGTGGCCGCCCTAAGCCGTTTTGTCTCCAAGGCCACGGACAAGTGCGTCCCTTTTTTCAACGTCCTCCGGGGAAGCCAGCGGTTCGAATGGTCACCCGAGTGCGAAGAAGCCTTCCAGAAGCTGAAAGAGCACTTGGCCAAGGCCCCCATCCTGGCGAAGCCAGTCGAAGGAGAGCCTTTGTACTTATACCTGGCCGTAACCGAGCACGCCATCAGCGCCGCGTTGGTGCGCGAAGAGGAGAGGACTCAACTCCCGGTGTACTACGTGAGCAAGCAATTACTAGACGCCGAATCTAGATACCCACTAATCGAAAAACTGACTTTCTGTCTGCTGACGGCATCCTGGAAGCTTCGACCTTACTTCCAGGCCCACACGATAAAGGTCTTAACCAACCACCCCCTGCGGCAGGTGTTGCAGAAACCTGAGGCGTCGGGGAGACTCCTGAAATGGGCCATGGAGCTGAGCCAATTTGATATATCTTACGTGCCCCGGGTGGCCATTAAGGGACAGGCCCTGGCCGACTTCATCGTCGAATGTTCCGGGGTCACCCCAGAAGAGAGTGCCCCCGCGGCCCGCACTTCTCCCGTTTGGAAAGTCTTCGTGGACGGAGCATCGAACGAGAACGGGGCCGGCGCCGGGATCATCCTGGTATCCCCGCAGGGGCATCAGCTACAAAACGCCCTCCGTTTCCAGTTCCAAGCGTCGAACAACGAGGCGAAGCATGAGGCCGTCATAGCCGGCTTGCGTCTGGCCCGAGAAGTAGGGGCGGCGAACCTCGAAATATACAGCGATTCTCAGCTGGTAGTCAGACAGATTTCGGGGGAGTATCAGACCAAGGGAGAGCGAATGGCGGCATACGTAACCCAAGCGAGGGAGATGCTCTAAGCGTTCGCGGCGCATTCCATTCGCCAGATACCCCGGGAGAAGAACGTCTTTGCGGACACATTAGCGAAGCTAGCAACCGACGCAGAGGCCGAGTTGGCCGGGCTGGTCCCCGTCAACCATCTCCCCGTCCCAAGCATAGGGACTCCGACCGTCCATGCCGTCGATCACTCCAATTCATGGATGGGGCCGCTGATCCGCTACCTGTCCACCGGGGAGGTTCCGAACGAGCGAGCCGCGGCCAGGAAGCTCCTGTACCAGGCCCACCGATACGTCATGATGGACGGGATACTTTATCGCCGGGGACTGTCTATGCCTTACCTCCGGTGCGTGTCCGGGACTGAGTTGGGCGCCATCATGCATGAGGTCCACGAAGGCTTTTGCGGAGATCACACAGCCGGACCCAGTTTGTCCAAGAAGATTCTGCGCCAAGGATACTTCTGGCCCACCATGAAAAGGGACTGCATAGACTACGTCCGCAGGTGCGAACAATGCCAGAGGTACGCGAAGATCCCTCGGGCCCCCCCAATAGAGATAACCTTGATGAACAGTCCCTGGCCCTTTGCAGTGTGGGGGATCGATCTTGTGGGATCCCTCCCAACCAGGAGAGGAGGGGTGAAGTATGCCATTGTGGCGGTAGACTATTTCACGAAATGGGTTGAGGCGGAGCCTATGAACACGATCACGTCCAAGAAGGCCTTAGATTTCGTCGTTAACAACATAGTGTGTCGGTATGGCCTCCCCTACAAAATCGTGTCTGACAACGGGAAACAATTTGACACCCTCCACTTCACGGATTTCTGCGAGAGGCACGGTATAGTGAAGAGTTTCTCCGCCGTGGCCAGGCCCCAAGCGAACGGACAGGCCGAAGCCGTGAACAAAATCCTAAAAGGGACACTGAAGAAAAAGCTTCAGGCCTGTAAGAGCAAGTGGCCCGAAGAGCTCCCCCGCATGTTGTGGGCCTACCGGACAACCGAACGGACATCAACCGGACACACCCCATACTCAATGACGTACGGATGCGAAGCCGTCATCCCAATTGAAACGACCATCCCGTCCCATCGTCGCGACACGTATGATCCCACCCAGAACCATGCCTTACTCCAAGAATCTCTAGACCTTATCGAGGAAATCCGGGAAGAGTCGCAGGTGCAGTTAAAGATGTACCAGGGCAAGATCGCTCGGCACTTCAACTCCAGAGTCAAGAGCCGTAAGTTCGAAACCAGCGATCTGGTCCTGCGGAGGGTCTTCCCTGCCACTCAGGATCCGGGGGTAGGGGTTCTGGGCCCCAATTGGGAAGGGCCGTATGAGATCCAGCAAGAAGCGGCTCGATGGTTCCGAGGTTCCGCGAGCCTGGAACGCAGAACACCTCCGTAAATACTACCAGTAGCCTAAGGGCTCGTCCGAGTTTAATGTTTACGATGTAACATGTACGCCTCAGGGCTAATTCCCTTTTTTAGAACAATGAAAATGACGTGTGCAAAACGTCATAAAGGGCTATTATTTCCATGAAAATGTGTGCCTCAGAGCTATTATCTCAAGTGACCCCAGACCAGTCTCTGCTCACTTGCGGGGGGTGTCATCCCAGGCGCAAAAATAAAAAAGGGAACCGAGCCCAAGGCCGGTCCCACCACGAACGAACGACGTCCGGGGGTATAAATAAAAGGGAACCGAGCCCAAGGCCGGTCCCACCCCGGACGAACGATGTCCGGGAGTATAAAAATAAGAGGACCGTGTCCAAGGCCGGTCCCACCCCGGACGAACGACGTGCAGGGGTATAAATAAAAGGGAACCGAGCCCAAGGCCGGTCCCACCCCGGACGAACGATGTCCGGGAGTATAAAAATAAGAGGAGCGTGCCCAAGGCCGGTCCCACCCCGGACGAACGACGTCCGGGGGTATAAATAAAAGGGAACCGAGCCCAAGGCCGGTCCCACCCCGGACGAACGATGTCCGGGAATATAAAAATAAGAGGACCGAGCCAAAAGCCGGTCCCACCCCGGACGAACTACGCCCGGGGGTATAGAAGTAAAAGGAGCCCAAGGCCGGTCCCACCCGGACGAGCACCGTCCGGGGGTATAAAGTCTGTCCGACCCGGACGTGTTGATCCTCGGAGCACAGAAGCATCAGGTCAACCCCGGAACAAACCCACGACCTAAAATTCCAGGGAAAGCACACTCCGGGTTAAACAAAGTCCCAAGGGCCCCGAACAGAGCAAAGACTAGTCGTTGGGTCCAGTCCCGGCCGTTGGAACCGGGACAAACCCCCTGCAATCAGTTAGTCGCGACATCAACTTCTTACTGAATGGTGAAAGGAGAAATCTTTTAAAAACCAAAGGAAGAAGAAGTGTTTGAAATTAAATTACAAGCTAAACTAATTAACAAAAAGAACGAGGCCGAGACAAGGGCCTACAGCGCGTCCGCCCGGAGGTCCGCATCCTCCCTCTCCTTGGCCTCGTACTCGGCACGCTTCGAGTCGGGATCGGGGAAGATAAGGAGGTTCATGTTCTTGTCCTTGCACCAGGCCATATAAATGGCCTCGTTAAAGGTGACATCCACTAAGTTGTCGGCCTCCTCCTTCTCCCGACGGGTGGTGTCGTGTGCCGCCTTCTCCTGAAGAAGGGAGTCACCCAGCTCAAGAACACGGGCTTTCAGGATCCGGATCTCCTCCTTGTCCAGGACGGACTGTGCCGCAGCCGTCTCCAAGAGAGTCGCCCTTTCGTCAGCAACCTTCGTCGTCCGGGACAACTCCTCTTCCACCCCGGTCTTGGCACGGCTAATTTCCTCGCGCTCCGCCTTCGCGCGGGCCAGCTCTTCTTGGAGGCGGGCTGTCTCCTTGCTGAGATTTTCCTTGACGGTCTCCCTCTGGTTCACGGCCGCCTCTATTTCCAGCTTGGCCGTCTCCATCTTGAGGGCAAGCTCGGTGATAAGTATATTTTTGTATAAAGTTTACCTTTCTACTTATCAGATTTTGTGTTCATAAGTAGTGTGTTTGGGGATAGTTAGAATCATTTTGTTAATTTGTTTCATTTAATCTAAATCATTATTTTTAAGGATATTTGTATATTTTTGATGATTTTTGGTTGAATGATGATTTTGTAGGATTCTAACCATTGGAGTAAAGTGTTAAAGAGAAGAAAAATCGAGAAAAGAACAAAAGTACAGAAATCTGAGAGCTTACCGCTACAGGGAAAAGTCCCTGCCGCTACGAGGCAAGTCAGAGAGGTCCTTGCCGCTACAGGGAAAAGTCCCTACCGCTACGAGGCAAGTCAGAGAGGTCTCTGCTGCTACAAGAGAAACAGAGAGTCTCGTGCCGCGGCAAGGAAATATGGCTGCCGCGGCACGCGTTTGAATTCAAATTTAAATTCGATTTTTCTTAATTTTTGGACGGGAAATAAAAGGGGGATTAGGTCATATTCGTGAAAGAAGGTTTTGAATTACGTTTTTAGAGAGAGAGAAACTCAGAGAGAGCCTTGGAGGAGAAGGAAGATTGCAATCAACATCTCAATAGTTTTCTTCTTCCCCTACTCTATTATTCTTTATCTATGTTTATGTTTTTAATCATGATGAAGATTGTTGGCTAGTTTCTTTTAGGTTAAGGGTTATTCAAAACCCAGACATGATTGTTTGATTTCAGATGTGAATATTATTTCTTGATTTCCCTAATATTAAATTGATTCTATTTTTCTATGCCTATTGTATGAATTTTGTGATTCCTTGTTAGGGTGTACAACTAATTAGGGTTTACATTATTTCATTATCATTTTAGAATTTCTATTCACCTAATAGTTTAGGGTTCTAAGTATTTGTGATGAAGAATAGAACCTAGGTTAAATGAATTAAATGCTTCATTGATTTATTGCCTAGATTAACCTATCTCCACTGTTGTTAATGCTTTTACTAAATTAAATGAATTGTATGCTTAATAGGTTTGTTATTTGGTAAAAAGAATTAATTATTGAGCGCTTAGCCGTAATTGATTGTGATAGGGAGATTGGGATAATTGACTGCTTAAGCGTTATCTGCAGGGTTAATAGTTTAATTGGGAATCGGAATAATATTCATGCATGACTGTCTGAGGTGGAGAATAATTCTTAACTGTCTTTAAAATCGTTGTTAATCTCTTCTTGCTATTAACTGTTTTCTTAATTCTTGCTTTTACTTTTACTTTCCAAAACTCCCCTTTCCAATTTAACTTTGTTAAGCTTTTGTGAATAATAAACTGAATATAGTTCCCTTGGGTTCGACCTCTATTTGCCGTTATACTAAATAATTGGTTTTAGAGTAAATAAAATATTTGTTAAATTTGGTACGCAATACGACACGCATCAAATTTTTGGCGCCGTTGCCGGGGAACTATTTAATTCTTTTTATTATTCATATTGGTTTACGCTTACTAACTTGATTTCTCTTGGCATCTCAGAGTTATATGTCTGGCAAAGACACTCAGAACAGGTTGGAGGCAATCAAACAGTATCTTGCTACTTCATCTTCTTCTCGGACTTCGCGGACTATTACTGATAATCCACTCTTTCAACGTCTTGCTCATCAAGTGGATCCTGTGAAAGTGCCCTTACCATCTCACGACTCAGATTCAGACAATTCTATTACATCTTACAGAAATATGGCACAAAATAGGACGTTGAAAGAGTTGGCTGCGCCAGATATTGATCAACAACCGCTATGCATTCAATATGCACCTCTTGATGTGAATTTTGAGCTTAAGTCGGGCCTCATTCATCTATTGCCATCGTTCCATGGGCTGCCTGGTGAGGATCTGAATAATCATCTCAAGGAGTTCCATATTGTATGCTCCAGTATGAAGCCAGCCTCAGTGACAGAAGAACAGATAAAACTCCGAGCTTTTCCTTTCTCTCTAAAGGATTCAGCAAAGGAGTGGCTGTATTATCTCCCCCCTGGTACTGTGGAGACCTGGAACACTATGAAGACCTTGTTTTTGGAGCGGTATTTTCCAGCGTCTAAAGTGGGGAGTATAAGGAAAGAAATTTGTGGCATCAGGCAGGCTGTGGGAGAATCACTCTATGATTACTGGGAACGCTTTAAGCGGTTGTGTGCTAGTTGTCCTCACCATCAGATCAGTGAGCAACTATTGATTCAATATTTCTATGAGGGATTACTGCCGTTGGACAGAAGTATGATTGATGCAGCCAGTGGAGGGGCACTAGTGGACAAGACTCCTGCAGCAGCCAGGAGCTTGATTTCTAATATGGCAGCTAATTCCCAACAGTTTGGTATTCGCCAGGAGCATATGTCAACTTCAAGAAGGGTTAACGAGGTGCAAACTACTGTTGATAATCAACTTGGTCAACAGATAGCTCAACTGACTTCAGTGGTACAACAATTAGCTTTGGGCCAACAGGTGCGGCCATGTGGAATCTGTCAAGTAGTGGGACACCCTACTGATACGTGCCCCACTCTAGTAGAGGGAGAAACTGAGGGTGTTAACGCTGTAGGAAATTTTCCTGGTCAATTACGTCAGATGTATTATGAACCATTTTCACAAACCTATAATCCTGGCTGGCGTGATCATCCAAACCTTCGATATGGGAACCAACAGCAACTAGCTCCACAACCAATAGCAGCAAGACCACCTGGTTTCACTACACAACAGAGGTCTCAAAATAATTATGTACCTAGACCATCACAACCACCGCAGGCTACTCCACCACCAAATGCTAAACCTTCTACTGAGGATTTAATCAATGCTCTTGCCACAAATACTCTTCAATTTCAGCAAACCACCCAAGCTTCCATCAAGAGTTTGGAGAATCAGGTGGGACAATTAGCGGCATCATATAACCGGTTGGAGGCTCATCTCTCAAATAAATTACCTTCACAACCTGAGATGAATCCCAAAGAGAATGCTAGTGCAGTAACTTTGCGTAGTGGGACGCGATATGATCCACCTAATCCTCCAGTGCCCAGTACATTGTCATCCAAGCCACAAGTTGATTGCTCAGTCAATGATGATGTTCCATCAAAGCCAACCACCCCTACACAACTCAGCCCTAAGCCTACTATTGTCATTCCACCTCCATTCCCAAGCAGACTGAAAAAGACTAAAAAGGAAGAGGTTGACAAGGAGATTCTTGATACATTCCGAAAGGTAGAAGTGAATATTCCTCTTCTTGACGCTATTAAACAAGTGCCGCGCTATGCCAAGTTCCTGAAAGAGTTGTGCACTAATAAGCGTAAGTTGAGGGGTAATGAAAAAGTTAGTGTGGGGGAGAATGTTTCCGCAGTTCTACAAAAGAAGCTTCCACCAAAGTGTAAGGATCCTGGTACTTTTACTATCCCTTGCACTATTGGGAATAAAAGAATTGAGCGGTGTATGTTGGATTTGGGAGCCTCTATCAATGTCATGCCATTCTCCATTTATGCTTCATTGAATCTCGGTCCACTTGAAGAAACGGGGGTGATTATTCAACTTGCTGATAGGTCGAATGCTTATCCCAGGGGTGTAATAGAAGATGTTTTAGTTCAAGTTAATGAATTGGTGTTTCCGGCTGATTTTTATGCTCTTGATATGGAAGATGAATCTATTCCATGCTCCACTCCAATTTTGTTGGGAAGGCCATTCATGAAAACTGCGAGAACTAAAATTGATGTGCATGACGGTACGTTGACCATGGAATTTGATGGGGAAACTATTCGATTTAATATTTTTGAGGCTATGAGATATCCAAGTGATGTGCACGCTGTTTACTCTATTGATGTGTTGGATAGTCTTTCTCAACGAGTTTTAGATTTGCATAGTGAAGATGATTTGGAGGTTGTGTTGAGAGAGCATCTTGTGTTGACCGATGAAGATTTGTCTCATGAGATCATGGATGTTATAACCACACTCAATAGTGGTTTTGACAAGACTTTTAAGAAGGTTGCATTTCTTGATTTGCCGATTTCTAATGAGAAATTGCAGCCATCAATTATTCAAGCTCCTACACTTGAATTGAAGCCTCTTCCGGAGCATCTCAAATATGTTTACTTGGGGAAGAACGAGACACTTCCTGTTATAATTGCAAGAAATCTTAACCAAGGCCAAGAAGACAAATTAATGAGAGTACTCCGAGAGTATAAAACAGCCATTGGTTGGTCTATTGCGGATATAAAGGGGATTAGCCCTTCCATGTGCATGCACCGAATTTTACTTGAAGAAGGGTTTAAACCAACACGTGAGGCGCAACGGAGATTAAACCCACCAATGATGGAAGTTGTGAAGAAGGAGATTCTGAAGCTCCTTAGTGTGGGTGTGATTTACCCAATCTCTGACAGTAAATGGGTGAGTCCAGTTCAAGTGGTACCCAAGAAGTCTGGCATTACTGTGGTGAAGAATAATGAGAATGAGCTAGTTCCAACTCGAGTTCAAACAGGGTGGCGGGTGTGTATTGATTACCGCAAGCTAAATTCGACAACTCGGAAGGATCACTTCCCCCTACCATTCATTGATCAGATGCTTGAGAGATTGGCTGGCCACCCCTATTACTGTTTCTTAGATGGTTATTCGGGGTATAATCAGATTGTCATAGCCCCAGAAGACCAGGAGAAGACGACCTTCACATGTCCCTTTGGCACATTTGCTTTTCGGAGAATGCCATTCGGTTTATGCAACGCTCCTGCTACATTTCAGAGATGTATGGTTAGTATCTTTTCAGATTACATTGAGAGCATTATTGAGGTGTTCATGGATGATTTCAGTGTATATGGCGATTCATTTGATAAATGCCTGCATAATCTTACTTTGGTTCTCAAACGCTGCATTGAGACCAATCTAGTTTTGAATTGGGAGAAATGCCATTTTATGGTACAGCAGGGGATTGTTTTGGGACATGTTATCTCGGAAAAAGGAATTGAAGTGGACAAGGCCAAAGTTGATCTCATTCGGTCTTTACCACCTCCATCTAGTGTCAAGGAAATACGGTCGTTTCTTGGTCATGCGGGTTTCTATCGACGATTTATAAAGGACTTCTCTAAAATCTCTACACCACTGTGCAAGCTCCTCCAAAAAGATGTTAAGTTCGAGTTTGATGAGAAGTGTCTACTGGCCTTTAACATATTGAAAGAATCGTTGACTACAGCTCCTATTATCCAGCCACCGAATTGGGAGTTGCCTTTTGAGCTTATGTGTGACGCTAGTGATTATGCAGTGGGTGCAGTCCTAGGGCAGCGGGTTGGTAAGCTTCCTCATGTGATTTACTATGCTTCTAGAACTCTAAATGATGCACAGTTAAATTACTCTACCACTGAGAAGGAACTATTGGCGGTTATCTATGCTTTGGAGAAGTTTCGTTCTTATTTGATTGGGACGAAAGTAATCATATATACCGACCATGCTGCTCTTAAATATTTGCTAGCAAAGAAGGAGGCAAAACCAAGACTTATTCGGTGGATTTTATTGTTACAAGAGTTTGACTTGGAGATAAAAGATAAAAGCGGCTCGGAAAATCTAGTGGCTGATCACTTGAGTCGGTTGATTCGGGAGGAGGAGTTCTTACCATTGCATGAGCGGTTTCCAGATGAGCAACTCCTTGCCATGCAAGAAGTTATTCCTTGGTATGCCGACATTGTAAACTATCTTGCTTCAAAGGAGTTACCAAGTGATCTCACACAAGCACAACGGAACAAGATTAAGCATGATGCTCGCCACTATATATGGGATGAACCTTATCTTTGGAAGTATTGTACTGATCAAATCATTCGTAGGTGTGTACCGGAATCTGAATTTCGTTCCATCCTTGCTTTTTGTCATGCTTATGCTTGTGGTGGACACTTTGGACCTAAGAGGACAGCTCGTAAGATATTTGACAGCGGTTTCTATTGGCCCACAATTTTCAAAGATGCTTATGCTTATTGTAAGGCATGTGATCGTTGTCAACGAGTTGGTAACATAACAGCCAAGGATCAAATGCCTCAAACTCCCATTTTAATTCTTGAGATCTTTGATGTTTGGGGTATGGATTTCATGGGACCATTCCCATCCTCTTTCGGCTATGAATATATTTTATTGGCGGTAGATTACGTGTCTAAATGGGTGGAAGCAATTGCAACTAGAACGGATAATTCAAAAACAGTAGTGGATTTCATTCGCTCCAACATTTTTGTGCGTTTTGGTACACCTAAGGCTATACTTAGTGATCGAGGCACTCATTTTTGTAACAAGAGTATAGAAGCATTGTTTCGACGCTATAGGGTAACTCACAAGGTGACAGTTGCTTATCATCCATAAGCCAACGGGCAAGCGGAGGTTTCTAATCGTGAAATCAAATTGATCCTTGAGAAAACTGTAAATTCAAACCGGAAAGATTGGAGTACAAGGCTTGATGATGCCTTGTGGGCGTATCGAACGGCATATAAAACACCTATCGGTATGTCACCTTATCGGTTGGTCACCTTATCGGTTGGTGTATGGTAAACCTTGCCATCTACCGGTGGAGCTAGAGCATAAGGCGTGGTGGGCTGTAAAGAAGTGTAACTTGGACACGGTTGCTGTAGGACAACAAAGAATGCTTCAATTGCATGAGTTAGAAGAAATACGCAATGAAGCATATGAGAGCGCGAAAATCTATAAGGAGAAAACCAAAGCTTTTCATGACAAACATATTCTTCGGAAGAGCTTTGTGGAAGGTCAGAAAGTCCTCATGTATCACTCTCGCCTTAAACTCTTTCCTGGGAAGTTGAAGTCTCGCTGGTTAGGTCCTTTCATTGTTACCAAGGTTTTTCCTCATGGAGCGGTCGAAGTTGTAAGCCCAAGCACGGGGAAGTCTTTCAAGGTGAATGGCCAGAGACTGAAGCCTTATTATGAGTCAATGGCCGAGGAGGAGCAAGTTCATGTGATGTACCTTGAAGACCCAGTTTATGTCAATGAAGATTGAAGTTCTGAGTCGAGCTAGCGACGTTAAACGTAGCAATCTTTATTGTTTTCAGTTTTAATTATTTTCTTTATTTTTATTTTTAAGTTGAACATTTAGTTATTTCAATTTAGTTATCTCTCTCTTTGAACCGTGAAAACCGTGAAAAAAAAAAAGAAGACGGAAAGCAGAAAAATGTATCTTGCCGCGGCAAAGAAATGTTCCTGCCGAGGCCCATGCCCCAGAATACAACCCGAGAGCCTCCTGCCGCGGCACGTAAAACCCCCTGCCGCGGCACGAGAGGAATTCTCCAAACAGCGAGGAGTCTGCCGCGGCACAGAAAATTGGCTGCCGCGGCACGTGATCGATCCCACAGTCCGTGAGCCTCCTGCCGCGGCACGTAAAACCCTCTGCCGCGGCACGTGCCCAGAAATCCCTAAAACCCCTTTTTCTTTCCCTTTTCTCACCCATCACTCTCCCTCTTACCTTCTAAAAACTACCCACCGATTTTGCCATCCCATTCTCCATCTTCATTCCTCTCCTCTCAATCCCTACACATAATCACCCCATTCCTCATACTCATCCTCACTTCTCACCCTCATTAATCCAAAGACCATGCTTATTTCATCTATCCATTATACCCATCTTCCTCATCATCCATTATACCCATTCCTCAAAATCACCATCATTAGCCACCCATTACTTTCATTACCGACTAACGCTCATTGGGTAGGCTTTGCTCGGGATCAAGCATCATCAAGCACATTTGCATCATCTTTGGGTTGGATTCAAGGTATTTTTCTCTATTTGCAAGCTTTGATTGAGGTTTATCAACTTCTAATTCCTCTGAGAGTGGACGGGTTTTGTTGGATCTCCTTCTTTGATTTTGATTTCTGTGGTGAAAATGCTTGTATATTGAGTGTATCTACATCTTGGGGGTAGTTGATCAAGCCATACACTTGTGATCTCTGAAGTTTAAACTGTGCACTCTACATGTTCGATGAAATGCCACAGTGAGTTGAATAGTTAGATTTGAGCGTGTTACATCTTCTGCTTTGTGCTGTGCCATTAATTATTAATCATTACCACTTTGAAGGCGTTAATCCTCAATTATTGCCTGTGATATAATGTCGAGCAAGAGATCACGCACTGACCATGCAGGCCCGTCTACCACAGCCAAAGTCAAGTATGATGCAAAGAAATTCACTTCAAAAGAAGCGTTTGAAAGCTACAAGGATGCCATTGATAAGAAGAAGGCATGGGTGGTAGAACGGGGCCTTAATCTAGACATGCATCATCCTTATCCAAGGTTGATGAGTATCATCGAGCAGAGGGGTTGGCAAAGACTGTGTGCCCAACCACAGCCCGCGGTGGTATCGATTGTTCGTGAGTTCTATGCTAATGCAATCGACCGCAAGAATTTACAGGTAATGGTTAGGGGTGTTCCTGTTACCTATTCTGCCTCTGCCATTAACCGTTACTATGGCTTGCCAGACATTCCCAATGACGAATTTAATGCTTCTGAATCAAATCTGGATCCTAATGCCATTATCCAAGCCATTGGCATTAGCGGGGCGCGGTGGAGGACGACTGAGAATGACACTGCTCATAAACTGGAGTCCAAATATATGGACTATGAACTCAAAGTGTGGCACCGTTTTGTTGGGGCAAAATTGTTCCCCACAAAACACTTTGGGACAGTGGATGTGGCGTGTGGGAACTTGTTGTACGCCATTGTAACCAACAAGTCTATTGATGTTGGCAAGATCATTCATGCATCAATCCTGAAGAGTATGTCCAGTACACAGAATGGGTTCTACCATCCTTCATTAATCACAGACCTATGCAAGAAGGCCGGTGTACGCTGGAATGATAATGAGGAGGTAATAAACCCAATGCATATCATTGACAGGAATACTATTCAGCGGTTTGACAAACCCGCAGCCGCATCTTCTGAGCAACCTGCATCTTCTTCACATGCACCTGTTCAGCCTCACACTGGCCGTACCAGGACACTTACTGATCGGGTTGCCTCCATGGAGACGGAACTTTACCGAGCTCGCATTGACATGCGAGCGTATCATGATGAAATGGTGGCCCACAACCAACGGATGATGGAGATTGCTGCTTATCAAGACCTATGCTTCAGGATGCAGCAAACCTATTTAGGGGCGGATATGTCTGCATTCCCACCGGCCCCAAATTGGTTGCCACCTTATCCTCCAGCTGTTCAGTACAGCCGAGTAACACTCAGGAATATGGAGATGCTGATGAAGCAGCTGGCACAGAGGAGTTCAACTATGATGAGGATGACACTTTTAGTCGCAACTGATGAGGGAGTTTTCTTTTTTCGTATTTTCTTATTTTCTTATTTTTCTTTTCTTTACTGTTCTTGTCTCAATTTGTACTTATCTCCATTGAGGACAATGTTCAATTTAAGTGTGGGGGACGGGTAACAAATTGTTTGTCTGGTTAATTGTCTTTGTTTATAAGTGTTTGTGTGTGTGTTGTTTTGTCTTGTGTCTTGGGCTGGTCTTATTGAATGCAATGGTCGATGATGAGTTTATGAGTGACACTAAACTTGAATGCTAGAAGATGATGGATAGATTATGATTCGTGTGATTGACTCCTGTTTTGATGACTACTTGAATTTGTGATTTAAATAGAGATTTATTACATTTAGATTTGTTACTTGTTTTAGAAATAGTTTATGCATGTCGAAAAAAAAAAAAAAAAAAGAAATATAGATATATTCAACTTAGCCCCCGCCACTCTAGAACACACTAGTAAATTGCTTGAGGCGAAATCATAAGTGCACAGAATTAGGAAAATGATAAAGGCAATTTCTTTGGATCGTTTGAGCCTTTCAAGCCTACCTTATCAATAATGTATCCTTAGTTCCCTGTTTTGGGCCTTATTGACCATATATTTTTTTCGATGAAAACTCATTACTTAACCCTAAACTTCTTTCTTTTTCTTTATCTGTGTTGATAACCCATTGCACCATGGCTTAGCTAGTTAAATTTCTACTATGGGATGAGAGGTTATATAAAAAAAAAGAGAAGAAAGAAAGAAAAAAAAAAGAGAAGTATAGTAAGAGTTTCTGTTTATGATGTGGTTATAAGTGTAAAGATCTCCTATTTATCCCCAAGAAATATGTTAAAAGCAAAAGGGGAAAAAGAAAAGAAATTTTTTTTTTCTTGCATGAAAATAAGTGTGGGGGAAAATAGAGAGATCAACAATGTATGAAATTTATGAGGGAATTGTTGAAGAAGATCCAAAGTAGAAATAGAAAAGTATATGTATTAGGTATGCTATGGTGCAATATGAGCCTAAAATGTATCATTCTCATCTACCCTGTACCTTAGCCATACATTATAAGCTGATAAAGACCTTTTGATTCTTGATTCTGTGTGTTTATATTAGTGGAGAGTAATTGGTTATTGTCTATGGAGTGGTTGTCCTTTATATATATATATACTCATTTTCTGATGAGGGGCTAGTTTGTTAAAAAAAAATATGAATAAAACGACATGTATAAATTCATCTTGATTCAAGTGAGCTGGTAAGTATGACTGTTATAACTCGTGGTTTAAGACAAATTTCAAGTGATTCATCAATTTAGGAGTTGAAAATCTAATGGTTATGAAATTCAAAGTCACTATAGCATAATATTTTAGTGTAATTCTCTGAGACAATCATCGTATTCAGTGAGACTGCCTTTGTGTTAGTTTTTAGTTTTGTTTAGAGTCTAGTGGGTTTGCTAAGGGACTAGCAAAGTTCAAGTGTGGGGGAATTTGATAAGTATATTTTTGTATAAAGTTTACCTTTCTACTTATCAGATTTTGTGTTCATAAGTAGTGTGTTTGGGGATAGTTAGAATCATTTTGTTAATTTGTTTCATTTAATCTAAATCATTATTTTTAAGGATATTTGTATATTTTTTATGATTTTTGGTTGAATGATGATTTTGTAGGATTCTAACCATTGGAGTAAAGTGTTAAAGAGAAGAAAAATCGAGAAAAGAACAAAAGTACAGAAATCTGAGAGCTTACCGCTACAGGGAAAAGTCCCTGCCGCTACGAGGCAAGTCAGAGAGGTCCTTGCCGCTATAGGGAAAAGTCCCTGCCGCTACGAGGCAAGTCAGAGAGGTCCCTGCCGCTACAAGAGAAACAGAGAGTCTCGTGCCGCGGCAAGGAAATATGGCTGCCGCGGCACGCGTTTGAATTCAAATTTAAATTCGATTTTTCTTAATTTTTGGACGGGAAATAAAAGGGGGATTAGGTCATATTCGTGAAAGAAGGTTTTGAATTACGTTTTTAGAGAGAGAGAAACTCAGAGAGAGCCTTGGAGGAGAAGGAAGATTGCAATCAACATCTCAATAGTTTTCTTCTTCCCCTACTCTATTATTCTTTATCTATGTTTATGTTTTTAATCATGATGAAGATTGTTGGCTAGTTTCTTTTAGGTTAAGGGTTATTCAAAACCCAGACATGATTGTTTGATTTCAGATGTGAATATTATTTCTTGATTTCCCTAATATTAAATTGATTCTATTTTTCTATGCCTATTGTATGAATTTTGTGATTCCTTGTTAGGGTGTACAACTAATTAGGGTTTACATTATTTCATTATCATTTTAGAATTTCTATTCACCTAATAGTTTAGGGTTCTAAGTATTTGTGATGAAGAATAGAACCTAGGTTAAATGAATTAAATGCTTCATTGATTTATTGCCTAGATTAACCTATCTCCACTGTTGTTAATGCTTTTACTAAATTAAATGAATTGTATGCTTAATAGGTTTGTTATTTGGTAAAAAGAATTAATTATTGAGCGCTTAGCCGTAATTGATTGTGATAGGGAGATTGGGATAATTGACTGCTTAAGCGTTATCTGCAGGGTTAATAGTTTAATTGGGAATCGGAATAATATTCATTATTGATATTCATGCATGACTGTCTGAGGTGGAGAATAATTCTTAACTGTCTTTAAAATCATTGTTAATCTCTTCTTGCTATTAACCATTTTCTTAATTCTTGCTTTTACTTTTACTTTCCAAAACCCCCATTTCCAATTTAACTTTGTTAAGCTTTTGTGAATAATAAACTGAATATAGTTCCCTTGGGTTCGACCTCTATTTGCCGTTATACTAAATAATTGGTTTTAGAGTAAATAAAATATTTGTTAAATTTGGTACGCAATACGACACGCATCACTCGGCCATCAAATCGGCACTCCTTTGAGATAACAAGGCAACCTGGAGCAAACGAAAGTTAGAAAAAGAAGTCACCACCAACGAATGAATAAAGGACATGAGATGAAAATTACCGCGGTAGCCTGGTGGCGGAGAGCCTGAGAGATGAACAGCCCGTCCGGATTGGCTATCGTGGCGTACCTCTTCAGCTGGAGGTTAGACATAGTACTCCCGACCTGATCAAGCAGATCAGCGGCCATGGGGGCAATGTCCTGGCCCAGCTTGGGGCGGAAGCCCATCTCAGCAGCTAGCCGATCCACGATCGGCTGAGGAGCGCTGAACTCGGCGGGACGATCCGAAAACTCGACCTGGCGACGGATCATCAGGGCCTTGTAAGCGTCGTCTCTCCAGCATCGGCCGCTCTCCCAGGTCCGGTTGACCAGCCGGGACTGCTCGTCCCGCAAAGCGGACTCCCCCTCCTCGAGAAGGGCTGGGCGGAGAGGAAGGACAGGCGGAGCAGGGATCTCCTTCGCGGTTAGCCTACTCTCCCCGTGTGACTCCTCGGCTGTCTCTGACAACATCGTCCGAGGCCTCTTCCCGAGTTTGCCCACCTGGGCATCATCTCCGGGGCCTCTCTTCCCAGAGCTCCGGCTTGCGGCTTCGCCCGTTTCCAAATCAATTACCGAGGGCTGGTCTGGGACGCTGTCTGCGGCTGGCTCCACGGCCCGGAATGGTACCACGGCCAATGCCTCACCTGGGCCGAGCGTTGTTCCGGATCTTTCACTGGTTGGGGGGAGCTCCGCGCCGGCCACGACATTTGACCTCCTGGCCGCCTTCAAGGCTGATCTTTCCTTGATGAGCCTCCTCATCTCGCTGGCCGGGTCAGACATGTTGGAATCCTCTGCAAAAATACAGGAAAATGAAGTTAGTATGATAAGCCGAACGGGAAAGCACAACAGTAAGAAGAAAGTATAGCCCGGGACAAACCTTCGTCTAGGCCCCGGGTGAGACTCAATTCCCTTAAAGCAAATTAGTGTATCCGGTCTCCTACGTCGTCCGGGATTAGAAACCCCCCATACTGGAGGAACCCGGACAGGAACATTAAGGTTTCTGATCCTACAGGGATGGGAGATGAAGGCCTCATCTCCCCATCAGCCCCAAACGCGGGGCCCGGCGGCTCTAGCCTATCCCTAGCTAAGTCCCCAACTTGAGGGGCATAAATTAAGACTAAAGGGGAGTTACCTTGCCCCGATACGCTAGCCCCGGGAGTCCCAACGTTTGGTAGGGCATCTTCAAAAAGCTCTTCCAGCTCTTCCGAGGTGGCCTCTTCCACCGGGAGCTGATTCTTCTTACGCTGGGCTGCGGTGGCCCGCGCCGCTCTCACCACCTCGGCGATGTGGTCAAGGGCTAGCTGCTCCCGGGCCTCAACGTTCTTCTCAAACGGGATGCCCCGGAGGCTAGGGGCAACAATGGTCTGGGTGGCCGTGAGTAACCCTACTAGCCGGAGGTTTTTGTCGTTGACATAGCCCCCTACGTCCAGCTCCTCCGCGGTCAGCTTGGCGTAGAACCTCCTCCTTTCCAGGAGAAAGGCGGTGAGGGGGGTTTGTATGAAGGGACCTGCGACTCGGAAGATACGATGAGAGATGGAAAGCGAAAGAGGAGTGAAATAGAGGGTCCGGGGAAATACTTACCCACTCGCTGGAAGTCTAGCAGCAGCGTGGGATTCTTGTCAATAAGGAACCCGGATGTCATAAACTAGTAATGCCTGACATCCGGGGGGTGCTTCCAGGTGCTAGTAGGAGCCGGATAGCCACTCCGCGGCTGCAGCCTGTAAAAGCCGTCCAGGCTCTTGTCTTTGGCGCTGACCTGCGGCACCAGCTTGTTGAAGTACAGGACTTCCGCCGGGGTAGGATCCGCGATCTCTTTCGCGACACAGAACACCTTCCACCCAGCAAGCAGGCGGTATGCTTGTGGCAGCAGTTGGAATGGTGCGATCCCCACATACGTCAGGAACCGCACGAAGTAGTCATGAAGCGGGAGCGTAACTCCCGCGCTGATGTGGCCGGCACTCCAGGCCCCGAATCCATCCACGGACGTATGCGCCCGCTCCTCTAACCTGGCCATACGATTGTGAAATAGTCCCGGAGTCGATTTGATGCCCAGCCCCGTCTCCAGGAGCTGCATCATCCGGTAGTTCCGGAACAGGTTGGGCGTTACGTCCATCTCCCACCTGTTGCCTTTGGGCACCTTGGAGCCGGGAGTGACTACAGGGGCCCTATTAACCTCCTCTTCGGAGTGAAGTGTGACGCCCGTGGCCATGATTGACGATCTGGGAACAAAGAAAGAAAGGCCAAGCAGTCAGTACCTGAACCCAATAAAGTCGGTCGAGGTACAGGGAGTCTCCTAAGGACTGCTCGGAGTCCCGACGGATCAGGCCCGGGACCCCGAAAAGCCCCGGGACCCTGATCGGGAGGAAAGGCTACTACGGTCCATCCCTTGTCCAGGGATCATCCGAAACGGTGCCACCCAAACCGGGCAGCCTTCCTAGCAAATTCTAAAGCACGGAGCCTAGGTGCATGCGTCTAGAAAGCCTAGGTTCACAAAGTTGACAATAGAATCAGAAGATACTTACTGTGTGGTGTCGACGGCTGAAGCTGGCGGTTGTCCGATCGCAAGGACGGCAGGACCTCGTTCTTGAAGTGGCACAGCCGGTGCAGCAGTTCGTCGGTGGGGCAAGTCCGAGAAGCGCCGTCAGGTTGCAGAACGAAAGTTGAGGCCCTGGGAAACAGGCGGTGGCGCAGAACTAGTAAACGGCGAAGTATTTCGTCGGCGAGGTTGGACATGCAAAGCTCTGGCGAGCGTTCTGGTTTTTCTTTTTCTTAAGCTGGGTCGGAAGTGGAAAAATGTCGAATGTCTGTAGTCTGAGTCTTTATATCAGCCCCCAAATACTGGCCCCCGATCCAACGGTCAGATGCCTCTTCATCCGACGGCCGAGGATCGCGCAGAGGACATTTATGAGCTCTTTTTTGGTCTGGATCCTCAGCACCTCCAATCCGACGGTCCAGGAGTGGTGGATGTCAAAGGACGCCCCATCCTACGGTCCACCCCTTTCCAAGGAAATCAATGATGACTCTCCCCGTGCGGATGGGACGCCTCGTGACGTGCGCTGACACCCTAGCCCAGGCCTAGCAGACTTTGGGAGGCCTAGGCGACTCTTCGAGGCCCTTGCAACAGTCACATGGCGACACGTGTCGCTATTTTTGAAGCAGGCCAAGGGTAAACGTCCCCGGGGTACATCAAATGGTCCGGGCTGGGTAACCTGCCCCAGCCACTGCCTTCCCGCGAGCCTCCTGGCCCTGGCAGAAATTGGGGAGGCAACTTGGCAAGAACCGCGAGGGTGGTGCAACCCTCCCCCCGGCTAACCGGGGTGAAGGCTTGGGGGGTAAATGTTATCCCCATTTCCTGTCAGGGTTTTGGGCCCTCGCCCCGGCCCACGGTCAGAGGGACCGGTTCGGTATTTGGGCCTAGTCCGCGGACTACGGACTGGGCCTGTGTAGAAGGGTCCGGGACGTCCCTCCGGGTTCATGTTCAGCTTGAACGGTCCCGGCATTGTCCGGAGTGCCCCGGACCATCGCAGCCATCGCGTCCCGGTCCCGGGCCCAGAATGGTCCGGGCCCGAAGTAAACGCAGCGGGCCAAAGGTAAACGAACCTGGACCGCTTCATCCCCAGGCTATGGGTCAGGCGTCCTGGACACTAAAGCCGCCTCATTTCGCGTGGGTCTTGTCCCCCCACTTTTCACTTGCAGAAAGGGTCTCCTTGGGATTATCTGCTGGCGTGTCAGGACTGCGCAGCCAAGTACTCTGACCGGTCTTGTCCCCTGAATCGGCCTCGTGATTCGAAGTGGTCAGAGCCAAAGTGCCGTTTTGTCGGGAGAATGCTTGCATCTCAGGGCAACTAATTGGGCCTGAGCTGGTTCGGGTTTGGTGTTCTGTATATCTTTTTAGCTCGGGCCTCCACTAGGAAGGCCCCTTGTGCACATTCCCCAAATGGGTCCGGGTCAGGCCCGACCCAAACCTGATGTCCTCCTCGTCCTATAAATATAAGTTGTAATGCAACGTAGAAGAGAAAAAGAAGGCAGAAACTCTGCTCAAATACAGTTAAACAACTCCATTGTAAAAGCTTATCCTAGCTCTAATACAGACTTATATACAGACTCGTGGATTAAGGCTAGTTAACGCCCCAACCACGTAAAAATCTTGTGTCGATCTTCCATTCTCATTATTATTATCAGTAAATATCCTTCTTTAAGATAGTTGCCGAAAATCTCGGTTAACAGTTCTTATTATTATTCTTTTCATTCTTTTGATCTTGTTGTTCTTATTTTACTTCTATTATAATTGTTTTGAGTTTGTAATCTTCTTCTTCTACATCTTCATATTTACTTGTATTTGTGCAATTGAGTTGTAACATTTCTTTAATCAATATCACATTGTCTATTGTATTTTTTGCATAAAACTGTATTTTTCCATATTTCCAATGAATATAATATATTCTCTAACATTTCTTTGGTTCACTATTCACACCAAGATTCCACTCTGAATTTTACACACAAAACAATTATTCATTCATAGCTCCGTGTAAATCGACGAAAAAACGAGTCAACATGTTCAATCACAATTCTCATTTCATCTTTATAAAAGCTTCAAGAAACTTTGGGAAGGCTTTGAATAGAGAATTTGGACATAGATCTTTATCATGTACAAGCTTTTGGTTCTACATTTCGATTTTACAACATAATCGCATTTGGTTTTGTTTTTTAATTTCCCATTACTTTTTGTCTTTCTTTTTTTGTGTGTGATAGTGCTATTGTAATTTTGTGTTGATTCCAATTATCTAGGTAGTGTAATCTCAACCCTCCCAAGATTTTCATTTTACAATATATGCTTTGATCTTATAATTTTATGTATTGTATATTTAAATGAAATTAATGTCAATACGATACCAAAATTCCATTGATACGACATGGATATTTGAGAAAGAAAGTGATAAATACTACATTTTGGATCAATAATAATGAATCAATAATTTTAAGTAATAATTAATAATACTTGTATTGCTTATGGTGCCCCAACATATGTGTACCCTCTTAAGCATTTTCTACTTTGAATAGTAACTCAAGCTCAAGTTAATGGGATTTCGAAGTCAATTGAAAATAGATAATAAATACTGGAGTATTCTATAGTGTCAATCATTATTTAATATCAAATTTTATTATAATTTAAATTAATATATAAGACTTCATATTAAATTACACTAATAATAATATATCATGTCAAAGTAGTGTTTAGCACTACCAACTTTGAGTCTTTGACTATTGAGAGAAAGTGTCCTAAATTAAATAATTGTAAACTTATTTATGAATTGAGAATACACGCATGTCTATGCAAACGTGTTATTGATTAGTACCATGCATGTACATAGTATATATTTATGATAATTATGATTAGCTCACAAAATATTATATTGTATTTCTAAGGAATGAATGTTATATATATATATATATATATATATACGAAGGAGTAGAAAGTGCCTGGTGGTGGTGTTGGTTTCCGAAAAATGTCAGCTTAAGCTAGCGCTAGCAGTGTATGAAATCATGTACATATGGGTAATGAAATGTAATGCATTAATTATATATTATTTAATTGATAGATCCATCAAATTAATTAACCAATGCCATAAGATTGTTCAACTATTCATGCACATGTAAATTCTAACGTCCGGAATTTGTTATATTAAGGCTGAGGGTCTTGATTATAGTGTCTGGAGGACCTAATTGAGATTATATAAGCGAGTAATAAATTATACGTGTGATAATGTGATATAAATGATTTGTGTGGTAATGTGATTAGACATGTATGTTTATGTGTATTAAATATGCATGTGGACCAATTTTTATAAACTGGGACATATTTGTAATTTTGGCCCCCAGATGGCATAAATGTAATTATGTATGTATTATGAGTAAGACCCCAGTGTTATGGGGATATATTTGAGACGTGTGGTCCGATGCGGTTCTAAAGAGTAGAATAACGGAATAGTCACAACGGGGTCGAATACCCAACTCAGGGGGTGGAGGGTATTTTGGTAATATAGCACGTGTTCGAGATTTACTAGGTAACGAGTAGTTATTTAGCTGTTGCTTAAGTATGTCGGGGTTAATTGGGGATTTATAGGAATACTCGAAGAATTAGCGGAATGTGGCAAATAACGATATTGCCCTTGGTGGCATTAAAGAACTAAGTATTTACTTAGGGGCATTGTGGACATTCTGCAGCTGAGGATAGACTTAAACTAATCAGAACTCTAGAACTAGTTAGAAGACAAAAACACAACTCTCTCTCTCTCTCTCTCTCTCTCTCTCTTTAGGTCAAGGGAGTTTATGCTGGAAATCAAGGGAGAAGGCTTGGAATTTAAAGGGGATTGAAGTTTGGAGTGATTGGGTTTAGCTAAGGGTCGAATTCTCTAGTGGAGGTAAGAATTTTTTGTGCTAAATTGTTAAGTCTCTGCTGTGATTTAAGCTTTGTTTAGTTTTAAACCTTAAGTCTGATTTTGGATATTGGTGGGGCTAAGGGTTAGTTTTTGGGATGCTTATACCAGTTAAGTTGCTTGGACATGAATTGTAGACTAAATTATGTGTCTTAGCTTTGAATTGGGTGGATTTTTGTGGAGTTAGTTTGAGAAAATGCAAGGGATTTCTGGGTTCGCAGGCCCGAGTCGCGGCCTTGTTCTTCAGGTGCCGCAACCCGTATGAACCAGGAGGTTTGGGAGCCTCTGAAACCGTCTAGGCACCGCGACGCAGGCTGAGGTGCGTCGCGGCCCGTGTCCCCCAGAAGAGCCCCAAGGCTCTCTGAATTGTAGCGTGTTGCAGCCCTAGGGGGCGGGTCGCGGCTCAAATAGGGGATATTGGCCAATTAAGGGTTTTGAGCTCGGGAAGGATTCTACTACCCGGTTTAGTAGAATTCAAGGTCCCAGAGGCTAGTATGTAATTACGAAGGCTTTTAATTGATTTAGATCGCGATGACTATATATCATTACATTGTGACTAGGTTTTTCCGCTCGGGATTAGGGATCATGCTCAAGATCACTTTGGGTTGTCAGCTCAGGACACAAGGTAAGAAAATTGTATGTGCCTGTAGAGCTATATTGTGCTTAGTATTGTGTGTATGGTTTGCAACTATTACGTCATATGTGTGTCTGTGATGGAACGGCAAAGGCCGGAATCAGCAAAGGTCGAAAACGAAAAAGGTCGAGAACGGCAAAGGTCGGGGGCGGCAAAGGCCAGAATCTGCAAAGGTCGGGAACGGCAAAGGTCGGGAGCGGCAAAGGTCGGGAGCAGCAAAGGTCGAGATCGGCATTAAGCATGATGAATGCAAGTCGGCAGGGCGAGACCCTCAAGGGGTACTGTACTCACCCGCTCGGTTAAGACTGTGGACTTGGTTCCTAGTAATGCACCCTGATCGATGGAGGCCACGGTTGTGATGTTGTGTTGTAGTGTTGATGTGTTGTTGTACAGATGTGTTGTTATGCTATTGTGGTGTTGTTAGAATATGGAAAGTGGTCTAGAAGTAGAATAATATGCATGGTAAGAAGCATGAGGTTCCATCTCAAAACTAATTGGTGATGAGTAGAGTAACTCATGCTCTTATGTATTGTTGAATGTACCCACACACTTTCCATGTGAGATATTTTTCTCTAACAGGTGTTGTGAATTCTGACAAAAGTTTGTAATTGTCTATTGTGTTTGATTAATTATGCATCTGTTAAAGTAATTATTATATGTTATGCTGGGCCTCGGCTCACGGGTGCTTTGTGGTGCAGGTAAGGGCAAGGAAATGGTCGATCAACCTTGAGTTGGAGGGCATTGAGTAGTGCGTACATGTTTGGTCTACCTGGTCGCCACGACTGGGTTTATTTTGAGGAACATGTTATAAACATTTGATTTTGTCGCTTAGGTTGACTATACCCTAACTTTTGAGTTGTAAATATATTTTGAAACAATGTTTTGGGATCACAATGTAGCACTTTTATAATTTTAATAAATGCTCAACCCTTTTATACTTAATTTTCATTAAACAAATCTTTCTTTTGATTTAGTCACGCTTTTTTAATCTAACAGCTCGATTAGCGAGCTAATGTCACAATTTAAAATCACATGGTAACGACTTCAGGATAATAGGACGTTACAAACTCGAACCTTACTCGGCATGTTAAAAAATTAGCTATTTTAGATAGTGATGTGACATTTTTTTAAACTTTTTATCACTCTAACCATAACCCCTTTAGGCTATATCTATAATAGCAATTTACTTTTTGACTAGCCAAATTGATGTATATTATTTTAATAATAAAAAAAAGTAATGATAGTAATCTAAATTTATAAAACTTATTAAATTGGAAATCTAAATTTGTAAAAATTATTAAATTAATCAATTTTAACTATTATAGATAATAATCTATTTTAGCTCAAATTTAACTATGAATTTAAATTGAAGTATGGCGGGAGATGCTCTAATAGTTGGTATGGGGGTCCTACCAACCAACCAAATTTCACAAAAATAAACTTCACGAGTGAATCAACAAATATTGGACTCTCTCATCACATTTGTGTGACTTTTCGACTTAACAGTTCCTAGAAGCTGAAAAGTGCTAAAAACAAATTAACCAATGATGATAAGACCACAACCTAAAACGTAGCATTCATCCAAGTGCGACTTTTGTGAGTGGAGGACCATGTGTTTAGCAAAACCAAGAAAGTATCTATCTAGTGAGGAAAAATAGTTCATTTCATTTTATAAGTATGGCTAAGTCTCCTATAAGATTTGTTATAACTGCTAATGGGTACAAATTTTGACTTTTCATTGGATGAAATGGTTAGGATTTGAACTCTTTATATATTGTCGGATAATTCTTTGGTAAGGGCATAAAAATGTCCTTATATTAGGGGTATTTTTTATTTAATTCAATTTTTTCCATGACCGTGTATATTATAGTTATAGCAGTCATTTCACTAATTTTTTGGAAATTCTGAATAAGTTACAGTACCAAAATCAGAGTTTAAACAGTCAATTGCACGTGTGACTAAGTTTTTTTATACGCATGGAAAACAGTATGCTTGAACTCTGATTTTGGCAATGTAAATTATTCAGAATCTCTTGAAAATTAGTGAGATATCTGCTATAACTATTATATACCCTCACGAAAAAATAATTGAGTTATAATACCTATCGTAGGGGTGTTTTCTATTTAATTCAATTTTTTCCATGATCGTGTATATTATAGTTATAGCAGTCATCCCACCAATTTTTGGGAAATTTCGAATAAGCTACAGTGCCAAAATCAGAATTCAAACAGCCAATTGCACGTGTTACTAAGTTTTTTTATACGCGTGGAAAACAGTATGCTTGAACTCTCATTTGGACACTGTAAATTATTTGAAATTTTCTGAAAATGATGAAATATCTGTTATATTTTTCCAAATACCAAAACTAGAAAACCACCTTATGGTAGGGCGAATATCTAGATTTATCCTATATTATCACAAATTTTTACCTTATATATATGTGACCAAAATTATGTGTAATTATACCAATTAATCATCTCAACCATTGAGAGAGATCCAACAAATAAGATTTAAATACACAAATTTTCTATTAAATATAAAACTATGTACATGTAATATATCATTCATAAAAATTGTTATAATGTTTTGCACTTTTATACAATAATCACATCATGTAGCAATAATCAGGTCATGCAAATATATATAATAGATATTTTTCATTTTGACCTTTTAATTATATTATTATGGTCACAGTAAATTATGTATTATTCATTTTAAAAGATATTAAATATAATTTTTCATACAAATTATTTATTTATTGGTGAGAGGAAAAAATAAAATTACCTAATATTAAACTGAATCTTCTTTTATATAAATATACATGGCTGCTATTGGACATGAGATATTGGACACGAGAAATAAGCATAGCTCAGCGGCTGTATTAAATACATTATATATTTTTATTTTGTTCACGAGTGGAGATTATTATATTATGGTCTAATTATGCCAAAGTCTCAATTTCGAGTGAAAATTCGACTGGTCTAAAATTTTCGACCACCTGTTTAAATTATAAAAGACTATTTTGTAAATAATTATTAAACTTAGGCTAGAATGCAAATGATTTTAAAAAATAGGTCATTTTAGCAAATGAATCTTTTTTTAATTATTTGTTTTAATTAAAGATTTATATTTTTTTAGACCTTATATTTTTTCCGATTATATGTTTAGACCTTGTGTTTTAAAAAATTCATTTTTGGACCCTATATTTTGTAAAATGGTTCAAATAGACCCATAAACTCAATTTTGATGAATAAAAAAATGAATTTAACAACACAGTTTTTAAACAGAATAAATTTATTTTTGTTCTGAATTGTTAGTTTGGTGAATTATTTGTGATTTCAGTTGCGAAAATTTTGACCAAAATCGGGTTTAGGGTTTTATTCGAACTATTTTACAAAACATAAAGTCCAAAAAGTAATTTATCAAAAGACAAGATTCAAACAAATAATGGAACAAAACACAATATCCAAAAAATATAAATCCTTTAATTAATATAGCAAGGTCTTAATTCCTTTTATTCCTCCCAAATGCCAAGCCTGTCATATTCAATTTTGGTCACTCATTTGGATTTTTGTTGAATAATGGATTAGGTCTAATCAGCCGATAAAGTCCACAAATTTGATCTTCTAGATGAAAAATACAGCCGATGATTAACAGGTCAACTAAAGAACTAGCCAATAAATAAATCAGAGAATACCAATAAGGTATGTTCCAAGCATTTGCATCCAACTGTATTAGCAATAAACAATGGCATTTAATGAAATCTGACTCAAAAGATAAGTTTATATTTTCCTTTTGGAATTAAATTATAAGAAAAGGTAAATATTCATTTGGTATCGCTCTAATTTAAAATCGTACATATTTAGTATATTATACTATAATTTTATCAATAAAATTTTATTAATATGATCAAACTGTTCTCAATTATATGAATTTTAAATTCAAATTTGATTACTTAATTATAAATAATTAATGACAGTTTGTTCATATTGATAAAATTTTATTGTTCAGATTTGAATCTAGGTATTAAATATGTATAATTTTAAATTACAGAGTATCAGATGAATATTATTGAAAATAGATATATCAAATTTATATTTCGATATATTTCGATAAAAACATAATAGCGAATGGGTATATTCTCACTTATAAATATAGGCATGTGGTCTTTATCATAGGGTCCACCATAAAATGCTTTTAGCTGACCTAATATAACATCAGACAACAATACGATTACTAATCAAGATGCTTGCCCTCTCTAACCAATAATTAAGGTTGTTTTTTTCTTTATCTTTTCAATGAGAGGAACCAATAATTAAGGTTCAAGAGTACAAAAATAGTTTGGGATTCAATATTTAAAGTTTGATTTCTATTTAATTTTTTATGTAACCATTTAAACCTTCTTTAATGTTGGTGTAAAGCAAGTTTTAACCATGGAGGTCCTAATTATATTTAGTTGAGTGGTAAATATATTTTGTGAAAAGCCTTTTTTTTAATAAAAATTAACCCAATACATCTAAACCAAATTATTTATATGTATAATTTTTTTTTATATAATGTCTTCATGTATCTCATATAAAGGGCATATACCCGTAGAGATCAGGATAATTATCAACATTCATAATTATCATAAACATGTGTATATGTATGTAATCTTTAAAATTATTTGACCTATATAACTATAGGTATATATAATAATAATAATAATAATAATAGGTTGTTTTTCCTAATTATTTGGACTGTCTTTTAAAAAAATTATTTTTAAATCTTATATTTTATAAAATAATTCAAATAAAGACTTAAACTTAATTTTGACAAAGAAAAAATAAATACAACAATACAATTTTTAATTTTTATTCTAAATTATTTATGATTTCAATTGAGAAAAATGACCAAGATTTTATTTAAACAATTTTACAAAACATAAAGCCTAAAAATTAATTTATCAAAATACAAAACAAAAACATGTACAGAACAAAACACGTATAAACCATACTACATATAATAATAATAATAATAATAATAATAAAACCTGTGACTATGTCAAGTCATGGAATTAAATTGAATGAACTTTGAGAGATTTAATATATGATATCATGAACAACCTTTTTATCTTATTTTAGGTATAGTTGCTAAAATATATAGTGGGGACAGTCAAATGTAGAAGCTGTTTTAATATATTTTATTTAAGGAAAAAAAACATTTGAAAAATGGAAGGTACAATAACAATACGCACACCACACCACAATAAGGTTTTGGAATATGGAACTTTTGCCGATTATTCAATACCCAAACCAAAAACATTGTATATATATAGCAATAAAAACAGCAAGTTATTATGAGAATCTTTGACGCAATTCATGCCCAAAATTTTAAAATAATAATAGACACCAAAAAAAAAAAGGTAAACTTCCATGTGTTTCTCTCAACAAGGAGCCGGCCGGAATCTAATTTTGTTATTGACCTAATTAGCTAAAATGGATCAAAAGAAACTCAATGGTACTCCCATATTTTTAGATACAACAAAACCTCTTAGAAGCAATTCAATGTTTAAAATTTACCTTTAAAAATGCTCACTTTTTGACCTCTTCGAAGTCTGCCTCGGGAGTCTGTTCACCACCCTGCGAACCTCCCGACGAGGCAGCACCGCCGGAGCCACCAGACATGTGCTGCCCGATCTTCGATACAGCTTTGTTTGCAGCGTCAAGCTTAGCCTTAATTTCATCAGCATTGTCCTCTCCCATTGCCTTCCTTAAATCTGCAACAACATCTTCGATTTCTTTAGCTACTTCTGCAGGAATTTTTTCTCTGTACTCTTCCAAGCTCTTCTCGATGCTGTAGATAGTGGTGTCTGCGCTGTTTCTGATATCGATAAGAGCTTTCCTCTCCTGGTCCTTCTGGGCGTGCAATTCAGCTTCCCTGACCATCTTCTCAATCTCATCTTCTGATAACCCTCCAGATGAGCGAATAGTTATTTGTTGTTCCTTTCCAGTGGACTTGTCTTTGGCCGAGACAGTAACGATACCATTGGCATCAATGTCGAATGTGACTTCAATCTGAGGCATGCCTCTTGGTGCGGGAGGAATACCTACAAGCTCAAACTCACCGAGAGACTTGTTATCGGAAGCCATTTCACGCTCACCTTGCAGGACCTTGATACCAACCTGGGTCTGGTTATCAGCTGCAGTTGAGAATACCTGTAATAATATAGGGGGAGATAATCAGAGGATGTTAATTCCATAATAATAATAAGGAAAAAAATTGACATAATTTTATCAGTGAACAGAAGAAGTCTGCTTAAAATATAATATCAGCCTGAAACGCAGTGACTACATACAAGTGAATTAACTCTTTAACAAAACATAACCCTCTACAATGTTTATTGTTCTTAAGATATACCTGGCTCTTCTTTGTAGGGATTGTTGTGTTTCGGTTAATAAGCCTGGTGAAAATACCACCCAATGTCTCAATTCCTAGTGAAAGAGGGGTTACATCTAAGAGAAGCAATTCCTTAACATCACCGCGAAGAATACCACCCTGAATAGCAGCTCCCATAGCTACAGCCTCGTCAGGATTTACTCCTTTACTAGGACTCTTTCCAAAAATTGCTGATACAACCTCCTGCACTTTGGGAACACGAGTCATTCCTCCAACAAGGAGAACCTCGTCCACTTCCTTGACAGATATATTTGCATCCTTCAAACAATTTAGGCATGGGGCCTTGGTCCTCTCGATCAAGTTGTTTACCAGACTTTCAAATTTGGACCTTGTTAGTGTAATGTTAAGATGTTTGGCACCTGAAGCATCAGCAGTGATAAATGGTAGATTTATCTCGGTTTGAGATGTTGATGAAAGTTCAATTTTGGCCTTCTCAGCTGCCTCTCGAAGTCTTTGTAATGCAAGCTTATCTTTTGAGAGATCAATACTTTCAGTCCTCTTGAATTCACTCACTAGGAAGTCCAGCAAAGCATTATCGAAGTCCTCTCCCCCCAAGAATGTGTCACCATTTGTCGATTTCACCTAGACAAGAAAGCAAAGTTATCGAAACTTAACAAAACAGAACAAAAGCATTAACTAAAACTTTTCAGAATGCCCAAAAATGAATACCTCAAAAACACCATTAGAAATCTCTAAAATGGAAACATCAAATGTTCCACCTCCAAGATCAAAAACTGCTATAAGACCTTCTTTGTTGTTCATTCCATAAGAAAGTGCAGCAGCAGTGGGCTCATTAATTATCCTCTGTACGTCAAGGCCTGCAATTCTGCCAGCATCTTTTGTTGCTTGTCTCTGGGCATCATTGAAATAAGCTGGAACAGTAACAACAGCTTTTGTTACACTCTTTCCTAGGTAAGCCTCAGCAGTCTCCTTCATTTTGGTAAGAATGAAAGCTCCAATTTGACTGGGAGAATACTGTTGTCCATTGGCCTCTACCCATGCATCACCATTTGGAGCCTTAACAATCTTGTAAGGAACCATCTTCATCTCTTTTTGTGTTTGAGGATCATCAAATCGTCTTCCGATCAAACGCTTGGTGCCAAAGACAGTGTTAGTTGGATTGGTCACAGCCTGACGTTTCGCTGGAGTACCAACAAGTAGTTCTCCTTTTTGGTTAAAAGCGACAACTGATGGAGTGGTTCGAGCTCCTTCAGAGTTCTCGATAACTTTGGGATTCTGACAATATGTTCAGCAGCAATTAGAAACAGAACAAAACGCATGAATTTCAATTAATAAACAAAAATAGATTCATTACAACAAGATAAGTCCCTAAAGTCTACCTTTCCCTCCATAACAGAAACACATGAGTTGGTAGTACCCAAGTCGATACCAATAACATCTTGTCCCGCAGGTTTTGTACTGTAGTGAAATGAAAAAACATTAGACCATCATGAATTCAAGAAAAAGGAAAACCAGAATCTTTTATAGAGGACATATGCACCATGTGCATCAGGAATCCGTCATACCTGAAAGGTCTCACCAAGGTTGACCACTTCTGGCCCAGATGAGATGGCTTGGCAGTGCTAGTAAACTGGAGGAAAAAGAAAGAAAAAAAAAGTACATAAGCAATGCATGTTAATGGGTTCTCGAGTCCTAAAGAAGTAAGCATTGTGGTACTTTCGAACAGTTCATCATGCTGAACAGATAAAATTACTCATTTGGCGAGCAAGAATATTCATCTAACTGAAGCATTTTATCGAAAACATTTCATCCCTTAAAAAAAATCATAAATAAAAAAATAATAAATCTTATGTAAATCATAGAATATTTCTTGTCCCTGCCCCAACAACCAAAATCTCAAGCAAGTATTAACTCAAGCACTACAATACACATCGAGCTTTACATTTAAACAAATACCATGAATTGTCTTGTCCCTAAAGAAACCAAACCAAATATACAAATACTCCCAACAGAATCTAATCAAGATTGCGAATTAGATGATGGATGACTTAAATAATGTTAGAACCCAAGTTTACACAATACTATGCATTTCTCTCAAGCAATTCATCAAACACTTTGTGTCCCACCCGTGCCTCACAGGAAAAAAAAAAGTTCCTAGAAGAAATCATGGAATACTTGTCCATATCCCATCAACCCACCCAAGTCCCATGTAAGTTTCAGCTCAAGCACTGCAATACACATCGAGCTCAAACTTTTATCCAAATTTAAAAATAAAACAAAAAAAATGAAATGAAAACCAAACAGGCAATATTTCCATCAGAATCTAATACAAGATTGTGAATTCAATCATGGAGGAAGAGAAATGGTGTCCAAACCCACGTTTAAAGAAAAAGCAATGAATCTTCTAAACAGCTAAAGACATAAACGAAAAAAGAAGAATCGGGGGAAGCGGGCATACAGATCTGTATGCGGAGAGAGGAGCGGAAGCGACATCACGGCGTCGAATGGATCGAAGCAACGCAGCGGTGGCCATGGGTGAGCTGAACGAGACAAAATGATTAGGGTTTAGGGTTTTGAGAGAGAGGGAGAGAAGGAACCACACGGGTGTGGACTGTGGAAGCTTGGAAGGTTTTAGAAGGTTTTAGATTTAGCCAATGAGATCACAATTCACAACACTAAATCTATTTATATACATACAACATAATATAACAAGCTGTTGTAACAATTTAATTAGGTCCGGCTATAGCCCAAACGACTTCGTTTCATTTACTGTTTTTTTCCTACCTTTTTTATATTTTAAGGGAGGGTTTGGTGTGGGGGGTTTGGTTTGGTAGTAATGAGAAAGTGAATGTCAAATCTAATTGGTGTTTTGGTAAATTTATATTAAATGCTTGGAGGTTTGTGTTTCCAAGTGGGTCATATTTTTTAGCTTGATTTGAGGGGATGTTTGGTATGGGGTTTGGGTTTGGGGGAGTAGAGTTAGAGGGGGTTTAGATTAAGGGAATGTAAAACTTAAGTGTTTAAAGGGGTTAAGATTACACTCAAATCAAGCTAAAAAATGAGACCCACTTGGAAACACAATCCTCCAAGTCATTAAAAATAAATTTACTAAACATGGGTTAGATATGACATTCTCATTCCCACCAAACCAAACTCTCATACCAAACACTCTCTGAGGGTAATCTTTACCCCTTTAAACACTTTAATTTCACATTCTCTTAATCTAAATCTTCTTTAACTCTACCCCCACAAACTCAAATCTCATACCAATAAGGATGTAAATAGGGCGGGTCTGCCCTGCCCCACTAAAGATCTATCCCGACCCACTAAGCTCCTGTCCCGACTGACCCGCCCCGTTAAGGCTTTTGATGCGGGTCGGGTCAGACCCGTCCCGAATGTGATGGGGTGGATCAAACCCGACCCAGTAAGATTTATTTTTCTTTAATAAAAGAAAAACTAATTTTTTTTAAAATGTTACAATATAAAAACAAATGGCAAAAAAATATGTCAAACTAGACATAAATGAACTGCATAAAATGGTCTTGCTTACTAAAATAAAATAAAATTTAATATACTTCAAAGCAAAATATCAATTTTCTCATCTTTCTCTCTTAAATATATTTTTTCTTATTTATATATTTATATTATTTAGATCGTGGATGACCCTAAATAGTGGTAGTAATTAATTTTTTTAAAATTATTACAAAAAAAGTTAATAATAACAATACCAACCAGGTCGGGTCGTGGTCCGACCCGCTTCAATTGCTAGCGGGTTGGGTCGAATCTCGACCCGTCTCGTTTTTGCCCTGCTTATATCCGGATCAGAGGTCGCCCCATCGGGTCAGGGCTCCGACCCGCCCCGATCCACCAAGTTTTTTTGCCATCCCTACATAGGAGGTGTTTGGATTTTGGAAATGGGAATGAAAGTAAAAGAATGGAATGATAATGGTTGGGGAAATCATATTTCCCAACCTATATAAAAATCGCCCACACCAAACGCTATTTTAAATCTTTTGCGATGCGGTGTGAGTTTATTTTTTCTATATTGTTTAAAAAATAAAAAATTTAAGAACTATTTTCAATTTTACAATTTTGATTTTAAACCTTTTTGTGTTCAAACTTTAGTTGTATTAATGAACTTGAAACTTAAAACTTTAATTATTTCTTTTATATATATACCAACTTTAATTATATTGTTAATACTTGAAACTTACACTATATTGTGTCGGATTTAACATTGTATTGTTTACGTTTAATTGTTATCATTAATGTTTAACGTGAATGTTTCTAAAATATTTGGCGTTAATTGTATACAACCCACACTACATTGCACCATAACACATAATGTGATGCAGTGTGGTACAGTTTGAGATTATATGCATTACTGTTTAACGCCCAAATTGTGACTACCACTAAGCGGTAGTTGCAGTAAGATCGGGCGGTCGATCCACAAGGAGGTAACCTAAAATCAAAGATTAATAGAAAATAACACAAAAAGTTAGTAAGAATAAATAAATGAAATTGTAAATGAAAAGAGGTTTGAGATTTTGGTATTATCTTTTTGATAAAGTGATAAAATGAGATAGGTGAAATAAATGTAAGATGTAATCAAGAGTTTGAGAAAATGAAAGGTTTCAAGAATCATCCATATGTAGTTACTTGGTTACTTGATTTATAAAAATACATAAGTAAATAGTTCACATCCCAACATTTACTTAGAAAATCTAACATTAAAATCCATATTATTTTCTAACAAAAGTTCATTTGAGTTATAAAGTACTTTACTTTAAAAGCACAATGTTAATCTTATGAAAAATCTAAAAATGACAAAATACCCAAAGGCAATAATGCAATAGAAGATTAAACATAAAATTAGGTATCAATATTACTTTTACTAATTAGAAGTATATAGAAAGAGCATGACTAATTCTATATACTATTAGCATAAGTAAATAAAGATAGAGATGAAAGAACATAAATAACTCAAAAATTTACATTAAGAACATAGCAAATCAAAGTAGCAAAATAACATCACTAGCATATGGAATCATCCCCAACCTTCCTAGGAAGATTAGGTCATTATGCTCATGATTCTCACAAAATTCTAAGAAGAAAGTGAGTAGAAATTTTGCTATAGTTTCTTTACTCTAAAATTACACATACTAAGTGTGAAGAAGGAGTCCCTATTTATAGAGGGAGAAAATTACTAAAAAGAAATTAAACAACAAAATTGGGTTTACAAAATAAATCTGAAATATTAATAATAAAATATGATTTTGAAAAATCAAATCTCATTAGTAATATTAACCTAGCTATTTTGGTGTATGGTCATTTTTCTCTTTTTTTCAAATACCACAAAAACATGAGCTTTAAAGCTCAAAATAGCAATTTTGCAAAGCTCAATACCCACAAAATATGGGTTGAAGGTGGCTGGTGGCAGATATGGGTTTTGACCAATCTCCAGCCAATGAAAACGTGACACATAGGCAGGCTGCTGAGTTGTTGGGCAGCTGGGCTCTTTGGGCTGAACTGGGCTTGGGCGCTGCCTTTGGGCCATTGGGAGCTTGGGAGAAGCTTGTTGGATTGGACATGGGGTGAAGCTGTTGGGATCTTTGGCCCGAAATGATGAGGGGTGTGTGATGTTGCTGAGAAGAGAATTGGGCTGGTCACATTGGCTTGCTGAAAGGAAAGGAGCTGAAGGTGTTGGGCCTTTGAATTGGGCCAGCTGGGTCACGTTGGAGTGAAGCTTCTTCGGATGTGTTAGTCATTGGAGCTGCTGCTTGGGTGCATGGCTGAAAGGAATTTAAGGTTAGCTTGGACAGGTGGCGCGCAGGGAGGCAACAGGCGGCTGGCTTTGGAGTGCAGCTGGGACACGTGGCGCGCTGTGAGAACACCACTTGGCAGCCTGGAGGTGGAGCATAATGTAGGCGGGCCTAGGCTCTTTTGGGCCTGTTTCTGGGCCAACTCTCTTAAAAAAATGCCACAATTTCAAGTCTTTTTTTTTCAATTTTGATTCTTTCTTCTTTCTTTCTAAGTGCCAAAAATACCAATTAGATCCTACAAAATAAAACAAACTAAACTAAAAATAAATATTTTCATTTATAAATTAAATCATACTAATTTCATGAAAATATTAATTAAAACTTAATTTATTTTGACTATTAAAATCAATAAATATGTATTTTTTTGGCACTAATCTATTACAATTGTGATTTAAAAAATGGTTCAAACTGCATAAATAGTACGGTCCAATAAAATGGCAAAAACATTATGAACACCCCTATTAACCACTGCAAAAGTATAGTGTTATCTGCATCAATGCCACCACTAACATGGAGCTAGAAATTAATGTTGAGGGTCTAACCTAAATTGTTTCATTTACTTTTTTTTTTTTTCTATTTTAAGGGTGTGTTTGGATTGTGGGAATGGGAAGGAAAGTAAGAGAATAGAATGATAATGGTTGGTTGGGGTGTTCATCAAACTTCCCATCCTATATTAAAATTGCCCATACTGTATTAACTAATACTAATTCATGCAGTTTTAAATCTTTTGCGATGTTGTGTAGGTTTACTTTTTCTAAACCACGATATAGTACAGTGTGTGCTTTGAAATTTTATAAATGGGTTCAAACTGCATTGTAATTGTATTATTAGAAATATATCAATTTTTTTAAAATATTTTTAATTTTACTATTTAATTTTGATTTTAAACGATTTGTGTGTTCAAACTTTAGTTGTATTAATGAACTTGAAACTTAAAACTTTAATTGTTTTTTTATAGAGGAAATTACATGCGTTTATGGCTTTTTTTTAACAAGTTTACAAAAATACGGTTTAAAAAAAAAAACTTATTTTATGGCTTTTTTTTTTAAGAATTTTCAAATTTATGGATTTAGTTTGTCATATTTTTGTATAAAAGTTGGTTTATGTCATAATTATACTCTTAATTAAGTTTATTTTAATTATGAGGTTATTTTAGTCATTTCAGTATTTTTTATTGGGTGATTTTATTTACACCCCAAGAATATATAGGCACCACATTAATTAAATAAAATTAATTTTTAAAATCATTTTAAATATTTTTTCTCAATATTTTTTTACATACTTTAATTTCTTATTTTTATTAATTTCAGTAATTTTATTCAACTTGTTTTCATAATTATTTTTTAAATTATGTATAATTTTTTAGAAAAAAAAATTACTTTAATAAGTTTTAATATTTTTTTTGTTTTAAATTTTTTATTAACTATTTAAAATATATATTATTTATATGTATTTTTTAGAATATGAAAAATAAAAAAATAGAAAATGTGAGCATAAGTTGAAAAAAAAAATATTATATATTAATTTTTAATAAAAAAATGTGTCTTAATCAAATTTTGGGGTGTAAATATAATGCCAATTTTTATTTGATTATTTTTATATTAGTTTTATTATACAATATTAGTTTAGTATTTTAAAAAGGGAACTTAATCTATTTTATTATGTTTATGTTGTTTAATCTTTATTTTTCATAATTTAATGTTGCAATTCAAAATCACAAATATATTTTTACTTTACCATTTTCAGTATTCTTCTCTTCAACTTCTCTGCTATGTGACGTCTTCTTTCTCCTCATCTTTTGTCGAATATTTTTGGAGAGAGTCTCCTATTGAGTCACCTCGCCTTCAACTTAAATTATTTCATTATTTGTTATCTTTTTTTATTATTGTACTTTTTTTTTTACTATATTTAAAAAGAATCAAATCAATTTTTTTATTCCAGCTTTTTCTTCTACATTTTTATAAAGATTGTGATTATTTTTTTCTTTGTTTGGGTTAAATAACTGATTATTTTCACATTTAGATATATGTTTTTTTTCATATTTGGATGCTCCCGTTAAGTTAACTAGTTACGCATTCATATTTTATATCTTTTTTTCTTCTGAATTGAATGTTCTCATCAAGGTAACTAGTTACTCATTCATGTTGCATATCTAATTTTTTGTTCTTTCTAAATTTGGATATTCCTATCAGGGTTACTGGTTATCCATTCAAGTTTTCATATTTTTTTCTTCATATTTGGATATTCTTACTAGGGTAATCTTTTATCCATTCACATTTTCATTAGATTTTTTTTTTCAGTTTTGAATGTTCCCATAATAGTAACTGGTTACCCATTCCTATTGTTATATTTATTTTTTTTCTTAACAAATTTGGATGTTCCTATCAAGGTTACTGGTAATCCATTCAAGTTTTCATATCTATTTTTTTTCTTATATATTGGTGTTGACCCTTGATTCAGTCAACGACACGGAGTCACTAAAAACGATAAGAATTATAAACTTGAACACAAGAACAAAAACGACACAATGATTTTATAGTAGTTCAACCATGGAGATTGGTAATAACCTACGTCCACTTTGTGTTTTTATTGATGTAAACTACAAAACCTGCGATCAACGAACTAGGGTTCACTAAGTTTCACAAGCTCTCAAGTTGAATACAAAGAATCGTGTATAAAAGCACTTGTTCTCTCTCTGAATACAAAATACTGCGTATCTCCTAAATGAATCCCATGAGTCCTAATTATAGGCTCAAGGTTGTACATGTGGGCCTATGGGTCATCCTTAACTTATGTTGTATGCATATTTAAATAATAACATAAATAATGTTTTTACATATAAAGATAACCAAATATCCTAGAAATATCTAACTCATAATTGTCCCTCAATGTTGGCTTCGGACCTACAAGCAGATTTGGTCGCATATGTCAACACATCTTCTTCCCTGCTGCTCAGCATATTCCTTGCGCCTATCGGGCAGCTCAATTTCTTCTTGATACCCTAGTCATTAGTCGACTAGATCTTTATCAATAACCAGTCACGTGTTGTCCATGCTCATCTTAAACATGCCACATCATCATGCAAATATTTTAGAGAAACATTTGCCCCTAAGTTTATTTTAATGCGATCAACATTTAATAAACTTATTCGACCAACAATCCAGCTGACCCGTCACATCTATTAGTACTTACTTTCTCGAAAAGGTAAGTAATCATTGTTCTCTTGGTTCCCTAGACACATTTAGACGGTTATTGCAATTCCCTATGCATCGAAACCCTATTCCCATCATTATTTTCCATTAATGCCCCGAGCAGTTTAAATATAAGTCCCTTTACCCCTTTTCATTTTTTGCCTAAACCTTCTCTCTCTTCAAGAATGCTCCAGAAAAAAAACCTACAAGAAACCAAGAGATTCTAGTGCGATCTGAGGCATCCTCGAACAACTTCAAGCAAAACCTTAGCGATTTCTTCCACAATCCATACTTCAAGTAAGTTTTCAACCCCTACTCTTATTTTTATAGCAATCTTCATGCATTTTGGCTTTGATTTACCTGCTTTTGTAACTGATTTACACTGTTCTTGGCGAGTTTTTGGGTAAATCGAGTTTAGGCAAAAAACACATAGAATATCTATGCTAGAATAGGGATTTTAGGCAATATAATGTACAAAACAATGTTTAGAAGGAATATGGGGTATATTTACATTGATTTCGGGTCCAAAATCGAAGTGAAAATTCAATTTTTGGGTATTTCAGGAAAATTGAGTTTTTCCCGCCTATTTTCGAAGTTGAAAAGTTTTTCTATTCGCTTTTTGATGCGTTTTTCCAACCTGCTCGCATGTTTATTGTATTTTTATCAGGATGTTGTTGGTCGTGTAAAAACTTAACTATTATATATGAGCAGCGCTATCCTTACTTTTATTTTTCTTCTATCTTTTGGTCGTAGATTCTCACTTCCCCTTTACTCTTCTCAGATATTCATGCATGATCCCTGGGGAGGTGAGAGACCAATAGACAACGATCTTCTCGCTCCGTTATTCTAGGATCAAGAACAATCTTCTCTGCCTTTTCCAGAGACTCCAGCACCACCCTTAATTCCTACGACCAACCTTCCAAAGAAAAAACCAAACATGGGTCGTGTTAAACATACATCCCATAGAAAAAGAAAAACCACAAACTCACCTACCAGCCAGCCAGCAGCCAATACCGAGGGTCCTTCGAATGATCCTTAACCTTTGAACGTTGCACCCCCAAAGATACAACCTGAGGCCCGTCCTCATGAAGGCTGATGGACCCGCACGAATCGTTCATATAGAATAGTGATCGTGTAAGCAAGGATGTCGAACCCAAATGAGTTGTCTAAAATAAAAAAGATAACTATTTTAAATTAAAATTAATAAATTCTAACCTAACTCCAAAGATTGATGAGATTTTTTTATCAAGAAAATAAAAATAAAAGATAATAATAAAGATATTAATGCAAGAAAAATAAATAAGATAGGCATTGTAAACAAGTTGTAAGAGAAAGATTATTAAGATAATAGAATCTACAAAATATAAGTTCAATAATATCTATATTGATTCTTATGTTTTAATAGTAGAAATTAATCAAACTATCACCTATTCAATTTAGATATTATCTTTAAGCACAAATTATCATGGAATTATATGATTTATCTTCACTTTTAAAATTATAATTTCAAAGTATTTAATGTAAATCAATCTAATGAAATAACAAATAAATCAATTAATATTATTTATAAGGCAAAACATAATATTTTTGTTCTAAGCATTTGATGTGCACAATTTAATGGCACACCTTAATAAAAGAATATTATGATTTTGCACTAATGAAGAACAAAGTGTAAATATGTTCTAACAATAAAAAATACAATATATTTAAGATGAAAGAAAATATTTGAAGAAGAAAATCCATAAACTTTATTGCACAAAATGGGAAATCAACACACAACATAAATATTATCTAGTTACATATTGTTTCATCATCACCTAGTAATCTTAAAAAGATTAAAAACTCATAACTATAATAGAAATTACAAACCAAAAATCACAAACATAAATAGGAAAATTTGGAGGAGGAACCCCAAAATTTTTCATCTAAAAACTCATTGAAAAAATAACCAAAAAGATGAAGAGAATGGAGTGGTCTTCCAAGTGTAGGAATTTTGTGGTATGACCTATCCTAAAATAAGCACGTCCAAGTGGTCTTGAAAATTTCATATTTAAAGCCAAAATTAGAGTATTAAAATAATCAATTTAAATTAATTAAATTGATTAAATTAATAATAATATGGAAAATATGAGCAAATTTTAGGTGTAATGATGATTTTAGGGTAAAATGTGTAGAAAAATTTGGGTAAAAATGTGGTATATTTTGGGACAAAGGGACAAGGGGACAATGGTGAAATTGTTGGGCTCATGACACATTTTTTTCTTTTGTTTGATGGGCTGGCAGCCAACTTAGGATGCCATTGGGTCAAGAAAGGAGCTGGTGGCCCGCTGGTTTTAAGGGGGCAGATGGCTGAGGAAGCTTGGAGTGGCGTTGGGCCTGGAGCTGGGACACGGGCTGGGGTGGCACTGAGGCGCGGTGGGGTGTTGGGCCTGGCTGGGAGCTGCTGGAGGAAGGCCCAGGCGCTGGGTGTGGGTGCTTCGGCTGGGCCGAAGGGAGGCGCGGGCCCAAGTGTTAGCTGGGCAGAGGCTTCGGCTGGGCCTGGGCAGAAGGAGAGTTTGCTTGGGCCTTGCTTCAAAATCATCAATTTTTCTTTCTTTTCTTTCAAACCTAACACTTTTCTTTTATTTTCTCTTCTTTATTTTCAAGCACAAAAATGCAATAAATTCCCTACAAAATAAATCATAATAAAATATGTTCAACTATAAAATAAATCAAGTTAATTCTTTGAAAATATTAATTATAACTTAATTTATATTTAACATTTAAGTTTAATAATATAACATTTTTTTACCTCAAATTAAACAATAATAATTAAAATAATTAACTACAACATTTTACAACAAAATAACTATACAAACACACAAAAATATATAAAATCAAAATAAACCCAATAAATTCAAAATTACTTTAAAATTTAATAAATCAATTAAAAACTCAAGAACTAAGCAACAATTATCATATAAAATATGGTAAAATAACTCTATTTTGTAGAGTTATCAAAGGCCCCCGAGCAGAAGTATCCTGGTACATCACCCCTTTAAGCGTCATATCAACAAGGATGGTGGCTAAGTACCCCGTGAAATACGGGATTCCTGGGATTACCTTATACAAGCCCACACCCGACTAGAGGGCAAACGTGTCTGGAGGCACCTACAACACCTGGTCGCGGTATCTATAACGCCATGGTTACCCCAAGACCGTTATGGTGAACGTTGAACCGTGAATTTAACTCGCTACCCGAGTTATTTGGTTAAAAACGTGCTTCTAGGTGTTATTAATAGGTTAAGGTGGAAAACCAATCAAAAGGAAATGATATATTTTATTTAAAACATAAAACTGTTCATGGACCCATCAAAACATTTACAAGTTATTTACAACTCAAAATGGTCATTACTGTTTAAATTTACAACCCGCCGACCTAAGCAGCAAAAATAGGATAAACCCCCTAGTTCCTCTGAGAATTCCTTTCCCATGGTGGTCAAGCGGCCGCATATGTACACAGCACCACCTAAGCTCTCCACTCAAGGCTGGGTGAGCTTTTCTTTCCCTTTACCTGCACCACATAGCACCCATGAGCCAAAGTCCAGCAAGAAAACACAATATTGCATGAATATGATATCAACAGTGATCAAAGTAATCATTCAGGACTTTCAGTCCATAGCAGATGAGTGACAGTCGCAAAAGTCACTAAAGTGGGTTCCATTCCCATTAGCCATGTGACGATAGGGTCACTTGGGCTTTACAAATAAGTGATCCTTTCACTAGCTTAAACGTGATAGATGCATGATGAACTTGTCACCAACATAATCTATCGCATGACCATAGAGTCATAACCATGGGATTCCGCTCCCTAGCCACGTGACAAAGGAGTCACCTAGGCCTTAGGCCTTGGCTCTGAGTAACTAGTCATAGACTAGACAAGCACTTATGATTGTCATCGAACTTAGGGTCGGTCCAGCATTAACACCCCATATGAGTCATTCAATGCTGATGTCGATTAGATCTAATCTTTTATCGGCTCTGCGTTCATGACGCTATGCCGTTGCTGACTCTCAAGTAGTAATACGCAACCAGTGCCATCCCTGACTAGTCAGTGCCATACACAAGTAAGCAAGATCTGCTAAGCATTTAATATGCAATCAATGTCCACATTTAACAACCAACATGTCTCTATAACAACAACGCATGTCATATACACAAGGTGCAATTTTCTTACTTCTGATTCAAGCGAAAGTTAGTATAATAACGACCCTTGAGAACAATCAACCTTTTAATTCCTCGACGGTCACCTGGTCATAACCAAATATGGAATTCCTTTAATAAAATGAATAACAAAGGTTCCCGAACCAAAGCATAGCCTTTGAGACATCGAATCCTACTAAACCAGGTAGTGGGATCGATCCCGAGGCCTAAGACTTGAATCCCCAAGCCAAAAACCCATTTTTGGCCAAAATGCCACTAAGGGCCGCAACCCTCCCTGGCCATGCCGCGGCTCGCCCTTCAATCAGAGGCGGCCTCCCTTCAGCTCCCAGCACGGGCCGTGACCCTTCCTGGCCATGCCGCGACCCTTCGACCCTTCAGCCTCTTCCTCTCCTTTTCTTAAGCTTGGGCCACGGCGCTCCAAAACAGAGTCGCAGCCCCAACAGAAACTCAGTTAAAAACCATGTTTTCCTCCCTTCGAACTCAATCTAAAACCTCTTTAAAACTCCCCCAACATCACCAAGCAAAGCCCCCAATTGCTACCACAACTTACCCACCATACAAGCATCAAAACCCAAGAGAACTTCCTCCAAAAACTTCCATTAATTATCAACTTAATACCTTAAATTTCACAACTAAAAACCATAAGAAAAACATAGGGCCTGTTTGGTATTGTTTTCTGTTTTTTGTTTTCAAAATTGTGTTCTCAGAAATGAGAACAGAAAACTGTTTTTGTAGTTTTTAAAAAACAAGAGGTGTTTGGTTAATATTTTCTAAAAACATTTTTTTAGTTTTATTTTTTTAAAATCTTAAATAAAAAATTAACAAATATATTTACAAATAAAAAAATATTTTAAAAGTTTGCAATAAATAATGAGATAAAATAATTTAAAAGAAAAAATGATGAAAAATAAGAAGTGAGAAAATTTGAGAACAACAGAAAACAACTTTTCCTTGTTCTCAAAATTTTCTGTTTTTTGTAACTTTGTTTTTAAAAATTGTTTTCTGAAAACAATGCCAAACACCCACACTTGTTTTCAAAAAACAGTTTTTAGCTTTTAAAAACAAAAAACAGTTTTTTAGTTAAGGTGCCAAACACCCCCATAGCATCACTAAGGTTTCATGGATAAAATCTTACCACAAGTTGGATTTAAGTCCTCTTCAATGGTTGAACTAAAGCCCTAAGCCCCAAACTTTGATTCCTTAGCTTAGTTCTTCAAATTGGGATAAAAAACTCCAAAGGAAGCAAGAGGAAGATGATGATCATGAGGGAGGTAACCAAACTCTGTTTTGGTTCTATTTTCTACAGCCTTCGGCCCTTATATCAATCCTAGGGGTAAAAAGACTAAAATGCCCCTACGTCAAATAAAAGTTTATAAGGACTCTCATGGGAAAAATCGTCATTTTCAACCTATCTCGTTAATAATAATTAACACCCTCTAATTCCGGCTATTATCGATATTATAAAATACCAATAATTCATATCCCGTTACCCTTTAATTCGTGGCAATGCTCTAATCACCAAAACACCCCGAGCTTAAACCTGTTATGACCAAACCGATAGTTTATATTCAAAGATCGTCTCATGCCAAATAGCTCAAAAAAATCCACATTATGATGTGGCCTCAACAATTAATCACAAGCATGCACCAAAATATACAAATATGCCCTCAACGGGCCAAATTACCAAAATGCCCCTGTAATCAAATGTGGACCCACATGCATGCATTTAACATCATATTATAATATAATTCACATAAACATGCATATAATCATTTAATGACATAATTAAACAGTTATGGCCCTCCCCGCCTACTAATCCAGCTGTTATCCCCATTTCCTGCATGGACTCGGGACCTTCGTCCAGGCCCATTGTCAGGGGTTGTTAAGCATGCGGGCCTGGCCTAAGGCCTCTTGGTACGGAAGTGTCCGAGAGGAGGGGTATGGGCCGGGGGTCCATGTCTGGGCCCATCAGGGGGGTCCGGCATGGTCATCCGGGTTCCGTCCTCCGAGACGGTCATCTGGGAGACGTGCAGATCGTTCGAACCCCCACGACATACGCGTCCTGGTCCCGGACCCTGGTATGGTTCGGGCCTGCGGTAAATGAAGAGGGACCAAGGTAAACAGACTCGGATCACATCGTCCCCCGTTGGAGGGGCCAAGCGTCCAGGAACCTGAAGCCGCCCCACTTTTCACCTGCGGAAAAGGCCACCTCGGGATTGCACGCCGTTGTTTCAGGTCTGCGCTGCCAAGTACTCTGACTGGTCTTGTCTCCTGAATCTTCCTCATAACTCGAAGTGTCCAGATCAAAAATGTCGTTTTGTCGGGCGAGATATAGCTCTTGAGCCAATGTATTGGGCCTTAGTTGGTCTGGAATTCATGTATGTTGTATCTTTTGTATTGGGCTTCCACTAGAAAGGCCAAGAATACCCGTTTCTCTTATGGGCCCGGGTCATACCCAGCCCAAACCCAGTGTTCCCATAAGCCTATAAATACAGGCTATAGAACACTGTAAGAGGGATCTCTTTTCAATGAAGATACAGTGACTCTGTCGAAATATAGAGAGAAACTCCATTGTAAAAGGTTTTTCAAGCTCTAATACTACAGACTCGTGGACTAAGGCTAGTTAACGCCCCAACCACGTAAAAACCTCATGTTAATCTTCTACTTTCATTACAATTACCCTTAAATAATATTTATTAATATAGTTACCGAAAACCTCGGTAAACAGTTTTGTGCTTTCATTAAGAGCTGAAGGAAGCTAGTGCTAATGTCACGCCTTTACTACAATGGTGAACACACGACACACAACCTTCGACCCTAGTAATCCAGAGCAGGGCAACAGAGACCCGCTACCTTCACAGCATATCCCTCAGGATTTGCCCAAGAACGCGCCTCCTCAAACATCTCACCAAGACGAGTGACAAGACTACGAGGGTGGGACAGAATACGAAGAGGAAAACGAGGAGGAATATTATGAAGAGGAAAATGAGGGGGAGTACTACGACGAAGCTGCGGATCCCAAGACCCCTGAAAGAGAGCCCGATCAGCAAGACTTGGAGGTGACCAGACTAAGGCAGCAAGTCCTGGATCAGGAAGCCAGGATCGCTAAGCAAGCGGAGGCGCATTGACGGATGCAAGAGTCTCTCCAAGCCCTGCAGGCACTCATGGTCGCGCAGGGTCTGGCAGCCAATCCCGCAACTGGCCCACTTCCAGAGGCGCAGCAACCTGCTCCACGAGAGCAAGCCGGGGTCCCCGAAGGAGCCAGCCCGACCCCTCCCCCGAAGCCTTTTCCTGAGCCAGCTCCAGGAAACCCGAACAGGGAGCGAAAGAAGGCCGGTGGAAAGACCCGGGAAAAGACCACCCCCGTCGCAAAAGCTGGGACCCGTTCCCGGCCGCTCCCTAGGAAAGAAAAGGTGCGCCCCGTCCTAGGACGAGGCCACCCGATCGATCCGTAGGGGACGCGGCCGCGGAATGCATAACCCCGGCACGCCCCAGGGCAAGACGGGCGGGAAAGATCTCTGCACCCGAGTGCCTCGGTTAACAAGAACCATCGGGAACGGCCTCGCCACGAAGAACATCATGCCCTCAGTTCAGGAGACGACACTTCTCGGATAGACTTACGCGATGGACTGAACACTCGGAAGGAGCAGGCCCGCAAGGAAAAGATCCTCCCCCGAGGTGGCGACCTCAGGAACAACATCAACGACAGGAGGAGTGAGAAAATCCCCCTAGAAGATGGCACAGCCAGGAAGCTCATAGAACAGATGGCCACGTTGAAAAAGGTCACGGATCGCCTGGTCCGCAAGCAAGAAGGCGGGGAAACCGACTCTGATGAAGAGGATAAAGAGCCCTGCGCAAGGCACATCGTGGACGCCATACTCCCCAAGGGGTTCAAGATGCCCAGCCTCACCGCCTATACTGGAAACACCGACCCCAGGGACCATCTGTCCCGATACAACCGGCTCATGACAGTGGCCCATGTCAGTGACGACAGCAAGTGCCTCTGCTTCTCGATCACTTTGGGCAGCCCCACCGAAGAGTGGTGGAAGAGACTTAAGCCGGGATCCATCCAATCCTGGTCCGGGCTGCAGTCAGCATTTCGAAAGCAGTTCGTGGCCGCCATGAGGATGGATATGTAGATCAGTGCTCTCGCAAATATCAAGCAACTCCCCGCGGAGACACTGAGGGCCTACATCCAGCGCTTTACTGAAGAAGCCTCCAAGACGAAAGTGGACGACGGACAGCGCCTGGTGGCACTACAGCCCGGAATCCGGGCCGGGTCCCCCCTTTGGGATGACATGCAGCGTAGCAAGGCTGCTACCCTGGAAGAGTTCATCAGGAGGGCCCAAGGATTCATCAACTGGGAGGAAGCTTAGATCCAAGCTTTCGGGTGGCCTCCGGCCCCGCAGCCCGTCCCCCAATCGTTCCCGGGATATGGGGGACAGTTCCCGGTGCATTCCTACGCGCCCCCCATTGCCCTGGGATTGGCCGTCGCGTCTGGGGTCAGCTACACCCCTACGGTGTACGACCCTGCCACTTCAGGGTACACCCCGGCCCAATCCACCCACTTCTCCGATTATGGTGTCGCGCCGACAGGACAAAGCATGGCCCCTGTCGTGGCCCAGTAGTCACAAACAGGAGTGACTCAGGCGAGGGTGAACCCCTCCCGAGGGAAGCGATCGGGCAAAGGCCAGAACCGGCCCGAGCCGGTCAAGAAGGGGAAGAGGGGCTACGAGCCCCAATATTCAGAATACACCAACCTGGTGGACACCAGGGAGAACATCTATCTGGAAACAGAAAGGGTGGTTCACTACCGGAAGCCTAGCCCCATGTTCAAAGGGGGAAGGAATCCGAGAGACACCAGCAAAAGGTGTGCCTATCACAAGGATGTGGGGCACACCACCGATGAATGCCGACAGCTCAAGGATGAGATTGAAAATCTCATCAAGCTGGGGCACCTCCACCAGTGGGTAAGGATGCCCGTGGGAGTCCCGGGCCTGTCAGCAAGCCCCGGACAACCTGCGGTCCCGGGAACGACTCGAGCATACCCCCCCCAGGGAGGATATGCACAGGGACCCTTAGCGCAGGCCCCTCAGGGGCCCCCCGTTGCGCAGGTTCCCAGCCCCGGAATGCCTTACCCCTCCGGGGCAGCACCCCCTCGAGTTGACGGACATGTGGCCACCATCTCGGGCAGACCTCACCTGGGAGGGCCATCCAGGAATGACCAAAAGCGCTACCTAAGCGAGCTGGACCACGATCAGGAGGTGTGCGCCCTTGTCCAGGCTCCGGCTCAGCGTCCTAAGTTGATAAACCTCCCCATCACCTTCACGGAGGATGACGCCCGCAATGTGCACTTTCCGCACCACGACCCGCTGGTCATAGATGCTCAAATCGCCAACAAGTTGGTGTCCCGCGTGTTGGTGGATGACGGAAGCTCTGTCAACCTGTTGTTCTAGCTCGCTTTCACCGCCATTGGCTTGACTGAAACGGATCTGGCATCGTGCCCGACCCAGATTTATGGTTTCAACGGAGATGCACTTCTCCCCATGGGAGAGATTCAGCTGCTGGTTATGCTGGGAAGTGAATTGTAGCACTCGTTCAAGTTCTGCACCTTTGTAGTGGTGGACTTCCCCACCACTTACAACGTCATCTTTGGTCGGCCCGCATTGGTCGAGTTCGGAGCCATCACCTCCATCCGCCATCTTTGCATGAAGTTCCCATGCGACAGCGGAGGGGTAGGGACTGTCTGGGGAGATCAGAAGAGCGCCCGGAAGTGCTACCATGTGTCGACTCGACCCATATACATGATCCAGGAAGAGCCCGTCGAACCAATTCCCCTCCCGCCTGCTGAGAGGGTGGTCCAGGAAGAGGATGACCTGGACCCGCGGATAGGGGACGACCGCGTCCTGGAACCAATGGACGAGATAGAAGAGGTGTGCATCAGCGAAACCGATCCGACCCGGATCATCCAAGTCGGAAAGAGTCTTCCGACAGACGTTCGGGCCGCCATCATCGCCCAAGTTAAGGGAAACCAGGATATCCTGGCCTGGTCTAACTCAGACATGACTAGGATCGACCGCAATATCATTTGCCACGCGTTAAGTCTCGACCCAAATGCGACCCCGGTCCGTCAGAAACGCAGGCCTTTGGGGACGGAGAGGGCCGAGGCCCTTAAGCTGGAGGTTGAGAAGCTGTCTTCCATTAACTTCATACGTGAGGCTGTGTACCCCGTGTGGCTGGCCAATCCTGTCTTGGTGCCGAAACCGAACGGGACGTGGAGGACATGCATTGACTTCACGAACCTCAACAAAGCCTGTCCGAAGGACTGTTTCCCGCTCCCCCGGATCGACCAAATGGTGGATGCTATGTCCGGGTACGAGATCTTGAGCTTCATGGACGCTTACTCCGGCTACAATCAGATCTCTATGCACATCGCAGATCAGGAGCACACCAGTTTCCAAATCGACAAGGGAATCTATTGCTACATAGTCATGCCTTTCGGACTGAAGAATGCCGGAGCAACATACCAAAGGCTCGTCAATCGAATGTTTCGGGCCCAGTTAGGGCGAAACATGGAGCTATACATCGATGATATGCTTGTCAAGTCCAAGACATCCCAGAACCATTCGGATGACCTGGAGGAGGCTTTCGCAGTCATCCGGAAGTACGGGATGAAGCTGAATCCCAAAAAGTGCACTTTCGGCGTGGCCTCCGGGAAGTTCCTGGGCTTCATAGTGAGTTTCCGGGGAGTATAAGCCAATCCAGATAAGATCTAGGCACTGATCGACATGGCCTCTCCCCGGAAACACAAGGACGTGCAAAGTCTGACGGGGCGAATAGCCGCTTTGAGCCGCTTCGTTTCCAATGCCACGGACAAGTGCGTCCCGTTCTTCAACGTCCTTCGGGGAAGCCAGCACTTCGAATGGTCACCCGAATGCGAAGAGGCCTTTCGAAAGCTAAAAGAACACTTGGCCCAAGCCCCAATCCTGGCAAAACCGGTAGAAGGGGAGCCCCTGTATCTATACCTGGACGTGACTGAGCACGCGATCAGCGCCGCGTTGGTACGAGAGGAAGAAAGGACACAACTCCCGGTATACTATGTAAGCAAGCGGTTGCTGGACGCTGAGTCTCGGTACCCATTGATCGAAAAGCTGACTTTCTGCCTACTGATGGCATCCCGAAAGCTTCGACCTTAGTTTCAGGCCCACGCCATAAAGGTCCTAACCAACCATCCCCTGTGGCAGGTGTTACAGAAGCCCGAGTCATCAGGAAGACTCCTGAAGTGGGCCATGGAGCTGAGCCAGTTCGATATATCCTACGTCCCTAGGGTGTCCATCAAGGGACAGGCCCTGGACGATTTCATCGTTGAATGTTCTGGGATGCCTCCGGAAGACAATATTTTCGAAGCCCCCGCGGCGCCCGTGTGGAAAGTCTTCGTGGACGGAGCCTCGAATGAGAACCGGGCTTGGGCCGGGATCATCTTGGTATCACCGCAGGGGCACCAGTTACAAAATGCCCTCCGTTTCCAGTTCAAGGCATTAAATAACGAAACGGAGCATGAAGCTGTCCTAGCCGGCCTGCGCTTGGCCCGGGAAGTAGGGGCAAGAACCTGTAAATTTACAGCAATTCCCAGCTAGTTGTCAGACAAATCTCGGAGGAATATCAGACTAAAGGAAAGAGAATGGTGGCCTACGTGACTCAAACAAGGGAAATGCTACAGGCATTCACAACACATTCCATCCGCCAGATCCCTCAGGAGCAAAATGTCTTCACAGATACACTAGCGAAACTGGCCACAGACGCCGAGGCTGAGCTGGCCAGACTGGTCCCCGTCAACCATCTCCCCGCCCCAAGCATCAGGGCCCCCGCGGTCCACACCGTCGATCACTCCATTTCCTGGATGGGACCGCTCATCCGCTGCCTGTCTACCTGGGAAGTTCCAAACGACCGGGCCGCAGCCAAGAAACTCCAGTACCAAGTCCACCGATACGTCATGATGGACGGAAAACTCTATCGCCGGGGTTTATCCATGCCTTACCTCAGGTGTGTGTCCGGGACTGAGCTGAGCGCCATCATGCATGAAGTGCACGAAGGTTTTTGCGGAGATCACACTGCCGGGCCTAGCCTATCCAAGAAGATCATGCGCCAAGGATACTTCTGGCCAACCATTAAGAAAGACTGTATTGACTACGTCCGCAAGTGCGAACAGTGCCAGAGGTACGTGAAGGTACCACGGGCCCCCCCGACGGAGATAACCTTGATGAATATCCCCTGGCCCTTCACAGTGTGGGGAATCGATCTCGTCGGATCTCTCCCGACCGGAAAAGGAGGGGTAAAGTATGCCATCGTGGCCGTGGACTATTACACGAAGTGGGTTGAGGCGGAGCCCATGAACACAATCACTTCCAAAAAGGCCTTAGATTTCGTCATCAATAACATAGTGTGTCGGTATGGCCTCCCCTACAAAATCGTGTCCGACAACGGGAAGCAGTTCGACAGCGCCCACTTCACGGATTTTTGCGAAAGGCACGGTATAGTGAAGAGCTTCTCCACGGTTGCCAGGCCCCAGGCAAACGGGCAGGCAGAAGCCGTGAACATAATCCTGAAGGGGACGCTGAAGAAAAAACTCCAGGCCTGTAAGAGCAAATGGCCCGAGGAACTGCCCCACGTAATCTGGGCTTACCGGACGACCGAGAGGACGTCAATCGGACACCCCCTACTCCATGGTCTATGGATGCGAAGCTGTCATCCCAATCAAAACAACTGTCCCGTCCCACCGACGTGACACGTATGATCCCACCCAGAACCATGCCTTACTCCAAGAATCACTAGATCTCATCGAAGAGATCCGGGAAAAGTCGCAGGTGCAGCTGAAGATGTACCAAGGCAAGATCGCGCGGCACTTCAACTCCAAAGTCAAGAGCCGTAAGTTTGGAACTGGCGACTTGGTTTTACGAAGAGTCTTCCCTGCTACTCAGGATCCAGGGGTGGGGTTCTGGGCCCAAATTGGGAGGGGTCGTACGAGATCCAGCACGAGGTGTGCCCCGGGACGTACCGCTTAAAACAGCTCGATGGCTGGGAAGTCCCGCGAGCCTGGAATGTGGAGCATCTCCGTAAATACTATCAGTAGTCAGGAGAGCGTGTCCCAGTTTAATATTTTCCTTGTAAACAATGTACGCCTCAGGGTGACCCTTTTTTCAAACAATGAAAATGGCGTGTGCAAAACGTCATAAAGGAATGTTGTAAAACTGTACTAATCTTTCTCAAGTGACCCTAGACCCGTCTCCGCTCACTTGCGGGGGGTATCTCGGGTATAAGAAAATACCTGGCGGGGCGCAAGGTCAAGCTAGTCCCGGCTCGGACCAACAAGGTTCGGGTGACGCAAACCCTACGGTCATACCCCGGACGAATAAGGTCCGGGGGTATAAGTTAAGAGGACCGAGCCCAAGGCCGGTCCCACCCTGGACGAATAATGTCTGGGGGTGTAACTAAAGAAGACCGAGCCCAAAGCCGGTCCCACCCCAGACGAACGACGTCCGAAGTTATAAAAAGAGGACCGAGCCCAAGGCCGGTCCCACCCCGGACGAACGACGTCCGGGGATATAAAATAGAGAGGACCGAGCCCAAGGTCGGCCCCACCCCGGACGAACGATGTCCGAGTGTATAAAACAATGAGGACCGAGCCCAAGGCCGGTCCCACCCCGGACGAATGACGTCGGGGGATATAAAATAGAGAGGACCGAGCCCAAGGCCGGCCCCACCCCGGACGAACGATGTCCAGGGGTATAAAACAATGAGGACCGAGCCCAAGGCTGGTCCCACCTCGGACGAACGACGTCCGAGGATATAAAATAGAGAGGACCGAGCCCAAGGCCGGCCCTACCTCGGACGAATGATGTCCGGGGGTATAAAACAATGAGGACCGAGCCCAAGGCCGGCCCCACCCCGGACGAATGATGTCCGGGGGTATAAAACAATGAGGACCGAGCCCAAGGCTTGTCCCACCCCGGACGAACGACGTCCGGGGATATAAAATAGAGAGGATCAAGCCCAAGGCCGGCCCCACCCCGGACGAATGATGTCCGGGGGTATAAAACAATGAGGACCGAGCCCAAGGTCGGTCCCACCCTGGACGAATGATGTCCGAGGGTAAAAAATAAAGAGGACCGAGCCCAAGGCTTTTCCCACCCCGGACGAACGATGTTCGGGAGATAGAAGCATCCGGTTTGCCCCAGGGCAAAGCCATGGCCTAAAGCTGATGAAAGGAGATCAGAGCTCCAAGTTAAACTAAGCCCCGATGGCCTTGGAATTGGTGCCAGGATTAAAAACTCAGCGAGTTAAGTCGTCGGATCTAGTCCAGGCCGTTGGAACCGGAACTAAAACCTCACAATCAATTAATCACAGCAACAAAATAAAATTTCTACTCGGAGCAATGAAAGGAAGCCTACATAAAAACTAGAGAAGGTAGCAGTGTTTTAAACTTAATTACAAGACAAAAATACTAATAAAATTACAAGGCCGGGATTCGGGCCTACAACTCGTCCGCCCGGAGGTCCGCGTCCTCCTCTCCTTGGCCTCGAACTTGGCCCGCTTCGACTCTGGATCAGGGAAGACAAGGAGGTTCATACTCTTGTCCTTGCACCAGGCCATGTAGATGACCTCGTCAAAAGTGACATCTAGCAGGCCCTCGGCCTCTTCCTTTTCGCGGCGGGTTGTTTCGTGCGCCGCCTTCTCCTGAAGGAGAGAGTCGCCCAGTATGCAGACCCGGACCTTCAAGGCCTGGATCTCCTCCTTATCCAAGACGGACTGAGCTGCAGCCGTCTCCAAAAGTGTCGCCCGCTCATCGGCCTCCTTTGATTTCCGGGACAACTCCTCTTCTAACCTGGCCTTGGCGCTGTCGAGCTCCTCGCGCTCTGTCTGGGCACGGGCCATCTCCCGGCCAAGGGCCTCCTTGGCGGCCTCCCTTTGATTCACGGCCGCCTCCAACTCCAGCTTAGCCGTCTCCATCTTCATTGCCAGCTCGGCCACCAGATCGGCACTCCGATGGGACAACAGGTCAACCTGGAGCAAAGAAAAGTTAGAAAATAAAATCCTCATCAACAAGTAAGGGAAGGAATGTAAGAAAAGTAAAAGTTACCGCGGTGGCTTGGTGGCAGAGAGCCTGAGAGATAAACAGTACATCCGGATTGCCTATCGTGGCGTACCTCTTGAGCTGGAGGTTGGACATGGTGTTCCCCACCTGGTCTAGCAGGTCAGCCGCCAGGGGGCTGTGTCCTATCCGAGTTTAGGGCGGAAGCCCGCTTTGGTGGCTGGCCGATCCACGATCGGTTGAGGAGCGCTGAACTCGGCAGGACGCTCCGCGAATTCAACCTGATGACGGATCGTTAGGGCTCTGTAAGTTTTGTCCCTCCAGTCGTGACCGTTCTCCCAAGTTCGGTTAATCAGCTGGGATTGCTCATCTCGCAAGGCGGACTCCCCTTCCTCGAGAAGAGTCGGGCATATGGGGAGAATGAGCAGTGCCGGGATTTCCTTCGTGGCCAGTCGACTCTCACCATGTGACTCTTCAGCCGAGCCAGTTCGCCTCGTCCGGGGCCTCTTCCCGGTGTTTCCCTCTACGACGCCAGTGTCTGGGCCCCTCTTCCCCGAGCTCCGGCTGACCGCTGCGCCCGCCTCCAAGTCAATCACGGGGGCTGGGCGGGGGCGGAGATTGCAGCAGGCTCCATGGCCTGGAGGGGGACCGCGGCCAGGACTCCCTCACCGAGACAGAGCTCCGTCCCGGACAATTCCTTGGTAAGGTTGGGCTCCGGGCCCGTCGCCTCGATTTTCTTCCTGGCCGCCTTCTTGGCCGCCCTGTCCTTGAGGAGCCGCCTCATTTTGTTGGCAGGGGTTGACATATTGAAATCCCCTGCAAAAGTACAGAAAAGGGAGTTAGGACGATAAACCAAACAGACAAAAACACGTAAATCAAAGTTAGAAATGACCCGAGACGAACCCTCATCTATGCCCCGGGCGTGACTCAATTCCTCTAAAGCAAATGAATGGACCCGATCCCCTATATCGTTTGGGTTCAGGAAACCCCCGTACTGGAGGAACTCGGATAAGAACATGAGGACCTCCGAGCCTACGGGGACGAAAATTGAAGGTCTCATCTCCCCATCGGCCCCAAACGCGGGGCCCAGGGGTACTAGCCTATCCCTAGCTAAGTCCTCGACTCGGGGAGCATAAGTTAAGATTAAAGGGGAGTTACCTCTCTCCGATACGCTAGCCTCGGGAGTCCCAATGTTTGGTAGGGCATCTTCGAAGAGCTCCTCCAGCTCCTCTAAGGTGGGCCTGGTCCTTCTTGCGCCGGGCCGCGTCGGCTCGCACCACTCTTTCCACACTAGCAATGTGATCCAGGGCCAACTGCTCCCGGACGTCGACGTTCTTCTCGTAGGGGATGCCTCGAAGGTTTGGGATAACAATGGTTTGGGTGGCCGCGAGCATCCCGACCAGTCGGAGATTGTCGTTCGTGACGTAGCCATCCACGTCCAGATCCTCCGCGCTCAACTCGGAATAAAACCTCCTCCTTTCCATAATGAACTTGGTAAGGGGAGTTTGAGCGAAAGGCCCTGCCACCCGGAAGATATGATAAGAGACGACTAAAAAGGATGAGGAATAAAAGAGAGGAACGGGAAAATACTTACCAACTCGCTGGAAGTCCAGCAGCAGTGTGGGGTTCTTATCCACGAGGAACCCGGACGTCAGGAACCAGTAATGCCTGACGTCCAGGGGATGCCTCCAGGAGCTAGTAGGAGCGAGATAGCCACTCCGCGGCTTCAGTCTATAAAATCCGTCCAGGATATTGTCCTTGACGTTGACCTGCGGCTCCATCTTGTAGAAGTAGAGGATCTCCGCAGGGGTGGGCTCCGCGACCTCCTTCGCGATGCAAAACACCCGCCATCCAGCAAGTAGCCGGTACGCTTGAGGCAGAAGCTGGAACGGTGCGATTCCCATGTACATCAAGAACCACACGAAATAATCGTGAAGCATTGATGTGACCGGCGCTCCAGGCCCCGAATCCATCCACGAACGTATGCGCCCGCTCCTCGATCCTGGCCATGCGGTTGTGAAAGAGTCCAGGAGTTGATTCGATGCCCAGACGCTGCTCCAGGAGCAGCATCATCCGGTAATTTCGGAACAGGTTGGGTGTCACGTCCATTTCCCACCTGTTGCCCTTGGGCGTCTAGGATCCAGGAACGACGACAGGGACCCTATTGACCTCTTCTTCATAATGGAGCGTAACGCCCGTTGCCATAGCTGACGATCTGGGAACAAAGAAAGAAAGCCCAGCAGTCAGTACCTAAACCCAAGAAAGTCGGTCAAGGTACAAGGGGTCTCCTAAGGACTGCTTGGAGCCCCTTCGGATCAGGTCCAGGACACCAAAGAGTCACGGGATCCTGATCGGGAAAGAAGGAAACTACTAAGACCCGCCCTCTGTCCGGGAAGCATCTGGATACAGAGCAACCCGAACCAGGCGGCCTTCCTAACAACTCCTAAATATAAAGCCTAAACGCACGTATTAAAAGAACATCATAAGTTCATAAAGTCGTCAAGAGAGTCAGGGGGACTTACTGTGAGTTGTTGGCCGCAGAAGGTGGTAGTTGTCCGACTGTAAGGATGGCAAAACTTCGTTCTTGAAATGGTGTAACCGGTTTAGCAGTTCGTCGACAGGACAGGCCCAAGTCGCGTCTTCAGGTAGAAGGGCAGAAGTTGGGGTTCTGGGGAACAGGTGGCGGCGCCGAGTCAGCAGATGGTGGTATATGCCGTCGGCGATGTCGGACATGCTAGGCTCGAGCAAAGCTTATCGGTTCTTAAACTGGTTCGAAGGTGTAAAAGTGCCAAATTGACTTTCGTGGGGTATTTATAATGGCGTCAAGTCCTGGCCTCCGATCCAACAAACAGGTGTCTCCCCATCGAACGGTTAGGAGTCGCGCAGGGACATTTATGAGCCCTCTCAGGTTGGATCCTCGCCATCTCAGATCTAACGGCCCAGGAGGGGTGGATGCCAAAGGTCGCCCCATCCTACGGTCTACCTCATCCCAAGGATATTGATGATGGACCCCCGTGTGGATGGGACGCTTCGTGACGTGTGCTGACACACTAGCCTAGGCCTAGCGACCCTTGGGAGGGCTAGGCGACCTTTTTGAGACCTGTGCAGCAATCGCCTGGTGACACGTGTACCCTTGTCATGAAGCGGGACAAAGATAAATGTCCCCGGATGTTGGTAAGTGGTCCGGGCCAAGCGTATGGCCAGTGCCGCGGCCCGCTGTCATGGACCCGCGATCCCAAGCAGGAACTGGGGAGGCAGCCATGCAAGCATCCTGGGAACGATGAAAACCTCCTCCTGGCAGGCCTAGGCGAAGGCTTGGGGGGTAAATGTTATCCCCATTTCCTGCATGGACTCGGGACCTTCGTCCAGGCCCATTGTCAGGGGCTGTTAAGCATGCGGGCCCAGTCCAAGGCCTCTTAGTACGGAAGTGTCCAAGAGGAGGGGTATGGGCCGGGGGTCCATGTCTGGGCCCATCAGGGGGTCCGGCATGGTCATCTGGGTTTCGTCCTCCGGGACGGTCATCCGGGAGACGTGCAGATCGTTCGAACCCCCACGACATACGCATCCTGGTCCCGGACCCTGGTACGGTCCGGGCCTGCGGTAAATGAAGAGGGACCAAGGTAAACAGACCCAGATCACATCGTCCCCCGTTGGAGGGGCCAAGCATCCAGAAACCTGAAGTCGCCCCACTCCGCGTGAGCGTTGTCCCCACTTTTCACCTACGGAAAAGGGCACCTCGGGATTGCACGCCGTTGTTTCAGGTCTGCGCTGCCAAGTACTCTGACTGGTCTTGTCTCTTGAATCTGCCTCGTAACTCGAAGTGTCCAGACCAAAAGTGTCGTTTTGTCGGGCGAGATATAGCTCTTGAGCTAATGTATTGGGCCTTAGCTGATTTGGAATTCATGTATGTTGTATCTTTTGTATTGGACTTCCACTAGAAAGGCCAAGAATACCCGTATCTCTGATGGGCCCGGGTCATACCCGGCCCAAACCTGGTGTTCCCATAAGCCTATAAATATAGGCTATAAAACACTGTAAGAGGGATCTCTTTTCAACGAAGATACAGTGACTCTGTCGAAATACAGAGAGAAACTCCATTGTAAAAGGTTTTTCAAGCTCTAATACTACAGACTCGTGGACTAAGGCTAGTTAACGCCCCAACCACGTAAAAACTCCGTGTTAATCTTCTACTTTCATTACAATTACCCTTAAATAATATTTATTAATATAGTTTCAGAAAACCTCGGTAAACACCAGCCATTAAATTGTATTAGAGATTTCGGGGCATTACAATATCACATAGAAGCAGGGGCAATCTTGCCTTTGCACGACTTTTTCCAAGGGGTGAACAATTATTTCGAGGTCCCCCCATTCCAAATAACCCCAAACGGATATAGAGTACTTTCAGCACTCTATATCCTGTATAATCACAAAAAATGGCTTGTGCCTACCCCTCACGAGATCAAATATCTGTTTGATCTTAAATCCAACCCCAACCAAAGCAACACATGGTTCTTCCAATTCTATCACCAGGAATCTGATCGCACATATATGAGTGATATAACCTATAAATCCAACGTGGGAAAGTACTTTTAAGAGTACTTCCTCACGACCGATCTGGTCGTAGACAACATGACCTTCACATGAGAAGGTAAAATCTTTAATCTCAGTTCGACATTCTTCTAGTCGTTTTGCATCTTTTCCTTGTTCTTAGTTGGTTTGAATTATGCCTAGGTCCATGGTACCGACCGGACCCTACTCCAGAAATGGAGATAAAGCTGCAACCTTGGCGAGCATGACGAATATAGAAGAAAAAAAAACGTCAAGGAGCTGGTCACGGAGATCAATTTGAGGCTGGTCAGCCTTTTATAACCTCACTAAGAAGTGAGGGAATCCACTGCAGGGAGTGCCACTGGAGAGGGCACTGAAGAACAAAAAATCCTTGAGCAGCAAAATGATGTGTCACAACCCCAAAGACATCGACCAACGGGAATGACCATTTGAGAGCCCAACCCCAACACTTGACCAGCTAATATTCCTCCCTTGCATGGGACAGGAAACAAAAATTACCTGAATATGCTTGTCCTACACTCAATTCCTCCGACAAGAACGGTATAGATTTTTCACTCTTAGATAAACTACCCACCCCTTATCATCTATTCGATAGGGACGACAACTTTAATTTTACGACTAGTAGTTTTAGCTTGGACTTCTTCAAGGCAGATATTAAGTGTAGCAGTAGTTCCTTAGATAATGTAGCGACGGGTAATCGTAATTCGAGTATACTACTCAGAATTTCTTTTAGTTTGTTTCCTCATCATGCAAAACTATTTCTTGATATATCTGCTCGTTTGTTTTTCTTGTAGTTATGCATACCGATGATGCGCTTGATATCTATACCTTTGGAAGCAAACCGGCTAGCTCAAAGAAATCGAGCAGGAAAAATTTATGGAGATGCTAGCAGGGAACCTTAAAGGAAAAAGGCTCAACTAGACAACCCTCCAGCACCTACTCCTTCCAAAACAACTACACCTTCTCCTCACACTGAGCCCTCCACCAACCAGGCAGCTTTAGCGGCAAAGTTGTTGAGCAATGCCTATTGCTCAACAAACGATAAACTTCAGAAGATAGTCAAGCATTGTCGCAGCCAAGAGGCTTTTGCTTCTCTCCCTTTGCTGAGACCCAACCAGGTCCTTGCTCGTTGGTTCAACGAAGTCCTCAACATAAGTTTCTAGTATTTTATTGTAGTCGAACAACTTTTCTTTTGATTAGCTCTGATAGCTTCATCTTTCCACTGTTCGCAAGGTATTCTGACCATGAACAACGGTTGGTGTCGCCCGAGGAAGTCGACTCAAAGCATGCTGAGGAGATCAAAGCTTGGGAGGCCAAGGTTAAGGCACCTGAAGACAAAGCTGCTATTTTATATAAATATGTCTTTGTTATTTATTTCTCTTTATATACATATTTATATATGAATGCATTATTAATGGTTATTACTCATGGATTGTTACTTTAATATTAACCATTAGTTAAGATCAAATGTTCATATTTATAATTGTTAATTAATATTTCTAAAAATAAATTTTGACTTTTTCAAATTTTTGGAATGACTACCTGATGACATGGCGGTCACATATTTATTAATTAAAAAAATAAAAATAACCTTATTTAAAATTCATTATTTATTTCTTTTTCATTCTTGATTCATTCCTTTTATCCATTCCATAAGAAAAAAAATATTTTGGAATTAATGTGACAATTATCTTTCTAACTAATGTTTATTGTCTAATTATTCTAAAAAATTTGAAATTATTGATTTTATATATATTATTTATTTATTTTTATCATCATTATAATCATTTCTCCTCAAAAACTTGTTTAGTGATTTATGATAATCATCCATGGGTAATAATCATTGATAAGTGATATCGTCCAATAACTCCTAAGCGGTCGCAGTAGTAATCAGGCTATGTCGTATCCACAGAGAGGTAAAATACAAAATTAAAAGAAAGATTAGTAAATTAAAAATAATAAACTTTGGAAAAATGTAAATTTGAAAAAGAATATAAACATTAAATGAATAAAATCGAGGAATTAGAATCAGAAAGAAAGTATGGAAGGCATAAGTTTCATTCATGCAAACATATATATATTTTAATAAAATTGATTCATTCTACTTGTACACCCTGGTTTTCCCAAGGGCTGATTAGCAGGTCGAGCCTCAGACTAATCAAGGTTAGTCCGTAAACTCCCCCAAGTCGGAGATCTTGTTTTCCGGGTCGTATCCACTCAGCTCGAGGTATCCTCAAGAACTCGCCAAGGCTGGGGGAAGGAATCCTTGAGGCCGAAGGCCGGTTCAGGGAAGCAGCTCGTGGCACGAGCTGGCCATGGATCGCTGACCCTTTGTAAAGTCAACACACGCAAGATAAACGTGCATATATCTGACATCACGTGTCCGATATCCCCCTGACTTCTCGGACACGCAACAGGAACGTGCGCATTCAGACACCCACAGCTGGGTTGGGCCGTGCGGCCCATTATCTCCTTACATACTGATTAGACCACACTTATGTGTCAGATTTAGGAATTAATCATAAATGTTACAGAGTTGATACGACAAATGGTAAGGTCACGGGATGACCTCCCTACCAACTTCCAGGTGCCTTCTCCTATAAATATGGGGACCCTGGGAGTTGATAGAGGTTGGAAAAAATAGTCTCTGGAGAGATATATACTTTGTAACCAAATACCCAGAAGAGATCAATAATATTGACTAGTTGAGTAGAAGGATTTTAACCTTTGAACCACTTAAAAATGTGTCCTGAGTCACCTAGTTCACTCTCTAAGATTTCATATCTGTGACGGTTCTACTTTCAGCACTAATCCCTTTCTCTTCTTCCCTTAATTACCTGTTGGCGAAGAACCGCGTCAACAGTTTGGTGCTTTCATTGAGAGCAAGTTCGATTAGTGCTACCACAAACATCCAACTATGGTGACCACTCGATCTAGGCATGGCAACGAAACAGAACAGCATGATGGGCAGGAGGCCCACCATGTTGCCATCCCTGATGAGCAAATTCCAGAAGTCCAGCAGAGGCCAGGAAAGTAGCCGGCGGGCCAGGCTGACACTGGTAGCTCAGCACCCCGGCCACCTAATCCGAACCCGTGTTATTATACTGCGGTGGAGATGGAGAATGCTCAACTGGGGAGCTAGTTAGCAACAGCCGGTCGGCAAATCCAGGATATTCTGGCCCGACTACCCCCTCTCACAACCAACGTTAACGTTGGAGAGAGAGGCAAGGTGAGACTCCTAAGTCTCGCCGGAGTAATCGGTCCAGACATAGCCGTTCAGATAGGCCTCATGCAGCCAACTCCACCCCCTCATCACACCATCAAGAGGAAAACTTCAGGGAAATGCCTAGGGTCGGACAACAGCAATACAACCGTTCGGTTAGGACGTCAACCCCTAGCTCTCAACCTTCCTCGAGGGCGCCCAGGCGAGCTCGAGGAAACTCCCGAAGGAGATCCGGGGCAGGCCAGCAGTGCCAGCCCGTCCCAGAAGACCGTCCTGCGCCTCGTCTAGCTCGCCTTGCGCAGGACCAGCAAGCTGGCAGGGCCGAAAGGTCCCCGCCAAATTTGATCCGTCCGAACGGAACTAGGATCGCCACCCCAGTCAGGCATCCTCCTTCTCCAATCAGATACCCATCTCCGCAGCCCATTCGGGACATCCCAGCCTACGGGAGTAGTAGGAGAGACCCGCCGTCGGCTGGGCCTTCCTGGCGCAGCAGGGTGCCAGGGGAAGGATCAGATCGTAACCGCCAAAGACGCACTCCAAGCCTATCCAGCCGGAGCCACTGGACCGATAGTCGCCGGAGTGATCTCTCGGGAGGAAACCTGCGTCACCGACTGAGTTCGGCACAAAGTCACCAGACTACACAGGGAGGCGACCTCCGAGATCACCTCAACTCTCACAGAGACGATCGAACCAGAGATGGTAGGCAGGCCCGCTCGGCGGGAGTCCGATCCGAAGTACGTAACGGAGGGAATGTCCCAAATAACCTATCTCAAGATAGGAGGGGCAACAACCCACCTAATATGTACAATGGGTCCGGAGTTGTGGAACAGCCCCGGAATAACCCAGGATCTCAGGACAAAACCCTCGAGCACCTAACTCAGATGGAGGAGCTGATGAGAAAGCTCCTAACAGAAAAAGAAAAAGACGAGTATGATTCGGGCGACGAAATGGAACTCTTCGCCCCTAATATAGCAGCGACGGCCTACCCGTCTGGTTTCCGTATGCCCCATTTGTCAAAGTTCAACGGGGACGGGGACCCGTCGGATCATTTGGGGATGTTCAACACCCTAATGATGGCTCATAACATTGGCCCGGAGCTGCGTTGCTTGATCTTCCCTTCCACACTGATCGGACCTGCCAGGCAGTGGTTCAAGCAGAGTAAAAGGCAGTCAATCAACTCCTGGAAGACTTTTTCAGCTGACTTCAAAAGGGCATTCCGCGCCTCCCAGGCCACCCGAATCCAGGCAGACTCCCTAGCTAACGTGAGACAGCAGCCCGGTGAAACGCTAAAAGCCTACTTGAGCAGATTCGCAAATGTCGCTGCTCGAGCCTGGGACGCTGATGATAGCTCTAAGCTCATGGCCATGAGAACCGGAATCCTGGTCGGAGGAGACCTGTGGAAAGATATTCATAGAAAGGGAGTCGGCTCGGTTAACGAATTCCTTAACAGAGCCCAATAATGGATAAACTTAGAAGAAGCTGAAGCTTCAGCCGCGGGGACCAGCCAGGTTCCCGAGAAGCCCGCTGGAGCAGGGACGGAGATCGCGGTGGCAATCCCCGGCGACGCGCAGAACAACCAGCCAGGTGGTGGCAAAAGAAAGGGGAATGGGGAAAACAGCCATCACGGCCAAAAGAAGAATAAGTCTGTGGATAAATTCAAGCCCGTGTTCACAACATATACCGAGCTCACCCAGTCCAGGGAAAATATTTTCCTGGCCAACGCTGCTCGGGTCCCCTGGAAGAGGCCAGAGCCACTGAAACACCACAAGGGAAAGATAGATACTTCAAAGTTCTGCCGTTTCCATAACGACGTCGGCCACAATACCGACGATTGCAGGCATCTAAAAGATGAAATCGAGACTCTCATCCGAGCAGGCCCCTTGGCGCAATATTCACGAAACAGGGTCCCAGCGGGTCGACCAACTCCAGAAGTCCCAGCCAATCAGCCCGGGCCTCGGGTAGATCAAGACGTCCCTCCTCCCGTGATCGAGGGAGAGATATATACTTTGTAACCAAATACCCAGAAGAGATCAATAATATTGACTAGTGGAGTAGAAGAATTTTAACCTTTGAACCACTTAAAAACGTGTCTCGAGTCACCTAGTTCACTCTCTAAGATTTCATATCTGTGACGGTTCTACTTTCAGCACTAATCCCTTTCTCTTCTTCCCTTAATTACCTGTTGGCGAATAACCGCGTCAACACTACTCAACTATAATTCTACACCATTAATTATAGTTGGAAAATATATATAATAAAGCTCACCTTAAAATATGTTCTTTAATTAGATTATACTAACTTCTAATTTTAAAAACCTATCATATTATATACTTTAGAGCGACAAAATACCAATGGCAGAATGCAGTAAAAAGCATATAATATAACAAATATTCTAAATTAAATTAAAAACCTAAATTACATAAGAAGAGCATGACTAGACTTATGTAAAAGATAATAATAAATTTAGAAGAAAATAAATTTAATTGTAACAAATATATAGAAATGAAGAACAAAATAAAGAATCAATATATTAAAATTATAATGTAAATATGAACTTCACTCTAGCCTTTCCACAAGAAAATTTAGCCTAAAATAGGCATTGTTTTCACTCACAAAAATGTAAAAGAAAAATATGAAAAACAAGTATTTTTCTCTCCAATACTCTCTACTCTCACTTCACAATCTGATGAAATTTTACCCCATTTGGTACTCTATTTATAGTGTAAATAGGACCCAAAAACGTGCAAAACCGTGTACAAAATAGTGGGAAAGTGGCATAAAAAGCTGGTGGAAGTGGGGAAAATGTGTTGAGCCGTGGGAGACAGAGACTGATTGTGGCAGGCGGCTGGTCGGGTTCATGGGGAGCAGGGACTGACGAGAGGGACGCGTGGCGAGCTATGGTTGGATGTTGGGCTGGAGGCGTCAGTCGTGGCAGGCGCGTCAGCGTCACGTGGCAGGTGCGACTGTCAGCGGCTCGGCTCGGCTGGCATGCGGCTCGGCGGCTTCGTCAGGCTGCTGGTTGGACACGTGTCGCAAGCTAGTGGAACGGCTCAGCTCGGCTCGGCTGGCATCAAGCTGGAGTGGATGAATGGCAGGTTGCCATGTGGCAGCGTTAGGAGCAACCCTTGCTTGGGTTTGGGCTCTATTTTGGGCCTAGTTTTGGGCCATTTCATCTTCAAAAATATCATTTTCTTCGTGATTTCTTCAATTTTAATTATTTAATTCTCCTTTCTTTTTCTTTGTGTCAAAAATATATTTTATTTCCTGAAAATTAAACACAAATTAAATTAAAATTAGTATTTTCAAATATAAAATATATGACAATAAATCTGTGAAAATATTAATTAAAACTCAATTAATTTTACACTTTAAGATTAATAAAATGATATTTTTGAGCACTAATCAATAAGTATTCCTTTTATATATATATATATTATTGAGATAAGACATGCTATTTATTTATCTTTGTGCCATCTTTTATTTTGTTTATTTATAGTATTAACTTTGACATTGATAAGTCTATCTGCTGCTATATCATTTTTTTTAGGGAATTTACTAATTTGGTACCTTTAGTTTTTGCAAAGTATTGTTCTGGTATCCTCTGTTTTCAATAATGCTCATATGATACCCCGTATTTTGAAAACATAGATATTTGGTATCCTAATTGATAAAATTTTGTCAATATGACTAAACTGTCAGCAATTATATATAATTTGTAGCTGTATAATTGAGAGTAATTTGATTAAATATTGGTAAAATTTTATTAATTAAATTTGAGTTTAGGGTACCAAATATGTACAATTTTAAAATACAGGGTACAAAATATGTACTACTTTAAAATGCAGGGTACCAAATATGTACAATTTCAAAATGCAGGATACCAAATGAACATTATTTGTAAACACATGGTACCAATATGATATTTTGTAAAAACACATGGTACCAAATAGTTACCTACCTTTTTTTTATCAGTTTATCTTTTTAAGTTTCTTTCTTGCACTACTTTCTCTAAACATGAAGATTAATAATAACAAATTTATCAAATATAACTATTTACAATTATAAATAAGTTATGCTATTTTATCTTATTTTTATTTTTATTATATTGTATATTTTATTTGTTTTCTGATACAATTTAAGTAATTACTTTGCTATATAATAATAATAAAAAGCTTCTAAATATTTATTGTGTTTTTTTTACATGATTAATTGTTTCTTCTAATTTTCACTCTCCTAAGTAAAAAAATTAGTGGAGTGACTTAGTTAGAGTGGCCTAAATGTAATAAAAGTATAATATAAGAGAAATTTGTGAGAATGACCTATTTTTTACGTGATTTTGCATTCTGACCTACTTTTGATATTTTTTTACAAAATGGTACAAAAGTATATTTATTGTGTTTTGCATTTATTTCAAAATTTACATTTCCTAAATGTGTATATACACATTTCAAACGTGTAGTTCTTGAAAAACTACAAAAAATAAAAAAATCACTCCAAACGGACACTCAAGTGATAAATTACGTATCTTGCAATAATCGCATCGAACACCATCGAATGTCCATCGAGTCACCATCGAACCACGTCGATTTTCTATAGATTTCAAAGTTTTAGATCTGGAAAAATCGCAAAAAAACTCAAAAACCATTCCCAGATTTGTTCGAAATGTAGTATTTTAGTGTCCTAAGTGAGGAATACTTGCCGTTACATTGAATTTTATTATATTTTACCTTACCCGTGAATTTTTTTTTATAGAGAGAGTTGAGAGGAATGGGTTGAGGAAGAGAGAGAGAGGGAAGAGAGAAGAGAAAGTAGATGAGAAAAATTATGAGATAGGTATTTTGGGTATTGTCAAAAGAATTGACGTTTTTTTTTTAAATGATTTAAATGCCTAGCATTTTTTTTACTTAGAACCCCTCATTAAGCATAAAAATACAAATTTCCCTATCAAAAGAGTGTTGTTATTTTGACACTTTAAGGTGCCTAACACCACATGAGGTGACACCCATGGTTGATTATCGATACCCCATAATATTTATTAAATTCAAATATGTGAGACTTGATATTGGATTGCACCAATAACAGTATGTCACCTCCTTGTGGTATTGGGCACCAGTGATGCCCTTTAACAATTCTCTTATCAAAATTAAGTTAGAGTGCAAAATAACTTTAAAAAATTGGTCATTTTGCCAAGGTACCATAATATAATGACTAATTATTATGTACAAATAAACACTCATCAAAGAATGACACTTGTAAAAAAAAAAGTGTAAAAGAGAATAGGGAAATGAGTATTGCTAGCACTCCTCAAATATTAATGGTAAAAAATAATTAAAATTATATTAAAGTGAATAAAGTATGATACTTTAATTAATTTAATTTAAAAAATAAAGTGAAAATTCTATTTAAAACTTTAATATTTATTATAATTAAAATGTGATAAATAGGAAAGACATAAAATGTAACACCCTAAGTTGCTAATAAGGTTTAGGACCTTGATTAGCGTGCCTGGAGGTCAATAAGTGAATTAATGTGATAATATGTGAATTTAAATGAATGTGTGATTAGAATGCATATTTAGGTAGTATAAATATGCATGTGGGCCCTGTTTGCATGGTAGGGGTAAATTGGTAATTTTAGCCCGTTGAGGGCATAAATGTGATAATTATATTCTGTGATTTGTACCACATGGATGTGGTGATATTGGTGTGATGCACGTGCCAAGACGGTCCTAGAGAGCTAGATAACTCAAAAATCGCAACGGGATTTTATACCCGGCTCGGGAGGAGCCTAGGGGTATTTTGGGGATGTTGTAATTGGGTTCTTGTGAGTTAATGGTTATTGGTGATTGAGTAACATGGGTAACCATTAGTAACCACTGGGAGTAACAAGTTTGGATGAAAGGAGTGGTAGAATTGCAATATAGGTGAAAGGACAAGAGTGCCCTTGAGGTTTAGTTAGGAGAGGATAACTATGGGAAGATAGGATAGTAATTTAGCAAGAAAAAGAACCTTCAATTGAGGGAAAGATCAATTCATGTTATTCTCACTTGGGCAATTGGGTTTATGCTGAAATTTGGGGAAAATCCAGAAGAAAAGAGAAGAAGAGGAAGGCTGAAGTTGGGAGACCTAGGAGGAGAGTCTTTGGTGGTTCAAGGCAACTAAGTTGAGCATAAGCCAAGATTATTCAGAGGTAAGGATTTGTCCTTGTTTTGTTTAAGTTTCAAGTCTGGTTTTTAGAGAATAAGCAAGAAATTGAAAGAGGATGGTGGCTGGTTTTGTATGGAATTCAGAGTTGGGCTAATCAAAAGGAAGGTGACTTGAAGCTAGAGTCGAGGAGAATTCAAGCTGGGTTTTTGACTGAGGTAAGAATTTATCATGTTTGAGTTTTGTATCTGGTTGGGTTTGAGATGTTAGAGGCATGGTTTATACTTTTCAAGCTTTGGTTTAGGTTTTAGGAGTTATGGTTTGAATTTCTGAAATCTGAAACTCAAGTATGAATTTTGGGAGTGATTGTGTAATTGAGCTAGATTATAATGTTTATAGGTTGTTGAATGGTCTATATGGGGTTTTGAATTGGTTTTGGGGCTTAGGTATGAGTTTGGGATGATTGGGAGTGGTTTTGGCTCGGGGAAATGCAGGGGAAAAACCCAGATTTCTGGGTTTGCGAAGGAGCACCACGGCTCTGTTCTTGGGCGCCGCGGCACGAGGCTGTGTCTGGGTAGAGGAAGCTCTCTGACTTGCTGGGCGCTGCGGCCCTCTAGGGCAGCCCCGCGGCGCTAGGACATTTTCAGAACACAAAATTTTGCAATTTTGAGCCTTTGCTCCGGGGGTTCGGGGGATGTCTTCGATGTATTGTTTTAGGGATTTGGGAGTTCCGAGAGTGTGGGATTGGCCCCGGGAAGTGGTTTTGGATTGGTTAGAATTAAAGGGTGTTTCATATGTGTTGTGACTAGGTTTTCGGAGGGGATCGGGATAGAGGACCGTGCTTGTGATCTTGGTGCATCGGAAAGCTCGGGATACAGGTAAGAAAACTGTAGCACCCGTAGAGCAGGGCTTGGCCCCTTAGTTTTGTTGTAGGGTGCGGCCCTAGATTGTATTATTGCTAGGATGTAGCATTACATGAATGATTATATATTTGATTGTTATTTGAGAATGCTAAATGTGGAAATAGCTGAATGAACGGCGAAGGGCCGGGAACGGCGAAAGGCCGAGAACGGCAGTGGGGCCGGGAACACCACTTAGCACATGGAGTGCTCATGGCTAGGGTGAGACCCCAGTGGATACATGGATTATCCATACGGTGTGGACCGAGATCCCAGGCTTTGGTAACGCTTCTGGGACGACAAGGCCGTATATGTGTTAGATTTTGTGGACTGTCTGACTAGATATGAGCTGTCTGCTGTAGTAACTGTATATTATGCATGTTTTATGTACTGTTTGAGTTTTCTTGCTGGGCTTTGGCTCACGGGTCCTCTGTGTTGCAGGTAAGGGCAAAGAGAAAGTCATCCAGCCATGAGTACGGAGAGCGTGGGGGCGGCGCGTACATGTTCGGCCTGCCTGACTGCTTTGGTTGGGGATATTTTTGAGGAATGGTTGTATAAACCCTAGTTTTGATGGTTAATTACTTATAAACTTGCTTTGGATTGTAAATATTTTATAAATTGAGTTCTGGGGTCCCGTATGTTAAACTTTTGAACTTTTAGTGATATAGAGTACCTTTTGAAAGATTACAGCCTAGACTTTCACTTAATCACACTTTTGTTTTAAAAACCTCGTTTAGCGAGTTGATTGCACATTTTAACTTCACTTAGTAACGAATCTAAGGTAGTAGGGCGTTACAACTTGGTATCAGAGCGAGCCAAGGTTTATTGGTTCTAGAGACTAACTGAACATGTACGCACGCTGCCATTGAAAAGCTCGACTCAGGGTTGATTGGTATGGTTGATTATTATGCTTGAATATGTGCTTGGTTGACCTGTTTGCTTGCTTAGTTTATAAAGAGCATGTTAAGTGAAATAACATATGCATGATGCCAGGGCAAGGCCCGTTGTGTGTTATATGCTGTTTGTATTACCTTTGGATTGTGAATTTTTGTTGATTGGTGAGAATGGGAGGTGCAATTGGATTTTGTTGTCATGCCTGATAAGCGGTGTCACTGATTGCAGGCATATAGTTGTAACGCCTCGGCAATCGTCCAGACTCCGCGGCAATCGGGCCGAGGATGACAATCAGGATTAAGACCCTCCACCTGCCCCACAGAACTGACAACAAATATTGGCCGAGATGGAGGCTAGACTGCAGAGAACAGAGGAAGAACTCCGTCAGATGAGACAACAGGCCCCTCCACATGTTGCAGGTTTGCCGATACAGCAGAATGTGCCGCCAGTGCCGGTTCAGCCTGTGACTGAGAACAGGTGGGAACCCCTGTACGAAAGATTCAGGAAGCAGCAACCTCCTACCTTTGAGGGTGGGTCGGACCCACTGCGGGCAGAGCAGTGGATGAACATGATTTCTTTGTTCTTGGACTTTATGAGGGTCGAAGGAAGTGAAAGGATAGCTTGTTCTAGCTATATGTTCAGGGACGATGCCCGCATCTGGTGGGATGTGGTGAGACAGCGAAGAAATGTTGCAGACATGACATGGGAAGAATTTAAGAGTGTCTTCAATGAGAAATACTATAGTATAGCAGTCCGAGCTGCAAAGGTTGATGAGTTTATCAACCTCACTCATAATAGGTTGTCAATTACCGAGTACGCCTTGAGATTTGACAGACTGGCAAAGTTTGCGCCAGACCTAGTGCCGACAGATGTCGCCAGGAGAGACAGATTTATACGGGGATTGACTGTGATGATTGCCCGTGATGTGAATATTACATTGGTTCCAGAGACTACTACTTATGCACAAGCAGTAGATAAGGCCCTTACTACTGAGAGGGCTAAGGATCAGATATGGAAGGATAGCGCTGTTAGGCGCGATGCCAGGAGGACGGTGCCTCCTTTTGTTGGGTCTAGTCGGGGCAGTGGCCCCAGTGAGCAGAAAAGAAGGGCTCCAGATTCATTTACTCCTCCTAGTTTTGATAGGAGAGTGCGGGGTTCTGTTGGTGGCCGTCAGGGCAGTGGTGACAACTAGAGGAGTTTTCCAGTGTGTCCCCGATGCAAGCGACGACATCAGGGTGAGTGCTGGGTTAAGGCATGTTTTGTCTGTGGGAGTGCCAACCATTTAAAGAAAGACTGCCCACAAGTTAAGAAGGAAGAGCCAAAGCAGGGAGATAGTCTTGCTCCCGCCAGGGTATTCGCTTTGACTCAGACTGAGGCAGAGGCTAGTCCCTCAGTTGTGACAGGTCAGATCTCTAGCATTGGTTCTTTGTATACTGCATTGATTGATTCAGGGGCTACCCACTCATTTGTATCTGCTAGGGTGATAGACCAGCTTTGTAGACCTAGTACTGTGTATGCTAGGAATTTTCAGACTTTGTTGCCAACAGGAGAATTGGTAGTCTCTAGGAGATGGGTTAGAGCGTTACGAGTAGAGATAGATGGTAGGGAACTGTTTGTTGATCTGGTTGAACTAGATATGGATGATTTTGATATGATACTATGAATGGATTGGTTAATGAGATATGGAGCAACGATTGATTGCAAGCGGCATATGGTGACTTTTGAACCGGAAGGTGAGGTGCCTTTCATGTTTGTGGGGACGGTAAATGGACCGCGAGTGCCTGTGATTTCAGCACTAAAAGCTAGGGACCTGATGCAGGAAGGTTGCATAGGATTCCTAGCGAGTGTTGTAGATACTTCTAAGGTGGTGGCAGTGGGACCGAATGAAACCAGAATGGTATGTGAGTTTCCAGACTTATTTCCAGCAGACTTACCGGGGTGGCCGCCACAGCGGGAGATTGAGTTCGTCATAGAGTTGGCACCGGGGGTGGAGCCAGTTTCCAGGGCACCCTATAGAATGGCTCCAGCGGAGTTAAAGGAATATAAGATCCAGCTACAGGAATTGTTGGATTTGGGGTTCATCAGACCGAGTTTCTCACCATGGGGTGCTCCAGTGCTATTTGTTAAGAAGAAGGATGGGTCGCTTAGGATGTGCATTGACTACAGGGAGTTGAATAAGCTGACCATTAAGAACAAATATCCACTGCCTAGGATTGATGATCTGTTTGATCAGCTTCAAGGGAGTACGGTGTTTTCAAAGATTGATCTTCGGTTAGGCTATCATCAGTTGAGAATTAAAGAGGAGGACATACCGAAGACAACTTTTCGGACAAGGTACGGGCATTATGAATTTCTGGTGATGTCCTTTGGATTAACCAATGCCCCAGCAACTTTCATGGATATGATGAATAGAATCTTTAAGGACTACCTGGATAAGTTTGTGATTATGTTTATCGACGATATACTAGTATACTCCCGATCAAAGACAGAGCATGAGCATCATCTGCGCCTGGTATTGCAGCGATTGAGAGAGCATAAGCTATATGCGAAGTTTAGCAAGTGTGAGTTCTGGTTACCACAAGTTACATTTCTGGGCCATATCGTTAGTAAGGAGGGGATACTGGTTGACCCAAGAAAAATAGACGCAGTAAGAGATTGGCCTAGACCGAGCAGTGTTCCTGAAGTCAGAAGTTTTCTCGGGTTAGCAGGGTACTACCGACAGTTTGTAAAGGGGTTCTCTAGAATTGCTACTCCATTGACAAAGTTAACAAGAAAGAAGACTAAGTATGTGTGGACAGATCAGTGTGAGAATAGCTTTAAAGAGCTAAAGCAGCGGTTGATTACTGCACCAGTGTTGAGCCTGCCGACAGATAATGAGAAGTTCGTGGTTTATTGTGACGCTTCTAGACAGGGTTTGGGATGTGTGTTGATGCAAGCTGGGAAAGTAATAGCTTATGCATCAAGGCAGTTAAAGGAGTACGAGCAGAGGTATCCTACACATGACCTGGAGTTGGCTGCAGTGGTATTCGCGCTTAAGGTATGGAGGCATTATCTGTATGGTGAAAAGTGCGAGATATACACTGATCACAAGAGTCTAAAGTATTTCTTTACCCAGAAAGATCTGAATATGCACCAAAGGAGGTGGCTAGAGTTGGTAAAGGATTACGATTGTGACATTCTGTATCATCCTGGGAAGGCTAATGTTGTGGCTGATGCATTGAGCCGGAAGGGCCCAGGTCAGTTGTATAGTTCGAGGCAGATATCAGACAGGCTGGCTGAGGAGATGGCCAGAGCAGGTATAGAGTTAGTGGTTGGTAAGTTAGCTAACATAACTCTTCAATCAACGGTCCTTGAGAGGATTAAGGAAGCACAGGGAAAGGATCCCCAGTTAGTTGAGCGTAGGGAGAATGTCCAAGCTGGAGCGATTAAGGACTTCTCTATCTCAGAGATGGGTCTGTTGAGGTACAAAGACCGGATTTGTGTTCCGATTGATCCAGATATTCGACGAGAGATTCTAGATGAGGCTCACACCACTCCCTACTCTTTACACCCAAGTACTACGAAGATGTACCAAGATTTGAAAGTTTTGTACTGGTGGTCAGGCATGAAGAGGGATGTGGTGGACTATGTGGCAAGGTGCTTAACTTGTCAGCAGATTAAGGCTGAACATCAGAGGCCAGCAGGGTTAGTGCAGCCTCTAGGGATTCCTGAGTGGAAATGGAAGGATATTGCGATGGACTTTGTGGTTGGATTACCGAAGACCGTGGGTCAGCATGATTCGGTGTGGGTGATTGTAGACAGGTATACCAAGTCTGCCCACTTTTTACCTGTGAGAACAACCTATACTATGGAGTAGTATGCTGAGCTTTATGTGAAGGAAATTATTCGACTTCATGGGGCTCCGAGGTCGATAGTATCCGACAGAGACCCCACCTTCACCTCCAAGTTTTGGGAGAGCCTGCAGAAGGCAATGGGCACACAGCTACGGTTCAGTACCGCTTACCATCCTCAGACAGATGGGCAGTCTGAGAGGACAATTCAGATACTGGAAGACATGCTTCGAGCCTGTGTGTTAGATTTTGGGGGATCTTGGAGTAAGTATCTCCCATTGATTGAGTTCTCGTATAACAATAGCTATTAAGCGACTATCGGAGTGGCTCCGTATGAGATGCTGTATGGGAGAAAGTGCAGGTCACCGATACACTGGGATGAGACAGGGGAGAGAAGATATCTAGGTCCTGAAATGGTTCAGAGGACCAATGAGGCAATTGAGAAGATTAGAGCTCGTATGCTCGCCTCCTAGAGTCGTCAGAAGAGTTACTCGGATCTGAGACGCAGGAGTGTGGAGTTTCAGGTTGGTGATCATGTGTTCCTCAGGGTTTCACCCCTGAGAGGAGTGAAACGATTCGGTGTTCGGGGCAAGCTGAGTCCCAGGTTTTTTGGCCCCTTTGAGGTTCTGGAACGAGTTGGTGAGGTAGCTTACATGTTAGCGATGCCTCCAGCTCTATCAGGGGTTCACGATGTGTTTCATGTGTCTATGCTTCAGAAATATGTATCATATACTACCCATGTGTTGAGCTATGAGAATTTGGAGTTGGATCAGGATTTGTCATACGAGGAGAAGCCTGTTCAGATGCTTGATAGAAAGGACAAAGTCTTGCGGAGCAAGACTATCGCCTTGGTTAAAGTGTTGTGGAGGAACAGCAAGGTTGAGGAGGCGACGTGGGAGCTTGAGTCCGAGATGCGGGAGCGGCATCCCGAGTTATTCATGTAATTTCGAGGACGAAATTCTTGTAAGGAGGGGATAATTGTAACACCCTAAGTTGCTAATAAGGTTTAGGACCTTGATTAGCGTGCCTGGAGGGCAATAAGTGAATTAATGTGATAATATGTGAATTTAAATGAATATGTGATTAGAATGCATGTTTAGGTAGTATAAAATATGCATGTGGGCCCCGTTTGCATGGTAGGGGTAAATTGGTAATTATAGCCCATTGAGGGCATAAATGTGATAATTATATTCTGTGATTTGTACCACGTGGATGTGGTGATATTGTTGTGATGAACGTGCCAAGACGGTCCTAGAGAACTAGATAACTCAAAAGTCACAACGGGATTTTATACCCGGCTCGGGAGGAGCCTAGGGGTATTTTGGGGATGTTGTAATTGGGTTCTTGTGAGTTAATGGTTGTTGATGATTGAGTAACCTGGGTAACCATTAGTAACCGTTGGGAGTAACAAGTTTGGATGAAAGGAATGGTAGAATTGCAATATAGGTGAAAGGACAAGAGTGCCCTTGAGGTTTAGTCAGGAGAGGATAACTATGGGAATATAGGATAGTAATTTAGCAAGATAAAGAACCTTCAGCTGAGGGAAAGATCAATTCACGTTATTCTCACTTGGGCAATTGGGTTTATGCTGAAATTTGGGGAAAATCCAGAAGAAAAGAGAAGAAGAGGAAGGCTGAAGTTGGGAGACCTAGGAGGAGAGTCTTTGGTGGTTCAAGGCAACTAAGTTGAGCATAAGCCAAGATTATTCAGAGGTAAGGATTTGTCCCTGTTTTGTTTAAGTTTCAAGTCTGGTTTTTAGAGAATAAGCAAGAAATTGAAAGAGGATGGTGGCTGGTTTTGTATGGAATTCAGAGTTGGGCTAATCAAAAGGAAGGTGCCTTGAAGCTAGAGTCGAGGAGAATTCAAGCTGGGTTTTTGACTGAGGTAAGAATTTATCATGTTTGAGTTTTGTATCTGGTTGGGTTTGAGATGTTACAGGCATGATTTATACTTTTCAAGCTTTGGTTTAGGTTTTAGGAGTTATGGTTTGAATTTCTGAAATCTGAAACTCAAGTATGAATTTTGGGAGTGATTGTGTAATTGAGCTAGATTATAATGTTTATAGGTTGTTGAATGGTCTATATGGGGTTTTGAATTGGTTTTGGGGCTTAGGTATGAGTTTGGGATGATTTGGAGTGGTTTTGGCTCGGGGAAATGCAGGGGAAAATCCCAGATTTCTGGGTTCGCGAAGGAGCACCGCAGCCCTGTTCTTGGGCGCCGCGGCATGAGGTTGTGTCTGGGCAGAGGAAGCTCTCTGACTTGCTGGGCGCTGCGGCCCTCTAGGGCAGCCCCGCGGCGCTAGGCCATTTTCAGAACACAAGATTTTGCAATTTTGAGCCTTTGCTCCGGGGGTTCGGGGGATGTCTTCGATGTATTGTTTTAGGGATTTGGGAGTTCCGAGAGTGTGGGATTGGCCCCGGGAAGTGGTTTTGGATTGGTTAGAATTAAAGGGTGTTTCATATGTGTTGTGACTAGGTTTTCGGAGGAGCTCGGGATAGAGGACCTTGCTTGTGATCTTGGTGCATCGGAAAGCTCGGGATACAGGTAAGAAAACTGTAGCACCCGTAGAGCAGGGCTTGGCCCCTTAGTTTTGTTGCAGGGTGCGGCCCTAGATTGTATTATTGCTAGGATGTAGCATTACATGAATGATTATATATTTGATTGTTATTTGAGAATGCTAAATGTGGAAATAGCTGAATGAACGGCGAAGGGCCGGGAACGGCGAAAGGCCGAGAACGGCAGTGGGGCCGGGAACACCACTTAGCACATGGAGTGCTCATGGCTAGGGTGAGACCCCAGTGGATACATGGGTTATCCATACGGTGTGGGTCGAGATCCCAGGCTTTGGTAATGCTTCTGGGACGGCAAGGCCGTATATGTGTTAGATTTTGTGGACTGTTTGACTAGATATGAGTTGTCTGCTGTAGTAACTGTATATTATGCATGTGTTATGTACTGTTTGAGTTTTCTTGCTGGGCTTCGGCTCACGGGTGCTCTGTGTTGCAGGTAAGGGCAAAGAGAAAGTCATCCAGCCATGAGTACGGAGAGCGTGGGGGCGGCGCGTACATGTTCGGCCTGCCCGACTGCTTTGGTTGGGGATATTTTTGAGGAATGGTTGTATAAACCCTAGCTTTGATGGTTAATTACTTATAAACTTGCTTTGGATTGTAAATATTTTATAAACTGAGTTCTGGGATCTCGTATGTTAAACTTTTAAACTTTTAGTGATATAGAGTACCTTTTTAAAGATTACAGCCTAGACTTTCACTTAATCACACTTTTGTTTTAAAAACATCGTTTAGTGAGTTGATTGCACATTTTAACTTCACTTAGTAACGACTCTAAGGTAGTACGGTATTACATAAAATGACCAAATATATAAATTCCTTTTAATTATTATACAACATATTATAAAAAATGATCGATTCTAAATTAATCCAATTTAATTCTTAATTGATAAGAAGGATTATAAAGGAACGAAATTATCTTAAGAATAAAGAGGAGAAATAAGTGTAAGAAATTATTATCTAACTGAAATGATAATGGGTAAGAAAATATTTATATAAATATAGAAATTAGGGGTATGTTTTCAATTTTATATACTTATATACCATATTTTTTTTTCGACGGATTAAATACCAAACATTATGATTTGGGCAATTCCGTCGCTATCACTCCGTTAAATACTATTATAGCTTGATTTGAATGCCAGGTGTTATGATTTCATTAGTAAATTTCATATTAGTTTTTTTTTTAAAATAATTTCAACATTATTTAAAATCAGAAAAATAATTAAAAATATGTTTTAAATTATAAAAATTAAAATTTATCAAAAAAATTATAAAAATTAATTTAATTAAATTTAAAAATAAGTTTAATTATTTTTAAATAACTATTAGGTAGTGACAGAATTACCAAAATCATAACGTTTGCTATTTAACCCATCAAAAAAATGTGATATATAAGTATATAAAACTGAAAACATTAAATATTTATGCCGCAAATACCCTTAGAAATTATGATATACAAAATTAAAACATTATATTGAAATTCATAATTATATATAATTTTGGTAATAAGTCATAATATTTTTGGTATATAAGGAAACAGTATCATATTTGTATTTATACTTCTCTACAAATATTAATTTCAAATTATGTAACATACAATACAACCTATAAAAGTGGTATCTCCTAATATATGATCTTTGATAATTTATTAGTTTGTCAATCAAATAGTAAACTTAAACTTTTCTTTACTGTACAAATTAAAATATCTTTTTTTACGTAAAAATCTGGTGTTCCTAAAATTAAAAAAATCATTAATTATAAATCAATGTCCTTAATTAATAAATTATAAGGAAACATTTTTATATCTCTAAGACTTTTTTCTCCAACGGTAATAAAACCTATTACTAACCATTAACACACAAAAATTATGAATAAAAAAAACCAAATTTGATTTTTACTGGAAAATTATGAGATATTTTAAGAGTTTTATATAAATAAGAATAAAACATGGTCAATAAGAGAGTGATAAATATGGAAAAAATTAAAAATAATAATTAATTAGACATATATTTTATATTTAATGTTATATTTTATTAAGAGAAATAAGTTTTTTTTTGCTGGTTTAAAACATACATAGTTTTAAAACAAATATAATTTTCTTTGTAAAAAAATATGGATTATACTATTTTGTACTATGTGTTTTATCACAATAATTGTTTGGATCTTGTGTTTTACAAATTTACTTTTTGCACATTATGTTTTATAAAATGGTAACAAAAAATTCTTAAACTCAATTTTAATAAACAAAATATTAAATATAATAACACAGTTGTCAGACAAAATGATTATACTTTTATTTTGAGTTGTTAGTTTAGTAAATCATTTATGATTTCAATTCAAAAAACTTTGATCAAAATTGGGTCCATAAATTTATTTGATCTATTTTACAAAACACAAAATTTAGAAATATAATAAAACAAAATATAAGTTCGAAAATAATTGGGAATATACTCATTTGGTACCCTATATTTTTGCAAAGTATCATTTTGGTACCCTCTATTTTCAATAATGCTCATATGATATCCTGTATTTTAAAATCGTACATATTTGGTACCCTAAACTCAGATTTAATAGATACAATTTTATCAATTTAATCAAACTACTGTCAATTATGTAAGTTACAAATTTAAATTTAATTACATAATTACATATAACTGATGACAGTTTGATCATATTAACAAAATTTTATCTATCAAATATGAGTTTAGGGTACCAAATATGTACGATTTTAAAATACAGGATACCATATGAACATTATTGAAAACAGAGGTACCAAAATGATACTTTGCAAAAACACAAAGTACCAAATAAGTATATTTCCAAAATAATATAACCCCTAAAAAATAAAACAAAATATAAGTTCGAAAATAATATAACCCCTAAAAAAAAATACAAATATCACTTTCTCATGGGCAGTGAAATGTGCACTCAAACATTAAGAGTTATTATTACTCACACCATTTCAAGGGTCAATGAAAAATTATTCATTGAAATTCATTGCATACAGCTCTTCCCTCCGAGTCCCTCTCCACTTAGCCAAGCCCTAAATTTCGATTCTTTTTCACAGCAACAATCATCATCATCATGTAAGTATCAACCAATCACGTTCTACTTCTGTTTATACGCTCAAATTTACTTTCCGAATCATCAATTTTCGTAAATAATTGAAAATTTCAACATCTATGATCATTATGATTATTATTATGGAAAAAGAAATTGATCGATGACTATTGCACTGGTTTTTATGTTTATTTTGTGTTTTTCTACAGTCCGCAGTCCACTCTGATCGTTTTCAACTAATGGATAATAAGGGCATGAAGAAGAGAGTGAAAAGAAGATCATCAATGGGCGATAATGACAGAATTTCGAAACTTCCTGATGCGGTGATCATTCACATCCTGTCATTTCTCCCAACTCAAGATGTGGTTCGGACATGCCTTCTTTCAAAGCGTTGGAAACTCTTTTGGTACTCAGTTCCCACAATCTTTTTCTCAAAGACTAATTCTGATGGTGTTGAAAAGTTCTATAATTGTGTGGACAATTACTTCGAACATCGCAAGAAAGGTATGAATTTGATCGAGGATTCTGTCGTTACTAGTTTTAAGCTTTACATGAATGGTGGTTATCAAAGAAGTAAGGCTGGTCTTCTAGATAAATCGTTAGCTTTTGCAGTTGAGAGTAAGGTTAGGGAAATAAATCTTAGCATATGTGAAGAGAAGGGTTGTTTGTTCTTCTACTGCTTACCTAAAATATTAGACAATGCAAGATATTTGACTATTTTGGAGTTGAATGGGGTAGAGTTGGATGGTAGTTCTTTTTCATTTAATTTTCCATCTTTGAAAACTTTGTCATTGGAAGAAATTAACCAATCTGATACTGCAAAGGATGATGTGGTGTTTAAGTTTTTGTTGGGTTGTCCTTCTCTTGAGAAATTGTGCTTAATTGATTATGAGTTCTTGTGTATTAATGATCAGTTCCGATTACAAAGCTCGAGTCTCAAGTTCATGGAACTTTCACTTGTAGACAGTTCTTATGAATTGCAAGTTGAAGCCATTAATCTCGAATCTTTGGTACTAGATGATTTTTTTTTGGAAAAGTTAAATATCTCTTCTTGCAAGAAGATTAGAACTCTCTCATTAGCTCTCTGTGAAGCTAATAGGCCATCATTAGAAGTTCTTATTTCTAATATTCCTCTTCTTGAGAATTTGACTTTCAGCGACTGCAGTCCATTATTAGACCATCTTAAAATCTCGTGTCAACACTTGAAAAGTTTGAGTTTTGAGAGAATGTGCCGCTCTTGTGGATTGATCCATGTTACAATTGTATCAGCTCCAAGACTAGAATACTTTTGTTATAAAGGTCATATTGGTTGTAGCATATCAATAGAGTCATCTAATACTTTGGATGGAAAAATTGTAATTCATGACAAGAAGTTGAACTATGACATAAAATGGTTTACCAATATGATGAATTTTCTTGTGAAACTCAATTGCTCTTGGAATATTGTGACCCTGCATGTTCACACATATAAGGTATGTTCATTACTTGTGCTCTATCATTATTTTTTATTTCTTTTATTTGATTCTGTGCTGTTATTTCAAGTTTATATTATAAATCTATAAACAATATTTAATTTTTATTTGTTTTTGTAAATCTTTATACGCATGAAGGCTCTCATGTGGCCCGAAAACTTGAAGAACATATGTCGTTATCCCTTGCTTAATTGGAAGCATCTCAAAGTTATTACTGATTGTAAGCCTGAGAGAGAGTCAGAGTTGAAGGATGCCTTGTTGTGGATTTCACCTTCTTTAGAAACATTATCTATTAATGAAAAAGTCATATTTTAGTTGCTTCACAATATTGTAACAGCTGATTATGAGTAAGGATGGCTGTCTGTTATTAGTTTTCTTTGCGAAAGGGTACTTTAGTTCTTTTTGGAGTAGCTTTGTAATAAATTTGACTACTTTGCATAAGAATGATTTAAATCTTTCCTTGTATTTTCGTTTGAACTAGCTGATATTGTTCTATATATTAATGTTGTAGATTTATTTTTATACATGTTGTTGCAATTCTTACAAATCTACAAACTCGACATCCTAGCACCTTCACTGTGTTATGAACTTGATGTATGCTTTTAAAGCCATAATCCATTAACTGTTGCTTTTGCAGAGCAAATGAAAAACATCAAGAAGTCAATTATGGTGTGAAACTCATCATAAGTTTATTTATTTAAAAAAAATGAGAGGGAGAGTTCTAACTGACAAATTGCTATTCTGTACTATACACTACAAATATTCCCTAATATAAATTCTCAAGAAGAATTTGTAGTTTTAACTTGTAATTAGTTTGTATAAGACATTACATAACCCAACAATTTGACACACAATACAAAAACAGACACTTGATTTTTTTGGTATTCCCCAAAACCAAAAGTAATGTTTCTCATCTGAGAGGAATCTCACTCGCTCATTTTTCTGCCTTTTGATGAAAACTTTAGTATGAGGCAAAAACTAAAGAAAAGAATGAAGCCAACTGATAAACCTCATCTTCACAAAAATATTATAATGTTTATCTTAATAATGGCAAATGAATTATTAATAGTAATGTCATGTAGTTCACAAATGACAAATCTTTCTGCATAAAAGGAATTCTTGTGAAGACAATGTGAAAATCTAAAGATTAATTATGAAATGATAAGAGATACATCCTTAATTAAGTATTGAGCTATAAGTACGAATAGTTGAAACTATAACTCATAATATTTAAAATGTGAAAATCATATCTACTCTTTAAGCGTAATAATTGATCGATTAAGTAAACTAATCTCTGCTTTTAGTACAAATAGTCAAAGACTGCAGGAAGAATATAAATTATTAAGAGGGAACAAGAAAATTCTAACCTTTAAATTGATCATAAAGTCGTAGAGCAACTCCACTGCATGTGGTTAAAGTAGTGGCTTACTGACAGGCTACGGGAATGGATGATAGCTTAGCATTAGAGAGAGGGATTACTTTTCAAATTTGAAGCAGCCGTTGCCTGACAGCGGCAACAGTTGCTATCTTTTTTTTTTTATAAAAATTATGCATATATATATGTAAAATACAGCTATCAGACAATTATTATTACCGTTAATGTAAAAAAATAGTCTAAATTATTACTGTTTTTATTATTGTTAGCACACAATCTATTAAAAAAAATTCTTCTATAAATACTTATCTATTTCATTCAATTTTCACACCATTTCATACATTATTCTTCCAAATTATCAATATCACAAAATTTCTTTTCTTACCAATGTATTCCCAAAATTCTCCAAATACCAACACCCAAAATCCAAATTTTCAATATTCTCAAATTTTTCAAAATTCATCATATTCTCCACATACCAACCCCCAAAATTCAAATTTTCAATATTCTCATTTCAATCAAAATTTTCAAAATACTCATTCTACTAATCCCCAAAATCCAAATTTTCAATATTCTCAATTTAATCAAAGTTTTCCAAATTCTCAAAATTATCCCATATCCTCTTACCCTTTCCAAAATTTTGGCTCTTTTGAGACGCTCCAACAAGCTCCATTCTTCACACAACCAAATTCACTACCATATGCCTTTCATATGCCTTCCATACACCAACCCGAAATGGTTTCAAGAAATTACAGGCCAAGTATGGAAAAATCTAGTATTGATTTGAATCGTGAAACATCATCGACATCTGTCTCAGAAACTCAACCTGAACATGGTGTTGAAGGGTTGGAAAATGTAGTTCTACACAATGAAGAAGAATAAAGGCATAAAGGTAAAGTCAAATGGAGCAAGGAAGCCACTATACTTCTGATAAGTGGATGGCTTAATACATCTAAGGATGCCATTATGGGGAATGACCAAACTTCTGCACATTTCTGGGCTCAAATCACAAACTACTACAACACCAACCAAAAAGGCGAGCAAGCAAGAACTGGAAGACAATGCAAAGATCATTGGAACAAGATGAATCAAAAGCTAGCGCGTTTCAATGGGTGTTATAAACGAGTACAACATGCACATCACAGTGGTTGGTCTGATGAGCAAATTCTTGAGAATGCACATCAATTGTACAAATCTGAAAATAGCAACTCAAATTTTCTGCTTGTGGACTGTTGGAGATTGCTAAAGGATGAGCCGAAATGGAATACAATGTACCAACCAAAAGGTTGTAAGAGAACAAAGGTGCCAGAATCAGGGGCATTTACTTCTTCTTCCAATGTAGACATCAAGGATGATGAAGTACGTAAAGTGCGCCCTACTGGCCAAAAGGCAGCAAAGAGAAAAGGGAAGGAAAAAAAAGACACATACTAGATTTATAGAGATTAGTGAACGGAAATCATCTGCATTGGAGAAATTGGTAGCGATAAAGGAGAAAGAGGCAGAAGATAATAGGATGACAAAATACATGGATTATCTCATCATGGACACGTCGCATATGACTCATGAGCAAAAGAAAGATCATGAAAACTTGTGTACTTATATTAAGAATAATATCCTGAAGTTGTAATTGATATGTATTTTTATCAACCGCATTATTATGTATTTTATTTAAATAAATTATCTTTTATTTTAACGGCTACATATATATGTCACCATGTCTATAAATACCAAATTGTACTTTTATCAACCGCATTATTATGTATTTTATTTAAATAAATTATCTTTTATTTTAACGGCTACATATATATGTCACCATGTCTATAAATACCAAATTTCAATCTTCCTTTTACTCAACTCTCCATTCAATCCTTCATTTTACTCTCTCATTCATCTTTCATTCCCAAATATCATATACTCTAAGTTCGACAATGGATTCGCAAAATTCTCCGAATCCATACGACAATATGAGTCTAGAGGATATCATAATTGCAGAGTGTACTGACGATCATGATGATCAATATTTCAAAGCACTCATGGATGGGGTTAGCTCAACAAGACAAGGAAGAAAGAGAGCCCACATTGATAGGGGTCATGTAGAAGGACACCAACGTTTGTTTGATGACTACTTTTCTGATGAACCGGTGTATACAGAATATCAATTTCGAAGAAGATTTAGAATGCGTAGACATGTATTCCTACGCATAGTGCAAGCTCTAGAAAATCATTCAGAGTATTTCTATATGAGGTTTGATGCAGTCGGTAGAAGGGGGCTTTCGCCATTACAGAAGTGCACTGCTGCTATGCGAATGTTGGCATATGGAGCGCCTGCCGATTATGTTGATGAGTATGTTCGAATTGGTGAAACTACCGCTATTGAATGTCTAGTCAATTTCGTTCGAGGAGTGAATGATATTTTTGGGACCAAATATTTAAGACAGCCCAATGCTGGGGACATTCGTCGCTTACTTCAAATGGGGGAGGTGCATGGTTTTCCAGGCATGTTGGGAAGCATTGATTGTATGCACTGGGAATGGAAAAATTGCCCAGTTGCATGGAAATGCCAATTCACACGAGGTGATTACGACAAACCAACAATCATGCTCGAAGCAGTTGCGTCACAAGATCTTTGGATATGGCATGCATTTTTTGGTGTTCCAGGATCCAATAATGATCTCAACGTGTTAAATCAATCCCCATTATTCACTGATATCTTACAAGGGAAAGCTCTAAGAGTTGAGTTTACGATAAATGTCACACAATACAACAAGGGGTACTATCTAGTGGATGGTATCTATCTAGAGTGGGGTACATTTGTTAAAACTATCCCACTGCCTCAAGGAGAGAAAAGAAAATTATTTGCCCGATGCCAAGAAGTAGTACGCAAAGATGTTGAGCGAGCATTCGGAGTACTTCAATCTTGTTTTGCTATTGTACGAGGACCAATAGGCAGATGCCAAAAAATAGGTAGATGTAGATCTTCAAGTGTCTTTGTCCCCTGCATAATCAGCATCTGCGTATCCCTCTACTTTAATTCCACCGTGATAACTTCTGTGTCTAAGACCCACTGTAGTTGACCCAATTAGGTATCTAAATAACCATTTCATGGCCTGCCAATGTTCTTTTCCTGTGTTTAACATATACATGTTTAATATACTTATAGCATAGGCTAGATCCAGCCTAGTTCACACCATTAAGTGCATAATAGATCCCACAACACTAGCATAAGGGATATTGCTCATATATTTGTGTTCTTCTTTATCTTTAGGGCATTGTGACCAAGATAGCTGGTGTTGGTTTGTAATAGGTAGTTTAGTTACTTTAGCTCCTATCATTGAGAACTTCTCAATGTTCTTTAAAATGTAGTCCTTTTGATGTAGCATTAGTTCTCCTTTGTTTCTATTCCTTGAGATGTTAATCCCCAAGATCTTGGTAGCTATTCCAAGATCTTTCATCTCAAACTCAGTGATGGACCCAAAACGGGTATGTTTTAAAAATTTATACTCGCAAGCGCACGAATCGTATATGGAATATAGTGTTCGTGTAAGCACGAGATCGAACCCAAAGGAGTTATCTAAAATAAAAAAAGAAAACTATTTAAAATCAAAATTAATAAATTCTAACCTAGCTCCAAAGATTGATGAGTTTTAATATTATGAACATAAAATAAAAGATTGAAAAATAAAGCTATTTAAGAAAATAAAAATAAACCAATAATGATTTGAAAATAAGTGTTAAAAAAAAAAATTATTAAGACACTAGAATCCATAAAATGTAAGTTTAATAATATTTATTAGTATATTGATTCTCAAGTTTTAGTGATAGTTAAAATAATTCAAACTATCATTTTCCAAATAGATTTATAATTTTAAACACAAATTACTTATAAAAAGATAAGATTTTTCTTCACTTTTTAAAATTATAATTTCAAAGTATTTAATGTAAATCAATCTAATGAAATAACAAATAAATCAATTAACATTATTTATAAGGCAAAACATAATATTTTTGTTCTAAGCATAGATGTGTACAATTTAATGACACATCTTACACAAAGAATATTATGTTTTTGCACTAATGAATAACAAAGTGTAAATATGTGCTAACAATCCAAAATACATGATATTTAAGATGAAAGAAGATATTTGAAGAATAAAATTCCATAAACTTTGTTGCACAAAATGGGAAATCAACATCAAAATAAATACTATCTAGTTACATATTGTTTCATCATCACCTTAATAATCTTAAAAAGATTAGAAACTCATAATTAGAATAGCAAATACAAACTAAAAATTACAAACATAAATAGGAAAATTTGGAGGAGGAACCCCCAAATTATTCATCTACAAATACATAAAATCTAAGAAAAGAAAAATATGGAGAGAATAGAGAGATGGAAAGAAGTGGTCTAAGAGAAAATATGGTGAATTAGTGAAATTATAATCCTATTTATAGAAAGAAGAAGGGGCTAAAACATAAAATACAAAACTAAAGGGTTACAAGAGAAAAAAGACTAAAATATACTTAAAATAACTAAATAATAATAATATTAATATTAATGACAACTCTTAAATCCCTACCGTTTTTTTTTTTTTTTTGAAATAAAGAAGGAATTTTATTAGCAACTGTCCTTCGAAATTACATCAAGAATAGCAGGAGAGAGATCACCTCCCCTGAAAGTACAGTCAGCAACATGACAGGATGCTCTAGCAAGAGCATGAGCAACACTGTTCGCAGACCGCTTAACAAATAAAATTTTAATATTCTTAACATCACTCCACAAACCCTTACACTCAGTGATTAGACTCCCAAAATAAGAGTCCATAGAAATTGAACAACGAAGGGCCTGGACAACTGTGAGGCAGTCAGTCTCGATAGTCACCTTATCCCATGATTTCTTCTTGATCCAACTCAAAGCCTCTCGCATCCCCATTGCTTCTGCTAATTCAGGAGACACTACCCCATTCCGACAACAAGTTATAGCTTCCAAGGTATGACCCTGATCATTCCGAGCCACACATGCAAAGCTATATGTTGAAGATTCAGAAAACAGCGCTGCATCAACATTGATCTTTATAACACCTGCAGCTGGCCTTCTCCAAATATCAGCTCCATCTGCTTCAATCAAGAATGCTGCGGTTGGCACTTCAAATCTATCTTGAGCTTTAGTCCATTGGTCTAGAGTATTTTTAGCCAAACTTGTCACAGTTGCCACTCGAGCAACTTTCCCCTTCCACACACAATCATTCCTCACCCTCCATAGAGCCCAACATGTCATAGCTATAACTTTCCTCTTCTCATCATCAAAGGTTTGGAATAAAGACTCCAACCATGCAGAAAAAGTCCCTTCCACACTAGTGCACACACCGATACCTGTACGAGCCCAGCTAGCTCTCGCAAAAGGGCATTCCACTAAGCAATGGATGATAGATTCCCCACTAACTTGGCACACTGGACATGTGGCGTCAAATCCACCTGTTTTAGTCGAAGGTGAACCTTTGTGGGCAGACAATCAGAAGATGCTCTCCACACCAAATCTTTAACTTTTGGGGGTACCCGAAGTTTCCAAAGTTTATTCCAAAAACTTGATCTGTCAATCTGAGACCCACCATCTTTGTCCTGCTGCAAATAGCGATATGCGCTCTTCACAGTGAGTCGACCTGAGGACTCAAAGGCCCAAAACCACGCATCTGCCAGACGACTAGAATGTAAGGGAATGCCTACGATAAGATTAGCATCCCGTTGATTAAACAAATCTCGAACCAAGTCTTCATCCCAGGCAACTCTCCCAGTGACCATCAGAGCTTCTACTTTTTTCTCGGCTAAGGCAGGATGGGTAGTACTAATTCTCGGATTCACTTCGCATGGTAGCCAAGGGTCACGAACAATAGAAGTCTGAGACCCATTTCCAATTCTTCTCCAAGCCCCAGCGCCCACAATCTCCTGAGACGCAAATATACTGCGCCAAATGAAGCTAGGATTACTTCCTAGTTCTGCAGTCAAGAAATTCCCACCCCCAAAATATCTTGCTTTGAAAATCCTGGTGACCAAAGTGTTAGGTTGGCATAGCAGGCGCCAACCTTGTTTGCTGAGAAGGGCCAGGTTGAAATCGTGTAGATTGCGAAATCCCATCCCACCTTTGGACTTATGGGTTGACAGCTTCTCCCAACTCTTCCAGTGAATACCTTTGTTATTTCTTGAGGATGACTTCCACCAGTAACTGCACATAAGCTGCTCCATCTCTTGGCACAATCCCAATGGTAATAAGAAAACATTCATAGCATAACTCGGTAGGGATTGAGCTACTGTCTTGATTAATAACTCCTTACCTGCCTTCGAGAGGAATTTCCCCTCCCAGCTTTGAATCTTTTTCCTCATCTTGTCCTTTAGAAAACCCAGGATGGTGTTCTTATTCCTACCCAAAATATTAGGAAGCCCCAAGTATGTACAAGACTCTCCAGCTTCGCTCACCTTCAGCATATCACAGATCTTGATTCTGGCATCAGCTCTTGTATTGGTACTAAAAAAGACCGAGGATTTACTTAGATTCACCTGTTGCCCCGAGGCCAATTGAAAGTAGCCCAGAAGTTCCATCACACTATTCGCTGCACTCTCTGTAGCTTTACAGTATAGATAACTATCATCTGCGAAGAACATATGAGAGACCGTAGGGGCCCCCCTAGCCACTTTACACGCCTGAAGCTTACCTCTCCTTTCATAGTCTGAGATTAAAGCTGAAAAGCCTTCTGCACAGATAATAAAGAGATAAGGGGATAAGGGATCACCTTGTCTCAAACCTCTGCTTGGTATTATTGGACCCAGCTCATGGCACCCAGAGATAACTTTATAGGAAACTGAGCTCACACACCGCATCACAATCTTTATCCAGTGGTCGCTAAAACCCATCTTTTTTAACATTGCATGCAGGAATCCCCATTCAACCCTATAATATGCCTTACTCATATCCAGTTTGATAGCCATGAACCCTTCCTTTCCTGTCGATTTCCTCTTGAGATAATGCATAACCTCAAAGGAAACCATAATATTATCTGTTATGAGCCTACCAGGAATAAACGCACTTTGGGTCTCAGAAATAATGTTATGGAGAAACTTCTTCAATCTATTGGCCACCACTTTTGAAACAATTTTATAAATCACATTACATAAAGCAATAGGCCTAAGATCACTCATAGTCTCAGGTTTAGACTTCTTAGGAATAAGAACAATACGAGTTTGATCAAGGTGATCAGGAAACTCAGCAAACATAAAAAAATGTTGAACCAATCGTACCACATCAGGACCCACAATGTCCCAAAATTTCTGATAAAAGCCCGGGTTAAAGCCATCCGGACCTGGCGACTTATCTGGGTGCATTTGGAACAGTGCTTCCTTAACTTCGCCGACATCCACTGGTAAAAGCAGCTCCAGATTTATCTCCTCTGTTATGCTCTCTAGAACACACTCTATAACTCTATCCCAGGCGGTAGTTGAAGATGCAAAGATATTTCTGAAATAGTCAACAATCACCTCACCCAAACCATGCTCCCAATCCACCCACGTGCCATGATCATCCTTAAGGGAAGTGAGCTGGTTAATTCTTTTCCTGGTACTTGCACAAGCATGAAAGAATTTTGTGTTTTGGTCACCAACTTGTAACCATAACTGCTTCGATCTTTGGCGCCAAAATATTTCTTTCTGTGTGAGTACCTCGAATAGACAGCTGTGAATCTCCTGGTACCGTCGAACAGACTCCTCATCTCTCTGACCTTTCAACTGCTTCAATAGTCTATTACAGTGACTTATGCGTTCCTTAAATTTACCTGTAATATCCTTCCCCCATTCCGCGAGAGCAGTACTGCAACATTTAATTTTTTCCTGGAAAGAATCAGCACTGTACGCTCTCCAGTGGTCAGATACAATTTGGCGGCACATAGGCTCCCGAACCCAAGCATTCTCAAACCGAAACCTCCTAATGACCGGATCCCGTACTTGATAAGCGAGATCCAACCAAATGGGAGAATGATCAGAAACAGAGATCTCAAGGTTGACTAGTTTAGCTGCATAGAAAATTGTTCTCCAAGGTTGTGATATAAGAGCACGATCAAGTCTCACCTCAATCCAATTCGGCGTACCTCTCCCTCTTTCCCAAGTATAGGGATGACCCATCATCTCCATATCGCTCAACCCACATTCAGTAAGAGTCTCCTGGAACCCAGTGATTAAACCACGGGGATAAGCACGACCACCTCTTTTCTCCCATTGATAGAGCACATTATTGAGATCTCCAATTAGACACCAAGGCAATTCTGAAGCACCTGCTAGCTGTTTAATTTTCCTCCAAGAATTGTGGCGTAAGCTTCGTTGCGGTTCCCCATAAAAACCAGTTAAACGAAATTCAGGGTGATTTTCCAATTTCAACGCAATATCGATGTGGTTGAAACTATAGCTCATTAACCTTCCCTCTTCCGCTTTCCGCCAAAGCATAATTAAACCTCCGCTATGACCCTGCGCATCCACCACAAAACTACCCTCAAATCCCAATTGCCACTTGATAGAATTCACCCTTTCTTTATTAATAAAAGTCTCACACAAAAATACTACATTGGGTCTCTTTTGGAAAATAATTTCCTTAAGGAATTGAAGAGCCCGTGGGTTCCCAAGCCCCCGGCAATTCCAACTTAATAAACTCATAATTCTCGGCGGGCCCCAGAGTTGGTACCCGCCTCCATCACATTTTTTGGAAAAAAACCACCTTCAGAATTTTCACCTCCATTGTCACCATTTGTATCAAGCCCAGCCCCTAATATTGGATTTGTACTCACATTATGAGATAAAAGCCCAGCCCGAATCTCCTCATCTCCACATCTTCTCGGCCCAAATCCATATCCATGTTTCGGCCCACTTCCAATTCCTCACTTTGGCCCATTTGAACCCTCCTTCTTTTAGGGTCTAGGAATAAGAAACTCTCATTATTTTGACAGCCTCCATCCCGTGCGTTCAAGCTCTCCACACCCATATTCATTTCAGAATCTTCAAGAGTGGCACCAGCTGGATTGCTTCCTCCTTTACTCCCCATAGATCTCGCTATCCCACGATTCTCTCCCATGGTAACGGCGCCAACCATGAGACTTGATTCCCCACTGAGTCCACGCCTCTCATCCTGATTTCCTGCCCTTGCAATAACTCCAGATCCCACCAAATCCGTCGCATGTATCTGAGGATCACGGCCACCTCGAGATCTAGCTTGGACAGAATCTGAGTTCATCAACGGCGTACTTCCTTCCTGCTGCGTTGGGGCTGGTCGTGCCATATTCTCGAGGAGCCACGGAGCACCAATCTGCTTCCCTTGCCGTCGGTCAGGGGCTCTCATAAACAACCCATATGGTTTGGGTAAGTGCTCTGTTTCTGTTTCAAACAACCGTATACAAAACTTTTCTGAGTGCCCAAGGATACCACAAATGAAACAAAAAGTGGGTAGCCTCTCATATTTGAACTCTGCCCAGAAAGCCTCCCCCTTTGAGTTCTGTATCTTCATTCTCCTTTTTAGGGGTTGTTCAATGTTAATTCGGACCCGCACCCTCAGAAATTCCCTCCAAACACCAGTGTAGTTCTTAGGACAAGATGAGATAAATGTACCTATAAAGCCTCCACATGCTTTAAGAACTCGGTCAGACATAAAACCCGCTTTAAGGTTGTAAACTTGAACCCATATTTCCATTGTATTAAGTGGAATCAATCTAGGGTTATCTCCCATTTTTAACCTCTCCAAAATAACGGGGGATCGATTAAAGGTCCAAGGGGACCCCTCTAGCACCCTGTTGATGTCAATCTCATGGCAAAATTGAAATAAGAATCTGTTTGGCTCCAGTTGTTTCACAAACATTCCCTTCACAGGCCGCCACAGTGAAGCCAGGACGTTCTTGAGTGCATCAAAATCTGCAACTCTGCCTCCCAGTAGTTTGCCCACAAGACACCATCGCGCATCAAAGAGATCATCTTCTACTGTTTCTGGATCTTCCTCAAGAATCAGCCCCTGTCCATCTTCTTCTGCAATATGAAACTCTCCCCATCTTGCATCCAGATCATCGATCGTGGCACTTGATGAAGCCATGAAGAACTCGTCCCTCACCCTCCCAGTAATTCAGAAGCAAACTCACACCGATTGAGACAACAGACAGCAAAACATGTCAAGAGACAAGACTTTTTTATTTCAATGCAATATTTCAATCCCTACCGTTTTTTATCATCATTATATATACTTTTGCCATTAATATTATTATTATATTATCATAGTTAATGTGTCTTCATCATTTTGTATATATAAACATCCACCCTATATCTATAAATGTTGGCTTCTTTTTTGTTTATTCCTGGTGAGAGACGTGAAGGAGAACTGCAGCATGCATGCACGGAGCGCGAGGGAGGGGACAGCAGCTGGCGCATCAGGCGGCTGGCTGCTTTGGTGGTGCAGCTGGGATGAGTAGTCTTCGGTGCTGGCAGGTGCCCCAAAGGCTGAAGGAAATGGCAAGGAGACTTGGGGAAGGGGCTGGAGCTGGCTGGCCTAGGCTGAAGGTTGGGCCTGGCGTGTGGGCCTTGGGCCAGAGCTTTTCAGAAATGCCATATTACTCTTATTTCTTTCAGCTTTAATTCTTGAAAATACCACATTTCCTTCATTTTTCTTTCTTTTTCAAGAGTAAAAATGTCATTAATTCCCTACAAAATAAATATAAAATAAATCATAATAAAATATTTTCAATTATAAAATAAATCAATTTAATTCTTTGAAAATATTAATTATAACTTAATTTATATTTAACATTTAATTTCAATAATACAACATTTTTTTTTACCTCAAATTTAACAACAATAATTCAAAAAATTAACTACAACATTTTACAACAAAATAACTATAAAAACACACAAAAATATATAAAATCAAAATAAACCCAATAAATTCAAAATTACTTTAAAATTTAATAAATCAATTAAAAACTCAAGAATTAAGTAACAATTAGCACATAAAAAGTGGTAAAATAACTCTATTTTGTAGAGTTATCACTCAGATTTGAGTAGACCCTTCACAAGGTCTACTTTGGATCTCTTTTTGCTAATGATTAATACGTCATCTACATATAACAGTAACAATAGGTAGATGACTTCTTGAATATGAGTATCCTTAAAACATAAACAAGTGTCAAAATAACTTATAAGGAATCCTTGTTTAGTTATAAAAGAATCAAACATTTTGTTCCATTGTCTAGGAGACTGTTTTAGCCCATACAAAGACTTAATCAATTTGCAAACTAGGTTCTCCTTCCCTTCAACCTTAATACCTTTAGGCTGCTCCATGTAGATATCCTCCTCAAGTTCTCCATGTAGAAAGGCAATAGTAACATCCATTTGGTCCACTTCCATGTTAAATTGTGTTGTTATGCATAGGATTATTCTTATAGTCTTGTATTTAACTACATGGGAGAATATCTCAGTGTATTCAATTCCCTCCTTTTGTGTAAACCTCTTAGCAACCAGTCTAGCCTTAAACTGAATAGGTTCTTCCTTGTTTCTGCCTTCTTTAATTTTGTACAACCATTTACATGCCACAACACTTTTACCTTTATGTCTACTAGTCAGTTTCCAAGTGTTGTTCTTCAAAAGAGACTCAATTTCTTCTTCTATGGTACTAACCCACTGTTTGGATTCGTTGCTTGCCATAGCTTCCTCATAGGTTTCGGGTTCACATTTATCATCCTTTAGATTGTTTAGAAAAGCATAGGCAGTTGATAGGATAAACCTACACAAATGTTAGTAAACAGAGCATATAGATCCATTTAAAAAATCATTTTATAGCAAGTTTATTACATATGTAGCATAGTAACAATGAAAAAAAAGTTTTTTTTTTATTGTTTAGCAATGATTGGAATACACTCCAATTATACATATTTATATTTAATTGTAACCACAGTTAAAAGAACCAGTATGGTACGGTTGTGCTGTAAGGAAAAGCAATTGTAGCTGTGCTGTGGGGAAAAACTCCCGAGTGTTTCGTAAATTACAGATTTTAAAGTGTCGTGATTTGGAAAAGTCGTATCAGGATGTCATATTTATTTTATTTTATTAAAATAAATTCACATGTTTAAATTAAATATGTTTTTGATAAGAGACTAAAAAAGTTATCATACACAAAAATATTATATTATATTATATAATTTATATTGTTGTATGTATATATTATAAGCAAATCGATGTAACTAAGATTTGAATTACAATGATAATGATATTATATATTGTTCATTATATAATCATAAATATGTAAAAGTTAAGTTATCTCAAAACACTCACTTTTTATGTCTTTAATTATTTTATTTTTTATTTTGTTTCCTAAAACATGAAATTTATATGTTTTTGATATATTATAATTTAAAAATACTATCAGATACAAAAATAATGTTATTGTTTAACCCATATCTGGACATGGTGATGTGGCATTTGAAGAAGACACGTGGCGGTAAACGAGCTGGTCGAGATGAAGTAGCTGCTCAAGTAAACCATATTAGCACAAGGGATCGTTATTTGTTTTGTCCAAGATTGAGAATTAATCCTGCTCGAGAGGAAGCAAGCTGGTGCCATCTCTTGAAACTGCTTGAGAAAGATATGCTAGACATACAAGTCGTTTTCACCCGAAGTTCCAGATTTCACGAGATATAACGAAATATCCCAAAATATTTATGTAACTGATATTTGAATGTATTTCTTTCAAGTTATTTGAATATGTAATAAATTGTAACAATCCCACACTACACGTGTAGGACCTAGATTATTTGTAAGGGCTCATAGCCCATTAAGAGACTCTATAAAGAGAGATCTCTCTCAGTCATTATCTGGAAGCTAGATTTTATGTGCACTTTACATACAAACTCTCTAGTGAATTGTATTTTCTCTTAGGCTTAGAAAACTCAGTTGAACCTTCTTCTTCTTGATCTTGAGCCTGAGACTTCATTGATTTATAAAAGTGCAAGTGGACGTAGGTTATTACCAACTCTTGGGGTCGAACCACTATAAATCTTTATGTGGTGTATTTGATTTAAGATCATTAAATTCTTTTTTGTTGTTCATATTGACTCAGTGTCGTTGACTAAAACGCTAGTTAACAGTTATAGTGTATAATAAACTATATATTAAAGTGGTTTGTTAATTTAAATTTACTAAAATAAAATAATATATAATAAATAAAAATTATAAAAATATTTTTTGAACAAAAAAAAAGGTAAGAATTAAATATTGTTTATTTTATTATAATATTAATTTATTTGAAATATTTTTATTTTTGAGTAATATATAATAAATAAGTTTGTTGCAAAAATATTTCAAAAAGCTATTTTTAGAAAAAGTTTGCTCATTTTGTGAACTTTAGCTTTGAGCAATAAACTATTTTTCGACTATTTATCAAACACTATTATTGTATAACTTTTTCAAAAAGTATTATTATATAGCTTTTTTGGAAATCACATTTTAACTTTTTTTTAGAAGTTGTCCCTAACGGAGCCAAAGTAATATGATATTCCCCTAAAAAAATCTATTATTAAAATTAAATAGATATGAATGTGTATAAAACATATGTATTTAGCATGTCCAACATTACTCTCCTTTTTATTATTATAATTGCATACTTTCTTTTGGCCAATTTAGGAGCCATTATTATCTTTTAAAAGAAACACCTCACAATTTTAAGGGTTAATATAATAATAATAATAAAAGATAAAAAAAAATAGTACTTATGTTTCATCAAAATACAAATTTGTTAATATTTTCAATAATATTCATGTGTACTTATAATTTGAAATTATACGTATATAATAATTTGTACTCAAATTTGATGGGCAAAATTTTATCAATATTATCAAACCGCTATAAGTTATATATAATTAAATAATTAAATTTGAATTTGAATCATTTTGATAATACTCTAAGGCATAATTTCAAATTACAAAAATGTGTGTTTACCTAAAAAAAAAAACACTAAAAATTATGAGAGAAATTATTTATTAGAACTTATTGCACACGTCTCTCTAACTTCCACTCTCATATATATTTCTATACCTAATACTCTCACTCTCATTCTCACTCTCAGTCCTTGGAACGTTTCACCTTCTGAGGAAAGTGGGAAATTTATGCAGCTAAATCATGATGTAAGTATGAACTAATCAACCTTTACTAATCTTTATATGCTCAAATTTACTTCCATTATTATTATTATGGGAATCGAAAAGGAAATGATTTGATAAACTTCTCTATACTGTAGAACTGGTTTGTATGTGGTTTTATTTTGTTTCTTTTACTGTTGTCACAGTCCACAATCCACTTTGGGTCGATTACAACTTATGGATGATCACAAGGGCATGAAGAAAAGGGCTAAAACGACATCATCAATGGTTGATGATGACAGAATTTCGAAACTACCTGATCAGGTGATCCTTCACATCATGTCGTTTCTCCCCACCGAAGATGTCGTTCGGACATGCCTTCTTTCTAAACGTTGGAAACTCATCTGGTACTCAGTCCCCACACTCTTTTTCTCCAATGCTACTATTTATTATAATGATGATTATGATTATGATGATGTTGAAAAGTTTTACAATTATGTCAACAAGTATTTGAAACACCGCAAGAGAGGCATGTATTTTGTAGCTGATTCAGTCATAACTAGTTTTAAGGTTGAGATGTTTAATTGCTATCGAAGAAGTAAGGCTGGTCTCCTAGATAAATGGTTAGCTTTTGCAGTTGAGAATGAGGTTAAGGACATAAGTTTTAGCCTATTCCTAGAGGACTGTCAGAAGCTTCATATTGAGTATAAGTACTACTACTGCTTGCCTAAAATACTGGACAATGCAAGATATTTGACTATTTTGGAGTTGAAGAGGGTAAAGTTGAATAATTCTTACTCATTTAGTTTTCCATCTTTAAAAACTTTGTCATTGGAAGATGTTCTTCAATCTCATATTGCAGACGAGGATGCAGTAGCTAAATTTGTGTTGGGTTGTCCTTCTCTTGAGAAATTACGGTTACATGATTATGCTTTCTTAGCTACTCATGGTGTTCTCTTAGTACAAAGTTTAAGCCTCAAGTTCATGGAACTTGTGTTTGAAAACATTTATTTTATGTATGGTTATTCACAAATTCAAGTTGAAGCCATAAATCTTGAATCTTTTGTGCTAGATGGTATTCCCTTGAACATAATAAATCTCACTTCTTGCAAGAAAATTAGAAATCTCTCATTATCTAATAGTCGCAGTACTGACAATCAGTCATCGTCATTACAAGTTCTCATTTCCAATTTCCCTCTTCTTGAGAATTTGTCATTGAGCTACGACAATGTATTGGATTCGAAGCACCTTACAATCCCGAGCCAACACTTGAAGAGTTTCAATTTTAAGAATCCTGAATACACCTACGATAATGGAGTCATGAAGGTTGTTACAGTTGAATCAGCTTCAAAATTGGCATACTTTTATTATGAAGGTAATATCAATTTTAGTATATCAATGGAGTCGTCTAGTTCATTGAATGGAAAAATTGTAATCCATAATAAGAAGAGAGACTATGACACAAAATGGTTTGCCGATATGATGAATTTTCTTGTGAATCTCAAGTTCTCTTGGAATATTATGACTCTGCATGTTCCCACATATAAGGTATGTTCAATACTTATCTTATATTATTTCTTTTATTTGATTCTGTGATGCTCTTTCAAGTTCATATTATTAATCTATATACAATATTTAATGTTTGTTTCTGTAAATTTTTATACAAGGCTCTCATCTGGCCAGAAAACTTGAAGAAGATATGTCGTTATCCCTTGCTTAATTTGAAGCATGTCAGAGTTATTACTGATTGTAATACTGAGAGAGAGTCTGACTTGAAGGATGCTTTGAGGTGGATTTCACCTTCTTTAGAAACATTATCTATTAGTGAAAAAGTCATATTTTAGTTGCTATACAATAATGTTGTTTATAAGTAGGGATATGACTGGCTTTCATTACTTTTCTTTGCTAAATGGTACTTCAGTCCTTTTTTGAGATTGTGTTTGCCTTATTAGTAGCTTTGCACTAATGAATTTTGACTACTTTGCATGTATAAGAATGAGATGATTCTTTCCTAATATTTTCTTGTGAACTAGCTGATATTGTTCTATATATTAATGTTGTAGATCTATGTTTATACATATTGTTGCAATTCTTACAAACTTGACATCTCCGGACCTTCCCTTTGTTATGAACTTGATATATGAAGTTTATTAGAATATCATGGAGTTTCCTAGGGTGTTGTTGTTGAGAAATTAATAGTGTGTGCAAGTGTACACAGTCGTCAAACAAGTAATAAATGAATAAATTAAGTATCGTCTCCATAGGGATTGGAAATTGGAAATTAATTTTTGTAGTGGACAAAATCTGTATACTTGATAAATAATAGTCCAACAAGCAGTCAGTCAGCCCAATAAGCTATCTAACTAGCCAATAAGGCCCAAGCCCATGTAAAATAGGCTCGCATATACAAAGTACCATCCAAATACCCAAAACCATATCCGGACACGAATTCGGATACACTCAGTTAGCCAAGGACCTTGAAACAGTCAAGGCTCCCATCACATTCGCCAAGAATCTCGGAACGAAACCACTTGGAGCGAGTCAAACGAATCAGAAAGACGGAGGAGGACGGAACAAAAAGGAGGACAATAAATAAGACCATCAGAGGTTGAGAAAAAACATCATATAATCACTGGACTTTCTTTACTCTTTAATTGAAACAAGGCTACTCTATTTCTGAGCAATCCAGTCAAGCAGGACTAGTTAGTCAGTCTAATTGGACCTGACCTAGTCACTCGGCCCCTCCGTCATCGCCACCGTCACTCGGACCATTTTACGACTCTTCCATCCATCATTATTTCGATTATTTATATCGTAATTTTATTGCTTTCTATTATCTCTCATTATAACCCGTCTGACTTGAGCGTCGGAGTCCCTTTGGCTGACACCCCACCGGTGCTCCCAATTGAACTCTCGTCTCTCTTCTCTTTGTTCTTGACAGGTTGTTGGTGCCCATCTAATCAATTGTAGGAAATCACCTCTACAATTTGGCGCCCACTGTTGCGAATTTTTTACTACTGCGCAAGTATACGCAATCGAATAAACAAGTAATAGTAGTGGAAATATATTATCGTTCCGTCAGGGAATTGATCTAATAATTACCAATAGCAAACTTTTATTTCTATTTGAATAATGAAATTTTAATGACAATTAACAATGAACAATAAACTAAGAAAGCACAATTTAATTAACGAAATTTAATATAAGCGAAAGATTAGAGTATTCTAATTTCATCAACCTTCAATTCTATTCAATCAATAATACAACTAATATGTTTCTTTGATCTATGGTTATAGCAAGTTTACTAATGCCAATTCTATTCTCTCTCAAGATATAAAATATTCAGTTTACCTGTGAATTCTCTACATGTCTGTGATAAATTCGACACATAAACCGCATTAAGAACAAAAACCTAATTGCTACACAAACCAATTTGATACTTTCGTTCTAAATTGAAATCTATGTCTATTGTCTAAAGCTAGTCCAATTCTCACTTTTCAGATATTGAATTAAAACCAATAATCATGCATCAGATGGCCAATCAATTACAAGCATTAAACATAAAAACAATAGATAACCATAAATTCAAAGATTCATAGAAATTGCATTAAAGACGAATAGAATATCCAGTGACTACATTAAAATACTCTAAATACGAATTTAGTTCATAATATTAAACTTCATCACACAATCTAAAATTCAAAAGCATAAATAAACACAAACAAAATAAATGTGGATTCTTCTCTGTTTCTTTCCCTTTGCCGGTAGAATGCTTCCCCTTCTGTCCTTTTCGATCTTCCTTTTATTCTTTTTACAAAAATCCCAAAAACCTACGAATTTCCATGAAAATTTCCAAAAATGCCCTCGTGCCGATATATCGCCTATGATGCTGCGATATATCGCCTGTTGGATGTTCTCGATAAAAACGCAAGTTTCTGATGTGGTTTCTGCAAAGCCAAAATTTGAAATTCCTCCTTATGCCGATATATCGCCCAAGACAGGCGATATATCGCCTGTACCATATTTCCACATATTGGCCAATTTTCGGCTACTAAAACCAACATTTATCCAAATTCTCGAACAAATCAGAATTATAACGACAAACTGCACAAGTTCACCAAACAGATTAAATAGAAACTTTCTCTTGAGAAAAACAACCAAATCAATCTGAAAATGTTATCAATAAGCGTATATTTTGTACGCTTATCACACCCCCAAACTTGACTGATTGCTTGTCCTCAAGCAAACAAAAGAAAGAACAAAGAAACAACCCAAAACTAAAAAAAAAAACTATTGGATGACTTAACTTCACAGAAAAATTTAAACTTAGACAAGGGGCATAATTTTTCTCAAAAATTCCAATTCCACTTCAATCGCTCAACCAATGCTTCAGATCATGTGACTAGAATTTCAACATATCAATAATTTCTCCAAATACTGTCATTCATGCACATACATATTTCATTTAACAAATGCCGTACAAAACATAATTTTACAAGTATCAACATCCATTCATACCACAAACCCATCAAAATTCACCATAAGCTTGCTCAATTAACTTGTCTCCACTAATATAAAATCTGTATCAAGTAGATCAAAAGGACTTTTATAGGCTCATAACATTGGCTTAGGTACAGGTAGATAAATAGTCATTTAGGCTCGAAATTACCATAAGCATATAAACCTTGAAACCAACCAACTTTCTCTTCACCACACCAAAAATTACCTTTTTATACAATTAGAGAGAGAGATTACATACTTTCATCATTTTCTTCTTTTCTTTTTGTATCATTTTTTTCTATACTTATCACTTTTTTTTTCTTTTCAAATCACACTCCCCCAAACTTAATATTTTCTATATATAATCAAGGAGGTGACAAAGTGATATATCGCCATTGATAGGCGATATATCTCCTGGGACCGAAAAAAATTCCAACTTTAAAACCAAAAATCCCCTCCGAATCGGTTGTCCATGCGATATATCGCTTGGTGTAGGCGATATATCGCCTAAACACTATTCAAAATCATTAAGTTTTTTTGTTTTTTTTGTTTTTTTGTTTTTCACGTTTTTCACGGTTCTACTATACTAAAAGAAATAAAAATATAATGTCAAATGGAAACAGAAAAAAATTAAATACAAAATTATGAGGTGCCTCTCAAAAGCGCTGTCGTTAACGTCATTTAGCCGGACGCTGCTTTCCTTTCATTCAAGAATCCACCAGAGTAATATTGACCTTTGTCTCAATTTCGCCTCCATAGTAATGCTTCACCTGTTGTCCATTAACTTTAAACGGCGAAGAATCACCTTGTTGAATCTCCAAAGCCCCGTATGGAAACACTTTTGTAACATTGAATGGCCCCGACCATCGAGACTTTAATTTTCCCGGAAATAACTTGAGACGGGAATTGAATAGTAGCACCTTATCGCCCACTTGAAAAGTCCGATTGAAAATATTATTGTCATGCCATTTCTTTGTCTTCTCTTTGTAGATTCTTGCATTCTCGTAGGAATCATGGCGCAATTCATCTAACTCATTCAGTTGAGCTAGCCTTAATGCTTTCGAAGCGACCGGATTGAAATTCAACTTCTTTAACGCCCACTGTGCCCTATGCTCCAATTCAAATGGCAAGTGACAAGCTTTACCATATACAAGACGGTAGGGAGAAGTACCAATTGGCGTTTTAAAAGCCGTCCGATAAGCCCATAACGCATCATCAAGCTTATTCGACCAATCCTTTCTATTAACTTGCACCGTCTTCTCTAAAATCAGCTTAATCTCCCGATTTGACACTTCCGCTTGCCCATTTGACTGTGGATGATATCCCAATGCCATCTTGTGTTTAATTCCATACTTCTCCATTAAAGAATCAAAAATCTTATTGGCGAAATGAGTCCCTTCATCACTTATAATAGCTCGAGGTGTGCCAAAACGAGAGAAAATATTCTTTTTCAAAAACTTGACTACCACCTGAGCATCATTAGTTGAAGTAGCAACTACTTCAACCCACTTACTTACATAGACAAATTACAGAACGATGGTGGGTAGGGTCCCATAAAGTCAATACCCCAAACATCGAATAATTCAACCTCCAATATATTAGTGAGAGGCATTTCATGACGTCTTGAGATATTACCTACCCTTTGAGAACGATCACACCGTTTCACATAGTCATAACTGTCTTTATACAGAGTAGGCTAATAAAATCCACATTCAAGGACCTTTGCAGCAGTCCTTGCTCCCCCAAAATGTCCACCAGTAGGCGATGCGTGGCAATGAAACAAGATGTCCTTCATTTCTCTTTCAGGCACACATCTTCTGATAATCAAATCCGGGCATTGTTTAAATAAGAAACGATCATCCCAGTAGTAGTTCTTCACATCATGATAAAACTTTTTCAGTCTCTGCCCAACAAATTCCGGTGGCACGACGTTGGCTGCCAAATAATTCACATAATCCGCAAACCATGGCACCAACTCATCCTCCATTGCAAATAATTGCTCATCTGGGAAACTCTCATTAATCTCTCCTACAGGAAGTTCTGACTTATCCCCCAACTCAAGTCTTGATAAGTGATCCGCCACCAAATTCTCTGTACCCTTCTTATCCCGAACCTCCATATCAAACTCTTGTAAAAGAAGTACCCAACGAATAAGTCTAGGTTTAGCATCTTTCTTAGCAATAAGATGCCTGATTGCGGAATGATCAGTATACACAATAACTTTGTTCCCCATCAAATACGGCCTGAATTTGTCGAATGCATAGACAATAGCAAGAAGCTCCTTCTCAGTGGTGGCATAATTCAACTGAGCGCCATTTAGTGTTCTGCTGGCATAATAAATAGTCTGAAATACTTTGTCAACACGCTGCCCCAGAACCGCACCCACTGCAAAATCACTTGCATCGCACATTAACTCAAATGGGTGGTCCCAATCCGGTGAAATTACTATAGGTGCTGACACCAACTTCTGCTTTAGTATCCTGAAAGCTTCAAGACACTTCTCATCAAACTCAAATGGCACCCCATTCATCAACAATGCCGAGAGTGGCTTAGAAATCCTGGAGAAGTCCTTTATAAATCTTCTGTAAAACCCCGCATGACCAAGGAAACTTCTCACTCCCTTAACTGAAACTGGAGGCGGCAAATTCTCAATAGTAGCAATCTTAGCCCTATCAACCTCAATACCATTCTTAGACACCTTATGCCCAAGTACTATGCCTTCATTTACCATGAAATGGCATTTTTCCCAATTCAAGACTAGATTCGCCTCTTCACATCTTCTCAGCACAGCCTCCAAATTCCTTAGACAATCATCAAAAGAAGACCCCATCACAGAGAAATCATCCATAAAGATCTCAATGCTTCGTTCCACCATATTAGAGAAAATAGCCATCATACACCGTTGAAAAGTGGCAGGGGCATTGCACAGACCAAACGGCATACGACGGAATGCAAAAGTACCATATGGGCAGGTGAAGGTCGTCTTTTCTTGATCCTCAGGTGCAATGGCTATTTGATGGTACCCTGAATAGCCATCCAGAAAACAGTAATACTGATGTCCAGCCAATCTATCTAACATCTGATCAAGGAAAGGCAGTGGAAAGTGATCTTTTCTGGTTACTTTGTTCAGTTTACGATAATCTATAGAAATCCTCCAACCAGTTACGGTACGCGTTGGGATAAGTTCATTATTGCCATTTTTCACCACTGTAATCCCTCCTTTCTTAGGGACTACCTGAACTGGACTCACCCAACTACTGTCTGAAATAGGATAGATCACCCCAGCATCTAACCACTTCAAGATCTCCTTCCTTACCACCTCTTTCATTGCTGGATTCAATCGACGTTGTGCTTCAATAGAGGGCTTACTGTCATCTTCCATCAAGATCTTGTGCATAACTGTGGATGGACTTATCCCCTGAATATCTGCCAACGTCCATCCAATTGCCAACTTATGGGTTCTCAACACCCTTAATAATTTTTCCATCTCCTCATTAGAAAGAGAAGAAGACACAATAACTGGTAAAGTCTCCTTCTCACCCAGAAAAACATAGCGAAGATGTGCAGGCAATGATTTCAATTCCAACTCTGGAGGTTTCTGAACTGATGGTAATGGTCTCTCAGGTCCTTGGCCCAAATCTTCATATTTTCGATTATAAATTGGCCCTTTAGAATTCAACCACTGTACACACTCTTGGACCTCACTGTCTAACTCAGCATCTATATCTCCAATTGTCAAGATCTTCTGAAGTGAATCCTCTGTGAGATTAATTTCTGCCACCGCTTTCTCTACCATGTCAACTTTGAAACAACTGTCATTGACATTTGCAAACTTTAAAGCCTTAAACACGTTGAATACCACTTCTTCACCTTGAACTCGCAGTGTCAGCTCACCTTTCTAAACATCAATCAAAGCCTGCCCAGTAGCTAAAAATTGCCTGCCCAGAATGATTGGTACTTCCATATCCTCCTCCATATCCAGAACGATAAAATCAGCAGGAAAAATAAACTTATCCACCTTCACAAGAACATCTTCAATAATTCCCCGTGGATGTTTTACCGATCGATCTGCTAGTTGTAGAGTGACGGTTGTCGGTCTTGCCTCACCCAAACCCAGTCGTCTGAACACAGTTAAGGGCATCAGATTAATACTTGCCCCCAGATCACATAAAGCGTGCTTACATTCAAATTTTCCAATGGTGCAAGGTATAGTAAAGCTCCCCGGATCTCTAAACTTTTGGGGCAACTTCCTCTGCAATATCGCACTGCACTCTTCAGTGAGTGCCACCGTCTCATACTCCTCCATCTTTCTTTTCTTTGACAGAATCTCTTTCATAAATTTGACATAACTAGGCATCTGCTCTAATGCCTCAGCAAATAAAATATTGATGTGCAGCTTTTTGAATACTTCTAAAAACTTAGAAAACTGTTTATCCAGTGTATTTTTTCTAAGCCTCTGAGGATATGGAACTTGAAGTGGCTGACTATCAACAACGGGAGGACACTTGTTTGAACCCTGGTGGTCTTCAGTAACCCCATTCGCTTTTGTATCTGATTTCTCACCCAACTCTTTATTCTGAACCACTGACTTTTGTACACTGGGTTGCTCCACTTGCTTACCATTCCTCAATGAAATTGCTTGACAGTTCTCTTTAGGATTGACCACGGTATTACTAGGTAAATTCCCTTGCGGTCTGTTATTAAGCATGTTGGCCAACTGACCCACTTGTGTCTCAAGGTTTCGAATAGAGGATCTGGTTTCAGTCATGAATTGAGTCTGAGTATTAGTGAGAGTCAACAAGGCTGCTTGCAATTCATTAGGCTTTTCTGGTGGATCTTGCGGTCTAGGCTGGTGTGACGATGAGGCTTGATTCATAGGTTGTTGTGGCATGTGCTGCTGGTATGGCCCTTGAAACTGTGACTGTTGGCCCTGATTGTTTCTCCATGAGAAATTTGGGTGATTTCTCCACCCAGGATTATAAGTATTGGAGAACGGATTCTGATAAGGCCTTTGAAAATTACCAACTGCCTGTACCTGAGCCTGATTAGCTGGCATATTACCATACATGTTGGCCGTTGTACACTGTTCATACAAATGAGGCCCTCCACATATTTCACACCCTGATTGCATCTGTATAGCCTGGGCTTGAGCTGAGATCTTGTTTTGTTGCAACTGCTTTGTCAATGAAGCAACCCGAGCAGTTAAAGCAGTTATAGCATCTAATTCATGTACCCCAGCTACTTTTCTCTGTGAAGTATCTCGTTCGGCAGGCCACTGATAATTGTTCATAGCCATCTCCTCTAACAATTCATATGCCTCATCAGCCCTTTTACTCATGAAAGCACCACCTGCTGCTGCATCTATTATAATGCGAGTAGTACCGCAAAGCCCATTATAAAAATTGTGGACTAACATCCACTTCTCTATATCGTGATGAGGGCATTTCCTGAGCAGGTCTTTGAATCTTTCCCAAGCATCATACAATGATTCTCCCTCATTCTGATAGAAGTTATTGATTTCTCCCCTCAACTTCGCAGCTTTTGCAGGAGGAAAGAACTTTGAGAGAAACTTCTGAGCTAGTTCCTCCCATGTATTGATTGAGTTGGCCTGTAGAGAAATAAGCCAACTTTTTGCCCTGTCCCTTAGTGAAAAAGGGAACAATCTCAGCCTTATTGCATCATCGCTCACCCCATTAAACTTAAACGTTGCACATAGCTCAAGGAAATTCACTATGTGCAAGTTAGGATCCTCATTGGGGAGACCACCAAACTGAACAGAAGTCTTGACCATTTGTATCATCGCCGGCTTAATCTCAAAGTTATTGGCAGTAATAGTAGGCGGCCTAATGCACGAGTGTACTCCTGTGACAGCAGGGAGCACATAATCTCTTGATGCTCGCACATTTTGGTCCTGAGCGATATGATTCTGACCATCATTGTTGTTAACCCCATCTCTTTGGTTGGCAGCCATTGATGCTTCCAACCTCTTTTTCCTTCTGTTTTGTCTGCAGGATCTTTCGATTTCAAGATTAACAGGAACAAGATTTGCATATCCTTCACGTCGCATACAAAAGATTCACCTATTAAATCAGAATGCGACAACTTGGATTAGTTCAAATAATAAAAACAGCCAAATTAGAATAAAAATTAACTATCTTGATATTAATAGAATATCAATTCCCCGGCAACGGCGCCAAAAGCTTGTTGCGAATTTTTTACTACTGCGCAAGTATACGCAATCGAATAAACAAGTAATAGTAGTGGAAATATATTATCGTTCCGTCAGGGAATTGATCTAATAATTACCAATAGCAAACTTTTATTTCTATTTGACTAATGAAATTTTAATGACAATTAACAATGAACAATAAACTAAGAAAGCACAATTTGATTAACGAAATTTAATATAAGCGAAAGATTAGAGTATTCTAATTTCATCAACCTTCAATTCTATTCAATCAATAATACAACTAATATGTTTCTTTGATCTATGGTTATAGCAAGTTTACTAATGACAATTCTATTCTCTCTCAAGATATAAAATATTCAGTTTACCTGTGAATTCTCTACATGTCTGTGATAAATTCGACACATAAACCGCATTAAGAATAAAAACCTAATTGCTACACAAACCAATTTGATACTTTCGTTCTAAATTGAAATCTATGTCTATTGTCTAAAGCTAGTCCAATTCTCACTTTTCAGATATTGAATTAAAACCAATAATCATGCAACAGATGGCCAATCAATTACAAGCATTAAACATAAGAACAATAGATAACCATAAATTCAAAGATTCATAGAAATTGCATTAAAGACGAATAGAATATCCAATGACTACATTAAAATACTCTAAATACGAATTTAGTTCATAATATTAAACTTCATCACACAATCTAAAATTCAAAAGCATAAATAAACACAAACAAAATAAACGTGAATTCTTCTCTGTTTCTTTCCCTTTGCCGTCAGAATGCTTCCCCTTCTGTCCTTTTCGATCTTCCTTTTATTCTTTTTACAAAAATCCCAAAAACCTACGAATTTCCATGAAAATTTCCAAAAATGCCCTCGTGCCGATATATCGCCTATGATGCTGCGATATATCGCCTGTTGGATGTTCTCGATAAAAACGCAAGTTTCTGATGTGGTTTCTGCAAAGCCAAAATTTGAAATTCCTCCTTATGCCGATATATTGCCTGTACCATATTTCCACATATTGGCCAATTTTCGGTTACTAAAACCAACATTTATCCAAATTCTCGAACAAATCAGAATTATAACGACAAACTGCACAAGTTCACCAAATAGATTAAATATAAACTTTCTCTTGAGAAAAACAACCAAATCATTCTGAAAATGTTATCAATAAGCGTATATTTTGTACGCTTATCACCCACCGTGGGGCCCTAGCAATCAGACGATCGACAAAGAGATCAAGAAGTTCACTTGAGAGCCATGTCAGACATGACTGGGACACCCGATCTGTCTGCTCAACTCGCTGCTCTTACTGCCCAGATGAATGAAGAACGCGAGAAAATGAGGAGGCTCGAAGCTGAGAATGCTGACCTGCTCGTACGAGTGGAGGCCATGTCCTCTCAAGCCACCGAGGCTCAGCCATCCCGCTTCCGAGGCCCAATCAGCCCTATGCAACCTCTGGGAGACCTCACTCCTATCTCTTACAGTGATGGACCGAATCAGACAGTTCCATCACCCTCGGTAAGGAATTATCAAACTCCACCCACCATGTCTAACATTCAAAATTCTGTTGTCAATACAGGTGAACAGGTAACCATGACTGAACATGGACATTCATCTGCGCCCGGATCACAGCAGATTCCAGGAGTTAGCCAGCCAGCCGGTGCAGCTGGACAACAACAGATTCCAGGAGCTAGTCAGCCAGCCACTGGACCCGGACAGCAGCAGGTTCCAAGTGCTAGTCAGCCTACCATTGGAGCCAGCCAGACCATCATTGGAGCTGGTCAAAATATACCTGAGCAGCAGACAATCGGATTGAATCACCCAGTCATGAGCGAGCCAATCCGCCAAGCAACCACAAGCTCATTTCTAATCCAAGATCCCGAGTTGGCTCGAAAGTTAGTTGAGATGGAGACGCTCATTCAACGGATTCCTGGGATGCCGGCTCCGATTAAGAAGAGTGCAGCAAGCTGTTACGCAGACTCTCCATTTGTAGACGACATTGCACTAGTGGAAATGCCAAAGAAGTTCAACTTCCCAAATATGAAAATGTTTGACGGGATGTCTGACCCGGATGACCACATCGCACAGTATAGGCAGAGGATGTTCACCGTTGCCATCCCACGCGATATGAGGGAAGCATGCATGTGTAAGGGGTTTGGTTCTAGTCTGATTGGACCAGCCCTCCAGTGGTATATTAATTTACCTAATAATTCTATTTCTACTTTTGCACAATTGACTGACACTTTTGTTGAGCAGTTTGCTAGTAGCAGGAAACTCAAAAAGTCTGCAAAAGTAGGCCGCTTCAACAAAGAGAAGGTTTCTATAACCCACTGTAATCAGGACACAGCCATCTCAGCCTTCCGCAAAGGACTCCGCTACGACTCAGACCTATACAAAGAACTTACCAAGTATCCTTGCAAATGATGGAAGACGTTCTCGCTAAAGCTTGGGCACAGATCAAATGGGAGGAGGATGAAACTAACTATTATCACTCTTCTCCAAGGAAAGACACTCGAAGAGACTCAAGGGCAGGCAAACGGCATAGTGATAGACGATCCGAGCCATACCTGTATCCCAATAGATCAGAGAACAGAAGGAGAGAGTACAACCGGTCGTCTGAGACACGTTTGCGAGATGGACCAAAGATACCAGAATACAATCTTTCAATTTCACCAGCCGAAGTCGTTGGCGTACTGAAAGGACTCGAAGACAAAGTGAAATGGCCGGAAAGGATGAGGACTCCGTCTGACCAGTGAGACAAAGCAAAATGGTGTGAATTCCACAATGACCACGGTCACCGAACGGATGAGTGCATTGTCTTAAAACTCGAAGTATCCAACCTATTAAAACGTGGTCACCTGACTGACTTACTTACAGACAAAGGCAAAAGAACATTCCAGCAGAAGGCAGACATGTCAGTCGTCCGAAGAGAAGTAACCCCGCCGAAGCCACCTACTCATGAACGGACGGTGAACGTAATAACTGGTGGCTTTGAGGTAAGCGGAGTCACCCATTCAATAGCAAAAGACATGCCAGGCAGACCAACTGGATCAAAGGAGAGTCCAGCGAGACAGAGAAGAATACCATCAACCTACCAGCTCAAACTATCAGTTTCTCAACAACAGAGTCAACCAGACTCCTCAACCCACATCATGATGCTCTTGTCATTGCACTTTACATTGCTAATTGTCTTACTAAACATATACTTATTGATAATGGTAGTTCAGCTAACATTTTATTTTTAAGTGCTCTCAGGGAAATGGGGATAGATGAATCAAAGATTATAAAGAAGACTACAATCCTCATCGGTTTCAGTGGAGAACAAAAGAACACACTAGGAGAGATCGAGCTACCTGTCTATGCTGAAAAAGTCAATCTATGCACAAGATTCCTGGTAGTAGACTCTCCGTCTGCTTACAACGTGATACTGGGTCGACCATGGATACATGAAATGGAGGCAGTCCCTTCAACATACCACCAAGTCCTAAGGTTCCCAACTAAGTGGGGAGTAAAAGAAATTAAAGGCCAACAGAAAGATTCGAGAGCGTGTTACCAGACTACCATGAAGGCCAAACCCGCTCAGTTATAGCAATTACAGGAAGAAAGACTGATTGACCATATCAGCCATTTAAAACAATCTTTTGACATTCTTAGGAAATATAATATGAAACTGAATCCAACTAAATGTTCGTTTGGTGTGACTGCAGGAAAGTTCCTTGGGTACCTAGTAACCCAAAGGGGAATCGAGGCAAACCCAGCACAGATAGAGTCAATCCAAAGGATTCCCTCCCCAACGTGCATAAAAGACGTACAGAAATTAACTGGACGCATTGCAGCACTCAGCCGATTCATCTCAAAGTCTTCAGAACGATGTCACCTCTTCTTCAACACACTAAGGAAATCCAAAACCTTCGAGTGGACAGCTGAATGTGAAGAGGCACTGGGCCAGCTAAAACAGTATCTGACCAGCCCGCCTCTCCTCTCAAAGCCAAAAGACAATGAGACGTTATTCATCTATCTAGCAGTATCCGAGACGGCAGTTAGCACAGTCCTAGTCAAGGAATAGGAGGGCAAGCAGTCTCCAGTCTACTATGTAAGCAAAGCTTTGCTTAATGCAGAAACCCGATATAGCCAGCTGGAGAAGCTTGCACTAGCACTCATCCATGCAGCAAGGAAGCTACGCCCATACTTCCAGTGCCATCCAATAATGGTCTTGACCACCTTCCCACTCAAAACAATCCTCCATAAACCAGAACTGTCAGGCAGACTGACCAAGTGGGCGGTAGAGCTCAGCGAGTACGAAGTAACATACAAGCCATGAACTTCCCTCAAATCTCAGGTATTAGCTGACTTCATTGCAGATTTTACGCCTAACATGCATGTGCAGGCAGAAAAAGAACTTTGTTGTCTAACCGAGGGACAGTCAGTCGGAATCTGGAAGTTGCAAGTAGACGGCTCAAGTAACACCAAAGGAAGTGGACTCGGACTCGTCCTGACTTCACCCCAAGGTGACGTAATCGAACAAGCAGTCCGATGCGGGTTCAAAGCTACCAACAATGAAGCTGAATACGAAGCAATGATAGCTGGACTCAGACTAGCCAAAGACATGGGAGTAAAAAAGATCGAGGTCTTCAGTGATTCACAATTGGTAGTCAACCAAATGCAAGGTAACTATCAGGCCCGGGATAACAAAATGACAGCCTACCTCAACAAGACTAAAGAGTTGCAGTCAGACTTCGATGAGTTCACTATCAACCAAGTACCAAGAGGGGAGAACAGTCATGCAGATGCATTAGCAAACCTTGGATCCTCCATCCAGACAACCGACCCCAAGACAATACCTGTAGTATATCTCCAATGGCCAGCTGTCTGGAAAGATGAAGAAGAGCAAATTAATGACATCTCCAACAACCGAACATGGATGACTCCAATAGTCGAGTACTTGGAACAGGACATACTTCCCGAAGATAAGAAGGAAGCACGTCGGGTCAAGGCTCAGTCAGCCCGCTTCACTATTATACGAGGTAAACTCTATAAACGTTCATTTTCTGGTCCATATTTGAAATGCATTAACCCTGCAGAGGCCAAATACGTACTGGCTGAGTTGCATGAAGGAGAGTGCGGCAACTACTCTGGAGGATGAAGCTTGGCGCACCGTGCCCTAACACAAGGCTACTACTGGCCAACTATGCGAGCTGATTCCTCTGACTATGCAAGACAATGTGACAAATTCCAACGGTTCGCTCAGATATCCCACCAACCTCCGGAGCGTCTCATCTCAATCACATCCCCTTGGCCATTCATGAAATGGGCGATGGATATAGTAGGCAAGCTTCCAACCGCACCAGGATAGAAGATGTACATGCTTGCAGTGACCGACTACTTCAGCAAGTGGATCGAAGCAGACTCATTCCACCAAGTCCGAGACAAATAAGTAAAGGGTTTCATTTGGAAGAATGTGATCTGTAGGTACGGAGTACCGAAAGAAATTGTGACAGAAAATGGCTCACAATTCATCAGTTTCGACTTCCAAGACTTCTGCAAATTCTGGAACATCAAGCTCAGCTTCTCCACACCAAGGTATCCCCAAGCAAATGGACAAGCAGAGTCATCCAACAAGACCATCATGAACAACATTAAGAAGCGCCTTGAAAAAGCTAAAGGAAGATGGGCTGAAGAGTTACCAGGAGTCCTTTGGTCCTACCGAACCACAACTAGGACTTCGACGGGAGAAACACCTTTCTCATTAGCTTACGGGATGGAGGCAGTCATCCCTACCGAGAGTGAAGTTCCAACAGCCAGATATGAGCAGACGACAGACGAAGTAAATTGGGAAAACATGTGCCATGAACTCGACACCATTGACGAAAGAAGAGACAAAGCACTCTTAAGAATCTCAGCCTATCAACGAAGCATAGCCAGATATTACAACAAGAACATCCGCACTCGGACATTCAAAGTAGGAGATTGGGTACTACGAAGAGTCTTCCAGAACACTAAGGAAGCTAGAGCAGGTAAGCTCGCCCCGACATGGGAAGGTCCCTACCTCATCACAAAGGTAGTCGGACATGGAGCATACAAGCTACAAACAAAGGAGGGACGCGATATCAACAATAGCTGGAATGCTATCCACTTGAGACTGTATCACTCTTAACTTAACCTAGTCTACTTTCATTTTCTTTCATCAGTAATCTCACAAGATCTTCATTCGAGCAACATACTGACACTGTAATGCAGGAAGTGTCAGAACTACATTTGGGCTTGATCCCTGCAAAGGGTATGTAGGCAGCTCCACGGAGCGCAGCCCCCTATCACAACCATTTTTTTTACATATACTACGAACAGTTCAATAACAAATCTAAGTATAAATTGACTAAGTAACTTCATACTTAGATTGGGGGAATAAGACACTAATACTCCATATATGATCAGCCAACCGGCATTCGATACAATACTACATAAGAAAAAGTTCATACAACAACTAACACAAGCTACAACCAGCCAGAATACAACAAGACTAGGTCAGTTAGATCAGGATACAATACTACATAAGAAAAAGTTCATACAACAACTAGAAAAGGCGAGACAAACTCAGTCATCCCGCGACAGTGAACACGAATAGAAGAGGAATCAGTCATCCACAACCAGATCATTAGTAGTCATGATGCCGAAAGAAGTGGCTAACTCTTCGGCCCGGGTTGTCTCTTCAGCCTTCATCGTCTCCAATTCCTCAAGATCAGCTATGTATTTAGGAACATCCCAGCTATCAGCCTTACCATCCCGAAACTCACTGTCCATTACGCCACGACATTGGATCTCAGCCTCCAGCCCAATGACTAACATCCGATTCTCCAACGAAGAAACCTCGGCTTTCAAAACATCAACTTGACCAAGAGTCACTCTCAGCTTCTCGACATCAGCTTCCTTGGATTCTAGTTGAGTCTTTAAGTCAGCTATAAGTTGATCAGACTCACTCTTGGAATCTTTCAGCCGACCAACTTCACCCCGAAGATCATTTCTTTGACTCTTTACTTCCTTCAGAGTTGTCATTAAGGACTTGATTTTCTTCTTCAGCCAAATAACCCCTTGCAAACCCTGACACATAAAAATAAAAAAAAAATAAAAAAGAAAAATGTAAGACAACACGAGAAATCATCTAGTCGGCACAAACAAAACTAAATGAAATCTCTGTACCTGGAACAAATGGGAAACAGTGGTATCAATTGACCCATCCGTACCAACTTGCTCCATTCTGTGATCATCTTCGGGCCACAACAGCTTATCAATCTCTCCTAAGTGAGGCCCAATCTCACTATAAGCAGCAACATTGGAGGGGAACGAAAGGGCAACGGTGTCGCTAAATGGGTCGGAAGAATCATCCTGCACAGCCTTCTTCTTTTTTCTCGTCTGACTCCGCGTCAAAACAGGAGGATCAGCAGGAGGCACGACAACCTCTCTATCAGCTTCCGAGCTCCCAACGGACGATTTCTTTGCTTGACGCAAACATTCCAAGGCATTGGAACCGGTTAGAGGAAGTGTAAAGGGTCGGGACATAGCTACGTCTGCAAACAACCGCTCACTTGTCGTCAATTCAGTCAACAAATTGGGAGTATATCCCAAGACTTCTAAACTTCTCTTGATAAACACAATACGAGGATTATCAGGACTCTGTAGAAGAGGAATACCTTCAGGGAGTTTTTCAACAGAGCGCCACAAAGAACTCTGACGGAGACTTGATTCAGACAACAAATCACTCCACTCACGCTCCGCCTCAAGGATAGAAATAATACTCTTAAGCCGACCAGAAGACTCCCTCGAATCCCAAAGGTACTCAACTCGAAGCCTACCTGCAAGATAATGGAAGTATCAGTACACAAGATAAAATAATAAATAAATACATTAAAATAGAAACAACAACAAGTATATGCAAAGAAACAGATTAGTAGGCAAGCATTAAAGACTCACATGCAGGAGACCATGAACAAGGTATCCTACTATCGGCAGGCAACCCCAACGAGACGAAAGGGACGAAGAAGTAACGGTCCTTCCACCTCTTATCTCCACTCTTCAAACTAATAATTAGAGGGGGGTCATTCCCCCTGGCCGTTAACTGGTACCTACCCTTGTCATATAGATGTGCCTTCAAATAGTAAGCACTCAACAAGTCAGCCACCCCAAGTGTTATGTTGTGCCTTTCACAGAGGACTTCGAGAGACATCAAAGTCCGCCATGAATTTGGCATTAGTTGTTCGAGCGAAATCTCGTGGTATTCGCACAACTCAACCACTAATCGGGGGATAGGAAACCGAAACCCATCCTTGAAGGGAAGTTCATACAGACACACCCAACCAGGTAAGTGCCAGTCAGGCCGCTCTGCCTTAGCAGGAGCATGCAGACTGATGGTATCAGGAATCTCATAATGACGACGAAGATAGGGCAACTCACCTAAACGTATCGAAGACCTAGGATTCGAACTAAGCATACTACCAGAACCCGGCATACCAACATCAATAGGTTCGTTAGAATCTATTCCCCTTCCAGAAACATCACCTAAAGGACGACTCCCCGATTATACTACTGTAATTCGGTTGCAATCAACCATCTCAGCAGAACTTTGAAAGAGATAACTAAAATCTTCTTCACTAAACGAACAAGACAGTCGAATGACTGAATCAACATGACTATCACACCTACTTGTAGACATAATGAGCTGATCACCTAAAGCAAGACAACAGCTAAGCCTTAAGGAACACAAAAAAGACATGAAGAACATTTAGATAGACACGCAATTAAGAGACACTGGAGGACTCATCAATCAGTCAAATGGACTTAACATCAAATACATAAGATAAAACAAGGCAAAACAAACTATCATACCAAATCAAATTACAAAGTATTCAGTTAGACAGAAGTCAGCCTATGAGTCTTTACTAATCAGTCAGACAGACCACTCGGCTCAAGGAATAGGAACACATGAATCAGACATAAGCAAACCCAAAATGAATAAACAACAGAAATTCAAATTGCCACCATTGCAAACAGATCAAACACAAACGGAAAATCTACAGAATCAAACAAAATTAACAGTTGAATTACCTAACCTAGCACGAATAACACGAAGAGCATCCATAAGAACATTCAAAGGAAAAAGAAGAGAAAAATTACCTCTTGAAAAGCTCTTCTACTCCACACCTTGCACCTCCTCTCCAAGCCTTCCTCAAATGAATGCAAGGGTGAAAACAAACTACCCTTATATAGGCACACACATCCACCAGATGAGTGCCAAGTGTCATCCATCAGGTGGCCCTATCAAAAAAGGGATTTTAACTTCCTCTAGGGGAACGCTCAAAGTCTTAGAGAAAAATGAAGGTTCACATGGAGTAGGCCACTCGGCCACCCCGACGAAGCACTCGGCCATCCCGGAGGAGCACTCGGTCACCCCGGCGAAGCACTCGGCCACCCCGGCGAAGCACTTGGCCATCCCGGAGGAGCACTCGGCCAACCCGGCGAAGCACTCGGCCATCCCGACGAAGCACTCGGCTCGTGTAGCCCATTCAGTTGGCCAAGCAGCCGGCCATGCCTCAGGGCCACCCCGTGGACCACTCGGCCAGTAGGCCGTTCAGCCCAAGCATCCAGTCGGCCCAAGCAATCGATCGACCAACCAGGCCCGCGCGCATCTGCAGGCCACTCGGACAGCCGGATGCATAGGTGCCCATCACTCGGCCGGATGCGTAGGTTCGCATCACTCGGCCGCAAGTAAGCAGCCAGTCAGCCCAAGCAGCCGATCAGCCAACTAGGCCCGAGCGCATCCGCAGATCACTCGGACAGCGAGACCCCCGTGAATAATTTCTGAAAGGGGTAAATTGAGTCAAGGCATATTCTAACAATTTTCTCTAACTATTGGGAAGATGGATAAGTTATGATAGAATTAATTTCTTTTTTACTCTTTGATAAAGAATGAATTCTATACCAAAGAGTGAGGGACAAACTGTAGTGGAAAAAATCTGTATACTTGATAAATAATAGTCCAACAAGCAGCCAGTCAGCCCAATAAGCTATCTAACTAGCCAATAAGGCCCAAGCCCATGTAAAATAGGCTCGCATATACAAAGTACCATCCAAATACCCAAAACCATGTCCAGACCCGAATTCGGATACACTCAGTCAGCCAAGGACCTTGAAACAGTCAAGGCTCCCATCACGTTCGCCAAGAATCTCGGAACGAAACCACTTGGAGCGAGTCAAACGAATCAGAAAGACGGAGGAGGACGGAACGAAAAGGAGGACAATAAATAAGACCATCAGAGGTTGAGAAAAGACATCATATAATCACTGGACTTTCTTTACTCTTTAATTGAAACAAGGCTACTCTATTTCTGAGCAATCCAGTCAAGCAGGACTAGTTAGTCAGTCTAATTGGACCTGACCTAGTCACTCGGCCCCTCCGTCATCGCCACCGTCACTCTGACCATTTTACGACTCTTCCATCCATCATTATTTCGATTATTTATATCGTAATTTTATTGCTTTCTATTAGCTCTCATTATAACCCGACTGGCTTAAGCGTCGGAGTCCCTTTGGCTGACACCCCACCGGTGCTCCCAATTTAACTCTCGTCTCTCTTCTCTTTGTTCTTGACAGGTTGCTGGTGCCCATCTAATCAATTGTAGGAAATCACCTCTACAATTCTCAAAACTAATTACTCACAACTTGGTTTCAATGAAAATAAAATAATGAGATAAAACTAAATTAATGAAAAGTAAACAAAACTAACAAACAAAAACTAAGAGAAGAAACAAGCTAGAATTGCCCTTGGAATATTTTAAGGCTGCATAATCTGCTCATGTAAGGTATGCCAATTAGAATATTCTAAGGCTGCATTATTTTCACCTTATTTTTTTATTCTACCATAAATTATTTCTATTTAATATATCATTAAATATGTAGGTCATGAGCAACAAGTGATATTTTGAGTAATAGTACTATTATTGTGCTCTTCAAATTAGAGTACTAGAAGCATATATAAAAATACTAAACTGTTGATTTTGTATTCTTTTAAAGCCATATTCCAAAAACGGTTGCTTTTGTAGAGCAAATGAGAAACAGCAACAAGTCAATTATGGTGTGAAACTCATCATAAGCTTGATTTTTTTTTTCTTAAAAAAATGAGAGTTAGAGGGAGAGAGCTCTACTTTATAAATTACTTTACACTACAATTTTTTCCCATTTCTCTTGAAGAATTTATAGTTTTGAATTCTAATTAATTTGTATAAAACATTACATAACCACAACAACATACACGCAATACAAAAACACAAGTATTTTTTCTCTCTCTTATGAATACAATAAAAATAAGAGAACATTTGGCATAATTTGTAATTGCTCTAAAAGTAATGTTTCGTATTGTTTTTGTACAAAAATCAAATTGCTATTTATTATAGAAAATATTTTGTATATCTGTACATATTATTTGCTAGTTGTCAAATATGTATAAATTAGGAAAGTAGTAAAAGCTAAGTTATTTTCTTTACTATTCAACCTTTTCAGCAATTGTATATATTCTCTACCGTGAAATGAGAAAAATACAACCTTTTAATCTAATTTCTAAGTTGGTATCAGAGCTAATTTCTAAGTTGGTATCAGAGATAGGTTCCTTGTCAAAACTATCTTCTCCATTCTTTTGTTCCCTGCCATTTTTTTGTTCACCATGGTTGATACTACAGCTGAATCTGAAACCACCACCATCCCAAAAACTCATGAAACCACCATCCAAAATACTACTGATACTATCTCTACCAACCCAATCAAAACCAACTATTCACACACTGTTCAAATCACCACAGTTTAGTTGAATGGTGAGAACTTCCTCTGTTGGTCTCAAACTGTTAGGATGTATGTACATTAGGGGTCATGGAATGATATGGTACTTGACGGGTGATGTGACAGTCAGAATCCCGTGATCCGTAAGGGGAAAGATCGGGTAAGCTGTGCAATCCCACACCGCCTGGGGAAGGTCAAGTGTAATGATTCTAAGATTGTGTAGGTATGGGACTACACAATTGAAGAGAGCTTAAATGGATTGATGGGTACTACCTATATTAGGAAGGTGCATCTTCTTTTCGGTAGCCCATCACTTGAGAACTCCATGGTTAAGCGTGCTTGGCTTGGAGTAATCTAGGGATGGGTGACCTCCTGGGAAGTTCTCCTAGGAAGTGTGCGAGTGAGGACAAAGCACATTGGAAAGACTTGTCTTGGTTTGTAAGGCCAGTCGTCATTCCAGAAAGCAGCCATAGTGACGTGGGGTGTCACAGGTGAAGTGAAGGCTCAAGCAAAGACAAATTCAACATATGTTGTGTGGGATGCTCAAAATTCCATGGTGATGAATTGGTTAGTGAACTCCATGGAGGAGGATATTAGCTCTAATTACATGTGTTTTTCGACAGCACAAGAGCTTTGGGAAATTATTAATCATATGTATTTTGGGGAATCAATCTCAAATGTTCGAATTGACTCTCAAGATTAGTGAGATGCGATAAGGAGAGGATAATATCACCAAATACTTCAACTCTTTGAAGCGAATCTGGTAGGACATAGATCTTTACAAAACATATGAGTGGAGATTAATGGAGGTTGCTGGCCACCACAACAAGGAGGTGGAAGATGACTGAATCTATAAATTCTTGGCTGGTCTCAATGTGGAGTTTGATGAAGTCAGGGGGGAGAACCATTGGAAGGCAGCCCCTTGCTTCGATTGGTGAGGTATTTTTTTAAGTAAGGAGAGAAGAGAGTTGGAGGAATGTGATGCTGGGAAAAAAAGGGCTTGGAATAGCGGCTGAAAGTTTAGCACCAGTTGCTACTGATGATACTTCATCCAAAAATCAAGGGTACTGTCCAAAACCAGGGGAGAGACCGCGTGTACAGTGTATCTATTGTGACAAGTCGTGACACACACGTGAAACCTGTTGGAAGCTACATGGAAAACCTGCAAATTGGAGGAACAAGTCTGAAAAAGGTGGGCGTTTCCCTACTGCTAATGAGGCTGAAACTAACTAGGTTGAAGCTAACCCCTTCACCCCTCAACAATTGGAGCACCTTCTTGCATTGTTGAAATCTATTGTGTCATCATCTGAACCTCATAATGCTTTTGTGGCACACGTAGGTAATAAATCAATGGCTCTACTTCCTTCTATAACTCTTTTGCCCCATGGATAATAGATTCAGGTGCCTTTGATCATATGACCAATTCTTATAAATTTTTTAAATCCTATTCACCATGTTCTCGCAATTAAATGGTTAAAATTGCAGATGGAAATTATTCCCCTATAGCAGATAAAGGTCAAATCCAAATCTCTGAAAAATTTAATCTGAAATATGTCTTCCATGTCCCTAATCTTGCTTGCAATCTTTTATTTGTTAGTAAACTTGCTAGAGATTCTAATTATTCTGTCACATTCACCATGTCTTTCAGAACCAGAGCTTGGGGATGACGATTAGTAGTGCTAGAATGAGCAATGGTCTTTACTATTTTGAGGATATTTTCTCTAGTTCTAATATTGCTCAAGTACTTAGTAGTATCAGTTCTATGTGTGTTTTTGATCAAATAATGGTTTGGCATTTTAAATTGGGCCACCCTAGTTTTATTTATCTAAAACACTTGTTTCCTTCACTATTTAAAAATGTTAATCCTTCAATATTTAAATGTGAAAGTTGTTTACCTGCTAAAAGTCAGCGAAAAAGCTATGTTTCTAAGCCCTATCAACCTTGAAAATTATTTTATCTCTTTCATAGTGATGTTTAGGGACCCTCATGGGTAACTACTGCTTCCAATATAATATAAAATGGTTTGTCACTTTCATAGACGATCACACTCGTCTATATTGGGTTTATTTGATGTAACGCCCTGGATACCCCAGAACAGTTACGGTGAACGGTGGACCGGAAATTTGACTCGTTACCTGAGTCCTTTGGTCAAAAACGTGCTCTAAGTGTAATTAACAGGTCAACGTATATAACCATTAAAAAGGAAATGGAGATTTTATTACAAACTGCTCTGCAGAGCTAAACAAAACATTTACAGGTGGTTCTCAGTACAAAAAGGTCACTATAGTTGTAAAGTTACAATCCTGCCGACCTAAGCGGCAAAATAGGGTAAACCCCCTAGTTCCTCTGAGAACTCCCTTGGCCGTGGTGGTCAAGCGGCCGCATATGTACACAACACCACATCAGCTCTCCACTCAAGGCTAGGTGAGCTTTTCTTTTCCTTTACCTGCACCACAAAGCACCCATGAGCCAAAGCCCAGCAAGAAAACATAACACTTTTCATAAACATTATCAAATGATTATCATTATAATCACACTGAGCAATAAGCTTTAAACAAATGAGTGAACATCACATGAGGTCCTGATAAACCACACTGAGTGACTGACAGGCAAGTCACTAATTCAAATGGAATAGTGGCTGTTAGGTAAGCCACTAGCCTTCAACAGGTTCTGGTAAACCATACTGAGTGACTGACGAGCACGTCACTGTTTTCAAATGGGAGAGTGGCTGCTAAGTAAGCCACTAGCCTCCAAGCGCTTATTTCATTCATCGACCCTCGGGGTCGGTCTGGCATTAATGCTCTTTGAGTCATTCAATGCTGATAATCGATTAGATCAAATCTTGTTGGCTTACGTAATACACGCTAAGGCCGTCCTGACTAATGAGTCAGCTCAACGTGATCAGTGCCCAGTACCACTGCCGAACCTGACTAATAAGTCACAGCTTCACAGTTGATACTAGCACCCTTGCCAAACCTGACTAATGAGTCAGTACCGTGCACAAGTGAGCAACATATGCTAAACATTCTATATTCAATCCATGTTCATATTCTCACAATCAACATGCCTCATGATCATCCATGCATGTCACACTTGGGGTGCAGTTCTCTTACCTTTGATTCGAGCTAGAATGAACAAAAGAACGACCCTTGAGAGCGGTTTAGCTTTTAGTCCTTTAGCGATTACCTAATCACAACACATTTGGGATACCATCAATAATCAAGGGTTCTCAAACCATTATCTAACCTCCAAGAGATAAATCCAAACTAATCCAAGTAACAAGGACACTCCCGAGGCCTAAAACTAGGTTTCCGGGGTCAAAACGAGCAAACGGGGCGAAAACAGGGCAAGGGCTGCGGCCCTAGCACTTTGGGCCGCGGCCCCCAGAATTTCCAGAGGCAAGCGCCGCGGCGCCCCACACAAGGGCCGCGGTGCCCAGCGAAACAGAAAGGCCACCTGCTAACTCGAGCTAAGGCCGCAGCGCCCAAGAACAGGGCCGCGGCGCCCAACCCAGAACCATTCTCCCACGTGTTTTCAACACTTCAACGTCCCCAAAAACACACCTAAACATTCCCCAATCATCAAAACAAAGTTCCCAAGCTTCCCAATACATCAAAACCCTCAAAACCCAAGACTCGAACGAACCGAAAACTCAACAATTCACAAAATCAATTCAAAGCTTAGAAACTCGGAAAAACTCAAAACTTAAACTTCGATTACCTTCAATTGGGTTGTTTCCCGTCGAATCCTTCGGTTAAGAAGCTTCTAATCTTCCCTAGGATCGCTATGCCTCGATCCTCACTCGATTCCGACTCCTAGAACTCAAGATTTCGTCAAAAAGGCTTAAACGGTAAAACGGACTTTGAAAAGGAAGAACAGAAGGTTTTCTTATCGTATGTTCTATCTGATAAGCTACTTCAACCTTAAGTAACCTCAAATAAAACCTAATGCTCGGGGTCCCGAAAACACCCCCGGGGACATTATAGTCAAAACCTCCAAAATTTCACACTGATCTCAAATATTCCCAATTTATCATCAAATAAACATTTCTATTACCCCAAAATTGACCCCATTATGGTAAAACCGCTAATCCACTAAAAATAACCGTCTCATGACAAATAGCTCGAATATATCTCCATAATAATGGAATCTCATTCACAAATCAAGTTATGCACCCAAATACACAAATTACCCTCAACGGGCCAAATTACCATCACACCCCTGTAATGAGAAATATGGACTCACATGCATGCATTTCACATCATATCATAATATAATCAACATATACATCCATTTAATCAATTAACAACATCATTAAGCAAGTATGGCCCTCCCGGCCTACTATTCATGCCGTTAAACTCATCGGAGAATTCGGGGCATTACATTTGATGCATGAAAAATATGAGGTTTAGAAAATTTTCAAAGATTTTTACAATATGATTGAAAATCAATTTCAAATAAAGATAAGCATTTTAAGGTCTGGTAATGGCATAGAATACGATAACAAATTTTTGGACACTTTTTTACCAAGTAAAGGAATTTTACATCAATTTTCATGTTTGGATACCCCTGAACAAAATGAGATATCAAAGCAAAAAAATAAATATCTTTTGGAAGTTGCTCATGCTATGATGTTTTACATGAATGTACCAAAATATTTGTGGGGAGATGCTCTTTTAGTTGCTTCTTATTTGATAAATAGAATGCATGCTCAAGTATTACAGTATAGTACTCCTTTAGATTGCTTAAAAATAAATTTTCCAACTACTAGAGTAAACTCAGATCTACCATCAAAGATTTTTTGTGCCAAAAAATTTGAAATTAATATAGTGAGATATTAAGAATTTTTTGGTACCTCCTTCTTCTGCCTTGAATTTGGTCTCAAGGGCATCCTAAATCTCCTTTGCCGATTTGGTCTTGGTGTAAAGTTAATAGAGCCTTTCGAATAGGACGGTTAGGATATGACCTTGGTGTAAAGTTAATAGAGCCTATCGAATAGAACGGTTAGGATATGACACCTGCATAGGATATTGTTCTCCTCCCTCTTAGTTCTAGCACTATTCACTACATGTGTGTCCTTGTCGGTTGGCGCCGGGAGAGGTTCTATGGTGGAGTCAAGAATGTAAGTGATCTTGAATGTGGTCAAGATCACACACACACACATATTAAATCACATACAATCAGATTAAAGATTACCTCTTATAATCTATCAAGTATCCTCAAATTTTTTGTATAAAATCAATGATCTTCCTATCCAAGTTCTGAAAGCTCACACATTGATCTTCTAGATCAATCCTCAAACACATAAGGACGTGTGTGGGCGCGTAGGATTCAAAATATTAATTTATGACTCTCTAAATGTACTCAACACATGAGATCTATGAAAAACTATCACTTTCCCTTTTAGAGAGAGAAAGTCTGACAGTCTATGAAAACCATTATTGAAAAGTATAGTTTCTTTTCAGGTTTATAAAGATAATTTATCTTTATTTTATTAAAATAAAACTGATCAGTTTTTTTAGTTATTTAATTTAAATCATATTTAAAAAAAAATAAATAAACAAATTATTTGAAATTCAAAGTTTAAATACTAGAGATAGGGAATCCTTGTGTGTGGCGCCACACTCACTATACAGTGAGTGTGTCGACCACACCATTAGGGTTATCCCTAATTTTCTCACTTGTTTATTTAATTAATATTTAAGATAATATATTTATCCTAAATTAAATATTAGTCAATTCAAAATTAATTTTATCTTAAAATATCAATTTTAAATAAATAAATAAATATCTTATTCTAAATAAGATAATTATTAATCTCTCTTTATATATTAATTTACAAACAAGATTAATATTAATTTTAACCTATAGTTTTCAAAATAAAAAACTATATAGTTAAATAATTAATTAATTCATAATTAATCATTTGTCTATAATTATCACATAATTATTTCCTTGCCTTGGAAAATTAATTCATTTGCAATTAAGTCATTCTCTCTACAAATCTTTCTTTTGACATCCTTACCCTTGACAGTGTATGACAGAAGTGATCTGGGGCCATGGACCTATAATACGAAGCTCCAATAAACCAGAATATTAATTAAACTCTTTAATCCAATAATCTTATTTATTAATTTCATGATTACTCCACTATAAATATGGAATTGCACTCTAAGTATTTATAAAATTATATTTACATAGTTTTCTCTTGTAGTCCATTGATATAATCAATAAATGCAGTTTTGTCATCCATTTATTAGTTCGTTAATTAAAGCTGGTCAAAATTATTGTTTTACCCTTCTAATTGCACCATCAATTCACTAGTGAATAATTAATCTATAATCATATTATATATTTGAGCTCAATAACTATTTAGTTCCAGAATTAACCCTTAAGGGAACCAATATTCAACCTGTTAGCTAGGAAAGAATGGATTCCGTTATTGTAATTTATGTTCCCAGCTATTCATGATATTGAATCTCCAAAACAAAAATTATTAGCCTCATTATACTAAGAAACCTTAACGAATGATCAAAAGATCCAATAAACACAAATAAGAGTTCATGAATACTCAGGATTTAGACTGATCTACAAATGATCATCTATTATGATAAAAATTAAATATTTATGTCAAACGGCAAGCTTATAAATATAATTAATTATTATCGGTTTTGTCATATATAATCTCTATTATATACAATATATTTTCTAAGATGTCTATCCACATCAGTAATCTGAATCTAGATCACTTGCATCTCTTATGCTTAGCAAACAGTACTAGTAACCATTCATTAAAGATTTCATACTTTAATATGTTACTGACTATTTTATTCATTATATATGATCTTAATTCTCTCGTACTAATACAAAATCACATTCTCATGTGAATAAAAAAAATTCTTGATATTATCATATAATTAATTCAAACAATAATTATAATATTCAAATATAATAAAATTGTTCTTTTATTTACATGTTCTCGGGGCATTAATCCTAACAATATTATGCTAGACACACTTTGTCACATCATTTAATCTAAATATTATATTATATAAATAATATAACACATTCATAGATAATATAAAGGAAAGTGGTTGATTCAAACTCAGTTATGTTGTTTATGAAGGGAAAACCTGATGAACCCAACTGTAGTTTCACTCACAAGGCAGTTGAAATCCTCAAGCAAGAAGAAATGGATTTTGGATCTTTTCACATTAATTCTTTCTGATGAGGAAGTAGTCAGTCAAGGCCCTTAGGTTTATTCAAGGGATAACTTGAAAAATTCTTAATTTTAAGATTAATCAACTAAAGTTCGTCACTAAATATATTTAATTTAATATGACTCATTTTTATAATTACATTTCTCATAATACCACTTGAAAAGTATACTGTATTGTGAGTATTTGAGCAAGAAAAATAGTATAACAGAAATAGTAACTAAAATACTAGGTACAAAAAGAAAAATATTCAAAATATGGCTACAAATGAGAGATGATCACTTAAAATAGGTACTCTATATAATTTTTACTTTATTCAAACTGGCCAAGTTATCCTCAAATGAAATATATATTAAGAGGACGTTTGGTATGGGGTAAAATAAATGTGGGAATGAGAATCGAAAATCCTTCCTATGTTTGGTGCAAATTTTAAAGGGGTAAATTTAATAATTTGTGTGGGCCACACATGTATTTTAAGGGTAAAGTGAGTTATTTTGTATATAAGAATATAATATTACCTTCATCTTAAGTCATTCTAAACTTTCTAAGGCAACTCAGCTACTCAAAACAAACACCGAGTAGTTGAGTTGCCTTGAAAAATGTATATAGACTTATGATGGAAGTAATATTAAACTCTTGTGTATAAAATAGTTCACTTTATTCTTAAAATACATGTAGGACCCACACAAATTATTAACTTTACTCATTAAAATTTGAATCAAATATAAAAAATAATTTAGATTCACATTCTCATATTTACTTTACCCGATAAAGTTAAACTTAGGAAAGTAAAGGAATCATTGAGAAGGAGCCTTTTAAATACCAGAATCTCCAAAATGTGGTTTCAGCTCGAAAGCTATTAATGCTGGCTTTTGGGTCCTTTGATTATAAACATATTATATATCTATATATAACACTAATGAGCACAAGCCGTCTTAGCTCAGCCGGTAGAGCGCGTGGCTTTTAACCACGTGGTCGTGGGTTCGATTCCCACAGACGGCGGATGTCGTTTGTATATTTTGCTCCAAATTTTTGTGAAAGTTTTTAACAAATAATAGATTATGCAATTTACAAATAATTAACTTCATCAACTAGTTCATAAATTAAATACAGATGAAAAGGGAAATTCTTATAAAATTGATTTATGAGCCATATTTTTACATGTTTATTTACCACATCATTTAAAATGTTTGCCAAAACATCATGCTGCAGTAGCATCTCTCTCCCCACTTCAACGTTTGTGTTGACAGTATAGTAAATCAGTTTACAGATTGCTAAGCAGGTGTGAAAGAGGTGAAGGCCAAGGAACTTACTAAGTTACTAAAATCCATTTCTTGTTCATTTCATATCTCATTCTCTATATGGCTGTAGCCAAGTATCTTCACAACCCCGGAACTAACCATTTCATTTCTCAGTCGCTCAACATCATCCCATCTTTCGTCTTCAGCGTAAATGTTCGATAGCAAAACATAATCTGCATCCATAAGAAGCTCCAACTCGACAAGCTGCTGGAAGCATTTCTCAGCCAAGTCCACGTTTCTGTGTACCATACAAGCACCAAGCAAAGTTCTCCACATTACCAATCTTGTTTCCCAAGACCTAGTTTTGATCATCTCATAAACTTCATATAGAAATCCCCATCGTCTTAGAAGATCAACCATACAACCGTAATGCCTGATATTATACTGTTGGAACATACGGTCAAAATACTGGTGTCCTTCTTCCACCAAACCCTTATGGCGGAAAGCAATTAAAACACCAATGAATGTAACTCGATTAGGCCTAACTTCATTAAGTCTGTTTTCCATTTCTGAAAATAGTTCCAAAGCCTCCTCAGAGCCACCATGGACGTACGGCTAAACCAACAATCATAGCATTCCAGCATCTTATAGGTTTCATTTTTAGCTCATTGAATGAATACTTCCCAAGCTGAATTCAACTTCCCACATTTTGCGTATCCTTCAATCTTGTAGTGTTTTATTACCAATAATTCATGGATTTCTGTACCAATATCCAATGCGCCTGTTTCGACACAAGCACCCAAAATCAATATCGGTGTTATATATAAAGTAACTCGTAATTAAAGATACAAACTTTTTTGACCATTTAAAAAAATAAGTTTTAATTAAAGATATGATGTGTGTCAGATTATTTAATAAAAAGAAAAGACTTGGAGAATTGCTTGTCAATGGTGGGGTAGGTAAATGAGGTGGGGGAGATTGTTTTAAAAGGAAATTGGCAACGTTGCTTTCATTTTTTTTTTCTTTTTTTTGATTGGTTAGGTTTATTAAAAAAATTATAATGGGACAACTTAAGTCACGGGTTGCTCCCATTGTAGATGTTCCAAGTAACTCTTAATTAAAAATATAGACCGTGTGTCAATAGAAAAACTTTGTACTGAACTTCTGATTAGATGTGACCCTCTATCAAGTTTTTTTCTTTTTTTTAAATATATATAAAACCCGTAGCTATGCACGCCTGCATAGCAGATATACCCTATATATATATATATACATATTAGTTTGATGTATTTTTTTAATTTAAAAAACTAATCAGGTTGTCTCACTATTTCTCTCCATTTCCATTGGGTCCACCGAAACATCAAGTTCTTGGTTTACAATGGCAGTTGATTATGTATTGCCATCCTCATCTTCTGTTTTGTAATCAAGCCCTTGTTTTTATTGTGTCAATAATGATATAATTAAACTCTTTCTCTCTCTCTCTCTCTCTCTCTATTTTTTTTGAAGAAATTTGGTGCAAAGTGTTCATATGTTTTTGTTTGACAATTGTGGAGAGTGAAAAATACACCCAACATAATCCAAAACTACATGGAGGTTACATTTGAAACTTTAGTTCATTTATAAGTTTAGGGTTGAACTATTAGATAGCTTTTGGTTCATTGTAACATAGCAATAGAATGTAACAAGAATAGTATTATGATGCTTTGTTTATATTTGGAATGGAGATTGGAATCAAAATTATTTTGATGGATTTGGCATGGACACAGAATAGAATAAAGAATAAATAGTCAATTGACAAAAATATCCCTAGTTTTTACTATTTCGGTAGTGGAAGGATACAAAAGAAGGGTATATAAAAATCATTTTGCATTTATTTTCTTGTGCCATTACTAATGAAAGAGATATAATATGACAAGATTTTCAAAAGCAAACCAAACAACGGAATTGAAATACATTGCAATCTCCACTTTGACATAAAATTAGACCCTTCTCGAGTGCAAAGACAAAGACCAAGCTAATTTCTATCAATCGCAATACAAAATTGGAATATACAGCAGTTCTTTGCCAAAATTATAAAGAGGACAGACATTTAGGTGTACAAAGACAAAGCCAATAAATAAGTAAATAAATTTGTTGCCTTGCTATAAGTCCGAAAAAAAACTATTCTCTGTGCTTGCATTTTTACTTTTAGACCCTGCCAAAAAATACCAAAGATATACACACATTACACACCACACAAGAATATCACCTGTTTTTGCAAAGTATCGTTTTAGTACCTCTTTTTTTAATAATGCTCATATGGCACTCTATATTTTAAAATCATACATATTTGGTACCCTAAACTCAAATTTAATAAATAAAATTTTATTTATATGACTAAACTGTCAGTAATTAAATTTGAATTTAGAATACATACAATTGAGTGCAGTTAATTAAATTAGTAAAGTTTTATTAATTAAATTTCAAACTACAAGATACCAAATATGTACGACTTCAAAATACAGGGTATCAAATAAACATTATTGTGAACACAGGACACCAAAACGATACTTTACAAAAACACATAGTACCAAATAGTTAACTACCCTAGAAGTAACAAGCGGTTTTTAGTTATAATTGATAATTTAAGGGTAGAATGGAAAGCTAATTTATGTTTTATTCATTATCTATCTCTGTACATATATATTTCTAATGTGTACACTCTTTGCAAGAACTAATCTAGTAATATGTGCATTGTTAAATGTGTTTTCTAGTATTTCTATTAAGTTTCAATAAGATTTCCACTTTTTTAAACAAACATCTGTGATTCTTTTTATCATTGCCAACAGTATAATGGGATCAATCAATCAAGCCTAAAGCTCACCATGCAAAAGAACTAGATATAACAACAATCCCAGCAATAGTACTAATTCTATTACTTCTAAATCTAATGTTAATATCTAAATCATGGATCAAATAATTAAAAATGTCAAATAACTAAATCACGAAATCTAAGAGCGTTACAAGAAGAAATAAATAAACAAAAAATACCTTTGGAGGACTTCGGCGGATTGACATCCACATCCATTTCGCTGTCATCACTGTCTTCTGCGGCAGCTTGATTCCTTGTATTATTTTCAGAACCTTGTAATAAATCTTCCAAATCCCATATCTGTTTCAAATATGCACATCCAGAGGTTAATGGATAGCATTATGAGCTAAGAAAACTGTGATATCATATGAGATCACCACGCCAACACAACGATTAAGTCTGACCGACATATTATAAGATCACCACACCAACACTTGTAAGTATATTATAGAATTTATCACAAATCTTAGAGAGAGAGAGAGAGAGAACCTTCATCACCGGATCATGTGCTATACTTCCAAGAAACTTTCTATCATGGGAAAAAGCTACAAAACCAAACAACAAAATGTTAATAAAACATAAAAGAAAATATAAAACATATCACTATCACTAGGTCAGCTGGATGATATTTACCGAGGCGCTCAACAGGGTACTCTGAGTGCTCTGCAATTGGTTGAATAATTCTGTTGGGTAATATGTTTACCAGGCTAATAACATACAAATTGCAATAATGTAAGTACATGTATTAGAGGCAAAAATAAACATAAACCAGATCAAATTCTAAAACAAACACTTACTTGATGATTCCATTCTCGGATCCAGTAATAATCCTATCTTCATCAAGCTATAACACCAGTAGTGCATAAACTATGAGTAATAAGGCTGGAGAGAGAGAGAGAGAAACGAATTTAAAAGTAGTCTACATACCTTCAGCAAAGCATCAACCGAGTTCGGAGAGAGATCAACAAAACGATCACTGCAAAGAGAAGGGCCATTTAATATTAAAAGATACAACAACAGAGATTACAATACTCATGATCTCTCAACAATATAAATAGTAACAATCTCTTTATAAATAAAAATTGTGGTCATTCCTATTAAATTGGTAACATCTACAATATGAAATACCTGCAATCCTTAAAATATCCCCAAGAGTACAGTAAGAGAGTTCCAGTCTGTGATCCACAAACAACTTTACGACCATTCTGTCAACAAGAAACACATGAATAACTCAGTACAAAGGTCTATGCATTCCAATGTTCAATTTATCTTCTTTGTTTCTTTTCTCCTATTGGAAAACTATAAAGACAAGTACAGTATGAAAGTGACTTGACAAAGTGGACCAGATAAAATCTTCCATTGCAATTGCTCATTCCATAAAATGGCAACCAAGGAAGCATGTTTCACATTGTGGGTCTAGACAAAAAAATGTAGTACAAAACTATAGTAATTAAGCATTTCAAAAAGAGGTGGCAAATGGTACCTTCATGATAACAACGGAAAGTAGCTCATCTTCTGAAAACTCAGATTGAGATTGAACCTATCAAAAATGGAATCAAGAATTGAAATTTAGATATATGTTGGTCAATTGACGGTTTTCTAAGAGATACAAAATTAGAAAGAGCATAACCTTGTTTCTTCGAAGATTGCAAACAGATAGAGTCCCATCTCCACTAAATGGAAAAAAAAAAATTGTATTATGGAAATCGCAATCAAATGGTAAAAGGGTTGAATCAAATGTTCAAAAAAGAAAAAGGGAAAAAAACCTTGTTCCCAAAAGCTTCATGGAGTCGGAAGAAAAAGTCATGTCAGAAATGTACTCCTCGTGAACATTAAAAGAATTAGTGCAAGTACGTTGTCTGGTATCCCAAACCTGCAGAAGTAATTAAGAGATTATTATTATCATCATAAGTAATAGTTAGTTAAGGCATAAGATAATAAGATATATGGTGATGATACAACCTTAATACAACCTCCATCATCTCCAGAAGCAATGGTAGAGTTTGTTAAACTGATTATCTTGTTAATGGCATCCCTAAAGGAGACACACAAAGTAAGTAGTTTTCCACAAAAGAGAGAAAGATAGCTAGAATTGAAGAAAATGAAAACTCACTCATGAGCATCCTCAAGGCGAGCAATGGCAGAACCAGTTTCAACATCTGTGGCTAGAATTGAATGGTCCGGTGATCCCGTCACAATAGCTGTCAAGTTAACAGTCAATTCCATACTATCTTCAATAAACAAATACATACAAACATGTATTCATATATATATATATATATAGTTATATATACCGCGGCCATCATTAATGAAGCGAACAGCTCTGCAAGACTCTGTGTGAGCGTGCACTTCTAACACCCTAAAATACATACAGACAAATTTAAATTTAGAAGAAAAGCTAAAAGAAATGAAAAACTGGCAGAGAATGATAGAGAATGGTAGATTACCTTTGAGGAGAGGAATCAGCAGTGTACCGGTACCTGCAGGAATCAACAAAATACATGAGAAGAAGAAGAAGAAGAAGAAGAAGGGGAAGAGAGCTGGTAGAAAGAAAAATACAAGAGAAGATCGCCATTAATGAGGCCAGCAGAAAGAAGGTGGTCTGATGGATGAAAATCAATGTCGAAGGGTAGTGACCCCAAATTAATCTCCATGTCTTCTGCTTCTGCTGTTACTTCTTAGGTAGAGAGGTTTTATTAAGGCTTTTGCACACGCCACTCAGCCCTGTGAGTCACAGACTGTGAGTGTGACACTAACAAATCAATGACAATGGGTTCTCATATTTGGGCTTTCATCATGTTCCTGCAAGCTGTAATCAATTAAGGTCATTTCATGGGAACATAAGATTTTTGCATTACAATTCAAAAAAATAGAAAAAAAAAAAAGATTTCACAGCGTATGCAAAGTTGTTCCTGGACATAAAGTGAGGTGCAGTATGTATATTATTGATGATGCATAAAACTCAATAATTCCAACAAAACTATTAGAACTCATGCATATATGACTGCTAATCAAACTTTCGGAATTATTTTTATTATTGCATAAGGAATAGAACTTAGATAGAACATTGTATATGTAAATATGTTAAGAAGAATACAAACATCATAACATTTTCCTTTTCAGATAGACTGCACTATTACGTATTAATTATAGTTTAAATTCATAATTACTAATTCTGAATGGCCAATGCAAATATTTACATAGAATATTTTGGTGATTGATTTGAGCTGCTGCTCATAGATAGTAAACTTTAGTATTAATCCTTCTAAATGCTAGAATTATAACACAATAAGTTTTAAGAGTACAAGATAATGTACACTCAATAGACCTTGGCCTTGAAAGAAGTTGAACCAATGCACAAACAAAGCCAAATCACAAGGATAAAGACCTGAATTTTTCAGGAAAAGATTACAAAACACCTACCTAAAAGAATATTTATACATATATATATATATATATATTATCAAACACCATTACATGAGAACTTTTGACTTAATTTTATTTGTTGTTCTTAAAGCATGCATTAACTTGAAACCAATAAATTAGTTCACATCAAATTTTATTTTTTTAAGACAAGCATGCCACTAGCTACACCATCAAACATAACACAGACAATTTATCCATTAACTATCAATACCAGAAAAATGAAACGCATACTATCCATTAACTACACCTATCATTAGGTCCAGAAAATAAATAAATAAAAAATCCAACTTGATATCATATGTCTCTTTCCCTATAATCTCTTTCAATCTGTCTTTTTGTCTGCTTGGAGCTCTGTTGCTGCAGGTTTAAATATCAAGCAATATGCCTAAACAAAATGCAGGCCTGAACGACCAAATTGCAGGGCATAAATATTATTTGAGCTAAATTTTAAAATATAGCATAAGCAAACCCAGCTTATCTCTTTCTGATCACCCAATATTATTATTTCAACAAAACATATTGCGTTTAGAAATGTCTATGCATGTATTTCAGTGTGCATTGGTGTGATAATTTTCTAATTTCATATTTAAAAAAAATACTGCAATAAGTCAAAAAGCTTGGGTCTTACATAGCATTAAATTAAAATAATTTTGCTTCTTGAAACTAAAATCAAACTAAAAAGAAATATGTTTCACAATCAATAAAAAAAAAACATTAAAGTGAAATTAAAAAATTGATAGATTACCATAACTAAACCCATCTCGGCAATGCCCTTATTCAAATTCTGGACAGAGCCTTCTAAACCATAGCAATAATACAAATTAATCCAATGAGTTTCACCCAAACACAAACACAAACAAAGAACCATGCATCTTGATCTTTGCTGCTGATGGGTCATCACAAAAATTTCATTTCCTTTATTTGATTTACATCAAAGGCAGTTACCAAACACAAAACTGCAAAATGGAATAAGATGATGATGATGATGACTAACAATGGGTGGACTGTGAAGCTAAGGGGTGCTGTTCATTTGGCGGGTTATAGGAGTTTTTACCTCTCCAATATCATAAGCCAACCCATAACACGCCCAATAACATTTCTAAACCCGCCCAAACCCATAAATCTTTTTTTTTTCTTATTTATTTCTAAATTTCAGAATGAATTATTTTAGTGTTGAACAAAAAGATATGAAATTCACATTTCACAACAGATTAAAGATTAGCATATAGTTTAAACACTACTATATATTATTACACACTCAAAAATCAAAACGGTGAAAGAAGAATCATGAAGATGAGTTCACTTTACATCTGATATCAAGAACCAAAATGAGAAGCTTTTTATTAATCAGGAATAATGAAAATAATTTCAGCACTTGTCTAAGCAAGCAAACATTAATAAAATTGATAAACACACGCATATATATATATACATATGTACACACAACAAATGGGTTATCTTTTTTATTCTCATTGCAACAGTCAAGTAAACACAAGAAGAATAAGAACAAGAATATGATGCTCAAATTGTGACTGCTCACGTCAGTACCTGTCGGAGTGGGCGACGGGAGAACGGAGGGAGAAGAGCAGCTCTTCCTCTGCTGCTGCCGTGTGCCGCTGCGTGTGGAATTTGTCGGGAGCTGCTCTGCCTTGCCGTCGCCGAGAAAGAAGAGAGGTCTGGGGGAGACGAGATAGGTGTGCGGAATATAGGGTTTGTTTTCAATGTTTTTTTTTAAGGTTTTATACATTTTTATTTTTGTCTAGTTACCTGTTTTTTTTTTTTTTTTAAATTACTTTTTTAACCTATGTTTGGAAAATAGTTAAAATGGAATCATAAACTTAATTTTCATGAAAAAAAAAAAAATATAACAACATAGATTTTAAGCATAATAATTTTATTTTTATTCTGAATTGTTAATTTGGTAAATTATTTGTGATTTTAGTTGAAAAACATTGACCAAAATTGATTTTAGGATTCTATTTTAACCATTTTATAAAACATGGGGTTCAAAAAGTAATTTGTCAAAATATAGGGTCCAAACAGGTAATAAGACAAAATACAGAGTCCAAAAAAGTATAAATTTTTTTTTAAAGTATATTATTTATGGGGAATTCTAAATATAGAGCTTCACTTTAAGCTCTACTGAGGCTCTTAGTGTTCTCGACATTTTCTAAAACTTTACAGCATGCTCTAAATAGCTACAATATACACAATCATAACAAAAAATCACGCCGAAAACTGTTCACGGGTTGAGAAACACTGATAGCCCCACCGATAAGACTTAAAAGTGAATTTCCTATCCAAGAAGTAATAAGCATTTCTTTATTTATATAACCAATATTTGGGGCTAAATTAACTTAATTCTTGCGTTTGTTGTGTTTAAGTTTGAAAGTTATTTTTTTGCCTCGTATTTTGTGCGGTTTGGTGCAGTCATTTATTCTTATTATTAATTTCCGTAGAGACAAAAATAAAAAAACCTAATAAAAAAATATTTGTATTAAAAGTATCTAATTAAATAAATATTTACGATAAAAATATTTAATTAAATTAATATTTACAATAAAAATATTTAATTAAATTAATATTTACAATAAAAATATTTAATTAAATTAATATTTACAATAAAAATATTTAAATTATAAATATATTTGACACCAAATAAGTGGATTTAATGGTCAAACATACGACTATACCAAAATACGAAAGAAAATTACTTTTTGAGCTAAACAAAAAAATCTTGAGTACTTGAGTGCAAGAGATGTAATAACTTAGATTTCACTACAAATGTCATTTTATATAATATAGAGTAAATAACGACTAAAATATCTAATGATTTCAAAATATTGTACTTTTATATATAATTTATTTTGTGATAAATATACTCAATATTTAAAAAATGTGTGTTACGTCACCAACGACCATCTAACCCTGCTAGAAGATAGGGAAAATAACTACTAAAATACTCAATGATTGTTAAATGTTGCACTTTTATACATAATTTTTTTAGTAAATGTTATCAAAATGAATATTGATATGTGTACCAAAACATTACACTAACTGATGTGACACTATTTTTTTAAATAATGGGTCCCGTCTGAAATAAATGTGATTGGTTAATAGAAATTGTCACGTTAGTTGGTGTAACATTTTGGTGCTCATATCATTACTCTATCAAATTAGGTAGTGAAATAATATGTGTTTTTTAGACATTGGATATATTTATTACAAAATAAAAATATTAGGTATAAAAGTGCAACATTTTGAAAACATTAAGTTTTTTACCAGTCATTTACCCTATCTATAATGATAGTAGATAATGTGTAATGACGAAGTAGACATTTTTGAAATATTGGGTATATTTATCGCAAAAAAAAAACAAGATTAGGTATAAAAGTACAACATTTTTTAAAACATTTTGTATTTTAGTCGTTATTTACTCTATAATATATATATATATGAAAAATTATTTAGTAGTCCCCCTAAAAAAGGGGATTACTAGTGCATCCCTATGTTTTTGACACTTTGATAGTTATATTTGCAATTATTTTATATGACAATGTATATTATAGTTATAGCAAGCGTCCTGGTAATTTTTTGGAAATTTCGAATAATTTATGATGTCAAAAACAAGGTGTAATAAATTTGTCGTACGCGTGACTGTTTCATTTTTTATATGTGCGTGCAATAAGTTATTTGGACTTTGATTTCGACACAATAAATTATTTGAATTTTACTAAAAATTGGTGAGATATCTGTTATAACTACAATATACTCCGACATATTAAATGCCAAAAACATAAGGGAGCATACCAATAGTCTCATTTTCAATGGGACTACCAAAGAATTTCTATATATATAAATTTAAAAAAAATAATAAAAAGGTTCACTTGGAGGTCAGGCTATATTAGGCGAGTTGTGATTGACTTCCAACTCATCTAATGTAATAATTAGACAAGTTAAAAATATGTTGATCTTTTTAAGTTGCATTTTTTGTCAATTTTTTTTTGTTTGGATTGGATAGATTATTCGGGTTAGACGAGTTGCAAAAATTTTGAACAACCCTTTATTAGGTTTCGTTAGTTCCTTACATTGCATCTGTTCACTGGGTTGATAATTATGCTATTTGGCCTTTTATCCGTTCCCTTAGTTAATGACCCACTTTAATTGAAGAAATTAGACTTGGTGCCTACTTTTATATAACCCCTTTAATTTTTAGTCATTTGTTAATCCTCTTACTTTTATACCAGATTTATAATGAATGTTCCCATTATACTCTTTCTCTACACAAGGTGCCCATGTTGAAAAAAATTAAATTGTATAAATCGCAGTTGCTAAGAGTCAAACCCATGCCCTTGAGATAGCATAAGAAGCAACACAACCATCATGCACAACTCTTTTTATTGTTAAGTAATAGCTTTGAATAATATTTAATAACAAATAAATACAACAAATACATAGTTAAATTAATAACTAAAAATCTATACATTTTATTTTGTTAAGCCTAGTAGTATAATTTTTAAGCCCCGTGGTTTAAATGTTAGAGTCTGTCGAAGTTGTTTTCCGTCAACTTAAATCTGAAGAGCATTAAACACAGAATTAAGAAAATAAATTAGAACATTCGAGATTTTACGTGGTTCAGCAGTGAAAATGTGCCTAGTCCACGAGTCAATATTATTGAGTGGTGATATTCTCTTAAAGCTCTTACAAAGCAATTTAGCAAAGTCTTTTCAGTACCAAATTGTGCGTATCTATAAATGAAATTCTCCAGTCTATTTATAGATTGGTTAACAAAATATCTTATCTTTATTTCGAGAAGTTACAATTCAAATTTGAAATACATATAATTAAATATACTAATCATATAATATCCCATGTGTACGCCCTAATTTTCCCACGGGCTGATTAGCGGGCTGGGCCGCAGCCTAATCATGATTATCTCGTGGACATCCCCAAAACCGGAGCTTCCGTCATAAGGTCGTACCTCCTTAGATAAATTTGAAAGGGGTAAACAGCCTTGACTAAGCCCTCAACGTATTCAAAGCTGCTGACTGACCTTATAGCATTCAAACTTTACTCCTTATTAAATTTAATCCTCAAAATACTTAATCCTTAATCACCCATTCATAACATGTGCTTAAAATCCTATTGGTCCTCATCTAAACCTTATAGTATAATAAATATTATCCTTAATATCAGTCATATAATCAAACCTTAGGTTAAAATTAATATTCTTAAACTAAAGGTTAAACTTAGAAAATCTATAAGTACTACTATGAGTGTCCAAATAATTCCCGGTCTGAACCAAAAATCCACAGTTACAAAGATAATACTATACATACTATAATACTACTAAATAATTAGCTAAGTAAAGTTCTTGGACTCTACACATATACTTCGAAGAAGATCCATCCTTTCAAGCTTGATGCTTAAGCTCAAACCTTCTTAATTGGTGCTCGGTCGCCAATAGGAACAAGTTAGGAAACATGTTAATTTACACAAGTGTTGAGCCCTTACTTAACATTTTTGAGCTTACACTTTACGAGCCTACATTTCGAGGCTCATTTATGACGATTTCAAAATTTGGGTGTAACATTTTGCCCCCTCAAAAGTGTTGGTTCGAATTCTATGAGAAGGAAACTTTTAAACTTAACCTTTCGAAAAATGTGTCACCTACCACACTCGAGTATGGACACGCGTCACTCAGGGATTGCACACCAAGAAAGTAGCATCTCAAATTTTCTAATAAGGCTTAGGGCCTTGATTAGCGTGCCTGAAGGGTAATAAGTGATTTATTATATAGTATGTGATTAGAAATGCATGTTTAGGTGAATTAAATATGCATGTGGACCCCATTTGGTTATTAGGGGCATGTTTGTAATTTTAGTCCATTGAGGGCATTAATGCAATATTTGTGATTATTGTGATTCTTATCATGTGTGAGTGGTGATATATTTGTGTTGCACGATCCGAGACAGTCCTGGGGAGCGGTTTAGCTAGAAAGTCACAACGGGGTCGAATACTCAACTCGGGGCGAGTCAAGGGGTATTTTGAGCATTAGACATTTTACTGGGTTATCGGGTTATGAAAATAAATATTTGGAGATATATTTGAAGTTAGAGTGTTTAGGAGGGAATGTTGGGGAAATTTACCATTTTGCCTTCGGAGACGTTTTTGGTACCCCGAGCCTTGAAGGTAACTTAGGTGACTTAGGCTAAGTAAAACAAAACTTAAGAAACACTCAGAAACTTGGCAAACCGACTATATCTCCCTCTTATTTTCTCCAAACCTTATCAAGGGAACATTGAAGATTAAGCAAGGAATTGGGGCTCTAAATTTGAGGATTAGCTTAGTTTCAACTTGTGGATTCAAGCAGAGGTTAAGGTAAGCTTTGAACTGTGATTTTAACCATTAAATTATGTAGTTATTGGCTGGGTTTTTAGCTTTCTTGAGTCTTTGAAGTTGAAGATTGAATTTGGGATTTAATGAGGTTTTAAGCTAGCTTTTTGTTAGGTTTTGTTACTGGGACTATTCTAGAACTTCTGTGGTGATTAAATTGAGTTGTTAGATTGATTTTGGGGTAAATTGGCTTGGTTTTAGTTGTGAAAATGGGGGATTCTTCTAGGTTCGAAGGGTCGAGCCACGACATTGTTCTTGGTGAGTCGCAACCCTCTAGAACAGATGGTAGGCCAGGAAGAGGGGCGAGCCACGGCGTGCATAGGTTAAAATGGGAGGCTGGGTTTCTGGTTGAGGCGGGTCGCGGCATAAGACCTTGTCGCGATGCTTAGTGGGTTTTTGGACCTTGAGAAGGTTTTAGGCTCGGGAATCCAAAAGTTAAGGCTCAGGATGGATTTTATCACCCAGATTGATAGTGTTATACCCAAAAATTAGAGAATGCATCCTAGGAGGCTAAGGAGAATGCATTCTAGGAGAGCTAAGGGGAGTGGTCCTAGGAGACCCCAAGGAGGATGTGGTCCTAGGAGACCCCAAGGGAGTGGTCTTAGGAGACCCCAAGGAGAAAGTGGTCTTAAGAGACCCCAAGGAGGATGTGGTCCTAAGAGACCCCAAGGGTGTGTAGGAGGCAAGCCTCCCAAGGTTTCCTAAGTGTTGGCTCGAACGTGTCCAAGGTAAGTAGCTAAGGAGGAGGAGTCTCATGCAAGAGGAAGAAGACTTAGATTTTGATAAGGAGAACCTATACAATGTTCGATCGGACATGTTTGGGAGATGCTAAAGGAGAATGCCTTGATCTTGTCCAAGGTGAGATGTTATGGAGGAGGTTGCCTCAATGTTGTCCAAGGTGAGGTGCCAAGGAGGTTGCCTCGGACCACCTTGGTCCGAGGAGAAGCCAAGGAGATTGGTTCAAGGAGGAACATGGCATGCTAGAGGAGAGTGCCATGTTAGAGGAGAGAAGTGCATGTCCTACCACCATGCACGTTCAACCCACGAAAACATGCCCTACCACCATGCATGTCCTACCACCATGCACGTCCGACCAACATTTGCATGAGTGGTCAGTAGGAGGTGGATCAACTAGCTAGAGGAGACTAAGTCAAGATTCCCAGAGACAGCTTCAACAACATACGCGGGAATCTCTCATTCTTCCCACAAATGGGGGGTTTGTTACATTTTGAATTTTGAATGTTTAAATGTAATAAATATAATAAAATATCCCTATCATAAGGGGATATCAGTTGAGGATCCCAGGCCTATAAATAGAGAGCTTATGGGATGAGAGAGGGGCTTCTTCTGCTTCTTCTTTCTAGAGAGAGAAAATTGGGACTGTGTATTCTAGAGAGAGAAAGTTAGGTCTGAGTATTCTAGAGAGAGAATTCTTGTATTTTTGCCATCTGTACTGAAGAAACTCAGTTGGCTCAGTCCATCTGATCTTGAGTACAGGTCTATAAATCACAACTCTAAGTGGATTAGGCTATTACCGACAATCGGGGCTGAACCACTATAAAATCTCTCGTGTTATTTACTTTCATGGATTAAACCGTCTGTGTCGTTTTTATTTCTCTTGAAGGCTTGTCGTAATTGACATTCTCACGTCGTTGGCTAAAAATACAGTCAACAGATAGAATTCAAGGTCTTGGAGACTAGAATTGTAATGCCCCGAATTCTCCGATGTATTTAACGGCGTGAACAGTAGGCCGGGAGGGCCGTACTTGCTTAATTATGTTATTAATTGATAAAATGCATGTATATGTTGATTATATTATGATATGATGTGAAATGCATGCATGTGAGTCCATATTTGTTATTACAGGGGTGTGATGGTAATTTGACCCGTTGAGGGTAAATTGATTATTTATTCGCATGTTGGTGATATAATTTGAGACCACATTATGATGTGGGTTTGTTCGAGCCATTTGGCATGAGACGATCAAGGAATGTTTAATATCGGTTTGGTCATAACAGGCTTAAGCTCGGGGCTCGGGGTGAGTCTCGGGGTGTTTTAATGATTAGAGTGTTACCGGGCATTAAAGGGTAACGGGAGGTGAAATATTTGTGTTTGAGGATATTGAGATTAACGGGAATTGGGAAGCGTTAGTTATGATTAACGGGATTAGTGGAAAGTGTCAAAATTACCCTTGAGTGGTTTTAGAAGCTTTATTATACCTAGGGGTATAATGGTCTTTTGGTATTTGGATATATATGATGTATAGATGGCTGTAAAACAGAACCCAAAACAGAGTTCCCTTCTTCTCCTTCCCGTACATTCATCTCCATAGTTTCTCTTCTTTGGAATTTTGAGCTCAAGTGTGGAGCTAAGCTAGGAAATCAAAGGGCTAAGGTTGTGGAACTAGTTCAGCCATTGGAGAGGGTTCAATACCAAGTTTGAGGTAAGCTTTGATCATTACTTTTCTGGTTTTGCCCTGTTTTAAAGATAGTTTTCAGCTCTTGATTTTGGTGTGGAAAGTTGGAATTAAGGGGAGTTCTTGAGGTGTTTTACTTGGGTTATGTTGGGGGAGAGTTATGGGTGATGTTTGGAGGTTTAAATGGGTGTTTGAGAGAGGTTTGGGTGGTGTTTAAATTGGGTTTGAAGGGTTGGTTTCAAGGGAAAACACAAGGGAAGAAAAACAGGGGTTTTGGCTGAAATGGGCGTTGCGCCGCGGCATGGCCAGGGTGTGCCGCGGCCCTTGGGAGCTGCTGGGTTTAGGCGCCTCTGTTTGAGGGGCGGGCCGCGGCATGGCCAAGGAGGGCCGCGGCCCTTAAGGCATTTTTGGCCAAAGAGAGCTTTTTGGCTCGGGGATGCAAGCCTAAGGCCTCGGGGTTGAACCTACTACCCGGTTGAGTAGTGTTTGAGGTCCCGAAGGTTAGGTTTTGGTCTGGGAACCTTTTATTATTCATTTTATTGATGGAATCCCATAATTTGGTTATGACCAGGTAACTGCTAAAGGACCAAAAATTCGATCGTTCTCAGGGTTGTTCTTTTATTCGTTCTTGCTCGAACCAAAGGTAAGAAAACTGCACCCAAAGTGTGACATGCATGGATATTTGTAAAGCATGTTGATTGTATAAATATGGACATGGATTGAATACAGAATCGACAAAAGTGTTAGTATCAGCTGTGAGGCTGTGACTTATTTGTCAGGCTCGGCAGTGTTACTGGACACAGGTCAGGAAGCGCTGACTTACTTGTCAGAACAGCCTTAGCGTGAATCACGCAAGCCAATGGAGATTAGATCTAATCGACTATTAGCATTGAATGACTCAAGGAGCATTAATGCCTGACCGACCCTGAGGGTCGATGAACAAACAGAGCTTGGAAGCTAGTGGCTTACCTAGCAGCCACTCTCCTGCTAGAAAACAGAGCTTGGAAGCTGGTGGCTTACCTAGCAACCACTCTCCCGCTAGAAAAAGAGCCTGGAGGCTAGTGGCTTACTTAACAGCCACTCTCCCGCTAAAATCATGTGTTATTCATTTGTTTGAAAGCTTTATGCTCAGTGTGATTATAATGATAATCATTTGGCAATGTTTATGAAAAGTATTGTGTTTTCTTGCTGGGCTTTGGCTCATGGGTGCTATGTGGTGCAGGTAAAGGGAAAGAAAAGCTCACCTAGCCTTGAGTGGAGAGCTGATGTGGTGATGTGTACATATGCGGCCGCTTGACCACCACGGCCAAGAAATTCTCAGAGGAACTAGGGGTTTTACCCTATTTTTGCCGCTTAGGTCGGCGGGTTTGTAAATTTCGAACACTAGTGACCATTTTGTACTGAGAACACCTTGTAAATGTTTTGTTTAGCTCTGCAGAGCAGTTTGTAATAAAATCTCCATTTCCTTTTTATTGGTTTTATACCTTAACCTGCTAATTACACTTAGAGCACGTTTTTGACCAAAGGACTCAGGCAATGAGTCAAATTTCCGGTCCACCGTTCACCGTAACTGTTCTGGGGTAGCCAGGGCGTTACAAGAATTATAACCCAAAGTTATTTAATGGATTAGAACTTGATGGATGAATGTTGTTGATACGTTTTGACTAGGTTTTCACCGAGGCTCGGACTAGGGGACTGTGCTCGAGAAGCTTGGGACATAGGTAAGAAAACTGTTGTACCCGTAGAGCAGGGCATGGCCCTATAGTTTGTATTGCAGGGCACAACCCTATGTGATTGTGTTGCAGGGCGTAGCCCTATTGATTATGTTTGTATTCGTTAAATTTGTGCTATGTGTTGCATATTTGTGAATGAACGGTGAAGGCCAGGAACGGCAGGAAGCTGAATACGGCAAGGGGCCGGGAACGACGTTAAGCACGTGGAGTGCAAGGCTGAGTACGGCAAGTTGCCAGGGTGAGACCCTTCTTGGATGCCTGAGTCATCCCCACGGTATAGACCGCGAACCCAAGGCCTGGTAAAGCGCCTGGGACGGCATGGTCGTTATGTGTTTAGCCTGTTGGCTGCTTTGTTATATGCTGATTGATAGTTATGCATATGTTGATTGCTTCTGTGGAGTTTTCTTGCTGGGCCTTAGCTCACGGGTGCTCTATGATGCAGGTAAGGGCAAGGGAAATGTCGACCAACCATGAGTACGGAGAGCGTGAAGCAATGTGTACATGTTCGGCCTGCCTGGCTGCCATAGCTAGGGGTATTTTTGGGAGATGCTTTGTATTAATCCAAATTTTGTCGTTTAATCGACTTTAATCATATTTTTGAGTTGTATATATTTCTAAAACAGTATTTTGGGATCCCAAATGTACAACGCTTTATAATTTCAACGAATGACTACATTTTCAAATTATATGACTTTTATTACAGTTTAGCTACACTTTTAACCTAAAACCTCGATTAGCGAGTTAATTGCACGTTTTAAACTCACTTAGTAACGTCTCTAAGGAAGTAGGGCGTTACAAAGAGTACTCAAGTGCTCCCTATTTCTGCACTTGTCCTCTCCTAGGACCTTTTTGCCGCCATTGTATACAATTAAATGTGATCCTTCATATCCTCATTTAACCCAAATTAAGGGTCCCGATCATTTCAACCCTTGACACCCCCATTGAGGTGTACACGAACCAGAGAAAAACAAAGAAAAGAAAAACTCAGGGTTATCTTTGCATGTTCTCTAAGCCCAAAAGACAGAGTTCCCTTTCCTCCTTTGGTTCTGTGAAATCGTTCTTGCAACCGCTCCATCAATCGACGATCTCCTCATATCCACGAACAACTTTGTGTAAGTTTCTGTTCTTGATTCTCTTACTTTCCTTTTTACGTGTACTTCATATGTTCGTGAGAATATCTTCACTGGTTTTTACCAGTTTTTTAAGGCCTTATTCTTGCACTAAGCAATTTTTAGATTTAAGTAATTTTGGCATGTTTAAAACCAAGGTTTAGACTTAAAAATTTAGGGTAGAAATGTGTAAAAATGGATTTTTTCTAGTAATTGGGGGTTTCTTGTAGCTTAAGAAATAGGGTTTTGGTTTAGGGTTTAAATGCACGAATCCTGAAAGCATCACTTATTTGGGTAACTGCCAACATTTTCCCTGAAAATCCAGGATTCTTTTAAACTGGCATTGTAACGCCCCAAGTCACTATGGATGCCTCCCGGAATGACGACTAACCCTACAAACCAACACGAGTCTTTCCAGCGTACTTTGTCCTCACTCATGCACACAAAACTGGGTACCAAGGTAAGGAAAATTAGATAGTTTAGTATTATGATCCAGTGTATGATATAGTTTATTTTTGTATGACCTAACATTTCAGGTACAATAAAGGGGTAAGTGTGTCTGGACCTAAGGTGTCCAATGATGTATGACGGACTATGTCCGGTAGGCTCGGTTGCCAAAACTCTATGGCGGACCTATGTCCGGTGTATGACGGACTTTTGTCCGGGGCTTAATTGCCACCTCTGTATAAGCACTTATCTTTTTATTATATCTGATTTGTTATTTTTAGCTATGATTATTATATATGACTCATAGTTATGATTATGAGTTATGACCTATAATGTATGATCTATGACCTATGACTTATGACTTAGAGTATGACCTAAAATTTATAGACTATGATTTAGAATTATGTCTTAAGATTTGATATGTTCTAGATGTTTGTGTTTGTATGACTTTGGTGAATATATGTTATGTTTGATTATATGACTAACCCTTGTTTGTATTTTCCTTACTGGGCTTAGAAGCTCACTCCTTATGATGTTGTTATTTCAGGAAATTAAGGATAGAAAGGCCGGTGGCGAGTGGGACCTAAGAGCTTCGTGATGTATTCGTTGGGGACCATATAGTCGAGCAAGATCAAGCGGGCCAAATTATTATTATTATTATTATTTCTAAAGTTTGTTTTATTTAAATGTTTCTCATTTTTATGTTAAAGACAAGTATTTTATTTTTATAAAACCATGGATCCATGTATTTATTTTTAAGGTTTTTATTAAATAAAAGAGCAATATTTACGATTATGACCCAACGTTGTATTCTCGGTAATCTATGAGAAATTAGGGCGTTACAGGTATTAACCTCCCCATTCTCGCATGGGGTGCATCCTCGATGCTTGAACTTTACAATAGTTTGGGAATGACATTCGAGTTAATCTCGCCCTTTCGAGCCTTCAGTCTCGATTGAGGCAATCTAGTTATCTCGAGCTTTTGAGTTCGAGTTATCAAAATTATAATCTCCTTATGATTTTCAATATGATGGACCCTCACCTTTTTCTTCCTTGTTAGATGTTGCAGTACTCTGAGAATCGGTGGGGGCCCGAGTTCGCAATCCCTTATTACCCATCAACACCCAGTCTTGAGTCACCTTTCACTCGAAATCAACGACTTATCCACGAGCATGAAGAGAGGAGTGAGTAAGAAGACACACGAGGTTGTTTTCGACGTCAGATAGACGAGGTCGAAGAGAGAAAAAGAAAGAGACTTCGAGTGGTGGCTCATCCTGACCCAGACCACGAGATCAGACCTATTCCCTTAGATCCTGAGCTTAAAGTCACAGTCACCTTTCCACTCGGTGCCTTGTCATTTATCATAATAGAGGACTCTTCAACTCGTCCATCCACTTCCCAAATTCTCTCGTTCCCCACCTCGAAGGAGGGATTTTTTGAAGTTGAGCACTACTAGAGCTCAGTCACTTTCACCGGCCATATATCCGAGCCGCTAGCCTACCATGGCCTTAAAATTTCTGGTGCATTGATGTGCTGTCTGGTGACTTCAAATGAAAGGAGTTGCCATGCCTCGGGAGATGGCAATCCCGATTGTAAAGTCAAGCTCACCGCTTGGAGCTGCAAGCATATGAGGACTGGGGCTCTGCTACCCTTGAAGACTTACTTCAAGAATTTCTTGGATTACGTCAGACTCACCCCCTTCCAGCTCCAGACCAACGCTTTTAGGGTCTTGTTAGCCCTCAGGTCATTGTACCATGAGATGAGATGGGGCCTTCGACACAGGAGATATTATATATTTTCTGCCTCAAAAGAAACCCTTCTCAAGCTCGTGGAGGATACGACTTCCACTATTTATCGAGCTATTCGAAGGAGAAATGGCTATTGGAGGATATCCCAAACCATCCTCCAAACTTCAAGACCGCATTCTTCTGGACGGATGGGCTCACTCCTTCCCGATTCTATTCCTTCCAACGCATCCATAAGTACTTCAACATGTTTTTATCCATTTTTCATTGAATAATCAAGCTCAAAATATTCACACTATTCTTTCCTGCAGCCAACTACCACTGCCCCACTCCAACAAAAGCTATGACGGAACATAGGGCAACCATTCTCCAGCTTCATTATGGTCGAAAGTCCCTGACTTACCTTATCCATGAAGACAAGCTCCAAGCTTGCGTCCTTTTAGGCGAAGGCGAATCCACCGATGACTCGGGGATTTGAAAATATCAGAGGTGGGAAGATGTACCGATCCCCACGGCTAAGCTTCCCCCGAGGAGGAGGACCTCAGGCTCGCATGTGCTTAAATAAGGGAAATTTGGAAAGTCTCATGATAATAATGGGTAAAGTTCAACTAAATATATTTAGTGTATAGTTTTAGTCAACTACTCCTAAAAGTGGATAGTTCTCAACTTTTCCCACTTTAATTACTTGCTCCAAACGAGATAGCCCCAATTATTTGTTTAAGAGATCTTTTCATATTTATGGATTCTTTTAGGTAGTTTTAGGTATTTAACTTTTCTATTATTATGGATTTTTTATTTGGAAGTTGAATATGAGATTTTCTTTTCTACAAATTTATAATAAATATATATAATTATATTATATTTTAGGGAACGACTACAACGCATCCTTTTTTTTTGCAACACTGGTGCATCCTATTTCTATTTTCGGCACCTAGATAGATATAATCCCAATTTTTTATATGACGGTATACACTGTAGGTATTTAGAATACCCTGCAAATTTTCAAAAAATTCTGAATAGTTTATAAAGCCGAAAACATAGTTCAAACTATTAAATTTTACACCCGTATACAAAAAAAACAGGCACACATGCAATAGACAGTTTAGACCTTGTTTCGGTACCATGATTTATTCAGAATTTCTTGAAAAGTTGTAGGATGTTCTAGATAGCTATAATGTACACCATCATATAATTTTTTTTTGAGATTGTAACTATTCAGGTGCCGAAATAGAAAAAGTATGCACTAATGTTGCAAAAAAAATGGATGTGTTGTAGTCGCTCCCTATATTTTTAATGATAGTTAAATTATTTTTATTGGAAAATTTTGTTTTTTTAATTATTTTTCCTGCGTTTTTTCTCCAACTATTTTTCTTTTCTTTTCCTTTTCTTTTCGGGCATTTTCTTTCTTTCATTTTATTCTTTATTCTTTTTTTCCTCTCTATTTTTCCTCTTCCATTTTTTCTTTTATTTTTTATTTTTTCATATTTATTTTAATATTACATAATTATTTTATTATTTTTTATTTATGTATTATTGCACTTTTTTTTACAATTTTTTTTGGTATATGTAAAAATATTCAAATCAAATTTTCACTTTTCCTTTTGATGTTGTTTCTTTTGTCAGCTTAAGTAATTAGTTTAATTGACAGATTTCCTTTCATATTTTTATATCTTATTTTTCTTTTTCAAAACTTCTCTATCATTTAGAATACATCACTAAAACTATATTTTTTTTTGTTTTACATCTAAATTTTACATTACATCAAAATTTTAAAAAAAATTATTACATCATTTAAATATTAGATTTTTTAAATATTATTTATTTATTTAAAAAAAACATATGAGAGAGAAAAAGCAAAAAGCAATAAATAAATAAGTTTAGAACATCTACTGGAGAAGGTTTATGTTAATAAATCATCAAAATTTTGAAAGATGATGTAAAATACATCATTCATTGAGATTGCTCTTATAAGGGTAACTAGTTACATATATTATAAGTAACCTCGTAACATTAGGAAAATAATAGTTAAAAGGAAAAGTAGCATAATCTCGATAAAATGACAAAATACATTTTTTTTTGCTTAAGCGAACCCCTAATACAGGGGAACACAATACATAAACTTAGAGGAAAATACTATGATAATTTTATGACTCTATATGAGAGTCATTGAAGGTCTATCACGTTTCCCCTAAGAGGAGACGTTATAGCTAGAGTCATTGAAAATGAACCTATAACATCTTTGGGAGACGTCATAGACTTCCCACGTCTACCAAAGAAAGACATCATTAGTGTTTATATATACATTTTATTTTTGATATCCAAATATATATTTAATATATTTGATCCCCGCAGAATCCTTTATGGACTTCTCGCATCAAATATGCTGCCTTTTCCTTTGAGACACACCTTAGGAGTGGCATTGAGTACCCCATTCAGTACAGAACTTCGTCGACCAGGATAAACGGAGCAGCTTGCCTCTAGAGGGTTCTTGCTTTATTTCTGTCCATAGGCAACACTCCATGCGTCAGGTACTCTATGAAAGGTGTCATCCATGTATCTGCTGTCTGAATTACAAGAGAAGTTTCTTCTGCGCTGATGCTTGGCGCGGGCAGTCGTTCAACAACCACTATGTTTAACGTGTCAGCATCCTTCGCACTTGCTAGTTTGGCCAAGGCATCATCGTTTGAGTTCTGGTTGCGAGGTACTTGCTGGAGAGTATATCTTTCAAACTGTGCCAACGAATCTTTTGCTTTATTCAAGTAAGCAACCATCTTCAAACCTCAAGCTTGATATTCTCCAGCAATTTGATTAACCACCAACTGAGAGTCACTATATATTTCAAGCGACTTTATGTTCATGTCTCTGGCTAATCGTAACCCGGCGAGCAGTGCTTCATACTCTGCTTCGTTGTTGGACGTGGTGAAGTCGAATCTGATAGCGCAGTGGAATCGATGTCCTTCAGGCGTCACCAAAATCACTTCGGCTCCAGCGTGGTGCTCGTTAGAAGAACCGTCTGTAAACAACTTCCATGAGGGAGTTTGGGTTTGAGGTTCAGGCTCTTCTGTTTGTTCACTATCTGGAAGTCCAGTGAGCTCTGCGACGAAGTCGGCCAAAGCTTGTCCTTTTACCGCTGCTCATGGTAAGTAAGAGATTTCAAACTGCCCAAGTTCAACCGCCCATTTCAATAATCACCCTGCGGCTTCTGGCTTATGCAGAACTTGCCGTAGAGGCTAGTCGGTTAAAACTGTGATTGGGTGAGCTTGGAAGTACGACCGCAGCTTTCTGGAGGCTAAAATCAAGCAGTAGGCTAATTTTTCAATAGGCGGATACCGCAGTTCTGTTCCTATTAGCCTTTTGCTTACATAATAAATGACTTTTTGCACATTTTCCTCCTCTCTTACCAAGACAACACTAGCAGCATATTTTGTGATCGCCAAGTAGATGAACAGAGTTTCTTTTTCGACCGGTTTAGATAGAATCGGTGGCTGTGACATGTGAGACTTTAAGGTCTGGAAAGCGTGTTCGCACTCCTCCGTCCATTCGAATTTCTTGCTGCCCCTAAGTAGATTAAAAAATGGGACGCACTTGTCCGTCGATTTGGAGATAAATCTACTTAGGGCAGCAATCCTCCCAGTTAAACTTTGAACATCTTTTATTTTCATGGCAATTTCATATCGGCCAGTGCCTTGATCTTTTCGGGATTAGCTTCAATTCCTCGTGAGTTTACTATAAATCCCAAAAATTTCCCTGATCCAACTCCGAAGGAACACTTGAGGGGATTCAGTTTCATCTGATACTTGTTCAAGATGTTGAAGCACTCTTGCAAGTCTCTTATGTGTTCTTCTGCCTTCTTCGACTTAACCAGCATGTCATCAACATATACTTCCATGTTTGTGCCGATCAAATCTTTGAGCATGTGATTGACTAGTTGCTGGTAAGTCGCACCAGCATTTTTCAAACCGAAGGGCATTACTTTGTAATAGTAAATCTCTGTATCAGTCTGAAAGCTAGTGTGATCCTCATCAGGTGGGTGCATACTAATTTGGTTGTACCCAGAGTATGCATCCATAAATGATAGGATCTCGTGCCCTGAAGTGGCATCGACCAGTTGGTCGATCCTCGGGAGTGGGAAACAATCTTTCAGCCATGCTTTATTAAGGTCTGTGAAATCCATGCATGTTCTCCATTTGCCATTTGGCTTGGGTACTAGTACGGGATTAGAGACCCACGATGGATAAAATGCTACCATAATGAATCTGTTCTCCTTTAGCTTCTCGACTTCTTCCTTTAAAGCTTTCGATCTATCTTTGTCGAACAACCTTCTTTTCTGTTGTACTGGTGGAAAACTTTTGTCTATGTTCAGGACATGGCTAATGACTGCCGGGTCTATTCCCACCATGTCTTTATGCGACCAGGCAAAGACTTCCTGGTTCTTCTTAAAAAATTCCACCAGTTTTTGTTTTGTTGTTGTCTCTAAGTTTTTGTCGACTTTCACAACCCTGGTCGCATCTGCTTCACCGAGTTGGACCTTTTCAAGGTCCTCGATGGGTCCTACTTCTTCATCAAAATCCCCAAAGCGAGGATTCAAATCCCTATCCTCCTTTGGGCAACACCCTATTTGGTGACGCAATCACCTGATTGGGCTTGTATTTCATTGGCCGTCTGCAACTCTTTTGCAGCGGCTTCCCTCGATCCACCTTTCTTCGCCTTAGATATCGAGGAGTTGTAGCATTCCCTCGCTTCTCGTTGGTTTCCCAATACGCATCCTACCCCTGCGTCAGTTGGGAATTTCATGGCAAGGTGCCAAACTAAGGTAACAGCTCGCAGGTCGACCAGAATAGGCCTCCCAATTACAGCATTGTACGCGGAAGGATAATCAAATACTATAAAAGTAGTGAGTAATGTCTTGTTCGCGGGTGCAGTTCCTGCTGTAACTGTTAGGAGTGTGTCCTAAAAGCATGTAAAGACATTTGTTTTTTCTGTGAATAAATAAATACAATGGTCTATTATTATTGTCATATTTAGATTGTTAAATTATTGTTTGAATAATTTTGTAAATATCAGAAAAATTCCATATTCATTATTGAGGATGTGATCTTGTATTAGTACGAGAGAATTAAGATCACATGAATGAATAAAAATAGTCAACAACAACAAATTAAAGTTATGGAATTCTTTAATTGGAGTTGTAAGTACGGTTTACTGAGTATCATAATGATACAAATAATCTAGATTCGGATTATTGATGTGGTAAGACATCTCGGTAAAGGTGCTTTATATAATATGATTATATATGACATGGACCGATATGAATTAAAGTCTTTATCCAAAAACCATTTAACAATAAAGACTTGTAATTCATATCATAACTGATGATCATTTATAGATTAACCTAAATCCTGAGTGTTCATGTTTATTAAATCTTTTGATTCATTCGTTAAGGTCTCTTCAAAGAATGAGGCTAATGACTTTTGTTTTGGAGATTCAATATCATGGATGGCTGGGAACATGTATCAACAATACGGAATCTAATCTTTCCTAACGGATTGTATATTAGTTCCCTTAAGAGTTAATTCTGGAACTGAATGATTTTGAGCTAAAATCTATAATTAGATTATAGATTAATTATTCACTAGTGAATTAATGGTACTTAAGGAATAAGAAGTAAATTAGAAAGGTTAAATGGTAATTCTCCAATTCTAATTTATGAACTAATTAATTAGAGGGTTGAACTATTGTAAGATGGTTATATCAATGGACGACTTAAGAAAAAGATTTCTGTAAAAGTATATCTATAACATAAAGAGTGCAATTCTGAATTTATAGTGGAGTAATATCAGAATTAATAAATTAACTATTATAATTAAAGAGTTTAATTATTTAGTTTCAATTTATTGGAGCTTAATGTTATAGGTCCATGGTCCCCGAAATGGCTCAAACAATCACTGTCAAAGGCAAATACAAAAAATGGACAAAAGGACTTATGTGATAAGTAAAATATTTTTCTATGTATCAAACATAATTATTGTTTAATTATGTGTAATTAATTATTTGATTTTGGGATTTTTGGTATTTAAATAATAATAAAAATTGGGAAAAATCACATACCTGCACAGGCATGTGGTACACGTGTGGCACAGTGCACAGGCACTGTGCTACACGCATAAAAGATGGACTTAGTCTCTTGATTCCACAATTTTAATTATTTAAATATTAAATAAATAATGAGATATTTTAATATGATTAAAATATTATTATTTAAACAAAAATCTGATAACTGATAAGTTATTTTGAATTTGTTTAAAATAACAAATATTTTAATATATTGGATATATTAAATATTGGATATCAGTTTTCACAGAACGTAACTTTTCAGGGATAGAAAAATATCTAGGAATCTCTCTTAGAGAAAGAGAACAGTGACAAAAACAAAGGTCATTGTTCTTCACAAAACCTAGGTCCAAACTTTATCAGATTTCATGTGTTGAGAACATCTGATAAATAGTTATTGCCTATTATTTGTATAGCGAGCCCACACTCGTTCTTTGTGTGCCTGAGAACATTTTGGAAGATCTTGGTGTGAGATCTCAAGGATTCAGCCATACGAAAAGATAGCAGCAAGGAAGGACCTGAGGTAATTTTTCTATTCTTGTCCTTGATTCAATATATATATGAGTGTGAAGGAGTAGATCTAGAAATCTTATGGAATTAATCTGACAATTTGATTGTTGTTCCGCTGCGCATAATCTCTGATTTGATCAATAAAAACCAACAGTAACTGGGAGCCTAATCGAACTTGTTGGCGCGAGCCCTTCGCTAGAAAAACCATATAAGGTTTGGTTGCACGGCTCCAGGTCCTTGACGAACAACTTCATCCTCCCCAGTGAAGACTTATACAAGATGTTGACTGAGCTCCATGTGTCAGCCAACACCCTCTTAACCATCATGTTGGCAATCTGGACGTCAACGACCAGCGGATCTGATTGTGGGAATCTTACATGCTGAGCATCGTCTTCAGAGAAAGTTATCAACTCCTCCCCTGTTCGAGCATTATTAGGTGCTCGATCCTCCACACTCATAATCTCGATGTCCTGGTAGTGGCATAAGTTTCGAGCGTACCGCTCCCTTGCCTTCCCACTATCTCCTGCAAGGTGTGGGCCGCCACAGATGGTGAGTAACGTACCTACCACAGGAGCTGGTTGTAAAGGTTGCGAGCGTTGGCGTGCAGGCGCCTGCTCGTTGCCTCCTTGAGCTTCTCGCTGAGAACCTCCTGCGGCTCATACGTACCTCCTTAGGTGTCCCTGTCTGATAAGGAACTCAATCTCGTCCTTCAACTGGTTACACTCATTAGTGTCATGAGTGTAGTCGTTGTGAAAACGACAAAATTTTGTTGTATCTCATTTGGAGATATCCTTCCTTATAGGTGTTGGTCGCTTATAAGGGACATTGGAGTTGGTCGCCTGGTAGACCTCTGCCCTGCTCTTGACAAGGTTCGTATAGTTGGTGAATCTCGGCTCATACCTATTGCCTTAGGGGCGTTTATTTTCAGACGTTGATGGCTCATTGTTCGCCCTTTTTCCACCATTTTTACCATTCTCTTTGCCTTTGCCGTTGCCATTGGGTTTATCTGACCCGTTGGCAGCTTTGGCGGGATCTTCCTTTGGTCCCTTGTCCTTCGCAGGCGATTTCCCCTCGTTGGCAATCACATCCTCGAGCTTGATGTATCAATCAGCTCGATCAAGAAACTCCTGGGTACTCTTTACCCCATTATTTCTTAGGTTGTTCCAGAGGGGAGAATGGCGCTTTACCCCAACAGTTAGGGCCATCATTTTTCCCTCGTTGCCCATTATTTTAGCTCTAGCAGTTGCTCGCATGAAACGTTGGACGTATTCCTTTAAGGGCTCTCCCTCCTTCTGTCGTATCTCGACTAGCTGATTGGCCTCAATGGGGTGTACGCAACCAGCGTAGAATTGTCCGTAGAATTCATTCACGAACATCTCCCATTATACTATACTAGCAGGAGGGAATTTAAAGAATCACTCCTGAGCAATGTCAGATAGGGTGGTGGGGAAGATCTTGCAGCGGGCATCGTCTGACACCTTCTGGATATCCATCTGTATCTCAAACTTGTTTACATGAGATACTGGGTCCCCTTACCCATCAAAGTTTGGCAGTACTGGCATCTTGAACTTGCTGGGGGTTTCTGCTACAACAATCCTCTGTACAAATGGAGTACCTCTCCTCCGATCATACTCAATGTGGGATGTCTGGCTTCCCACTAGCTGCTGTACAGCCTCATTCAGTGCATCAATTTGGGCCTGTACAACGTCTGGGATTGCTGGGGCGACTGGTGCCGAAGGATCGTACTCGTCGTGCCTCTCGCGCCTGTCGTTGAGCACGTCCCTCAGGTTATCATCTCTGGGCCTTTGCTCGCTAGCGCCCAGCTGATCAAAGATGTTATGCTGTCTTGGCTGCCCCCCAGCGTTTTGGCTCGTAGGCCTATTTTCTCTTGGTGGGGGGTTCCTATCTCCACCTCTTTCCTTATGCATTCGACCAGCATTCCTCCTATCGGAATCGACCTCATTATAGCCATGCCCGTCCCTAAACTGTGACCGACTATAGCGCGACCGGCTGGTCACGCTGTTTCCTCCTCTAGCTGGCATCTCCCGAGCATCAGGGGGAGGCTTGCGTTGGTCGGTGGGTCCCCGTGCATTATTATGCTGTGGGGGTCCCTTGACCGCAGAGCCTGACTTGTTGTGCCTTCTGTTAGCAGAAGGATGTTGCCCCCTGCTCAGTGGATTTTGCTCATCGATCACTGGGTGTCTAGGGCTTCGGGGAGGCTGCCCGGCCCTATTCTGCCTCTGGCGCTGAGGATTGTCTCGATCAGCTTGAGAAGGTGGCTACTGCTCGGGATCCTGAATTGGGATGTCCTGTTGAGCAGCAGATAGTTGCTCTGGCCTTTGAGGGCTTGCTGGCTGAAGCGGAGGACTCGGATTTAGGGCCCGTTGTGGTGGTGCATTTTGTGGCTGATCCGGTTGAGAAGCCGGCGCAGCCTATCCCCGAGCCAACAAAATGGCTGCTTCTAAAGCGGCTGTGGCATCTTTCTGCTGGTGGTCCATATTTGCCTGCCGCTCATTCAGCTCCTGATGCTGACGCTCGATTTCCCTCTGCTGTAGCGCCAAGGTCTCCACCGCACTCTCTTGATTGGCCCTCAGGTTGGCCAACTCGTCCTGCAACACACTCAGTGTTGTCCTCAACGTTTGAGAGTCCATTTCTTCCTCCTCAAAATCCAAGTGTGGCTCATTTTTAGTCACATTTGGAGGAGGAGGCTAAGTGGATGCAGCGCCAAAAGTCTGCCCAGCTCTCTTGGGTGTCTTGGCCATTTGATCTTCTTGAATTTTCGGATTAATCTCTCAATGAAAGCACCAAAATGTTGACCCTTGATTTGGCCAACGACACGGAGTCAAATAAATGACAAAGAACAAAAAGAAATCAAGAAGATGATCAAATGGAAAATGAATGACACAACCGATTTATAGTGGTTCGGCCCCAAATAGAAGGTAATGACCTACGTCCACTTAGTGTTCTTATTGATATTGAATCCCAATATTATGATCAAAGAACTATGGTTCTCGAGTTTCACAAGCCTTGGGAGGATTACGATTTTGGTGGATAATCACACTATGCTCTTTTCTCTGAATACTAAGATCAAAAGTTCAAAAGTCCCTTCCTTGAGCCCTATCCTTCTTATTTATAGGCTCAAGGGGGTTACATAGGCCGATGAGTCTTAATTACAAATAAGATCAGCGTATCAAGGTAATAAAGGAAATATAATAAATGCACTTATTACAAGATTGCATGTCCAAAAGGAAGTAAATGAAAGTATGCGACCAGATCGGTCGCACTTAATCGCGAGACTTGACGAATCAGCAATTATCTGGTCAATGGTCGAACAGGATCCATCCACTTGGAACCACCACGTGCCAGCCACGTTGAAGAAAATTTTGTCACGTCATCAGGAGTCATTTTTGGGTAAACAGAATTTAAATATTATAAAGTATTATTATGATAATAATATTTAAAACGAGAATAGATATTTGATACTTATATTAATATAAATTTAAATATTATAAAATATCATTATAATACATAATCTTATTTTTTATTAAAATAATTATTTATGTTTAAAAATGTTATCAAATTATACATATATATGTTTTAAAAAATCATAAACAATATTTTGGTTTAATTTTTAATATGTTTATACCATTAATTTATATATAACTAGATACAAGCAACATGCAATGCACGTTTATTTAGTTTTATTTTTATAATTTATTAATTATATTTATTAAATTTGTATCATTTCATATAAATATTTCAAATAAATAAGCAATATTAAATGAAAACTTAAACCAAAATACTGTTTGTGATTTAAAAAAAAATATATGATAACCTTTTTAATCTAAATGATAATTTTTTTAATAAAAATTAAGATTATGTATTATATATTATAATAATAATATTTTATAATATTTGAATTTATATTGATATAAGTATTAAATATTATTATAATAATAATATTTTATAATATTTGAATTCATATATTAATATAATTAGTAAAAAATAGGATTATATATTATTATCATAATAATATTTTATAACATTTAATATTATATTAATATAGTAATTCTTGTATTATATATTATTATAATAATGATATTTTATAAAATTTTAATTTAAATTTGAATTTATATTAACATAATTATTATATATGTAGTCTTATATTAAATATTATTAGAATAATAATATTTTATAATATTTAAATTTATATTAATATAATTAATAAATATCTATTATTAAGTTAGCTTTAAATGTATATTCTGTTAAATATTTAGTTGATGTTAATAAAATAAACTGTTAAAACCAATAATTTCCGTTATCTATGCACTTATTATATAGAAGAAATATTGTTTATTTATTTGAAATATATATGAAAATGATACAAATTTAATAAAAATAATTAAGAAGTTCTATAAATAAAATTAAACAAACGTGCATTATACGTTATTTGTATCTAGTATATATATAACACCACTTTGCACAAAAAGAAAAATATACACTACTTTTGAGAGAATAAAAAAAGTACATTTGCTTTGATTTCTTATTTGAATAAAATATACAAAAATACAAAAAACCAAAGAAAAAAAAACTAAACACCTTCTCCATTGCCCATTTTTGGCATGTTTTAGAGTCATCTTCCACATTCTTCATATATACAAAAACATAGTCTATACCTGCACATTTGTTGAGTCTAGTTTTTGTTATGTTTTGGTGATGTTTTTAGTAGTCTTTTATTTCGTTTTTCTTTCATTTAGTGCGGGTTTATGCTTTGTTTGTTTGTCTTTGTGAATATCAGGAAGAATTGAGCATGTGGAAGAAAATGCCAAAGAAAGGGAAGAAATAATCAAGTTTTTCATCATATTTTGATAAAGAAGGGTTCTCAACACAATTTGGAAGTGTTGGTGAAATTTTGGGATGAAAACTTGAAGAATTGAGAAATTCCTTAAGAGCCACGGCATGAGCAAAGTGGAGCCGCGGCTAGGGGGGAAACAGAAGCATTGTTTTTTAGGACATCCTCGGGCCGCGGCATGGCTATAGAGAGCCGCGGCATAGATGGGCATTTTGCCCAGAACTCGTTGATGCGGGCCGCGGCATGGCTTCAGAGGGCCACTGCATGGAAAGGGCTTTTTGCCCAGGAATTTGGATACGGGCCGCGGCATAGTGTATGTAGAGCCGCGGCCCGCCTCTTTAAAATTTGAAACCTTAGGTTTTATCTTGGCGAAAAAGAAGAAAGAAGACGACGTACGGATTGTGGATGAATGCTGAAGACCTAGAGTATTTTTACATGTTTTTCTTCTTCTTCCTGATGTTATCTTTAATTTTGGTTGTGATTAGCATTATGATTATGAACTAATTTTCTGTTTAGGATGTTCAATTGAATCACTTGAATCCCTGTTATGAACTAATGCAATTTTTATATTATTCTTCTTCAATCTTCTTCAATTCCATATAACCTGTTCTTATAGATTGATTATTGATTGGCCATCTTTAGTCATTTACATATGTTTTTAAGTCAAAATCTGAGAAGTGAAATTTAATTATGCTGTGGTTATATTGGACAAAAATCTAATTTAGAACGAAAGCATCTGAATTAATTGTGTAACTGTTATTAAGTTGTGAGATTAATGCTATCTGTGTGGTTCAATTTACCATAGAAATATAGGAAATTGTCACCTAGGTTGAGTTTATAATTCATAGTATGATTATAGGCTGCTATATCAACTTGTTAATTGAATTAGGTCAAAAGAAGAAGAATTCACACTTTGCATTAGGGAATAATAGGGAGGATAGTTGATGAGATTGAATATCCTAATTGTTTCTCAGTGATTAAATTAAAAGTTTTTCCATTAGTTGTTATTCTATTCAATTTTTAATTATTGTTTCTGCAATTTATAGTTTCTTTTGCTGTATTTATAAAAATCAAGAATTTCAATTCATCAAATAGAACAAGAAATTAATTGACTGGTAATTGATAAATCAGTCCTTGAGGACGATACTTGGTTTTACCATTTTATTACAAGTTTGCGACTGTGTGCACTTGCATAGCTATAAATTTCGCAACAAGTTTTTGGCGCCGTTGCCGGGGACTGAAAATAATTATCAATATCAGTCTAATTAATTTTTATTCTAATTTGATTTTAATTTCTCTTGTTTCTAATCTGTTTAGTTGCTTAATTTGTCTATCTCAGGTGAATTTTGGTATATGCGTGGCAGAAAAGGAAAAGACACACTTGTTCCTCTCAATCCTGAGATTGAAAAGTCTTGCAATCAAATCAGAAAGAACAAGAGAGAGGCCCAGAATTCTGTGAAGATGGCACAGAATGACGGGGATGGCAGGAATGTTCTAAATCCAGGAGTTGTACAAGGGGTTCAGGCTCAGACCAATGCTGAGAGGAGCCTGAGAGATTATGTGCTACCCACTCTGACGGGAGTACAAAATAGTATACGCCCACCAGCTGTAGAGGCCAACAACTTCGAAATCAAGCCTGCTATTTTACAAATGGTGCAGTCCTCTGTGCAATTCAATGGGTTGCCCTCTGAAGATCCTCACACCCATTTGTCCAACTTTCTGGAGTTGTGTGGAACCTTCAAATATAATGGGGTGAGTGATGATGCAATCAAGCTTAGGCTCTTCCCATTTTCTCTAAGGGACAGAGCTAAAAGTTGGCTGAACTCTCTGCAGCCAAATTCTATTGTCACCTGGCAGGATCTAGCTCAGAAATTTTTGTCTAAATTCTTCCCTCCGTCCAAAGCTGCTAAATTGAGGGGAGAGATAAATAACTTTTGCCAGAATGACGGAGAGTCACTGTATGAAGCTTGGGAACGGTTTAAGGAACTCCTGAGAAGATGTCCTCATCATGGCATTGAACAGTGGATGCTAGTACAGAATTTCTACAATGGTTTATGTCCTACAACCAGAACCATTATTGATGCTGCAGCAGGTGGCACTTTTATGAGCAAGAGCGCAACTGGTGCTTATGAGCTACTAGAGGACATGGCCACAAACAATCATCAATGGTCTGAGGAAAGATCATCAGGAGTTAGGAAGGTAGCTGGGGTGCATGAGCTGGATGCAATCACTGCTCTAACAGCGCAAGTAGCCTCTCTGACAAAGCAGTTACAACAGAGCAGTGTATCTGCTAATGCGGTTCAGATGGCAATGAGGTGTGAAATGTGTGGTGGTGCTCATTCTGTCGATCAGTGCCCTATCTGTATGAATAATAACACCCCAATGGATCATGCTCAAGTTCAAGCGGTGGGAAACTTTCAAAGGCCGCTCAATAATCCATTCTCCAACAACTACAATCCTGGGTGGCGAAATCATCCCAATTTTTCGTGGAAGAATAATCAAGGCCAACAACCTCAGTTTCAAGGCCAATTTCAGAATAACATGCCTCAGCCACCTATGAATCAAGCTTCATCATCACATCAGCTTAGGCCTCAACAATCAATGCCTCAACCTGAGAGGCCTAATGAACTGCAAGCTGCCTTGTTGACTCTTACTAATACTCAGACTCAATTTATGACTGAGACCAGATCCTCTATTCGAAACCTTGAGACACAGGTTGGGCAGTTGGCAAATATGCTCAATAACAGACCCCAGGGAAACTTGCCTAGTAATACTGAAGTCAACCCCAAGGAGCAAGTTCAGGCAATTACTCTGAGGAGTGGAAAGCAAACTGAGCAGTCTAGACCTCCACAGGCAGTGGTTCAGAATAAAGAGATGGGTGAACAGTCTGATTCAGAGAGGGTTACTGAAGACCATCAACAGTCAAAACAGAGTCCGCCAGTTGTTATTGAGCAGCCAGTTAGAGTTCCATACCCTCAGAGGCTTAGAAAGACTACACTAGATAAACAGTTCTCTAAGTTTCTTGAGGTGTTTAAAAAGCTGCACATAAACATTCCTTTTGCTGAGGCCTTGGAGCAGATGCCCAGTTATGTTAAGTTCATGAAAGAGATTCTGTCAAAGAAAAGGAGAATGGAGGACTATGAGACTGCAGCACTCACTGAAGAGTGCAGTGCGATTTTACAACGGAAGCTACCCCAAAAGCTGAGAGATCCGGGGAGTTTCACTATACCTTGCACCATTGGCAAGTTTGAATGTAAGCACGCCTTATGTGATCTGGGGGCAAGTATCAATCTGATGCCCTTATCTGTGTTTAAAAGACTTGGTTTGGGGGAGGCAAAACCAACAACTGTCACTTTACAGCTCGCAGACCGATCGTTAACACATCCACGAGGTATTATTGAGGATGTTCTTGTGAAGGTGGATAAGTTCATATTTCCAACTGACTTTATTGCTCTAGACATGGAGGAGGACACAGATGTCCCGGTTATTCTCGGTAAGCCATTTCTAGCCACAAGCCAAGCTCTTATTGATGTTCACAAAGGAGAGCTTAAGCTTAGAGTTCAAGGAGATGAGGTGGTCTTTAATGTCTTCAAGTCTATGAAGTATCCGGTGGCTAGTGACAGTTGCTTTAGTGTGGATGTGATAGAAAAGGCAATCTCCAAGAGAAGGGTGAGCAGTGACGCCTTAGAGGCAGTATTATTGGGTGATGAGGGCGATGATGATGATGCTGAGATCAGAGAATGTGTAAACTGGATCAACTCGTTCTTACCATATTGGAAGAAGTTTCAAGAACTAGCAGATGCGACTGATAAACCGCTTACCTCCATTCAGCAGCCACCGCAGTTGGAATTAAAGGTCCTCCCAGATCACTTGCGCTATGCTTATCTGGGAGAGAATGAAACTTTACCTGTCATTGTGTCAGCTGACCTGTCAAAGGTAGAATTGGAGAAACTGTTGAGGGTTCTAAGGGAGCATAAATTGGCCATTGGGTGGACCTTGGCAGATATTAGAGGAATCAGCCCATCGACAGTGATGCATAAAATTTTGTTGGAGGAGAATAGCAAGCCATCCATAGAGGCCCAGAGAAGACTCAATCCAGCTATGAAGGAAGTAGTGTTGGAGCAAATTCTTAAGTGGTTGGATGTTGGGGTAATCTACCCAATATCTGATAGTGCATGGGTGAGTCCTGTGCAAGTGGTACCTAAGAAGGGTGGAATGACTGTGGTGAAAAATGAGAACAATGAACTCATTCCAACCAGAACTGTAACGGGGTGGCGGATTTGTATAGACTACCGCAAGCTCAATAAGGCAACAAGGAAGGATCATTTTCCTTTGCCTTTCCTTGATAAGATGCTCGATAGATTGGCGGGCCATAGCTACTACTGTTTCTTGGATGGGTATTCTGGGTATCATCAGATCGCTATTGCACCAGAGGATCAAGAGAAAACAACCTTTACATGTCCTTATGGCACATTTGCTTTCAGGAGAATGCCATTTGGACTATGCAATGCCCCTGCAACATTTCAACGGTGCATGATGGCCATATTTTCAGACATGGTAGACCGGTGTATTGAGATATTCATGGATGATTTCTCTGTTTTTGGCTCATCATTCGACCTCTGTTTGGGTCACTTGGAGAACGTGTTGCGTCGTTGTGAGATGGCAAATCTGGTGTTGAATTGGGAGAAATGCCATTTTATGGTGAAAGAGGGGATTGTTCTTGGCCATAAAATTTCAAGTGAGGGAATTGAGGTAGATAGAGCAAAAATTTCTACCATTGAAAAGCTGCCTCCACCAGTTTCAGTCAAAGGAGTTAGAAGTTTTATTGGTCACGCTGGGTTCTATCGAAGATTCATCAAAGATTTCTCAAAGGTGTCCAAGCCTCTTTCGAATCTGCTTATGAATGGAGTTGTCTTTGATTTTAATGACGAATGTTTGAGGGCGTTCAATTTCTTGAAAGAAAAGCTTATTTTTGCTCCAATTGTGATAGCTCCGAATTGGGAATTGCCTTTTGAGTTGATGTGTGATGCCAGTGATTACGCAGTGGGGGCAGTTCTGGGACAGCGGATTGACAAGGTATTCAGGTCTATTTACTATGCTAGTCGGACTCTAAATGATGCTCAGCTGAATTATGCCACTACAGAAAAAGAGTTGCTATCTATTGTGTTTGCTTGTGACAAATTTAGACCATATCTGATTGGTAACAAAGTGATTGTCTACACTGATCACTCTGCCATTAAATATTTGATGTCAAAGAAAGATTCCAAGCCCCGCCTGATTAGATGGATTCTTTTGCTTCAAGAATTTGACTTGGAGATCCGTGACAAGAAGGGCAGCGAGAATGTGGTGGCTGATCATCTATCTAGACTCGAGTTGGAGGAGACTGAAAATAAGAAGGCAGTGCAAATCAATGATCACTTCCCTGATGAGCAGTTGTTTGGGGTAAGTGAAACTTTAGCTGTCCCTTGGTTTGCAGACATAGTGAACTTCCTGGTTGCCAAGATTGTGCCCCCTGAAATGTCAAAGCAACAATTAAAGAAATTATTTTCTGAGGTGAAACACTACTATTGGGAGGAACCTATTCTCTATAGGCACTGTGTTGACCAGATTATCAGACGGTGTGTTCCTGAAGAAGAGATGCAGTCCATTCTTAATCAATGTCATACTCAACAATGCGGAGGGCACTTTGGAGCATCAAGAATAGTAGCCAAGGTATTACAAAGTGGTTTCTATTGGCCTTCATTATTCAAGGATGCCAATGTTTTTGTCAAAGCTTGTGATAGGTGTCAGCGAACTGGTAATATCTCGAGGAGAAATGAAATGCCTTTACAAGGGATTCTCGAGGTGGAACTGTTTGACGTTTGGGGCATCGATTTCATGGGGCCTTTTCCACCATCTTACAACAATGAATACATTCTATTGGCAGTGGATTATGTATCCAAATGGGTGGAGGCTGCAGCAACTAGAGCCAATGACGGTAAAACTGTGCTTAATTTTCTGCAGAAACATATTTTTACTAGATTTGGCACTCCCCGAGCTCTGATTAGTGATGTAGGGAAACACTTTGTGAATAAGCAACTGGATGCATTGCTGGCTCGTTATGGAGTTTATCACCGAAAAGCTTTGCCTTACCATCCTCAATCAAATGGGCAAGCTGAAGTTTCGAACAGAGAAATCAAGAGCATCTTGGAGAAGACCGTTGACAGTTCGAGGAAGAATTGGTCGAAAAAGTTAGATGATGCGATTTGGGCATACAGAACTGCATTCAAAACACCAATAGGCATGTCTCCTTACAGGTTGGTGTTTGGTAAAGCATGTCATCTACCAGTTGAATTGGAACATAGGGCATTCTGGGCTATGAAAAAGTTGAACTTTGATTGGAGTGCCGCTAATGAACGAAGGCTGTTGCAACTGAATGAACTTGACGAGTTTAGAAATGAGGCTTATGAGAACACCAAGATTTATAAAGAAAGAACAAAGGCTTGGCATGACAAGAATTTAATCAGAAAAGAGTTCCAACCAGGGCAGCATGTACTTCTTTTCAATTCAAGACTGCGACTGTTTCCTGGCAAATTGAAGTCAAGATGGTCAGGGCCATTCACTGTCGTCCAAGTCTTTCCATATGGTTCTGTGGAAGTTCGGGGCAACTCCGGAGATTCCTTTAAAGTCAATGGTCAGAGATTGAAGTCATACTTGGGTGGTAGTTTTGATCAAGCGAAGTCTTTCCTCCTTCTGAAGCCTCTCTGAAGAGGGGTTCAGCGTCCGGCTAAATGACGTTAACGACAGCGCTTGTAGGAGGCACCCTATGTTTTACTTGTTATTTATTTTACTTTTGTATTTGTAAACAATGGATATTTGGTTTATTTTTGGACTTTTAGAATCGTGAAAAACGTGAAAAATTAAAAAAAAATTAAAAAAATCAAAAAAATCAAAAAAATAGGAAATCCTTAAGGGCCGCGGCATAGCCTTATGATGCCGCGGCATTGGGGGTTCCAGAGGCCCACAGATTTTTGAAGTATAGGGGCGGGCCGCGGCATGGATGAGGAGGGCCGCGGCATTGAACCCCAGTTTTCCCAGAAAATCGAGGCGGGCCGCGGCATAGGTATCAGAGGGCCGCGGCATTGTACCCTGGAAATTTTATGCGGGCCGCAGCATGGTCAAAGTAATGCCGCGACCCGAGTCCGAAATTTGGGATAAAAAGCCCTAATTTGGCCACATTCTTACTCATATCAATTTCAGAAACTATTCTCCTACTCAAAACATCTTTTTCTCTCTATTTCTTGAGACTTCCATCAGCCAAGGAGACAAAAAGAAGAACTTTTGTGCCATTCAAGTAAGTGCATCTTACCTATTCTAGTGCTTTTGATTGGAGAATAGTTTGCATTGTGGTATTGTGGATTGCTCTGTGCTTTTCTTGTGAGACGTTTAAGGGGTTTGTCGATTGTTTATCTGGGAATTAGTGTTTGTGCTGTTGATTGTGTTAATCATAAGTTTGGGGGAGTGACACCTAAGGAAAATTGTACCCAAAGTCTTGAAAACCTATTTGGGGGTTTTGTTTATTCTTGTTTTGAAAGACACTATGGGTCCGAAGAGAAATCCCCCTAGAGGAACCACCTCAAAGAAAGCCTCCTCATCGCGCACTCAACCACCACCAACACCACCTGCCCCAGCTGATTATGACACGAATTTATTTGTCAATAAGGACGCAGCTGATTTATTTAAAAAGATTTATAAGAGATCGGTGGTAAGGGAAATGAGGTTTGAGCTTAATGAGGCCACTACTGTACAAAACCCTGGTTATGACATTATCAAAGCTGAGATAGTGCGCCGTAAGTGGGGTTTCCTTTGTGACTCTACTCATGTGGGCTCAGCCAACTGCTCTCAGTTATATGAATTTTTTGCCAATTTTTCATATCAAGATGCAGAACAGAACAATTTTATCAGGGGTAAACTGGTGCCTACAACCTCTTATGCATTTAACCAATTACTGGGCCTTCCCTCATTGTCTGCACAAGAGGATGAACATTGGCAGTTGGCCCACTTTGAGGAGCCAGACTATGACGCTGTGGCTGCTGTTTTGAGTATGGAAGGGGCACGTTTCAATTATCATCATGGGAGGCCCAAAGAGTTGTACAGGTGGCAGCTAAACCCAATTGCGAAGGCATGGGTTTATTTTGTGAGTGCATGTTTACTGCCGACTTCTCATCTGTCTTCTATTGATAGAGAGCGCTGTTTGTTGGTGTATGCTATCATGACTCAAATGAAAGTTGATGTGGGTCGCATTATTCGTTATAGCATTCGCAACATCAGCAGATTCAATACTACAGCTGGTGTTGCCCATGGTACCTTCCTCTCGACCCTATGCAACACTTATGAGGTACCAGTCTACAACAGCGATCTAGTCCGGAGGCCAATGGGGGCAATCAATCAGACTTTGTTTATGTTTTGGTGATGTTTTTAGTAGTCTTTTATTTCGTTTTTCTTTCATTTAGTGCGGGTTTATGCTTTGTTTGTTTGTCTTTGTGAATATCAGGAAGAATTGAGCATGTGGAAGAAAATGCCAAAGAAAGGGAAGAAATAATCAAGTTTTTCATCATATTTTGATAAAGAAGGGTTCTCAACACAATTTGGAAGTGTTGGTGAAATTTTGGGATGAAAACTTGAAGAATTGAGAAATTCCTTAAGAGCCATGGCATGAGCAAAGTGGAGCCGCGACTAGGGGGGAAACAGAAGCATTGTTTTTGAGGACATCCTCGGGCCGCGGCATGGCTATAGAGAGCCGCAGCATAGATGGGCATTTTTCCCAGAACTCGTTGATGCGGGCCGCGGCATGGCTTCAGAGGGCCGTGGCATGGAAAGGGCTTTTTGCCCAGGAATTTAGACACGGGCCGCGGCATAGTGTATGTAGAGCCGCGGCCCGCCTCTTTAAAATTTGAAACCTTAGGTTTTATCTTGGCGAAAAAGAAGAAAGAAGACGACGTACGGATTGTGGATGAATGCTGAAGACCTAGAGTATTTTTACATGTTTTTCTTCTTCTTCCTGATGTTATCTTTAATTTTGTTTGTGATTAGCATTATGATTATGAACTAATTTTCTGTTTAAGATGTTCAATTGAATCACTTGAATCCCTGTTATGAACTAATGCAATTTTTATATTATTCTTCTTCAATCTTCTTCAATTCCATATAACCTGTTCTTATAGATTGATTATTGATTGGCCATCTTTAGTCATTTACATATGTTTTTAAGTCAAAATCTGAGAAGTGAGATTTAATTATGCTGTGGTTATATTGGACAAAAATCTAATTTAGAACGAAAGCATCTGAATTAATTGTGTAACTGTTATTAAGTTGTGAGATTAATGCTATCTGTGTGGTTCAATTTACCATAGAAATATAGGAAATTGTCACCTAGGTTGAGTTTATAATTCATAGTATGATTATAGGCTGCTATATCAACTTGTTAATTGAATTAGGTCAAAAGAAGAATTATTCACACTTTGCATTAGGGAATAATAGGGAGGATAGTTGATGAGATTGAATATCCTAATTGTTTCTCAGTGATTAAATTAAAAGTTTTTCCATTAGTTGTTATTCTATTCAATTTTTAATTATTGTTTCTGCAATTTATAGTTTCTTTTGCTGTATTTATAAAAATCAAGAATTTCAATTCATCAAATAGAACAAGAAATTAATTGACTGGTAATTGATAAATCAGTCCTTGAGGACAATACTTGGTTTTACCATTTTATTACAAGTTTGCGACTGTGTGCACTTGCATAGCTATAAATTTCGCAACAACATTGCAAAGAAAAATAATGAATTTTCATTTTATTCATTTGTTTTGTTGTATTTTAGAGTATTATAATGTCATTATAATGTAATGATTTTTCCACCATTTTGGTTGAATGATTATTCCATTTGAAAATAAGAGAAACGATAATTCTAATGCAATATTTAAAAATTTTAATAATCTTTTTATCAAATTTTTTTTATTCATTTCTTATTCATTCTTATTTTTATTCATCTATTTTCATTCTCTCAAACCAAATTCCACCAAAGTATTAAGTCCGGTAGACTAGTATAATCAAATCATCTTTTGAATTCCAAACATAGAATTAGTAAAATCAAACATGAATTGAACTCTGACACTCATTATCAAGGTCATAAAATAGTCAACAACAACCATTGAATTACATCTTTAAACAACCACCATACCCAATTTTTCACAGCATATTGGAAGGGAAGTGGGGAACAAAACCCATATTAGATTAGTATGTAGTACATTATTCCATACCAAATCCAATACAAGCATTATTATTATCTCATTCCTTTGGATAATTTGGTATGTTAGAATGTGCAAAGTGGTCTAGAAGTACAGTGAGATGTGTGGTAAGAAGTATATGGTTCCATCTCAAAACCAATTAATAGTGAGTGAAGTAACCCATACACGTATAAATTGTTGAATATACCCACACATTTTCTATATGAGATATTTTCTTTAACATGGTAGAGGTATCCTCTTGATGCTTGTTTACCATCACCTATAGATGTTTTATGCTCCATCAAAGGAATTCTTGTGAAAACAATGTGAAAACCTAAAGATTATGAAATGATAAGAGATACATCCATAATTTAGTCTTGAGCTGATAATTCATAATAGGGTAGGTAACCATTTGGTACCCTGTGTTTTTTCAAAGTATCATTTGGTACCCTGTGTTTACAATAATGCTCATTTGATACCCTGTATTTTGAAATCGTATATATTTGGTACCCTTTATTATAAAATTGTACATATTTGATATCCTAAAATCAAATTTAATTAATAAAATTTTACAAATTTAATCAAAAGTTCTCAATTATATGAGTTCCAAATTTATATTTAATTACTTAATTATATATAACTGATGACAGTTTGGTCATATTGAGAAAATTTTATCTATCAAATCAAAGTATAGGGTACTAAATATATATGATTTTAAAATATATGATACTATATAAGCATTATTGAAGATAAATGGTACCAAAATAATACTTTTTAAAAACATAAGATACCAAATAAGGAAATTCCCTTCATAATATCTCGAATGTGAAAGTCATATGTATTCTCTAAGCTTAATAATTGATCAATTGAGTGAACGAATCACTCCTTTCATTACAAATAGTCAAAGACTAACCTTTCTCTTTTTGGATCAAAAAGGTCATAGACAATCAAGGCCATCCGTTATATATGATAAAAAATTGACTCAATACTGTTGTACTCCATGGTTGATGATCCATCCCTTTCTTTGTGGCCTTCAAGAAAGAATGGTTATAAACCCTTAAAACACTTTTTAAACTTGATGATGGGATTGTGACCTTGATAAATATTTAGTCAAATATGTACTATAGAGGATTAATAAATGAAGTATAGGGATATGCATAATTCTTTACGGATAGAATTAATATATAGATTGAACATATACGAATAGATGATCGAATATTGTACATCCAGATTTACTATAGAAAATAAAAAAAATTAAAACGAGTAAACATACTTCCAATCTCTCTCTTTACATAAAATTACTAAAAATCAGAATAAGCAATGAATTTGGAGACCGATACTCCTATAATGAGAATCTCTCCAACATAAATATTTTCTCAATTTAATTGAAATATTTTCTTAATTTAGTTAAGAAATTCAAATTAAATTCGACATTTAAATGTTGAATATTAATTTTGATACATTAAATAAATAAATTAGTCATATTAAATTAATTTTTAATATTTATTGTTATAAAATATTCCATCTTTTTTTTACTACTATATACCTAATAAATAAATGTTCAACATTAATTTTAATACATTAAATAAATAAATCATTAGTCATATTAAATTAAATTTTAATATTTATCGTTATAAAATATTCCATCATTTTTTACTACTATATACCTAATATTAATGATTGGACATTCACATACTCTGTAAATATAAATATTGAGTCAAAAAAGTGTAATAAACCCGACACGTTTCAACTAACCACAACCCACCATATGTATTTTTCCAATATACTGACAAAGATTTTTCCACGGACAAGATATCTGATAACTGCCCCAGCTTTACCTTTAACTTCATTGCCGTCTCTCTTAGTTGTTGACACTATCATGAACTAGAAAATTATGGGGTTCTTTTCTTTTCTGGTTCCCTTTGTTGTTCTGAGACTTGTTCTATCTAGAACAACTTTTGCTGTGGTTGATAGCATAAGACCATCAGAATCTATGAGAGATAACACAAGTTTGGTATCCATTGAAGGAAGTTTTGAACTGGGATTCTTTAGTCCAGGCACTTCAAAGAATCGTTATCTGGGAATTTGGTATAAAAAAATTCCAGTTCAAACTGTCATTTGGGTCGCAAATCGGTGTGAACCGATCAACGTTTCTTCTGGCTCCTTGACTATAAACAGCACAGGTAATCTTGTTCTTTCTGGACAGAATAAGAAGGTTGTTTGGTCTACGAGTTCGTTGAAACAAGCCCGGCAACCACTGGTTCAGCTCTTGGATAATGGTAACTTGGTTTTGAGAGATGAGAAAGATGAGAACACAGAGAACTATTTGTGGGAAAGCTTTAATGATCCTACTGACACGATCATGCCCGGAATGAAATTTGGATGGGACTTGAGGAGTGGTCTCACGAGGCGTTTATCGACATGGAAGAGTTTCAATGATCCTTGCAATGGAAATTTCTCTTTTAGGATTGAGTTCGATGAACGACACCATACATATCCTGAGCTAATCATCCGTAAAGGGTCTGCAAAATTTCATCGACTTGGGCCATGGAACGGCATAAGTTTCAGCGGAATTCCTTACTTGATGCCAAACCCAGTTTTCGACTACAGGTTCGTGTACAACGATGATGAAGTTTACTACATTTACAACCTCAAAAATCCGGTGATCTCAAGAGTTGTCATGCACCAAACAACAACTGTTCTTGACCGAATGGTATGGATGGAAACAAAGAAGATTTGGGAGCCTTTTCATACCTCAATTGCAGTAGCAGTGTGTGACGAGTATGGCTACTGTGGAGCTAATTCGAAATGTGACATAAGGACTAATCCAATCTGCCATTGTTTATTGGGATTTGAGCCAAAGATTAAACAAAATTGGAATGAGATGTATTGGTCAGAAGGGTGTGTGAGAAAGAGTCCTCTGAGCTGCAGTGATAAAGAGAAAGATGAGTTCACTAGATTTTCTGGCTTGAAAGTGCCTGATACTCAATACACTTGGGTGAATAAGAGTATGAATCTAGAGGAATGCAGGGCTAAATGTTTGAGCAACTGCTCTTGTATGGCTTATACAAACTTAGATATCAGTGAAAAAGGCAGTGGCTGCGTCGTCTGGTTTGGAGATCTGTTTGATATTCAAGGATTTCAATCAGGTGGGCAAGATCTATATATTCGAATGCCGGCTTCAGAAATAGGTACAGCCTATAGTTTGAAAGTGTTGGATCTTATATCAAGTTCAAATGTATTCTGTTTTGGTTATAACTAGTCTATGTTTTACCTTGTATTTGACTAATGTTTGCTTTCCTCAGCTCCAAAACTTAATTATGAAAAAGCAAGAACTTATCTTAAGGTGAAGGTGGAGAGAGCAGTGATGATTATAGCTATCCTCGTTGGATTAGCTGGTGGGATTATTTTAGTTAGCTTTTACATTCTCACGAGGAGATACTTTTATGGTAACATTTTGACCAAGAAATCAATAAGTTATTTTTATTACTTAACAATTGTCAGTGAAGTTTAACCAACCCTCTAGGCATAAATATTACCTACTAGTCTATTTTGACTACTGAAACAACATTCTTGATATGTGTATGGTATCTCTTGAAATGAAATTTCTCTCTTTCCATATATATAATATATATAGGGAATTTCTCGTGTGGGCTTCCGGTTTTCGGCATGTTTTTTTTATGATTGTGTATATTATAGTTACTTAGAGCATCTTGCAAATTTTTAAAAAATTTCAAATAATTTAGAGTACCGAAAATTAGGTTCAAATATGTTGTTTTCCACTCGCATAAAAAAAATTAGTCACGAGTACAACAACATGTTTAAACCTAGTTTTCGGTACTGTAACTATTCAGAATTTTCTAAAAATCGTGTCGATACTGTAAATAACTACAATATACACGGTCATAAAAAAAATTGCGCTGAAAATTATTCAAAGGTCGAGAACACTGAGAGCCCCACCGGTAGGGCTTAAAGTAAAACCCTATACAAAAATTGTCCTATATATATATATATGAAATACATATGAAATACAGAGAGAAATGTAAATATTAGTACAGCCTCTCTTGAAGTTGTGCCTCTACTTTCCAGCTTTTAGTTTGGTGGTTAAGAGGGCATTAGGAGCAATTATGTTACGTGGAAAATTAGCTTTATGATATAAACAAATCAGGTATTTAATACCAAATATTCTAGAGTAATTATAGATATTCTAAGGTAAATCAATTAGCTTAACACTATATAATTCAGCTTGATTTCCTTATTAGAAAGATACTAAGTAAATGCTTAATGTACAATATTTTCTACATGGGACTGCAGCTCAAGGGCTTGCCTTTAATAGTTTCTTCCAAATTTTCTATTGGTTGGTTCGTTTGTATATATGTTAAGCTCTTGAACATGATAGTAAAAAAGAGTTAGAGTTTGTAACACTGATTTTACAAGTTTGTGCATAGAGGGTTTTATCATTGTATATTCTGTTTTTCATTTGTTTCCAAACTTTTATCTTTGCAGGCACCAGTAATTTTTCTAAGAGATACAAAAGCCAAGATGAAGAGTTGGAGCTTCCATTGTTTAATCTACACACAATTAGTACTGCCACTAATAATTTTTCAGAGAATAATAAGCTTGGAGAGGGTGGTTTTGGACCTGTATATAAAGTAAGCTTCTATCTCATTTGCCTGCTTCAGAATACTATCTATCTCGCTCTTCTTAGCATCCTTCTTCTTTGGTTTTTTTATTTAAAATTGTGATACATTAGGGTATGCTGGAAGGAGGACAAGAAATTGCTGTAAAGAGACTATCAATGTGCTCTGTACAAGGAGCCAATGAGTTCAAAAATGAAATTAAACTAATTGCTAAACTTCAACATCGAAATCTTGTAAAGATATTTGGTTATTGCATTCATAGAGAAGAGAAACTATTGATTTATGAGTACATGTCCAACAAAAGCCTTGACTATTTCATTTTTGGTAACACTCTTTTCAACTCTTTTAGTAGATGTATGATTTGCCAATGTCGTTCTTAAAGCACAAACTAACATTTGCAGATGAAAGACAAGACAAACTATTAGAATGGTCTACGAGATTCCGAATTGTATGTGGAATTGCTAAAGGGCTTCTCTATTTACATCATGATTCCAGACTGAGGATTGTACATCGAGATCTCAAAGCTAGTAATGTGCTACTTGATGAACACATGAATCCCAAAATTTCAGACTTTGGCTTGGCTAGAACTTTTGGTGGAGACCAAATTGAAGGAAACACAAACAAAGTTGTAGGGACTTAGTAAGTCATCTTCAAAAACCTCTTCTAGTAACTTAAATATAATAATTTGTATATTAATTAATAATGTTATGCAAATGTAGTGGTTATATGGCTCCAGAATATGCTTTCAATGGCCTATTCTCAATAAAATCCGACGTATTTAGCTTTGGTATATTGATGCTAGAAATCGTTAGTGGAAAGAAAAGCAGACACATTTACGATGAAAATAACGGTCTTAACCTCACAGGACTAGTAAGTGTTCATACAAGAAACTTCATTTGATATTTTATGAGCTATATAAATATGTCACATTACGAGTTACAATCTTTTTAATATTTGTTAGGCATGGACTTTGATGAAGGAAGGCAAGGCTTTTGAGCTTATTGACGATTGCTTGTTAAGAGATCCACACGAGAGCATGGAAGAAGCATTGCGTTGCATTCACATTGGTCTCTTGTGTGTGCAACGTAAGCCTATTGATAGGCCAAATATGTCTTCTGTTATTCTAATGTTGAGTGGTGAGAAAGTGTTACCTCGGCCCAAACCACCAGCCTATTTCACTAACACAGATTTGTGGGAAGATCATTCCCCCTATGCTACACCCCTATCATGCAATACAAGCATAACAACTGTCGAGGCGCGGTGAGAATTTATACAACAAATTGAGTTTGCCATAAATTTTGAGATGTATATAATTACTTGGACAATATCTTAAGGCCATCTAAAGGAATGGTTGATAGTAAAATCAACTATTATGGACAAGTAGCAATTTATAATGAAGAAATTTAGTGTAGAGTAAAGAAAAACAGATCAGATAGTTGTTTGTAGAATATTATGGAGTGAGCAGAAAGAGTGTCTTGCCCAATTTTGATATGGGAAATTTCACTTTTTATCTCTAATAATACCTAATATTACCAAAAAATCCCAACATTAATAATATTTTCAAATTAATGCTAAGCTTTTCCCTCCTACCGAAAATACCCTTCCCATTCAATCTCAGCCTTCTCTCTCTCAGTCTCGGTTTCTCTCTCTTTCAGTCTCACAAAAATCCCCCAAAAACCATCGAACCCCCACCTCCGTCGAGCCGTCGAGCCGCCATCTCCGTCGAGCCGTCGAGCCCGCATCTCCGTCGAGCTCCCACCTTCTCCGTCGAGCCCCCACCTTCTCCCATTTCTCCGGCGATCTCGAGCCCACTGCAAACTCCCATTTTTCTGTCAAACCCGAGACCCACGGAGCATATTTCCTTCAAAGTTTAAAAAACTAAGGTAAAATCTTGAACCCAAGTCCATATTTGCTTTATATCGTTGTTGAATCTGTGATTTGTGGAATGGGTTGTCCGATTTTGTGGGAAATTTTTCTGGGTTTGAACCAGTGGCTCGATAGGTTCGATTATGGTTCGATAGTAGGCTCGATAAGGTAGTTTGAACAGTTCGATGATGGATCGATTATGGCTCGATATGAGCTCGACATGAGCTCGATAAGAGCTCGGTAGGATATGTTGTATTATATTACAAGGGCTCGATAGGTTCGATAATGGTTCGATATGAGACTAGACTGTAGCTCGATGGTTATTTATCTAGACAGACAGATTTTTCATAGCTCGATAGGTTCGATAATGGTTCGATATGAGACTAGACTGTAGCTCGATGGTTATTTATCTAGACAGACAGATTTTTCTTAGCTCGATAGGCTCGATGCTGGCTCGATAGGCTCGATAAATTTAGGTTGTTGATATTTCTCGATGGAACTCGATAGTTTTTCGATAGTGCTCGATAGGGTATGTTTCAGCTCGATGATAGCTCGATAGAGATCGATAGAGCTCGATGACAACTTATTTCAGTGTTTTTTTGAAATTTTTTTTATTCTGTTTTCTTACAAAAAAAATTTCATGTGTTGTTACAGATGCCTAAGTTGCTTGTTCCGTTCAGTGATCACTTTCCTGGTCGAGTGACATATCGGGGTAGTAGTACTTTAAATCACATCAAGACCAGGTTTTTGGAGCTCGGGCTGCTTGAAAGGGCTAAGGAATCCCCTTTTAAGCAATTCTTTTTGGCTTCGGAGTTTAATTTCTCCGGAGTCTTGGTGCATCAACTGTTGCTGAGGAAAATCGCCAGCAACAACGAAGATGAGGTGCATTTTTTCTTGGGGTCGAAGTCTTGTAGATTCGGCATGGGAGAGTTTGCCCTGGTGACGGGGTTGGATTTCAGTGCCTTCCCGTCACCAGAAGAGTTGGAAGGGCGTAATCTCAGCGATCGGTTGATAAAGGAGTATTTCAACGATGCTGAGAAAGTAAAGCTGTCACAGGTGGACCATGCTTTCAAGACTTGTACGGTTGTGGAAGATGTGTACAAGCTTGGTCTATGTCTGTTTGTTGAGGGGGTTCTGAATGCCATTGAGGGAAAACTGCACATTTGGCGAGATATTCTAAAAATTGTTGAGAATGTAGAGTACTTCTTCAGCTATCCATGGGGGAAGTACTCTTATAGGAGGCTATTGCATTCTTGTAAGAAGGACATGGTGAAGCAAAAGGCCAACTATGATGCCAAGAAGGATGCCAAGGTGCAGCAAGAGTCCAAATACAGTATGTATGGTTATGCCCCCGCCTTACAGTACTGGGCATATGAGGCTATCCAACAGCTTGCGGTGGAGCTTGTTGTGAGCTCGGGAAACATGTTCCCGAGGATGCTTAGCTGGTCGCATCGGAAGAACAAGGATTTCACCAAGTCCGTCATCGCACCGATATTATTGAAGAAGAATGTAAGTTATGTTGTTTTTTTTTATCTATATGCTTATATTTTATCATTATTTGAGTTAACCAAATGTTTTATGTTGTTTGCAGTTAATTGTTCTTCCGATGTTGAAGCCTCGGCCAGCAGAAAAAGACTATTACTTGTCTTTGACTGAGGGAGATCTTCCCCTTTATCCTGGGCTTGGCCAGGATCCCTCGGAGACTGATGAGGAGGAGGATGCGACTTTTGAGAAAATGGCAGAGAAAGTTTCTCAGGCTGCCGAGGCAGCCAAGATATTTATTGATGCTGCCCCGGGGGAGGAGGTTGCAGGTCCCACCCCTCCTATTCCCCCAGCCTCAGCCCCAGCCTCAACCTGTGCCCCAACATCAGCCCCAGCCTCAGCCCCAGCATCAACCTGTGCCCCAACATCAGCCCCAGCCTCAGTGTCAGCCCCAACACCAACCCCACCACCAGCCTCAGCCTCAGCCCCTGAGCTGGCCGACTTGATTGAGCGGTTGGACAGAGTCGAGGGTCGACAGGAGACCCTCTTGAAGAACCAGTCAGTGATCTTGGACGTACTCAGTCAGATCCTGACATTTGTTAAGGAGAAACCGAGGGGGTCCAATGAAGATTCAGAGTCAGAGTCATTGGATCTTCCGCTAGACTATGTTGATGATCCAACGACGCCCCCTACCATCATTGTGACACCAGATGCTGAGACTCCGGGAGTCATTATTGTCAACCCTGAGGATGTTGCTGGGGTTCAGTTTCAGAGGGCTAGACGCCAAAGACGCAAGCCAGATTGGTTTGAGGACTATACGGATCCCACGAGGAAAAGACCTCGCACTGCTGCAGCTGCACCAGCAGACGAGGCTACACAAGAGGCTACACATGTGCTGGACCCTCTCAAGAAGCCAGATCCCAAACAGTATAGGACAATGTGCAAGTGGCTTCTTGGAGACATGCCCAACAAGACCCCGCGGGATGTAAAGACTGGGAGTCACGGTCCAGCATGGTTTCTGACGTTGAAGACACCCCAGTCGTGGCTCAATGATGGGGTAAGCAATTTATACCTAATTATGGACTATTTTCAATTTTACATGTTTTATTTTTACTGACTCGATGTGAGCTCGATAGGAGTTCGATAGTAGTTCGACATGGATGTTAAAATAGGGGTTGTTCTTTACTATTTCAGAGTGGCTCGATGTGAGCTCGATGGAGCTCGATAGGTAGTTCGATAGGGATGTTAAAATAGATTGTTTTTTTACTGTTTTAGAGTGGCTCGATGTGAGCTCGATATTAGTTCGATAGGGATGTTAAAAGCTCGATGTGAGTTCGATATGAGTTCGATAGTGAAAATTCCCTTAACAAAGTGGCTCGATGTGAGCTCGATGGAGCTCGATAGGGAGTTCGATAGGGATGTTAAAATAGGTTGTCTTTACTATTTCATGATGGCTCGATGTGCGCTCGATAGGTAGTTCGATAGGGATGTTAAAGTAGGTTATTTTTACTGTTTCATACTGGCTCGATGTGAGCTCGATAGGAGTTCGATAGTAGTTCGACATGGATGTTAAAATAGGGGTTGTTCTTTACTGTTTCAGAGTGGCTCGATGTGAGCTCGATGGAGCTCGATAGGTAGTTTGATAGGGATGTTAAAATAGATTGTTTTTTTTACTGTTTTAGAGTGGCTCGATGTGAGCTCGATATTAGTTCGATAGTAGTTCGATAGGGATGTTAAAAGCTCGATGTGAGTTCGATATGAGCTCGATTGAGCTCGATAGGGAGTTCGATAGGGATGTTAAAATAGGTTGTCTTTACTATTTCATGATGGCTCGATAGGTAGTTCGATAGGGATGTTAAAGTAGGTTATTTTTACTGTTTCAGACTGGCTCGATGTGAGCTCGATAGTAGTTCGATGGTAGCTCGATAGGGATGTTAAAGTAGTTTGTTTTTTTACTGTTTCATACTGGCTCGATATGAGCTCGATATGAGTTCGATGTGAGCTCGATGGAGCTCGACATCAGCATTTTATGATGGTTTTTGCTAATTTTTTTATCGTACTCTCTTTTGCAGCATATTGATGCGGCAGAACACATGCTTCGTATGCGTCGCAAGTATTTTCCCAATATATATCGACAGAATGCAGTTGTGATGAACAGTTATTTCTCACAAGTGATACCTGCCCGATATGATCAGTTCAAGAAAACAGCCGACAAAACAAAGTATTATTGGGATGCTGACATTATGTCCATGTTGACCGGCATCGAGCAGCAGTTTCTGGCATCTTGGGGAGGAGTTGAGGATGTATATTGGTGCCAGAACTATGGACAACAACATTGGTTTGCCATTGAGGCTTCCATTTCTAGTTGGACTCTGACTGTTTACGATTCAGACAACTCGGTGATTAGTGACGCAAAGCTTGAGGATATTATGAGTCCATGGTGCTTTATGCTACCTTCTCTGTTAATGCAGAGTAAACTGTTTACTGATAGCTTGATGTTGAAGATTCCATCAGCAGGAAATAGGCCGCATCAGTTCACATTGCGTCGCAAACAGAAACACGAGCTCCCTCAGTCAAAGAGAAGGTAACAAACATCATCTTCATACTAATTTTGTTTCTAACTAAATTTATAGTAATGTGCACTTAATATATTTTTTTTTTTTACAGTGGGGATTGTGGTGTGTATGCTATCAAGTATATTGAGCATCTAATGGTCGGTCTTCCATTGGAAGCTATCTGCGATGAAAAAATGGAGGTGTTCAGGAACAAGTGGACCACAGACTTGTGGTATCAAAATTTGTTACCTTGATGATTGTATATATACAGGGTCTTTACATGTACAGTTTGTTGTTCACATTTTTTTATAATTTTCATGGGCTGTTATCGAGCTAATATCAAGCTATATCGAACTGTTATTGAATTATCAAAATTTGTTACCTTCATAAAAAGAGTTTATTAATACAACAAGTTCAAATGGGAAAAAAGAGTTTAAAGCCTAGCTTTGCCATAAACATAACTTTTCAGAAAAATCAAATAAAAAGAGTTTATTAATACAACAAGTTCAAATGGGAAAAAAAAGTTTAAAGCCTAGCTTTGCATGTAGCCCTGTTGTGGCCAAGACCACCACACATGCTACACTTGCGATGACTGGGAATGATTTCTCCATTCGATGGAGTGCGGTTTGTCTTCCTTCTTCCCACCTTATTCTTCTTCGGTCGACCAACTGGTTGTTTTTCAACGGGAACCCCAACTTGCATTTTCTCTATGTTCTCGGGAACTTCCCAATCATCCTCATTGCCAGTTGGGTAAATTGTTTCTTTGTAAGACTCCCTCCACATCTCAGTAGTGTAATATGGTGAACACAGTGAGTAAATGTTGACATTGCGCAACATGGCCGCAGCCACACCATGAACACAAGGGTAACCCATTATTTGAAACTGACCACAAGAGCATGATTTGGTCATCAAATTCACCTCACCATCACCTTCTGGGTCTACCACATGAAATTCAAACTGTCCAAGAGGATGGACTTTCAAGTACCTTGCATCATCCGCAATGCCTGAGACATCTTTCTCATATGTTGTTGCTAATTTCGATGTGCACTTCTCTACCTCCTCACGACGCGCGGCAAACCATGACTGAATTGTGAAACGAATGAATTCCACAAAAGTAGTGACTGGGAAGGTTCTTGCGTCTCTGGTTTTGTTGTTGAAACTTTCAGCGTAGTTGCTTGTCATTACATTGTATCGATTCCCAGGAAAGTATACACGAGTCCACTTATCGAAGCCAATACCCTCGAGATATTGAGCTATGGCAGGATCCATTTGCTTTATATTATTGAAGAACCTGTGAAATTTTGACTTCCGAAATGCATATGCCGCATTATACATCTCCTTGTGACAGTGATCGGTCTTGAACTTAGCGATTACATTCATACTTATGTGATGGTAGCATGCGCCGTGGTAGGCATCGGGGAAGACCAACTCAAGAGCATGAATAATGCTAGCATGCCTGTCTGAAACAAAAGACAGATTATCAACAACTCCAATGGCTTCCTTCAATTTCATCATGAAATACTTCCAAGAAGCATGATTCTCACTGTCAACAATCGCGAATGCAATTGGATAAATGTGGTTATTCGCATCCAATGCGACAGCACACAACATGTGGCCACCGTACCTTGACTTTAAGAAAGTGCCGTCCACACATATAACAGGACGACATGATGTAAATCCCCTTCTACAAACTCCGAGTGAGAAGAAACAGTAAAGAAAGCGACCGTCATCTGTGACAAAATCAGTAATTGTACCTGGATTCTTTTGCTGCAGCATGTACAGGTAAGAAGGTAACTTGGAGTACGATTCTTCAGGTGTCCCCCTAACATAACCGAGTGCCTTCTCTCTGCATCTCCAAGCCTTAATATAACTCATATCGATCCCAAAATTATTCTTCATATCCTCCTTTATGCTGTTTGGTGGATAGCTAGTGCCATCAGTAGCATATTTGTTCTTGATAAGGTGCCCAATGACAGAAGGTGCTGCTTGACGGTGGTCTTTTTGTCGCAATTCTAGTGAGCAAGTATGTACACTATTATAAACAGTGATCTCAAACATCTCTGATCGCGCTACTTTTTTCCCTCTTATTCTCCAACCACAATCAGGATCCTTGCAGGTGATATACAACACATCAGTACCAGACTTCTTAACCATAAACTCAAAATTATTCTTCATTGCAAAGAGAGCCGCTTTGGTTTTCAATTCCATCTTGTTCTCAAATGTCTTCCCAAGATGTAATTCCCCCAACGCTATACCGGATGAGGGTGATTCAGAACGACTACAAGCTATGATATCTTCTTTTGTAAACATGGGAGCACTCCATTTTCTGTGATCTTCTGTTGAACATATTGAAATGTTCCCTGTATAGTTATATTCTGTTCCACCATGACGACTAGAGCTGGTGCCAGGTGTTCGGCGTCCTTGACTTGGTGGGTTCGTCCGTGCAATATGACGTATTGGTTGTTCTTGTGCTTCTTCTACTTGCAAATGTTCAGCTAATAGATCATCATCCACCGAATTGTCTCCTAATTCCTCATTGTGTTCGGCTACCGGATCGTCATTCACATAGGGGTTGTACTCATACTGGTTGTCCCTCAGGTCACCAATAGGAAATCCTAAAGTACTGGCTGCTCCCTCAGGTCCGGGAGTGGAATATGGGTCTGCAATGACAATCTTTTTAACAGGAGTGACACACAAGGCCAACCTTTCTTTAGATGTTACTCCTATGAATGCACGGACACCAAGATCACTTTCAACATGAACGGGTGTAAACGGTTGGTCGCCACAAGTGTAAGGAACCTCCAATTTCAACTCATACATCTGTTTATCAACTTTAAGTTCCTTGTGCAATATGTCAAGAAGTTGCAAGTACGTTACAGTATCCTCCATCGGTATCACCGTGCATTGAGGGTCCTTGAAAATCCACTTATTCCCTTGTAATTCCCAAACACCATTGTAGGATACAAAAACGTAGACAATAGAGCCTGTGTTGGAAAAAAAAACATTAACATTGTCAGGAAAACTGTCATTTTTCCAGAAATGCAATAAAAAATAACATTATCAAGCTTTATCGAGCTATTATCGAGTTGGAATCGAGCTACCATTTCTCAAAACAGAACACAAACCTAACCAAACCCTCCATCGAACCCCTATCGAGCTATTATCGAGTTATCATCGAGCTACCATTTTTCAAAACAGAACATATACCTAACCAACCCTCCATCGAACCCATATCGAGCTATTATCGAGTTAGCATCGAGCTATCATTTCTCAAAACCGACCATAAAACACAACCAAACCCTCAATCGAACCCTATCGAGCTCATATCGAGCTACTATCGAGCTCACATATTATAGATCCATTCGACCCCTTATCGAACCCTTATCGAGTTTCCATCGAGCACTAAACCGAACCTATCGAGCTATTATCGAGCTATTATCGAGCTAACATCGAGCTCTTACAAAGACCTTCTTCTACATACCATCGAACCGTTATCGAGCTTCTATCGAGCAAAAAAATTGCAGAAAACCCAGAAAAACACAGATCGCGGAATCTCTAAAAAAATCCCGAAAAATACACCAATATAGGCTCAGATCTGTTCAAAATAGCCAAAAAAAATGTAAACAAATAATACCCAACACAAAATGTAAAATCTCATTACCCATGGTTTTTCTCCTCCAAAAACTCTCAAAATAGATGTTGCCTTTGATATTAACGAATTCACAGAAACAATGGAGATAACTAACAATGATTTTGACAAGAAAATTATACAAAATTGTAGGTTTTATGGAGATTTCGTGAGAATTAGAGAGAGAGAGGGAGGAGAGTGGAAGAGAAGGTTTTGTGAATTTTTGATATAATGGGAGGGGTATTTTGGGTATGGGAGGAAAGTTTAGCATTAATTTGAAAATATTATTAATGTTGGGATTTTTTGGTAATATTAGGTATTATTAGAGATAAAAAGTGAAATTTCCCTTTGATATTTTCTCAAGACTTCAAATACATTGAAAAGAAAGAGTGTTTAGGACTTGAGATCAGGACTTAGCAACTCAAAGATGGTGTTTATAATGCTAAGGGGTACTAATGGTGTCAAAATAGTAACACTTGTTCAATTTTATAAACTGTGTCTATTTTGAACCTTCACTTTCACAACCATGTGGACTTGTCTTCTCGATGGTGCATTTTGGAAAATTGGCAGAGAATCCCACCCCAGATTAGTTGACTGAGCTCCATTTATAAGCACTTACACTTCCCTTTCAACCAAGCTAACATTTCTCTTCTTTATCAATTAAATGCAAAATGTCAATTGTGTAAAACTAACCTTATGGGACACGTGTCAGCTTCCAATTCGTCCAAAATATTTTAAAAATAATTAAAATATTAAAAAATTCATAAAAAAATTATTTTAATTCCTAAAAGTTTAATTTTAAAATATTTTAAAAATAATTAAAAATTCATAAAAAATAAAATAAAATATTTTATATTCCAAAAAATCAACACAAGTACTTTTAAAACTAAAAAACATTAATTTAATGAAAAATCTAAATAAAATCATAAAATTTTCATTTTAATTTTGATTAAAATCTAAATACAATCTAATTTCATGTTGATTAAAAATGAAATTTTTATGATTTTAGATTTTTTATTAAATAAATGTTATTTTTTTAATTATTTAAAATAGATGTTTTAATTATTTTTATGACTTTAAAATATGTTATTTATTTATTTCCTAAATTTTTAATTAATTTTAATATATTTAAAAATAAAAAAAAATGGAAAAATTTGAGGCTGCCACGTGTTCCATAGGATTAGTTTTAACCGTTGACTTAACGACAGAGGGTTAAGTACAAGAAAATCCAATACTTAAGTAGTTTAGCCGTCAAAATTTTTATACAAGTATTTAACTACAAGAATGGTAACTACTTGACTAGTTTTGCTGTCAAATTTTTTATATAAGTGTTTAACTGGAAGAATTGTAATGCCATTATCCCTTATTATTTTAAAGAAGAGTAATGATATGTTAACTCACAAATTACACACAAACATTACACACACTTATGTGACAAATCATTTCAATCAATCATATTTATTTAAGATGAATCCCACTAGGTAAAAGTGATTTGCTATATAAGTGTGTGTAATGTTTGTGTGTAATTTGTTTGTGGACATATCGTTACTCTTTCTTTAAAGAAAGGGAAATTTGAGTATTGATACATAAAAATGGATCCTAAATCTGTTATACCCAAATTTCGAGATTCAGTAAATAATTTCGAACTGTAGGCTCGTAAAAGCACAAGCTCGAAATAAATGAATTTCCACATTACACTTGTGCAAATTATCACGAAGTGTCATAGCCATGTGGTTTTAGATCTACCCTCAGCGTTCGAGCATGAGTTTCAGGCTCGAAGGCATTAGACGTCTCCGGAGGATGAGCTCGAGGCTATGAGCGATCTCGAAAGCGCGTTGAAGCAATGTTCGAGCTTGATGACACGTTTACCACACAGGAAATCTGTTAGGAAATCCCTATTTCTTTGGGATTAGTTAAAACCATGTGTCAAATCCCTATTTTTATGGGATCATTATTCAAATAATGCATTTAATTTGTATTATTAATTCCGATATTTATTTGAATTTAATACATGAGTGTAACTTCCCTAAATTGAGGGAAAGATATTCTTGTAACCAGGCCTATAAATAGCCTGGATCAGATCCTTTGTATTCACACCAAATTTTTTACTAAGAAAGACTCTGCCAAATTGTTTTCACTTGAAGCTTTCGCACATAGTTCATAATAATATTGACTAATGGATGTAGGCAGATTATAACTACCAAACCACGTTAAAAATCTCTTGTTTTTTCTTTTCTTCCTAAATTAATTGCTTATTGCTCTACATATTTAAGTTGACGAAAAATGACGTTAACAATTTGGTGCTTTCATTGAGAGCATTAAGCACTTCTTCCTACTGTTTAGTATACAACCTCATGCGTATCAACAATGGCCGCCTTGAGCATCCCTGGAACTAGTGGGCGACCATTACCTCAAATCCCTGAGGAGCGTACTCCTCAATCTTAGGACCCTCCCCGAAGGCCTGGTAAACAACCCATTGTGGACCAGAGCCCTGATGAGGAGAGTGCATCATCGTCTTCTACGAGACGGTCTGGTCAGAATCCTAGGCCCGATGAGGATTTGCACTATAATCCTGAAAGATATGTGCCGATGAGTATTCTGGATGTGCAATCCCAAGGCAACACGTGTTCATACTCGAGTGTGGCAGGTGGCCACATTTCCCGAAAGTGAAGTTCAAAAGTTTTATTCTCATAGGATTCGAACAAACACTTTTTAGGAGGCAAAATGTTACACCCAAATTTTGAGATTAAGTAAATAATTTCGAACTGTAGGCTCGTAAAAGCACAGACTTGAAATAAATGAATTTCCACATTACACTTGTTCAAATTATCACGGAGTGTCATAGCCATGTGGTTTTAGATCTACCCTCAGCGTTCGAGCATGAGTTTCATGCTCGAAGGCATTTGCCGTCTCCAGAGGATGAGCTCGAGACTATGAGCGATCTCGAAAGTGCGTTGAAGCAATGTTTGAGGTTGATGACACGTTTACCACACGGAAAAGCTGTTAGGAAATCCCTATTTCTTTGGGATTAGTTAAGATCGTGTATCAAATCCCTATTTTTATGGGATCATTATTCAAATAATACATTTAATTTGTATTATTAATTCCGATATTTATTTGAATTTAATACCTGATTGTAACTTCCCTAAATAGGGGGGAAGATATTCTTGTAACTAGGCGATCCTTTGTATTCACATACAATTTTGTACTAAGAAAGACTCTGCCAAATTGCTTTCACTTGAAGCTTTTGCACAGAGTTCATAATAATAGTGACTCGTGGACGTAGACAGATTATAACTGCTGAACCACGTTGAAAATCTCTTGTTTTTTCTTTTCTTCCTAAATTAATTGCTTATTGCTCTACATATTTAAGTTGACAAAAAATGGCGTCAACAGTTTGATGCTTTCATTGAGAGCATTAAGCACTTCTTCCACTTGTTTAATATAGAACCTCCTGCGTAACAACAATGGTCACCATGAGCATCCCTAGAATTAGTGGGCGACTATTACCTCAAATCCCCGAGAGCGTACTCCTCAAACTGAGGACCCTCCCTGAAGGCCTGTTAAACAACCCATTGTGGACCAGAGCCCTGATGAGGGGAGTGCGCCATTGTCTTCTAGGAGACAGTTTGGTCAGAATCCTAGGCCCGATGAGGATTTGCTGTAACGCCCTGGATAACCAAGACCATTACACTGTGTATTTTAAAATAGTGAAAAATTTTCTAATCAAGTCGTTTGAACATAAATGTGATTCTAAAGTCAACTCACAGGTTAAGGTTAAAAGATTTTGATCATACATGGTTAGTTTTTATTAAAACAAATGTTTAATACATGGGATCCCAAAAACATGGTTTATGTGGTAAATACAACTCTCAAAAGCTGATACAACAAAAACCAGTCTAACGAAAATATACAATTTAGAGCTCTATTTCTGTAACTTTCCCTCGGCCGTGGCGGTCGAGTAGCTGACGATGTACACTCCGCCCCTAGAGCTCTCCAACTCATGGTTGGTCCAGTTTTCCCTTTGCCTTTACCTGCACCACGTAGCACCTGTGAGCCAAGGCCCAGCAAGAAAACCATAAACAACAAACATGAATAGCAACAAGAGCATGTAATCATTTTTAATCCAATCAATTCAACTAATCAGCAGAATATATATATATATAAAGCTATACAATGATAAGCATATCCTTTCAACATATATTTCGATCAATAACACAAACAATTAGGTGTCGGCGCCCTTAGGTCGAGCTCTCTGGTTACATAGCTGAACCCGACTTGCTTAGGCCGAGATGCGTTCAGTACGCTTATCATCAGCCCCGACACCCTTAGGCCATACTTTCATATCACACATAACAACCATATATTTATAGAATACATACGTTTAATTACAGGGAAACCTAGTCTCGTTTATAACCACATGAGTGCAATTTTCTTACCTTGAATTTTGAGTGATGGATAAAGAACGGTTCCGAGCATGATCCTCAGTCTTGAGCCTTAACGATAATCCTAGTCACAAGCAATAGTGGATAACTATCAAGTTCCAATCCAATAAATAACTTCGAAATATAAATCTAGCCTCCGAGACCTTGGATTCTACCAAACCGGGTAGTAGGATCCTTCCCGAGCCTTAACATTTGGGTTCCAAGCTTAAAACCCTCAAACAGCCCTAACTTGCATTTGAGTCGCGGCCCAGCCCCTTAAGGGCTGCGGTGCGCTCAAGTCAGAGGCTAAATGCCTCACTGCTGAAGGAGACGGGCCGCGACGCGCTATACCTTACGTCGCGATGCGCCTAGACAAAACAGAGGCCCTCCAACCTCTTTGAGCATACGGGTCGCGGAGCCTGAAGAACAGGGTCGCGGCTCGAGCCCCCAAACCCAGAAAACTAGCCCTTTTTCCTACGTTTTCCTTGAGCCTAAACCTAAAAATTCAATCCCAATCATCAACCAAACTCAAAATTGAACCCAGAATTCTTATCCCTATAACCTAAACATCATATCCAATCTATAAACAATTCCCTACTCTCCTCCAACACCCAAAATCAGACTTGAAAACCATGTTCATGCAAGCTCTAAGTTTCAACATTATTCCAACAAAATTCAACAATCAAGAGTTAGATTTTACTTGAATTGATAGCTTCATTATTTCCTCAGAACCTCTTGTCTTACCCTACCTCTGATTTTCCCCAGTGATAAGTGAATTTTAGATTCACTTATTAGTGTCATTTTATATCTAATTTGTAGGTGTTTAGGGTGTTTTGTTTGGTTTTATGCTTGTGTTGTGTTTGTGTAGGGTCCAAGGAAAAGTGGCGCGAAATTTGTACAAAACGGAAGTGAAACGAAGAAAAATACAAAATTCGTGAAATAGGGCTGCATCGCCATGTTCAGGGGCTGCATCGCAATTTCTGGCCTGAATTAGGGCTGCAGCGCCTGACTGAAACAGAGAACTTGTTTTTGGCATTTTTGTAGCGCAGCAGCGCCGGGATCCGTATGGAAATCTTAAATTGCGATTTTTGAAGGGCAAAAGAGGTCTTTTTGCAAGGGATATAAAAGGAAAAGTTTAATTAGGGTTCTAATGACATTTTGGGAGGAGATTAGATCAGAGATTACATGCTTGGGAAAGAAGAGGAGGCTAGACTTCATCAAGATCATCACCATTATATCTAGTTTATTTCTTCTTCCTTTCATTTTTAGTTTTTAATTATGAACAAATACATTGCAATTATGTTTATGTTTGTAATGGAGAACTAAACTCTTTTTGTGCTAGAGTATTAGATGAATCTATTTTGATTATTGAATTGTGGTTTTTATTATTATTTCTATGAAGTTCTTCTCGTTTGTTCATATCTTCTTGATTTAATTTTCTCATATTAATGTTTGGCCATCATTATTGTGAATTGAAATCTAGGGTTTATGCTTGAGAAAGATAAACGTAGATTGGACATAAGAAGATTTGACATAGAGTGATTGTGAGATTGAGAGATTCCTTGAACTCTATGAATTTGGCTTAGAATAACTATTGCTTAATGATGTCTTGATTAATTAATAGCGAATAAAGATATCGTATTGATTAATTGAGATTAATTGCATATATGCTTGAGAGAGATAAATGCATTATATTAGAATTCTAGAAATTACAAATGAGGAGAACTAATTAGGATAATAAAGAAACCATATTCATAATTGAATACTGAAATCATTACTCTAGTACATTTATCTTTTATTTAATCACTTTCCAAGAGCATTAGATTTGATTATCTTGTTATTTCATATTCTTTATTTTAATGTTTGATTTATTTATTGGCTTTTCTAATTAAAATTATAGACTTAACAGTAATAGTAATTAGTGAATTTAATATTTAATCCCTGTGGGTTCGACATCTTTTAAATTAAAACTATATTGCAATACACCGTACACTTGTGGTAGAAAAATATGTATCACCCAGCTTAAACCAGCCCAAACCCAGCTTAAAACTTGAGTTTTCTCCTTCAATTTACCAAACTTACTTAGGTTCTAGAGAGAGAGTGTGAGAACGTGTGGGAGAAGAGGGAGAGGCTTCTGTGTGTTTCTGATAAATTCCTAAGGCTTTCTGTGTATATCCTTAACCAAAAAAGACCAAATTTCCCTCAAGTTTTCCCCAGCCCTCTAATTGCCTCTAGGGGTAAAATATTCATTTTCTGATTCCCGCTAATTCCTCAAGTCATCCTACCAATTCCCAATTAATCTCGTCATGTCCAACTAATTATCAAATACCTATCAGTTACTCATTAAACCCCAAATATACATTAAACTTCATTTAAGTTCAATAAAATGACATTTTTTTTTACCTCTAATCAAACAACAATAGTTCAAATTTGTCGAGGTTACAGTTGTCGAGGCCTATCGTAGCCTATCGATTTCTATCGAGGTGGAGGCAAAAATTTGAAAAAAATCCTAGATTTTCCTATGAACAACCCTGATCTAACCTATGAACAAAAAATCAAAATAAAACACAGGCGTAGAAAAATAAGCCCAGAATTGGATCAAGGACTTACCGTCGCCTTCTCCTGGGTGGCTTCTTCGAGGTATGGGTCGTCCCCTCCGACGCCGTCCCCTTTGATGCACCAGCAACCACGACAAAGATCCGAGCAATGCCAATGGAAGATTTGAGGTTTTTTTGGGTTCTTGTTTCGGGACCAAGAGATTATAGAAAAGATTTGAGTTTTGGTTTCGGGACCGAGAGAGTGAGGGAGAGGATAGAGAGAGACTGAGAGAATAGAGAGAGTGGGAAACAAATGCCAGGGTATTTTGGGAAGGGGTCGTTTGGTTTGAGGAGTTCACAGTTTTCATATTACTGGGAAAGTTGAAGAGGGTAATCTGATAGACTGGAAACTTACATCATTGTGTTTGGTTGTGCATTGTAATCTTATTTATGATTATTGGGAATATCACTTTCTGTGTTTGGTTGTGCATAAGAATCTGTTAAGTTTTCATATTTTCATAAAATCAATATAATAATATATTTCATCAAAATAATTTATAAACAATTTTACTCATGAAATATTTTTTAACAGAATTAAAAAAAATACATCTAGTGAATACTAGATTTAAGTATAATTTTTAAAATTACAAAAATACCCTTATTTTATTTTTAATAATATTTCATTTGTTATTTTAAACTAAAGTAATGATATAAATGCTTTACAAATAAATTTATTTAAATAAACAAATATTATTTATCATTTTATAGTTTGATATATGTATATTTGTTTTTATATTATAAGCTTCAAAAATAAAATAAGTCATTAACTAAAAAATTATTAGTTTAAGATTTTTTTTAAAAAAAATAGTAATAATAATAATTTTGAAGTGTTTTACATTTCTGAGTATCTGAAAACCATTTGTCAGATGTGTTTGACTTGAACCTAGAATCAGGAAAAGTTAAAACCCCTGGAGTACATATTCATAAGTTAGAAAAACGCAAAACCCAGTACCAAACATGGAAAATTGTTCGGATTCTCATTCCTGTGTCCAGATTCCTGCATACCAAACGACCCTTAAGGGGAACAATAGTACCAAATTGACATGTCAATAGTGAATAGTGGGTAGATAATTTTGATTTTGGATCATAAATACCCAAATTTCCTTAAAGAAATACATCTCTACACCATTTTAATTTTAAGGGGTTAGTAAAAAAAGAAGAGATATAAAAGCACTAAAAATTATCCCCGAAGTTATGAGTTACTCCACTCTTGTCTTGTTTTTCACTCTCATTCTAACCCTCCACTTAGCGAAGCTCTAAATCTCACCCTCATATATTTCCTATTCACAATCCTCTCTTTCTCAATAAACCCTCTGCACTTAGCTAAGCCCTCAGTCTCAATCCCTTGAATATTTTGCCTTCATTCTGGTTGAAGAAACAGAATCACCATATTCATGTAAGGATTAAACAATCTACCTTTGCGTCTTCTTCTTTTTATATTTGCTTTTGCTGTTGTTACAGTCCACAACCCACTTGGGTAGGTTTCAACTTAGGGATAATCAAGAGCACGACAAAAGAAACTCGTCGTCCAGCAAACAAAAGGGTTAAAGGGACATCATCAATGGGTGATGATGGCAGAATTTCGAAACTTCCTGATGCAGTGATCATTCATATCCTGTCGTTTCTACCCACTGAAGATGTGGTTCGGACATGCCTTCTTTCAAAGCGTTGGAAACTCCTATGGTATTCAGTCCCTACACTCTTTTTCTCCAATCATACTACCAATGATGTTGAAAAGTTTTATAATTATGTGGATAATTGTTTGGAGCACCGCAACAAAGCTTTTATAGTTGATTCAGTCATAACTAGTTTTAAGCTTAAGATGTTTGATTGCTATCATGGAAGTAAGGCTGGCCTCCTAGATAAATGGTTAGCTTTTGCAGTTGAGAATAAGATTAAGGAAATATATCTTAGCATAGGCCAAGAGCAAGTTAGTGACAGTAATTTCATTGACTACTACTGCTTACCTAAAATACTAGACAATGCAAGATATTTGACTATTTTGGAGCTGAATGGGGTAAAGCTGGATACTTCTTATTCATTCAGTTTTCCATTTTTAAAAACTTTGTCATTGGAAGATGTTTGGCAATCACATACTGCAGAGGAGGATGGGGTAGTTAGATTTTTGTTGGGTTGCCCTTCTCTTGAGAAATTGCGGTTACATGACTATGTTTTTTTACGTACTAATGTTCGGTTCCAGTTACAAAGTTTAAGCCTCAAGTTCATGGAACTTATATCTGAAAACTATGATTATGATGTACAAATTCAAGTTGATGCCATAAATCTTGAATCTTTGGTAGTGGAAAGCATTTCCTTGGACCAAATAAATCTCTCTTCTTGCAAGAAGATTAGAAATTTGACATTATCTAATGTTTACTGTATGAACAACAATCATCCGTCATCATTGGAAGTTCTCATGTCAAATATTCCTCTTATTGAGAATTTAACTTTGAGCATCTGCAATCCATTGAAGTCGGAGCACCTTAAAATCCCGAGCCAATACTTGAAAAGTTTCTGTTTTGATAATTGTACACCCTCCTGTGGTCAAGGAGTGATGAAGGTCGTTACACTTGAATCTGCTCCAAACTTAGCATACTTTTGTTATGTAGGTAATATCAATTTTAGCATATCAATGGAGTCATCATCCGGTTCTTTAAATGGAGAATTTATAATTCTTGAGGGACAGAGAGACTATGACACAAAATGGTATACCGATATGATGAATTTTCTTGTGAATCTCAAATGTTCTTGGAATATTGTGACCTTGCATGTTAGCACATATAAGGTATGTTCATTACTTGTATTATATATATTCTTTTATTTATTTTTAATTATGGGGTGCTATTTCAAGTTCATAGCATTATTCTATATATGAAGACTCTTTATATGCTTTCATAAATCTTTATTTGAAGGCTCTCATCTGGCCAGAAAACTTGAAGAACATATGTCGTTATCCCTTGCTTAATTGGAAGCATCTCAGAGTGATTACTAACTGTTGTAATCCTTGTAAGCCTGAGAATGAGTCAGACTTGAAGGATGCTTTGATGTGGATTTCACCTTCTTTGGAAACATTATCTATTAATGAAAAGGTCATATTTTAGTTGCTTTACAATATTGTAACTGCTGATTAAGAGTAGGGATGACTGTATTTTATTAGTTTTCTTTGCTAAATGGTGTACTTTAGTCCTTTCTTGAGATTGTGTTTACTTTATTTGTAGCTTTGTATGAGATGAATATTTTCTTGTCAACTAGCTGGCATTGTTCTATGTATTAATGAGATTACTCAACATTTATATGTTTTGATGCAACAACAAGATGTTAGTAGTTTTGTTGGTTGGTTAATTGGTCATATTTTATACATGAAATAGGTTGGATTGATATTAGTTTGGATACACCAAAATAATTCTATTAGATCTAATGTACTTATTAGATCTAATAAGTATCTGGGGGCAGAATTGAGAGATTTTATGGCTCGAATCTTTAGTATTCTCTTATTTATTACATTTACAAAGATTTATTTTTGGGAATTTACTTATTTGGTAAAATTTTATTAATTAAATTTGAGTTTAGGGTACCAAATATGTACGATTTTAAAACAGAGGGTACCAAAATGATACTTTGCAAAAACACAAGGTACTAAATGGTTACCTATCCTTTATTTTTATATTAGCATTTGATGGAGTTTCCTAATTTGCTTAATGGAAACTTCATGAGCAATCTAAGAATTGCTCTTGGAATATTAAAAGGCTGCATAATCTGCCCTTATAAGGTGTGCCAATTAGAATATTCCATGGCTGCATTATTTTCACTTTGGGGCTGGGAGTTTTAACTTGACAAATTGCTGTTCTATACTATACATCTCAACAAGAATTTACAGTAACTACAACAACTTGACAAACAATACAAAATCATACTTGTGTAGTTGCTCTAAAAGCAAATGGTTGCGTTACGTAAAATTTTTGTTTTTGAATTTTTTAAACACAAAAATGGAAATATTATTTATTTTTGTTTCTTTATTTTTAAAAAATAAAAATATGTTTGGTAACTATTTTTGTTTTTCGTTTTTAAAAATAAAAAATAATAAACGTGTTTGATAACTTTTATTTTTATTTTTTGTTTAACAATACGAGTTGTTGATTTGAAGAAGAGAAGAAAAAAAAGTAAAAAATGGTTTTAAAAAATTTTGAAAATGAAAAAATTTTATTTTCAAAATTTAATAAATTTTACTTAAAATTTTAAAAAATAATAAATAAAAATAGAGTTAACAAACACATTTTATGTTTAATTGTCAAATTTTTAATTAATTAAATAAAAAATTATTTTTTTAAGTATTACTAAAAGCAACTAATATTTCTTATTGTTCTACTCATTCACTCACTCATTTTGATCATGAATATTGGGATGTTCTTCATTTATTATGTTTTTCTATTTTTCTGAAAAACTTGTTATTTTCTAGTTGGAGAGTTCTTTTATTCCTCACAGGTCCTCTTTTTTTTTTTCTTCTTCTCCTTTTTTAAAGTTGGTTCCTTTCTTGTCATTTTTGTGTCATGCATGAAATCCTATATCAATTTCCTCTTATTGATTCTTATTACTACTTGCTTTCTTCACCGTGTACTTACTCTATATTTTCATTTCTGATATATAGGCTATTTCGCATTAAAAATAAGGTATCTATTTGGTATTCTGTGTTTTTGCAAAGCATCATTTTAGTACTCTGTGTTTATAATAATATTCATTTAGTATCCAGTATTTTGAAATCATACATATTTTGTATCTTGTATTTTAAAATCATACACATTTGGTATCCTAAACTAAAATTTAATTAATAAAATTTTATCAATTTAATCAATTATGTAAGGTCCAAATTTAAATTTAATTACTTAATTACATATAACTAATGATAGTTTGATAATATTGACAAAATTTTATCTATCAAATCTGAGTCTAGGGTATCAAATATGTATAATTTTAAGATACAAGGTACCATATGAATATTATTGAAAACAGAAGATACCAAAATGATACTTTACAAAAATATAGGGTATCAAATAAGTAAATTCCTTAAAACTAAAAACAAATACATGTAATTACATCTATTTCTTCTTGACTTGTTACTCTTTAATCTTCCCTATATGTTATTTATCATAATTAATCTTCTCACTAATTTGATTAAAACTATTTTTCTTCCACAGTAAAAATATGTGTATATAGGGAATTGTTACTGTAGGAGCAGCTGTTTTGTCCCCTCCCCATAGTTAAACCGTTGTTTTCGTAGAAAAATAAGGTTGCAAAGTGGGTAAAATGTACTGTGCCACACATAAGTATATATTATTAAATTGTTTAGATAAAATTTGTTGTTTTGTTTTTCTTAATAAAGTCGATGTCTTTGAGACCCCATATTTACAACCTGAACCCTTTAACCATTTAATAATAGGGTTTTTAGCACTATTTACCATCTCCAACCCAAAATATAAATTTTGTATTAAATTTGGTTTAAATAATGAGTCAATACTTTATTTGGCTTAATATTTGCAATTGTGCTCCAATGCACAAGATGCAAATTAATTACAAAAAGTTAACAATTCATTTATTATGTATTGATAATATACTAAAAGTAATATATTTTTTTCGTTTTTATTATATTGTTTATTAATATATTAGTGACAATATAGTAAATAAAAAATTATATTATTGTGACAAATTCGGCTCATGCTATATTTTGTTCCAAATTTAATAAAATTTTTAACATGTGCCAAATTTAATACACTTTCAGATAATTTTGGTAAAATATGCCTAATAATTTGGTCCATGAGTTTTTTTTAAAGCAATTATATCCATGTGTTTGTGAAGTGTTTCAATTACCCTAATTTACTCAACATGACTAAATAATGATGGTAAAATTGTCTTTTCCTTATCTCATCTTATATTGTTTTAAAATTATTAAATGTTCAACATAGATAATGAGTCAAAGTGGTGATGAGAGAGTTCACTACCACATGCATTTTTCCATATGCAGACATACTTTTCAAACAAGTTGTTTGAAAAGTACCACATGTACTTTTCCATATACTTGACTAAGATTTTTCCACCATCAAGAAGAAGATGTCTGAAAACTAACCCAATACCATTAACTCTGGTTATACGTGTCTCTCTGTGTTATAATACTATAAAGTTAGTTAAAAAAAAAGGTATAGGAGGCTCAATCATGAACTAGAAAATAATGGGATTCTTTTCTTTTCTGGTAACCTGTGTTGTTTTGAGACTTTTTCTATCTGTAACAACTTTTGCTGTGGTTGACACAATTAGACCTTCAGAATTTATGGGAGATAACACAACTTTGGTGTCCATTGAAGGAGGGTTTGAACTGGGATTCTTTACTCCAGGCAATTCAAAGAATCGTTTCCTGGGAATTTGGTATAAGAACATCTCAGTTCAAACTGTTGTTTGGGTCGCGAATCGGTGTGAACCAATAATCAACGATTCATCTGGCACATTGACTATAGACGACTCAGGAAATGTTGTGTTATTTTCTGGACAGAAGAACAAGAGAGTCGTAGTTTGGTCTACGAGGTCGTTGAAACAAGCCCGGAAACCACTGGTTCAGCTCTTGGATAATGGTAACTTGGTTCTGAGAGATGAGGAAGATGAGAACACAACGAACTATTTGTGGCAAAGCTTTGATTATCCTACTGATACGATCATGCCCGGAATGAAATTGGGATTGGACTTGAGGAGAGGTCTCAATCGGCGTTTATCGGCATGGAAGAGTTTCGATGACCCCTGTGATGGAGACTTCACTTTTGGGATTGAGCTTGATGAACAACACCGTACATACCCTCAACTAATCACCCGTAAAGGGTCTGTAAAATTCTATCGAACCGGGCCATGGAACGGCATAGGTTTCAGCGGAACTCCTAACTTGACTGTGGACCCACTTTTCGACCACAGGTTTGTGTACAACGACGATGAAATTTACTACATTTACAACATCAAACACAGGTCAGTAATCTCAAGAATTGTCATGAATCAAACAACCAGTGTTCGTGAACACACGATATGGATAGAAGCAGACAAAGTTTGGAGGCGTTATGGTTCGGCTCCAAGGGACGATGACGAGTGCGATAAGTATGGCATCTGTGGAGCTAATTCAGAATGTGTCACGATGAATGATCCAATCTGCAAATGTTTGAAAGGTTTTAAGCCAAAGAATCAAGATAGTTGGAACGCTGTGTACTGGTCTGAAGGGTGTGTGAGAAAGAGTCCTCTGAGCTGCCATGATCAAGTGAGAGATGAGTTCGTTAGAGTATCTCGATTGAAACTGCCAGATACTCAGTTTACATGGGTGAACAGGAGTATGAATCTAGGGGAATGCAAGGCTGAATGCTTGAGCAACTGCTCTTGTATGGCTTATACAAACTCAGATATCAGAGGAAATGGCAGTGGCTGCCTCATCTGGTTCGGAGATCTGTTTGATATTGGACAGTTTTATTACGGTCAGCAAGATTTGTACATTCGAATGTCAGTTTCAGAAATAGGTACAGACCATAGATTCAACTTCAAATATATTCTGTTTTTGTATGGATTTTGCACTATTTGAGTAATGATTGCTTTTCTGTGTTCCAAAAGCAAGGACTGATCGTAAGGCTAAGGTGGAGAGAGCAATGCTAGTGATAGCTATCCTGCTCGTTGGATTAGCTGGTGTGTTGGTTTTGATTGGCTTTTACATTCGCAGGAGGAGACACATTAATGGTAAATATTCTTTTTTGTTTTGTTTAATGCAATATGTTAGAGAGTAGAGCTTATTATGCATAAGAGACTGAATAGAACTTGAAGATAATGAGTTTGAAGACATTTTAGATGATGTTTGGTTGGGGTAATATGATAAAATGAAATAGAAATGAATCAATTTTCATTCAATTTTTTTGTTTGGTTGCATTTTAGAGTTTTGGAATGTCATTCCAATGGAATAATTTTTTCACCATTTTGGTAGAATGAATGTTGTATTTGAAAATGGAAGGAAAGACCATTCCAATGCAAGATTTAAAAAAATTAATAATTTTTTATCAATTTTTTTATTTATATTAATTTTTATTTCATTCCTATTCCTATTCCTTTTCTCATCCTCATTACTATTCTTCCATTTTCTTTCCTCCAACCAAACGACACCTTACAGAGTAAAGTTTATTATGTGTATGGTATCTCTTGAAAGGAAAAATCTTGTTTATTAATTGCGCCAACTGTTTGCTTGCTTTCATTCCTTCCCAATCACTCACAAGTAAAGCTTACATATTTTTATTTGGTTGCTTGATTTCTATTATATATATTGGAAAAAAAAAGACAGAAATGTAATTATTAGTACTACCACTAATAATTTTTCTGAGAGAAACCAAAGCGAAGATGAAGACTTGGAGCTTCCATTGTTCGATCTACATACTATTAGCACTGCCACTAATAATTTTTCTGAAAGAAACAAGCTTGGAGAGGGTGGTTTTGGACCTGTATACAAAGTAAGCTTCTCCTTTATTTACCAAACATGGAGAGGTAGTTAAAGATTGACACAAGTAAATAACTTTTTCATTGTGGTATATTAGGGTGTGCTAGAAGGAGGACAAGAAATTGCTGTGAAGAGGCTATCAATGTGGTCTGGACAAGGAATTAGTGAAATCAAAAATGAAATTAAACTAATTGCTAAGCTTCAACATCGGAATTTGGTAAAAGTAATTGGTTATTGCATTCATAGTGAAGAGAAGCTATTGATTTATGAGTACATGCCCAACAAAAGCCTTGACTATTTCATATTTGGTAACAATCTTCTCACCTTCTTTAATACATCGCCTTCTTTAATACATGTGATGTTCTATATGATTTGCCAATTTTGTTGTTAAAGAAGAAACCAACATTTGCAGATGAAAGGCAAAGCATGTTGTTGGAATGGTCTAAGCGTTTCCAAATTGTAAATGGAATTGCTAAAGGGATTCTCTATCTACATCACGATTCTAGGTTGAGAATTATACATCGAGATCTGAAAGCTAGTAATGTGTTACTTGATAAAGAGATGAATCCTAAAATTTCAGATTTTGGCTTAGCTAGAAGTTTTGGTGGAGATCAAATGGAAGGAAACACAAACAAAGTAGTAGGAACTTAGTAAGTCATCTTTAAAAACCTCTTTTAGTAACTTTAATATAATTATTTGTATTAATTAATAATATTATGCAAATGTAGTGGTTATATGGCGCCGGAATATGCTTTCAATGGCTTATTCTCAACAAAATCTGATGTATTTAGCTTTGGCGTATTGATGCTAGAGATAGTAAGTGGAAAGAAAAGCAAAAGCTTTGACGATGAAAATAGCGGTCTTAATCTTATTGGATTGGTAAGTGTACGTACAAAAAAAAACTTTCTTAAATGTTACATTTAGAGTGACACTAAAGTCTTTTCTTAAATGTATTTATAATATTTCTTAGGCATGGACTTTGATGAATGAAGGCAATGCATTTAAGCTTATTGACAAGTGCTTGTTAAGAGATCCATACAACAACATGGAAGAAGCATTGCGCTGCATCCACATTGGTCTCTTATGTGTGCAACAAAAGCCTATTGATAGGCCTGATATGTCTTCTGTTATTCTAATGTTGAGTGGTGAGAGAGTGTTGCCTCAGCCCAAGCTAGCAGGCTATTTTATTAACACATATTTGTGGGAAAGAGATCAGTTCTTCTCTGCTAAGTCCCCATCATGCAATACTAGCATAACAGCTGTCGAGGCACGATGAGAATTCATACAAAAAATTGGAGTTTGCCATGTACATTTTGAGACCTTTTAATTATTACAATTTTTTATTATTTGGTTCATAGTTGTAATGATCATTGGTATTATTAGTCTATGTAGTATATGAATCTAATCCAGAATTTTTTACCAAGATGAATAGTTCTTGAATTCCTAGAATATGTTCTTGGACATTTTTTGGATTGAGAAATTTATTATAAGCCATGATTAGACCTATTGCCAAGTAGTGAGGCAACATAGCATAAGAAACTTATACATCTTGTTAATATTAATCAGTCTCATTTTGAAGTTGAAATGACATCCTTTGATCAGGAACATATTTGTTTGATATCTCTTTTATATAATAAGTGTGTAGATAATAGAATTATTGACTTTAATATTTTTTTATTTTTTTAATGTTAACTTTAACATAATATTATTATATTTAACAGAATATTTTTATATTTAACAATAGTTTATAAATACTTAAACTTAAATAAAATAAAATAAATAATTAAAAAATGATATTTTTGAGATATTTTACCATGATAATTATTTTAAAATAATAAATAATTAAACAAATTAAAATATGATAGTTTTGAGATATTTTACAATGATAATTATTTAAAAATAATAAAATTATACATTTTATAACTTAAATAAAAATTTAATTAAACTTAAACTTACTTATTAGAATAATATCATATTAAACATATAATATAATATATTGTGAATTAACAACAAATTGTTTTTTTTTTAATTTAAAATTCACGTATAATATTTAATATTATATTAAATATATAATATATAATATCTTGTTGTTACTCCCAAATTTAAAAACCAGAACAAACATAAACTTAAACAAAAATAAATAAATAAATTATTTAATTAAAATATGATATTTATTTCAAAATTTATATGGCATCAATATAAATTTAATAAAAATAATTAATAACTTCTATAAATAAAACTAAGCAAACATATATATTGCACGTTGTTTGTATCTAATAACAAAGAAAAAAACATTAATTTCATAAAAAAAAAAAATAATGGATTGTATCCTAGAATAAATTAATAATACAAATATAGTAATCAAAACAATATTATATTCTTGAACACAGTGACATATATACTGGCTTTATTTATTGACACCCAGCTTACTATTTCATTAATTATATTATTTTTATTACTTTGTAAGAAGCATATGAGCATGACATGCATGCATTATATATATTATTAATCTATATATTGTTCTATTAATCCATCATCTTTTTTTGTTAGAAAATTTTATGGTACTATATATAGTACTCTACAACTATTCACTAATAACAATGTTTAATGACTTTGCAAATGTTATCTGCTTTTTGATGTTGAGTGCAAACCTGTTAAATTTAATTTTTATTGAGAGACTATATATATATATGTATATATATATATATGGTGTCACTGCACCAAAAATTGCAATTAGTGACATTTGTAAAAGAAAAGAAAAAAATTCATAGTGACATTTGGTTAAAAATGTCACTTTAGTGAGAATATATGACATTTTAATTAGTGGACAGGATTTATATGTTTTAGTGACATTTGATCAAAAAAAAATATCACGAATTTGTGAATATATAGTTTTAGTAGTATTCTAAAAATGTCACTGTAATATATTAATAGTGGCATTGTAAAAATGTCACAAAATATGGGATTTAGTGACATTTCAAAAGTGTTACTAGTGAAATGTTTTAGTGGCATTTTAATTTGTCAATTATTTTATTTTAATTTGTTAATTTTTTTTATTTTACAAATTTATATTAAGAGTTTAAATATAGTTTATTCTCTTAGGCCTAATTAATTTCATAGATGAAATATAACCAAATAAATATTAACACATGATTATAATATTTTTTTTTAATACATACAATTGAACTCCATAAAAATTATTAACACAAATAAAATCCAGCCATTTATGCAAAATATGAATGAGAATGAAAACTATAATCACTAAGGGCCTGTTTGGTATTGTTTTCTGTTTTTTGTTTTTAAAATTGTGTTCTCAGAAATGAGAACAAAAAACTGTTTTTGTAGTTTTTAAAAAACAAGAGGTGTTTGGTTAATGTTTTCTAAAAACAATTTTTTAGTTTTATTTTTTTTAAAATCTTAAATAACAAATTAACAAATATATTTACAAAGAGAAAAATATTTTAAAAGTTTGTAATAAATAATGAGATAAAATAATTTGAAAGAAAAAATTATGAAAAATAAGAAGTGAGAAAGTAAGAAAAGAAAATTTGAGAACAACAGAAAACAACTTTTTGTTGTTCTCAAAATTTTCTGTTTTTTGTAACTTTGTTTTTAAAAATTGTTTCCTGAAAATAGTGCCAAACACCTCCACTTGTTTTCAAAAAACAATTTTTAGCTTTTAAAAACAAAAAACAATTTTTTAGTTAAGGTGCCAAACACCCCCTAAGTTTCTTCATCCATCTCAATTGTATCAAACGACACTAACGTATCAATAGTTATGTCTTGCATATCTTCCCTAACCAACTATTATCTCCATCCTCAGCATCAATTGCGCTACAAAGCTCAGTTTGCAAATAAGACTCCATATTCTCATCATGTGATTGCATGTTCATATTATAATAATCTCTAGGATTTATTTTTATAGCAACATGCTATCCATAGTGTTTGAGGTATTCCACATACATTACATGTTTTGCTTGAGAAGCTAGTATAAATGGCTCATCATCACACATCAACTTTGAAAAGATGACTCTTGTGCAATCCTTCTCTTTTTTAATGTCATTTCTTGAAATCCAATCACACTTAAATAACGCAACACGATTTTCCAAAGAATAAATCTAGTTCTATAATATTAGTTAATATTCCACAAAAGTAACCTCTCAAAAAATAGATTTGGATTCCTACTACTTGCGAAACTTTGAGTCTTGGCACTCATAATAACTCCACTATTTTGAGTTCTTAAGTTATTTTCGATTTCTTTTGTGTGAAACCTTAAACCGTTTATTAAATATTTTTAAATTGAATGAAAACATTGTTTGGACCTTTTTCTAAACAACGTAAATCTTCAAAAACTCGATTATCCTCATTATCATATGTAACACCTCGATTTCCCGAGATATTACTTGTACAACGATGATGAAATTTACTACATTTACAACATCAAACACAAGTCAGTAATCTCAAGAATTGTCATGAATCAAACAACCAGTGTTCGTGAACACATGATATAGATAGAAGCAGACAACGTTTGGAGGCGTTACGGTTCAGTTCCAAGGGACGATAACGAGTGTGATAAGTATGGCATCTGTGGAGCTAATTCAGAATGTGTCACAATGAATAATCCAATCTGCAAATGTTTGAAAGGTTTTAAGCCACAGAATCAAGATAGTTGGAACGTTGTGTACTAGTATGAATCTGAAGGGTGTGTGAGAAAGAATCGTCTGAGCTGCCATGATAAAGTGAGAGATGAGTTCATTAGAGTATCTCGATTGAAACTGCCAGATACTCAATTTACATGGGTGAACAGGAGTATGAATCTAGGGGAATGCAAGGCTAAATGCTTGAGCAACTGCTCTTGTATGGCTTATACAAACTCAATGATAATTATGCAAAATATTACACATTCTATAGAACTCAAAATAGAAATAAAAAAGACAAAGAGATGAAGAGAGAAAGAGTATATTGCAAAAGAATAGCAAAATGTTCTTATGCAAAAAATAATCAACAAAGTCTTATAAAAGACAAAATATAATAAAATAACATAAAAGACTAAAATAACCTTAAGAAAACAACTATAACACCCCCCTCAAACTCACGGTGCAGCAGCAATAAGCATCGAGAGTTTGCCTACTAGAAAGTGAAAAAGAGAAGTAGAATGCGACTTAGTAAAGAAGTCAACTGTAACGACCCAAAATTACTAATAAGGCTTATGGGCCTTGATTAGTGTGTCAGGAGGGCATAATTGGAAGTTATGTGAATTATTGGTAAAATGCATGATTATGTGATATGCATGATCCTATGATTATATGGATATGTGGAATGCATGTTTATGAGTATTAGATAAGCATGCGGTCCCTGTTTAGCTTGTAAGGGCATAGTTGTAATTATGGCCCGTTAGGGCATAAATGTGATTATTTGTAATAAACTGTTGAGACCACATTATTATGTGGATAAATATATATTTGCAGCATACGGCACGAGGTGATCCTAGGGAGCAAGTTAGCGGGAACGTCACAACAGGACCCGATACTTGACTCGGGGCGAGTCAAGGGGTATTTTTGGTATTAGATATTTATTTGGGTTATTGAGTTATGAAAATAAATAATTGGAGATATATTTGAAGTTAGAGAGTTTAGGAAGGAATATTGAGGAAATTTATCATTTTGCCCTCGGGGATGTTTTTGGTACACTGAGCTTTGGGATTAACTTAAGAGGCTTAAGTTAGAAAAAACAAACGATAGGAAGTGTTTAGAAGGCTGCCAAACCAACCCTCTCCTTCTCTCAGCTTATCACTTTTCTTCTCTCTCTTTCTCTCTCAAGGGAAACCATAGAAACTAAGAGAAGCTTGGCTGGAAACTCAAAGAATTTGGTTGAAGCTTTGGAGATTAACCTAGTAGTAGCTAAGGAATCCAATCAAGAATTGAGGTAAGACTTGAATTTGCATTTTTTTTGGGTCATTTGATTATGTAGCTTTGGGCTGGGTTCTAAGAGTTCTTGGGTTTTTAATTTAAGACTGAATTGAGGCTAAATACTTGGGGGTTAGCTCAGCAATTTCTTAGAGGATTGGTTCTTCAGTGAATGTAAGCTCTAATTCATGGTTTAGTGTTTGAATTCAGTGTTTTCTGGCTGGTTTTAATGTTCTTGAGCTTGGGAGTTTCAAAGATTAAAATATTATTTAGATGGGTTTCTAGGCTAGGTTTTTGTTGGGTTATGCTGTTGGAAGCATGTTAGAATGATTGTGATAATTGAATTGTGTCATTAGGATGGCTTTGGGTGGATTTGAGTGTTAAAAATGGTGGGTTTTCTGGGTTCGAAGGGTCGGGCCGCTTTGTTCTTGGTATGCCGCGACCCTATGGGGAAAAATGGGAGCCAAGTGGGCTCAGTGGCAAGGGAGCGCCGCGACGCGTGTCTGGAGACCAGGGAGGCCGAGCCTCTGATTAGAGGTGGGCCGTGGCATGTGTAATATCCAACATTTTCATTATACATTTTTTTATTATAAATCAGAGTTTTAATACATAAAATATACAAGTTTACAAATTTAAGAAATAGTAATGGAAAAATAGTGTTTAAAATATCATTTTATGTTTTAATGAGATTAAAGAGAGAGAAACTTGAGTAGTCAAGTATTGGACCCAAATGTCATATAATTTTAATTGGGGATTTTTATAAAATTAAGAAAGTTTTGCTAAATGGCTTATTTGAAAAGAATTTTAGTATTTTGGGACCAAGTGTAATTTAAAAAAGAAAAAGAAAAGAAAAGAAAAGAAAAGGCTTCAGCCTTTCTTTTTACCCGAGCCCCTCTCTCTCTCTCCTCAGAAACTCTCTCTTTTTCTCTCTCTCTGCGTGCTACTGTTGCCGACGACGCAGGAGTACTTTCCGGCCACCACTTTCAGCCACGCGCCGGACCGTTGGATTCAGAGGCCTCCGAACTATCGTCCCACGCGGGAATCTAGAGCTCACTCGCCGATTAAACGCCTCAACCACTCGATTTAAGTTCGGCCACCCTGCGACTTCAAAGTTGCGATTCGGCCACCTCGGGCATCCGTTTGCCAATCCGTCACCACCATCGTGCTCCTCGTGTTGTGGGCTTCAAAACCCAATAACTTGTTCCTACATCTACCATAGTTGGGTGGTGGGCCCACCACGAGCCACCGCGATCCACCGTAGACCGACGGTCGAAACTTAGTGTTCGAGGTTCCGAAGTACGTTTTGAGTTTCAGAAAATCACCGTTTGACTTGTTGTGGAACCCGATCATTGTGGTATAATTTCTTTGACCTATATTGTGATTTAATTGTGATTGATTAGAGTAATTGTTACTATGTGTATTTATAGTATATAATTATATATTATTGATATATGGAATATTTTCTGTAATTTACTGGCTGTCTGGGATTATATGTATTTTTAAACAGGTTTTGATTTTGGGATTGTCCACTTTATAGCCGTTGTGCTGTCCAATTTTCTAAAAAATATTAGATATTAAATAAAGTATAAAAATACATATTTAATTGATTTTATATTAATATGGAAATTTTTATGATTAAGTAATTTTAATTATTATTGTTATTATTTTGTTAAGTAAATCAAGAATATAGTTTCATATATATATATATATATATGAAAAGTGTGATTTATAGTAAACCTATTATTTAACAATTATTCTTATATATTAATATTTTGTTAATATTTGAATATTTAAAATAATATCAAATATTAGTTTCTTACAGTTATTGATATTTGTAAGACCAGTAAATTTTGGAAAAAGTATATTTATTATATCACTGAATTGATGTTATGACTAATTAGTAATAATATAAATATTTATAATTATATTATTATCACAATATCAATTATTACAATTTTATGTTAAATATATAATTTCTTTTATAAAATGACTATTTGAATATATACATTCATGTACGTATTGCTATTGAAGTATTTTGTTATTAATATTGAAATAAGTTTATTTATAGACGATAATTATTATTGTTGTTGTGATTATTATTATTATTATTATTATTATTATTATTATTATTATTATCATAAGAGTACATTATCTTATGAGCAAGGTTTAAAGCATGGTTTTATATGAAGAGTTATTTGTATTACGTTGATAATAATTATTATTATTATTCATATAGTTTATGGTATTGTTAATATACACTATCAATAGTGTATATTAACGATTTTGATAGAATTTAATAAATTATGTGCCTTGAATATGATTTGTATGGATTTGATTGATTGACTCTTGCTGAGCAATTTTAAAATAAGCTAAGGACCTAAGGTAAGTAAATCTCACATTTTGTGCTTAAGTGTAAGATGCATGACTACATTGAATGTGTACATCTAATGAGTTAAGTATGGTATGATGATGATGCATATGATAAGTATGTGAAGAATGGTTATATGAACACCATAAGGGTGTTGTGTGATATGTAATTGATGAATTCCGTGATATGTGAAAGATGTCTTACTTGGTTAAGAATGATATGAATTATGTGCAAGTATGTGTTCTTATGTTGATGGATATGTGGATTACTTTATGTTCATGATTTGTTATATGTTATGATATATGAAGCGTTTAAGTTTTTAGGCTGGAAACCTTAGACCTGTGCCATAGCTCTACGTTAAGGTATAACAACGCCACCAACCCAAAGCTTCATGTATTATGACTAACGATGTTTTGAGTTATATGAGATGTGATACAATGCCTTGATTGAATACCATCAAACATGAATCATGAACATTGACATTTCAGCATCAGCATGTATGCATGGCATGTACAGTTATGTGATACATTATTATGCGATATAAGACCATGCATATAAATATGAGGAAAATTGTGAAATGCCTTGAAATGTCTTATGTGAAGTGAACATTTTAATGACACAAGACTTAAGCAAAGTGATAATAAGATGTTAAAAAGGGTGCCACTGTTTCGATGAAGCAATTAAGTAAGTGCAATGATGAAGACGGAGGTCTATAAGACTTATAGTGGCTGCCCACTAGTGTGGGCTAGGTCAGAGTTGACCATTCAGATATGTTTGCCATGTTTCCGTCTTTCTCCTCCATATGTGTAATAAGTATGGCAGCTATGGCAACGATGAAATGAGTGTTATGATGAGCCTAGCTGAGATGATGGCTAGCCGGAGGAGAACCCATGGGATTCTATATGATATGTGTAACAAGCCCTGCAGGCATTGACTGAATCAAACAGTGTGCACAAGTGATATTGGGCCCATAAAAATGTGAAACTAAAAGAAAGAGCATAAAAGTAAAGTTGGAAAGTGCATGAGCAATAAATGAAATGTATAAGTATATAAGTCAGCATATTAGTATATGTGCACTACAAACTCACGACATTCATGTGTATATGTATGCATGAGATTTGCTTACTGAGCGTTAGCTCATTATGTTATTTTCCAACATTTTTCCAGGTGTGGCTTTAGATGTTGAGCAACTTGTGGAGCACGGACTCAGTAGCAATGCAATAGTGGTTTAGAGTTTTTCATATGGATACATTAAGTTTATAGTATTCATACGTGTAATAATTTCTATAAATAAGTTTATATAAAAGTTTTAAATTTTGCTGTATTTGTTAGTATCTTTTTATTTAATTCATTTGGTCAAGTGCCTAACATACTCGTAAACCCTAGAATTACGAGTATGTGGCGGACGTACCCTACCTTAGGGTCGTTACAGCATGGGATTATGGGGTCGCAGCCCTTAAGGGGAATTTTGGCCCTAATGAGGTTTTTAGGTCGAGAACTTAACCTTTTGGGTTCGGGATCGATTCCACTTCCTTGTTGAGTGGAATTCGACGTCCCGGAGGCTAGGATTTGGTCTGGAAGCTTTTATTCTCCTGTTGTTGATGGAATTCCTTATTATGGTTGTGACTAGGTCCATGCTAAGGGCTCGAATCAGGGATCGTACTCAAGGGTGTCGCTAGTAACTTATATTTGGATCGAATGTAAGAAAACTACACCCGTTTATGTGGATAGAATGTGACTAAGTGTTCCCTATATTTGTATGCACTGTTATATAATTGTGATAAACCATGTGAATATGTTGGGACTAAGAGCTCCCTATAATTGTATGAATGTCATGAGATGGTATTATGCCATGGGGACATGTGATAAACGACCTAAGAGTGCCGGAATCAATACTTGCGCACAGGGCGCGACTCAGCCATTGGTAGCTGAGGACAGCTTATTAATCACTGAGCTCGGTTAAGTTGGCCGGAGTCAGTGGATATAACACTGGGGGCGGCCTAAGTGAGCCGAAGACAGTGTGTTAAATAGAGGGTGCGGCCTAAGGGCACCGACTCTGAATATTGTTTAATGGTTGCGATAAACTGTTGATTATGAATGTGATTATTGTTGTTAATCTGATGAACATGATATGTTGATTATCTACATGGCAAATTGTTAATTTGTCGATTGTTATTACTGAATAGGTGAGTGTTATGAATTTCTAAATACTTGGTTATGCTTTGTGGAATAATTGGTTATTGATATTGATCATGCTATGATATTATGTTTTCTTGTTGGGCCTCAGCTCACGGGTGCTATGTGGTGCAGGTAAAGGCAAGGGTATGATGAATCAACCATGGGTTGGAGAGCTCTGGGGGCGAGGTGTACATTGTCAGCTGCTCGGGCACCACGGTCGATGGTTTGTACAGGGACGGAAACCTAAAATGTGTATTTTTCCATTAGAGTGGCTTTGATTATTTATAATATTTGAAAATCTTGTAAATATATCATTTAAACCCTGTTTTGGAATCCCATGTACCAAACATTTATTTTAATGGAAATTATTCGTTTATAACCATAATCTTTAAAACATAACCTGTTTTTGTCTTTAGATTCACATTTTACTTAAATGAATTGGTTAGCAAGTCTCACACTATTTTAAATACACAGTGTAACAGTCTTGGTTATCTAGGGCGTTACATCAGCTATCTGTAAAGAAGAAGGAACAAAGGGCAAAGTGATAGTGCCAAGCTTCAGATGGTGATGAGTAAAATGTCAATCAATCTTAATGTGCTTGGTGCGTTCATGAAAAACTGAATTGTGAGCGATCTGGATGGCGCTTTGATTGTCACAATACATAGGAGTGGATTGAGAATGACAAACACCCATATCTTCAAGCAACCATCTTAACCAAACAATTTCTTTAGTAGTAGATGATATAGCGCGGTACTCTGCTTCAGTGGAAGATTGTGAGACAACAGTTTGTTTCTTACTTTTCCAAGAAATAAGAGAATCACCCAAAAAGATACAGAAACCAGTAACAGACTTCCGATCTGTGGGATCACGACCGTGATTGGCATCGGAGTATGCACGAAGCTCCAAGGAAGAAGTGGATGGAAACAAAAGGCTGTGAAATAAAGTACCCCGAAGATACCTCAAAATGCGAGGAACAACTGCCCAATGAATAGTAGTAGGAGAGGCAACAAATTGACTAACATTGTGAACAACATATGCAATGGTCAGGGCGAGTGATAGTGAGATAAACCAAACTGCCAACAATAGTGCGATACAAAGCAGGATCATGCAAGGGAGTGCCATTAGAAGGAGAATACTGAACATTGAGCTCAGAAGGAGTGGCAACTACTTTTGTATCTGTAAGACGAGCACACTCAATGATGTCAGAAGTGTATTTTGACTGAGAAAGAAGATATCCTTTTGGGGAGAAGGCAACTTCAATACCTAGAAAATACCGAAGAGGACCCAAATCCTTTATCTCAAATTGGGAAGCTAATTGAGACTTTAACACTCCAACTCCATCTAAATCATCACCAGTAATGATCATATCATCAACATATAAGGAAAGGAGAATACGACCTGCATCAGTACACTTAACAAATTGAGCTGAGTCATGATTACTAGGGAGAAACCCAAGAGAAGCAATAACATTGGAGAACCTATCAAACCATGCTCGAGGAGCCTGTTTGAGACCATACAAAGCCTTCTTAAGCTTAAAAACTTCTCCATGATTGTGAGGGACCCCAGGAAGAGGAACCATGTAGACCTCTTCATGTAAATCACCATTCAAGAAAGCATTCTTAACATCCAACTGACATATATTCCACTGACGAGCAGATGCAACTGCTATAAGAGCACAAACAGTAGTCATTTTTGCAACAGGGGTAAAAGTTTCCTCAAAATCCATACCATACTGTTGAGAAAATCCCTTAGCCACCAATCTAGCTTTGTAGCGTTCAACAGACCCATCAGACTTGGTCTTGATTTTATAGACCCAACGAGAACCAATTGTATGTTTACCAGGAGGTAAAGATACCAAATCCCAAGTATATGTCTTGTGCAAAGCTGAAAGTTCCTCATTCATAGCATGCTGCCAAATAAGGTCAGTAACTGCTTCTCTATAGGATAAAGGCTCAGAGAGACAATGAATAGACGCTAAAAAAGAAGTGAAAGGGGTAGAATAAGACGAATAAAAAAAATGTGGTATTTTAGTAGACTTACGAGTGCGATGAGGATAATGAGGAGGATCCACAATATCATAAGGATCTAGAACAACTATAGGCGGAGGTGTTTCAGAAATGTCAGCCTGCGAAATACCAGTATCAATAGCTCGAGACCTGCGAGAGTAATTGTAACGCCCCAAACTCCAGGGACCGTTACGGTGTGCCTTGTAAACAGTGCTAAACTCGCTAACCGAGTCATTTGGCCAAAATCGTGAACTAAGTATGATTAGCGGTTTAGGAATTAAACATTTTGGTTAAGAGGTAACGTTTCACTAGAACGTTTAGCATATACATTGGGATCCCGAAAATAAAGTTTCAGAGTTTATTACAGAAAATTTTTACAACAGGTCGTTCTAAGCGGCAAAACAGGGTTCAACCCTAGTTCCACTTTAAACCTCGGCCGTGGCGGACGAGCAGCTGCATATGTACACGTCATCACCTAAGCTCTCCAACTCAAGGATGGTCCAGCTTCCTCTTGCCTTTACCTGCACCACGTAGCACCCGTGAGCCGAAGTCCAGCAATAAAACACAATATAACATGATATAATATCAACTATAACCATAGTAACCATTTGGAACCAATGATCCATCCAGATAGGTGACAGTAGCCACAAGTCACAATAATGAGCATCGCTCCCTCTAGCCACGTGACGATAGGGTCACCATGGCTCAACTGATAAGTGTTCCTTTCATAAGATTGGTTAGGATAGGTGCATGGTGACTAGTTGTTACGAATTTTTACTACTGCGCAAGTATACGCAATCGAAATAACAAGTAATAGTAGTGGAAATAGATTATCGTTCCGTCAGGGAATTGATCTACTAATTACCAATAGCAAACTTTTATTTCTATTTGAGTAATGAAATTTTAGTGACAATTAACAATGAACAATAAACTAAGAAGGCACAATTTAATTAACGAAATTTAATATGAGCGAAAGATTAGAGTATTCTAATTTCATCAACCTTCAATTCTATTCAATCAATAATACAACTAATATGTTTCTGTGATCTATGGTTATAGCAAGTTTACTAATGACAATTCTATTATCTCTCAAGATATAAAATATTCAGTTTACCTGCGAATTTTCTACATGTCTGTGATAAATTCTACACATAAACCGCATTAAGAACAAAAACCTAATTGCTACACAAACCAATTTGATACTTTCGTTCTAAATTGAAATCTATGTCTATTGTCTAAAGCTATTCCAATTCTCACTTTTCAGATATTGAATTAAAACCAATAATCATGCAACAGATGGCCAATCAATTACAAGCATTAAACATAAGAACAATAGATAACCATAAATTCAAAGATTCATAGAAATTGCATTAAAGACGAATAGAATATCCAGTGACTACATTAAAATACTCTAAATACGAATTTAGTTCCTAATATTAAACTTCATCATCCAATCTAAAATTCAAAAACATAAAAATAAACACAAACGAAATAAACGTGGATTCTTCTCTGTTTCTTTCCCTTTGCCGTCAGAATGCCTCCTCGTTCTTTTCCTTTCAGATCTTCTTTTTATAAAAATCCAAAAACCTACGAATTTCCATGAAAATTTCCAAAAATGCCCTCGTGCCGATATATCGCCCAAGACAGGCGATATATCGCCTGGCGAATTTTCTCGATGAAAACGCGAGCTTCTGATGTCGTTTCTACAAAAACAAAATTTGGAATTCCTTCTTATGCCGATATATCGCCCAAGACAGGCGATATATCGCCTGTACAACATTTCCACATATTGGCCAATATTCGGCTACTAAAACCAACATTTATCCAAATTCTCGAACAAATCAGAATTATAACGACAAACTGCACAAGTTCACCAAACAGATTAAAAAGAAACTTTCTCTTGAGAAAAACAACCAAATCAATCTGAAAATGTTATTAATAAGCGTATATTTTATACGCTTATCACACCCCCAAACTTGACTGATTGCTTGTCCTCAAGCAAACAAAAGAAAGAACAAAGAAACAATCCAAAACTAAAAAAAAAACTATTGGATGACTTAACTTCACAGAAAAATTAAAACTTAGACAAGGGGGATAATTTTTCTCAAAAATTCCAATTCCTCTTCAATCGCTCAACCAATGCTTCAGATCATGTGACTAGAATTTCAACATATCAATAATTTCTCCAAATACTGTCATTCATGCACATACATATTTCATTTAACGAATACCATACAAAACATAATTTTACAAGTATCAACATTCCTTCATACCACAAACCCATCAAAATTCACCATAAGCTTGCTCAATTAACTTGTCTCCACTAATATAAAATTTGTATCAAGTAGATCAAAAGGACTTTTATAGGCTCATAACATTAGGCTTAGGTAAAGGTAGATAAATAGTCATTTAGGCTCGGAATTACCATAAGCATATAAACCTCAAAACTAGCCAACTTTCTCTTCACCACACCAAAAATCACCCTTTTATACAATTAGAGAGAGAGAGAGATTACAACACTTTCATCATTTTCTTATTTTCTTTTTGTATCATTTTTTCTATGCTAATCACTTTTTCTTTTTTTCAAATCACACTCCCCCAAACTTAATATTTTCTATATATATACAATCAAGGAGTGTGACAAAGTGATTTGTTTATTTTTTTCATAATCTCAAAAACTTCTCTCTCTCTCTTCTTTTTTGTACAACCATACTACATTCAAATCATATCAATACCTCACTATTTTCCATTCTACTTTCCCACAATTTATATGCTTATGATAACAAAGGAAGAGGTAAAATAATGAGGTTAGGAAAAATTTAGGCTCAATAGTATAATCAAGAACAAAAACCAAAGCTTTAGGCTCAAAAATGGTAACTAAGGATAAATTTTTATGGGTTAGCTAGAAATTCTCAAACGTTTACAAAGAGAATTGCCTAAATCATCTCTACTCAATACTTCATTTAGCATTTCGTCTCAACAAATCAACTGAGCAAGTTCTAGCTTATTTCAACATCCACCATACATACCAATTCCCACAATACTTATAAAATTATATAATGCAGAGCATAAATTAAATAAAACACATATAATATACAAATGACAATACTCAGATCAATTACCAACAGGTTAAGCACACAGTCTACATATCCAAAGCATCAGTCTAACAACATCAAGGAATTAGCATATATCATCATTGAAGCCCACCTGTCTCAGTCAATCATAGTTTCGTACAGTCATCCAACATTAAAAATAGAAATAAAAAAAAAATCAAAAGAAAAGTAAATAGTCCCCCAAACTGAAAATAAACAGTGCCCTCACTGTTTCATAAAATCCAAAGGACCTGAACTAAAAGAAAAAAATATAAAATAAATAAAATAAAATAACTAGAAAAAAAACCTGACAACCGAACAGTTACTCTTCATCATCTGAATCTGGAGGCGGCTGATATGGCTGGCGCAATTCTGGAGGGCATTGGGGAAAATCATTGAAGCCCGTATAGCGCGCAAAGGCCCCACAAAAATCGGCCATGTAATTCGTTATGTGGAATTGACGATCTCGAATGTCCACCTGACCATGCAACAACAGCTGTTGTTGTCTCTTCAACTCCTCAATATCTTGTTGCATGGTACTATACTGCCTCGAACTAGAGCCTTCGGTAGCTCTAGAAGTAGATGGTTTCCGCCCCTTCCTCTTCGGCCTTGTGGTCTCAGGTTGCTCATCGGTCGGTGGCAAGGACAGCAGAGTCGGATCAACAGGCTCGTATCCCAAACCAGTGGGTCGAGGAACACCCCCATAATTCTCATCTTGATGTAACACCGATTGATGACTAATGATTGGAGATTGTTCACATACTTCATTAATGTTCATTGGGACGCCTTGATCCTTACAGAGACTGGTAATTAATGAAACATGCCCATGACCACCAGATGTGGCCCCTCGCGCTATGTAACTGATACTCTCAGCAATAAGCCGCCCAACATTAATCGACTTGCCCGAACAGATACAATAGAGCAAGTAAAGACGTTCAGTGGTCACCTCCATTTGTTGAGTGGAGGGCATGAGAGTACTGATGACAAACCTGTTCCACAACCGCCCATATGGACTCAAACATGTAGCCCTAATTGATCTTGGAGTAATCATGTCACTCCCCATCTTGTAAGTGGAACCAGGCTTCGTCATTTCCCTTAGAAGCAAATCGTAGTCCTTGTCTGCGGCCCCTGCACGATAATCATCATCCCAAGGATCATTTAGGCCGTAGAACTGGTTTATGACTTGTGGAGAGTAGCAGACCTTCTTACCCCGAACTAATACTGTATGGTCATCCCGCTCAACAAAAGCATTGGCATAAAACTCCCTTACCAAACTAATATTAGCCAAAAGCTTTGGCTCACATAATTGCTTCCAATTCCGATTGATAATCATTTGTGGGAGTATTCCATCCAACTCACTGGGCCTAAAGTGAGACTCTACTATCACTGTTTTATTCTTTACTATCCATTCCTCGAATTTATTTTGCGCAGTGGGATTAACAAAGGTATGGGCAATATTGACATTGGCTCTTTGGACGGTTGACATGGTCTTTGCTTTCTTGGGAGCCATAGAGGAATTGAAGCACAAAAATACAAGGTATAGTCTCTGAATACACTGAGAACCCAAAATCAACTCAAAAACACACTAGAATATCCAAAATAGTCCAAAACCGTTCACTGAGTAATTTTGTCGAAAACCTAGTGTGAGATCAAGAAAATGTGGCCAACAAAACTCAATGAACCCCCAATCTGTCCCAACTGTATAAAATATGCTCCCTCAATGATAAAAACAGTAAACAAAAGCCAATTTCCCAATAGATTCTCAACAATTCGTCCAATGCCCAAAACAAATTTAAGTTCTCCAAATTTCTCAATAAAACATCAAACACACCAAACTGAACAATGTACCTTGGAAATCTTGGAGAATGATGATGATAATGTGGGAAATCACAGAAATATTCGGCCCCTTGAGTGCTTGATGAAGGTGATGCTTGAGAGAGAGGGTTTGTAGAGAGGAAAATTTGGGAGAAATAGGAATATTGGAAAGGGAGTTTCGGTTCTGGAATGCAGGAGGCGAATTGGGGTTTATGCTGATATAAACTGAACTAAATGGGTCATGTGCTCCCCACGTGACTCTTTTTATTTTCAAAAAACGCAACCAGGCGATATATCGCCTATAAGTGGCGATAAATCGCCACAAGCTGTATGTGAACCACGCCTCTGACTTGCATGCCGATACTTCGCCTCCACTACCCCCGATGTATCCCAGTTAAGCCGATATATCGCCTAAATTAGGCGATATATCGCCTCTTGCAATATACTCAAACGTCGTCTCTGACTTGTATGGCGATATTTCGCCACCTGCACCGCCGATATGTCGCCTCCCATTTTGCTGTAGCCGATATATCGCCATTGATAGGCGATATATCTCTTGGGACCGAAAAAAATTCCAACTTTTTAAACCAAAAATCCCCTCCAAATCAGTTGTTCAGGCGATATATCTCCTGGTGTAGGCGATATATCGCCTAAACACTGTTCAAATTATCAACTTTTTTCAACTTTTTTTTTTTTTTTTTTTTCACGTTTTTCACGGTTCTACTACACTAAAAAAAAAATTAAAAATAATAATGTCAAACGAAAACGAAAATAAATTACAAAATAATGAGGTGCCTCTCAAAAGCGCTGTCGTTAACGTCATTTAGCCGGACGCTGCTTTCCTTTCCTTCACGAATCCACTAGAGTAATATTGACCTTCGTCTCAATTTCGCCTCCATAGTAATGCTTCACCCGCTGTCCATTAACTTTAAACGGCGAAGAATCACCTTGTTGAATCTCCAAAGCCCCATATGGAAAAACTTTTGTAACATTGAATGGCCCCGACCATCGAGACTTTAATTTTCCCGGAAATAACTTGAGACGGGAATTGAATAGCAGCACCTTATCGCCCACTTGAAAAGTCCGATTGACAATATTATTGTCATGCCATTTCTTTGTCTTCTCTTTGTAGATTCTTGCATTCTCGTAGGAATCATGACGCAATTCATCTAACTCATTCAGTTGAGCTAGCCTTAATGCTTTCGAAGCGGCCGGATTGAAATTCAACTTCTTTAACGCCCACTGTGCCCTATGCTCCAATTCAAATGGCAAGTGACAAGCTTTACCATATACAAGACGGTAAGGAGAGGTACCAATTGGTGTTTTAAAAGCTGTCCGATAAGCCCATAACGCATCATCAAGCTTATTCGACCAATCCTTTCTATTAACTTGCACCGTCTTCTCTAAAATCAGCTTAATCTCCCGATTTGACACTTCCGCTTGCCCATTTGATTGCGGATGATATCCCAATGCCATCTTGTGTTTAATCCCATACTTCTCCATTAAGGAATCAAAAATCTTATTGGCGAAATGAGTCCCTTCATCACTTATAATCGCTCGAGGTGTGCCAAAACGAGAGAAAATATTCTTTTTCAAAAACTTGACTACCACCTGAGCATCATTAGTTGAAGTAGCAACTGCTTCAACCCACTTACTTACATAATCCACCGCCAATAAAATATACAAATTACCGAACGACGGTGGATAGGGTCCCATAAAGTCAATACCCCAAACATCGAATAATTCAACCTCCAATATATTAGTGAGAGGCATTTCATGACGTCTTGAGATATTACCTACCCTTTGACAACGATCACACCGTTTCACATAGTCATAACTGTCTTTATACAGAGTAGGCCAATAGAATCCACATTCAAGGACCTTTGCAGCAGTCCTTGCTCCCCCAAAGTGTCCACCAGTCGGCGATGCATGGAAATGAAACAAGATGTCCTTCATTTCTCTTTCCGGCACACATCTTCTGATAATCAAATCTGGACCTTGTTTAAATAAAAAAGGATCATCCCAGTAGTAGTTTTTCACATCATGATAAAACTTTTTCAGTCTCTGCCCAACAAATTCCAGTGGCACTACGTTGGCTGCCAAATAATTCACATAATCCGCAAACCATGGCACAAACTCATCCTCCACTGCAAATAATTGCTCATCTGGGAAACTCTCATTAATCTCTCCTGGAGCAAGTTCTGACTTATCCCCCAACTCAAGTCTTGATAAGTGATCCGCCACCAAATTCTCTGTACCCTTCTTATCCCGAACCTCCATATCAAATTCTTGTAAAAGAAGCACCCAACGAATAAGTCTGGGTTTAGCATCTTTCTTAGCAATAAGATGCCTGATTGCGGAATGATCAGTATACACAATAACTTTGTTCCCCATCAAATACGGCCTGAATTTGTCGAATGCATAGACAATGGCAAGAAGCTCCTTCTCAGTTGTGGCATAATTCAACTGAGCGCCATTTAGTGTTCTGCTGGCATAATAAATAGTCCGAAATACTTTGTCAACACGCTGCCCCAGAACCGCACCCACTGCAAAATCACTTGCGTCGCACATTAACTCAAAGGGCTGGTCCCAATCCGGTGAAATTACTATAGGTGCCGACACCAACTTCTGTTTCAGTATCCTGAAAGCTTCAAGACACTTCTCATCAAACTCAAATGGCACCCCATTCATCAACAATGCCGAGAGTGGCTTAGAAATCCTGGAGAAGTCCTTTATAAATCTTCTGTAAAACCCCGCATGACCAAGGAAACTTCTCACTCCCTTAACTGAAACTGGAGGCGGCAAATTCTCAATAGTAGCAATCTTAGCCCTATCAACCTCAATACCGTTCTTAGACACCTTGTGCCCAAGTACTATGCCTTCATTTACCATGAAATGACATTTTTCCCAATTCAAGACTAGATTCGCCTCTTCACATCTTCTCAGCACAGCCTCCAAATTCGTCAAACAATTATCAAAAGAAGACCCCATCACAGAGAAATCATCCATAAAGATCTCAATGCTCCGTTCCACCATATCAGAGAAGATAGCCATCATACACCGTTGAAAAGTGGCAGGGGCATTGCACAGACCAAACGGCATACGACGGAATGCAAAAGTACCATATGGGCAGGTGAAGGTCGTCTTTTCTTGATCCTCAGGAGCAATGGCTATTTGATGGTACCCTGAATAGCCATCCAGAAAACAGTAATACTGGTGTCCAGCCAATCTATCTAACATCTGATCAAGGAACGGCAGTGGAAAGTGATCTTTTCTGGTTGCTTTATTCAGTTTACGATAATCTATACAAATCCTCCAACCAGTTACAGTACGCGTCGGGATAAGTTCGTTATTGTCGTTTTTCACCACTGTAATCCCTCCTTTCTTAGGGACTACCTGAACTGGACTCACCCAACTACTGTCTGAAATAGGATAGATCACCCCAACATCTAACCACTTCAAGATCTCCTTCCTTACCACCTCTTTCATTGCTGGATTTAATCGACGTTGTGCTTCAATAGAGGGCTTACTGTCATCTTCCATCACGATCTTGTGCATAACTGTGGATGGACTTATCCCCTGAATATCTGCCAACGTCCATCCAATTGCCAACTTATGAGTTCTCAACACCCTTAACAATTTTTCCATCTCCTCATTAGAAAGAGAAGAAGACACAATAACTGGTAAAGTTTCCTTCTCACCCAGGAAAACATAGCGAAGATGTGCAGGCAATGATTTCAATTCTAGCTCTGGAGGTTTCTGAACTGATGGTAATGGTCTCTCAGGTCCTTGGCCCAAATCTTCATATTTTCGATTATAAATTGGCCCTTTAGAATTCAACCACTGTACACACTCTTGGACCTCACTGTCTGACTCAGCATCTATATCCCCAATTGTCAAGCTCTTCTGAAGTGAATCCTCTGTAAGATTAATTTCAGCCACCGCTTTCTCTACCAGGTCAACTCTGAAACAGTTGTCATTGACATTTGCAAACTTTAAGGCCTTAAACACGTTGAATACCACTTCTTCGCCCTGAACTCGCAGTGTCAACTCACCTTTCTGAACATCAATCAAAGCCTGCCCCGTAGCTAAAAATGGCCTGCCCAAAATGATTGGTACATCCATATCCTCCTCCATATCCAGAACTATGAAATCTGCCGGAAAAATGAACTTTTCCACCTTCACAAGAACATCCTCTATGATTCCTCTGGGGTGTTTCACTGATCGATCTGCTAATTGTAGAGTGATTGCTGTAGGACTAGCCTCCCCCAAACCAAGTCTTCTGAATACAGACAAAGGCATCAGATTTATACTCGCTCCCAAATCACACAAAGCATGCTTACATTCAAATTTCCCAATTGTACACGGTATAGTAAAGCTCCCCGGATCTCTCAACTTTTGGGGCAACTTCCTCTGCAATATCGCACTGCACTCTTCAGTGAGCGCCACCGTCTCATACTCCTCCATCTTTCTTTTCTTTGACAGAATCTCTTTCATAAATTTGACATAACTAGGCATCTGCTCTAATGCCTCAGCAAATGGAATATTGATGTGCAGCTTTTTGAATACCTCTAAAAACTTAGAAAACTGTTTATCAAGTGTAGTTTTTCTAAGCCTCTGAGGATATGGAACTTGAACTGGCTGACTATCAACAACGGGAGGACACTTGTTTGATCCCTGGTGGTCTTCAGTAACCCCATTTGCTTTAGTATCTGATTTCTCACCCAACTCTTCATTCCGAACCACTGAATTTTGTACACTGGGCTGCTCCACTTGCTTACCATTCCTCAACGAATTGCTTGACAGTTCTCTTTAGGATTTACCACAGTATTACTAGGCAAATTCCCTTGCGGTCTGTTATTAAGCATGTTGGCCAACTGACCCACTTGTGTCTCAAGGTTTCGAATAGAGGATCTGGTCTCAGTCATGAATTGAGTCTGAGTATTAGTGAGGGTCAACAAGGCTGCTTGCAACTCATTAGTCTTTTCTGGTTGATCTTGCGGTCTAGGCTGGTGTGATGATGAGGCTTGATTCATAGGCTGTTGTGGCATGTGCTGCTGGTATGGCCCTTGAAACTGTGACTGTTGGCCCTGATTATTTCTCCATGAGAAATTTGGGTGATTTCTCCACCCAGGATTATAAGTATTGGAGAACGGATTCTGATAAGGCCTCTGAAAATTACCAACTGCCTGTACCTGAGCCTGATTAACTGGCATATTACCACACATGTTGGCCGCTGTACACTGTTCATATAAATGAGGCCCTCCACATATTTCACACCCTGATTGCATCTGTATAGCCTGGGCTTGAGCTGAGATCTTGTTTTGTTGCAACTGCTTTGTCAATGAAGCAACCTGAGCAGTTAAAGCAGTTATAGCATCTAATTCATGTACCCCGACTACTTTTCTCTGTGAAGTGTCTCGTTCGGCAGGCCACTGATAATTGTTCATAGCCATCTCCTCTAACAATTCATATGCCTCATCAGCCCCTTTACTCATGAAAGCACCGCCTGCTGCTGCATCTATTATAGTGCGAGTAGTACCGCAAAGCCCATTATAAAAATTGTGGACTAACATCCACTTCTCTATACCGTGATGAGGGCATTTTCTGAGCAGGTCTTTGAATCTTTCCCATGCATCGTACAATGACTCTCCCTCATTCTGATAGAAGTTATTGATTTCTCCCCTCAACTTCGCAGCTTTTGCAGGAGGAAAGAACTTTGAGAGAAACTTCTGAGATAGTTCCTCCCATGTGTTGATTGAGTTGGCCTGTAGAGAAATAAGCCAACTTTTTGCCCTGTCCCTTAGTGAAAAAGGGAACAATCTCAACCTTATTGCATCATCGCTCACCCCATTAAACTTAAACGTTGCACATAGCTCAAGGAAATTCACTATGTGCAAGTTAGGATCCTCATTGGGGAGACCACCAAACTGAACAGAAGTCTGGACCATTTGTATCATCGCCGGCTTAATCTCAAAGTTATTGGCAGTAATAGTAGGCGGCCTAATGCACGAGTGTACTCCTGTGACAGCGGGGAGCACATAGTCTCTTAATGCTCGCACATTTTGGTCCTGAGCGATATGATTCTGACCATCATTGTTGTTAACCCCGTCTCTTTGGTTGGCAGCCATTGATACTTCCAACCTCTTTTTCCTTCTGTTTTGTCTGCAGGATCTTTCGATTTCAGGATTAACAGGAACAAGATTTGCAGATCCTTCACGTCGCATACAAAAGATTTACCTATTAAAACAGAATGCGACAACTTGGATTAGTTCAAATAATAAAAACAGCCAAATTAGAATAAAAATTAACTATTTTGATATTAATAGAATATCAATTCCCCGGCAACGGCGCCAAAAACTTGTTGCGAATTTTTACTACTGCGCAAGTATACGCAATCGAAATAACAAGTAATAGTAGTGGAAATAGATTATCGTTCCGTCAGGGAATTGATCTACTAATTACCAATAGCAAACTTTTATTTCTATTTGACTAATGAAATTTTAGTGACAATTAACAATGAACAATAAACTAAGAAGGCACAATTTAATTAACGAAATTTAATATGAGCGAAAGATTAGAGTATTCTAATTTCATCAACCTTCAATTCTATTCAATCAATAATACAACTAATATGTTTCTGTGATCTATGGTTATAGCAAGTTTACTAATGACAATTCTATTCTCTCTCAAGATATAAAATATTCAGTTTACCTGCGAATTTTCTACATGTCTGTGATAAATTCTACACATAAACCGCATTAAGAACAAAAACCTAATTGCTACACAAACCAATTTGATACTTTCGTTCTAAATTGAAATCTATGTCTATTGTCTAAAGCTATTCCAATTCTCACTTTTCAGATATTGAATTAAAACCAATAATCATGCAACAGATGACCAATCAATTACAAGCATTAAACATAAGAACAATAGATAACCATAAATTCAAAGATTCATAGAAATTGCATTAAAGACGAATAGAATATCCAGTGACTACATTAAAATACTCTAAATACGAATTTAGTTCATAATATTAAACTTCATCATCCAATCTAAAATTCAAAAACATAAAAATAAGCACAAACGAAATAAACGTGGATTCTTCTCTGTTTCTTTCCCATTGCCGTCAGAATGCCTCCTCGTTCTTTTCCTTTCAGATCTTCTTTTTATAAAAATCCAAAAACCTACGAATTTCCATGAAAATTTCCAAAAATGCCCTTGTGCCGATATATCGCCCAAGACAGACGATATATCGCCTGGCGAATTTTCTCGATGAAAACGCGAGTTTCTGATGTCGTTTCTACAAAAACAAAATTTGGAATTCCTTCTTATGCCGATATATCGCCCAAGACAGGCGATATATCGCCTGTACAACATTTCCACATATTGGCCAATATTCGGCTACTAAAACCAACATTTATCCAAATTCTCGAACAAATCAGAATTATAACGACAAACTGCACAAGTTCACCAAACAGATTAAAAAGAAACTTTCTCTTGAGAAAAACAACCAAATCAATCTGAAAATGTTATTAATAAGCGTATATTTTATACGCTTATCACTAGTCATCAACATAACCTTCCTCACGACTCTAGAGTCGAAACTATGGACAACGTCCCTTAGCCATGTGACAAACAGTCACCGGGGTTCTATACCTTGGCTATAGTCATCTGGTTGTAAACCAGGCAAGCGCTTATAGTTCTCATTGACCTTCCGGTCGGTCTAGCATTAATACCCCATATGAGTCATTCAATGCCAACCTTGATTAGATCCAATCTTTAATCGGCCCAGCGCTCACAACGCACTGCCATTTCTGACCCTTGGGTCGGTAAAACACGACCAGTGCTCAGCCCGTGGTGAACTTAACTAATAAGTCACAGCTTCACAGACGGACCTGACACCATTGTCGATTCTGACTAATAAGTCAGCGCCATACACAAGCAAGCCATGCCACCAAACATATATCACATGTCCAATGTCCATAAACAAAGTGTTTAGCATGCTTACTAATAGATACCAGTACAATTAGGACCATGCACAACCACAGAGGCTCAAGCTCTGAACAATGTCATACCCAGTATATAAAGCATGTCCTAATCACATGTTTCTTATGCATCATGTGCAACATATTCAACAATCTAACATGCACCAACAACGGCCATGCATGTCACGTTTAATAGCCAACCAACATGCATCAAGAATAGCCATGCGCGCCATACATAATAACCAACCGTCAAGCAGCAATAATAACCACCCGTGTCATACTCATTAATCATCCAACATGCATCATAATAACCATGCATGTCTCATATACACAGGGTGCAGTTTTTCTTACCTCCGGTTCGAGTGAGAGTTAGAACAAGAACGACCCCTGAGAACGATCGATCCTTAATCCTTTAACGGTCACCTAGTCATAACCAAAACAACCTCCAATTAATGAAAATCACCAAAGATAGGGTCTTAACCTAAACCCCACTCTCGGGACCTCGAAACATGCCCACATAGTGAGTAGATTCGATCCCGGGCCTTAAAGATTGGAACCCCAAGTCAAAAACCCTTAAAAACACCCAAAACAGGGTTCTGAAGAAACAGGGTAGCGCTACAGCGCTGCCCTTCTAGCGCCCCATCGCTCAAGGCAGAACCACAAACCGCCCAGCCACCCTGTAGGTAGCGCTGTAGCGCCCTACACTGGGCGCTGTAGCGCTACCTTCAGCCAGCCAATTCCCAGATTTTTCCTTCTTCGATTCTACCATTTCTAACCCAATCCAAAAGCTTCCAAACATCAAATTAACTCCCAAATGAACCCAAATACCATCTCCACATGTCCTAAGGACCACAACCCCAAGAACCCTAGCCAAAACTCCAACCAATTCCCAAGTTTCCAACCCAAAAACCAGCTGAAACTTAACTTATAAAACAGAGTAAAACCAAGAGTTCTAGTGGCTAGAAACTCACCTTAATCTTGGCAACACACCCTCTTCAATGGTGGAGCACAACCCTAGCTTGACTAAGCTTGGTTCCTTGGCTCGATTCCTCAAACTGAGCTCGAAAATCCAAAGAGAAAAGAGGAAGAAAATCTATCGGGAGTGAAGGAGGAGAGGCTCTGTTTTTGTTACTCTTCTACAGCCTCAATGGCTGATATATATCTCTTAAGGTAAAAAGACCTAAATACCCTTAGGTCTAAAATAAAACCTTAATAGCCACCAAGGGCAAAACCGTCCTTTCGCACCTATTTCATTAATCACATTTAACACCCTCCAATTCCCGCTATTCTCAATAACCTCAAACACCAATAATCCATATCCCATTACCCTTTAATTCCCGGTAATGCTCTAATCATTAAATTCACCCCGAGACTCACCCCGAGCCCCGAACTTATACCTGTTATGACTAGACCAAACTCTCGCATCTCACGATCGTCTCATGTCGACTAGCTCGAACCAATCCACCTTATAATGTGGCTATATTAATTAATCACAATCATGCACCCAAATTATGCAATTACGCCCACAGCGACCAAATTACCAGAATACCCTCACAATAATAAATTCTCCCATATGCATGCATCCACCATCATATAATAATATAATTCACGTAAACATGCATATAATCATTAAATATTATAATAAATCAATTATGGCCCTCCCGGCCTCCTAATCAAGGTCCTAAACCTTATTAGGAAATTTGGGGCATTACAGTAATGAAGTGGAAAAGGGACTATAGGAGCAAGAGAAGATTCATACTCTACAGTTTGAGGAACTTGAGGAGAAGAGGTACTTGTATGCTCACAAAAAGGATCAATATGAATAAGATCTGATTTGGTCAAGTTGTGAGTAGTACCAGGAATAGAAAAGAAGGGTATATGCTCAAGAAAAACAACATGGCGAGATACATATAATTTTTGAGAAGTTGGATCAAAACAACAATATCCTTTTTGGCCATCACCATAACCAAGGAACACACAAAGTGCAGAGCGTGATGACAGTTTTGTACACTCTACACTAGGAGGAAGAACAAAGCAAGTAGAACCAAACTCTCAAAGAAGAATAATCAGGAATATGTCCATATAATTTTTCAAAAGGAGACAAATCTGAAGTGATTGAAGATGGAATCTTATTAATAAGGTTGACTGCAGTGATAACTGCTTCTCCCCAAAACTTACTAGGCATAGACGAGGACAACAAAAGAGAACGAGCAGTTTCAATAATGTGTATATGTTTTCTTTCAGCAACACCATTTTGTTCAGAGGTATCTGTACAAGAAGTTTGATACACAGTTCCATCTAAAGCAAGCAAATCACATAATTTATTCTAAGTATATTCACCACCTTGATCACATCTAAAACATTTAATAACAGCAACATGTTAAGTTTTTACATAAGCTCGAAAACGATCATAAATATCATGGAAATCAAAACGACGTTTCTTTAGAGAAACCCAACAAAATAGAGTGTAATTATCAACAAAAGAGACATAATATCTAGACCCTCCTTTTGTAGCAATGAGAGAGGGTCCCCACACATCAGAATGAACTAAGTCAAAAGGTGCAACAGAGAATGAAGTACTTTTACTGAAAGGTAAAGCTAAAAATTTAGCAAGTTTACAACCACTACAATCAGAAATATCATGAACTTGCAAATTTCCTAAGGTTCTCGTAGAAGCTAAGAATCTTAAACGGGAAGCTGAAACATGACCAAGGCGAGAGTGCCATAAATAAAGACTAGACGATGAGGGGGACAAACGAAAAGAAGACAAGTCAACACTAGGAGCTGCAAATACTGGTAATCTCAGCTCATCCAAAACATATAAACCCCCCCCCCCCCCCCCGCCTACGACCGATCCCAATCAACTTCTGAGACTGCGGATCCTGCACATGACAAGAAGTAGAAGAAAATGACACTGAGTAGCTAGAATCACACAATTGACCAACATATACAAGGTTTAGTGAAAGTTTAGGAATATGGTAAACGTTATGAAGTGATAAATGAGGACTGACAACAGAATCAACACCTGCTAATGGCATAGGAGTACCATCAGCAGTCATGACAGGGACAGATGATGCAGGACACAAAGAAACAAAAGATTTTGAATGTGGAGACATATGGTGCGAGGCTCCATAATCTAAAATCCATGCAGAGGAGGTCATACCTGAAGTGCTAGTAGGGGCTGACCTAACGAAGAAATTGCAGACATGGCATGTAGCTACATGATAAGAAACTTCTGAAATTGTTCTGAGAGGGAAGCAAGAGCAGGATTGGAAGATGAGGCCCCAAAATCATCTAAGTCAGATGGAGGTACATTAGTAGCGACATTAAATTGTAGAGGACTGTATGGTCGAGATTGTGGGTGGTTGCCAAAGTGTGGTTGGCTACTATAATGAGACGATTGATTACTGAATTGTGGTTGGTTAGCATGATGAGGTGGTCTGAACTGATTTCTCTATTGCTGTGGTGCACGATTCACTAGTTTAGGACACTGAGCCTTCCAGTGACCCTTTTGCTTACAAAAACTACATTCATCAACCCCAACATTTGTGTGAGGTTTATTCTCATGGTGAGCAAAAGGTCTAAGAGGAACTGCCAAAACAGAAGGACTAGGTACAGGGAGGATGTATTTTCCTGCTTGAGACTTGAGACGAATTTCATCAGCCAGCAACTCACTGACTACATAATCAACCAAAGGAAGTGGAGTACGATGCAAAATATAGCCACGCAGCCCCTCAAAGTCATCACGAAGTGCCATTAAAAATTGAACCAGACGTTGCTCCTCTCTACGAGCAATGTAAGGTGCAAAAGCTCGTAGTTCTTCAGATTTGGTAAGAGCTAATTGATCCCAAAGATCTATCATAACTGAATAGAACTCTTGAATACTCATATCTTTCTGTTCAATAGCTCTAATATCTGGTTCTAACTGATATTGTTTTGCAAAGTTAGACTGTGTATACAATCTTGCAAGATGATTCCAAATTTCTTTTGTTGTTTCATACTTAGCGAATTGGGTACCTATTGAGTGTTCCAGAGAGTTGTTTATCCAAGTGATAATTTTTGAATTATTCACTTCCCAATTTTCTAGCAAAGTTGCATAATCTGCTTTGTCATTTGTAGGTTTAATCACAATTCCAAAAACATATGCCCACATCTTTTTCCCTTTCAAATTTTTTTTCATCACATAGTTTCAATAAGAGTAATTCTTTCCATCTAACCTCACGCCAATTGACTGAAGGGAATCATCTCTATTACTAGCCATTATAGACACAAAACAAACTTCCAACATCCAACTCTATCGAAAAATTCCCAGATTTTACAATCTGACGAAACCCTAAAATTGTAGACGAACACAAAAAATCACATACCAGGTTGTTGCAATGGTGCTCCGACCCAAATCACTGCAATGTGAAGAAGACCCAAGCTGCTAGAGAGCTATGGTTACCCTTAGGAAATTCAACTCTATAAACCATTATCTGATACCATGATAATTATGCAAAATATTACACAATCTATAGAACTCAAAATAGAAATAAAAAAGACAAAAAGATGAAGAGAGAAAGAGTATATTGTAAAAGAAAAGCAAAAATGTTCTTATACAAAAAATAATCAGCAAAGCCTTATAAAAAACAAAATATAATAAAATAACATAAAAGACTAAAATAACCTTAAGATAACAACTACTTGATTGGACTACATATACATACATTGCTCTTTGGACTTCTCAAGCAAAATATAATTTTAATATTACAACATTTTGGTTTAGTTTTTATTTTAGGGAATTAGCACTATTACTCCTGAGGTAGTTAAAAATTCTCAATCTGGTCGCAATCAAATCCTCAAATCATGAAATAGTAGCAATTGAACCCAAATTATTAATTTCTGTTTAAACTTTAACAAAAGTGGCCCATGTGAGAGGCACATGAAGAATTTTGAGGACAAAATTGTATATATATATATATATATATTTTAAATTACCACTTCTCTCGTTTAATCTTCTAAATAACTTCACCTTCTTCCTCCATAGATGAAAACTTTATAAAAAAAATATCATGAAAAATCTGTCCAAAATCATCGTAAATTCTAAGAATCGAACCCACACAAAAAGATTTGTGATTTGAACTTGAATTACATATATCCAATTTCCCGAGTGTTAGAGAAAAATATCTCATATGAAAAGTGTGTAGGTATATTCAACAATTTATAAAAGTGAATTACTCCACTCATAACTAATTGATTTTGAGATGAAACCCCGTACTTCTTACTATGCATATCATTCTACTTCTACACCACTTTTTACATTCTAACACCGAGAAATAGCCACAACTTCGAACCTCTCCTTTTGAAGGAACATAGCCAACCGACCATTGACTCGAGAAACACCACCCCATTCAAGAACATAACCATTTCGTCTTTTATGATGACCAAGAGTTTAAATCATTTCTAATATGTGAAATAGCACCATTTCGTCTTTTCTGCCCATATAACTTTAAATAAGTGGCTGCAGTTCAAAAATACAAAAAAAAAAAAAAGAGAGAGAGAGAAGAATCTCCACCACAATATCAATTTTTCAAAAGGCAACAAAACATTATTTGAGTTCTATTATCAAATTTTATGATGATTTTGGACAGCTTTTTCATAAAAAAAAATTTATGGAGCTTTCATCTATGAAGGAAGAACCTGAAGTTGAGAAGATTAAAAAGACAGGTTTTGTCCTCAAATTCTTCATGTGCCTCTCACATGGGCCACTTCTGTTACAGTTTAAAATGAAGTTAATAATTTGGATCTAATTGCTACTATTTCATGAATTTGAGAATCTCATTTTGCCAAAATATAAAATCTCAAGAACCAAGTTGAGAATTCTCAACCAACTCAAGGGCAATGGTGCTAAAAAGCTTTTTATTTTATAATTTTTTATAGGAGAATAACGGTATCCATTTTCTAGTTTTGCCAAATTGAAAAAGTCGTTTTTTATTCTTTCAAAAGTTCAGGATGTGATGATAGCATAAAATAATAACATATCATATCAAAATGAACTTGAGATTATTTTTTCAGATATTAAAATTTTATTGTCTATTTTTCCGGGGGCATCTTTGTTACATGTTAGCCGAAAATTTAATAATTTGGCCCATGAATTGGCAAAGCATGCCTTTAGGCTAGACAATGAGTTTTGCTGGTTGGAGGAACCCCTCTAATTTGTACTATTTTTCCGTCACATTCTAATTAGTAATAAACTTTAATCCCAACAAAAAAATAGTTCAGGATGAGATCATGCCTTCAGATTCTATTTATAAGTATATCTAACTCTAAGTTAAAATTTAATTAGAAATAAATACTAAATGACAAAAGTATTATTGTCAAATTCCAAATCTTAAACATATTAAAATGGAAAGTAGAAAAAAATTTGTATATATATATTTTTTTGTTTAAATTAATATAATAATAAATAAGTGTTTTTATAATTCTTATTTAAGTTTTATTTTGATTCCATACAAGTTTATACCAATGATATATATGTATTTTAATTTAATCAGGGTAGGTGTTAATTATTCGCTCGTCATCTAGTAAAAACTCAATAGCTGAATTCTTCTTTTGGTTGTTGAACTATAAGCAAAATAATCATTAGTTAACCATAGATTAAAACTTTTGAAAAATGTGTACCTCAAAGGAAAAAATAAAAGACCTTTTGAATTGGTTTTCGTTATTGAATAGAATGAGCAAGTAATTGCTTTGGTTCTGATCGAACCCAAAGAACCTGAAATCGTTACTCATTTTTTTTTTATTTTCTAGTAAAACGTCTCTCTTTGATCAAGTCCTTCAAAAGTCCAAATCCTGTTTTAGCTTCTAAGACTATCTCGAACCATATCACCAAATTTAATTAGGAAATTTTATATTATATGCATGATAAGTTAGTGAATCTTTTTAATATACCAATATAAGTTATCATTCAAATATATGACAATTTCAATTTTGTAGACAAAAATATCCTTAACATTCAAACACTCATTTTCTTTCTCAATCCAAACTCTCTCTCTAACATATCTCATTCTATCACTTTCTCATTCTCTCTCATGCTAATCTTGTAGATCTCGAAAAAATACTAAAATTAAAAAAAAAAATCATCCAAAACAGACATTTGAGTGAAAAAAATATAAACTTCCAAAGTTTTCATCAAATTCTATATTAGAGTATTGATTTCGCATCGAAATTGCATAGAAAAAGCATCGCTTTAGCCAAAATCAAGTTTTCATGATTACATCGCAACAACATCGAAATATAATCGATTTTGCATCGAAACACAATCGATATTGCATCGAAAAAATATTGTTTTGGCCAAAAAAACAAGTTTTTATGATTACAACAAAAGAGCATCGAAACACTATCGATTTTGCATCGAAAAAACATCGTTTTGGCCAAAAATCAAGTTTTCATGATTGCATCGTAACAGCATCGATGCACAATCGATTTTGCATCGAAACACCATCGATTTTGTATCGAAAGAGCATCGTTTTGGCAAAAAACAAGTTTTCATGTTTGTATCGCAAAGAACATCGAAACATCATCGATTTTGCATCGAAACACCATTGTTTTTGCAAAAAATAAGTTTTATTATTGCATCACAAGAGCATCGAAATTGTATCGATTTTGCATCGAAAAAGCATGGTTTTAATGCAATTTAGATGCTTTTTCTATTGTGTTTCGATGTAATTTCGATGCAAAATCAATGGTATTTCGATGCAAAATCGATAGTGTTTCGATGCTATTGTGATGCAATCATAAAAACTTATTTTTTTTTGGGAAAAATGATGACTTTTCGATGCAAAATCGATGGTATCGATGATGCCATTTCGATGCAAAATTGATGGTATTTCGATGCAAAATCGATGGTGTTTCGATGCTCTTGTGATGCAATCGTAAAAACTTATTTTTTGGCCAAAACGATGAATTTTCGATGCAAAATCGATGGTGTTTCGATGCCAAATCGATGGTATTTCGATGCAAAATCAATGGTGTATCGATGATGTAATTTCGATGCAAAATCGATGGTATTTCGATGCAAAATCGATAGTGTTTCGATGCTCATATGATGCAATCATAAAAACTTGTTTTTTGGCCAAAACGATGACTTTTCGATGCAAAATCGATGGTGCATCGATGATGTTTCAATTCAATCATGAAAACTTGATTTTGTCCAAAACGATACTTTTTCGATGCAATTTCGATGCTCTGCACTGAAATTTGACGAAAGCTTTGGAGGTTCATATTTTTTCACTCAATTGTCAGTTTCAGATGATTTCTTTTTTAATTTTGGTATTTTTTCAAAATCTATAAGATTAGAATGTTAGAGAGAGTGAGAGAATAAGATATATTAGAGAAAGAAAGTTTGGATTGAGAGAAAAAATGAATATATGACTATTAAGGGTATTTTTATCTAAAAAATTAAAATTATTATATATTTGAGATGATAATTTATATTAACATGTTAAAAGATTTTACTAAATTATCATTGACACATGTAAAATTAGTGAGACCCACAGTAGGACTAAGTCACAGAAAAAGCCAGATAATTAATATTCAACTAAAGAAAACTGCGAGCTCTTTATTATACAAGTCAACCTAATTTATTAGTCTCTTGTTTCTTAGAAATTTCCATCAAACCAATGAATAGTACTTCCCATATTTACGTTGAGAAGAAGAAAAGTAGTAGCAGAACATATTTGCTTTATTTTCAGAATCATCATCAAAACTCGATTCCCATCTTCATGAGAGCTCAACAAGGTTCTAGCAGCACACCATGGACCTTCTCTTGAAACCCCTTGTCCTTATCATCTTCTTGGTAGTCTGGTCCAATACTTTCCATTCATATCAGGGCCAACAATTACAAGAAGAAGATGATGATAAATTCGCAGCCTGCAGTGTTCCGTACGAGTGCAGCGGCCACATAAAAGAGCTTTATTTCCCGTTCTGGGGAGCCAACCGACCCAGCTACTGTGGCTACCCGGACTTCAAAGTTTCCTGTGACCCCCAAAACCGCTCTGTTTTCAAACTCAATGATATCGAGTACATCATATACAATATCAGTCACATGGCAGTAACAGCGGCGAGATTGGATCTGTTGGAGGGTCCTTGTTCTGGGAAAGTTAACTTTGCGAACGGCAGTTGGACTTTCCAATTATACGATGTTCCCATTTATTTCCCTCCAGAGATAGAAAATGTCACTTTGTTCTATGGTTGCCAAAATTCAGATAATTTGGAATGGTTCGGGGAGAACAAGTTTTCGTGCCCCGATCAAATTAGCGGGAGTAAAACTGTTTATTATGCGAACGATTCTTTGCTGGAAACTGTGAAGCCCGAACCCGGGGCGTCGGAGTGGGAGTCGTGTAAAATCTCTGGAGTTCTCGTGTACAAGGACGCTCTTAATGAAAGCCCGGCAAGCCTTGCCGGAGATGCAGGGCAGAGATTTGGTGATGCTTGGAAGAAAGGCTTTGAAGTAGTTTTTCCTGAACCCACCTTATGTAAAGGATGCATGGATTCTGACGGCAGATGTGGCTTCGACAAAAATGATAGTCAGAATTTTAGGTGCTTTTGTCCAAGGGGCTATAAACAACAAGCATCGTATTGTGAAAGTCCTGGTAAATCATACTCTTTCTTTTCTTTTTTAAATAATATATTAAGTTATGTGCTCGACAATAGGTCGAATCAAGATCCCTTATAAGATTAGTATGTATATATTAAGTTATGAATATTGGCAGGATACATTATCAGACCCAATAATATGATATTGGATCTTGATTCGTTAGAGTTCATAGCTGCTAATTGTTTAGTGATGCACACGAGGCGGAGAATTGGTGGGGAGTGCTCCCCCGTCTCCGTCTTATTTATATTTTTAATCACCGTCCCCGCTCTATTCTTGTTTATTCCCCGTCGGGGGCGGGGTGTGAAATCCCCTATTGGGGCAGGAAATCCCCACGGGAATCCATTTATTTTTAAAAAAAATTAAAATTAAAATTTTATAATAAAAATATTAAATTATATATAAATTAAAATATTGCACAATATTTATTATTTAAAATATAAACACTAGCCTAAATAAAATTTAAAATATTTAAAAAAAGTTATTACTATTCTACACTAACAAATAAAGAAAGATATAAAATACATATAAAATATTACAAAAATATATAAAATTTTAAACGGGCCCTGTCGGGGCGGGGAGTGATGTCTCCGCCCCCGCTCCATTTAACATTCGGGGATTAAAAATCATCTTCGCCTCGTTCTTCATTTAGATGGGGATTCCCCGCTCCATTAGGAGCGGGTCCCCACGAGGCCCGTCCCCATGGGGAAAATAAATCTATCGGCTAATTTAGTTAATTTGCGTGCTTAGTTTCATCAAAACCTTTATCTGTGATAATCCTAATCAACTTAATACCAATCGACTATGTTGTTCTTATGCAATGCCACATATATGATTGCATCACCATTAGGAAATGTAAATTATATATATATTTTTTAAATTAGTATCTCACCACATTCTCATATTTATTGATTCTCTGCATTGACAAAGCTTTTTCGAACTTACATATTGTTGATGCAACAAATTTTCTTTTCTATATTTGGAGGTATTGCTGACAATTCGGGTTTTCCGATCCCGTTCCGATGATGACGATTGCTTTTACAGTCGTTGATCCGTTGGGGGTACCTGCAAGAAAGACACTCCGATGCCTAAGTCAGATTTTTTCGATCCCCTTGTTTGAATAAGAATCTAATATTTATAGAACAGAAATGTGCAGTGGTTGATTGGCGGGGGAAAATAACTGAATTCCCCCCCAAGATGAGATGACTTTAAATCAAATACGCAGAGGTCAGAGGTGGTCTCGTAGCTTCTGTCTTCAGAGCCCCTATATATCAAAACGATCCGTTTTGATCATATCGCAAATGAGGAAAGACCTTTGGGCCGAATACCTTGGGCCCAACAGATGCCCCCCCCCCCCCCCCGGCCCAAGCTTCGAACGGATGAGGCACGCTTATTCACTCGAACCTCGGGCCGACTCTTCAATGCCAAAGTTTTTGCCCAAAGCCGTCATTCCCTGTTAACCGAGACTACTTGCAAGCGCACGATCACATAGACTCCTATCATTCGTCATTCGAAATTGAATGCAAGCTCAACTATCGAAAACTAGTCTTGATTTAGACATTTTGTTTCCCACTTAATTGGTTTGGTTCAAATACTCTCATTTCAAACCTTTTGAAATTCCATTTTAGCTTTCCAGAGAAGAACTAAGAGAGAAAAAAACCCTAAGACTGATTGTTCTCCCATTTTCACAGCAAATCTCCCAATTTTCCAGACCATGTCTTCTCGTTCATCCCCTGAGCCTGTGGATCGTGAAGGATACAAAGCCGCATACGAACGCATACGTAAGTCGTTTGATTTTCCAGACAATGTCACGGTTCGAATGCTCACGGATTCTGAACTAAAGGAATGGCGATTCAGAGATGTGGTTAAACCCAGCGAAATCGTCATGAGTTTGAGGCACATTGAATGGCTTCATTTTCCTCTCCCTGCTATGCTAGTGCAAATAATTTCAAACTCTGGAGCTCACATTTCTCAATTCCTCCCGAACGATATCCAATCCATAGTCGGGGCTCAGATGATTAGATCCCTTAGGAATGTCGAAATCCAATCAGATGACATTTATGCAAGCTTCACCAAATCGATTAATAAAGCAATAGAAGGCAAACCTTGAAAGACCTTATATCTTTCCCCCCAAAAAGACCAAACAATCTTTACTGACTTCGACAACTCTCATAGGAATTGGGACAAGTACTTCTTCGCAATCAGAGGTGCGTGGTATTCTGAATTTCTGCCACAAGAAATTTTCCTCTTGGCCAGGGTTTTCATCAAAGGTAAGTTCTACCATTGTTTTGCCCTCTTTCTCTTTTCGTGCAAGCATATTGCATTTAAATGATCGTCCATTAACCTAGTCCTATACATTGTTATTTTATTTCATGCACCAAATTTTGCATGGCCTCAGGTTAGTATGAGTTCTGAACGACAGAGCCTGTTGACGAAGAAAGGGCTTCTTCATGAGTCCAAAGAAAGCGCTATCAGTATCAAAGGCGTAATGAACCCTTACTGTATGCAGATCATGACTCGGCTCTGTTTCGTGGACCGAGCTGACCTTGGTGCTATGCGAGTCAGGACGCAGAGGGGCGACATGTCTCTTGCCAGAATCACAGCCACTTGCGTGAATCAGTTGCGAGTGTTTTTGAAACACCCCCCCCCCCCCCCTGGCTCCTTCAACCTTGACATTATCAAAGACCGAGTAAGAGAGGGCGTGCTCTGAGACTTTTGCCGCATGTGCCAAGCGTCAAGGGATCCCTGAAAATAAGAAGAGAGATGGCTCTGGTTTAACCCCTGCTGCAGAATCGTCACCTGATAAATCTGCTTTGACACGCAGGTCTTCTCGTATACACGGACAATCCTCTACGCCTTCTGACGTTCTGCAGATCCAACCTCTCCAACAGGTGCCTCTACCAAAGGACGCCCTGGGGAAGAGGAAGTCGCGAAAGGAATCTTCTGATGGAGACTTGGACGATGGGAAATGCATTTCCTCCAAGCTTCAGATCCCAAGAGGGTTTGCTTCTGCCGCTGGAGGCTCTTCTCTAACAATCCCTAAGCTTACTCCAGGGAAGCTACCAACTGGGCAAGCTCTGTCGTTGTGCAAGAAGCCTCGGGGGTCTGCCCCCGTTGGCTATTTACCTACATCATCCTCTTCTTCACCTGCGCTTGGATCCTCTTTGGAGGCAACCAACCTGCTGCGCATGTTGTGGCTTTGTCTCCTACATCGTCCAAGCCGTCTGAGGCAGCGATTATTACTGGTGTGCAAGGTGATCTGCCAGTTAAAGCGAGATCCCCTAGCGCCTGTGCAAGGTCATCAGAGGAATTGCCCTCTGCTTCTGCCCTGGCTGGGGGCTCTGATGTTGGTCACAGGCAAGGATCAGAGGGGAGATGCCTCTTCTGCCTCCCGTAAGAACCGTCTTTTGTAGGATGCTTTCGGGGGTGGTTTTGAATCTATAAACAGTCCTTCTCAGCCAGTTGGCGCAGGCCAGGTTGTTACTCCTGAGACTCTTTCCGTATGTCAAAAATCGGAGACTACCGAGGTCGCAGGTGATCGTACTTTATGTGTTGACGTTCATGCAACATCAGTTGCGACTTCTAATTCTCATTCAGGAGAGTTCATCATCGTATCCCCGAAGGGTACAAGTAATTTTGAGTCCCCTAGTGCTTTTCTGGAGCAACTAACGTCTTCTGCAGTGCAGCGCCAGTGTATCTACCGAGTGACTTGGGCAAAGGCGTTGGAGATGGGTTACTTGTACGCCCTTCCCTGCCGTATCTTTCTGGAGTGGGAACAATCGCATTGACATCTGATAGTGTTATGGTGTCAACGCTAGCGGGAGGTGGGGAGCCGGTTGCCCCCGTTGCTTCTGTTGCTGCGATAGCAGGAAGAGAAGAAAGTGACAGAGCGAGAGATGTGCCCGAATATGTACCCTCTGTGTCAACAGAGGTGATGGAGGAAATGCTATGCATAAGTAGACCTCATCATCCTGCGGAAGCAATCGAGTCGCTGAGTGGGCAAGGTGACTTGCTGCAACAAGTTTCGAACCATATATGGATGGTAAGTTGGTTGAAAACTATCATGGTTTTCAAATATGTAATATAGTGAATATCGTGTGGTACATGCCTCGTGTGATTGGTGATAAGTGTAATTAATGTTTTGCAGAGCTACGTATGTGCTTCTACTGCGAGAAGGGAGTATGCGGTGGTTGTGCAGAACAGCTCGAAGCTGGCAGAGCAGGTGGTCATGCTTGAAGAAGAGCGGGCAGGGAGGAGGATGGCGGAAGCAAACTGAAATGTGCTTGTGGAGGCCATCAAGAAGTTAGAAACGCAACTGGCAGAGGCAAAGGAGAAAGTGGTAGCCACAAAGGAGAAGCTAGTAAGTTCTGTTGGACTCGAGTTGGAACGTGACAAACTGAAAGCGGATCTATTGGCCATGACCAATAAATGGATGGAGAAGAGCCAATTCTGCGTACAACACGAAGCCCGGATGGAGAAGCTCGATGGCATGATAAATGATTTGCAGGAAGATGTAGTATCTTTGCAAACAGATAAGGAGATTTTGGAGAAAGAGAAGAAAGAGCTACATCAGAAGTTGGAGGTGCTGGAAATGGGCGTGGCAGATGTGCGAAAGCAGAAGCTGGAGGTGGAACTCTAGTTAGAAAAGAAGTTGAAGGAAAAAGAGGAGGTTGTCATGAAAACCGAGAGACAATTAAAAGAAATGGCTGAGGTATGCATTTTTTCTGTATTCATAGGTATAATGGCAATATGGTTGAGTAATATGTTGCATGTGTTGATGAAGTGATGGATTTATTTTGCAGAAGGCAGAAGAGGCGGCAGTGGAAGCCACGAGGCAGCGCATCCGAGATCGTGAGATCATCGAACGGAAGTTCGTGAGGATTGCTGAGGTGGACACTGCAAGATACCTGGATCTGGCACTGCGTAATAAGAAGTAGACCCCAGAGGAGAAATGAGCTAAACTAGAGATGTACTGTAAAATCATTGACGTGAAAGTGGGAGATTATAATGTCGATAAGTATCTGAATGAGCTCGGGGATCTTCAGATCATCTACCCAGCACATCATCTTGAAAAACTAAAGCTGCAAGGCGACGCTTTGGGCTCGGTTTATAATTCCAGTGGGGAACCAGTGGAAGAAGGTGAAGTGGCTGAGACTTCTGAACAGATGGTGATAGAGCCTACTCTAGTTGCAGAGGTTAGACCAGCTAGTGAAAGAGGTACCATAGAATGATCGACACACTTTTTTGTTTGTTTTTTGTTGATGCTTGTATATGCATTCTTTTGTCATCTTTGGCTGTTAATTTTTGGACGATTGTAGATGTAATTGTGCAAATTATCAATACAACGTGTATTTTGTTCTCGTTAGTTGTCCGGTTGTTAGTGGATGTGTTCTTCTCTGTACTATATTAATTTAAGGTATTGCAGCAGGTGAGATTCAGATGGCATATTCTGATAAGAGGCTTCATAGACCCTTTAGGCCATTGCGTGTGAGATATAGTAAAAGCCTGTACAAATGGTGGGAGAGAATGCCCAACTAAGTATTGTGTGAGCGATTTGGCTTAGTGTTGAGGTGATTGGTTGGTGCTGATGATATTTTTGTTGCAGGTGAACATCGTCAGTGGGTAAAGGTGCTGTTTTTTAGGCAATTTTTGATAACCCACAGTGGTTATATTCAACTTGGGCGTTGGATGAATTAATAAGAAGTGGTATTCCGTATTACATATCATGTGAGCGCTATGGATTAGGCCATCCGAAGCTAGAGAGTGCGATAGCAGAGTATACGCGTCGTATTGAATGGGATTAGATATTCCCAAGAGAACACTTGTATATAGTAGATAAAGTAATATTTTATATATAACTGGAATCGTTATTAATGTAACATAGTTTATAAATAACAGCTTCTGATTATTGCTATTATTGATTATCTGTGGGCTTCTAACTACATGATCTACAAAGTTTACATTGTTTTCGTGCATTTATGGTTAAGAGAGTCGAGTGCGTAGGTAGTCCCTTGCTTAACATCTATTGAACCGGATCGCAGTCATGAGAGTTTCGTACTTTGTAAAGCCTTCCTTGTTTTGCGTTGAACTTGCTTGCGTTTAGAGAGACATGTTGGTATCTTATTGGAACGAAATCGGCCCCTCGGGTGTACGAAAAAACAAGGTTGATGCTTTACCATTTGCCAGAGGGGGCGATGAGGTTCAGCTCGGACGCAGAAGACAGCATGCGAGGTTGGGTGCCGAGGCAGAGCTGGGAAAGGTAGAACCCTGGAACAGACGTCTTTCCAGTGCACCCATACCGAGGAGTATGTGTGAGGGCTTGCTTGGGTAGGCTCTTACTCCGACAGAGGCAATCGTCGTACAGGATGTGGGTGCGAATGCGGGAAAAGTTCCTCCTGGCCTTGGATTGCTAAACCAGTTAGTGTATACTGGGGTTGAACCCAAGGTGTGGCAACTTATGGTTCTACTGCGGTAGTCATGGCAGATTAAATTGCAGGGGGGAGCCCCTCTTATCAAGGTGAGAAGGCAGGGTAGTTGATGTAGTGTACTCTGGGTGGACAGCCAAATCCACATAGTCAGGCCAGATTAGACTGCGAAATGGCTGGCCTTAGCTCCCCAGTAGCTTAGTCAAGTCAGATTAGAATGCTTTTAGGTGAAACCCAAAGTTGTTTGGGCAGAATATCAAGCGTAATGGCAAAGGCAACAGGTCTATGTACGCAGATGGCATGCAGTGGCCTTACTACCACGATCCACCGAGGTTCGGCCCTGTGTCGCTCATATTGTGTCTTATCATGCGCTGTTTTTCGTATGTTGGTAAACATTCTCTTTTTTCTAAGGAGACCCTTAAGTGTAGGGAATGGCTATATTGGGATTAAAGGTTCATGTTGTATTGCGGTAGGATGTTTAAACGGATGGAAAACTCATAGCCACAAGTGTTTCGATGGTCACTTATTTATATTAGGAGTGGTAGGTGGTTTTAAGTGCACGTGAATAATGTTGCTTTTCATATGGGTAGGTAAGGATATATTAAAATATGTGTTTGGTAGTATCTCTCAGTGTGGAGCAAGTAAACTGATAGTTGTCACATGAGTGTCCTTGTTAGGTTGTTATAGTAAAGAATCCTTATGCAAAATTGTGTCAGCAAAAGCTGAGTGTGTAAAATATACTAAAATAATGTGAAAAGGAAAATTGTTGTATTACTTTTGAATTACATAGTACAACTATTAACAATAATATTGTTTCAAAGACATTGAATTCCAAGTACAAAGTACAATTTTCCCACTACGTACATTTTTAAAAGTATAAGACCCTCTGCCTAATACTTCCATGATTTCAAATGGCCCGTCCTAGTTTGGCTTTAACTTCTTTGTGTTGCTAGTGACTTTGGGCAGAACCCAGTTGCCCTTCTGAAACGTACGTGAGTGGACTCTTTTGTTGTAGTAGCGAATGGCAGCCTTTTGATAGTTTTATTGTCTTAATTGTGCTATTGTTCGCAATTCTTCCAGGAGGTCGAGGTTGTGCGTCAACTGTATGTTGTTTGTGGTCTGATAAGAAGCTATCTCTGTTCAAAGTGTAGGGAGACCCACCTCTGTCAGGATGATAACTTCTGTTCCATATACCATGGCGTAGGGAGATTCGCCCGTAGAGGACCTTTTTGTTGTCCTATATGCCCATAACACCTTGGTAACTCTTCTGCCCATGCTCCTTTTTTATCTTCCAAATTTTTCTTGATGTTGGCAAAAATGATTTTGTTAGAAGCTTCTGCTTGGCCATTGCCTTGTGGGTAAGTGACAGAGGCAAAACTCAGTTTTATCTTGTATGTGTCACACAGCTCCTGTACTTTGGCGTTTTGGAACTGGGTTCCGTTGTCAACAACTATCTCCCATGGTATCCCAAATTGACAGATGATTTGCTTCCACACGAAGTTCGTGGTGTCTGTTTTGCTGACCGTGACGTATGCCTCTGCTACAACCCATTTAGTGAAGTAATCGGTGGCCACTAGAGCGTACTGTTTTCCTCCAGCAGCTTTAGGCAGCTCCCCTACCACGTCCATAACTCATTTTACAAAAGGCCAAGGTGCAATGATGGAGTGTAAAGCTTGAGCGGGTTGATGGATGGTGGGTGCAAATGGCTGGCATTTGTCACATTTTCTGGCATAGTCACGTGCTACTGTCATCATGTATGGCCAGTAGTACCCTGCTGTAAGTGCTTTGTGTGCCAAACTTCGGCCCCCAGTGTGGTTTCCACATGCTCCCTTGTGTATTTCCTATAATAATTTTTTAGCTTCTGATGGACGCAAACACCAAAGATAGAGGCCCTCAAAGGATTTGCGGTATAACATTCCACGGATGATGGAATAGCATTAGGCTTGAAGACGCAGAAGTTTAGCGTCCTTTGGATGGGCTGGCAGTTCAGACGTAGACAAATAACGAATGATTGGATCCATCCAGCACTCAGGTTCTGGTGAGGTTGAGAAAACTTCCAGAACTTTTGGTGATTGGCTTGTGTATATGTCAAAGTGTTGAGGACATTCCCCTGCAGAGGCTAATTTGGCGAGGGCATCAGCCTTCTGATTTTGTTCCCTTGGTACTTGTACGAGTTCAAACTGGTGGAATTGTGACTGCAAGTCAGTTACCTTTTGTAATAGACTAGTCAGATGGGTGCCTTGGTGTCGAAATTTTTGACCACTTGTTCTATCATGAGCTTTGAATCCCCTCTGACTTTTAATCGTCTAATGCCCACGTCTCGTGCTAGTTCTAAGCCGTAAATCAGAGCCTCATACTCGGCCTCGTTATTCGTGGAAAATTGTTCTAACCGAATGGCTTCCTCAATTTTTAGCCCGGAAGGTGCTTCTAATATGACTCCAATACCGACTCCTTGGGAATTGGATGCTCTGTCCGTATGCATTGTCCATACCCATTCAGCTTCTGATTCCAGCAGTTCAGGCAAGGTATCTGGGGGTAAAAGACTGTATTTCAACTAGGAAGTCAGCAAGTACTTGGCCTTTTTTTGTTTTTCGTGGCAAGAATCGTATATCATACGTCCCGAGTTCAATTGCCCACTTGGATAATCTACCAGAGAGATCGGGTTTATTCAACACTTGCTTCAGTGGATAATCCGTCTATACATTGATGGTGGGCTTTCAAAATACTGTCGTAGCTTCTTTTTCGCTGTAACGAGTGCAAGCGCCAATTTTTCCATCATGCTGTAGCGGGTTTCAGTGTCTAGTAGCATCTTACTGCAGTAGAACACTAGCTTCTGTCAGCTCGCGTCTTCTCGAAAGAGCACAGAACTCACGGCAAAGTGCAAGACAGACAGGTACAGGAACAGGTCTTCGTTGGGGATGGGAGAACTCAGTACAGGAGGAGAGCTTAGATAGGCTTTCAGTTCTTCGAGCGCTTTATTTTGTTTTGTCCCCCAGGTGGTGTTGGTAGACTTCTTGATGCATTGTAGGAAGGGCTGACAACAATCGGACATGCGTGATATGAACCGACTTAATGCTACAATTTTGCCTGTCAGAGCCTGGATGTCACAGACGGTTCTGGGTTCCTTGACCTCAGAAAGTGATGCAATCTGGGTTGGATTGGCCTCGATGCCTCTCTAGCTGACCACATATCCTAGGAACTGTCCAGAGGACACCCCAAAGGCACACTTAGTTGGATTTAGTTTCATTTTGTAAATGTCGAGGATGTCGAAGCATTCGGTTAAATCGTCCACATGTGAAGTGCTTTGTCGAGATTTGATGACCATGTCATCAATATATACTTCCATGTTCCTCCCAAGCAATGAGGAAAGCAGTTTGTGCATTAGCCTTTGGTATGTCGCTCCTGCATTCTTTAACCCGAAGGGCATAACTTTGTAATAGTACAAGCCACCTTCTGTTATGAAAGATGTATGGATTCGATCTTCGGATCTCATTGGGATTTGATTGTATCCTGAGTAGGCATCGAGGAAGCTCATTCTTTCGAAACCTGCCGTGGCGTCTATCATCTGATCAATCTTCGGTAGAGGGTAGCTATCCTTAGGGCATGCTTTGTTTAAGTTGGTGTAGTCTATGCATACTCTCTTTTTTTCGTTTTTCTTTGGGACCACTACAGGGTTGGCTAACCAACTAGGATACAGGCATTCTTCGATCTCTCCTATGCTCAGAAGCCGTTGTACCTCTTCTTGGATGACCTGGTTGATTTTAGAAGCAAACCTCCTCTGCCTCTGCTTGACGGGTGGGAAGCTGTTTGATATGTTGAGGCTATGACTCATGACAGAGGGGTCTATTCCTGGTATGTCATGTGGAGACCAGGCGAAGGTTCCAACTCTGGTTTTGAGAAATTGTACTAGGGTCTGCTTTTCTTTTTTAGGGAGTTTAGTACTTACCGGCACTATTTTGGATGGTTCAGCATCGTCTATACAGATTTCCTCTAGATCATCGAGGGTGGTATGGGGCTTTTCGCGATCTTCCTCTAGATCGATGCCCTTGAGACATGCTGGTAAGTCACGCTGTGATTGCTATTTGTTAGGATTGTCATCAGGAGGGGATGTGCCAGAATTATTTATCTCTTTCAGGGTAAGGAAGCATTTCTTAGCTTGCTACTGGCATCCTTTTATGTCGATGGTATAGCGTCCATTGGGTGAGTGGCACCGCATCACTTGATGCAAAGTTGAGACCACTCCCTGCATTCTGTGGATCTAACTTCTTCTCATGATGGCGTTGTAGCTTGCGATGGAGTCCACGATGAGGAAGTCTACAGGCAAGGTGTGTTCTGTGGCTACCACGGTTAATCGAACAACGCCCTTCGAGTATACCCTCTGACTGTTAAATCCTAAAATTGGTGCAGTAAAGGTCTGGATCCGATTTTCTTCGAGTCCCATCTTCTGGAAGGCTTCCCAGAAAAGAATGTCAACCCCACTGCCCCCATCGATTAAAACTCTTCCCAGCTGGCAATGGTCAACCTGTAGTGAAATGACTAGAGGGTCATCATGGGGCAGGTGCACTCCCTGCAAGTCGTCTTCGGTGATGGTGATTGTAGAGGTTGGATAACGTCTGTCCTCTGAAGTGACAAGGTTGACTGTGTGGCCTAGTGATCTGTATCATTTCACCCGTTCCTCCATCCTCCTATGAATTTTGGTTGCCTGCTCTTGTTCCTCAGTGAGCTCCACGATCCCGTGTATCATGGGTATTTGCTTGAGAGGTTCTTGTGAGCTTGTAGTGGCCGTATGCAGGGAGTCTGCTGCTTGTGGTGTTGGGGCAGAAGCAGTGTTGGGTTGTGAAGTACTGGGTCTGCTCGTCCCTTTAATATACTGGGTTAACCATCCACTTCTCATGAGGGCCTGGATCTGGTTGTGGAGGTTGTGGCATTCGGCGACTGTATGGCCATGATCCTTGTGGAAGGGGCAGTACCTGTTTTTATCTCTTCTGTCCGGAGGAGTGGTAATCTTGTACGACTCACACCAGATAGGCCTGTCTTTATTCTCTTCATAAATGACTTCCTGAGGGACAGTGTATTCGAAGGAAGGTTATCGTGGTGATTCTCGATTCTGTCTTGGCCTTTTTCCTTCTTTCACGTGATCCATTTCCTGTCTCTTCCTCTTGTCGTCCCTTGCAGGCGGGGGAGGAGGGTTATTTGCTGGTGGAGCGGAGATAAGTACGGATTTCTTCTGTGCACGCTCTCGAAATTCCAAGACCCTGAAGACACTCTCGGCACGAATCTGAATCTCAGCCATGTCATAAGGTGGTGTCATGGTGAGGTTTTCGTGTAAGAGAGATCCCACCTGTAAGCTTTTGACGAAGAGGTTAGCCGCAGTAACTAGGTCGACGTCGTGGATCGGATGTATGAGGTCAATGAAATGCTGCAGGTATGATTTTGGATGTTCATTTTCCCCTTGCTCGATTCGATAAAGATCTGCCATAGTTCTTGGTGCTTGCGGTTAGCATTATACTGTTGGAGAAAAGCTCTGTGGAGATCACCAAAACTGTTGACAGAACCTGGTTTCAACTGCCTGAACCAAAGCAGGGCTGGCCCAGAGAAAGTCGTGGAAAAGACTTTGCACTATATGGCTTCATTGTTGGCTTCTAGGGCCATCTTCTGTTGAAATTGGAACAAGTGGTTGAGCGGGTCTCCCTTTCCATTTAACGCAGGTAGAGGAGGGATTACGAAGTCTCGTGGTTTGGGCTCGTTCTGAATCCACTCTGCAAAGGGCGACCTCTCCGTGGCCCTTGACACGAAATCCATGTGCTCAGGGTGTGAGTGGACCTTCCATCCGAAAACTTCTGTAACATTTTTCGCATCATCTCTTCTTTCCAGTAGTCCAAGAAACGGATGGAGGGGGTATGATCCTCAACAGGTGAGGCTTGTGTGGCCCGTTGTGGGGTCTACTAGGGCCCATCTTCGGAGACTGGTTGGGTAGTTCTTGTGGGCTCTGCACCGACTCGCGTAAGTGTCTCACGATGTTTCGTCCTCTTCTTCTCACCTCCTTGGTGAAGACGGGTCAGGGAGGATGGTAGGGGACCCTGGGATTGCTAAGGTTGGGATTGTTGTTGTCTTGGGTTCTGCGCGTAGCTTCGTTGGACTTTTGTAACTCGGCGATCTCAGCTTCGAGCCTTGCCTGGGCTTCGGTCAACGTTTTAATGGCTTCATCGGATCTCTGTTGGCTGGCCTCCAGTAGGCGACACATCCTGTCAATTTGGTCGCTTACATCCGCTGGTGAGACAACCTGGGCGATGGAACTTGACACTCCATTGCCCTTTGGTGGCATGGCTCCAAGGTTCGAGTGGATTTTGGTTGCAAGGAAAGAGTTCTTGATTCGACGATGTGGCTAAAAAGGAAACTTCGTTTCCCACAGACGGCACCAATTTGTTGATGCAACAAATTTGCCTTTCTATATTTGGAGGTATTGCCGACGATAATTGGTTTTCTGATCCCGTTCTGATGATGACGATCGCTTTTACAGTCGTTGATCCGTCGGGAGTACCTGCAAGAAAGACACTCCGATGCCTAAGTCAGATTTTTTCGATCCCCTGTTTGAATAAGAATCTAATATTTATAGAACAGAAATGTGCAGTGGTTAGTTGGTTCAACTGAACCCTTGATTGGCAGGGGAAAATAACTGAATTTCCCCCCAAGATGAGATGACTTTAAATCAAATACGTAGAGGCCAGAGGTGCAAACTGCCTCTGAACCGTAGCTTCTGTCTTCGGAGCCTTTATAGATCAAAACGATCCGTTTTGATCATATCGCAAATGAGGAAAGGCCTTTGAGCCAAATACCTTGGACCCAACACATATATGTTGTTATATTAAGTTTCTGACAATATATATCATTGTTTGCTTAAACTTTCTTGAACAAAATTTACTTTGGTTAGATATAGGAATAGAATATTGTCAAAATCATTGATGTTTTGGGAAGTGGACAACATTTATTAGTGATCTTTGAAAGATTAGAAAAACCTCGCTTAGGTTCTTCTAACTTTGGTTAACGTTTTTAGATCAAAATTGGCTCTAGGTTTAAATTATTCGGTCCATTTGACATTATAAACCCTTTAATAAATCAATCTAATCCAAGAAAAATACTAGAATAATAAAAGGTAGTTTTAGTCTCGAGGTAAAGCTTATAATCCCAAATCATTGTTCATAAATATATCATATTGTAGGTGCAAATTTTTTATATAAAAATATAAAACTTCCATTATTTGAAGATAGCTTCCCTTAGGTTAAAGTCTTGTTCCCAACCTATTCAACACCATTTAAAATGTTGAACGACATATTTATGCTTGAATTAGAAGGAATCATAGTTTGGGGTCCACTTGAAGTTTTGAAATTTGGAGATAGCTAAAGTGATAATATCTTTGCTTTTGCTTCAACCATTCCTTATGTGTTGTATTTATATTTCTTTTCAAACTCAATCATAAATGCAAGTAAAACAAAGCCAAAAAACCAAGTATAGTTAACAAAATTGCTAGCAATATCAAGAAACATCTAAAAAAATTTATTGTGTGCTTTCTTTCAATTTTGTGTTTTCTTGTACTCTGTTTTCCTTTATTTTTCCTATCCTCCAAATGCACATCCTCAAACTCGACAACCATTTCCACATATGCATCTTCATCATTATTTTCATCTTTTGTGAGACGCATACTCTTTCCCTAGACCAACAATTTGAGGCCTGCGCACCTCAAACATGCGGAAATGGACCAAACATTAGTTACCCTTTCTGGATTTCTCATCAACAAGAGTCTTTTTGTTCAAAATATAAAATAAATACATAAAAGCTACTCTAAGAGATAAAAAGATGGAGAGAAAATAGAGATATGGAAGAAGTGGTGTAAGAGAAAGTCCTTGAAATAGTGAAATGAGGCTCCTATTTATAGGACGGATGGGGACTAAAATATAAAATAAAATTACATTGGGGGCTACAAACAAGGATTAAAATGTAATAAAACAAGAAATAATTAAAAATAATAAAAATGGCAATTTTGATGTACTTGTCCCTTTTCTTGGTAACTTGCATGTTAGAGTTGGGGATTTGGTGCAATGGAAACAAGGTGACAAGTTGAGCTTGGATATTGTGCACATTTGAAAATGGTCTTGAGCTTGATGTGTATTGTTGCTACTGCATGCCTGGCCCAAGTGGGAGACAACTTTGGAGAAAAGCGGCTGGACAGAAGAGCTCTTAGGCCGAAGAGGTTGCAGGTGGTGTGATGGGCTTGGGAGCAGCTGGAGGCGTCGAACCTAGGTGGAGGCTTGAGGGGCTGCAGCTGGACCATGGGCCTCAAAAGAAAGGAAGGCCCAGGTGAGCAGCAGGAGGGCGGCAAGCGTAGGCCTGCTGGGGAGAGAAGGAAGCATGTAGAGGAGGTCATACCTGAAGTGCTAGTAGGGCGCTGACCTACCGAAGAAGTGGCAGACATGGCATGTGTCTGCATGCTAAGAAACTTCTGAAATTGTTCTGAGAGGGCAGCAAGAGCAGGATTGGAAGATGAGGCACCAAAATCATATGAGTCAGATGGAGGTACAGTAGCAGCGACATTAAATTGCAGAGGACGGTATGGTCGATGTAACGCTCCCACATCACTATGGTTGCTTCCTGGAATGACGACTAGCCCTACAAGCCAACACGAGTCTTTCCAGCATGCTTTGTCCTCACTCGCACACTTCCTAGGAAAAATTCTCAGGAGGTCACCCATCTTGAGATTACTCCAGGTCAAGCACGCTTAACTTTGGAGTTCTCAAGTGATGGGCTACCGAAAAGAAGAGGCATCTTGTTGATATAGGTAGTACCCATCAATCCTTTTAAGTCCTCTTCAACTGTGTAGTCCCATACATACACAGTCTTAGAATCATCACATTTGACCTTCCCTAGGCGATGTGGGATTGCACAGCTTTACCTGGTCTTTCCCCCTACGGATCACGAGATACTGACTGTCTTTTTCCCAGGAAGCGTGCGAGTGAGGACAAAGCACGTTGGAAAGACTCGTGTAGGTTTTTAGGGCTAGACGTCATTCCAGAAAGCAGCCATAGTGACGTGGGGCGTTACAGTCGAGATTGTGGGTGGTTGCCAAGTGTGGTTGGCTACTATAATGAGACAGTTGATTACTGAATTGTGGTTGGTTAGCATGATGAGGTGGTTTGGACTGATTTCTCTGCTGATGTGGTGCACGATTCACTAGTTTAGGACACTGAGCCTTTCAGTGACCATTTTGTTTATAAAAACTACATTTATCAACCCCAACCTTTGTGTGAGGTTTATTCTCATGGTAAGAAAAAGGTCTAAGAGGAACTGCCAAAACAAAAGGACTAGGTACAGGGAGGATGCCTTTTCCTGCTTGAGACTTGAGATGAATTTCATCAGCCAACAACTCACTGACTACTAAATCAACCGAAGGAAGTGGAGTACGATGCAAAATAGAGCCACGCAGCCCCTCAAAGTCATCACGAAGTGCCATTAAAAGTTGAACCAGACGTTGCTCCTCCCTACGAGCAATGTAAGGTGCAAAAGCTCGTAGTTCTTCAGATTCGGTAAGAGCTGAATGATCCCAAAGATTTGTCATAACTGAATAGAACTCTTGAATACTCATATATTTTTGTTCAATAGCTCTAATATATGATTCTAACTGATATTGTTTTGCAAGTTAAACTGTGTATACAATCTTGCAAGATGATCCCAAACTTCTTTTGCTGTTTCATACTTAGCTAATTAGGTACCTGTCGAGTGTTCCACAGAGTTGTTTATCCAAGTGATAATTTTTTAATTATCCACTTCCCCATTTTCTAGTAAAGTTGCATAATCTGCTTTGTCATTTGTAGGTTTAATCACAGTTCCAGAAACATAACCCCACATATTTTTCCCTTTCAAATTTTTTTTCATCACATAGTTCCAATAAGAGTAATTCTTCCATCTTACCTCACGCTATTTGACTGAAGGGAATCATCTCTAATACTAGCCATTATAGACACAAAACAAACTTCCAACAACCAACTCAATCAAAAAATTCCCAAATTTTACAATCTGACAAAACCCTAAAATTGCAGACGAACACAAAAAATCACATACCAGGCTATTGTAATGGTGCTCCGACCCAAATTGCTGCAAAGTGAAGAAGACCCAAGCTGCCAGAAAGCTATGGTTACGCTTAGGAAATTCAACTCTATAAACCATTCTCTGATACCATGATAATTATGCAAAATATTACACAATCTATAGAACTCAAAATAGAAATAAAAAAGACAAAGAGATGAAGAGAGAAATAGTATATTGCAAAAGAAGAGCAAAATGTTCTTATGCAAAAAAAAACAGCAAAGCCTTATAAAAGGCAAAATATAATAAAATAACATAAAAGACTAAAATAACCTTAAGATAACATTTCTAGCACTCAAATATCAGAGGAAATGGCAGTAGCTGCCTCATCTGGTTCGGAGATCTGCTTGATATTGGACAATTTTATTACAGCCAACAAGATTTATAAATTCGAATGTTAGCTTCAAAAATAGGTATAGACCATAGATTCAACTTCAAATATATTATGTTTTTATTATGACTAGTATGTTTTGTATGGATTTTTTACTATTTGAGTAATGATTTCTTTTCTCTGTTCCAAAAGCAAGAACTGACCGTAAGGCTAAGGTGGAGAGAGCAATTAAAATGATAGCTATCCTACTCGTTGTTGGATTAGCTGGTGTGTTGATTTTAATTGGCTTTTACATTCACAGGAGGAGATACATTAATGGTAAATATTTTTTTTTTAATGCAATATGTTACAGAGTAGGGCTTATTATGTGTATGGTACAAAATTCAAATGCATAAGAAACTGAATAGAACTTGAAGATAATGAGTTTGAAGACACTTAGCTGATGTCTGGTTCGGGTAATAGAATGAAATGAAATGGAAATGAATCAATTTTCATTCCGGTTGCATTTTAGAGTATTGGAATGTCATTCCAATGGAATGGTTTTTCCACCATTTTGGTAGAATGACTATTCCATTTGAAAATAGAAGGAAAGACCATTCCAATTTAATATTGAAAAAAATTAATAATTTTTTTATCATTTTTTTATTTATATTAATCTTTATTTCATTCCATTCCTATTTATTTTCTCATTCTCATTACTATTTTCCTCTATTTTCTTTACCACCAACCAAACGACATCTTATAGAGTAGAGCTTATTATGTGTATGGTATCTTTTGGAAGGAAAAATCTTGTTTATTAATTGCACCAACTATTTGCTTGCTTTCATCCCTACCCAATCACTCACAAGTAAAGCTTACATATTTTTTACTTGGTTGCTTTCTATTATATATATATATATATATATTGGAAAAAAAAAACAGACAGAAATGTAATTATTAGTACTACCACTAATAATTTTTTCAAGAGAAACGAAAGCGAAGATGAAGACTTGGAGCTTCCATTGTTCGATCTACATACTATTAACACTGCCACTAATAATTTTTCTGAAAGCAACAAGCTTGGAGAGGGTGGTTTTGGACCTGTATACAAAGTAAGTTCTCCCTCATTTACCTGCTTCAGAACATTCTCTATTATTTATACCAAACATGGAGAGGTAGTTAAAGATTGACACAAGTAAAGAATTTTTTCGTTGTGGTATATTAGGGTGTGCTGGAAGGAGGACAAGAAATTGCTGTGAAGAGGCTATCAATGTGGTCTAGACAAGGAATTAGTGAAATCAAAAATGAAATTAAACTAATTGCTAAGCTTCAACATCGGAATTTGATAAAAGTAAGTGGTTATTGCATTCATAGTGAAGAGAAGCTATTGATTTATGAGTACATGCCCAACAAAAGCCTTGACTATTTCATATTTGGTAACAATTTTCTCACCTTCTTTAATACATGTGATGTTCTATATGATTTGCCAATTTTGTTGTTAAAGAAGAAACCAACATTTGCAGATGAAAGGCAAAGCATGTTGTTGGAATGGCATAAGCATTTCCAAATTGTAAATGGAATTGCTAAAGGGATTCTCTATCTACATCACGATTCTAGGTTGAGAATTATACATCGAGATCTGAAAGCTAGTAATGTGTTACTTGATAAAGAGATGAATCCTAAAATTTCAGATTTTGGCTTAGCTAAAAGTTTTGGTGGAGATCAAATGGAAGGAAACACAAACAAAGTAGTAGGAACTTAGTAAGTCATCTTTAAAAACCTCTTTTAGTAACTTTAATATAATTATTTGTATTAATTAATAATATTATGCAAATGTAGTGGTTATATGGCGCCAGAATATGCTTTCAATGGCTTATTCTCAATAAAATCTGATGTATTTAGCTTTGGCGTATTGATGCTAGAGATAGTAAGTGGAAAGAAAAGCAAAAGCTTCGACGATGAAAATAGCGGTCTTAATCTTATTGGATTGGTAAGTGTACGTACAAAAAAAAATTCTTAAATGTTGCATTTAGAGCGACACTAAAGTCTTTTCTTATTTCTTAGGCATGGACTTTGATGAATGAAGGCAATGCATTTAAGCTTATTGACAAGTGCTTGTTAAGAGATCCACACAACAACATGGAAGAAGCATTGCACTGCATCCACATTGGTCTCTTATGTGTGCAACAAAAGCCTACTGATAGGCCTGATATGTCTTATGTTATTCTAATGTTGAGTGGTGAGAGAGTGTTGCCTTAGCCCAAGCTACCGGGCTATTTTATTAACGCAGATTTGGGGGAAAGAGATCAGTTCTTCTCTGTTAAGCCCTCATCATGTAATACAAGCATAACAACTGTCGAGGCACGATGAGAATTCATACAACAAATTAGAGTTTGCCATGTAATTTTTGAGACCTTTTAATTATTACAATTTTTTATTATTTGGTTCATAGTTGTAATGATCATTGGTATTATTAGTCTATGTAGTATATGAATCTAAGCCAGAATTTTTTAGGTAGTTCTTGAATTCCTAGAATATGTTCTTGGACATTTTTTGGATTGAGAAATTTATTATAAGCCATTTGCCTAGTGGTGAGGCAACATAGCATAAGAAACTTATACATCTTGTTTAATATCAATCTGTCTCATTTTGAAGTTGAAATAACACCCTTTTATCAGGAACATATTTGTTTGATATAACAAAGAAATAAGCATTGATTTCATAATATATATATATATATATATATGATGGATTGTATACTAGAATACCAGCTATTTGTTTATTATCTTAGTTTTTCTTTTGAAATACAAATGTATGTTTTTTGCAGATAAGTTTGGGATCTAGATACAAATCTTGAAAGAGATGTATAACTTCATAAAAATGTAAGAAAATTTGATATAGTTTTTTGCAAGAGAAGATTTGATTGACATACGTATTAAAAATATAATATTATATTCTTGAATAAAATCCTACAAAACTACTAAATAAATTAATAACACAAATCTAGTAATCAAAACAATATTATATTCTTGAACACAGTATCATACATACTAGCTTTATTTATTGACACCCGGCTTGGTATTTCATTAGTTATATTGTTTTTATTACTTTGTCAGAAGCATATGAGCATGACATGCATGTATTATATATATTAATAATCTATATATTGTTCTATTAATCCATCATCTTTCTTTGTTAGAAAATTTTATGGTACTATACAAGTATTCACTAATAATAATGTTTAATTGTATCAAACGACATTGATGTGTCAATGGTTATGTATTGCATATCTCCCCTAACCAAATTATTATCTCCATCCCCAATATCAATTGTGCTACAAACCTCAGTTTGCAATAAGACTCCATATTCTCATCGTGTGATTGCACAGTTACATTATAATAATCTCTATGATTTATTTTTAAAAAAACATGCTATCCATTGTGTTTGAGGTCTTCCACATACATTATATGTTCCGCTTGAGAAGCTAGTATAAATGGCTCATCATCATGCATCATTTCTTTTGTTTTTTTCATATTTTTTTAGTTTTATTTCCTCAATTTTTCCTTATTTTTTTTTTCATTTTTTGTACTTATTCTTTTCTCATTCCATTTTTTTTTTACTTTTTTCACACATATATTTTAACATTACATAATTACTTTACTATTTTTTTTATTTATTATCTTTTACTATCGTAATTTTTTATAGTTTTTTCCACTATATGTAAAAAAAATCAAATCAATTTTTTCAGCATTTTTTTATTATAAATCGTATAGGAACATCCAAATTTGGAAAGAAAACTAATAAAAATATTTAAACATATATGGGTAACCAATTACCATGATGGAAACATTCAAATCTAGAAAAAAATTTATATGAAAATGTGAATGGATAACCAGTTATCCTAGTGGCAACATCCAAATATGAAAAAAAAAATATGAAAACTTGAATGGGTAACTAGTAACCCTGGTAGAAACATCCAAATTCGGAAAGAAAAAAAATGGATATGAAAACGTGAATGGGTAACCAATTACCTTCACGTTCTTTGTGTATATATTTCTGGGGGTAACTATTTACCTTCACATTCTGATGTGTGTGTATATTTCTGGGTTCTTTATGGTAACTGGTTACTTATGCTACTAAAATTATAGTTACTTCTTCTTCCTTTTTTAATGAAGTGTTATTCCTCTTCTTCTTTCAAATTTGATGTTTATTTTCATATTTAATATGAGTAACCCATCACCCCTCTTATGGTAACTGGTTACCCCTCTTATGGCAATAAGTTACTCATTTCAGGATAACTGGTGACCCCTCCTGGTACATGTTATTTATCCTAACTCTAGGATTTTTTTTTACATAACTATCAAAAATCAATCAAATAACTCGTTACCTTACCCAGAATTTGAAAAAAGAAACGTACAATTTAAAAAAAAAAATATATGTTTATAATAAATAAAAAATAATTTTAAACACGATTCATATTGTAAAGGAAAGAAAAAAAAATTGCAAAACAACCAAAGAAAATTTTAATATAAAATTAGTAATATAAAAATAATATAAAAAAACAAATAAACTAAAAAAATAATAATCAAATTACAAACATACCCTTTCAAATATATAAAACTTGATTAATAGTAAAATTATGGCATAAACTAACTTTTATACAAAATATGGGAAAATAAACTCATAAAAGTGAACATTCTTAAAAAAAAACCATAGATTAAATTTTTTTGAAAAAAAACCATATTTTTACACACTCTATTAAAAATCTCATATAAAGTGTAATTTCCTCTTAATTCTTTGGGAATTTTTTTTAAATATAGCTTTTGTTCCATTAGTGTACAAAAATATGGGAAGTATACTTTTCGTAATTTGTATGGGAAAATTCATTAAAGAAAAAATTAAAGTATGAAAAACACAATTAGTAGCTAATTAAAATATGAAAAATGCCACATTTTTATCATAGTTATGTTTTCTTTTATTTTAAAAGTAATTTTATTTTATTTTTTTCAATTTTTTATTTTTTCCTTCATTTTTTAATTATTTTGTCAGTTATTTTTTATTTTTTTTTTCCTTACTTATTTTTTCTTCCATTTTTTCCTTTTTCTTTTTTTTTTCTACCAACTTTTTCCTTCATCTTTTTTTCTTTCCATTTTTCCATTATCTTCTTCTTCTTCTTCTCATTTTTATTCATTTATCTATTTTTTTTACTTTATATGTATTGTTTTTTTCTTTATATTTTTTCAGTTTTCTTTCCTTTTTTTTTTTTTTTCATTTTTTCCTTCTATTTTTACTTCATTTTTGTATTTATTATTTTCTCCTTCCATTTTTTTCTTCTTCCATTTTTTTCTACCAATTTTTTCATTCATATTTTTTTCTTTCCATTTTTCCATTATTTTTTCTTCTTCTTTTCATTTTTATTCATTCCTCTATTTTTTTTCCTTCATTATTTCTTTTGTTTTTTTTTTTTCATATTTTTTAGTTTTCTTTCCTAAGTTTTTTTCCTTCTTTTTTCTTCATTTTTTATACTTATTATTTTCTCATTCCATTTTATTTTTCTTTCTTTTTTTTCACACATAGTTTAACATTACATAATTATTTTACTATTTTTTTATTTATTATCTTTTATTATTGTAATGTTTTTTATAGTTTTTTCCACTATATGTAAAAAATTCAAATCAATTTTTTCAACATTTTCTTTTTACTGTAACCCTTATAGGAACACCAAAATTTAGAAAGAAAACTAATAAAAATATGAAAATGTGAATGGGTAACTAGTTACCCTGATGGGAACATTCAAATCTATAAAAAACTATATGAAGAAGATGGGAGAGAAGGGAAAGGGGGTGGATATGATTTTTTTTTTATCTTCAGATCTGTGGTAACTGGTTACCTTCACGTTCTTTGTGTGTATAATTATGGGGTAACTAGTTACCTTCAAGTTCTTTGTGTGTATATTTCTAAAGATAACTTGTTACCTTCACGTTTTGATGTGTGTGTATATTTCTGAGTTCTTTATGGTAACTGGTTACCTAAGTTACTAAAATCATAATTACTTCTTCTTCCTTTTTTAATGAAGTATTCTTTCTATTTTTCCTCCAAATTTGATGTTTTTTTTCATATTTAATATGAGTAACTCGTCACCCCTCTTATGGTTACTGGTTACCCCTCTTATGGCAGAAAGTTACTTCTTCATTCCATTTTATTTTTCTTTCTTTTTTTTCACACATATTTTAACATTACATAATTATTTTACTATTTTTTTATTTATTATCTTTTATTATTGTAATGTTTTTTATAGTTTTTTCCACTATATGTAAAAAATTCAAATCAATTTTTTCAACATTTTCTTTTTACTGTAACCCTTATAGGAACACCAAAATTTAGAAAGAAAACTAATAAAAATATGAAAATGTGAATGGGTAACCAGTTACCCTGATGGGAACATTCAAATCTATAAAAAATTATATGAAGAAGATGGGAGAGAAGGGAAAGGGGGTGGATATGATTTTTTTTTTATCTTCAGATCTGTGGTAACTGGTTACCTTCACGTTCTTTGTGTGTATAATTATGGGGTAACTAGTTACCTTCAAGTTCTTTGTGTGTATATTTCTAAAGATAACTTGTTACCTTCACGTTTTGATGTGTGTGTATATTTCTGAGTTCTTTATGGTAACTGGTTACCTAAGTTACTAAAATCATAATTACTTCTTCTTCCTTTTTTAATGAAGTATTCTTTCTCTTTTTCCTCCAAATTTGATGTTTTTTTTCATATTTAATATGAGTAACTCGTCACCCCTCTTATGGTTACTGGTTACCCCTCTTATGGTAGAAAGTTACTCTTCTCAGGATAACTAGTTACCCCTCCTGGTACATATTATTTAACTTAGCTCTAGGATTTTTTCAAGTAATTGGTTACCTTACCGAGTACTTAAAAAAAACGTAAAATCCAAAAAAAAAAGAAAAAATGTTTATAATAAATAAAAAATAATTTTAAACACAATTCATATTACAAAAAAAATTGCAAAACAACCTAAGAAAACTTAATATAAAATTAGTAATATAAAAAAAATCAATTAAGCTAAAAAAATAATAATCAAATTACAAAAATATCCTTCCAAAATAATAAAACTTGACTAAGGGTAAAACTATGGCATAAACCAACTTTTATACAAAAAATATGGAAAAATAACCTCATAAAAGTGAAAAATTCTTAAAAAAAAGTAGATTAATTTTTTTTTTAAAAAACCATATTTTTGCACACCCTATTAAGAATCCCATATAAAATGTAATTTCCTAAAATTCTTTTTGCGCCACCAATTCCATGATGTAAAAAATAAATCTGGACTTAATAATGATCTTTTGGGCCTTACGGAACAGACTGCTTCACTTAGGCCCAGTGAGGGTTTTTGCGCCACAAAAAAGCGTGGCACAAACAGAGTTATGTGTATGGTATATAGGCAGAGTTCCCAATCATCGCGTCTTATACAATCAAAATCTGCCGTACATATCTTCTTATAGGTAACGATCAACCTCTTAATATGGTTCAATATGGGAGTAGTGTATTACAATACCATAACGACTCTTCATCTTTATTGCTTAAAGACTTGATGTGTGTTAAAGACTTGATGTGTGTTATGATTTATTCCTTAAAAGCATGTAAAGGCATTTAATTGATTTAAAAGTGCAACTTTATAATATTTGAATATTATAAATATTATTTGAATAATTTATATTAATATCAAGAAAATTTCATATTTATTTATGAGGATATGATCTTGTATTAGTACGAGAGAATTAAGATCCTATACAATAAATAAAATAATCAATAACATATTAAAGTAAGAAATCTTTAATGAATGGTTACTAGTACATACTAAGCATACGGAATGTAAGTAATCTAGATTCAGATTATTGATGTGGATAGTCATATTGGCAAATGTACTGTATATAATAGAGATTATATGTAATGCCCCAAAATCCCTAATGTGGTTTAATGGTCGTATTAGTAGGTCAGGAGGGACATAATTGATTTATTATGCCATTAAACTATTATATGCATGTTTATGTGAATTATATTATAATATGATGTTAAATGGATGCATGTGGGTCTACATTTCATAACAAGGGTACTTTGGTAATTTGGCCCGTTGAGGGCGTAATTGTATATTCGTATGCATGTCGATGATTTATTGTTGAGGCCACATTATAATGTGGATTTGTTCGAGCTATTCGGCATGAGATGATCTTTGAGTGCAAATTAGCAGTTTAGTCATAACAGGATTAAGGTCGAGGCTCGGGGTGATTAAATGATTAGGGCTATTATACCCAAAAATTGGAGATCAATAACGTGGCAATAAAGGTGACAAGTGGCAGTGCATGATCAATAAAAGACACATTAATAGTCAATAAATACATTGACTCTTCAGAGTTGTGATAAAGTGACCCGGTAGACTGGCGAGGAATTTGGATTGCTTGAAAGATGTCATAACCAAGCCAAGTGCACCTTGGTCCTAGGAGAGCTAAGGAGAGTGCATCCTAGGAGGCTAAGGAGAATGCATCCTAGGAAAGCTAAGGAGAGTGCATTCTAGGAGGCTAAGGAAAATGCATCCTAGGAGGCTAAGGAAAAGAAGTCCCATGCAAGCCAAGGATTGGGACTTAGATTTCTACAAGGAAAGCCTACACAATGTCCGATCGGACATGGTTGAGGAGGCCAAGGGGAGAGGTGCCTCGGACTTGTCCGAGGAGAGAGCATGTGAAGGATGCCTCGGACCACCTTGGTCCGAGGAGAAAGCCATCATGTCCGATCGGACATGTCATGGAGGAGGTTGCCTCAAAGTTGTCCGAGGTGAGATGCCAATGAGGATGGCTCGGACCACCTTGGTCCGAGGAGAAGGCAAGAGGAGGATGCCTCAGACCACCTTGATCCGAGGAGAAGGCCATCATGTCCGATCGGACATGTCATGGAGGAGGTTGCCTCAAAGTTATCCGAGGTGAGATGCCAATGAGGATGGCTCGGACCACCTTGGTCCGAGGAGAAGGCAAGAGGAGGATGCCTCGGACCACCTTGGTCCGAGGAGAAGGCCACAAGGTCCGATCAGACCTTGATTGGAGGAGGTATGCTCGGACTTGTCCGAGGTGAGAAGCAAGAGGAAAATGCCTCGGACCACTTTGGTCCGAGGAGAAGGCAAGAGGTACTTGGCTCGGACCACCTTGGTCCGAGGAGAGCCAAGCATGCATCACCTTGAGCCGAGGAAAGCTTGGAGGAGTATATCTGACCAATACTTGCATGTAGTCAACATGCATGTGTTGGACCAGGAGACTACGTCAAAATCCCTGGAACGACTTCAGCAAGAATTGGTCTAGGCACCCGTGAATCTCTCACTCCTCACTCAAATTGAGGAATCAGTTGTATTTTAAATATTTCTTGTAATATAAATATGAGATGAATAATAAAATATCTCAATCTAAAGGGGATATCAGTTGAGGATCCCAGGCCTATAAATAGTGGGTTGGTGGGATCGTAAAGGGGCTTTTTTCTGCTTCTTCTTTCTAGAGAGAGAAATTTGGGTCTGAGTATTCTAGAGAGAGAAAGTGCTGAAATAAGAGAGAATTCTTGTATTTTTGCAATCTGTACTGAAGAAACTCAGTTGGCTCAGTCCATCTGATCTTGAGTACGGATCTATAAATCACAACTCTAAGTGGATTAGGCTATTACCGACAATCGGGGCTGAACCACTATAAAAATCTCCTGTGTTATTTACTTTTCTTGTATATACCGTCTGTGTCGTTTTATTTCTCTTGAAGGTTTGTCGTATTTGACGTTCTCACGTCGTTGGCTAAAAACGCAGTCAACAAGGGCGTTGCCGGGAATTAAAGGGTAACTTGTAGCGTCCCAGAATTTTACTTAGTTAGCTAGATAGTAGTAGTTGTAGTATTTTAGATTCCGTGGATTTTGGTTCAAACCGGGACTTAGTTGGAAACTCCTAGCAATAGTTATGGATTTTATAAGTTTAACCTATAGTTTAAGAATATTAATTATAACATAAGGTTTGATTAATATTGCAGGTTATTAATATGATAATTATTATATCCTAAGGTTTAGATAGAGCCAATAAGAATATGACACTTGTCATGAGCATGGTTATTCATAAGGTTTAGATAAAGCCAATAGGATTATGACACTTGTCATATGCATGATTATTAATGAATTATTATTTTAATGATAAAATAAGAGAAATATAAGACTTATTATTCACCAGAATCTGTTAGGAGCATGACATTTGTCACGATTTTATTTATTTGTAGATTAGGTTGTTATTTAGATAATTAAATAGATTTTTCGTAACTTTAAGGTACTGTAACTTCCGACCTATTTTTGACCTAGTTATGTTATAAATTTTGAAAAATAGTATTTCTAGAAAGTTGTATATAATTGAATTAGCTTTCTAATGGTATAAAGATATTCTAAATTGGAGTCCTATATCTCTAGTTATGTTGATTTTACTGTAGGTGATTTTAGAGTTACGAGATTTAGGAAGTTAGAAGTTAGGATTCTATTATTTTTTTATTTTTAAAAACCAACTTTGACTCCTTAGACCAACCTCTGATAGTTTTGACCGAGTCTTCTTCCTCTGATTGATGAATATTCAAATATCTTCAATAAAATTCATTATTTTTATTCAAGCCAAAAAGAAGATTTTTATTCCTAGAACTCTATAAATAGGACTTAGGACCCAGTCCTTTCACTTACTCTTCAGCCGTGATCAGACTCCAAGGTGCTAGTGAGACCATAAGAGTGATAAACACTTGGGTTGGGAAAAAGCTTTTCTATTCTTAAGCTTTAGAAAACACTTTGGGAAGTGAGGTTAAAGTGTTTCGGTATTGGAGTTAGACTAATTTATAAGGTCAACTGATGTACCCTTATTCTTAAGTTTCATTCTGTTTGATTCCTTAGTTTCTTTAGTTTTCATTCAGGTTCTAACTTTTGTTATAGTTTTGTGGTTAGGATTTTAAGTTCTTTGAACTTAAGGTGTCTTTTCGGTAAGTTTCCTCTTGGTGGTTTAGTTCTATTCCTTTCATCTCTGTCCTTTAGAAATACTCACTATTTTTATTACTGGTTTTAGGAGTGTTCCAAGTTCCGCATTTGTTCTCAATTATCCTGGTGTTGGTAAGGAAAATTAGATAGTTTAGTATTATGATCTAGTTTATGTAATGTATGATATAGTTTATGTTTGTATGACCTAACATTTCAGGTACAATAAATGGGTAAGTGGGTCTGGACCTAAGGTGTCCAACGATGTATGACGGACTATGTCCGGTAGGCTCGGTTGCCAAAACTTTATGACGGACCTATGTCCGGTGTATGACGTACTTTTGTCCGGGGCTTAATTGCCACCCCTGTATAAACACTTATCTTTTTATTATATTTGATTTGTTATTTTTAGTTATGATTATGATATATGACCTATAGTTATGATTTATGTCCTATGACTTATGACTTAGAGTATGATTTATGATTTATGGCTTAGATTATGGTTTAGAATTATGACTTAAGATATGATATGATCTAGATGTTGTGTTTGTACGACTTTGGTGAATATATGTTATGTTTGATTATATGACTAATCCTTGTTTGTATTTTCCTTACTGGGCTTAGAAGCTCACTCCTTATGATGTTGTTATTTCAGGAAATTAAGGATAGAAAGGCCGGTGGCGAGTGGGACCTAAGAGCTTCGTGATGTATTCGTTGAGGACCATATTATTTATTTATTTTTTTTAAAAGCTTATTTTAAAGTTTCTTTTATTTAAATGTTGCTCATTTTTATGTTAAAGACAAGTATTTTATTTTTATAAAACCATGGATCCATGTATTTATTTTGAAGTTTTTATTAAATAAAAGAGCAATATTTACGATTATGACCCAATGTTGTGTTCTCGGTAATCTATGAGAAATTAGGGCGTTACATAACGGGATATGAATTATTGGTATTTGAGAATATCAAGAATAACGAGAATTGGAGAACGTTAGTTATGATTAGCAAGTTTAGAGGATAAATGACATTTTTTCCCTTACTAGCCTTTATAGAGTTTCATTTAACCCAGAGGTAATATGGTCATTTGGCAAGGGATATATGGGATTCTAGTATGTTGTAGAAAGAACTGAAGCAAAATAGTGTAAGTCTCCCCTTCTCACGTTCATCACCTTCCTTTCTCCTCCTTTGGAGTTTTGATCCCAATTTGAAGAAACAAGTTAGGAAATCAAAGGTGGGAGCTTAGGAACTTGGTTCATCCATTGAAGAGGACTCAAATCCCACTTGAGGTAAGAATTCATCCATGAACTTAAGCTTTACCCTATTTTTCTTATGGTTTTTCAGTTGAAGACTTTGAGGTGTGTAGTTGGGAATCAATGGAAGTTTTTGAGTGAGGTTGATTGGGTTTTGATGAGGATGTGGCATGAATGAAGTTTAGGGGTTGAATTTGATGTTTGGGTGATGTTTGGGGCTGTTTTGAAGGGTTGTTTTTAGGGGAAGTCGCAAGGAAGGAAACCAGAAGAAATTCTGGTCTGCAGATGGCACCCCAGCGCCATTCCTGCTGCCCCAGCGCTAGGCAGGGCAGAGAGCAGGGCCTCTCTGACTTAGGACAGCGCCCCAGTGCCACTTAGCCGTGCCCCTGTGCTGGTCCATTTTCCAGCAAGCCTATTTTAGGGCTCGGAATGACTTTTAAGGCTCGGGGATGGGTTCTTTTACCCCGTTTGGGTGGATTGGGAGTCCTGAGAGTGCGGGATTGATCCCGGAAGTGAGGTTTTAGATTGTGAATCTCTTATTGATTTAATTTATTGATGGAATCCTATAATTGGTTATGACCAGGTGACCGTCAAGGAACCAAAATGTTGATCGTTCTCAAGGGTCGTTCTTATACTAATTCTCGCTCGAACCAGAGGTAAGAAAACTGCACCCCATTTATGACATGCATGGATATTATTGAGGCATGTTGATTGTTAAATGTAGACATTGACTGCACATTAAATGTTTAGCAAATCTTGCTTACTTGTGTATGGCACTGACTATTCAGAATCGGCACTGGTCGCGTATTACTGACCTAAGAGTCAGGAACGTCATAAGCGTCATGAACGCAGAGCCGGCAAAAGATTAGATCTAATCGATATCAGCGTTGAATGACTCAATGAGCATTAATGCTAGACCGACCCTAGGGTCGATGAAAATTATAAGCGCTTGACTAGTCTATGACTAGTTACTCAGAGCCAGGGCCAAAGGCCTAGGTGACTGTTAGTCACATGGCTAACGGAACAGAATCCCACCGTTGTGACTCTATGGTCACTTGATAGGGTTATGTTGGTGACTATTTCATCAGATACCTATCTTGTTTAAGCTAGTGAAATGATCACTTATATGAAAAGGGAACGGAAGTGTAATGCCTCAAATTCCCTAATGAGGTTTAGGACCTTGATTAGGAGGCCGGGAGCGCCATAATTGGTTTATTATGTAATCAAATGATTATATGCATGTTTATGTGAATTATATTATTATATGATGATAAATGCATGTCTATGGGTCCACATTTAATTATAAGGGCATTTTGGTAATTTGGCCCGTTGAGGGCATGATTTTGTATTTTCACGCATGTGGGTGAGTTATAAATAATACCACATTATATGTGGATTTTTTCAAGCCATTCGGCATGAGACGATCTTTGAATGTAAGTTACCGGTCTAGTCATAACGGGGTTAGTTTCGGGACTCGGGGTGAGTCTCGGGGTAATTTGGTGATTAGAACGTTGCCGGGAATTAAAGGGTAACGGGATATGAATTATTGGTATTTGAGAATATTGAGAATAATGAAAATTGGAGGACATTAATTATGATTAGTGGGATAAGTGGTGAAAGGACTATTTTGCCCTTAGTGGGTTTTGGGAGAGTGTTTTGACCCTAGGGGCATAGTGGTCATTTTGGACCAAAATCAGTGACTTAGTCACCTTTCGCCTCAGCTGAAGGTAACCTTAAAAAAAACAGAGCATCATTATCATCCTCTCTCTCTCTCTTCTCGATCATCATCCTTCCTCTTCTTCCTTTTTATTTTTAAAACTTCCTTTGAGGATCCAAGCTAGGAGAGCAAGGCTTGAGGGCTTAGGACCTTGGTTCAACCATTGAAGAGGATCTAAATCAAGCTTGAGGTAAGAAATTCAGCCATGAAAATCTTTGGTTTATACCCTGTTTTTCTATTAGTTTCAGCTGAGAATTTTGAAGTGGATAGTTGGGGATTCAATGAGGTTTTTGAGTGAGTTTGATTGGGTTTTGAAGAGGATGTGATATGAATGAAGTTTAGGGGTTGAATTTGATGTTTGGGTGATGTTTGGGATTGGTTTGGCGATTTGGTTTTCAAGAGAAATCGCAGGGGAGAAGACCAGAAAAGTTTCTGGTCTGTAGGTGGCGCCCCAGCGCTAGGCAGGGCAGGGAGCTGGGCCTCTCTGACTTGGGGCAGCGCCCCAACGCTACCAAGCAGCACCCCAGCGCTAGTCCACTTTCCAGCAAACCTATTTTTGGGGGTTTGGATGATTTTTGGGGTTCGGGGGATGGTTCCACTACCCCGTTTGGGTGTTTGGGAGTCCCGATAGTGCGGGATGGATCCCGGGAGTGAAGTTTTAGATTATAAACCTTTTTATGATTTATTTTATTGATGGGATTCCATATTTGGTTATGACTAGGTGATTGCTAAAGGATTAAAGGATCGATCGTTCTCAAAGGTCATTCTTTTACTAATTCTTGCTCGAACCCGAGGTAAGAAAACTGCACCCCATATGTGACATGCATGGTTATTCTTGATGCATGTTGGATGTTTAAATGTGGACATAGATAGCATTTTGAATGCTTAGCAATCTTGCTCATTTTTGTATGGTTATTATTGAGGTATGTCGGGTGTTTAAATATGATGCATGTGATGCACGAGAAACATGTGTTTAGGGCATGCCATGAATATTGAATATGAGACTGATCAGAGCTTGAGTCTCTGTGTTTATGCATGACCATAATTGTGCTAGCAACTGTTAAATAAGCATGTTGAATGCCCTACTTTTGGATATTTGACATATGATATATGCCTGGTAGCATTGCTTACTTGTGTGTGACTCTGACTAACTAGTCAGAATTGGCAATGGTGTCAGTAATAGCTGTGAAGCTGTGACCTACTTGTCAAGTTCACAGTAGTACTGAGCACTGGTCACCTGGTATTGACTAAAAAGTCAAGGACGGTCTTAGCGTGTTTAATGCAAGCCGATAAAAGATTAGATCTAATTGACATCTGCATTGAATGACTCAAATGAGCATTAATGCCAGACCGACCTCAAGTTCGATGAAAACTAAAAGTGCTTGTTTAGCCAAAGGCTAGTCATTTAGAGCTAGGGCCAGCGAGCCCGGTGATTGTTTAGTCACATGGCTATGGGTGCCGAGCCCCGTAGTGACTTATCCATCAGTCACTCATCTATTTAAGAAGTGACTTACCCATCAGTCACTCATCTTATTAGAGCCATTTCAGGAAAGCCCAGGTGACGGTTTCGTCACACAGCTATGGGTGCCGAGCCCCGTAGTGACTTACTTATCAGTCACTCATTATGGTGTAACAGAACCTCAAAGTGATATTCACTCATCTGTTCAGGGCTATAAGCTCTGTATGATCGTTCTGATCATCATTTGCATGGCTTTGGGTGGTGAGCCTTGTGGTGACTTGCTTGTTAGTCACAAAGTATGGTTTACCAGAACCTCTAGTGTTAAATCACTCATCTGATTAGGATTAACTTGATAGTCATCCAATTAGTAGGGCAAGATTTCTTATCCTCGATTCCCCAGCATTATTTGAATTTATTTGCATCCCTGAATAGAGCTACATTTGCTAGGCATGCCAGATATGATTTGATGTCATGATATGACTGTTCACGAGCATATTGAGTTTTCTTGCTGGCTTCAGCTCACGGGTGCTATGTGGTGCAGGTAAAGGAAAAAGAAAGTTGGACCATCCTTGAGTTGGAGAGCTTAGGTGACAATGTGTACATATGCAGCTGCTCGACCGCCACGGCTGAGGGTTGAAAGAGGAATTAGGGTTAAACCCTGTTTTGCCGCTTAGTTCGGCTGATTGTAAATATTTTCTTGTAATTGTAACGCCCCAACTCCAGGAACCGTTACAGTGCACATTGCAAACAGTGCTAAACTCGCTAATCGAGTCATTTGGCCATAAATGTGTAACTAAGTATGATTAGCGATTTAGGGATTAAAAATTTCAGTTAAGATATAACGTTTCATTAGAACGTTTACTATATACATTGGGATCCCAAAATATAATTTAAAGGTCTATTACAAGAAAATATTTACAACAGGCCATTCTAAGCGGCAAAACAGGGTTTAACCCTAGTTCCTCTTTCAAACCTCGTCCAAGTATTGGTCGAGTAGCCGCATATGTACACGTCATCACCTAAGCCCTTCAACTCAAGGATGGTTCAGCTTCCTTTTGCCTTTACTTGCACCACAAAGCACCCGTGAGCCGAAGCCCAGCAAAAAAACTCCTATGCTCATAAACAGTCATATCATGATATCAAATCATATCTGGCATGCCTAACAAACATAATTATATTCAGGCATGCAAATGAGTTCAAGCAATGCTGGGGTATCCAGGATAAGAAATCCTGCCCTTTTGAATGGATGACTATCAAGTCAATCCTAATCAGGTGAGTGTTTCAACACTTGAGGTTCTGGTAAACCATACTGAGTGACCAACAAGCACGTCACTACGGGGCACAACACCCAAAGCCATGCATATGATGATCAAAATGATCATACAGAGCTTATAGCTCTGATCAGATGAGTGAATATCACTTTGAGGTTCTGTTAAACCATAATGAGTGACTGTCAAACCAGTCACTATGGGGCTCAGTGCCCATAGCCGTGTAACGGAACCGTTACCTGGGCTTTCCTGCAATGGCTCTAACCAGATGAGTGGCTGATGGGTAGTCACTAGCTTAAACAGAAGAGTGGCTGCTGGGTAAGCCACTAGCCTTAAACAGATGAGAGACTGGTGGGTAAGTCTCTAACTTAATAGATGAGTGACTGATGGGTAAGTCACACAAGCGCTTATAATATTCATCGAACTTGAGGTCGGTCCGGCATTAATGCTCTTTGAGTCATTCAATGTAGATTGTCAATTAGATCTAATCTTTGTTGGCTTGCGTTAAACACGCTAAGGCTGTCCTGACTTATGAGTCAGCACCATGTGACCAGTGCCCAGTACCACTGTCGAACCTGACTAATGAGTCAAAGCTTCACAGTTGATATTAACACCTTTGCCAATTCTGACTAATGAGTCAGTACCATGCACAAGTAAACAATGCTATCAATATGTATCATAGGTCACTTATCCAAGTGTAGGACATTCAGCATACTTACCTAACAGTTGCTAGCATAATTATGATCACGCACAAACACAGAGACTCAAGCTCTGATCAATCTCACAGTCAATATTCATGGCATGCCCTAATCACATGTTTCTCGTGCATCACATGCATCGCACTTAATCATCCAGCATGCCTCAACAATAACCATATGCGAATGAGCAAGATTGCTAAGCATTCAATATGCTATCAATGTTTACATTTAAACATCCAACATGCATCAAGAGTGACCATGCATGTCACACACATGGGGTGCAGTTTTCTTACCTTTGGTTCGAGCGAGAATTAGAACAACAATGACCCTTGAGAACGATCCATCCTTTAATCCCTTAGCGGTCACCTAGTCATAACCAAATACAATCTCCAATTAATGAAAATCAACAATGATAGGGTCTTGGTCTAAACCCCACTCTCGGGACTTCGAAACATGCCCACACGGTGAGTAGATTCGATCCCGGGCCTTAAGGATTGAAACCCCGAGCCAAAAACCCTTAAAAACACTTAAAACAGGGTTCTGAAGAAACATGGTAGCGCTGCCCTCCTAGCGCCCCAGCGCTCTACTCAGAACCATAAACCGCCCTTCACTCCCTGTAGGTAGCGCTGTAGCGCCCTACACTGGGCGCTGTAGCGCTACCTTCAGCCAGCTTCAGCCCAGAAATTTCCTCCTTCGATTCTACCATTTCCAACCCAAATCAAAAGCTTCCAAACATCAAACTCAGTCCCAAATGAACCTAAAAACCATCCTCACATGCCCCCAAGCATCACAACCCCAAGAACCTTAGCCAAAACACCCATTGAAACCCTACTTTCCAACTCAAAAACCAGCTGGAACTTAACTCAGAAAACAAAGCAAAAGCTATAGTTCTAATGGCTAAAAACTCACCTCAATCATAGCAACACACCCTCTTCAATGGTGGAGCATAACCCTAGCTTATCCCGGCTTGGTTCCTTGGCTTGATTCCTCAAACAAAGCTTGAAAATCCAGAGAGAGATGAAGGAGAAAACCTATCGGGAGAGAAAGAGAAAGGATACTCTGTTTTTGCTTCTCTTCTACAGCCTTAATGTCTTATATAAATCCTTTAGGGGGAAAAGAACTAAATGCCCTTAAGTCTAAAATATACCCTTAACAGCCACCAAGGGCAAAACCGTCATTTCGCACCTATTTCATTAATCACAATTAACACTCTCCAATTCCCGCTATTCTCAATATTCTTGAACACCAATAATCCATATCCCATTACTCTTTAATTCCCAGTAATGCTCTAATCATTAAAACCACCCCGAGACTCACCCCGAGCCCCGAACTTAAATCTGTTATGACTAGACCGAACACTTGCATTTCATGATCGTCTGATGCCGAAAGGCTCGAACGTATCTCCATAATGATGGGATCTCATTCACGAATCACAAAATGCACCCAAATTCACAATTATGCTCTAAACGACCGAAATTGCCAAAACAGTTTAATAAACAGTTGTGGACCCACATGCATGTATATAACATCATATCATAATATAATTCACATAAACATGCATATAATCATTGAGTAGCATAATAAATCAATTATGGCCCTCCCGTCCTCCTATTCAAGGTCCTAACCCTTATTAGGAAATTCGGGGCATTACAGTAATAGACCTTTAAATTATATTTTTGGGATCCCAATGTATACAGTAAACGTTCTAGTGAAACGTTATACCTTAACCAAAAATTTTAATCCCTAAACCGCTAATCATACTTAGTTACACGTTTATGACCAAATGACTCGATTAGAGAGTTTAGCACTGTTTATAATGCACACCGTAACGGTCCCTGAAGTTTAGGTCGTTATAGGAACCCACCTTAGTGACTTTACAACTGTCACTCCTCTCTTTTGGACTAAAAGTCCTCGATGGTTATTATGATCATCGTTTGATACTATATTCTTGCAGTATTGAGTTTTTTTGCTGGGCTTTGGCTCATGGGTGCTATGTGGTGCAGGTAAAGGGAAAGAAAAGCTCACCCAGTCTTGAGTGGAGAGCTTAGGGGGCGATGTGTACATATGCGGCCGCTTGACCACCACGGCCAAGGAGTTCTCAGAGGAACTAGGGGGTTTACCCTATTTTTGCCGCTTAGATCGGCGGGTTGTAAATTTCAAACTGTAATGACCATTTTGTATCGTAAATAACTTGTAAACATTTTTATGGGCCCATGAATAGTTTTATTGTTTAAATCAAATATATTATTCCATTTTGATTGGTTTTCCATCTTAACCTCTTAATAACACCTAGAAGCACGTTTTTAACCAAAGAACTCGATTAGCGAGTTAAATTCACGGTTCAACGTTCACCGTAACGGTCTTGGGGTAACCGGGGTGTTACATTATATATGACAAGACTGATATGAATTAATTATCTTTATAAACTTACTATTTTCCATAAAGATTTAATTCTTATCATAATAGATGATCATTTGTAGATTAGTCTAAATCTTGAATAGTCATGAAATCATATTTGTGCTTATTGGATCTTTTAATTCACTCGTTAAGGTTTCTTAGTATAATGAGACTAGTGACTTTTGTTTTGGATATTCAATATCATGAATGGTTGGGAACATAATTTACTGTAATGCCCCAAATTTCCTAATAAGGTTTAGGACCTTGATTAGGAGGCTGGGAGGGCCATAATTGATTTACTATGATATTTAATGAGTATATGCATGTTTATGTGAATTATATTATTATATGATGGTGAATGCATGCATATGGGCTTATATTTTAAATGCAAGGGCATTTTGGTAATTTGGCCACAGTGGGCGTAAATGTATATTTTGGGTGCATGGTTGAGATTAATTAATATAGCCACATTATAGGGTAGATTGGTTCGAGCTTTTCGATATGAGATGATCATGTGAAGCAAGTTTTCGGTCTAGTCATAACTTGATTAAGTTCGGGGCTCGGGGTGAGTCTCGGGATGATATATGTGATTAGAGCATTACTGGGAATTAAAGGTTAATGGGATGTGATTTATTGGTATTTGAGAATATTGAGATTAGCAGGAATTGGGAAGCGTTAATTATGATTAACGGGATTAGTGGAATGTGCCAAAATTACCCTTGAGGTGGCTTTAGAAGCTTTAGAAGACCTAGGGGTATTTTAGTCTTTTGGCTGGGATATATGTTAAGCTTGGAAGGCTGTAGATTGAACAGAGTAAAACAGAGGCAATCCCCTTCTTCTTCCCGTACCTTCTCTTTCCCTCATCTTCCTTGTGTGATTTTGTGAGCTTCTTGAGGATTTGAGCTTGGGAGCTAAGCCTTGATACTTTGGGAGAGTGTTCCACTATTGAAGAGCACCATAACCTGAACTTAAGGTAAGCTTTTAGCCACTGGTTTTTATATATGCTCTGTTTTGGTTGTTAGTTTCAACCTTAGAACTTTGATGTGGAAAGTGTGAATCAAAGGAGGTTCTTGTGTTGTTTTGATTGGGGTTTGATGAGGGTAAGCTAAGGGTGTTATTTGGGGGTTTAATTATATGTTTGGAGGAGGTTTAGAGAAGGTTTGAAGGACTGGTTTGAGAGGAAATCGCACAGGGGAAAAACTGGTTTGTTAAGGGCGTTCTAGCTGGTCTGGGCTGGGCGCCGCGGCGCAGCAGGGGTGCGCCGCGGCCCTTGGTGTCTGTCAGGAGGGAGCCCTTCTGTCTGAAGGGCGCGCCGCGGCGCAGCAGGGGAGGACCGCGGCCCTTAAGGCTATTTTGACCAAAAACATGTTTTTAGCTTGGGGATTCAAGTCATAGGCCTCGGGGTTGAACCTAGTACCCGGTTAAGTGGGGATTGATGTCTCGGAGGCTAGATATTGATTTGGGAACTTATGTTGATCATTTTTATTGATGATACCTTATATTTGGTTATGACTAGGTGACCGCTAAAGGACTAATAGTTGATCGTTCTCAAAGGTTGTTTCTTTTATTAATTCTCGCTCGAACCCAAGGTAAGAAAACTGCACCCCGTGTATATGTGACATGCATGGCTATTATGGATGCATGTTGGTTGATTATTGAGCATGACATGCATGGTTATTATGACGCATGTTGGTTGGCTATTGAGTGTGACATGCATGGCTATGATTGGTGCATGTTGGATGTTTAAATGTAAACATTGATAGCATAATGAATGCTTGGCGGGTTTTCCCATTTGCATATGATTATTATTGAGGCATGCTGGATGATTAAGTGTGATGCATGTGATGCACGAGAAAAATGTGATTAGGGCATGCCATGAGTGATGAATATGAGATTGGCCAGAGCTAAGTCTCTGAGTTTGTGCATGATCATGATTATGCTAGCGACTATTTAGTAAGCGTGCTGAATGCCCTATTCTTGGATAATTGGCATATGATACCTATTGATAGCATTGCTTACTTGTGCTTGGTACTGACTAATTAGTCAGATTTGGCAAAGGTGTTGGTATCAGCTGTGAAGCTGTGACTTATGAGTCAGGTTCGGCAGTGGTACTGGGCACTGATCACGTTGCACTGACTTGTCAGTCAGAATTGGCAAAGGTGTTAGTATCAACTGTGAAGCTGTGACTTACTAGTAAAGTTCAGCAGTGATACTGGACACTGGTCACATAGCGCTGATTTATTAGTCAGAACGGTCTTAGCGTGGTTCACGCAAGCCAACGGAGATTAGATCTAATCGACCATTAACATTGAATGGCTCAAAGAGCATTAATGCAAGACCGACCTCGAGGGTCGATGAATGAAATAAGCACTTGGAGGCTAGTGGCTTACCTAGTAGCCACTCTCCCTCTTGAATCATGTGATGTTCACTCATTGGTTTGGAAGCTTTATGCTCCGTGTGATTATAATGATAATCATTTGATAATGCTTATGTATAGTGTTATGTTTTCTTGCTGGGCTTTGGCTCACGGGTGCTATGTGGTGCAGGTAAAGGCAAGAGGAAGCTAGACCATCCTTGAGTTGGAGGGCTTAGGTGATGATGTGTACATATGCAGCTGCTCGACCGCCACGGCCGAGGTTTAAAGTGGAACTAGGGTTGAACCCTGTTTTGCCGCTTAGAACGGCCTGTTGTAAATATTTTCTGTAATAAACCCTGAAATTTATATTTTCGGGATCCCAATGTATATATTAAACGTTTTAGTGAAACGTTACACCCTAACCAAAATGTTTAATCCCTAAACCGCTAATCATACTTAGTTGCACGATTTTGGCCAAATGACTCGATTAGCGACTTTAGCACCGTTTACAAGGCACGCCGTAACGGTCCCAGGAGTTGGGGGCGTTACATTTACAATAATGGAATCCACACTTTCCTAATAGATCGAATATTGGTTTCCTTAAGGGTTAATTCTGGAACTAAATAGTTATTGAGCTCAAATCTAGAATTTGATTATAGATTAATTATTCACTAGTGAATTAATGGTACTTAAGAAACAAGAGGTAATTAGAAGGGTAAAACAATAATTTTGATCAGCTCTAATTAACGAACTAATAGTTGGAGGACAAAATACATTTATTGATTATATCAATGGACTATAAAGAAATCTCTGTAAATATAATTCTATAAATACTTAGAGTGCAATTCTATATTTATAGTGGAGCAATCATGGAATTAATAAATATGATTATTAGATTAAATAGTTTAATTAATAATCTGGATTGTTGGAGCTTCGTATTATAGGTCTATGGTCCCCAGGTCACTTTTGTCCTACACTGTCAAGGGTAAGGATCTCATAAGGAAGATTTGTAGAGAGAATTACTAAATTGCAAATGAATTAATTTTTTGGGGCAAGAAAATATTTATGTGATAGCTATGGGCTATTAATTTATGATTTAATTGTATAGTTTTTATTTTGAAAAATTACATGTTAAAATATATATCAATCATGTTTGTATTAATTTAGAGAGAGATTAATAATTATCTTATTATAAGATATTTATTTATTTAAATTAATATTTTAAGATGAAGTTAATTTTGAATTAACTTATATTTATTTTGGGATAAATATATTATCTTAAATATTAATTAAATAAACAAATGAGAAAATCAAGGAAATCCCTATATGTGGCTCACGACACACTTAGTGTACAATGAGTTTGTGTGGCGCCATCCAAAGATAGAAGTATCCTTGAGATTTGAATTTTGAATTTCAAACTTATTTTTTATTTAATTATTCTTTTTAAATATGATTTAAATTAAATATATAAATAAGTAGCAACTAATCAGTTTTATTTCAAACCAAATAAAGATTAATTAAATTAGTTAATTATCTTTATAACACATGAAAGAAGCGATACTCTTATAATAAGTTTTAAGAAATTGTTTTTGACTATCATACTCTCTCAATAAAAGAAACGATAGAATTTTCTAAATTTGAAATTCTAGAAATTTCTAAACTTGAAATTCTAGAAATTTCTATAGCCTCTCTCTTCTCATTCATCTCTAGATCTCATGTATTAAGTACATCTAGAGAGTCTAAATCAACATTTGAATCCTACGTGCCCACACACATCCTTGTATGTTTGAGGATTGATCTGGAAGATCAAGGTGTGAGCTTTGAAAATAAGGATAGGAAGATCGTTGATTTATACAAAAAGATTCAAGGACACTTGATAGGCTTCAATAGGTAATATTTTGTCTATTTGTATGTGATTTAATATATCTATATATGTATGATCCTGATTGATATTAATAATTTTTTTTGAAAGAACGCATTCCGCTGCATTGTCACGCCCCGGCTGCCCCGGGACACTCAACGGTGATCGGTGAACCGAAAATTTGACTCATTGCCTGAGTCCTTTGGTTAAAAATGTGCTTCTAGTGTCATTATTAGGTTAAGGAGAAAATCAATAAAGAAGAAAGGATATATTTTATTAAAAACTATTCATGGGCCCACCAGAACATTTACAAGTTATTTACATCTCAAAATGGCCATTACTATTTAAAATTTACAACCCGCCGACCTAACGGCAAAATTAGGGTAAACCCCCTAGTTCCTCTGAGAACTTCTTGGCCGTGGTGGTCAAGCGGTCGCATATGTACACAGCGTCGCCTCAGCTCTCCACTCAAGGCTGGGTGAGCTTTTCTTTCCCTTTACCTGCACCACATAGCACCCATGAGCCAAAGCCCAGCAAGAAATCACATATTGTAAGTAAATAATATCATATGATGTAATTAGATCACATAGAGCTTACAGCTCTAAGCTGATGAGTGACTGTTGGGTAAGTCTCTAGTTATCAGATGAACAGGTGATTAATGAGTCACACCTTGAACAGGTGACTGATGAGCCACACACTTTGGACAGGTGACTGATGAGCCACACACTTTGGTTAGGTGACTAATGAGCCACGCTCAAGATAGGTGACTAATGAGCCACACTCTGGATTTGTGACTAATGAGCCACGCTCTGGAGGTCCCATACCCTCCTAGCCATGTGACCTGTGGGCCACCTTAGCCTTTTCCGGCTCTGGCTCTAGATCTCTAGCCTTGGGCTAGATAAGCGCTTATTAATATTCATCGAACTTGAGGTCGGTCTGGCATTAATGCTCATGTGTGTTATTCAATGCAGATGTCGATTAGATCTAATCTTTGTTGGCTTGCATTAAGCATGCAAAAACCATCCTTGACTTATGAGTCAATGCCCTGATTAATGAGTCAATGCCATTCACAAGTAAGCAATGCTACCAAGCATATATCATGGGTCAAATATATAAACATGGGCATTCATCATGCTTACTTAACAGTTGCTAGCATAATAATGATCATGCACAAACACAGAGACTCAAGCTCTGAACAGTTTCATAGTCAATATTCATGGCATGCCCTAAAGATATCTTTATGCAAATGAGCAAGCTTGCAAAGCATTCAATATGCTATCCATGTACACATTTAACCATCCAACACGCATCAAAATATAACCATGCATGTCTCATTTGGGGTGCAGTTTCTTACTCTGTTTTCTTACCTCAGATTCGAGCTAAAATGAGTAAAAGAATGACCCTTGAGAACGATCTGACTTTAAGTCCTTTAGCGGTCACCTAATCATAACCAAATAAGGAATACCATCAATAAAATGAACATCATAGGTTTCCAAGTCAATATCTAGCCTCCAAGAGATCAATCCAAACTAATCCAAGTAGTAAGAACAATCCCGAGGCCTAAAACTATGTTTCTGGGGTCAAAACACGCAAACGGGGCGAAAACTGACCAAGGGCTACGACCCTAGCACCTTGGGCCGCGGCCCCCAGCACAACCTAAAGCAAGGGCCGCGGCCCCCAACATCAAGGGCCACAGCGCCCAATAGGCACAACTTCAGGGAGCTGCTTCATCGAACAAGGGCCGCGGCGCCCCAAGAACAGGGTCGCGGCCCCTAACCCTGGGCCATTCCCAAACACGTTTTCAACACCCAAATCCTCCAAAATCATACCTAAACATTCCCAAATCATCAAATCAAAGTTCCCAAGCTTCCCAATGGTCCAAAACCCTCAAAACCCAAGGTTCAATCAAACCAAAAACTCAACGATTCACATAGTCTAATTCAAAGCTTAGAAACTCTAAAAACTCACAACTTTGAACTTCGATTACCTTCGATTGGGTTGTTTTCCGTCAAATCCTTCGGTTAAGAAGCTTCTAATATTTCCTAGGATCGCTATGCCTCGATCCTCGCTCAATTCCGACTCCTAGAACTCGAGATATCTTCGAAAAGGCTTTCGGATGGCAAAAATGAACTAACGAAGAAGAACGAGAGGTTTTCTAACGTACGTTCTATCTGAAAAGCTACTTCATGGTTAAGTAACCTCAAATAAAACCTAGTGCTCGGGACCCCAAAAACACCCCCGAGGATATTATAGTCAAAACCTCCAAAATTTCCTCCTGATATCAAATACTCCCAATTTATCATCAAATAAACATTCTTATTACCCCATAATTGACCCCGTTATGACAAAACCGCTAATCCATTATATATGACCGTCTCATGTCAACTAGCTCGAATATATCTCCATAATGATGGAGTCTCATTCATAATTCACAATTTGCACCCAAATACACAATTATGCCCTAAACGGGACTAATTGCCAAAACAGTTCAATTAACAAAAGTGGACCCACATGCATGAATATAACATTATATTATGATATAATTCACATAAACATGCACATAATCATTTAATAGCATAATTAAACAAGTATGGCCCTCCCGGCCTACTAATCTTGCCATTAAACCACATCGGAGAATTCGGGGCATTACATGCACATTCTGATTTTCATATTTAATACCAACATTGTGTACCACAACTCACCAAGAATTTACTTTCTATATCTTAGCTCACCAAAGATAATAACGTGTTTGTTGAATTTTATTCTGACCATTGTGTTAAATGAGCTAATTACGAAGATGGAGCTACTGCGAGGGATGCTTATCCATGGTTTGTATCAGCTGCAACTCAAAGTCATCTCAAGCCTCCATCTCAGGTTCTTAAAAGGATTCAAGTTCAAGTTCGATTGTCTTCTATGGTTCAACTAGTTTATTTTCCCTTAAAATTTCAGTACAAATCAAGATAGCTTGAAAGCTTCACTATCCAATCGTGTCCTTTAATCTTTGTTTGTTGAGTCATTTTCTAATTCTAGTCCAAATGTTTGGCACATAAGGCTTGGTTATTGTTGGGAATTGTGCCCTTAAATCGTAATTTTGTATGAACGATTACTGTTAATTAAAGAAAGTTAATATTTTGCACTCATATTTGTATTTAATTATACATGTCATTTATCATGAAGATTCAATATTATTGATGTGGTCTTGATTAAGTATATGTATAATGATACATATACAAGATGATTTAATTCAAGATAATAATATAAAAATTGTATGTAATCGCTAAGTAAAGTGGGAGCTTTATTTAATAAAGATTATGAGTACGATCTATCTTCTATTTAAGACAAAGCAGTTCATCCAGACTGTTAAGTGTAGCTACCCAAAAAGAAAAATGTACAGTATACAATATAGATTGTATTGGATTAGGGCACAATGAAATAAATAACTTCTGATAATCTCTGTTAAAATATGGAAGTTCAACGTTCATCAATCGATGGTCATTTGAAACTTGACCTCAATCCTAAAGTGAGTAATGAAATCCTATTTGTGCTTTTATGACTTTTGACTTATCGGGAAAGGTTCAATATTCCTACGACCGAATTCCTGGTATCTTGGATTCATAAAATTGCAAGTGGCTGGGAACATACTTCACAAATTAGGAATCTTCTCCTTACTTAAATGAAAGCAGAATAGTTGTTCCTTTTAGTGTTGATTTGGGACTTGAACATTAAGCGCTCAATTTCTGTTAGAGAACATAAATTTCATTCTGCAATTAAATTTATAGAATATTGTTCATTAGATGATCAATGCAACCAATTGATAAAAACATAATTAGAGAGGTTAGCGGACGTTAAGACCTAGCTTTAATTATGAACAATTAGTTGAGGGTCATAACTCATGCAATGACTAAATCAATGGACAACTTTATAGTTATAGCTTCTAATAATATAAGACTGTAGTTTTGAGAGTTCAACAATGAATTTCTAGTGGAATAATTCATAGTTAATAAATTAATTAAATTATTGAAGCTTAAAACTATAGGTCTATACTGTCCCCGTACTAGCTCGATAACACAGACGTAGTTTTTTGGTATTAAAATGAAATAATTAAAAATAATAAAGTAGTATTTTTAATCTCACAAATTAATATTATTTGTGAAATAATAATGGCAAATAAAACTATATTAATAATTTTGTGAAATTAATTTTTAATAAAAATTAATTTAATCATATTTAATTCTGTGGTATAATTATATATTACATAAAATAATATGATAAAAGTCCAACAAATAGCATTTTATAGAGATAAAATACAACATGGCCCAAAGCTATGTAGTTGGTGCCAATCACAGTCCAAATGGATTGTGACCCATGCATAGACCCAATGAGAATAGGGCTATGTCTTATTTCTATTGTTATATTAATAGAATATAAAAGCAAGAAAAAAACCAAGAAAGACATCAGATGCATTTCACGCTATTTTTCCAAGAGAGAAAATAGAGAACTTTGTTCTCTCTGGAATGTGAGAAGAACACTCTCGCATGTGTTGAGATTCAAAAGTGTGTTCTTGTGTATCCTACCAAATGGCATAGACATCCACCTGTCTCCTCCTCTTTGTGCGAGCCATAGTATGGAAGATGATGAATTAGAAGGCTAAGACGTTATTTGATCCACACGTGTCTACATCTAGAAAATGTATTTGTAATTTTCTATTTTATTCAGATTCATGTTGCATGAGAAAGTTCTCATTCTAGTTATGGTTTATAGAGTGATTTGTTCTTGTGCTTTAATAATTGTTATTACCGCATTGAAATATTATCCCATGCTTCTGTTGCACTGTCAATTACATGATAAAAAACACAATTATCCCAATATTAATGTAATGAAACATATGTTGCTAAATGAAAAAGGTTATTTCAAAGTTGTACCTAAATTCTGTGATGATTGGCACATAGGAAAATCTAAACATATACATTATGGACATTCACATACTGCAAACACCAAACCAATAGAGCTTGTTCACTCCGATGTATGGGGACCCTCCCCTATTCTCTCCAAAGATGGATATAGATACTATGTACACTTTGTAGACGATTTCAGCAATTTCACATGGATCTTTCCACTCAATTTGAAATATGAAGTTAACAATATATTTCTAAATTTTCAAAATTTTGTTTCACCAAAATTTGACAATGTTGACGGTGAGAACTCACCAACGATCTACTGTCGGAAAACTCAAAGGGTATTATAAAAACTAGGTAAATAGAATTTATGAAAAGCTTGAAAAAGAAGAGTGTAGAAGAGTAACAATGGAGGAAAACACGTATGTTTCTTAATTTCCTGTGTATACCATGAATTTTCCAAACCCTTTGCTGGAGGGGTGATTATCTATTTATAGTGGAGCTCTAATGGCTCATGATACATTGTGGTCCCAGGGGACAAGATTGTACATAGGTGCATTCTAAGGGTAGTGGCACAGGTCATAGTGGAGCAGAAAGTTGTGGTGTCGGTCCTGGTACATTGTCAAAGGTATGCAGGTAGTGCCTCCACTCTTTGTACAAATTCGTACCACCACTACTTGTCTGATACAGATGTCAGGGTCACGCCTCTGTCCTCCTCATGGTCTTACATCTCGTATACGTACACGTATTGTAGAGTCTCATAATATTTACTTAGCTAGCTAGATAGTAGTAGTAGTTAGTATTAGTTAGTAGTATGTTAGTTACCGTGGATTTTGGTTCAAGTCGGGGATTAGTTGGACACTCATAGCAATAGTTATGGATTTTATAAGTTTAACCTATAGTTTAAGAATATTAATTATAACATAAGGTTTGATTAATATTGCTGGTCATAGATATATATTTATTATAACCTATGGTTTAGATAGAACTAATAAGAGTGTGACACTTGTCATAATTATAATTATTAAGGAATTAAGTATTTTTATGGATAATTTTAATAAAAGAAATATCTAGAAACTCTAGAACCTTCCAGCAGCTGTTAGGATCGTATTATGACTCAGTCAAAGTTGTTTATCAAATTCAAATTATGCTGAAAAAGTGCAAATACTTGTTTAATATATCAATGGATGCCGATATATCGCAGCATAGGGGTCGATATATCGCCTACGAAAGATACGGAAAACACATCGACTTTGCACGAACAATCAAATGAGGCTCGGGAATACAGGGGAGGCGATATATCACCTATGGGGGGCGATATATCGACTCCATTTATGTATTTTCGAAAGTTTGATTTTTGAATTTTAAAAATTACCCTTAACCACTTAGACCTGCCTTTGAACGCTTTTGACTGAGTTTTGGGCGTCAGTTGAATGAAAATTCAAAAAAAATTTCATTTTATAATCATTTATTTATTAAAATTAAAAGATGTTAGTTTCACTCCTTGAACTCTATAAATAGGACCTAGTGCTCAACCATTTTCTTCATTCTTCAAGCATTTGATCAGAGCCTCCAAGGTGCTAGTGTTACTATAGAGAGATACACTTGGGATTTGGGTTAAAGCTTTATCATTCTAATCTTTTATAAACACTTGGGAAGTAAGAAATAGTGTGATTTCGGTATTGAGGTTTAGACCAATCCATAAGGTCATTCAAGGTATTTCTATTCCTAAGTTCAACTCTATATGGTTCTTTAGTTTTCTTTATTCAGATCCTAACTCTTGTTTATGATTCTTTATTAGGTATTTAAGTTCTTGAAACTTAAGGTTCTTCTTGGTAAGTTTCTTCATGATGGTTTAGTTCTCATTTCATCTTTCTTCTTTAGAGATTCTCACCATTTTACTGTTGGTTTATAGGAGTTTCTAATCCCGTTCTTGTTCCCAAATATCCCGGCTTTTGGTTAGGAAAATAGGATAGATTTTATGTGCTTATATGTTATGATATGTTTACGTTATGATATGTTTTTAGTCGCTTGGGCATATGACTTGCTTAGATAGCAAGCCCCAAGATTATTTATCATTTCATGGGTTAGAGTTATGATTTACCCTACCTCGACTAGTGGAGGACCTAGATGGGTTATCATATACTACCATGTGATCTACCTACCTCGATTAGTAGACAGAGGACCTAGATGGTTTATCACATGCCATGTCAATGAGTTAATGGCCATTAATATTGTAGTCCTATATGATATATGTTTTTATAGTCATATGTTTTCCATTATATGTTTATGATATAGTTTTATGCTTATATGTGTTAATAGATTTTCCTTGCTGGGCATTAGGCTCACTCCTTTATTTTTAGTGTGATGCAGGAAAATGATATGGAAGGCGGAAGGATTCTTGGTAGCTTTGCTTGTGTGTTAAGGATGAATGGATTTAATGAATTGCGTGTTGATCAACGACGACGTTATTTATTTTTAGTCTTTTGAATTATGTTTCTTTTGTAATTCCGCATTTAGTTTTTGAACATTTGATTTAAAATTATGTTTTATGTTTTATAAACAATGGGTACCCATACCATATTTTACATTATATTTTGTAATTTGCACAATATTTATTTTGGGGTTTAATAAAGTTATGATTATTTCTTATGTATGTTTTCCCAAAAATAGTAGCTATGTCTGGTAGTTTTAATGGTTCAAAGTCTTAGAAATAGTTGGGTCATTACACGTACACATACCTTGTTCCTAATGGTTGTTCTCACATTTCCATGACATGTGTTTGCTCCAAGCTCTTCCATATTCTGCTAAGTGTGGGAAAGCTTGTGAGTTATCATGAATGATATACTCAATCATCCTCATCACTCTTGTCTTGACACCAAATAATTATTGTGTCTCTCTTAGTGTTCCTCGTATGCCCATTCATGAGGTCTCAGACTTTCCATATAGTGAGAAGCCACGGTGAGGGTGTGCCTCGCTGGTGGCATCTGCATCAGAAAGGGAAGCAAGGCCTCTTCAGTGAGGCAGGAGGTGCATGTGATGGGACAAGGTGCCTCGCGCGAGTCCTCAGGCTGATGAGACGCAAGGTCTTGCATGGATTCTCGGGTGCAAGATAGGTGTCCTTTGATAGGCACGACATCGCTTCTTCGAGTGTGTATCTTGGCACATGCCCATATTCCTTTCGGGTGCGTGGCGTATGGCTGCGAGGGTATGTCGTTGTATCTGGGCATGTTGCGAGGCCCTTTTGCATTCGAGACTTTAGCATATACTCATTAGGGTGCGGGTGTCTATGTTAGCACAACACTCATTAGGGCGAGGCGCCTCGCGTAGTGATGCTCTCACATAGCGAGGGCCTTATCAATAGGCATTCTCGTGTGCATGAATGGCGAGAGGCGGTATCTTGTGTGAAGCCCCGAGTGGAGGACAGGGCACCTCGCATAGCGAGGTCAGCCTTGCAAAATGGAGCCTCGTGAGTCATGCGAGTTTGGCTTAGTCTCGTGTACTCCCTTTGGTGCAAGACAAGGGGCCTCGCATAGCAAGGCCCTTGTGCGAGGCACTCATGGGTTGTGGCTTCGCGTACGGGACACTTGGCATATAGGCTAGTTGGGCGTATTAGACACTTGTGCATATAGGCTAGTTGGGCGTATGCGACACTTGGGAATATAGGCCAGTTGGACGTATGGGACACTTGGGCATATAGGCTAGTTGGGCGTACGGGACACTTAGGCATATAGGCTAGTTGGGTATACGGGACACTTGGGCATATAAGGCTAGTTGGGTATACGGGACACTTGGGCATATAAGGCTAGTTGGGCATACAGAAAATTTGGGCATATAAGGCCTCGATATGCAATGGCCTCTTCTTATGGCGTGAACCTAATGCCGAAGCCTTATGCCTAAGGCGAGTTGGCTTCGCTATCGAGGTTATTGCCCATAAGGACCTTGCGCACTTGGCTATTTTGAGGAATCCGACATGCGGCCCTTGCTATGCGAAGCCCTTTTCTTCTGTAGCCTTGCGCCTTCATCAATAGATGCTTTAAGGGATAATCTACCATATTCACACTTGATTATCTAGGAGCTTTGGACAAGGGTTGTGGTCTTTATTGGTGTGAAATTTTGGCGTCCACACTTGCCCCCCAGTCTATGAGAGGGCCTTTATGTTGGGAATTTTGCCCTTAAATCAATTGTAGTTCACAATAGTTTTAATGAAATAAATGAATGAACTGAATTATTGTATATATGTAGCTTATGTACTATATTTTTGTTAATAATATTAAGTAAATATCAAAAAAATTCTCAAGTTCATCTATATGGTCTCAATCTCATATTGGTATGAGAGCATCGAGATTGAGATAATGAACTTAAATAGTGCGCAGGAAAATAAAGTTATAGAATCTTTAGATTAATTACAGATAGTATGGTCTACTAGAGTAGTAGGACACTTTAGTGGAAGTACTTTGCATGCTGAGAGTATGTAGAACTGGACCAGATGTGATTTAATAATACTTGCTTAAATACCGTTTCTTAGTATTATAAAACACATCAACTGATGATCATATAAAAACTGATCTTAAAAGGGTAAAACGATAATTTTATTCCCACTTAATTATGAATCATCAATAGAGCCTCGGGCCATTACAGAATTTTATCCAGAATTTAAATAAATAATTACAAAATTCCTATGCCCCAAAATGGCTTGCATTTTTTGTATATTTAGACAAAATTAAGAACTTTTCCTAACCCAAAAACACCATGAAAACCAATCCTTACACTATGTTTGGTAGAGAGGAGAGAGGGGTGGATGGAGAGGAGTGGTGGGAGAAAGATGAAGGGGGAGGGAGAATCCCTTGTTTGGTTTGGTAGGAGGGAGAGATGAAGGGAGGGGAGAGATGGAGGGAGACCCTCTCCCTCCAAATTATTAAAATTAAATCCTCCCATTTTTGGAAGGATTCAAGAAAAAGGCAACTAAAATATGTAAAATACCATTATTATCCTCTCCATCCTTCCAACTTCATCCCTCATACCAAACAACATAAAAGAAAGCTATTATCCTCTCTGTTGACGTGGTTCTTCGCCAACAGGTAATTAAGAAAATAAGAGAATGGGATTAGTGCTAAGTAATGAACCGAAACAAATGAATGATCTCCAAATGAACTGATGATACGAATACGTTTTTAGGTGGTTCAAAGGTTAAAATCCTTCTACTCCACTAGCCAATATTATTGCTATATTTCTGGTATTCTTTACAGGGTATTTCCTTACACAATAGAATCCAACCCTTTGCAACTCCCAGGGTCTCCATATTTATAGGAGAGGGCACCTGGGAGTTGGTAAGGGGGGTCATCCCGTGACCTTCTTACCCATCATGTCGCTTCTGTGACATTCATGATTAATTCCTAAAACCTGACACATGAAGTGTGGTCTAATCAATAGGTAAGGGAGATAATGGGTTGCACGGCCCAACCCAGTCATGGGTGCCTGAACATGCACATTTATGCTGCGTGTCCGAGAATTCAGGGATATATCAGACACGTGATGTCTGATATATGCACGTTTACATTGCGTGGTTGACTTTACAAAGGGTCACAGCTTCCAACTCTAGCTCGTGCCTCGAGCTGGATGCCTTCTTGATTCGCGGTCTTCATATCTCTGACTCGGCTCTTAAGTAATCTTAATGAACTTTTGGCTACCTCGAGCTAAAGAGGTAGGACCTGACAATGGCAGCTCCGGCCATCTATTATTCACGTAGATGAGATATAATTATGCCATATCTCAGCTCGCTAATAGCCCGTGGAAAATTATGGCGTACACTCTCCATCCTACCTAAACTCCCCATCCATCCTACTCCCCCTCCTTCCTACCAAACATAGTCTTAAGAACATAAATGATTCATACATAAACATTCATCCATTCATATATTACACATAATATAAAAAATGCATATGATACCCACATAGTAATTTACATATGCAAGGATTAAAGATGATTTTGGTACCAATTGTTAGGAACAGTTCCTAGTGCGTAGCGAAAATTGCGATAATGGTTGTATTGTATACAACAAATTTTTTTCATATAAACAACTTTATATGAGGATCCTTTAATATGCAATATGATAATCAATATATAATATGTATATGTAAAAATAATACGAAATGATTTACCTCTTGTAGCTTATCAAAAATCCTTGAATCTTTTCGTATATATTTTGATCTACATATCATCGCTAGAGTACTCACACCTAGATCTTCCAAGACATTCTCTACACCTCAAGATGTGGGTGGGCACATAGAGAACAAAGATCAATTTTGTGAATCAAAAGTATTCTCTACACACGAGACTCTTGATTATAGGCGAGAGAGAAATGGTTTTTCTTTTGTGAAAAAGATGATAGTTTTTCTTCTCTGTAAAGCATTGTTGTTTCTATTTTCTATCATATAGAATATATGGACATTATTATTATAATAATAATAAATAAAAAACAATCATCTTTAATAATAATAATGATAAAAGACAAAGTCTCACATTCCATTTTAAAACTCCTTTTAAAATGTTTTATTAATTAATTAAAAATAAAATAAAAAACCAATAACTGATCACATCAGTAGTGCTACACGCATAGAGAAGTCCAAGCCCTATGCGTGTGGCACTATCCTTGAAAATGAGATTTGATTTTTCATGTGTTTTTATTTTAGTTAATTAACAATTAGAAATTCAAATAAGGTATCATCTTTTTAAGGAAAATATAACAACTTAAATTTCAAATTTCAAAATTGGAATTTCTATTATCATCTTATTATTAAAATAAATATAATAATCAAAACCAGTTTTGACTATCCATATTTATCTATTTACACTTAGATAAAATAATTGATTAAAATCAATTTCTTCTATTTCTACACAATTTAGAAAATTGCATAAATGCAACAATAAATTGTGCAACTTCAATTATCACATAATTGCACATTTATCCCAAAGAATAAATATTTTCTCTTATAGCTCATTCACAATTTAACCCTTGTATCAACTCTTACCTTGATTAGTGTTGATAGAGCCGCCATGGGGACCTATGGACCAATAATTCCAAGCTCCAATAAATAAAAGATTATTAACCAAAACTCTTTGATTCAATAATCATATTTATTAATCTCATGATTATTCCACTATAAATATGAGACTGAACTCTTGAGAATTAAAGACATATATTTTCTGAGTACTTTATTGTAACCATACAGTGTCCATTGATATAATCATTATATACAACTTAATCCTCTATTGATGATTCATAATTAAGTGGGAATAAAATTACCATTTTGCCATTTTAATTATATCTTGATTCCTAGTGTACCATCGACTTTATTAGTGAAGGTTAATTCATAATCTGAGTATGAATTTGACGTCAATAACATTTTCAGTTCTAAAAGCCAACCCAATAGGAATCATCATTCAATCTATAAGAAGGTATAGATTTCATGTCTGTTAAGCTATGTCTCCTGCCATATACATCATTGAGTCCCCAAAACAATAGTTCTTAGCCTGATCAGTCTGACAAACTGTAACACATGAATCAAATAATCAAATAACATATATATGAGTTCATAGTAACTTCAGGATTAAGATCAGTTTGTATATGATCATCAGTTGATGTGTTTTATAATACTACGAAAAGGTATTTAAGCAAGTATTATTAAATCACATCTCGTCCAATTCCACATACTCTTAACATGCAAAGTACCTCCACTAAAGTGTCCTATGACACTAGTAACACGGATCTAGGTCATATGTATTCATAATACTAGTGGCCCGCACTAGCAGTAGTTAATCTAAAGATTCCATAACTTTATTTTATCGTGAACTATTTAAGTTCATTATCTCAACCTCGATCCTCTCATACCAATATGAGATTGAGACCATATAGATGAACTTGAGAATTTTCTGATGTTATCCAAACAATTAGCATTTGTGACGTGGCAAGTGATCCCTGGACACGTGGCTGACACCTGGAAACGTTCTGCTAGAGTATCGACCAGAAGACACATTAGAAGCAGTACGAACCTGTCTTACCTGCGACCAGTCTGGTCGATAGTTCCGCATACAAGGCAACATTAATGGGAAGATCTTTGTGAATCCCGAATTTATCTCACACAATCTCCTGAGTATCTGATTATTCAGGAAAGAATATCTGTAACAATCTTTTGTAATCCCCCTTGAGCCTATAAATAGCTAGAGATAGCTCAAGGGAGAGGACTTTTGGCTTTTGAATCATTCGAGACTATAGTAATTCTCCTAGCAATATTATATTGTTCTTCAGAGATTAGTGAAACTCATTGAACCCTAGTTCTTTGATCACTCTTATGATTTTTATATCAATATCAATCTAAGTGGACGTAGGTCATTACCAGATCCTGGGGCCGAACCACTATAAAATATTGTGTCTTATTTACTTTCGTCATTACGTTCTTCTCATACATTCATTCATATCAAGCATATTCTGACTCCGTGTCAGTTGGCCAAATCTTGGGTCAACATTCTGGTGCTTTCATTGAGAGCTTGATTTATCGTTGTTGAGAAAACTAATGGCGAAGGCTGGAAAGAAAACTGGACAGGCGGTCGCCGCTGCACTGTCAAACCCGCCACCTCCTCCTCCTCCTGCAAGCATGGCAGAGGATGAACCACAACTGGACTTTGAGGAGGAAGAAATGGATGATGCAACGTTGAAGAGTACCCTGGGCGCGTTGCAGGAAGAACTGGCTAATCTGAGAGCCAGCCAGGAGACTGCCGCTGAAGTTATGGCGCGGCAGCAACAGGAGATTGAACGGCAGCGCGCAGAATTAAGCGAAAGGCAGGCTGAGGTAGACCGCCGCTAGAACGAAGCCATGGCAGCCCTCGAAGCAGCCTTGCTATTAGCTAGAAATCAGGCTGCACCTGCCTCGCAGCCTGACCAACCTGTGAATGGGCCGCCCCAGAGGGGTCCTAATCCAAGCCCACCGCTTTAGCCTTTGAGTCCGCAAAGGCCCGAGCAGCCTCATATCCCCCATGATGATGTACCACTGGATCCTGGGGCACAGCCACCATCCCAAGCTGCTCGGGGTAATCCCCCGCAACAGAGGCAGAATAGGGCCGAGCATCAGCCTCGCAGCCCTAGACGCCATAGGGATGATGGGCCGAACCTACCGAACAAAGGTCAGTACCCTCATGGCCACAGGAGGGACTCAGAGCTAGGCTCTGCGGTCCGGGGTCCCCCACGGCACGATGATGCACGAGGACACCACGACCAGCGCAGGCCACCTTCTAACACTCGGGACGGTTCAGCCAGGAATGGACATCGAGGGAACAGTCGATCTCACCATAGCCAGTCAAGGTTCAGAGATGGCAACGGATATAATGAGGCTGACTCAGGCAAAGGAAATGCTGGAGGGAGGAATGAAGAAAGAGGTAAAGGCAGGAGCCAGGTACCTCAAGATGACCAACCAAACAGACAGGATGCTGGGGGGCATCCCAGACAAAATAATGTCTTCGACCGGCTCGGGGGTAGCGAGCAGCGGAGAAGAGAAGAGGACCTGAGAGATGTACTCAATGATCGCCGTGAGAGGCATGGCGAGAACGTCCCCCCGGCAACGAAGGCCACAGTGATTCCTTCCGCTGTACAGGCCCAGATAGATGCCCTCAACCAGGCAGTGCAACAGCTGGTTGGGGGAAGGACTTCTTACATTGACCACGATAGGAGGAAAGGCACTCCATTCGTACAAAGGATAGCTAACGCCGAAACCCCCAGCAAATTCAAAATGCCTACGCTTCCAAACTTTGACGGATATGGAGACCCAGTCTCGCATGTTAATAAGTTTGAAATTCAAATGGACATTCAGAAAGTGTCCGAAGACGCTTGGTGCAGGATCTTCCCTGCAACACTTTCTAAAGCTGCGCGGTTCTTCAAATTCCCTCCCGCAAGCATTGTTTCCTGGGAATTGTTCGTACGGGAATTCTACAGACAGTTCTATGCTGGTCGTGTACACCCGACCGAAGCAAACCAGCTAGTCGAAATTCTCCAGCAGGATGGGGAGTCAGTGAAAGACTACATCCAACGTTTTATGCGAGCCGCAGCTGGAGCGAAGATGGTCGGGGACGAAGGGAAGATGATGGCCATAACTGCAGGAGTAAAACGCCGCTCTCCTCTCTGGAAAAGTCTCCGAAAGGAAGGAGTGAGAACTACCCAAGAATTTCTAGACCGAGCTGACCGCTACATCAAGCTCGAAGAAGCCATTGCTGATGATGGAAAGCCCTCGAACAAAGGTAAGAAGGCTGCCGAACCCGCCAAAGCCGCCAATGGTTCCAAACCTAACGGCAACGGCGAAGGCAACGGGAATGGCAACGCTAATGGCAAGAATGGTGGAAAACGGCCGTATAACGAGCCTTCCACCTCCGACAACAAACGAGCCAAGAGTAATCGTTATGAACCTCGGTTCACTAACTACACTGCCCTCGTTGAGTCTCGGGGAGAGGTTTACCAGGCCACAAGCTCCAGTGTGCCTTACAAAAAACCTGGGCCCATTCGAAAGGACATTTCGGAAAGAGACACCACCAAGTTCTGTCATTACCATAATGACTACGGACATGACACTAATGAATGCAACCAGTTAAAAGATGAAATCGAGTTCCTTATTAGACAAGGACACTTGAGAAGATACGTACAGGCCTCGGGGAATTCCCAACGAGAAGCTCCGGGTGGCAACGAGCAGGCGGCCACGCGCCAGTGACTGGAACACTTTTAACCATCTGTGGAGGCCCGCACCTCGCAGGAAATAGCGGAAAGGCCAGAGAACGATATGCTCGGACTCTGTGCCACGACCAGGACATCGAGATGATGACTGTGGAGGACAGTGCACCAAAAAAGGCTCGGTCAGAAGAAGGAGGGATAACCTTCTCTGATAGCGACGCCCAACATGTCAGGTTCCCACATTCCGATCCGCTGGTCGTGGACATCCAGATGGCCAATATGATGGTGAAGAGGGTACTGGTCGATACAGGAAGTTCAGTGAACATCCTGTATAAATCAACACTGGAACGCATGAAATTGTCCGTGAAGGACTTGGAGCCCTGCAATCAAATGATATATGGCTTCTCTGGAGAAGGACTCGCCCCAGCCGGATTGATCAAACTCCCAGTAACGACGGGTACAGCGCCTGCAACAAGGACATTACTCGCCACTTTTGTAGTGGTCGATTGTCCTTCGGCATACAACATCATTATTGGAAGGCCCATACTGGTTGATCTACGGGCAGTCATCTCTATGTGGCACCTAGCCATGAAGTTCCCAATAGACGCGGGGGTAGGACGCGTTGTGGGAAACCAAAGGGAAGCCAGGGAGTGCTACAACGCCTCGATTACAAAGGCGAAAGGTGGAACGTCGAGGAGCACTACCTCAGATAGGTTGCAGATGGCAGTTGATACACAAGCCCAATTCGGTGATGGAGTCACCAAATAGGGTGTTGCCCAAAGTGAGGATGGAGATTTGGATCCTCTCTTTGGGGATTTTGAACAAAATGTTGGACCCGTCGAGGACCTAGAGGAGATCCAACTCGACAAAGAAGACCCAACCAGAATCATAAAGGTTGGGAAAAACTTAGAGCCTACCACGAAGCACGCACTGGTGGAATTCTTGCGAAAAAACCAGGAGGTTTTCGCCTGGTCGCATAAAGACATGGTTGGAATAGATCCTGCAGTAATCAGCCATGTCCTGAATATAGATAAGACCTTTCCACCCATGCAACAAAAGAGAAGGATGCTCAATAAAGATAGATCACGAGCCCTAAAAGAAGAAGTCGAAAGGCTAAAGGAGAATGGGTTCATACGGGTGGCATTTTATCCATCGTGAGTCTCCAATCCAGTGTTGGTTCCCAAGCCTAACGGCAAATGGCGAACCTGCGTGGATTTTACAGACCTCAATAAAGCCTGCCCAAAAGACTGCTTCCCACTACCAAGGATCGACCAGATGGTCGACGCTACTGCAGGACATGAGATCCTCTCATTCATGGATGCATATTCAGGCTACAACTAGATTAGCATGCATCCCCCTGATGAGGATCACACCAGCTTTCGGACCAATACGGGGTATTGTTACAAAATAATGCCCTTCGGACTGAAAAACGCAGGTGCAACTTACCAACGGCTAGTCAACCACATGTTTAAGGAGCAAATCAGTGTAAACATGGAGGTATATGTGGATGACATGCTGGTAAAGTCTAAGAAGGCAGAAGGGCATGTGAGGGATTTACAAGAGTGCTTTGTTGTGTTAAACAAGTACCAAATGAAGCTGAATCCCCTCAAGTGTTCCTTTGGAGTTGGATCAGGGAAGTTTTTAGGGTTTATCGTGAATTCAAGAGGAATCGAGGCCAACCCCGACAAGATAAAAGCCCTGGTCAACATGAAGTCGCCAGAAAGGATCAAAGATGTACAAAGTTTAACCGGGAGGATCGCAGCCCTAAGTAGATTCATTTCGAAGTCAATAGACAAGTGCGTCCCGTTCTTCAATCTACTTAGGGGGAATAAAAAGTTTGAGTGGACAAAAGACTGCGAGCAAGCATTCCAGGCGCTGAAAGCTCATATGGCACAGCCTCCCATCTTATCAAAGCCGATCGAAGGAGAAACTTTGTTTATTTATCTGGCGATTACTGAAGTCGCTACTAGCGCGGTGCTAGTGCGAGAGGAAGAAGGTGTACAAAAAGCAGTCTACTATGTCAGCAAGAGACTGATCGGGGCAGAATTAAGATATCTGCCAATCGAGAGGTTAGCATATTGTTTGATCCTTGCCTCTAGAAAGCTACGCCCCTACTTCCAAGCCCATCCTATCACAGTTCTAATTGACCAGCCCCTTCGGCAAGTCCTCCAAAAATTGGAAGCGGCTGGACGATTATTAAAATGGGCAGTCGAACTAGGACAATTCGATATAACCTATTCACCGCGAGCAGCAGTCAAAGGACAAGTCTTGGCCGACCTTATTGCAGAATTCACCGAACTCCCAGACAGCGAACAGTGCAAACAGCCTGAAGCGCCCGAGCCTCAAGATAAAAGTCCTTCGTGGAAGCTATTCACGGATGGCCCATCCAACGAATCCCAAGCTAGAGCGGGAGTGATATTGATAACGCCGGAAGGGCATCGATTTCACTGCGCCATCAGGTTGGACTTTACTGCATCAAATAATGAAGCAGAATACGAAGCACTCCTCGCTGGATTGAGAATGGCAAAGGATATGAGCATAAAGACGCTCGATATCTACAGTGATTCACAGCTAGTGGTGAATCAGGTCCTAGGAGAATATCAAGCGTGAGGTTTGAAAATGGTGGCCTACCTGAATAAAACAAAAGACTTGCTAGCCAGTTCACGAAATACACCCTTCAGCAAATCCCGCGGGATCAGAATTCAAACGCAGACGCCTTAGCCAAACTCGCAAGCGCGAAGGATGCTGACACTTTGAACATTGTGCCAGTAGAAAGACTGAGTAGGCCGAGCATACAAGCAGCTGAGTCCAGCATGGAGATCCGAATGGAAGATACATGGATGGCACCTTACTTGGAGTATCTAACAAATGGTACGTTGCCAACAGATAGGAACAAAGCCAGAACTCTACAAAGACTAGCTGCTAGGTACATATTGGTCGACGGCGTTATGTACCGAAGAGGATATTCGATGCCACTACTCAGGTGCGTTACACCAGAAAAAGCTAAGGAACTCATGAAAGAGGCGCATGAAGGCTTCTGCGGGGATCACGCTGGGGGGCAAAGTTTGGCAAAAAATATTCTAAGGCAGGGCTACTTCTGGCCAACGATGAACGAGGATTCGATGGAGTTTGTACGAAAATGTGATAAATGTCAAAGGTACTCCAAGATTCCACGAGCAGCTCCAAACGAATTGAAACAAATGCAGAGTCCGTGGCCTTTTGCAGTATGGGGGATAGATCTGATTGGATCCCTACCTACAGGGAAAGGCAGAGTAAAATACGCAGTAGTGGCAGTTGATTACTTCACCAAATGGGTCGAAGCTGAACCACTCGCAACCATCACGACCAAGAAAGTTCTCGACTTTGTCATAAAAAACATTGTCTGTCACTATGGTTTGCCCAGAAAGATAGTTTCAGACAATGGGACCCAGTTTGACAGCGATTTATTCACCGATTTCTGCGAAAGGCATGGAGTTATTAAAAGTTTTTCTTCAGTCGCACACCCCCAGGCGAATGGGCAAGTCGAAGCCGTAAACAAAACTCTCAAAGACACCCTGAAGAAAAGACTTGAGGAAGCTAAAGGAGCATGGCCAGAGCAGTTGCCTGAAGTCCTATGGTCGTATAGAACGTCTCACCGAACAGCGACATGACACACTCCATTTTCCTTAGCCTATGGGTATGAGGCTATGTTGCTTGTTGAGTTAGATCCCCCCTCACATCGGCGTTTGACTTATGACCAGGATCAGAACAGCCAGCTAATGATGGATTCCCTAGACTCAATCGATGAGATACGAGAGAAATCTCAACTCCGAGTTGCTGCATACCAGCAAAAAGTCGCCCGGTACTTTAACTCCAAAGTTAAAGAAAGAAAATTCAACGTCAGTGACTTGGTGCTACGACGAGTTTTCTTAAATACCCGCGACCCTACTGCTGGAGTGCTCGGACCCAATTGGGAAGGACCTTACCAAGTTGAAGAAGTCCTTCATCCAGGCACCTACAAACTTGCACGCTTAAATGGAGATCTCGTTCCACGCTATTGGAATGGAGAGCACCTGCGCAAGTATTATCAGTAAACAGTCCTTTTTAAAGGACTGGCTTGTATTAAATTTCAATTTTTACAAGTTTTGCAAAGAGGGTTAGCCACGTTGTATGGATAACTGCTCGTATATGTAAGTTTCTATTATAGAATCACTCGTAAAGACATGTTTAGTCCATTTTTAATACGAGATTATAAGAGACTGTGCGCAACCAGTCATTCTTGCCAACCATTGTGAATTTACGTTCACAAGAATTTGTTCATTACGTGTGTTGTTTTGTTGTATTACAAGTATCAATTTTCATACGAACAAGAATGTTCGAACAGGTCATGGTCAGGGCAAGTGACCAAGGACCTAAAGCTTCTCGATCACTTGGGAGGCATATAAGGCACATCGATAGCAAAGCATACTCGCAAGGTATGTAAACACATGAACAAAATAAGTGAAAGCATGCTACAGTACTTAGAGTATTTTTCAAAATTTATGTTTTGTTAAATCATGCCAAAGTACTATGCTAAGTTCGGTCATACGGACAAATGTTATAATAAATAAAGATATTATAGCATCAAGATTTAAGCTTTTACACCGCAAGCATCGCTGCTTGGATGTAACTGTTCAAGTAAAAGAAAAAGATTTGCTGCTCGTGCAGCAAATTTTAAAACGAAAATATATTGTCTTTACATCACGACCCGTGGGTTGTGTAGCCAAAAAGAAAGAAAAAATAAATGGAAATTTTAAGAGGCATTTGGGGCTGGAGGATCCTGAGCAGCGTCTTGGTTGGTTGCGTCCTCAACAACTTCTTCTTCTTCTACAGCAACAACGCTTGGAGAGGCGGGGGTCCTCGCTCTTGCCTCCTCTTCGGCCAGTTGGGCAGTGCAGCGAGCCAACTCAGCAGTCCTAACTTCCTCCGAAAGATAGCTAAAGTCGGCACCTTGATTATGTTTCCAGAAGTTGTAGAAACATCGAAGCGTCGTCCTCTTGTACTTTTCAAGATTTTTGGAGTTGTCAAGCTCCAGCTGCTTCACCTTGCCTCCAAGAGTGAAAATAGCCTCGTCCTTGGACTTGAGTGTCTCTTCCAAACGCTTGATCTCGCGAAGATGGGTTTGGCTAGACTCTCAATACTGCTGCCTCAACTTTATCGCAGCTTCTTCTGCAGCTTCAGCCTCTGACAGTTTGGTCACCGCAGCATCCCTTTCTCGAGCCATTGCTTCCAACTCCTTGGCATGCCTAGCCTCTGCAGCCGAAAGCTCTTCAGCTGCCTTCACCTAATGCCTCTCAATGGCCTTCCCCTTAGCTTGCTCGATGGAAGCCTGGACACGGGTACGAGCAGTGATAGCAGACAGCAAGGCCTGTGAATAAAGGAAAAAGTTAGAGCCTGACGTGAAAAATATGAGACTAAGGCTTAAGAAGTGAAGAAGTACTCACACTGGAGATTTCATTCAGGGTCCTGTTCAGAACCTGGTCGGCCCCCATGCTTTCAGCCTCGACCATTGCATCTCTGACACGGTCACCTTTACTGATGCGTTCAAGGAGATCCCTGGATGATCGAAGGGCACGGCTCATGAGTTTGGCCCCGAGAGCTTCTTCACGAGTATTTTCCTCTCTGGCGGGCGCAGTCAGAGGATTAGATAGGGCATGAGGGGTCTGCTTCTCAGTAGGAGCTGGTGGATGAATTTGCCCAGTAGGCTCAGGAGTTTTCCCAGTTGGCGCGTCCTTGGGAAGGGCTTCTGTTTGACCTTTCTTGGATGGAGGGCCTCGGCTGGATTCACCAGTTCTCCTCTTGGACCTCCGTTGGAGTTGAGGAACTTCCTCCTCCTCCTCAGCCTGATACATGTCAAAAATGTTGGGAGTGGCCATATCTGCATGCAAGTAAACACAGGAAACTGATAAGATAAGAAGCAGATGAAAATATATTATATGCAACAGGAGAGAGGCAACAAAGTGAATACCCAAGCTACAACTACCGGTCGTTACACTATTGACTCTATTAGTCATATACTCATTATCTGACATGAAGAAGTCTGGCCCTAGGTTTGGAGCATATGTAAAGTTACCCTCCCCGTCAAACAAACGACAGGGAATTGGCAAACCATTTAAAAGCGAAATAACTTTACCGTTATCATCAGAGGATTCTACCAAGTCCACAATAGGCTCTTTGGCCTTTTGTTTCCCCTTGCCTTGGGGAGCAGAAGGTTTTTCTGCGGAAGGATTACCCGTGGGCTCCCTGATTGTAACCCCCGTTGGCCTCCTCCTCAGAGGAGGCACGGGAGGTTGCTGCTCGGGAACCTCCTCGGCAGTGGCTTCGTCCGCCACGGACCCTCTAGTTTCATGGCGAGGAGCTAGGAGGCCAGACCGCCTCAAGTTTTCTTCAGTCACAAGGGTTTTGATGCTTTTTGCTGCGTCGGACATCCTGGCCAAGGTATTGGACCTTAGCACCATGTCCGGTGTTGGGGTCGGACGTAACCAGGGGCCTGAAAAACAGATTATAGTTTAAGAAAAATGGAAGGGAACACATCAACGAAAAGTATCGACCAGTTGAAGACAAGCACTTACCTCCTCGAGCGAAGGCCAGGTTGTTGCTGGTTATGTTCGGAGTAAGGAAGTACTCCTTATTATACTGCCCCACATTCGAGATATGCGTAGTGTCACTCAGGAATGTTCGGTTGGTTTCCTGGTGACAAAAATGGAAGAAACCCGTTCCGTGCTGTTGCGGGTTAGACTTAAGGTCAAAAAGATAGTTGACCTCGTGGGGCGAAGGTTCTGGCCATTTCTTAAGTTTATACAGGATATAGAGTGCGGCCAGCATTCTATATCCGTTTGGAGTTATTTGAAAGGGGGCGACACCGAAATAATTGGCCACCCCCACAAAAAAGGGATGAAGAGGAAGATAAGCTCCCGCCTCAATATGATACCGAGACCAGGCGCTGTTTGCACCTCCGGGGAGGTTAGCCCTCTGGTCTTCAGCAGGACGTATAATGGAAACCCCTGTGAGAGGGAATTTCCTGAAGCAGTTAGCAACCATTCGAAGAATTACAGAACTGGCCGGGGAAGTATACCACTCAACATCAGGCAAGTTCTGATGGCGAGGGCTGGCCCTAATTTGGATATTAGGGTCAGGAACAAGATTTTCTCGACCACTGGTCGAGGGAGCCCTTGCCTGCAAATCAGGCCGGGCAGGAGAATTTGGGTTGTTTTCAGACTCGGGTCTTTTCTTGGAGGAGAAGGATGGGGTCTGGAAGAGGATCGCGAAAAAGGGATCTCATGGACACGGTCAGCTGGTTGCTCTTCTCCCTCGAGCAGTTGGGCGAGAAGGTCGTCGTCAATAGATCTTTCACCTCCCCACAAATCTGGCATTAAAGTCTGCATACAGAAGAATGGGGAGGTGAGGATAGAAAACTTTTAAAAGCTTTTTAGAATAACGCTGGTCGAGTATGAAAATTAAGTTTTTATACAATAGCATTCTAACAAAAAGCTAAATTTTTCTACACGAACAGTTTGAAAAACGGATCAAAGGGTGAAAGTAAAAAGTTTTTCTGAAAAAGCTTTTTCAACTCCCCTTAGGACGGGAAAAACTTGTTTTTCAACTAACTTAAAGATCGAATTTTTACTTAGATTTTACGTCCTAAAAAGCATGATCATGGATTTTAAACTAACTCGTAACCCTATTTTGCCTACAAGATATTCTGTCTACAAGCGTCTCAAACCGGAAACAGTACACATTCAGAAGCATGCACCACGAAAAATTAGAAGCGTGGGAACTCGAAAACTTACCAAGAAAAGTGATCGTGAAAATGGAAGAAAGGTCTTCGGAGATCAAGGTACTCTCGGACGGGGTCCTGAAAGTACAGAGGGAACGGTCTTCGGGAACGATAAAAGCTCTGGATTTTAGGTTTTCTGGTGAAGACGATGGCGTGCGTAAAAAGAAAATAAAGACTTCGAATGTCTTATATAAGTTTGTCTGTGGCATTAAAAAGATGTAATCATCAGTTTCCCTTTTTTCAAAGTATGGGGAAGCGGGATGGCCGTCAAAAACTTTTCTGGGGAACCAAAAGGACATGATTAGACAGAAGTGGGTTACTTTTTTCAAGAACACACGAAGGGTTCTGACACGTCAGGCGGGGTTACCAAAGAGTCATCCGTTCAAAAGTTTATTTACTGCTCGTAGTAAATAAACTTGGGGGGCAAATGTTATCCAAAAAATTAGCATTTGTGATGTGGCAAGTGATCCCTGGACACGTGGCTGACACCTGGAAACGTTCTGCTAGAGTATCGACCAGAAGACACATTAGAAGCAGTACGAACCTGTCTTACCTGCGACCAGTCTGGTCGATAGTTCTGCATACAAGGCAACATTAATGGGAAGATCTTTGTGAATCCCGAATTTATCTCACACAATCTCCTGAGTATCCGATTATTCAGGAAAGAATATCTGTAACAATCTTTTGTAATCCCCCTTGAGCCTATAAATAGCTAGAGATAGCTCAAGGGAGAGGACTTTTGGCTTTTGAATCATTCGAGACTATAGTAATTCTCCTAGCAATATTGTATTGTTCTTCAGAGATTAGTGAAACTCATTGAACCCTAGTTCTTTGATCACTCTTATGATTTTTATATCAATATCAATCTAAGTGGACGTAGGTCATTACCAGATCCTGGGGCCGAACCACTATAAAATACTGTGTCTTATTTACTTTCGTCATTACGTTATTCTCATACATTCATTCATATCAAGCATATTCTGACTCCGTGTCAGTTGGCCAAATCTTGGGTCAACATTTGATATTTACTTAATATTATTAACAATAATATAATATATAAGTTACATATATACAATAATTCAATTCATTCATTTATTTCATTAAAACCATTGTCAACTACAATTGCTTTAAGGGCGCAATTCCCAACACTCGCCCATAAGGCCCTTGCGCACTTGGCTATTTTGAGGGTTCCAACATGCGGGCCTCGCTATGCGAGGGCCTTTTCTTTTGTAGCCTTGCACCTTCATCGATAGATGCTTTAAGGGATAATTTACCATATTCACACTTGATTATCTAGGAGCTCTGGACGAGGGTTTTGGTCTTTACTGGGTGTGGAAATCTGACGTCCATAGACACCAAAGTCAAAACATTACAGTTGGATTGAGGAGGGGAATACCATAGTCTTGCACCATTTCTAGAATCATTAGGAATCCATTTTGGACATCCTTGTCCACATGCACATCCTTAAAATGTCAAGGCAGAGAGAAAGCATAGGCATAATGTCAAAATGGGATTAACTTTACTCACACATGCCTCCCTTCCATTTCATTACTGGTGGGAAGCATTCAACACTGCAACATTTCTTATAAATCAGCTTTCAACACCAATCAAATATCAACTATCAACACCAACTCAACCAATTTTCAATATAGTCAATGGCTACCCTTCTTGTCACATACTTTGTAGGGAGAGAACTTAGTAACCACTGAACCTGCAACATCTCAAAGTTCAACAACACCTTTAGTAGCTCCTCCAACTCCTTCTCTGGGTTCATTCTCTTAAGGTCAAGCTGAAAGTCCAAACTCGGTAAGTTCCCTTTCTACCGTTCCTATTGCAGACCACTTACCTCTTAATTTATCCCCACCAAAAACCATTCCCTCACACTCTAAACCAGCCCCCACAACCTTTTGTTTCCACCCACCCCATGGTAACAAGATCCAAAGCCGGAATATTCTAACCCAAAACATATATTGCTTCCTTTCTCAAACACCCCATAACGGCTGCTTATACCACATCCACCCCTGAAACCATCGAAATTACCCTATCTACACCTCAATGGAAACACGCAATGGATGAAGAGTACACTGCCTTTATGCAATGTTAGGGCTAGCACCCTAAAAGTATGTAATAATACATTTTTTGTTTTGAATTAAATAAAAATACGTTTTCTTTATAATTGAATGTTTGAATTATTGTTGAATAATTATAAATATAAAAAAATTCAATATTCATTAATACGAGAATGATCTTTTATGAATATAGGATTAAGATCATAGATAATGAATAAAATTATCAGCAATGTTAGGGGTTAAGATTATACTCAATGGAAACACGCAATGGAAGAATAGTACCCTGCCTTTATGTAATGTTAGGGTTGGTGCCCTAAAAGCATGTAATAAGATATTTTTCTTTGAAATTAAATAAAAATACACACTTTGTGATTCCTTAGGGTCTGATTGATATAGTATTCTGTTATCCCCATTTTCTGCATGGGCTCTAGGCTTTCGTCTTGGCCCGCTGTCAGAGGGTCGGCTCGGCCCGTGGGCCCGGCCCAAGGTCTCTTGGTATGGAGAGTGCCAAGGGGCCGGGTATGGACCGGGGACTCAAGGTTGGGCCCATTGGAGTGTCCGGGACGAGCCTCCGGGTTCGTCCCTCGAACGAGGATGGCCCAGGCGGTGCCCTCGAGCGTCCGGATCGTCACGGCCTGCGCGTCGTTGTCCCAGACCCTGGTATGGTTCGGGCTTATGGTAAACGGAGCGGGCCAACGGTAAACGGACCTGGATCACCTGATCCCCAATCGAAGGGCCCAAGCATCCAGGACCCTGATGCTGCCTCATTCCGAGTGGGCGTTGTCCCCACTTTTCGCCTGCAGAAAGGGTCACCTCGGGATTACACACTGATGTGTCAGGACTGCGCAGCCAAATACCCTGACTGGTCTTGTCTCCTGAATCAGCCTCGTGACTCGAAGTGGTCAGAACCAAAGCGCCGTTTTGTCGGGCGAGGCGTAGTTCTGCGGTCAACCCTTTGGGCCTTAGCTGGTTTGAATTTCGTGTATTTTGCTTCTTTTTGTATTGGGCCTCCACTACAGAGGTCGCTCATATCCGTTTCCCCGATGGGCCTGGGTTTGGTCCGGCCCAAACCCGGCATTCCCATCAGCTTATAAATATAAGCCACAGAACATTGTAAACTCTATCTGGATCCCAGGAAAAAAAAGAGAAAACTCTGTCGAGAGATAGAGAGAAAACTCCATTATAAGAGCTCCTTCAAGCTTTAATAATATAGACTCGTGGACTAAGGCTAATTAACGCCCCAACCACGTAAAGACCCTGCGTCATTCTTCTATTTCTGTTATTAGTATTAGTAAATATTACTCATTAATAGAGTTGCCGAAAAAAACGGTTAACAGTTTGGTGCTTTCATTGAGAGCTGAAGGAAGCTAGCGCCAACGTCAGGCCTTTACTACGATGGTGAACACGTGACACACCACCTTCGACCCTACCAATCCAGAGCAAGGCAAACAAGACCCGCTGCCTTCTCAGTGCATTCCTCAGGACCTGCCCGAGGACGTGCCTCCTCAGACATCCCACCAAGATGAGTCGCAGGACTACGAGGGTGGGGCAGAGTACGAGGTGGAAAACGAGGAAGAGTACTATGAGGAAGAAAATGAGGAGTATCACGACGAAGCTGCGGATCCCACGACCCCCCGCGACGATCAGCAGGAATTGGAGGTGACTAAATTAAGGCAGCGAGTCCTGGACCAGGAAGCCAGGATCGCTGAGCAGGCGGAGGCGTATCGCCGAATGCAAGAGTCTCTCCAAGCCCTGCAGGCGCTCATGGCCGCACAGGGTCCGGCAGCCAACCCTACCGCTGGCCCGGTTCCAGGAACACAGCAGCCCGTTCCCCAAGACCAGACTGGGGCCCCCAGAGGCCCCAGCCCGGTGCGTCCCCCGGAGCTTTTCTCCGAGCCGGCCCCGGGAGTCCCGGATAAGGAACGGCGAAAGACCTGGGAAAAGACCACCCCCGTCGAAAAAGCCGAGGCACGTTCACGGCCGTTACCTAGGAGAGAGAAGGTGCTCCCCGTCCCAGGACGAGGCCACCCGATCGATCCGCAGCCCCGGCACGCCCCAGGGCCAAACGGGCGGGAAAGGTCTTTGCACCCCAGCGCCTCGGTCAACAAGAACCGTCGAGAACGATCTCGCCGGGAGGATCGTCACGCTCTCAGTTCCGGGGACGATACCTCCCGGATAGATTTGCGCCATGGACTGAATGCCCGGAAGAAGCGGGCCCATAAAGAGAAAATCCTCCCTCGGGACGGCGACCTCAGGAACGACATCAACGACAGGAGGAACGAGAGAATCCCCCTAGAGGATAGCACAGCCAAGCTGCTCATGGAGCAGATGGCCGCATTGAAAAAGGTCACTGATCGCCTGGTCCGCAAACAGGAAGGCGCGGACACTGACTCCGACGAGGAGGATAAGGAGCCATGTGCGAGACACATCCTGGACGCCGTACTGCCCAAGGGGTTCAAGATGCCGAGCCTCACCGCCTATACTGGAAATACCGATCCTAGGGATCATCTGTCCCGGTACAACCGACTCATAACCGTTGCTCACGTCAGCGACGACGGCAAATGCCTCTGCTTCTCCATCACATTGGGCGGTCCCGCCGAAGAGTGGTGGAAAAGGCTTAAACCGGGGTCCATCCAGTCATGGTCTGGGCTACAGTCGGTGTTTCGGAAACAGTTCGTGGCCGCAATGAGGATGGACATGCAAATCAGCGCCCTCGCCAATATCAAGCAACTACCCGCCGAGACATTGAGGGCTTACATCCAGCGCTTTACTGAAGAAGCCTCCAAAACCAAGGTCGATGACGGACAGCGCCTGGTGGCATTGCAGTCTGGGATCCGGGCCGGGTCCCCACTTTGGGATGACATGCAGCGCAGTAAAGCCGCCACTTTGGAAGAATTCATCAGGAGGGCCCAAGGATTCATCAACTGGGAAGAGGCTCAGATCCAGGCCTTCGGATGGCCCCCAGCTCCTCACCACATCCCTCAGATGATTCCGGGAGGTGCGGGACAGTTCCCTGCGCAGCCATACGCCACGCCCCCCATAGTCCCGTGGTCGGCCATCACGCCCGGCATTAGTTACACCCCTACGGTATCCGGCCCTGCTGCGTCAGGGTACGCCCCAACCCAGTCAACCCACTTCTCCGGTTATGGCGTTGTGCCGGTAGGCCACAGCATGGCCCCTGTTGTGGCCCAGCAGTCGCAAACGGGAATAACTGAAGACACCGTGAATCCCTCCTGGGGGAAGCGGTCGAGCAAGGGCCAGAACCGACCCGAACTGGCCAAGAAGCAAAAAAGAGGCTACGAGCCCCAGTATTCAGAATACACCAACTTGGTGGACACCCGAGAAAACATATATTTGGCAACAGAAAGGGCGGTCCATTACTGGAAGCCTAGCCCCATGTTTAAGGGAGGAAGGAATCCGAGAGACACCAGTAAAAGGTGTGCCTATCACAAAGACGTGGGCCACACCACCGACGAATGTCGGCAGCTCAAAGATGAGATTGAAAATCTCATCAAGCTGAGGCACCTCCACCAGTGGGTGAGATTGCCCGTGGGAGTCCCGAGCGCGTTGGCAAGCCCCGGGCAATCCACGGCCCCGATAACGACTCGAACATACCCACCCCAGGGAGGGTATGCACAGGGACCCCCCACGCAGGCCCCTCAGGGGGCCCTCGCGCCGCTGGTTCCTGGCCCCGGAATGCCCTATCCCGCCGGGGCAGCGCCCCCTCGAGTGGACAGACACGTGGCGACCATCTCAGGTGGACCTCATCTAGGAGGACCTTCGAGAAATGACCAAAAGCGCTATCTGAGCGAGCTGGACCACGACTAGGAAGTTTGCGCCCTTGTCCAGGCTCCAGCTCAGCGCCCTAAACTGATGAACCTCCCCATCACCTTCACGGAGGAAGACGCCCGCAACGTCCATTTCCCGCACCATGATCCGCTGGTCATAGATGCGCAAATTACCAACAAGTTGGTGTCTCGCGTGCTCATGGATGACGGAAGCTCCGTCAACCTGTTGTTCAAAACTGCCTTTGCCGCCATCGGCTTGACTGAGGCAGATCTGGCATCTTGCCCGACCTAAATTTACGGCTTCAACGGGGATGCGCTGCTCCCCATGGGGAAGATCCAGCTGCCGGTTAAGCTGGGGAGTGAGTTGCAGCACTCGTTCAAATTCTGCACTTTTGTTGTGGTGGATTGCCCAACCGCTTACAACGTCAACTTTGGCCGGCCCGCGCTGGTTGAGTTTGGGTCCGTCACCTCAATCCACCACCTTTGCATGAAGTTCCCATGCGACAGCGAAGGAATAGGAACTGTCCGGGGAGACCAAAGGAGCGCCCGAAAGTGTTACCATGTCTCCGCCAGGCCCATATACATGGTCCGAGAGGAGCTCGTCGAGCAGGCTCCCCTCCCCCTTGTTGAGTGAGGGGTCCAGGAGGAGAATGACCTGGACCCGCGGATAGGGGACGATCGCGTCCTGGAACCAATGGACGAAATAGAAGAGGTATGCATCAGCGAAACCGATCCGACCAGGATCATTCAGGTAGGAAAGAGCATGCCAGCAGACGTTCGGGCAGCCATTATCGCCCGAGTCCAGGAAAACCAGGACCTTCTGGCCTGGTCCCACTCCGATATGACCGGGATCGACCGCAATATCGTCTACCACGCGTTAAGTATTGACCCGAACGCGACCCCGGTCCGCCAGAAGCGCAGACCTTTGGGGACGGAGAGGGCCGAGGCCCTCAAACTAGAGGTAGAGAAGTTGTCTTCCATCAACTTCATACACGAAGATGTTTACCCCGTGTGGTTGGCCAATCCCATCTTGGTGCTGAAACCGAATGGGACCTGGAGAACTTGCATTGACTTCACGGATCTCAACAAAGCGTGTCCGAAGGACTGTTTCCCGCTTCCCCGAATCGACCAAATGGTGGATGCTACGTCTGGTTACGAGATCTTGAGTTTCATGGACGCCTACTCCAGCTACAACCAGATCTCCATGCACATGGCGGATCAGGAACATACCAGTTTCCAGACCGACAAGGGCATCTACTGCTACATAGTCATGCCTTTCGGACTCAAGAACGTCGGAGCAACGTACCAAAGACTCGTCAATCGAATGTTTCGGGCCCAGCTAGGGCAAAACATGGAGGTATACATCGACGATATGCTGGTCAAGTCCAAGACGTCCCGGGACCATTCAGACGATTTGGCGGAGGCTTTCGCAGTCATCCGGAAGTACGGGATGAAGCTGAACCCTAAGAAGTGCACCTTCAGCGTGGCTTCCGGGAAGTTCCTGGGCTTCATAGTGAGTTTCCGAGGAATTGAAGCCAACCCGGACAAAATCAAGGTACTGATTGACATGGCCTCCCCCCGAAAGCACAAGGACGTTCAAAGCCTGATGGGGCGAGTGGCCGCCCTGAGCCGTTTCGTTTCTAAGGCCACAGACAAGTGCGTCCCCTATTTCAACGTCCTTCGGGGAAGCCAACAGTTCGAATGGTCGCTCGAATGTGAAGAGGCCTTCCAAACGCTGAAGGAACACCTAGCCAAAGCCCCCATCTTGGTGAAGCCAGTCAAGGGAGAGCCTTTGTATCTATACCTGGCCGTGACAGAGCACGCTATCAGCGCCGCGTTGGTGCGAGAAGAGGAAAGGACATAACTCCCGGTATACTACGTAAGCAAGCGGTTACTAAGCGCCGAGTCTCGGTATCCGTTGATCGAAAAACTGACTTTCTGCCTGTTGATGGCATCCCGGAAGCTTCGACCTTACTTCCAGGCTCACGCCATAAAGGTCTTAACCAACCATCCCCTGCGACAGGTGTTGCAGAAACCCGAGTCATCGGGGAGACTCCTGAAGTGGGCAATGGAGTTGAGCCAGTTTGATATATCTTATGTGCCCCGGGTGTCCATCAAAGGACAGGCCCTGGCCGATTTCATCGTCGAATGTTCCGGGATCCCCCCAGAAGGGAATAGCCCCGAAGCCCCCGCGGCGTCTGTTTGGAGAATCTTCGTGGATGGAGCTTCGAACGAGAATGGGGCCGGCGCCGGGATCATCCTGGTGTCGCCGCAGGGGCACCAGCTACAAAATGCCCTCTGTTTCCAGTTCAAAGCATCGAACAACAAGGCGGAGCATGAAGCCGTCCTAGTCGGCCTGCACCTGGCCCGGGAGGTAGGGGCAGCGAACCTCGAAATTTACAGCGATTCTCAGCTGGTAGTCAGACAAATCTCGGGGGAGTACCAGACCAAGGGGGAAAGAATGGCGGCCTACGTGACTCAAACAAGGGAGTTGCTTCAGACGTTCGCGGCGCATTCCATCTGCCAGATCCCCCGAGAGCAAAATGTCTTCGCGGATACATTAGCAAAGCTGGCGACCGACGCAGAGGCCGAACTGGCCAGATTGGTTCCCGTAAACCATCTCCCTGTCCCGAGCATCAGGGCCCCTGCCATCCACACCATCGACCACTCCGCTTCCTGGATGGGACTGCTGATGAAATACCTGTCCACTGGGGAAATTCCAAATGACCGGGCCGCAGCCAGAAAACTCTTATACCAGGCACACCGGTACGTCATGATGGACGAAAAACTCTACCGCCGATGGCTGTTTATGCCTTACCTCAGGTGCGTGTCCGGGACAGAGCTGAGTGCCATCATGCATGAGGTGCATGAGGATTTTTGCGGAGATCACACAGCCGGGCCCAGTCTGTCCAAAAAGATCCTACGCCAGGGATACTTCTGGCCCACAATGAAGAAGGATTGCATAGGCTACGTCCGCAAATGCGAACAGTGCCAGAGGTACGCGGAGATCCCTTGGGCCCCCCCAACAGAAATAACCTTGATGAATAGTCCCTGGCCCTTCGCAGTGTAAGGGATCGATCTCGTTGGATCCCTCCCGACCGGGAAAGGAGGGGTTAAGTATGCCATCGTGGCTGTGGACTATTACACGAAATGGGTAGAGGCGGAGCCCATGAACACAATCACTTCCAAAAAGGCCTTGGATTTCGTCATCAACAACATAGTGTGTCGGTATGGCCTCCCCTACAAGATCGTGTCCGACAGCGGGAAACAGTTCGACAGCCACCACTTCACGGATTTTTGTGAAAGACACGGTATAGTGAAGAGTTTCTCTGCGGTCGCCAGACCCCAGGCAAACGGGCAGGCAGAAGCCGTGAACAAAATCCTAAAAGGGACACTGAAGAAAAAGCTCCAGGCCTGTAAGAGCAAATGGCCCGAGGAACTCCCCCGCGTATTGTGGGCCTACCGGACGACCGAGAGGACGTCAACCGGGCACACCCCCTACTCGATGGTTTATGGATGCGAAGCCGTCATCCCAATTGAAACGACACTTATGATCCCACCCGGAACCACACCTTACTCCAGGAATCGTTGGATCTCATCGAAGAGATCCGGGAAGAATCGCAAGTGCAGTTGAAGATGTACCAGGGCAAGATCGCACGACATTTCAACTCCAGAGTCAAGAGCCGTAAGTTTGAAACCGGCGATCTAGTCCTGCGGAGAGTCTTCCCTGCCACTCAAGATCTGGGAGTAGGGGTTCTGGGCCCTAATTGGGAAGGTCCATATCAGATCCAGCACGAGATTTGCCCCGGCACGTACCGCTTGAAGCGGCTCGACGGTTCGGAAGTCCTGCAAGCCTGGAACGCGGAGCATCTCCGTAAATACTATCAGTAGTCCTAGAACCTTTCCCAGTTTAATATTTTCGTGGTATGCAATGTAAGCCTCAGGGCGAATTTCTTTCGGACAATGGAAATGACGTGTGCAAAACGTCATAAAGGGCTATTACCACAACCATGCTAATCTATCTCAAGTGACCCCAGACATATCTCCGCTCACTTGCGGGGGGGGGGTGGGTATCATCCCAGGTATAAGCAAAATACCTGGCGGGGCGCAAGCTTAGGCTAGTCTCGGCTCGGACATCTGTCCGGGAGAATCACGAGCCCAAGGCTGGTCCCACCCCGGATGAACGCAGTCCGGGGATATAATTAAGAGGACCGAGCCCAAGGCCGGTCCCACCCCGGACGAACGACGTCCGGGGGTATAATTAAGAGGACCGAGCACAGGGCCGGTCCCACCCTGGACGAACGACGTCCGGAGGTATAATCAAGAGGACTGAGCCAGAGGCCGTTCCCCCCCAGACGAACGACGTCCGGGGGTATAATTAAGAGGACCAAGCCCAGGGCCGGTCCCACCCCGTACGAACGACGTCCGGGGGTATAATCAAGAGGACCGAGCCCGAGGCCAGTCCCACCCCGGACGAACGACGTTCGGGGGTATAATTAAGAGGACCGAGCCCAGGGCCGGTCCCACCCCGGACGAACGACGTCCGGGGGTATAATCAAGAGGACCGAGCCTAAGGCCGGTCCCACCCCGGACGAACAACGTCCGGGGGTATAATTAAGAGGACCGAGCCCAGGGCCGATCCCACCCCGGACGAACAATGTCCGGGGGCGCAACAAAGAGGACCAGGCCAAGGCCGGTCCCACCCCAGACGAACGACGTCCGGGGGTATAATCAAGAGGACCGAGCCCAAGGCCGGTCCCACCCAGGACGAACGACGTCTGGGGGTATAATTAAGAGGACCGAGCCCAAGGCCGGTCCCACCCCGGACGACCGACGTCCGGGGGTATAATTAAGAGGACCGAGCCCAGGGCCAGTCCCACCCCGAACGAACAATGTTCGGGGGTGTAACAAAGAGGACCGGGCCAAGGCCGGTCCCATCCCGGACGAACGACGTTCAGCCCGGACAGGTTGAACTCCGGGATACGAAAGCATCCGGTTTGCCCCAGGGCAAAGCCAGGGCCTAAAAACTGGTAAAAAGAGAATCACACTCCGGGTTAAACCAAGTTCCGGGGCCCTGGACGGTGCCAAGACTAGAGACTTGGAAAGTTAAGTCGGTGGGTCCAGTCCCGGCCGTTGGAACCGGAACCAAAACCCTGCATTCAGTTGGTCGCGGCGATTAAAACGAAAAATTCTACTGAACGATGAAAGGAAGCTTTCGTAAAAACCAAAGAAAGTAGCAGTGTTTCAAAATTTAATTACAAGCCAAAATTTAAACAAAAGTGCAAGGCCGGGATTCGAGCCTACAGCGCGTCCGCCCGGAGGTCCACATCCTCCCGCTCCTTGGCCTCGTACTCGGCCCGCTTTGAGTCAGGATCAGGGAAGACAAGGAGGTTCATATTTTTATCCTTGCACCAGGCCATGTAGATGGCCTCATCAAAGGTGACATCCAGTAGGCCCTCAGCCTCCTCCTTCCCCTGACGGGTCATTTCATGCGCCGCCTTCTCCTGAAGCAGACAGTCGCCCAATTCGTAGACTCGGGCCTTCAGGGCCAGGATTTCCTCCTTGTCCATGACGGATTGCGCCATGGCCACCTCTAAGAGTGCCGCCCGCTCGTCGGCATCCTTTGACTTCCGGGACAACTCCTCTTCCAGCCCGGCCTTGGTGCGGGCGAGCTCCTCGCGATCCGCCCTCACACGGGCCACTTCTTCCCGAAGGTGGGCAGTCTCCCTGCCAAGGGTCTCCTTGACGGCCTCCCTCTGGTTCATGGCCGCCTCCAGCTCTAGCTTGGCTGTCTCCATCTTTATGGCGAGCTCGACCACCAGATCGGCACTCCGCTGGGACAACAGATCAACCTGTAGCAAAGAAAAGTTATAAAATAAAACCACCATCAACAAATCACGGAAAGAGTATAAGGGAGGTGAAAGTTACCGCGGTGGCCTGGTGGCGGAGAGCTTGGGAGATGAACAGCACGTCCGGGTTGGCTATCGTGGCATACCTCTTTAGCTGAAGGTTGGACATAGTGCTCCCAACCTGATCCAGTAGGTCAGCCGCCATGGGGGCTATGTCCTGGCCGAGTTTGGGGCGGAAGCCCGCTTCGGCGACTGGCCGGTCCACGATCGTCTGGGGAACGCTGAACTCGGCAGGACGATCCGAGAACTCGACCTGACGACGGATCGTCAGGGCTTTGTAAGTGTCGTCCCTCCAGTACCGGCCGTTCTCCGAGGTCCGGTTGACCAGCCGGGACTGTTCGTCCCGCAAGGCGGACTCCCCCTCCTTGAGAAGAGTTAGGCGAAGGGGAAGGACTGGCGATGCAGGGATTTCCTTCGCCGTCAGCTGGCTCTCACCGTGTGACTCCTCAGTTGAGTCCGCCCGCATTGTCCGGGGCCTCTTCCCGAGGTTGCCTTCCCCAGGGTCGACTTTCGGGCCCCTCTTCCCAGAACGGCTGACGGCTTGGCCTGCCTCCAAATCTATCACGGAGGGCTGGTCGGAAGCGGCGTCCGCAGCAGGCTCCACGACCTGGAAGGGAACCACGGCCAGAGCTACGCCTGGGCAGGGCACTGCCCCGGGTACTTCACTGGTGGGGAGGGGCTCCGTGCCCATTACATCGTTGGCTTTCCTGGCCGCCTTCTTGGTCGCCCATTCCTTTATGAGTCTCCTCATCTCGCTGGCCGGGTTAGACATGTCGGAGTCCTCTGCAAAAGTATAGGAAAAGGAGTTAGGACGATAAGCCAAATAGATGAAAACACAACAGTAAAAAATGGCCCGGGACGAACCCTCATCTAAGCCCCGGGCGAGACTCAATTCCCTTAGAGTGAATGAATGGATCCGATCTCCTACGTCGTCCGGGTTCAGGAACCCCCTGTACTGGAGAAACCCGGATAAGAACATTAGAACCTCTGACCCTACGGGGACGGGAGATGAAGGCCCTATCTCCCCATCAGCCCCAAATGTGGGGCCCGGCGGCACTAGCCTATCCCTAGCAAAGTCCCCGACTTGGGGAGCATAAGTTAAGATTAAAGGGGAGTTACCTTGCCCCGATACACTAGTCCCGGGAGTCCCGGCGTTTGGCAGGGCGTCTTCGAATAGCTCCTCCAGCTCTTCCGAGATGGCCGCTTCTGCCGGGAGCTGGTTCTTCCTACGCTGGGCCGCGTCGGCCCGTGCCGCCCTTTCCACCGCGGCAATGTGATCAAGGGCCATCTGCTCCCGGACGTCGGCGTTCTTCTCGCACGGGATGCCCCGAAGGCTCGGGATAACGATGGTCTAGGTAGCCGCGAGCAACCCAACTAGTCGGAGGTTGTCATCCCTGACGTAGCCCCCTACGTCCAGCTCCTCCGCGGTCAACTTAGCATAGAACCTCCTCCTTTCCAGGAGAAACTCGGTAAGGGAGGTTTGAATGAAGGGCCCTGCGACCCGGAAGACATGATAAGAGACGAGTGGAAAAGATGAATAAAGAAGAAAGGTCCGGAAGAGTACTTACCCACTCGCTGGAAGTCCAGCAGCAGTGTGGGGTTCCTGTCAGTAAGGAAACCGAACGTCATGAACCAGTAATGCCTGACATCCGGGGGGTGCCTCCAGGAGCTGGTAGGAGCATAATAGCCGCTCTGTGGCTGAAGCTTGTAAAAGCCGTCCAGGGTTTTGTCTTTGACGCTGACCTGTGGCACCAGCTTGTAAAAATACAAGACCTCCACAGGGGTGGGCTCCGCGATCTCCTTCGCGACACAAAGCACCTTCCACCCCGCAAGCAGGCGGTACGCTTGCGGCAGCAACTGGAACGGCGCGATCCCCACATACGCAGGAACCGCACGGAGTAGTCATGAAGCGGGAGCGTAGCCTCCGCGCTGATATGGCCAGCGCTCCAGGCCCCGAATCCGTCCACGGATGTATGCGCCCGTTCCTCTAGCCTGGCCATGCGATTGTGAAAGAGGCCCGGAGTGGATTCGATGCCCAGTTGTTTCTCCAGGAGCAGCATCATCCGGTAGTTCCGGAACAAGTTGGCGGTTACGTCCATCTCCCACCTGTTGCCTTTGGGCGTCCTGGACCCGGGAACGACGATGGGGGCCCTATTGACCTCTTCTTCAGAATGGAGCGTAACGCCCGTGGCCATAACTGACGATCTGGGAACAAAAGAAAGAAAGACCAAGCAGTCAGTACCTAAACCCAAGAAAGTCGGTCAAGGTACGGGTAGTCTCCTAAGGACTGCTTGGAGTCCCGTCGGATCAGGCCCGGGACCCCGAAAATCCCCGGGACCCTGATCGGGAGAGGAGGTTGCTAAGGCCCACCCCTTGTCTGGGAAGTATCCGAGTACAGAGCAACCCAAACCAGGCGGCCTTCCTAGCAAGTTCTAAAGCGCAGAGCCTAGACGCACGTATGTAGAGAATGTGAGTTCACAAAGTTGGTAAAAGAGTTAAAAAAGACTTACTGTGTGGTGTCGACCGTCGAAGGTGATGGTTGTCCGACTGTAAGGATGGCAGAACCTCGTTCTTGAAGTGGCACAGTCGGCGCAGTATTTCGTCGACGGAACAACCCCGAGAAGCGCCGTCAGGTAGAAGAACGAAAGTTGGGGCTCTGGGGAATAGGCGGTGGCGCAGAGCTAGCAGGCGGCGGTGTATGTTGTCGACAATGTCGGACATGCAAAGCTCGAACAACGTTCGTGTTTTCTTCAGCTTGTTCGAAGATGGAAAAGTGCCAAATGTTGTTTTCTTGGGGCATTTATACCAGCGCCAAATTCTGGCCCATGATCCCACGGTCAGGTGCCTCTTCATCGGATGGTCAGGAATCGCGCAAGGGACATTAATGAGTCCTTTTGGTCTAGATCCTCGCCGCCTCAGATCCGACAACCCAGGAGTGGTGGATGCCAAAGGACGCCCCATCCTACGGTCCACCTCGTTCCAGGGATATTAATGATGCCCCCCCCCCCCCCCGTGCGGATGGGACACCTCGTGTCGTGCACTGACACCCTAGTCTAGGCCTAGCGACCCTTGGGGGGTCTAGGCGACCCTTCGAAGCCCGTGCAACAATCGCACAGTGACACGTATCGTTTTCATAGAGCGGGCTGAAGGTAAACGACCCCGGATCGTAGTGAACGACAAGGGCTGATTGTCCCACCAATGCCACGTTCTTCTGACCAGACCCCCGAACTCGGGCAAGAACTGGGGAGGCAACCTGGCGAGTGCCGCGCTAATGGTGCAACCCTCCTCCCGGCAAGCCCGGGCGAAGGCTTGGGGGGTAAATGTTATCCCCATTTTCTGCATGGGCTCTAGGCTTTCGTCTTGGCCCGCTGTCAGAGGGTCGGCTCGGCCCGTGGGCCCGACCCAAGGTCTCTTGGTATGGAGAGTGCCAAGGGGCCGGGTATGGACCGGGGACTCGAGGTTGGGCCCATTGGAGTGTTCGGGACGAGCCTCCGGGTTCGTCCCTCGAACGAGGATGGCCCGGGCGGTGCACCCGAGCGTCCGGATCGTCGCGGCCTGCGCGTCATTGTCCCCGACCCTGGTATGGTCTAGGCTTATGGTAAACGGAGCGGGCCAACGGTAAATGGACCTGGATCACCTGATCCCCAGTCGAAGGGCCCAAGCGTCCAGGACCCTGATGCCGCCTCATTCCGCGTGGGCGTTGTCCCCACTTTTCGCCTGCAGAAAGGGTCACCTCGGGATTACACACTGATGTGTCAGGACTGCGCAGCCAAATACCCTGACTAGTCTTGTCTCCTGAATCAGCCTCGTGACTCGAAGTGGTCAGAACCAAAGCGTCGTTTTGTCGGGTGAGGCGTAGTTCTGCGGTCAACCCTTTGGGCCTTAGCTGGTTTGAATTTCGTGTATTTTGCTTCTTTTTGTATTGGACCTCCACTACAGAGGTCGCTCGTATCCGTTTCCCCGATGGGCCTGGGTTTGGTCCGGCCTAAACCCGGCATTCCCATCAGCTTATAAATATAAGCCACAGAACATTGTAAACTCTCTCTGGATCCCAGGAAAAAAGAGAGAAAACTCTATCGAGAGATAGAGAGAAAACTCCATTATAAGAGCTCCTTCAAGCTCTAATAATATAGATTCGTGGACTAATGTTAATTAACGCCCCAACCACGTAAAGACCCTGTGTCATTCTTCTATTTCCGTTATTAGTATTAGTAAATATTACTCATTAATAGAGTTGCCGAAAAAAACGGTTAACATATTCGAATCTCATTTTATCATTTTAAAAACTTAAAAACAGTGGGAACCAATCGCGAACCAATCAAGCCCTTAGAGTCTCATCTATCAAGTGTATTTTATTCCATGCCACTTAGACACATGTATGTAATATTAACTAAGTTTACTAAAAACATCTAAAAAATTATGACTATTCAATATTTAATATGAATACAAATATAATTTGTTTTTAAAAGTAACCATTAGTCATAATCATTAATATAACTAGAAAGATAATCTCTGTATTAAATAAGATTAATTTACTTTTGATGAAAAAAGTAATTATTGATTAATTAGATTGTGGAGCAACCAGCGCCAAACTTCTTGGGTCAAGGCCAGAAAGTTCTTATTTGGATGGCTTCATATAATATATATATTTCAACCAGTAATTGTTTAAGATACAATAAGTGCTTAGAAACTTAAGTTTGTATTGTCCCATATCCACTATTGGATTTTGTCACCCATAAGGATTTTTCTATTAATCAACACAACACATATATATAGAGTAATTTTATGGAGGGAACGCTACTTTTGTCCCTACTGGTATCGGTAGGGACGTCTTTATTTACGGTATGTGATTATAACTTAATTTTTTTTTTATATAATAGTATATATTGTAGTTATAATTTATAATACTGAAAATATGGTTCAAACAGTCAGTTGTAGGAGAATCTGCTTTTTTATTCACGTATAATTAACTATTTTAAATTCTATTTTTCAAAACTATATAAATTATTCAGAATTTTTTAAAAAAAATTAGTGGATTACCTATTAATTATAACTATAAAATACATCCTAATATAAAATAAATTGGGTTATGATTTATCCTCTTACCAAAAACAAAGACAACCCTACTAATAGGGACAAAAATGACATTCCCACCATAAAATTTCTAAATATACATACATTTAAGTAATTGTTGGTCTAAGCTTATTATATAAATAAATGTGAGTGTTGACCTTCTAGAGGAACAACATACGCGGCCGGTGATATATATTGATTATGTTTCGTAAGTCAAATTTGAACTTCTCGATCATGAAAAAAGAATAATTATATAATAAAACCTTTTAATTTAAGCAACGTATCAAATAAATAATAAAAAAGAAAGTCTACCTCTAGAGCAGATATGTACTCCATGCGGAATAATGACCTTTTTTTTCCATTATTATTATTAAAAGGTTCTATTGAAATTAAATAGCAGATAATCATATATATATATAATATACTACAAATGTCGTACAATAGGTAATTATTTGGTACCTTATGTTTTTACAAAATTTTATTTTAGTATTCTAAACTCAAATTTAATTAATAAAATTTTAGCAATTTAATCAAACTGCTGTCAATTATGTAAGTTCCAAATTTAAATTTAATTATTTAATTACATATAACTGATGACAGTTTGATCATATTGACAAAATTGTATCTATCAAATCTGAGTCTAGGGTATCAAATATGTATAATTTTAAAATACAGGGTACCGTATGAGCATTATTGAAAACAGAGAGTACCAAAATGATACTTTGCAAAAACATAGGGTACCAAATGAGTAAATTCCGACTATTATATAATATACTACAAACAACATAAAATACATGTTTATTTAATTTTATTTATAAAATTTATTAATCATGTTTATTAAATTTATATCATTGTCATATAAATTTCAATTAAATAAATAATTTTATATATAAAAGAATGACATAAACATATTAAATAAAAAATTAAACCAAAATATTATTTATGATTGCTTTTAATATATATAATATAATAATATTTTTAACCATAAATGATAATTTTTTAATAAAATTAAGATTATGTATTATATATTATTATAATAATATTTTATAATATTTAAATTGATATTAACATAAGTATTTAATATTTAATTTTTTATTAAATATTATTATAGTAATGATATTTTATAATATTTGAATTTATATTAATATTATTAATAAATATCTATTTTTAGTTAGTTTTAAATGTATATTCCGTAAAGTATTTAGAATATTTAGTTAAAGTTAACAAAACAAACCGTTAAAACTAAAAATTTTCGTTATCTACACATTTTTTATACAAAAGAGATATTCTCTTTCTTAATATATGGTACACTATTAAATACTATTATTATCAATAATCATTGAAATATACATTACATAATCAATAAGGAACTATATGTATTATAAAATAATAATATTATTCTAAGGTTAATTGAATATGTTGTTATGAATTATTCTAAGTTTTGGGATCATTTTTTCAAAGGAATAATATACTTCTACGATAGTGTGATTTAATTACATTATACAAATATAGTTGTATAATACAAATTGTATTTAATATGTGTATATAGGTTACGTAGTTTTTTTGTTTATACAAAATCAAGCCTAGCTAAGCATAATATATATATATATAAAATTAGTGAAAATTATAAATTTTTTTTAAGTGATTTTATACTTTGATCTATTTTTGATAATTTTTTGTAAAATGATATATGTCTAAAATTCGACCAGTAATCTAAATATATTTGACCAGCTGTCTAAAATTTTCGACCAATTATTTGAATTTTTCAACTACCTATTTAAATTTTCGACTAACTGTCTAAATTATGAGATATCATTTTGTAAAGAATTATTAAAACTAAACTAGAGTACAAAATGACTTTTAAAAATAGGCTATTTTGCCAAAAAAAAAAAAAAAAAAACCCTATATATAATATGTAAATGAGATAGATCATATAATTTGGTATCCACTAAAATATTATCCTATATTAAGACTTATTCCTTAGGATAAAATTCTTCTTCTTCTGGATATCTTCATGTTCAAATTCCATGCTTCGGTTTCTAGTCTTGGTTGACTATGTACTTTCTTTGAATTAATAAAAAAAAACCTTTAATATATGAAGCTTCTTGTGTTCAAAAATATTTTTGTCATTAAAAATATATATTAAAATCGTAAATAAGTATGATAAAAGTAACAAATACTTTAATAAAGGTAATAATCTCTTACCAAGAATTAGTCACAGAAAAAAGAAGTCAAAAGCCGAATTATTTAGATAAATTAGTGAAAATGGTTTTTTTTTTTTTTTTAAGTGATTTTGTATTTTATTCTACTTTTGATAACTTTTTAAAAAATAGGTTATGTCTAAAATTCGATCAGTTATCTAAATTTTTCGACTAGGTATCTAAAATTTTCGACCGACTGTTTGAATTTTTCGACTACCTATTTGAATTTTTGAGTAGCTGTCTAAATTATAAGATGTTATTTTGCAAAAAATTGTTAAAATTAAGCTAGAGTAAAATAATTTTAAAAAATAAGTTATTTTGACAAATGACCTAATTAATTAATGTCATAAAATATTACAAACCATTTTGAATGAGTGACCAAATAATCATTAATTTTTTTTCAGTTTTTATTGATATGATGAATCATTTAAATTTGTAGTGGTTTTGCTTAAAATTATATTGATCTTTTTCTTTTTATTTTTTCATTTTTTTGTATTTTGTCTTAATTTTTTAAAAAAACTTTATTATAGAGCCCCCTTGACTTGTGAGGTAGGCTCTGTTCCTATCATGGTAACGGCACTGTTCAAAGTCAGAAATATTTAAGTCAAATATAATTAACACGTGTCAATTATGAATTGGCCCTCATATATAGAGAGGAGAAAAGTGAAAAGAATAAGCCAATCACAATCTTAGTCCGAATAATAAAGATGACTTTTCACTATTGAAAGAAAACACGAGTGTTTATAGTAGTATCTAATATATTTTATTAAAATGTAATACTAATTTGTAGGGATGCGTACGGGTCAGATTTTTGGGTTTTGGGTTTGTCGGGTTCGGATTTTGCGGGTTTTGGGTAAATAAAAATAGTACCAAAACTGATCTGAATTTTTTCGAGTTTTTTCGGGTTGGGTTCGGGTTAAGCTGGGCCTACTGGGTTTTGGGCCGTAAAATCCAATTTTGCAAAAATACCATTTTTCATATTTTTTTTTAAATTTCGGTCGAGTTCAGGTGTAACCCGAACCCGAAATTACTGTATTTTAAATTCGAACCCGACCCGACATATTTCGGGTTCGGATCAGATTAAACCCGAAATGAACGGGTTTTCCGAAAATTCAGATTCTCGGGATTCGGGTCGGGCGGATTTTCGGATTTTGCAGGTCAAATGTTCACTTAAATTAAAAAAACAATAAAGTTGATTAAAAGAGAAGAATTACAGTAATTTAATTAATTGTACAAGTGTTACACTAGTATATCATTTATTTATAAGATGTATAGATAATCAAAATTACAATTTTAAAATTTGGTGACGTTTTTCACAAAGAAAAATAGTTGCAAGCGACATTGTCGTTTGATGTGTGGCAAAATATCGCCTAGCAAATAGCAATATCTCGCTTGTCGCAAAATTATTATTTTTTCTGTGAATTTTTTTATTATATTAATTTTTATGTTGTGATTGATTTTTTACTCCCAAAAACAGTTCTTAATGCTCAATAAATAACACTCCAAAACGTCCATAAAACTGATATTGAAGGACACAAGAATAATTAACAAAACAATTATAATTTGAAAAATAATAATAATAATAAAATTTTCCAAGTCACATATTCTTTAACCCTTTATTCTCTTTTCAAAAAGAAGCATAGATTTATTATATTCGAATTCGAATAAATAAAACAAGTGTTTTATTCCACCCGCACGGGGGGATGAATATCCCAAAAAATATCAATGAGCTCTAATTAAATTAATTCATATATTACTTTTCCATGCTCAAGTAAATGAATTTTAACACGTGTTGATAAATTTAATAATATAACTTATATATATATATATATATCAAGGAATAAGTATTTAAAAAAAAAAAAGGCTTAAAGTTACTTTTTTTTTCAATAAAGCTTAAAGTATTTTTGAAGTGATATATATATATATATATATATATTTATGAAAGTATTGAAGAGATGTCGCATTTTTAACCGTGGTCGCGGCCTGGATCATGTCTGGTTGCGGCCTCTAAGTTAGAGAGCAGAGGCCGCGGCTAGAAATGTTTATGGTTGCGGTCTGTGACCATATCTGAACATGCGGTTTTGAATGTCTTGATATTTCTGAGTTTTATATCAGAAAATTAGTTTGACGGGATTTGCTGATGTGGAATGTTCTTTTATTAGAATTATATTTACCCATTTTGTTCCGAATGTTTCAGATTGAATCAGATAGTGCATTTTGTAATAGAAAGAGATTAGTTCCCAATAACTAATCTCTAGGGTTTGTAACTTTCTTCTAATTATTATTGATACACAATTCGAGTTTGAAAGTAGTTCTTTAGATCTTTGTAAATTACATTGGTGGTTGTAATCTCTTCTATTTTCATAGTTGATTTCATCCGGGGATTTGCCCTACCTCGGATGTAGGTAGCAAAAGTATCTTGCTTTTGTCTACTGAACCAAGTAACATTGGTGTTGTGTATTTATGCTTTTGTTCCGGTTTATTGTGTTCATCTTTTATCTATTGTCTTTAGGTTTAATATCTGAAAGGATATACATTAATATTATTGAACTTTATGTTGTTTGTTGTAGTGCTCATATGATTTGATTAAACAAACAAGCATGGCCCAAAGAAATCTCAAATATTGTTATTCCCACTTGCTAGTTAAGTTACTAATTAACTAACTTTCTAGTCATCTTCAACCCTACTTAAATATATATTTATATATAGTAATTGGAATGTTTGATCATGACCAAGATTAATAAGTGCATTGGTATACTAGTTTGGACCATGACCCTAGCTAATACACTATCATTCATTTTATTTTGAGTAATTCTTTAAAAGATCTTTATTAGATATTACTTTTATATTAATTAATGAAGTTACTTTTATATATTTTTTTTGGCTTAGCTCAATAGATTTTTGAGGTTGAAGATGACCACTTGATCTGAATTTATTTTGGTCACAATTAATTTTATCAGTGATGGAGCCAACTCTTTTTTTTTTTTCTTTTAGTAGTGGTAACAAAAATAAAGAAAAAAACCTAGCAAAGAAAAATTTAAGTGAGGGAACCACCTCTACTTATCCTATTGCCTTGGCCTTTGGAATTTGAATTTCATTTAAGAAAAATTTATAAAAGAAAATAAAAATAAAGAAAAGATAGAGAAAAATATTTTTTAAAATTTACAATAGTTTTTTTTAAAATAAATTTATAAAAGTTTAAATTTGCTAAAATGACATTAAATTGAGAACCCCCTTTTTAAAATTTATATTATTTTAGTTTTAATTTTAATTTTAATTTTTTAAAAAAAAAAAAAAGAGAAATAGAGAAGATTATATATTTTAGAATTTTTTTCCAACCTAAAATTCAAGTTTCAAACATAAAGTAAATGTATGTAAGAGCATATGTAATTAATATTTTCACCCTTTGGTCATTTAGGTTGTGACTTTAGTTATTAACATTTCAATTTTAACATTACATTTGATTATTTATATTGTGACGGTTTGGTCATTGATTTTTTAATTTTAATACTTTAAACTTGCTATTTTCTGACCCAAATTGATCAAATTAATAATGAGTGTGATATTTGAACCCATAATATCATCACATATCAAAACGTGACAGTAAAACAAATACTAAAATTGAGATTTGTAATTAAAATCTTAATTTAATCAATAAATTTAACGTGATTCATACATAATCTCAAAGCAAGAAAAACATTTCAATTAAAAAAATCAGCACAAATAATTCATCAAATAAATCAAGATTTCAACTCAAATACATTGATATATTCAAGCAAGAAAATCTAGATATCAACCTATTTATAAATTTGAGAAACATATAAAAGGAAAAATAAAAGTCAAGAAACCAACTAATAGTGAAAATATTTGATCACTTTGTATTAAAAGTAAAAAATTCTCTCATGGAAAATATATGAAAAACCCCAATCCATTGCTAGTCAAATGACCAAAAAATGGGGAAAATTTTAAAAATAATAATAATAATTGTTCTGATAAAATTATTAAAAGAGATTCTTCTATCACCCCAAAAAAGTAAATATTTTATATATAAGAATTGTATGTTTCCTCTATGATCTACGTAGTAAGAACAATAATAATAATAATTTTCAAATTAATACTATTATTTTTTTATCTAATTATAATTATATGTGTACATGGTTCCAAAAATTAATGTGTATCTAAGATTTGAATTTTAATAAAACTAGATCAACTTCCCTTTTGTTTTTTTTCCTCTTAAGATAAATATAATCAACTAAGAGTTTCTAGATAATCTCAAGAACAAATCAAGATCTTCAATGGAACTCTTGTAAAATAGACCATCATTATCCATAGGAAAATAAATAAATAAATAAACAAAACTCATTTATATTTTTCTTTTGGTTGTATTCTATATTTCTAGATAATCTCGATCACAAAGCTGCTGATCAACGCAACAATTCTTCTCTAAACGAATCGAAAAGGATTGATTGAGCAAAAGAAAGATATTTTACAAGTTAATCACATGCAAACATTGTTGAAAATTATCATATTTCTAAAAATATTTGGAAAATTCGAAATGGGTTTTTTTTTAATATTTTTTTTTTTTTGGTAAATTGCGACAAAATTATAAATTATAGTTTATAAAGAAAAGGACCCCACAATTGGCAAGATAGAATAATCACTAAGAAATTAATAGTATGACTACGTGATATTTTGGCTTAGCCAACTATATATTTTCTAGAAGGCGTTGAAATTACTTATAGTTTACTCTTTAGGCTTTAGGACAAGAAAAATGTGTGTATGTTCTTCAAAGTCATCTTAGTAATCATGGGCCCTACTCCATATTTTATAATAGTGAATAATAAATTAAAATATCTCAAGTCTTCACTTATTTTTTTTTTAATTTGTATTGTATTAAAGAATATGATAATGATGTCTAATTCTATTTATAATTTCTAATCGGACATAACCCACTAAGAATATCTATGGGAGGAAAGAGTACCGAACCTCATCATGAGAGGGAGCAGAAACTACAGCAACACCACCATTTTTTAAATTTGTATTGTATTACATAATATGATAATAATCTCTAATTCTATTTATAATTTCTAACCCGACATAACCCACCAAGAACATTTATGGGATGAAAGAGTATCCAACCTCATCATGAGAGGGAGCAGAAAACCACCACCACTTTTTAAATTTGTATTGTATTACATAATATGATAATGATCTCTAATTTTATTTATAATTTCTAACCGGACATAACCCACCAGGAACATCTATGGGAGGAAAGAGTACCGAACCTCATCATGAGAGGGAGCAGAAACTACAGCAACACTATCACTTTTTAAATTTGTATTGTATTACATAATATGATAATAATGTATAATTCTATTTATAACTTCCAACTCGACATAACCGACCAGGAATATTTATGAGAGGAAAGAGTATCGAACCTCATCATGAGAAGGAGCAGAAACTACAGCAACACCACCACTTTAGGGACCAAGCTACCACCTTAGAAAGCTAATACGGGCATATATACATATTTACAAATTTTTAGCCTAGGTCTAGACTGAACCTCCAACATCTTGGAACAAAGCGAGAGGCCCCAACCGCTAGGTCAATTCTTCATATATGAATCTTAGCTTAAAAGTCATGCTAATAGTAGTAGAACATTATTTACTATGCTAGTGATCTAATCAATATCTAATGATATTAAAAATATACCCTTACCTAACATTAAAAATATTATTTTGGCAACTAATAATTACTCTTTCTATCAAAATCAATTGGGTATACTTTTTTTATATTAAAATTTATTGTCTAACTATAAAACAACATACAGATTAGCTGAGTGTATCTGTAATTTTTTTTAATTCAATTATTATTCTGATGCAATAACTATTAAAAAGTTAACACTTGTGGAATTGAAATTATTTCTTTATCAACCAAAGTTTTCATGTACAAAAAAATTATATAAATACACATAATTAAATTGAGAGAATTTCTTCTTTTTTGTAAAAATGGACATTTCAATAGTTTTTGATGGATCATGTATGTCATGAGGCTTTATGGATTACTTTACCAATAATTTAGGACCCAAAATATAAAGTAAAGAATAATAAAAATAAAATAAAAAATAAAAAAGAAAACCTTCTTCTTTACCAAATGTCCCCAGAATACAAAAATAAATAAATATGAAAAAGAAAAAGAAAAAGATTGCATAACCCTTTACTTTTTGGGTGCAATTATAACGATAAGATCACATCAAAACTCCATTAGGAGTACTACTATTTCAATTCTCTATTTTTATTTATATATATTATTTAAAAAATAAATTCCTACAATTTTCTCTAAATTCTAAATAATATAATAAATAAACACTACCTAATTTATTCTTAACATTTTTTCTAATTTTTTTTACTTTCTTTAATCTTTTCTTAGTGTTAATTTCATTTTTTTTTATTTTGCCTTCGTAATTTTATAAAAATTAATAGTATAATATATATTTTTTAAATTACTTTAACAAGTTTTCGTATATATTTATATATTTGTTTTAATTTTTATGTCTAATATTTGAAATAAATTTTACTTATACGAATCTTTTTAGAATATGGAAAAGAAGAGAAAAAAAATAAAGAGTTTATATTTTTTTGGATCTTATGTTTTGTCTAATTACCTGTTTGGATCTTGTATTTTGACAAATAACTTTTTAGACCATGTATTTTGTAAAATAATTCAAATAGAACCCTAAACTCGATTTTAATCAAAGTTTTCTGAGCTAAAAGTATAAATAATTTACCAAATTAACAATTTAAAACAAAAATAAAATCATTTTGCCTAACAAATGTGTTATTATATTAAATTTTTTCTTTATCAAAATTAAGTTTAGGGGTTTATTTGAATAATTTACAAAACGCATAGTCCAAACAGGTAACAAGACAAAACATGGTCAAAAAAAAAAGTATAAACCCAAAAATAAATAAAGGTGAGTATACATTAAAAAAAAAAATTTATATTAATTTTCTTAATAAAATTTTGAGGTGGTAGTCTAATGTCCTAAATAAATTTTAAAAAAAAAATCCAAGCTGTCAACCAAGTTATAAATAATGAAAGTCACATATAAATCAAGGCTCTCATCGAGGAAATTTCATGAATTTGTACTTTTTTGGATAAAATAAAATAAAAAATTAAAACTTAAAACTTATTAGTTAATCATTTTTTTTTTTGTCCTCCAAAAGAAACTTCCAAGTTCTATTGGTCAGAGAAATACAGCATTTGAAATTTGCACCGATCCTCACTTCTGTTCTGCACACGCTTATAAGTCAAAATGTTAACAGTAACAAATTTATCTCAATCTCAGCCGTTGGATCTGATTACAATCACCCTAGTGTCAAATCCACGGCTAAAAATACCCAGTTGTACAGCGCAAAGAAGAAGCGCGAAGCAGGTGATTATTACTCATTCTCAAACGTGATAATACAAAATTAGGCCGCGGTGGAGGGCTATGCTATGCAGTCTGATTTTGACCAGAGACTCTTAAAATATATATATTTTTTAATTTTTAATTTACAAAAAAAAGTAATGACAAAAATAACTAAAATATTTGAAAAACAGTTGGTTCAGACTTCAGACAAAGCCGTATTTTTCCAAGCTTCTCCACTCAAAAAGCTCTCTCTCTATATAAAGCTTTTCATTCATTGCATTTCACAGAAAAAAGAAAGAAAATATCTCTCTTCACTCCCCACATTTTCATCGAAAGGACAAGCAAGTGGGGAGGAGTTTTTCCAAGCTGTAAGGAAAGAAAGCACCATTCCTTGAAGTGGGCAGTTTGGTTTTGATCCAATTTGGACTAGCTTTGAGCTTTTTGAGAGGTTGAGGTGATTTTGAGAGGTGGGTTTTGGTTTTTCTGAGGTTTAAACATGGCGGCTGCTTTGGCCGGAGATGACTTAGCCCGGCAGACGAGTAGCCGGAGGAGTTGGCGGTCTAGTAGTGTGAGAGAAATGTGGAACGCGCCGGACGTGTTCCAGCGGAGCGCGCGGCAATCGACGCATGAGAACGATGAGGAGGAGCTGCGGTGGGCCGCCATAGAGCGGTTGCCGACTTATGATAGGATGAGGAGAGGGATGTTGACTCAGGTGACGAGTAATGGAAAGATGATAAGTGAAGAGGTTGATGTTACTAAGCTTGGTAGTCAAGACAAGAAGCAGTTGATGGAGAGTATATTGAAAGTTGTTGAGGAAGATAATGAAAAGTTGTTGAAGAGACTCAGAGCCAGAAATGACAGGTTCTTTCTTTTTAAAGTCCTTATTAATTGTCTTTTGATCTTTGATGGACTTGACTGTTTGGTTACTGGGAAAATGAATAAAAACATTGAAAGAATGAAATTGAGTTGAAGTTTAAAATGGCCATTTATGAGTTTTGAGCTTACCCATGAACATATAGTGTTTGTCTTTTAGTCAGAAACTTTTAAGATTAGTTAAACTTTAAACATAAATCTATGGATTTAGAACTTTGGATATTTGATTATTGACTGTAGACTTATTTGGTTTTTTGTTTCTGGAAAACAGAGTAGGCATTGATATTCCTAAGGTTGAAGTTCGATTCCAGAATTTATCAATTGAGGGAGACGCATATGTAGGCACCAGAGCTCTTCCAACTCTGTTGAATTCCAGTCTGAACATGATTGAGGTACTTGGAAATCTTCAACTCATACCATTTTTTTTTTATCAATTTATGATTTTACTTTGTGAGTTGTCTAACCACAAATCTATTCCAATAGGGAGCTATTGGACTTCTTGGACTCACTCCATCAAAGCAAAGAGTTGTTAAGATACTCCAAAATGTGAGCGGTATTATAAAACCCTCAAGGTATGTTCATGTTCACTAGTTTTGCACATACATGTTGTAATAACTTTGCTTGAAACTCTCTTCATAAGCTAATTTTCCTTGTTCATTTTCAGGTTGACACTGCTTCTTGGGCCTCCTGGTTCAGGAAAAACGACACTGCTACGCGCTCTTGCTGCAAAACTCGACGATGATTTAAGGGTGTGTTTTCATTTTTGTCTGTTTTATTTTGTATCAGTTCAAGTCTGGTGTGTTAATAGGTTTACAAGTTTAGTCTTTTCCTTCATTTGAACTAATATATTGGGATTTTGAAAAACAGGTAACTGGACAAGTAACTTACTGTGGCCATGATCTTAAGGAATTTGTACCTCAGAGAACCTCTTCTTATATTAGTCAACATGATCTTCACTATGGTGAGATGACAGTCCGTGAAACACTGGATTTCTCGGGGCGATGCCTCGGTGTTGGAACCAGATATGACTTGTTGGTAGAGTTGTCTAAAAGGGAGAAATCAGCTGGAATTAAACCAGATCCTGAGATTGATGCCTTCATGAAAGCCACGGCTATGGAAGGCCAAGAAAGCAATTTGATCACTGATTATGTTCTAAAGGTTTGTTCCTTCCATTTTGCAGTTGTTCAAGTTCTCTTTATTTTTTGTGCAAATCTAACATGTTTTATTTTTTAAAATTTTCAGATTCTTGGATTAGATATCTGTGCTGATATTATGGTTGGTGATGACATGAGAAGGGGTATCTCTGGTGGACAAAAGAAGCGTGTAACAACTGGTAATAATTGACTTTTTATAAACTTAAAAGTTGAAATTGTTCATGCTTGTGCTTGAGCTGTTAAATGTATTCACAAACAACTCTAATTGAAATTACCATTGATTGATATAATGCAGGAGAAATGTTGGTTGGACCAGCAAAAGCATTTTTCATGGATGAAATATCAACAGGGTTGGACAGTTCCACCACCTTTCAGATTGTCAAGTTCATGAGGCAAATGGTTCATGTTATGGATGTGACAATGGTCATTTCTCTGCTGCAGCCTGCACCTGAGACATATGATCTTTTCGATGACATCATCCTTCTTTCTGAAGGTAAAATTGTATACCAAGGGCCTCGTGAGAATGTACTCGAATTCTTTGAGTTTATGGGATTCAAATGCCCAGATAGGAAAGGTGTTGCTGACTTTCTGCAAGAAGTTACTTCCAAAAAGGACCAAGAGCAGTATTGGTTTCAAAGGAACCAACCTTACAGATACATCTCAGTTAGTGACTTTGCTAGTGCCTTCGGCACCTTTCATGTCGGTCAAAGGCTCTCTGAAGATCTGAGAATTCCATATGATAGAAACTCAACTCATCCTGCTGCACTTGTGAAAGAAAAGTATGGTATCTCCAATAAGGAACTCTTTAAAGCAGGGTTTGCAAGGGAATGGATGTTGATGAAGCGAAACTCTTTTATCTACATTTTCAAGACTACTCAGATCACAATCATGGCTATAATTGCTCTGACTGTGTTCTTAAGAACAGAAATGAAAACTGGCCGTGTAGAAGATGGAGCAAAGTTTTGGGGAGCACTCTTTTTCAGTCTTATTAATGTCATGTTCAATGGGATGGCTGAGCTTGCCATGACAGTTTTTAGGCTTCCTGTGTTCTATAAACAAAGGGACTCATTGTTTTACCCTGCTTGGGCATTTGCATTGCCTATTTGGGCACTGAGGATTCCCATCTCATTTTTGGAATCAGGCATTTGGATCATTCTTACATACTACACCATTGGTTTTGCACCTTCTGCGGCAAGGTAAGGGCGAAAATCTTAACATAATTCTCATTGAGCTCACATTTTGTTGCACATGGAACATAATTGAAAATTCTCATCAATTGATCATTTTTATTCAATATTTACAGGTTCTTTAAACAGTTCTTGGCCTTCTTCGGTGTCCATCAGATGGCACTTTCCTTGTTTCGTTTCATTGCAGCCCTTGGAAGAACTGAGGTTGTTGCAAACACAATTGGATCTTTTACTTTGCTATTGGTGTTTGTCCTTGGTGGTTACATTGTTGCCAAAGGTAAGAATTTTTCTTTCCTTTGTGAAAACTTCATCATTGAATTCATTGATTCTTACTTAGCTATTAAAGACATATTCTTAAGGAAACCATTTTTTTTTTCTTGGTATGCAGATGACATTAAGCCATGGATGATTTGGGGTTACTATGTTTCTCCTATGATGTATGGACAGAATGCAATTGCCATTAATGAATTTCTTGACAAAAGATGGAGTGCAGTAAGTTCAAAAATCTCTCCTCAGATTTCTTACAGTGATTTTTGCAGAACTCTTAATAGTTTTCTCTCCATGTATTCAAAGTTTGGAATTTTTGACTGTTTAAACTACTTTTCCAATTATGATAACTGTGTTTTTTCTTCTCTTTCACAGCCTAGTGGAAACTCCACAGTTGGGAAGGTCCTTCTAGATCAAAGAGGCCTGTTTAAGGAAGAATATTGGTATTGGATTTGTATTGGAGCACTCATTGGATTTTCTCTTCTTTTCAATGGACTCTTTGTTGCAGCATTGACCTATTTAAGTCGTAAGTAGATAATCAGTTTTTCTTGTTTCCAAATGTTTATTTCAAATTATTCAACTTTTGACATGTTTTCTTTTGATTCAATTTTAGCTTTTGGTGATACTAAAACTCTTATTGTGGATGATGAGTCTGAAAAGAAGACAAGGCAACAATCAGCATCCAATTCAGAAGGTTAGCTAACTAAATTTTAAATTCTAAATTCTTTTGTACATAACTTCAAACCTTCACAATCTATGTACTTCTCTATAAAGTTATTTTTCATATCTGACTCTCAATAAAATCTTATAGGTATTGGTATGCAAGAGAGGAACAATCATGGTATCGAAAATGCTGCGAACAATCGAGCCAATAAAGGAATGGTTTTGCCCTTCCGACCACTATCACTCGCTTTCAACCATGTGAACTACTATGTTGACATGCCTGCAGTAAGCCAATTTTCCTTAAAAAGTACTTTTCAATAAAGGTAAACACTTGATGAATCTTACTTAATGCAAAATCCTTTTGTCATTATCAGGAAATGAAGACTCAAGGAATTGAAGATAGCCGCCTGCAATTGCTACGAGAAGTTAGTGGTGCTTTCAGACCTGGTGTTTTGACAGCTTTAGTTGGAGTCAGTGGTGCTGGTAAGACCACCTTGATGGATGTCTTAGCTGGAAGAAAGACCGGTGGATACATCGAAGGAAGCATAAGCATTTCTGGTTATCCAAAGAACCAAGCCACATTTGCTCGAGTCAGCGGTTACTGTGAACAAAATGACATTCACTCACCATATGTCACTGTCTACGAGTCTCTCTTATACTCTGCCTGGCTTCGTCTGTCTCATGAGATCAGTACAGAGAAACGAAAGGCATGTCACTTCAACCATTGATAACATAAAAAATAAAAAACAGTTTGAAAATCATGCATGCTGTATAAAAAAACTATGAAGCTAACTATAGTTTTTTGTTTCTTACAGATGTTTGTTGAAGAAGTTATGGATTTGGTTGAACTCAATCCATTGAGGAATGCTATAGTAGGACTTCCAGGAGTAGATGGACTCTCAACTGAGCAGAGAAAGAGGCTCACTATTGCTGTAGAGTTGGTTGCCAATCCCTCCATCATCTTCATGGACGAGCCCACTTCAGGTCTTGATGCTAGAGCAGCTGCCATTGTTATGCGTACTGTGAGAAACACCGTGGACACAGGACGAACTGTTGTCTGCACAATTCACCAACCGAGCATAGACATCTTCGAAGCTTTCGATGAGGTATAATGCAAATTCTAATTGCTTCATTCTGTATTGTATTTCATTTTGCTTGTGCTAAGACAAATCTTACATTGTTTTACCTTGCAGCTTTTCTTGATGAAAAGAGGAGGACAAGTAATTTATGCTGGAGAACTTGGTCGCCAATCGCATAAACTTGTTGAATATTTTGAGGTTTGTTACCATTCTACCACTTAATAGATTCTATTTCAATAAATGCCTAAACAGTTAGCTTGACTCTAAATCCAACAATGGAAATCTTGCAGGCTATTCCTGGCGTTCCTCAGATCAAAGAGGGTTACAATCCTGCTACCTGGATGTTGGATGTCACCTCCACAACAGCTGAGACTCAGCTTAACGTTGACTTTGCAGAACTTTATGCCAACTCTAACCTCTATAGGTAAGAATCATGCAACTTTTATCACTTTTATATCCACTTTTTTCACCCTTTTTGATGCGTGTATTCATAATATCATCATTCCTTTGTGAATTTCAGGAGAAACCAGGAACTTATCAAGGAGCTAAGCACCCCACAACCGGAAGTCAAGGACCTCTATTTCCCCACCAAGTACTCCACCAACTTTTTCACTCAATGCAAGGCTTGTTTCTGGAAACAACATTGGTCGTACTGGAGGAACTCTAAATTCAATGCCATAAGATTCTTCATGACAGTTATGATTGGTGTCTTATTTGGAGTCATCTTCTGGGACAAAGGAACCAAGTTGTAAGTTCAAGAACCCTACTAGCTGCTACAACCAAATTTATGGTTCTATTTTCAATAATTGCCATATGCTAAACCTTAGCAAACTATGTTGCTTGTTAACAGAGGTACTCAAAAGGACTTGATCAATCTTTTGGGAGCTACTTATTCTGCAATTCTTTTCCTTGGAGCTAGCAATGCCTCTGCTATACAACCTGTTGTTTCAGTTGAAAGAACAGTCTTTTACCGTGAAAGAGCAGCTGGGATGTACTCAGAGTTGCCATATGCATTTGCTCAGGTGAGACATTGAAATTTATAGACATAGATTATACGTATTTCTCTACAAAATCTTAATTCACTTCCTTCTATATCTGATGCTGATTCATATTTTCTGTGGTGCAGGTTGCTATTGAAACAGTATATGTTCTAATCCAGACCTTCATATACAGCATGATTCTGTACTCCATGATTGGGTATGATTGGACACCTGAGAAGTTTTTCTACTTCTACTACTTCATCTTCATGTGCTTTACCTACTTCTCCATGTACGGGATGATGGTTGTCGCCTTGACTCCCGGCCATCAAATTGCTGCAATTGTTATGTCTTTCTTCCTCAGCTTCTGGAACTTGTTCTCTGGTTTCATGATTCCCAGGCCGGTATGTGATCCAAAACCAAGTTTCTCTTCATCTTATCAGCACTTATTCTTAAATGACACGAAAATCATTCAACTAACATAGTTTTCTGAGACTACATTCACATATTCAATTTCTTTACTATACTAAGAGCATTCCCATCCGGTGCTCTACTTCATCCTTTAAAATACCTTATCAAAACACACATTTTTCTATTTTACCTCTAAGTTTTACATTTTACCATACATCAGATTCTCTATTTTTTTTCTCTATATCATTTAAATATTATATTTTCACACATTTTTTATTCATTTCAAATATATTTTTTAATTATCAATAATATCCTTATATATTTTAATGTTATAAAAATTAATAAAATATTCTTTTGCTACATGAATAGTTCTCTCTAAATATGGCTTAACACTGTAGATATATGTAAAATATTATAAAGTACAGTAGCTATACAGCATCCAATGGATGTTGTTTTAAGGATTTTTATCTATATTTTATAGATATTAGCTATTTTAGCTCTTCTAATGTGAGTGCTCCAACCAAGTTTTAGTGGCTGCATTTACTAACAATTCATTTGCACTCTTTTCAGCTCATCCCTGTGTGGTGGAGGTGGTACTACTGGGGCTCTCCAGTTGCCTGGACAATCTATGGCATTTTCGCATCTCAAGTCGGTGATGTCACCACCAATGTTGAACTTTCTGGTGGTAGAGTAATGAGGGTGAATGATTTTCTCAAGGATAACTTGGGCTATGACCATGACTTCCTTATCCCTGTGGTGGTTGCTCATGTTGGTTGGGTTCTTCTCTTCTTCTTTGTCTTCGCCTATGGTATCAAGTGCCTTAACTTCCAAAGGAGGTGATCTGATTTCATTGTTATACTTAAGCACATAGATAGAATAGTTGTGAGCAAAACACTATACAGATGTAGTCCAAAAGGGCAACAGAAAATTGTTGTCAAATTTGTTAGTTTTTTCTTTACATATATTGGTTGTCAATTGTTTATTTGTAAGTTTGGTTTTGCTTGGTCTATTTTTATACTTACTTCCATATCTTTGTATAGTTGAGGTTTTGTCTTGAATTTTCCATAAAAGCTTATGTATTGTTCTAAATTTAATTATATGAAAGAAAAGTATACTTCCATTTCAACTTAACCACCATGTTTTGACCTCTCTTCCTCTTTGATAACATTACTACTTAAGTCAATGTTTTCACGAAAAGTCATTATTCATAAGTAAAAAATTATGCTTTTTATTTTAATTTTTATTTTTGAAAGGAGTTAAACACCTAATTAAATATTACTTGGATGGCATGCTGCAATAAATATATATATATCTTCTATATAAAAAGTGTGTAGATAACAGAAATTTTTTGTTTTAACGGTTTTTTTGTTAACATTAACGGAATATTATAAATATTTAACAGAATATTCTAAATATTTAAGGAAATATACCTTTACAACTAATAAAAAATAAATATTTATTAATAATATTAATTTAAATTCAAATATTATAAAATATCATTGTTATAATAATATTTAATATAAAATTACATATTTAATAATTATATTAATATAAATCCAAATTATAAAAAAAATATTATTATAATAATATATAATACAAGGCAAGATATTTAATAATTATATTAATATAAATTCAAAAATTATAAAATATTATTTTGATAATAATATATAATATATAATCCTAACTTTTAACAAATTATATCAATGTGAATTCAAATATTATAAAATATTATTATATTAATATTTAATACAAGATTAGATATTTAATACTTATTTTAATATAAATTTAAAAATTATAAAATATCATTATAACAATAATATATAATACATTACCTTAATTTTTATAAAAATATATCATTTATATTTTAAAAAATCATCATATTATATATATATATATATTTAAAATCATAAATAATATTTTGGTTTAATTTTTTTGTTTAACTTTTGTGTGATCGGTCATAAGTATAGAGACCTACGTGGTAGTACGTCATTGGTTGGGTTGCACAACATGCCCAACCTTTGAACACTCCTAATATTAAACAGAAAATTCCCACCTTGTCCCCAAGATCAATTAAAATGTTGAAACACCTTACCCCTCCTACCTACTGAAATTAACATCTATGGACTCTAATTAATAATTAAAAACCATTAAAAAAAATAGAATTGCTATGGGGATATGGATATACCATCATTGTATTCAATTTAATATCGGATTGTCCATATTTCAATTTTAATTAAGAGAACGTTTTAAAAACATAATTTTTTAAAAACTAATGTATAAAATTAGTGCTTTGCCATATTACTTTCTTAAATTAAAATTTAAAAAAAGTCAAATAACATATGACATTTTAAGTTTCAAATTTGGTAACTTAATTATACAAAAACTATGGCTTATTTGTTAATTTATACATTTATATGGAAATCTATGAGTCATATATTTGAAAACTAAAAAACAAAACCATAAACATATTAACAAATTAAAATTCCTATAAAAATAATTAAATGGCTAAAAAAGCCATATGAAGTGTAATTTCCACTTAAATTAAACTATGTTGGCAATGCTCTTAAAAACTGAAAAAAAGGGAAAAGAAGAAAAAACCTCTTTTCCAACCAATACCATATTAATTTAAACCAAAAAAACATCCCAGAACCAGAATTTTAGCAACTTGTAAATTCTGAAAAAAAAAATCCAAAGTCAGAAAAGAATAATTATGAACCATTTTCTACAACATTGGGGTAGAAGATGATAAAAAAAAGGAGCTAGTAGTACACAAACAACATAAGAGAACAAGCAGAAAGGAAGAGAGTTGAGTGCTGGCAGTAGAAACCATTGCTGCTCTAACCAATGAACCAGGAATAGGGCATCATCATCATCATCGCCGTCGTCATCGTCGTCATCATCATCATCATCAGGCACCTCCATTACTGTCAGCAGTAGTCTCACTCACCATTCATGAAAGTTGGCCTCCATTCAAATATTTAAGTTAGAATGTATATTACGATCTCTCTTTTCTTTTTCCTGCTATACTTCCATTTTCACATGTTCGAGATGGATCCAGAATGTCGTGTGAAGTGTTGTTACTGGCAATGCTCGTCGTCGACGTGCATGATCTCAGTAGTTTATCATCGCAGCAGAGATTGTCGCCCTTCTGAGAGGTCTCTTTATTCTGCAGAACTTCACTTGGCCGAGCAATGCACAACCATTTCTTTTCAGACTCTTCAGTGCAGTCACCAGCTATAGGAACATGCCATGTTCCTTTCTCTGATTCCTGAAACAGAGTTGGTAAAACTCCATGTCAAGAATAAAACTAAGAGTTTCTCTCTGGTTATCACAATTAGCATCGAACTAGTGAAAAATAAGTAAATAAAACTAATTGGCCAGCAATCTAATATGTAGTCCATCCAACATGGGATGAAGATTTTGAACCTATATGTGTATATTTCATCCCTTGTGCAGCTCGAACCATATTCCATTCTAAGGAATGGACATTATGCAGGGAAGGACAGGCCATCCCCACTGAAATTTGTTATTTTTTACTCCTATAATTAGAAAGTAGGTTTTTCTGTCTTTCTTTCTCCCATGAAATCTTCACCGTTCAATCCTTTATGTTTTAACAAGATGAAATAAAATTTTGAAACGATCAAAGTTTATGCCACCAAGCTAAATCTCTTGAGATAAGATTGAAGCTTTTAACTTTATTAATCAGCATAACCTCAGGCCTCAAAGAAGACCTAAATAAAAGAAACAGCATCCCAGGAGCCCAACCAAAATAAAACTTAAGAAACATGCTACAGAACTATACTTTAAACAAATAACTTCTGATCAAGATTTTGAAAGGCGAAATCGTGAGGCGAGGTGTTTCCTTAGGCGTAACAAGGTGTACGCCTCAACAATAAGAACAAATCTACATAAAATATTATAAAACTCATAACAAACAGCACATAATTCCATAATAAAGCCCATAAAATTCATGAAATTACTTGTTAAGTCTTAAAATCATAAACTAAATTCATTAATGGTTCAAACTAAACCTAAATAAACATATTCCAACTCAAATGTCCAAAAAAATCATCATTTTCATAATCATCATCACCTCCACTCATTCTAACTTGAATTCAGCTCTAAAAAACTAAAATAAACAATATTTCAGAAACTTAAAAACACAATATGTAACAAAAAAAAACTAAACAGAGAAGCAGCAAAAAATAAGACTTCTATTGCTGGATAAGATCAAATAAAAGATCTATAAGGTGCTGCTGTTGCTATTTGCTGTGACTGTGAGTAAGGACTTTTGAGAAGAGTGGAAGGCCCAGAAAAATGATTAAAAAAGCCCTAAATAACCTAATAAAACAGCCCTTGGCTGTGTGATTGATGAGGCGGAAGCCTCAGCCACCTCAGAGGCGCCTCAAAAGATTAAACGTCAGAGACGTACGCCTCAGGGGTATGAGGCGTAAGCACCAGTGAACACATGCGAGGTGTAGCCTCGGAGGCATTTTTGAACCGCCTCACCTCGAGGCGTACGCCTCAACCGATTTTGAAAACCATGCTTAGGACCTTAATTATTGCACTTCTTAAATGTCGTATTCTCCATGCGGTGACTTCCAAATTATTACTGTGACCTAAACTACAAACAAATCAGGAAGTTCTTAAAGCGTCTAGCAGTATCACAGGCTAAACAATGTGTTTAAATTATGAAATCCAACACTTCTAGGGCGGACTGGTTTCCCTATTGAACCTTGAAACTACTTCCCATCATAATTCACTGCTGCTGTTTTAAGTATTCGACAGAGCTTATTTCCACATGGTTTTGTGAAAGTAGACTGTCCCTGAAAATACATGTCATGTAAATACATTCATAATTTTATTTCCTTTTTTTATAAAAAGGAAAGTTCAAGACGTGTTCTCAAACAACTTGCATCGTAATTTTTAACTAATAAGAGTGCCAAGGAATGCCTTAATGTATACATACATAATAAGGTAGCTTAGACAAAAATAGAAGCTTCAAAATTAAAATAACATGAAACTAAAAATAAACCACAACAAAAGAATATAATAACTGGTACCTGAATGACAGAAGAATATAACGGTGGCATCTGAAGTTGCAAAGTACCTTTAGCAAACGTATATTTAACCTACAACAAAAGAAAAGAAGCATATTGAGGCAAACATATATTTAGAGTCTGGATGTGATCCCTTTACTACACAGATATATTAGTAGCAATAAGAAAATGTCAAATAGATGAGAATTACAGTAATATTATGTCACATGAATGTTCTAAGTGCACGTACTTGATGTCTTTCCTTCCACTTGAGAAAGAAATTACTGCCTAGCAGCTCAAAAATGTGATCTCGCATCTCATCATTAGTCACAAGCAAGCACTTGAGTTTCACAGTAGCGTAGAGCCAATACCTAAATAAAAAATAATAATGCAGAATCACTAAGCATAAGAACATGAAAAATAGAAGCCTGTGAACAATGGAGTTGATGCTATAGCATAAATCAACATTCCCTCAACAAGGCAAAGGATAAGTATTATATCATGAAAAATAAGATTCCTCAACCATAGAAAAATAAACTGTAAAAAGTTTCACTGAACACTCCCAAGGCAGGTTCTTACCAATCATCATTGGAACCATTTGGCGTTGTATATAGAACACCCTTGTCCACCCACTCATCAACAAGCTTTCTGTGAGAAGGATTTTCCAAAAGCGCACGAGAACGTTTATTGTGCAAGATAACAAGTGGCCATTTCTTTCCACTTCTATTATACAATTCTTTTACAACAGCATCAAGCTGTTCTTTAGTAAAATATAAAGCAAAATGAGTAATTCGATGTAACTGTCAGCAGAATGAAAAAAAAATCAAATAATGGTGCTGATGAACAACCCAAAAGACAGTTGTATAACCTGAGAAATACTGAAACTACCATCCGCAAAATTTTGCTGGTAGAGGCCAACATTCGCTCCATCCACAATAGCTTCGTAATCACCATGTTTCTCTAGCCAATCCTTCAATAAGTGATGAAACGTAAATAACAAAACAGAAATAAAAGTTCAATAAACAATAAAAAAGAGATAAACAAGAACATACCGGCGAAACAATTAAAACCAAAAACAAATCACATATATTCCATTTAGTCACTATTAAATTTTCTTCAACACCTGTTCCTGTTGTAATAACTAATTCAAATAAACATTATAAAGGGAGAAGAACTCTGCACTTTCTGTTCCTCAATTAAATGAAAAAAAATTCGCACATAAACAACACCATTACTAAGATAGAAGCATCAGACTAACAATTTTAGTCATTTCAACTAGATTTTGGGACTCCGCTCTTAAAATTCCAGTAATATGCAATTCAATAAAGATTTGACCCTGGTATTATCTGTCCCTGGACATAATATGAAAACTGAAAACTCTAAACAGCATAATAACAAATCCAAAACTTTGCTCACCTGAAATTCCCTGAAATTTGACACAACCTCCCTTTCCATGGCCAATGAAGCCATAGACTGCGCAAATCTCTCCGTCTCTTTATCATCAATGTCAACACAAAACAACTTCTCCCCACAAGAACAACACTGCCCACTTAAATCAATTTTTGTTCTATTCACAACCCAATCTCCTTTTCCAATCCAACCCTGCCCGTGCCACCCTCCCCCGTTCCTCAAAACCGCCTCTTTGATCTTCCCCACCTCCCCATTCACCTCAACAACCTCAGAAGCCTTCTTCCCACAAAACCAATCCTCAAAAATCTTGGCCGTCGGCTCCCCAATCGCCCTCACCGAGCTTCTCAGCTTATGCAAATATTGATAAACCCTCTCTTCCCTTCCTGTCTCCGCGCTCACCTTCAACAATGCAGCAAGCTCCGGTTCCTCTAGGGTCACCCCAACAGAACACATGTGCTCCTCCACCTCGTAAGCCTTCTCGGCCTCTAATTTCTCACAGAAGCAATACAATGCCGGGTCGTAAGTCCGCAGCCTCGGCACGGCGTTGTACTCACCCATGCGCTTAACCAACCCGAACGCGTAATCTCCATTGCCTTTGGCAGCGGCCAGCCGGGCGACTGCCGTGACCGTGGCCTCATTGGGGACAATGCCGATCGACGACATCTGATCGAAGACGAGGAATCCATTCTCCAAAGCCAAATCTTTCAGAGATGGATCGATGACGGAGTTGGAGCAAAGGTAGAGGAGGGCATTGAAGTGTTGATGATTGAGCCGCGTGTTGTTGGAAATTGCGGATTTGTAAAGAGAAATTGCGCCATGCAAATCCTTGTTCTTGGAGCAGAGATTGAGATCGCAGTGGAATTGGCTTTCAGGGGTTTGGTTCTTCTTCTTCTTCTTCGGGGTGCCCATAAATTAGGGTTTTGAGAATATGCCTAAAACCCTATTTAATGGCGGTACGAAAAGCCAATGGGTTTAGTGGAGTGGCTCTGACTCTGATATATATATACACTTGGGGATCTCACGTGCATCAGTTAAAAATAATGTAAATGGCGGCTATAATCAATGTTTGACATTTACATTTGAGCAAGGATACGCACCCACGTAATACACTCAAACATTACACGCTTTAATGTGACAGTTTAGCTCAGCCAATCACATTTATTAAAATTTGATCCTATTTTTTTAAAAAGTAATGACAGGTCACTGTGTATAATATTTAGGGCATATTTTGGGTGCACATATCATTACTTTTTACGAGTAACGATACGTACACCCACAATATACACACAATTAATTAATGTGGCAGTTTAGCTTAGCCAATTACATTTATTAAAATTGGGAGCTACTGTTTTAAAAAGTAGTAACACGTCACTGTGTGTAATGTTTGAGTGCATATTTTGAGTGTACATATCATTACTCTTTACATTTATAAACTTTTTTTTAAAATATATTTAGTGTGTTCAAAATATTATATTTTTATATTTATTTTTTTCGGTAAATATACTGAATGTTTTATTTTTTTAGGAAAATTATCTCATATACGAATTTTTACATTATTTTTTCATATTTATGTTATTAATTAAGTTATTATATTTTTATTTATGCATTATTTCATTTATACGGTAATATAAATTTTATATATTTAGTTTTACGATTTGTATGTAGTAAATGACTAAATATGAGCTCCGACTTCAGAATATGTGGGCAGCTGTGAGTAACAATTAGGATTTTAATAATCTTCATTCTCTTTAATCAGATGCTGATTTCTCAAATTTAAATATTTTAAAAATCATTTACCCTTTACAAATTTAAAACTCTATTGATACCCAAATTATCGTCACTTCTCTACAATATTGTTATTATTTGATGATAGCATTGTTTTCACAAAACATAATTTATATATAATTGCATATAAATGTAGTTGAATTTTCTTATTCAATAATTAAGATAATATGAATATTGATGTATATAACCAAGTAGCTAAGAAAGAATAATAGTAGTCATTTAAGAAAGTTCAATTTTGGTAAAAAGTTTGATTGTTTGGAATACTTGAACTTAATACAAAAGAACTCTCTACTTAGTATACTCATATTTTTTTTTAGATATATGAATAAATGAAAAAATTAAGGATACCCTCTTAAGACACTTAAGATAAATGTTTTTTCTAAAATAATTAATAAATTTTCTACACCATATACAAAATTGAAAAATATTTTTGACTTTTTTTTTACTATTGCCTTTGTCTTATTTGCAGGAGCCATGCGAGGGGCAACAAAATGATATGGATATTCAAGACTCACTTTCGTATCATAAACTTCATTTTTCCTTTGCATGTGAAAAAAACAAATAGGCAAGTCTAGATCTATGAGCATATGACTACAATCCCATGCAACTCATGACAACATAAAAATTCATATTCTAATTTCATTCTTATACAACTCATTGTAATGCAACCCACTTATGGTCCAAATATTAATTTTTAAAAATAAAAGGTAAAAACGGATAATCGGTATCAAAATAGAGTATTCATATAATCGATCTATCTATTCCTACTTTTAACCTTTTGACAAAACACAAGGTCTAAAAGTTAATTTTTAAAAATAAAGAGTGATCGGCCAAATTGAGTATAATTTAACCATCATTTAACTGGAAGAAATACATTTGTCCATACTAGAAATATAAACTTAACGATTAAATTCTATTAAAACTGTTCCATGTGTTGATTCCAGGTGCTCATTTTATTTTATTTGAGTTATGCATATGAATTACGAATGCAACTACATGCAACCTAAAACAACATATGACAACATATGGCTAGTCCAAGTGCAACCCACTGCAACTCCTAATGTGAGTTGTCCATATGAATTACGAATGCAACCACATGCAACCTAAAGCAACACATGGCTAGTCCAAATGCAACCCACTGCATCTCCTAATGTGAGTTATCCATATGAATTACGAATGCAACCACATGCAACCTAAAGCAACATATGAATAATCCAAGTGCAACCCACTGCAACTCCTAATGTGAGTTATACATATGAATTGCGAATGCAACCTAAAGCAACACATGGCTAGTTCAAGTGCAACCCACTGCAACTCCTAATGTGAGTTATCCATATGAATTACGAATGCAACCAAATGCAACCTAAAGCAATACATGGCTAGTCCAAGTGCAACCCACTGCAACTCCTAATGTGAGTTATCCATATGAATTACGAATGCAACCAAATGCAACCTAAAGCAACGCATGGCTAGTCCAAGTGCAACCCACTACAACTCCTAATGTGAGTTATCCATATGAATTACGAATGCAACCATATGCAACATAAAGCAACACATGGCTAGTCCAAGTGCAACCCACTGCAACTCTTAATGTGAGTTATCGATAAGAATTACGAATGCAACCACATGCAACCTAAATCAACACATGGCTAGTCCAAGTGCAACCCACTGCAACTCCTAATGTGAGTTATCCATATGAATTATGAATAATATGAATGGCGGCATATGAAGAATGCAGACTCTAATTAACATCTTATAGATGTATTAAAGGGTGTTTTTCCAACCTATTTTTGACTCTTTAGTTTTCTGAGGATATATATCATTTTGAACTAATTTCATGATCAGCTTTGTATTATTACTCTTACCTCTCTGGAAACTACTTCAGTATAACATATATGACATTGTTTTCATTCTTTGCTATAGAATTACAGAGAACAGTAGCCATGGAAAAATCTCTTAAAGAAAAAGTTAGGATATGTTACAGGCTTCCAACCCAAATTTTCAAAATTAGTAAAATCTTTTTAAATCTTAATTTTATCAAATTTAATACCCATATTTGATTAAGAAACCAACTCAAGATAAATAATATCCAACTCAAATTCAATAAAATGAAACCAATATTCAATAGCATATTGGATAAATCTTGTTCAAATCCAGATTATACATGATAACTCTATAAAATAGAGTTATTTTATCATATTTTACATGCTAATTGTTGCTTAGTTCTTGAGTTTTTAATTAACTTATTAATTTTTTATGTAATTTTTAATTTATTAGCCTTATTGTAGTTTTCTAGATTTTTATATGTTTTTGTAGATATTTTATTATAATATGTTGTAGTTTAATTATTTGAAATTTGTATTGTTAGATTATAAGTTAAAAAAAATATGATTTTATTGAACTTAATTGCCAAAATAAATTAAATTTCAATTAGTATTTTCATGAACTTAATATGAGTTATTTTATAATTGAAAATATTTTATTCTAATTTAATATTTACTTATTTTGTAGGATGTACTTTGCAATTTTTATGCTTGAAAAAGAAAAGAAAAGGAAATAAAAGTGGCATTTGTGAAGAGGAAATAGCAAAATTTGGCACAAAGCCATCTCACTTCAGCACCCTACGGATTGGGCCTCTCAGGCCCGAAGCCTCACAACCAGCCAGCAGCCACCCAGTCGGCCCAGCCATTCGGCCCATTAGCACCCCTGAAGCCTTCAGCTCTCCACTAGCTTCTGGCCTGCCCTTTCAGCTCCGCCCATCACCCAAGCCAAATGACCCAGCGCCTCCTCATCTTCAGCCAATCACCATCTCCACGTATGCCAGCCTGGCACCCAGATCAAGCCCAAATCAGCCACCTGCCACCAGCAACTAAATAGCTGCATTTTCCCATTTTTGAGCCTAAAATTGCCTAAGTGTACCATTTGTCCCCTATGTTTAAAATGCCAACTTTTTACCCTTTTCTCTACACATTTTTACCACAATATCATCATTACACCCTACAAATTACCTCTACATACCACATTTATTTTTTTAATTAATCTAATCAATTTAATTAATTTAAATTGATTATTTTAATAATCTCATTTTGGCTATAAATATGGTATTTCAAGACCATTTGGTGTGCTGAATTTTTGGTTACCATATTCTTTTCTTCCATTTTCTCTCTACCATTCTCTCTTCCATTTTGGGTTTTTCAAGAGCATTTTGCTAGTATATATGTCATTTATTTTGTAATTTCTACTCTAGTTATGTGCTTCTAATCTTTTTCATAAGATTATTAAGATCATGATGAAGCAACTTGTAACTAGGTAATATTTATGTTGTATGTTGATTTCCCTTGTAATACAACAAGTTTATAGATTTTTCTTCTTCATATTTGTCTTTCATCTTTAATATCTCATATTTTGGATTGTTACATAATTAGCACTTTGTTCTTCATTTTGTAAAACATAATATTCTCTGTGTAAGATGTGTCATTAAATTGTACACATCCATGCTTAGAACAAAAATATTATGTTTTGCCTTATAAATAATGTTCATTGATTTATTTGTTATTTCATTAGATTGATTTACACTAAATGCTTTGAAATTATAATTTTGAAAAATGAAGAAAAATCATATCTTTTTAGAAGTAATTTGTGCTTAAAATTATAAATCTATTTTGAAAATGATAGTTTGATTTATTTTAACTATCACTAAAACTTGGGAATCAATATACTAATGAATATTATTAAACTTAAATTTTGTGGATTCTAGTATCTTAATAATCTTTTCTTTTAACACTTATTTTCAAATCATTATTAGTTTAATTTTATTCTCTTAAATAGCTTTATTTTTCAATCTTTTATTTTATGTTCATAACATTAAAACTCATCAATCTTTGGAGCTAGGTTAGAATTTATTACTTTTGATTTAAAATAGTTTTCTTTTTTATTTTAGACAACTCCTTTGGGTTCGATCTCGTGCTTACACGAACACTATTCTATAAATACGATTCGTGCGCTTGCGAGTATAAATTTTTAAAACATACCCGTTTTGGGTCCATCAATACAATACTTAGATTGTGAAAAATCAAATTCAAGTATTTAAATGTTCAAGAGTAATATGAATTTTTTTAGACCCAGATTTACGAGAACAAGAAACAAAGATTCATTAGCTTTTCTTCTTCTTCTTCTTCTTGAAACAAAGTTTGGGGACAGTGACAACAAGCTTCCACATCAACAATAATCTCAACTTCGAACCCACAAAGAAGTTGACCAAGAAAATTAGAGAATGGGTTTCGAATTAGAGAAAGAAGAATGAGAAAGAAAGTAGATATAAAAATAAGGAAATAGAATGAAAATGATTTTCAAAGAGAAGAAAAAAAATAAAAAATTTGAAATGATATTAATTGGAGATTACCCATTGAATGGTTGCAGAGAATCTCACACGTTTAGCATCAAAGGTTGGATCGTTTTCTGGTTGCTTCATGAAGATCAACTTCTCTGAGAATGGCTGTCGTTGCATTTGGAGAAGATGGTAACTCCGTAATTTTTCTTCAGACCAATTCTTAGAGCATAACGTATTTTTGTAAAAAGAAACTTAAAATTTTATGTAAACCATATATTTAAATATATCTTCTATTTACCGTAATTTTGAATAAAAAGTTTCCAATAACCGTATAAATAAAAAATCCCCTATTTTTTATTATTTTGATAAATAATAAAAAAGTGTTGTGGAAAAATATAGAATTTTAATTAATTTTTAAATTATTTTCTATTTTTTATTCTTTATCTAAATGGTCAAACAAAGAAATAGAATGAAAATCGACTCATTTTCATTTCATTCCATTATCCCAACCAAACACCAGGTGTCGTTTGGTTGGAATGAATGAAAATAAAGGAATGAGAATAGAAGTGAGAAAATGAATAGAAATGGAAATGAATAAAAATTAATATGAAAAAAAAATTGATAAAAAAAATTTAAGAATGGTTTTTCCTCCAATTTTCAAATAGAATAGTCATTCCACCAAAATGTTGGAAAAATCATTCTATTGGAATGACATTCTAATACTCTAAAATAAAACCAAACAAATTAATGAAATGAAAATTGATAATTTTCTATTTCATTCCTCTCCATTACCCCCAACCAAACATCACCTAAGTATTTAACATCTTAAATCTTGTTTACAAACCAGATTTTGATAACATAAAGAAATTCTGCCAATAAGTTTTGTAAGTATATAAAGTTAATTTTTATTTTGCTAAAAAGTGTTTAACATTGTAAATCTTGTTTCCAAACAACATTTTAATAGCATAAATAAATGGTCATTATATTATATTTGCACCCCAAATTTTGATTAATACATCCCATTTTTGTTAAAATTTAATATATAATATACATTTTTATCAACTTATGCCCACATTTTTCTAATTTTTTTCGTTTTCATATACTAAAAAATACGTATAAATAATATATATTTTAAATATTTCAATAAAATAAAAATTAAAACAAAAATAGAACAAAATTTTAAAGAAATAGTTTTTTATACAAAAAATTATACATTATTTAAAAAAATATATAAAATAAAATTCTTGAAATTAACAAAAAAAAGAATTTAAGGAATGTAAAAAATATTGAGAAAAAGTATTAAAAATAATTTTATAATTCATAAGGTGCCAATATATATTTTTGGGTACAAATATAATATACCTAAATAAATTTTGCTAATTAGTTTCATAAGTATATGAACTTACTTTTTTTTTAATAGTTATCACAAGCGTTATATTATAAGGCAGATGGAATCACATTAAATACTTCGCATCGTAAATCTTTTTTCTAAGCTAATTTTACCTTATGTTTGATAGAGAGGATTTGTGTAAGGATGGAGAGGTGTGGAATGAGAGGTAAAATTCATTGTTTGGTAGGAAGTATTGCGGGAGAGAGAGGAGTATATTCGTTCAAATTCAAAAATTTCAATCATTCATGTTATCCCTCAAAATTCAAGAGATGACGTGGCTAATGAAAAAGTGGCACATGGCATCACAAGTCATGGAAAAAACGAAAAAGTATTGGAAAAGATCGATGAACAAAGATGGATAGGTCCATGACCTATAGGGAAGTCGACCAGGCCTAAACCCTCTAGGGATGGATGACCTGGCCCTAGCCCCCTAGGGTTGGTCGGCCTAGCATGCCTAAGAACCACATGAGGTGGTCGACCTAAACTCCCAAATACACTTCGCTGGATAAAGATCATACTAGTTCAAGCTGAAATCAACAAGCGTAGCACCCAGAAGATCAACAGGCTTAGCACCCAAGCTCTAAAGGGTCATTGGGCCTAGCACCTAAGTCTCATAGACCAACCAAGACTCAACGTTTTCCCGAAGGTTTCAATCGTGCATTGTCAACCACGATCTAGAGAAACGACGAGAAGACCCACGATCTCATAATCCTGGGAAGGTGGACACGTATCTCTACTCCCAATGATCATGTACCAAACCACGATCCCCAGTCTTGTTGATCATGTAACAGCCCATGAGTACTATAAATAAAGGACATGGCTTCATTTGGAAGGAGTATTAGATGGAGAGACTTTTGGATTGATCATTTGGATTAACTTATGGGCAAATTTGTGACGAGTGAACTCTTCAGTTCATCTTTGTAATTGTCAATTGAGTGATTCAATACTAAATACTAAGTAGATTAGGTTATTTCTGTTCATCAGAACATAGTTGAATCACTATAAATTTATGTGTGTTTTGTTTAGATATTTGTATTTTTCGTATAGTTACATTTATATCGTTCAAAAGGTGTCGTATATCCACTACTACAAAAAAAAGTCATTTGCGTCAGTTACCAACTACCACAATTGATTTTTTGCATCCGTTTTAAAAGTGACGCAGAATCCCATGACGCAAACCTGCTTGACATTTGTGTCAGTGCCCAACTGTCACAAACGTGGCATTTGTGTCAGTTTTTCACTATTTGCGTCAATGTCTAACTACCACAAATGCCACGTTTATGACAATTGGGCACTGACACTAATAATGTATATATTTAAAAAAAAATGCTAGCAAGCTGATTTATTACCCAATTTATATATTTTTTTTGCAAATAAAAAATATCCAAATTGGTACAAAACTACATATTCAAATTTTTAACAAAGATGCATATCCATTTAATCACATTATTTACAAACTTTGATACAAAAAAAATTATTGTGTTCTCATACAAAAAATTAAAAACAAAAAAATATTTGCAAACTTATTCAACACCAAGTCATATCTCCATTGAGACACTAGAGCCACCAAGAACACCCCCTCCATTGCAACCTGCCACAAATAAGCATGAATTACCAAGCACCCATATATAATAACAGTATACATATTTATAAACAAAATAATATATTTATAAACCATATATCCAAAACTTCAATAATAAAACAAGATTGAGAGAACAAATCACCACACAATATCCCAATCATTATATATTAAAAAATTAAATAGCTCACAATCTCATAGTCAAAGAACTACCTCCAAACTAGAAAAGAGAGTGCAAAAAAACTTACCAATCCCAACCCTTCGTCCCCTCGTCCTCCTCAGAGAGAGCAAAAAAACTTACCAACCCCAACCCTTCGTCCCTGATCCCCTCCTCCTCAACCCGCCTCCCCTCGTCCCCAACCCCAATCCTTCGTCCCCGACCCCATCGTCCCTAGCCACTCGTCCTCGCGCCCTTTGTCCCCGACCCCAAAACTTCGTCCCTGAGCCCATCGTCCCCAGCCCCTCGTCCCCGCACCATTCGTCCCCATCCCTAAACCCTTGTCCCTGAGCCCATCATCCCCACCCCCAGGTCCCTGCGCCCTTTGTCCCCGGCTCCAAACCCTCGTCTCAAGCCCCTCTTCCTTGTCCCTGAGCCCTGGCCATTTTTCTCCAGCCCCGAATGCTCAAAGAGAAAGAGAGAGAGAGAGATGTGAGCGACTGAGAAGATGAAGAGGAGAAAGAGAGTATGATGGAAATAAGATAGGGTTTTTACTTTTTAGAGTTAATAGATCAAAGGGTTTCGGCCCATATTGAAAAGAATTGGGTTTTTTTTAAAATGTTATTAATTGACTTAAATAAATTTTATTAATTAATTATTTTAATAAAATTAAATAATTAAATTACTTTGTCTCAGTTTGTAACTGGTGCTAATTTAAAAATTTGCGTCAGTCACACACTAACCCAAATGAGAGGAATAAATAGCGTCAGTCTAATTTGTGACTCTATTAATCAATTTTTTGTGTCAGTTGCCAACTGATGCAAATGCCTAGATATGGTCAACGAAGTCAGTCAACTCCATTGACTAACATGTTTGAATGACGCGATTTTTGCAGTAGTGATCGTACATAAGACCGTTGACCAATTTCATAGGTCAACACTTCCAAAAATGACGCGATTTTTATAAAATATACGCTTATTAATAACATTTTCAGATTGATTTGGTTGTTTTTCTCAAGAGAAAGTTTCTATTTAATCTGTTTGGTGAACTTGTGCAGTTTGTCGTTATAATTCTGATTTGTTCGAGAATTTGGATAAATGTTGGTTTTAGTAGCCGAATATTGGCCAATATGTGGAAATGTTGTACAGGCGATATATCGCCTGTCTTGGGCGATATATCGGCATAAGAAGGAATTCCAAATTTTGTTTTTGCAGAAACGACATCAGAAACTCGCGTTTTTATCGAGAACATTCGCCAGGCGATATATCGCCTGTCTTGGGCGATATATCGGCACGAGGGCATTTTTGGAAATTTTCATGGAAATTCGTAGGTTTTTGGGATTTTTGTAAAAAGAATAAAAGGAAGATCGAAAGGGACAGAGAAGGAGGAGGCATTCTGACGGCAAAGAGAAAGAAACAGAGAAGAATCCGCGTTTATTTCGTTTGTGTTTATTTTTATGTTTTTGAATTTTAGATTGGATGATGAAGTTTAATATTATGAACTAAATTCGTATTTAGAGTATTTTAATGTAGTCACTGGATATTCTATTCGTCTTTAATGCAATTTCTATGAATCTTTGAATTTATGGTTATCTATTGTTCTTATGTTTAATGCTTGTAATTGATTGGCCATCTGTTGCATGATTATTGGTTTTAATTCAATATCTGAAAAGTGAGAATTGGAATAGCTTTAGACAATAGACATAGATTTCAATTTAGAACGAAAGTATCAAATTGGTTTGTGTAGCAATTAGGTTTTTGTTCTTAATGCGGTTTATGTGTAGAATTTATCACAGACATGTAGAAAATTCGCAAGTAAACTGAATATTTTATATCTTGAGAGAGAATAGAATTGTCATTAGTAAACTTGCTATAACCTTAGATCACAGAAACATATTAGTTGTATTATTGATTGAATAGAATTGAAGGTTGATGAAATTAGAATACTCTAATCTTTCGCTTATATTAAATTTCGTTAATTAAATTGTGCTTTCTTAGTTTATTGTTCATTGTTAATTGTCATAAAAATTTCATTAGTCAAATAGAAATAAAAGTTTGCTATTGGTAATTATTAGATCAATTCCCTGACGGAACGATAATATATTTCCACTACTATTACTTGTTTATTCGATTGCGTATACTTGCGCAGTAGTAAAAATTCGCAACAAGTTTTTGGCGCCGCTGCCGGGGAATTGATATTCTATTAATATCAAGATAGTTAATTTTTATTCTAATTTGGCTGTTTTTATTATTTGAACTAATCCAAGTTGTCGCATTCTGTTTTAATAGGTGAATCTTTTGTATGCGACGTGAAGGATCTGCGAATCTTGTGCCTGTTAATCCTGAAATCGAAAGATCCTGCAAACAAAACAGAAGGAAAAAGAGGTTGGAAGTATCAATGGCTGCCAACCAAAGAGACGGGGTTAACAACAATGATGGTCAGAATCATATCGCTCAGGACCAAAATGTGCGAGCATTAAGAGATTATGTGCTCCCCGCTGTCACAGGAGTACACTCGTGCATTAGGCCGCCTACTATTACTGCCAACAACTTTGAGATTAAGCCGGCGATGATACAAATGGTCCAGACTTCTGTCCAGTTTGGTGGTCTCCCCAATGAGGATCCTAACTTGCACATAGTGAATTTCCTTGAGCTATGTGCAACGTTTAAGTTTAATGGGGTGAGCGATGATGCGATAAGGTTGAGATTGTTCCCTTTTTCACTAAGGGACAGGGAAAAAAGTTGGCTTATTTCTCCACAGGCCAACTCAATCAACACATGGGAGGAACTAGCTCAGAAGTTTCTCTCAAAGTTCTTTCCTCCTGCAAAAGCTGCGAAGTTGAGGGGAGAAATCAATAACTTCTATCAGAATGAGGGAGAGTCATTGTACGATGCATGGGAAAGATTCAAAGACCTGCTCAGAAAATGCCCTCATCACGGTATAGAGAAGTGGATGTTAGTCCACAATTTTTATAATGGGCTTTGCGGTACTACTCACACTATAATAGATGCAGCAGCAGGTGGTGCTTTCATGAGTAAAGGGGCTGATGAGGCATATGAATTGTTAGAGGAGATGGTTATGAACAATTATCAGTGGCCTGCCGAACGAGATACTTCACAGAGAAAAGTAGCTGGGGTACATGAATTAGATGCTATAACTGCTTTAACTGCTCAGGTTGCTTCATTGACCAAGCAGTTGCAACAAAACAAGATCTCAGCTCAAGCCCAGGCTATACAGATGCAATCAGGGTGTGAAATATGTGGAAGGCCTCATTTATATGAACAGTGTACAGCGGCCAACATGTATGGTAATATGCCAGTTAATCAGGCTCAGGTACAGGCAGTTGGTAATTTTCAGAGGCCTTATCAGAATCCTTTCTCCAATACTTATAATCCTGGGTGGATAAATCACCCAAATTTCTCATGGAGAAATAATCAGGGCCAACAGTCACAGTTTCAAGGGCCATACCAGCAACACATGCCACAACAGCCTATGAATCAAGCCTCATCGTCACACCAGCCTAGACCGCAAGATCAACCAGAAAAGCCTAATGAGTTGCAAGCAGCCTTGTTGACCCTCACTAATACTCAGACTCAATTCATGACTGAGACCAGATCCTCTATTCGAAACCTTGAGACACAAGTGGGTCAGTTGGCCAACATGCTCAATAACAGACCGCAAGGGAATTTGCTAAGTAATACTGTGGTAAATCCTAAAGAGAACTGTCAAGCAATTTCGTTGAGGAATGGTAAGCAAGTGGAGCAGCCCAGTATACAAAAGTCAGTGGTTCGGAATGAAGAGTTGGGTGAGAAATCAGATACTAAAGCGAATGGGGTTACTGAAGACCACCAGGGTTCAAACAAGTGTCCTCCCGTTGTTGATAGTCAGCCAGTTCAAGTTCCATATCCTCAGAGGCTTAGAAAAACTACACTGGATAAACAGTTTTCTAAGTTTTTAGAGGTATTCAAAAAGCTGCACATCAATATTCCATTTGCTGAGGCATTAGAGCAGATGCCTAGTTATGTCAAATTTATGAAAGAGATTCTGTCAAAGAAAAGAAAGATGGAGGAGTATGAGACGGTGGCGCTCACTGAGGAGTGCAGTGCGATATTGCAGAGGAAGTTGCCCCAAAAGTTGAGAGATCCGGGGAGCTTTACTATACCGTGTACAATTGGGAAGTTTGAATGTAAGCATGCTTTGTGCGATTTGGGGGCGAGTATAAATCTGATGCCTTTGTCTGTATTCAGAAGACTTGGTTTGGGGGAGGCTAGTCCTACAACAGTCACTCTACAACTAGCAGATCGATCGGTAAAACATCCACGGGGAATTATTGAAGATGTTCTTGTGAAGGTGGATAAGTTTATTTTTCTTGCTGATTTTATCGTTCTGGATATGGAGGAGGATATGGATGTACCAATCATTCTGGGCAGGCCATTTTTAGCTACGGGGCAGGCTTTGATTGATGTTCAGAAAGGTGAGTTGACACTGCGAGTTCAGGGCGAAGAAGTGGTATTCAATGTGTTTAAGGCCTTAAAGTTTGCAAATGTCAATGACAACTGTTTCAGAGTTGACCTGGTAGAGAAAGCGGTGGCTGAAATTAATCTTACAGAGGATTCACTTCAGAAGAGCTTGACAATTGGAGATATAGATGCTGAGTCAGACAGTGAGGTCCAAGAGTGTGTACAGTGGTTGAATTCTAAAGGGCCAATTTATAATCGAAAATATGAAGATTTGGGCCAAGGACCTGAGAGACCATTACCATCAGTTCAGAGACCTCCAGAGCTGGAATTGAAATCATTGCCTGCACATCTTCGTTATGTTTTCCTGGGTGAGAAGGAGACTTTACCAGTTATTGTGTCTTCTTCTCTTTCTAATGAGGAGATGGAAAAATTGTTAAGGGTGTTGAGAACTCATAAGTTGGCAATTGGATGGACGTTGGCAGATATTCAGGGGATAAGTCCATCCACAGTTATGCACAAGATCTTGATGGAAGATGACAGTAAGCCCTCTATTGAAGCACAACGTCGATTGAATCCAGCAATGAAAGAGGTGGTAAGGAAGGAGATCTTGAAGTGGTTAGATGCCGGGGTGATCTATCCTATTTCAGACAGTAGTTGGGTGAGTCCAGTTCAGGTAGTCCCTAAGAAAGGAGGGATTACAGTGGTGAAAAACGACAATAACGAACTTATCCCGACGCGTACTATAACTGGTTGGAGGATTTGTATAGATTATCGTAAACTGAATAAAGCAACCAGAAAAGATCACTTTCCACTGCCGTTCCTTGATCAGATGTTAGATAGATTGGCTGGACATCAGTATTACTGTTTTCTGGATGGCTATTCAGGGTACCATCAAATAGCCATTGCTCCTGAGGATCAAGAAAAGACGACCTTCACCTGCCCATATGGTACTTTTGCATTCCGTCGTATGCCGTTTGGTCTGTGCAATGCCCCTGCCACTTTTCAACGGTGTATGATGGCTATCTTCTCTGATATGGTGGAGCGGAGCATTGAGATCTTTATGGATGATTTCTCTGTGATGGGGTCTTCTTTTGACAATTGTTTGACGAATTTGGAGGCTGTGCTGAGAAGATGTGAAGAGGCGAATCTAGTCTTGAATTGGGAAAAATGCCATTTCATGGTAAATGAAGGCATAGTACTTGGGCATAAGGTGTCTAAGAATGGTATTGAGGTCGATAGGGCTAAGATTGCTACTATTGAGAATTTGCCGCCTCCAGTTTCAGTTAAGGGAGTGAGAAGTTTCCTTGGTCATGCGGGGTTTTACAAAAGATTTATAAAGGACTTCTCCAGGATTTCTAAGCCACTCTCGGCTTTGTTGATGAATGGGGTGCCATTTGAGTTTGATGAGAAGTGTCTTGAAGCTTTCAGGATACTAAAGCAGAAGTTGGTGTCGGCACCTATAGTAATTTCACCGGATTGGGACCAGCCATTTGAGTTAATGTGCGACGCAAGTGATTTTGTAGTGGGTGCGGTTTTGGGGCAGCGTGTTGACAAAGTATTTCGGACTATTTATTATGCCAGCAGAACACTAAATGGCGCTCAGTTGAATTATGCCACCACTGAGAAGGAGCTTCTTGCCATTGTCTATGCATTCGACAAATTCAGGCCGTATTTGATGGGGAACAAAGTTATTGTGTATACTGATCATTCCGCAATCAGGCATCTTATTGCTAAGAAAGATGCTAAACCCAGACTTATTCGTTGGGTGCTTCTTTTACAAGAGTTTGATATGGAGGTTCGGGACAAGAAGGGTACAGAGAATTTGGTGGCGGATCACTTATCAAGACTTGAGTTGGGGGATAAGTCAGAACTTGCTCCAGGAGAGATTAATGAGAGTTTCCCAGATGAACAATTATTTGCAGTGGAGGATGATTTGGTGCCATGGTTTGCGGATTATGTGAATTATTTGGCAGCCAACGTAGTGCCACCGGAATTTGTTGGGCAGAGACTGAAAAAGTTTTATCATGATGTGAAGAACTACTACTGGGATGATCCTTTCTTATTTAAACAAGGTCCGGATTTGATTATCAGAAGATGTGTGCCGGAAAGAGAAATGAAGGACATCTTGTTTCATTGCCATGCATCGCCGACTGGTGGACATTTTGGGGGAGCAAGGACTGCTGCAAAGGTCCTTGAATGTGGATTCTATTGGCCTACTTTGTATAAAGACAGCTATGACTATGTGAAACGGTGTGATCGTTGTCAAAGGGTAGGTAATATCTCAAGACGTCATGAAATGCCTCTAACTAATATATTGGAGGTTGAATTATTCGATGTTTGGGGTATTGACTTTATGGGACCCTATCCACCGTCGTTCGGTAATTTGTATATTTTATTGGCGGTGGATTATGTAAGTAAGTGGGTTGAAGCAGCTACTACTTCAACTAATGATGCTCAGGTGGTAGTCAAGTTTCTGAAAAAGAATATTTTCTCTCGTTTTGGCACACCTCGAGCGATTATAAGTGATGAAGGGACTCATTTCGCCAATAAGATTTTTGATTCCTTAATGGAGAAATATGGAATTAAGCACAAGATGGCATTGGGATATCATCCGCAGTCAAATGGGCAAGCGGAAGTGTCAAATAGGGAGATTAAGCTGATTTTAGAGAAGATGGTGCAAGTTAATAGAAAGGATTGGTCGAATAAGCTTGATGATGCGTTATGGGCTTATCGGACGGCTTTTAAAACGCCAATTGGTACTTCTCCCTACCGTCTTGTATATGGTAAAGCTTGTCACTTGCCATTTGAATTGGAGCATAGGGCACAGTGGGCGTTAAAGAAGTTGAATTTCAATCCGGCCGCTTCGAAAGCATTAAGGCTAGCTCAACTGAATGAGTTAGATGAATTACGTCATGATTCCTACGAGAATGCAAGAATCTACAAAGAGAAGACAAAGAAATGGCATGACAATAATATTGTCAATCGGACTTTTCAAGTGGGCGATAAGGTGCTGCTATTCAATTCCCGTCTCAAGTTATTTCCGGGAAAATTAAAGTCTCGATGGTCGGGGCCATTCAATGTTACAAAAGTTTTTCCATATGGGGCTTTGGAGATTCAACAAGGTGATTCTTCGCCGTTTAAAGTTAATGGACAGCGGGTGAAGCATTACTATGGAGGAGAAATTGAGACGAAGGTCAATATTACTCTGGTGGATTCTTGAAGGAAAAGAAAGCAGCGTCCGGCTAAATGACGTTAACGACAGCGCTTTTGAGAGGCACCTCATTATTTTGTAATTTATTTTTGTTTTCGTTTTCGTTTGACATTATTATTTTTTTAATTTCTTTTAGTGTAGTAGAACCGTGAAAAACGTGAAAAAAAACAAAAAAAAAAAAATTGTTGAAAAAAAAAAAAGTTGATGAATTTGAACAGTGTTTGGGCGATATATCGCCTACACCAGGCGATATATCGCCTGAACAACCGATTTGGAGGGGATTTTGGGTTTAAAAGTTGGAATTTTTTTCGGTCCCAGGAGATATATCGCCTCATCTATGCGATATATCTGCTAGAGCAAAATGGGAGGCGACATATCGGCGGTGTAGGTGGCGAAATATCGCCATTCAAGTCAGAGACGCCGTTTTGGTATAGTGTAAGTGGCGATATATCGCCTCATTATCGCGATATATCGGCTAGAGGAAATGGGGATGCGCTATATCGGGGATGGAAGAGGCGAAGTATCGGCATGCAAGTCAGAGGCGTGATGCACATACAGCTTGTGGCGATATATCGCCACTTATAGGCGATATATCGCCTGGTTGAGTTTTTTGAAAATAAAAATAGTCACGTGGGGAGCACATGACCCGTTTATCTCAGTTTATATCAGCATAAACCCCAATTCGCCTCCTGTATTACAGAACCGAAACCCTCCAAATATTTCCTATCTTTCCCATTTTTTTTTCTCAAGCAAAACCTCTCTTTCAAGCATCATCTTCATCAAGCACTCAAGGGGCCGACAACTGCTGTGATTCACGACATTATTATCATCATTCTCCAAGATTTTAAAGGTACATTCTTGACATTTTTGTGTGTTTGATGGTCTATTGAGGAAATTTGAAGAAGTTGTTGTTATTTTGGGGCATTGGACGAATTGTTGGGAATTTTGTTAGATTGGTATGTGTTTACTGTTTTCATCATCTTGGGAGCATATTGTATACAGTTGGGGAAACTTGTGGGTTGTTTGAGTATTGTTGGCCAATCTTTCTTGATCGCACACTAGGTGTTCGACAAAATTACTCAGTGAACGGTTTTGGACTATTTTGGATATTCTAGTGTGTTTTTGAGTTGATTTTGGGTTCTCAGTGTGTTCAGAGACTATTCCCTGTGTTTTTGTGATTCAATTACTCTATGGCTCCCAAGAAAGCAAAAACCATGTCTACCGTCCAAAGAGCCAATGTCAATATTGCCCATACCTTTGTTAATCCCACTGCGCAAAATAAATTCGAGGAATGGATAGTAAAGAATAAAACAGTGATAGTAGAGTCTCACTTTAGGCCCAGTGAGTTGGATGGAATACTCCCACAAATGATTATCAATCGGAATTGGAAGCAATTATGTGAGCCAACGCTTTTGGCTAATATTAGTTTGGTAAGGGAGTTTTATGCCAACGCTTTTGTCGAGCGGGATGATCACACAGTGTTGGTTCGGGGTAAGAAGGTGTGCTATTCTCCGCAAGAAATCAATAGGTTCTACGGCCTAAATGATCCTTGGGATGATGATTATCGCGCAGGGGCCGCAGAAAAGGACTATGATTTGCTCCTAAGGGAAATGACGAAGCCTGGTTCCACTTACAAAATGGGGAGTGACATGATTACTCCAAGATCAATCCGAGCTACATGTTTGAGTCCATATGGGAGGTTGTGGAACAGGTTTGTCATCAGTACTCTCATGCCTTCCACTCAACAAATGGAGGTGACCACTGAACGTCTTTACTTGCTCTATTGTATCTGTTTGGGCAAGTCAATTAATGTTGGGCGGCTTATTGCTGAGAGTATCAGTTACATAGCGCGAGGGGCCACATCTGGTGGTCATGGGCATGCTTCATTAATTACCAGTCTCTGTAAGGATCAAGGCGTCCCAATGAACATTAATGAAGTATGTGAACAGTCTCCCATCATTAGTCATCAATCGGTGTTACATCAGGATGAGAATTATGGGGGTGTTCCTCGACCCACTGGTTTGGGATACGAGCCTGTTGATCCGAGTCTGCTGTCCTTGCCACCGACCGATGAGCAGCCTGAGACCACAAGGCCGAAGAGAAAGGGGCGGAAACCATCTACTTCTAGGGCTACTGAAGGCTCTAGTTCTCGACAGTATAGCACCATGCAGCAAGACATTGAGGAGTTGAAGAGACAACAACAGCTGTTGTTGCATGGTCAGGCGGATATTCGAGATCGTCAATTCCACATGACGAAATTCATGGCCAATTTTTGTGGGGCATTTGCGCGCTATACGGGCTTCAATGATTTTCCCCAATGCCCTCCAGAATTGCGCCAGCCATATCAGCCGCCTCCAGATTCAGATGATGAAGAGTAACTGTTCGGGTGTCAGGTTTTTTCTAGTTATTTTATTTTATTTTATTTTTTAATTTTTTTTTCTTTTAGTTCAGGTCTTTTGGATTTTGTGAAACAGTGAGGGCACTGTTTATTTCAAGTTTGGGGGACTATTTACTTTTCTTTTGATTTTTTTTTTATTTTTAATTTTAATGTTGGATGACTGTACAAAACTATTATTGATTGAGACAGGTGGGCTTCAATGATGATATATGCTAATTCCTTGATGTTGTTAGACTGATGCTTTGGATATGTAGACTGTGTGCTTAACCTGTTGATAAATGATCTGAGTATTGTTATTTGTGTAGTATATGTGTTTTATTTAATTTATGCTCTACATTATATAAGTTTATAAGTATTGTGGGAATTGGTATGTATGGTGGATGTTGAAATAAGCTAGAACTTGCTCAGTTGATTTGTTGAGACGAAATGCTAAATGAAGTATTGAGTAGAGATGATTTAGGCAATTTTCTTTGTAAACGTTTGAGCCTTTCTAGCTAACCCATAAAAATTTATCCTTAGTTACCCTTTTTGAGCCTAAAGCTTTGGTTTTTGTTCTTGATTATACTATTGAGCCTAAATTTTCCTAACCTCATTATTTTACCTCTTCCTTTGTTATCATAAGCATATAAATTGTGGGAAAGTAGAATGGAAAATAGTGAGGTATTGATATGATTTGAATGTAGTATGGTTGTACAAAAAAAGAAGAGAGAGAGAGAAGTTTTTGAGATTATGAAAAAAATAAACAAATCACTTTGTCACACTCCTTGATTGTATATATATAGAAAATATTAAGTTTGGGGGAGTGTGACTTGAAAAAAAAAAAAAAAAAGTGATAAGCATAGAAAAAATGATACAAAAAGAAAATAAGAAAATGATGAAAGTGTTGTAATCTCTATCTCTCTAATTGTATAAAAGGGTGATTTTTGGTGTGCTGAAGAGAAAGTTGGCTAGTTTTGAGGTTTATATGCTTATGGTAATTTCGAGCCTAAATGACTATTTATCTACCTTTACCTAAGCCTAATGTTATGAGCCTATAAAAGTCCTTTTGATCTACTTGATACAGATTTTATATTAGTGGAGACAAGTTAATTGAGCAAGCTTATGGTGAATTTTGATGGGTTTGTGGTATGAATGAATGTTGATACTTGTAAAATTATGTTTTGTATGGTATTCGTTAAATGAAATATGTATGTGCATGAATGACAGTATTTGGAAAAATTATTGATATGTTGAAATTCTAGTCACATGATCTGAAGCATTGGTTGAGCGATTGAAGAGGAATTGAAATTTTTGAGAAAAATTATGCCACTTGTCTAAGTTTAAATTTTTCTGTGAAGTTAAGTCATCCAATAGTTTTTTTTAGTTGGATTGTTTCTTTATTCTTTCTTTTGTTTGCTTGAGGACAAGCAATCAGTCAAGTTTGGGGGTGTGATAAGCGTATAAAATATACGTTTATTAATAACATTTTCAGATTGATTTGGTTGTTTTTCTCAAGAGAAAGTTTCTATTTAATCTGTTTGGTGAACTTGTGCAGTTTGTCGTTATAATTCTGATTTGTTCGAGAATTTGGATAAATGTTGGTTTTAGTAGCCGAATATTGGCCAATATGTGGAAATGTTGTACAGGCGATATATCGCCTGTCTTGGGCGATATATCGGCATAAGAAGGAATTCCAAATTTTGTTTTTGCAGAAACGACATCAGAAACTCGCGTTTTTATCGAGAACATTCGCCAGGCGATATATCGCCTGTCTTGGGCGATATATCGGCACGAGGGCATTTTTGGAAATTTTCATGGAAATTCGTAGGTTTTTGGGATTTTTGTAAAAAGAATAAAAGGAAGATCGAAAGGGACAGAGAAGGAGGAGGCATTCTGACGGCAAAGAGAAAGAAACAGAGAAGAATCCGCGTTTATTTCGTTTGTGTTTATTTTTATGTTTTTGAATTTTAGATTGGATGATGAAGTTTAATATTATGAACTAAATTCGTATTTAGAGTATTTTAATGTAGTCACTGGATATTCTATTCGTCTTTAATGCAATTTCTATGAATCTTTGAATTTATGGTTATCTATTGTTCTTATGTTTAATGCTTGTAATTGATTGACCATCTGTTGCATGATTATTGGTTTTAATTCAATATCTGAAAAGTGAGAATTGGAATAGCTTTAGACAATAGACATAGATTTCAATTTAGAACGAAAGTATCAAATTGGTTTGTGTAGCAATTAGGTTTTTGTTCTTAATGCGGTTTATGTGTAGAATTTATCACAGACATGTAGAAAATTCGCAGGTAAACTGAATATTTTATATCTTGAGAGAGAATAGAATTGTCATTAGTAAACTTGCTATAACCTTAGATCACAGAAACATATTAGTTGTATTATTGATTGAATAGAATTGAAGGTTGATGAAATTAGAATACTCTAATCTTTCGCTTATATTAAATTTCGTTAATTAAATTGTGCTTTCTTAGTTTATTGTTCATTGTTAATTGTCATAAAAATTTCATTAGTCAAATAGAAATAAAAGTTTGCTATTGGTAATTATTAGATCAATTCCCTGACGGAACGATAATATATTTCCACTACTATTACTTGTTTATTCGATTGCGTATACTTGCGCAGTAGTAAAAATTCGCAACAACTAACATGTTTGAATGACGCGATTTTTGTAGTAGTGATCGTACATAAGACCGTTGACCAATTTCATAGGTCAACACTTCCAAAAATGAAAAGATTGAAGAAAGAGAGAAAAATTATTTCAGTAAATTTATCCTTGTTAAAATATTAAGAAATATTTTATTGTCTAAATTTAAAAAAAAACATTTTTTACGTTTTAAGATTTTTTTTTTCCTTCTTATCACCTTAATATACATATAGTTATTAAAAAAATTAAATACAACTTGTTCCAAACAAGGATACAGATTTTGAAATTAGATTTATCTTTTAAATACATAAAAGTAAATGATATTTTAAAAAATTTACATATAAAAAATATTACTAGTCAATATCATTTTATAATAACTATATATTAAAAATAAATAATAAAATTGTATATATTTGTGCAATAACACAATAAATTAAAAAATAAATATAAAAATCATAATAATGGGTAATTTAGTAATTTCATAATGTAAACTCTCTCCATCCCTTCTATTATATATATATATATATATATACATATATATTTGAAAGGATCCCTTCTATTATATTTTTAATACCAAATGAAGGAATGAAAAATTACATTCTCCATCCTTTCTAACTTACCAAACAACGTGAAGGATTATCACTCTTCCGTTTTTGGTGGGACTAATAATTTTTGTGATTTGTTTTGATTTTGAATTAAATATAGGGAAATACTTATATATATTTCAACTCATTAAATATTAATAAATAAAATTATTATTTAACACACCTTTAACAATATAATTTATTGATGTACTAAACACCTTCAAACATGCTTAACTTTCTTTTTTTTTTCTTTTTCTTTTTTGCTATTTTACTTTTAATAATGGCATATATTGTTTTTGAAATAAAAAATAGTAAATTTATTTTTATTATTTTTAAATAAGAACAAAATAAGCATATAAATTATTTTTGTTGATGCATGTACTGTCTTGCCTCATAGCAAATAGGAATTTTATTTTTAATATGAAAAAATATAAATAAACAATAATATATATTTTTTAAAAAATAATCTGTATACATGATTATACAAAATTAGGTATCTTTTACTGCCATCAAAATATTTAATCACATCGTATATGTTGTTTCCAAACCACATTTTGATAATACAAATATTTAAATGTGAGAATATTCACAAGGTACCCAAAATCAAAATCTATATTAACACATTTTTAATTTTGATAATTTAGAGAAATTCTGCAAAACTTAATTTTCTTAAATTTTTGCCACTAGCGTGGACATAATCGCATTAAATAAAATATTTAGGAATAACTAATTTTGTAATAATTATAATAATAAACGAATCATACATAAATTGATATTTATCTTTAAGATTTATTGTTTTGATATTTCAAATTTAAAACCAAAATATCTTAATAATTAAAAATATCAACATGTATACACGTGATATTAATTTGATTAAGAACATTATTAATTAAATTAATAAAAATATTTACTTAAAAAATGAATAATTGTAGAAAATGTCATGATTTATAAATTTTCTACCTTGAAAAAATAAAAATCTTAAAAATAACATATAATAAACAAAAAACAACGCAAAATGTATAAAATAATATTATTATTAAATAAAAACACACGTACAACAAGTAGTTTGAATTCTATTTTTGATACTGTATTTTTTCAGAATTTCTTGAAAAAAATTTACAGTCAAGACATCTTTACGTATCCATATAAGGATTATGTTGTACCGGTATGGTGAAAATGAATCTTTTACATACAATCTCTCAAAGAATATTAAAAAATATATATTTTTTAACATTACAAAAAACTTCGTGAAGCGCGACTATGTTTTCTAGTTTTTAAATAAGAACAAAATAAACATATAAATTATTTTTGTTGATGCATGTACTTTCTTGCCTCATAGCAAATATGATTTTTATTTTTAATACGAAAAAAAATATATAAATAAACAATAATATATTTTTAAAAAAATAATCTATATACATGATCATACAAAATTAGGTATATTTGTTACTATCATCAAAATATTTACACCGATGAAAGACTATCTCCACGTGTTATTACTTAGTCTTATTTGATTTGGTCAATTTGGTTATCATTCAAAGTTATATATCCTAAACTTTAGGATTTAGTTTTAGCTTTTACGCTTTATCAGTAATGTATACGAGTTATTTGTTATTCTCAACATTGTATATAAATATGATCATTATTAATAAAATACAGAGTGGTTCTGCATATATCTATTATGGTATCACAGTCTTAAATCGATCCAAATATTTTTTTTCTCTCATGGCCACCACCACTAATACCAGTCCAACCATTCTCAATACAAATGAACCCAACAAAACACTAATCAGCATCAACATTGCTGCCCAAACTCCACTCAAACTAAACTCTACAAATTATCTCTCTTGGAAACTACAGTTCCAAAGTAGAGTTCCAAAGTCTTTTCATTGGATGTGATCTTTGTAACGCCCAACTCCTGGGACCGTTACGGTGTGCCTTGTAAACAGTGCTAAACTCGCTAATCGAGTCATTTGGCCAAAATCGTGAACTAAGTATGATTAGAGATTTAGGGATTAAAAACCTTGGCTAGGATGTAACGTTTCACTAGAACGTTTAACATATACATTGGGATCCCGAAAATATAATTTCAGAGTTTATTACAGAAAATATTTACAACAAGCCGTTCTAGGCGGCAAAACAGGGTTCAACCCTAGTTCCACTTTAAACCTCGCCCGCGGTGGACGAGCAGCTGCATATGTACACATCATCTCCTAAGCTCTTCAACTCAAGGGTGGTCCAGCTTCCTCTTGCCTTTACCTACACCACGTAGCACCCGTGAGCCAAAGCCCAGCAAGAAAACACAATAAAGCATGATATAATATCAACAATGATCATAATAACCATTCATGACTATCAGTCCAAGCAAATAGGTGACAATATCCAAAAGTCACAATAATGAGCATAGCTCCCTCTAGTCACGTGACGATAGGGTCACCAGGGCTTAACTGATAAGTGATTCTTTCATAAGTTTGATCAGGACAGGTGCATGGTGAATGGTCACCAACATAACCCTCCTCCCGACTCTAGAGTTGTGCTATGGACAGCGTCCCCTAGCCATGTGACAAACAGTCACCGGGGTCAAATACCTTGGCTATAAACATCTGGTCATAGACCAGGCAAGCGCTTATAAGTTCTTCGACCTTAGGGTCGGTCCCGCATTAATGCCATGGAGATATTCAATGCGTGATCATCGACCTTAGGGTCAGTCTAGCATTAATGCCATAGAGCCATTCAATGCGTGATCATCGAACTTAGGGTCGGTCTAGCATTAATGCCATAGAGCCATTCAATGCGTGATTCTCGACTTTAGAGCCAGTCCCTGACTAGTCAGTGTCATACACAAGTAAGTCATGCCACCAATCATATATCACATGTTTCATATCCATAAACAAGGTATTCAGCATGCTTACTGAATAGGTATTAGTACAAATAGGACCATGCATAAACACAGAGGCTCAAGCTCTGAACGATATCATACTCAGTATACAAGCATGTCCTAATCACATGTTTCTCATGCATCATACGCAATATATCCAGCAATCCAACATGCATTAAGAATAGCCATGCATGTCATACTCAATAATCAACCAACATGCATCATAATAGCCATGCATGTCATACTCAATAATCAACCAACATGCATCATAATAGCCATGCATGTTACATATACACAGGGTGCAATTTTCTTACTTCAAAGTCGAGCTAGAACGATTAAAAGAACGACCCTTGAGAACGATCAACTTTTAGTCCTTTAGCGGTTACCTAGTCATAACCAAATATAAGATACCATCAATAAAAATGGTCAAAATAAGTTCCCAAATCAATATCTAGCCTCCGTAACACCAATCCCCACTTAACCGGGTACTAGGTTCAACCCCGAGGCCTATGGCTTGAATCCCCAAGCTAAAAAACATGTTTTTGGTCAAAATGGCCTTAAGGGCTGCGGCCCTCCCCTGCTGCGCCGCGGCGCGCCCCCCAGACAGAGGCAACCCCCTCTGCCAGACGCCTTGAGCCGCGGCGCACCACAGCCATGCCGCGGCTCAATACCCAATTTTGCCCAGAAAACTCAGCACGCACACCCGAATTTCCCCTGCGTTTTCCCTTAGAACTAGCCCCTCAAACTTGTCTCAAATCACAACTTAACACCCAATTCAACCACCAAACATCACCTACAACTTACCCCCATCATAACCCAACCAAACACACACAACAACTCCCCTTGATTCCCACTTTCTACATCAAAAACCACAAGCTAAAAACCAAAAGGAAAACAAAGCACAACCTGAATTCCATGGCTAGAACTTACCTCAAACACGATTTGAGTCCTTCCCAATGGCTGAGCTAGGTCTAGAATTCCCAAGCTTAGACTCCCTAGCTTGCTTCCTCAACATGGGCTCTCAAAACTCAAAGAAAAGGGTGAAGGAGAACTTGTATGGGAAGAAGGGAGAAAGATGAAGATAAACTCTGTTTTATTTTCATTCCACAGCCTTCTAAAATTCCCTTAGGCTGATATAAATCCTTAAGGTCAAAAGACCATAATGCCCTTAAGCCAAATAAATCCCTCTAAAAGCTTCCGAGGGTAAAACCGTCATTTCCCGCCTATCTCGTTAATTATAATTAACGCTCTCCAATTCCCGCTATTCTCAATATTCCCAAATACCAATAAATCATATCCCATTACCCTTTAATTCCCGGTAATGCTCTAATCATTAAATTCACCCCGAGACTCACCCCGAGCCCTGAACTTAAACCCGTTATGACTAGACCGAACACTAACATCTCATGATCGTCTCATGTCGAATAGCTTGAACCAACCCACCTTATAATGTGGCTATATTAATTAATCATAACCATGCACCCAAAATATACAATTACGCCCACAGTGGCCAAATTACCAAAATACCCTTATAATAATAAATACTCCCATATGCATGCATCCACCGTCATATAATAATATAATTCACGTAAACATGCATATAATCATTAAATACTATAATAAATCAATTATGGCCCTCCCGGCCTCCTAATCAAGGTCCTAAACCTCATTAGGAAATTTGGGGCATTACAATCTTCTAGGATATATTGATGGTTCCAAGCCTTGCCCACCAAAAACTATCACACGATCAGATATTCCCACTCCAAATCCTGACTATTCATTTTTGATTCGTCAAGATCAATTAATTCTTAATGCCATTATAGGTTCCATCTCACCAACAATCATTCCTTTCATCGCTCAAACCAACACCTCTAGACAAGCTTGGACAATACTAGCCAACACATATGCCAAACCCACTCGTGGTGTTTGCATATATCTATTATACACTTCATTGTCTTGAATGGTTGCTAGGTAAAAAGGCTACAAACTCACATTAAGTGATTCACATTGTAGATATTATTTCCAAACCACATTTTGATAAGATACCCAAAATCAAAATCTATATTAACATTTTTTTTAAATAATTTCTATTAAATGCTCAGTAAATCATGTGTTTTCAAGCTAATTTTAATGTAGAGTTTGATCTTATTTTATGGAAGGATCAAGAGGGAGTTTTCTTGTGTTTTCTATGTGGGAATAATTTTTTTTGTAACTTGTTTTGATTTTAAATTAAATAGGGAAACTATTAATTTATATATCTTTTTTCAATTCATTATTTTTAATTATTTTTCAATTCATAAATATCATTAAATATTAATAAATACCATTAAATATTAATAAATACAAATATTATTTAACACTTTCAAAAATATATATTTATTGATGTACTTACAACTTTCAAATATACATATATTATTTAACACACTTCAATTTTTTTTCCATCTTTCATGTTCTACTTTTAACAATTGGAGATTTCTTTTTTCGAAATAATAATAACTTTTTTTGCATTATTTTTAAATAAGAATGTTACACTCAAATTTTGAGATTAAATAAATAATCTCGAAATGTAGGCTAAAAAATGTTAAGTTCGGGATTAACAAGTGTTAGCAGTATACTTGTACAAATTGTTGAATGATTCTAGATCTGTTATTAGCGCTCGAGCATGAGTTGCAGCGTTCGAGCATGAGTTGCAGGCTTGAAGATACCAAACTTCTCCGAGGAACAAATTCGATTGAATTAGTGGAGGAGGAGGAGACAACAACTAGAATGATGAGCTTGAAGGTTAGCTAGTCTCGAAAGCGCGTCAATACAACGATCGAGCTCAATAAAGCGCTTACCACACGGAATAGCTGTTAGGAAATCCCTATTTCGTAGGGATTCGTTAAAGCTGTGTGTTAAATCCCTATTATCATGAAGTATTATGTAATTAATGTTAGAGAATATATTTTTATACTCAATGGAAATATGGAAAAACCAAAATACAACTCTCACACAACCAAAGTGTAGAATAATGTGGATCACCAACTTGAATAAGGTTTAAAACCTTTGTCCAAAAGCTTATTTCCCCCTATTCTCTAAGCACTAAGGGATCTCTCTAGGAAATATCTCTCTGGAATTATCAAGCCTCTATGGTGTATTTTCCAGCCAAGTGCTTTATGGATGGAAAATGGTGTGTCTTACAAGTGAGCATTAGGCTCATATTTATAGAGTTTGAGATACCCTTCTGTTGACCTTCGATTTGGTCAACGACACGGAGTCAAGTAAAATGATAGAAATGAGATGAAATCAAGACAAAAAGATAAACGACGTAAAAAGATTTATAATGGTTCGGCCCCAGAAAATAGCAATAATCTACGTCCACTTAGTGTTCTTATTGATGTAGAATCCTAAGAACTGTGATTAATGAACTAAGGGTTCACGAGTTTCACCAGCCTCAGGATGAATACAAGTATTGTAACGCCCTGGATAACCAAGACCGTTACACTGTGTGTTTAAAATAGTGCAAGACTTGCTAATCAAGTCATTCAGACAAAGTGTAAACTCTATACCATTATCAGAGTAAGAATAAAAAGATTTTGGTCACAAACAGGTTATTTCCATTCAAAATGACAGTTTAATACATGGAGACTCAAAACAGGGTTTAGGTGTCTTAGTTACAACGAATTCTAGAAGTTACAAATAGTTCAAGCCACTCTAATGGCAAAATATACATTTTAGGTTTCCGTTCCTGTACAATTTCTCGATCGTGGCGGCCGAGCAGCTGACGATGTACACCTCGCCCCCAGAGCTCTCCAACTCATGGTTGATTCAGCCTACCCTTGCCTTTACCTGCACCACGTAGCCCCCGTGAGCCAAGGCCCAGCAAGAAAGCATAATAACATAGCAAGATCAGCAACACTTATCTAATATTTTACAATGCTCAACTAAGAATTCGATATTTCATAACATTTATCCAATCAGTAATAACAGTTTGTCATCCAAACAGTCAACCAACTATATTCATAACACAATATTCACATTCATAGCCAATAGATTGTCACAACCATCAAATAACATTCAGGGTTGGAGCCCTTAGTCGCACCCTCTATTTAACACACTGTCTTCGGCTCATTAGGGCCGCCCCCAGTGTAATACTCACTGACTCCGGCCAGCTTAACCGAGCTCAGTGATAAATAAGCTGCCTCAGCTACCAGTGGCCGAGCCGCGCCCCAGTGCGCAAATATTGATTCCGACACCCTTAGGCCGGTAATCGCATGTCCCATGGCATAATAACACCATCACACGACATGATATAAAAATGGAGGGAGTTCTTAGTCCCATCGTGTTCACATGGTTAATCACATTCACATACCAATGCATACAAGCATAGGGAACACTTAGTCCCAACCTAACCACATAATCAGGTGCAGCTTTCTTACCTTTCAATTCACTAGCTTTGATCCCTCGACTCCTTCAGCACGATCCCACTCGAGCCCTAGCGCTTACCTAATCACAATCATGGCCAAAGTCATAATAGATCCTCAAGTTTAAAACCTAGCCCCGGGGCCAATCCCGAGCCTCCGGGAAGTCCTAGTTCCACCAGACAAGGTGGTGGAACCAAACCCCAAGCCCTAGGTCAAAAACCCTTGCAAACAACCCAAAAATCCCCTTCAGAAGGCAGGGTAGCGCTACAGCGCTCTTGGGAGGGCGCTACAGCGCTACAGACAGAAGCCAAAGTCCCCTCAGCATTATGGCCTAGCGCTACAGCGCCCAAAGGCTAGCGCTGTAGCGCTAGTCACAGACAGCCCAGCACCATTTTTCTCTTCTGCGATTTTTCTCAAACCAACTCGAACCAAAACTCTTCCAACTCTTTCCCAAACTCAAAAACAACCTCATGACCATACTCCACTCATCCCAAGCACCCCAAACATCTAGAACTTAAGCACATGCATCCACAACCTCAGAATTCACCATGGCCACTCCTAAGCTCTAAAACTCAGTCAAAACCAGCTGAACTACAAAGTTAGAGTTTAGGCTTTATACCTTTGATAGAATTTCGACCACAAGCTGTCTCTAAACCTTCTTGGCTTGCCTCTCCTCAGTCTTAAGCCTGAATTCCTAAAGTTCCATCCAATTCAACTTAAGCACCATAGCTTAAAAACCAGAAACAAAACCAAACCAGCAACTGAAGAGATTACAGAACCTTACCTCAAGTGATGGCCTAATCCTGCTAAACCCTTGCCAAATCCTCAAACTTTGCTCAGTAACCTTGTGGCTTAATTGGACTAACTTCCCTCTGAGTTTTACTCCAGAAATCCTCAAGAAATTGGTGAAGAAAACATAAACCGACTAAGAGAACCCTCTTTGTTTTCCCTTCTTTGTTTTCCCTTCTTTTTCTTTCTTTTCAGACTTCTCCAATATTCTACAAATCCCACTAACATAAAGCCCTGGTATTACTTAACTTCTGTAAGCTAAATGACTAGTATGCCCTCCCCCAATAAGTCTAAACCCTTTAATCCACTTAAGGGCATTTTAGTCATTTTACCCAATTCCCGCTAATTCCTCGAGTGTCTCTAATATTTCCCGCTTAATTCCCGATACCTAATTAGTTATCAATATTATTCCTCAATGTCATAATAGACTCCAGTATATTCGCTAAATTCCCATTTATACCCCTAAGCTCACCCCGAGCCAGGTATAAATCCCCGCCATGACTTTTCGCCACTTTGCTCACTAGGATCATCTCGAGTCACAGATCACAATATATATCCACATAATAATGTGGTCTCAACATTAGCCTACCAATATACACACAAATACACAATTACGCTCTCAATGAGCCAAATTACCATAATACCCTCACAACAGAGTATATAGTCCCATGCATGCCTTTATCATCATATAATAATATGACCCACACAATCATGCATATAATCATATAATAATACAATAAATCAATTATGGCCCTCTCGGCCTCCTAATCAAGGTCCTAAACCTTATTAGGAAATTTGGGTCGTTACAAGTATGGTGGATAAAAACACTATCTTTCTCTCTCAGAATTCTGAAGTTCCAAAAGTCTCCAAGAAAAAAGTCCCATCTCTTGAGCTATTTGATTCTTATTTATAGGCTCAAGGAGTTTTATATGGGTCGATGAGCCTTGATTACATTTAGTACATGCGTATCTAAATAATAATGGAAATTGCAATTATTACATAAATACAAAATTACAAATCTGAAGGAAATAAATGAAATGTTGTGACCAGACTGGTTGCCCATAAAATATGATTTATGCTGAGTGAATTCACTTCTGGTTGATGGTCAAACAAATCACACTCACTTAAACAGTCACGTGTATCCCACGTGTATGTCAATTCTGCCACATCATCAAATTGTCATTTTTTGGGTAAACACCTTTGAATTTCAAATTCCACCAACCCCCATGGCCGTTACCAATGTTTATGGAATTAAAATGGAGATTTGGGAGTTATTTGAGATGTTAGAACCGTTTAATTTGGAAAAAAATGAAAAACCAAGTTGGCTGTCAGCCTCACTGGCCGCGGCCAGGATTATCAATGGCCGCAGCCACTGGCCTCTGTCCCCCAAGTCGCGGCCAGGGAATGATAGTGGCCGCGGCCACAGCCTGTTTTCAGCACAAAAAAGGTTATTTTCCAAAATGTCCCAAATCATTTCTCACATGATTTTGTAACCTCCAAACACCTATTGGGAGTTAAAAACATGTCTCCAACAGCCATATTTCATTATGACTTTGTGAAATTCAATCTCAAATGTGTAGCATATAATATACACATTATTGGGTAATATTTGGGAGTTACAAATTTGTAACTAATTTTGTAACTCCAAAATATGTCATATTTGGGCACACATATGTGTCTAATTTTGTGGCTATCAATAATATATTACAAGATGTGACAAATCACATTTTTTCACATTATTTAATCTAACATTATATTATACGAAATAATATAACATTCCCCACTAGATTAAATAATCACTTTTGTAACACTTATTTAATCAATCAAACATTATAATAAAATATAATATTCCCCCACTTGATTAAATAATCACTCTCTATAGAAACCATTGCATTGATGCATAAAGTAAAATATCTTTTGACTTGAATTTTACCTTAGTGTAATTATCACAAAGTTTGTTGAAATTTTGGTTGCCGAAGCATTGAATCACTATCCCTTGATAACAAACCGATGATAACACACACACCTTTGCTATGTTCACTTGAGACCTCAATGTCTCACTTTTGCACCGTTAATGGCTATGTGCACATTTCATTCATAGACTTTTCTTGAGAATGAGTCCCAATTTTCATGAGGGGCAGCACCACCCCTAGGTCTATATAGGTAGAACTCTTACAGTATTTTGTTACCCTAAAATACTTGTCTTTTCAAGACTGAGTTCTATTAAAAAACCTTTCGGTTTTAACCCTCATTTTGGTAACACACTAGTACTCATATCTCAGATGGGACAAAGTTTGAGAACTACTACTATTCACTTGATTGACTTGTTATTACCTATTGAACCTAATACTAGTTTGATTACTAGTATTAAGATAGGTTACCATCAACCGTGAATCTCTTTAGAGAGTCTAAGTCCCATCCCTTGAGATGTTGAAATGATTCCATTTGAATCATTTCTTTTCTCATGTATGCATACTTAGACACTCTTATTATTTTATTCAAACTTTGTTGCTAGCTATAGTTTGATTAAAATAGTTATCCCTTTAAAATAGTGATTTTCACCATAGTCAACACCCCACTATTTTATAGTTTAATATCCAAGATAAACATTTGAATATTAATTCTAGAAACCTATTTGTTTCTAGAATTCTCCTTTATATTTTAAATTGATTCCTTCTTGAATCAAAATATTACAAAAATAATAACTTTAACACCAAACATGTATAAAATTGTTCATTCTATAGACATATAGCCAATGTGATTTAGAATGTAGAATTCCAAATCACCTATTTAATAGGATGACCAAATTAATCAATTATTATCAACAAAATAAATTGATTAACTTTGGAGTATCACCTCCACATTTCTCACATAGTGATAATCACTTTAAAATAGAAATCTCTTCATTTCTATTAAGTCATTTATCCTCCAAGATAAATCTAGACTTATAATTCTCAAAGTTTATCATGAGTCCTCTAAGCCACATGATAAACTCTCAATAGATCAAGATAAAAAACCTCAATATTTTTCTTGATTTATTTACTTGCCAAAGCAAGACACACTTCTTTGAAATCAACTTTCACTTAGTCTCTTTCTTTTATATATTTCACAAAATAAATATGTGAACACAAATGTCATGTGAAAATTTCTCAAACAAATAATCACTAAATTTCACTTTTAGTTGTCTAAATAATCTTAAAATCACTTAAACAACTTTTGTGTATTTCCTAAGAGTCTTTTAGATTCTTTTGAAAACACCAATTTTACATCCATTGATTTTCTCCTCAAAATCAATTTGAAGTTGTCAATTTTTAAACACTTTAAATCAAAGAAAATAAACCCTCATTGATTTATTTAACACTACAACAAAAAATGTCATTTGCGTCAGTTTATAACTGCCACAATTGAGTTTTTGCGTCAGTTTAATATGTGACGCAATTGCCCATAACGCAAACCAAAGTGGCATTTGCGTCAGTGGGGCACTGTCACAAATCTGGAATTTGTGACAGTGCCCCACTGACGCAAATGCCACTTTGGTTTGCGTCAGTACGACACTGCCACAAATGTTAAAAAGAGTTTTTTTGCGTCAGTTGGGAACTGTCACATAAAGTATTAACTAGAGAAATTGCAAATGTTTATGCTAATTTTCCTGGCCTAATTTGATAAAAAAAACAGCAGCAAAAACAGAAAAACAATAGTAAATTTGAAATTAAATTAAATTAAAAAAAAGTTAATAAAAAAAAGAAATTATAATAAAAAAAATTCTAAAAAAATAAAATGTTAAAATGGAAAGTTTAAACCTAAAACAATTACATAATCATTAATATAAAACTATCCAAAAATTAAAAAATTCGAAATATAGTCAATTTATAAAAAAAAAATCACAAAAATTAAATTTAAATCATAAAAATTAATAAAATTGCACTTACTTGTGGTAATTGAACAATGTGGGTCTTGAAGTAGAAAACCCAAAAAAACCAAGAAAGTTTATGGGTTTTCAAACAATAATCTTCAAAAATACAAAATCTATACAAAAAAAAAAAAAAAAACTATATATAAGTTTCATAAACATATATACATCATTGTTTTTACATTAAAATTGATAAAAATGTACCAAAATGAGAAAAAATCGAAAGGGGCGCCAATAGATTCTTCAGTTTATGTTTTTGAAATTTAGGTATAATGGGGTGTCTGTTTGGGGACGAAGGGGGTTTATTTAGCAAAATGGTCGTTTGTGTCAGTGCCCCACTGATGGTAACTGCACGTTTCCGTCAGTGGGGCACTGACGCTGTTAATGGTACGTTTGCGTCAGTGGGCCACTGACGCAAACGACCCCATTAAACACCGTCAGTGTACGTTATGACGCAATTGCTCCCTCATTTGTGGTAGTGCCCAACTGACACAAATGCTAATTTTTGGTCAACAGCGTCAGTCAACTGCGTTGACTGACGCGTTTGACTGACACAATTGTCGTTTTTTGTAGTAGTGTAAACACTTTAATTTCTTATGTTTTAGTTTAAAATTATCTCCTCATTGAGATTAATTTAAACATATCACCATCTTTAACAAAAATGAATAAAGTTCTCTTTAATCACTAGTGGTGTAAATATTCAAAATTGCTTCTCCAATTTTAAAATGTCTCCTCATTGAATATTTAAGAATTATTATTACTAAATAGTTCTCAAATTTTCATTTGACCACACTCTAGACTATAAGTCTATTTAGTCAATATGTCGTCCCACAATTTTTTAATCCACTTTGATCCATTTTTCTTGCAATGGCAAGACACAACCATTAAAAGATGTAACCCCCTTAGGTTCATCTTTTCTTATCTCATAAAATGAGATGCTCATCTTTTAAGTGAGAAAATTTTAAATTCTCAAATAATTCTTTTATTCACAAGTCACATACTAACAATAATATAGGATAAAACCTAATCAAATCTCACAAATGTTTAAATGATTATATTTCAATATAATTTCACATAGTTGTCAACATATATATGACTTATATTATACTAACATGACTCTTTATTAATATGTAAACATAAATTACAAATATCATACACATATGATTTCACATTTTTATTGATTCACAAAATCAATATATTTATGCATGTCATATAAAACTCATAAAATTGTCATTCTAATAATTTTATCATTATCACGTAATAAGACAGTTCTATAACATGCTAGCACATTACCCAATAATCTACTAGATTATTTACACATTAATCACAAATAACAAAAACTCAAGATATTAAATTATCTTTTAATCTAACTACTATATTTGAGAAAAACAAAGGAGATTAGAAAACAATGAACCCCATTTAAAAAAAAAAAATTCTTCTTCTCATTTCTATCACTATATGAAAACCATTAGATCTTCTAAGAAAACAAAAGAAGAATATTACCTTATATTACCATCTTTTCAAAGTTGGATCCTCACAAGATCTCTATGGTTTCTCCTTCCATTGAAAAGGAAAAAAAAAAGCTTTTGATTATTAGAGAATATATTTTTATACTCAATGGAAATATGGAAAAACCAAAATAGAACTCTATGCAAAAATACAATAGACAAGATAATATTGATTACAGAAATATTACAACTCAATTGCTCAAAATACAAGTAAATAGAAAGATGTAGAAGAAGAATATTACAAACTTAAAACAATAATAATACAAGTAAATAAGATCAACAAGATCAAAAGAATGAAAATAAAACCAATAAAAAGAACAAAATCTCACACAACCAAAGTGTAGAGTAGTGGGGATCACCAACTTGAACAAGGTTCAAAACCTTTGTCCAAAAGCTTATTTCCCCCTATTCTCTAAGCACTAAGGGATCTCTCTAGGAAATAGCTCTCTTGAATTATCAAGCATCTATGGTGTATTTTCCAGCCAAGTGCTTTATGGATGGAAAATTGTGTGTCTTACAAGTGAGCATTAGGCTCCTATTTATAGAGTTTGAGACACCCTTTGAATTTCAAATTCCACCAACTCTCATGGCTGTTACCAATGTTTAATTGGATGTTTATGGAATTAAAATGGAGATTTGAGAGTTATTTAGGATGTTAGAATCGTTCAATTTGGAAAAAAAACTGAAAAACCAAGTTGGTTGTCAGCCTCAGTGGCTGCGGCCAGGATTATCAGTGGCTGTGGCCACTGGCCTTTTTCCCCCAGGCCGCGGCCAGGGAATGACAGTGGCTGCGGCCACAACTTGTTTTCAGCACAAAAAAAATTCATTTTCCAAAACATTCCAAAACGTCCCAAATCCTTTCCCACATGATTTTGTAACCTCCAAACACATATTGGGAGTTAAAAACATGTCTCCAACAGCCATATTTCATTACAGCTTTGTGAAATTCAATCTCAAATGTGTAACATATAATATACACATTATTGGATAATATTTGGGAGTTACAAATTTGTAACTGATTTTGTAACTCCAAAATATGTCACATTTGGGCACACACATGTGTCTAATTTTGTGACTCTCAATAATATGTTACAAGTGTGACAAATCACGATTTGTCACATTATTTAATCTAACATTATATTATATGAAATAATATAACAATTAACGCATTTAATTAGTATTATTAATGTAGATATTTATTTTGAATTTAAACACTTGATTGTAACTTCCATGAATTGGGGGAAGATATTCCTACAATCAGGTTTATAAATAGCTTGGACTAGGCCATTTGTAGACACGCACAAATTTGTACTGAAAATAAACTCTGCCAAATTGCTTTCATGCGAAACTTTGAGAGAGTGTTCATAATAACAACGACTCGTGGACATAGGCATATTTTAACTGCTGAACCACGTTAAAATCTCTGATTTCTTCTATTTTATTTAATTCATTGCTTACTGCTCTACATAATTAAGTTGACGAAAAACAACCTCAACAAAAAACAAATAAACATTTATATTATTAAAAAAAAATACGACTCACAAGAAGTAAAATAAATAATACTTTTGTGGATATAATTTTTATTTTTAAAGATTTATACTTTCTTGGGCTTATGTTTTGTCTCATACTTATTTAGACCATACATACCTTAAAGATGTGAGAGTTACATTTGCCATCCCATCAATTACTTTCTCTAAAATAAGTAATTATAGTTAATATTTAATTACATACAAATATGTTCCCAACACTAAAATAAAAAGAATTACAAAGTCCTTTTTGAAGTTAAAATTTCTCTAATTTTCATCTATATAATCACCAAATTCAGTTTTAACTTATAAAAAATACTTCTTTAAAACTTTTATAGGTTTTAACAAGTGTAGTTTTAATTTTTTAGCATAATTTTTTGGGCCCCTTTAACCATTTCCTAGGTCTGCCACTGGTCAGAACCAGCCTGGTGGCTCAATCCCACTTCAAGTGGTAATTGGTAATTTAAGTGTATTGGCAAGTCGTTCTAGTATCATAAATATTATTTACAAACCACATTTTTATACATTTTAATAACGTAAATCATGTGTTTTCAAGCTAATTTTAATGTAGAGTTTAATCTCATTTTTTATGGAAGGATTTAGAGGGAGTTTTCTTGTGTTTTCTATGTGGGAATAAATTTCTAGATATATGCGTGTAAGAACCTTGACAAGGTAACCAAAATCATAAGTGCTATGGAAAGGTAACCCAGGTTATACCATTGTTGAAGACAAGTCTGTACTGCATCTGCATCATGAGTTGGGAAAAGCGAGCAGAGTCGATTCCTTCCCAGCGGTTTTGTTCGAAATCGATGCCTTGCCTCCTTAACAGTTCGATGGAGTCTTGTGTGTGCGTACATGTCGCACCATATATCGAAATCTCTCAAGTTAAATTCCCAAACAAAGTGATTTTGACTGCCTAAGTATGGCAAGTTTCCATGGGAATCGGTGAGTGTGGACCGAGTTGAATGAGGTTGAGAATGTCTACGTTTTGTTTCATAATTGCGTAGTGGTGGATTGGGTTGTTTATTTGGTCAATAACACAACCAATAAACTCAAATTGTGTTGCCATACTTGTCGAATGGTTTTCTTGTTTGATGTTGGATTTGGGTATTCATTTTTGGAAAAATTATAAGGAAAAGCTATTGCTTCTGTCAGCTATATATATATATATATATACTAGGTAGAAGCAACGTGCATGTTTGCTTAGTTTTAAAGTTATAAACATTGTTATAAATTTTAATAAAACATGATTCACTATTTAAATTAATATATTTATATATATATATATAATAGATTGAATTAGCTCAATAGCATATATAAATATTTATGTGAATAATATCTACATATATATGATATCTAAACACAATGTTGACATAAATATATATATTTATATGACATATATATAAAATAAAATAATATTTAAAAAGAAATTAATAATATAAATAAAATAAGAATAGAAAAAGTTATAGTGTAGATAATAGTATACGTGCATTAACTATTTTTAGTTTTTAATGTATCTCACAATGTTCTTTGGTAAATTCGATGAAGAAAAATAACTTAAATTACTTGATAAAAAATAATCTATCACACAAATTTATAAGATAAAAAATGTATATGAATGCCTTTATTATTTTTAAATAAATATGATTTAATTATTTAATTTATTATAAAATATCTTTAAAATATCATATTTTAATTAATTAATTAATTTTTTTGTTTAAGTTTATGTTTGTTCTAGTTTTTTAATTTGGTAGTGACAACAAAATGTTATATATTATATGTTTAATATAATATTAAGTTTAAGTTTAATTAAATTTTATTTAAGTTATAAAAATATGATTTTATTATTTTTAAATAATTATCATTGTAAAATATCTCAAAAATATCATATTTTAATTTGTTTAATTAATCATTTATTATATTTTATTTAAGTTTAACTCATGTTTATAATCTATAGTTAAGTATAAAAATATTCTATTAAATACAATAATATTCCGTTATAGTTAACGGAAAAAAAATAAAAAATCGTTAAAACCAAGAATTTCCGTTATCTACACACTTTTTATATAAAAGAGATATATGTATATCTGATGAGATTACATATAACTCTAGATCTTATAGGAATATGATTTATGTTTTTATTAGTCTTTATTTATAATATTATAAATTAATTGAACAAATTAAGCTAAATAAATGCTAAAAAAATATTAGAAGTATCTAATCCAATCAAATACATAAGTAATGAGACACATCTGATGGTTAAAACCGATCTAATCCAATGGATAATCGGATTGGATCGGTTGAGATAAATTAATTGGATCAGATCAGATGTAAAAATTCAACATCTAATAAATAATTAGATCAGATTAGATAAGTCTAAAAATATTAAATGTAATCTACTGAAAATCCCTAGCTTAAACTGTTAACGTATTGTTATCAAATAAAAACGCGAGTCACATGTGATCTTTAATGAGTGGAAATAAATTATAACACTTTCACTTTTAACTTTGGATTTCCAAAATCTCTTTTTGAAGAATCTACTCTTTTAGCTACAATGCCCAATTTTTTTTGTAAATTCAACCAAGGCCTATAATTTTTAGGGCAATCTTTTATTTATATTTTCCTAAAATTTGCCATTTCTTCTCTTCCATTCCATCCCTCCCAAACGACAGTGCATTGCATTGTATTTGGTAATTGTTGATGTTATATATTTAGAATATTTAAAAACTTTTGTTCCTCACACCAACTATCGATTTTCGTAGTATATATTATAATAAATTCATTCTTCTTACAATATCTAGAGAGGTATTTTCATCTTTGTCTTTTTATTCTTATACATTTATTAAAGTAATTTGATATTTCTTGTTTGTATCTGTCCAACTCCAACATGGGTCTAAAGAAATGATGATGATATAAATATTAACAGCTGCAAGTATCTATTGTGTATGAGGATTTATTTGCAAAAATATTGATATTGGGGACTAAAGTGTCAAAGCCAGAACATATTGAGGTTTTTTGCTGCAAATAAGCCTAAAATAAAGTAGGTAAACTTCGTGTTCCAAATGTTGTAGATACTAATTGATCAGTATCAGTAATTGTTTCTTTTCTTTGATGTAACAATTAATTTTTTTATTTAAGGTCTGATAATTGTAATGCTAATGTTTTTCTAAACCTCATTTACTTATATGATTGGTTGAAAATGTTATGAAAAAACCTCATAGAGAATTGCTTTGAATAGATTTATGTAACTGATATCACTTGCTGATAGACATTGCACACAATCTATTCTATACAAGATACTGTTTGTTATTGAGTGATTGAGTAGTGACATTTGCTTATAGAGCTTTCTAAGTTACCAGATTATCATATCAGCATGAATAACAATTACTTTCATCTACATGAACCATACTTTTTCCTGCTGTTTTTCACAAGATTTTTTTGGGTTCCAAATTCTGAAGTGGTTGTTGTCAACTTTTGAGGTCACCCCAGCATAAATCTAACCCTGTGCTTATGGAGGGAGGATATAGTGTGAGTGTGACTCATGACACTGAACGGGGCGAAGTGTGTCATTTTGTAACGCCCTACTTCCTTAGAGCCATTACTAAGGAGTTTTAAAAGTGCTTTTAACTCGCTAATCGAGGTGTTAAGGCAAACGTGTAATCAAACCATAAACAGAGTCTTAAACCTTGAAAATAATTCCATTAACTGAAAATCATAAAACGTTTAACATTTGAGATCCCAAAATACTGTTTATAGATATTTACAAGTTGTAACGACTCTAAGGAAGTAGGGCATTACACATTTGGCCAGACAAGCAGTGGCAGTTCTGTTGGAAAGAAAATTGAGTGAATGAGAAATTGATGCCTAAAATGGTAATGATTTAGCAAATCACTTTGATTAAATATGAGATTATCTGAATATTGTGTGATTTATTCTGAATGATTTTGGCAAATCACTTTGGTCAAAATTTAGATATCAGAATATTGTGTGATTAATTTTGATTGATTGTTAAAAAATCACTTTGATTAACGACTGATATTACCAGAATAAGTGTGATTAATTCTGATTGATTTTCAGAAAATCACTTTGTGTAACTGTTGATATTACTAGAATAAATTTGGTTAATTTTGTTTGATTTTCAGAAATTAAGATTCCAGATTTGTTGGATATTTGTATATTAATGCACTGGATTCTCACATATTTTCAACTCTCCATGAAGCTTATAAAAAGAAGCTTCTCTTAATCTAGGACACATAGATACAAAGTATCACACACAATAATCTTAGTCTCTTTCGTCTCTGCAGTATTTTTTGTTGATAGAGAGAAGGTTTGTTTCGAGTTCGTCTAAGCAGACGCAGTGGTGCTTTCGTCTTGCTTGATAGCTGTTGTATCCTAGGAATTGGTTGCTCACGAATCCTCTAACACCGTTCAAGTAGAGGGCACAAATCTGACTATATTTTTTGTATTTCCATTCTTCAATTAAATATATTAATATATATGTATCGTTCTTCACCGGTATATTACTTCTAACAAGTTCTTCAATAAGAAGGCGGTCTTTAAATCTATCAGGCATTCTACCCTCACATATAGATGATATTGGATAACTAAATAACAAGTTTATAGTGTATTGAATTCAGATTAGGCTTGACATCATGCCAGAAACATACAGTTTCTTGTGTGTATTTTTACTCTCATTTGATTTTAAATGCAGAATGACAATATAGAGTTATCAAAGCTGTTGGAGTACAGTTCATGCCTTGCTCATTTAGCTGTTTTTGGGATTTTGGGGGTAAGATACATAAGCATCTCTTTCAATATCAGACACTGTATTTTGCATTGTTTTTGTACTAGTCTGTTTTATATGCTGGTTTTTTTTCTTCTTTATCTCAGTTGGTGTTTCTTTAGCAGATTTGTTTGGGATATTATTTCTACTTGCAACCTAATAACCCACAACAGATTTGTTTACTTCAGAGTGGAACTACTCATAAAATTTGTGTAGTTTTGCTCAGCTAAAAATAATAAGAGGGAAAGCTTGAAATTACCATTATCTTTCATACATGTACAAAAATTTAAGTTAATAGGGTGACCAAAGTATAGGTAGTTGTTGATGGAACTTGAGAACTACTATCTGTGGTAAAAAATACTATTTATGTATCTTATAAAAAAGTTGAATTTGGATAGAATCTGGAAGAAAACATAACAGAAAAACAGAACTCTAATAGCTTCAGCTAAGATAAATTATTTACATTAACAAGAAGTTCAAATAATTTAAAAATCAAACTTGAATGATTTAAGACTTCCATTCAAGCTGGAGAAAATGTATTTATCATGCTCAATTTGTGCAACAATTTCTTGAAACTCATTCTTTACAGTCCTTAGGTAAGAACTCAATGCAAATCATTCCATCTTCAACCATCTTATAAAATGAAATGTCAGTCTAATTCTACATGTTAACTACACACTTGAGGCACCAGGTTATCAGATATGTTTATAGCTGCTTAATTGTCATGACACTTGTTATGCAAAGCTAGTGATCACACACAAACCAGAAAATGGTATCTCAAGCACCCAAAAACACACACACACACACTCGAACCAGAAAAGAACACACTATGTTCGTGGTTCAGAAGGATTGCTCCAACTTACATCCACGGGAAAACCAACTCTCTAGATTCTTTATTGCTCTGATGATGATTACATCTACGAGCACGAGCCTATTTATAGACATAGGACTCGAATATTACAACATAACTAACTTAACTGTTTTACAAGGCTGTTAGTTACACTTAGCCAAAAATCAGCTATATGAAGCTTTATATACTAGCCATACAGAATGTACATTAACAATCAACATATCACAATCCTCTAGTTAAGGATTGAGTTTTGCTTCTCCAATTTACCTTTACTTCTCCAAGTTATCATTCTTGTCAAAACAAAAGAGCATTGTCCTGAAGTAATTCTTTTGTCATTGGCTAACTAAAATTATTGGGTCTCATCTGGTAATATACATATCATCTATCTGTATGTTAACTGCTATGGTAGCTTTTATGACTATGGTGTATTCCCTAATAGGAGTGGAAGATCACAGAAATCCAACATTTTATGTAGTGCCCTACTAGCTAGATCAGTTTGCAGCAAGGTTTTACTCAATACATTGAGCTCAAAATGATAATTTGTCTTAACAATGTGAAACCATGCAACTAATCTTGTTATGTTGTATGGTCTGTTTGATATTTGTTATAAATTGTATTTCTTAAATTTTGACCAGAAGATAGATTATTCTTTTCTATAATTTTATATGGTAATTTTTGTATACAACTTGATTAAGTAACTAAAGTTATAATTAGGTTATGCTCTCATCAACATATCTTTCCTGTTACAATATGCACAGGTGTTATGGTTTCTCTCTCCCTCTCACTCTATAAATATATGGGACAATTCTTCTATAGGGGTTTCACTTTAAGCCCTACCAGTAGGGCTCTCAATGTTTCTCGACCCGTGAATAGTTTTCGACGCGACTTTTTTTATGAATGTGTATATTGTAGCTATTTAGAGCATCCTGCAAATTTTTAGAAAATTCCAAATACTTTATAATACCGAAAACTATGTTCAAACATGTTGTTTTCCACGAGCATAAAAATAATTAGTCAAGCGTGTAACAACATGTTTGAACTTAGTTTTCGGTACTGTAAACTATTCGGAATTTTCTGAAAATTTGCAGGATACTATAAATAGCTACAATATATACGGTCATATAAAAAAATTGCGCCGAAAACTGTCCACGGGTCGAGAACACTGAGAGTTCCACCGGTAGGGCTTAAAGTAAAGCCCTATAGGAGAATTCCCCTAAATATATATATGTATGTATAATGTATATTTAATATGATCCTTCTATATACTTTTCTATTGATCCATCTCCACACGTGTCAATCAATCATAATTACTCACACAATGTGAAGTTTGTATCTTGATTCACCTCAGCCCATCTTTTAGTTATATTTAGTTAATAACAAGACTGTTATTACAGTTAGTTTTGTTATTCCTTTTGAACCACTTCTCTCACCTTTGTAATTAGTGAGCCTATATATAAAGGCTTTTGCTCTTTCATTGAAAAACTGAGAGGCTGAGAGTATTGTGAGACTAGAATGAGATAAAAAGTTCTGTAGCTCAAAGAAAAGTGTTCTTTGAATAGGTTGTAATCTTCAAACTCATTCGTAGGGGAAAAGACTAGGGAGAAACCTCTCTGCCTTGGATGTAGGATCACACTTTGTGATCAGAACCAAGTAAAAACTTGGTGTTCTTCTTCTCTATTCAAATTTATTTTTTACTTTGTTTAAGTTTTTGCAATTACTTCTGTGTTTTGTCATTTTATGTTTTGTATGTGTGCTAGTTATTTTGGGTTTTGGGTCATGTGTGTGCATGTGCTTTGGTGTTAAAGAGTTGAGTATAAAGATCCTCACACACACCTAGTGATGCACACCGGGCGGGAATTGGCGGGGAGTTCTCCCCCGTCCCCGTCCCTATTTATATTTCTAATCCTCATCCCCGCCCCATCCCCGCTTATTTTCTGTCGGGGACGAGGTGGGGAATCCCCTATTGGGGCGAGGAATCCCCATGGGGAACCCATTTATTTAAAAAATAAATTTTAAATTAAAATTTTAAAATAAAAATCGTATATTATATGTAAATTAAAATATTGCACAATATTTATTAGTTAAAATATTAAACATTATCTTAAATAAAATTTAAAATAGTAAAAAAGTTACTAATATACCACAAAAACACATAAAGAAATATATAAAATACCTATAAAATATTATAAAAATATATAAAAATTTAAACAGGCCCCCGTCGGGATGGGGAATGCTATTCCCATCCCCACCCCATTTAACATTCGGGGTTTGAAAGTTATCCCCGTTCCCCATTTAGAGTGGAATTCCCCGCCCCATTAGGTGCGGGTCCCACGGGGCCATCAATCTTTCAAATAGAGTGTGTTTTTCAGTTTTAATTATTAGGAGGAAATTGTACTGCACATGATTTCATGATTGTTGATGTTGTATTCAATTCCCAAGAGCCTTTTATTTATGTGCTTCCAGCCTTGCAAATAACTTTTGTTATATTTGATCATGTAGCTGCTGAAAAATACAAGACACTTTTCTAGCCACAATTTTCTGTATTATTTCGGGTTGGCTCTTTGTTAATGGGATGGTTTGGTGTTGTCTTTAAAGGAGACATATCCCGAGTCTCCGAGTTTCTATCCATTGGTTTATCAAGTGGTTACTGGAGAAGCCTTACAACTTTCAATGGTGGGAACCAGAAAATGCTTGAACTTAGTGGTTGAAAGTCATTGGGTTTCAGCTGTGCTTGGTTTTCCAATAGGTAATAAGATGCCAATATTGTACGTAGGCGCCATATCCAATGATGGCCTTGACAAGTGTAAATATCTTTGTTTGAGCTATATATGGCTGAATTACTTTGATCAATGCAGCTGATCCATTTTATATTTATTTGCAACCTTGTTTCTTGCTGCCTACTCCATCATTTTTGGGATTGAGACAGCTAAGGGTTTTAGGCACATTCTTGAAAAAAGATTAAAAAAATCAAGAAAGTGGTATGCACAATTCTGGTAGCATATGGAGAGTGGACATTTTTGAGCATCACATGGCAATAATGGTGGTGTTCATAGTGATGCTAGGCCTGTTGTTGAGTGTGAGTGGCGTATTGTTGAGAGAGGAGTTTAGCAGCAATGGTGATGAAGCTCAACTATGGTTAGGTTGCTTAGTTGGACCACCAGGTGTATGGATTAGGTGGTTCTTAGCTCGACTTAATGGACGCGGATTAGGAAGGACATGTCTGTTGAGATGGATTCCTTTCGGCACTCTAATTGCCAATGTCTCTGCATCATGCGTGGTGGCAGTGACAAGAATCATGGGACTCCATCTAAAAACCAATTGGTGGTTATTGGAGTTACTCATGTTCTTATTAATGACTCAATATTCTTACATTTATTCTATGCACCATACTCCAATATCCCCTCAAGACGGTGGCAATTTTTCGCTCACCAATCTTGAATCACCTGATCACAAGTGGCTCTTTTTCAGCTCGCTTATCTTTTTGAATCTCCCTGATCATAAGTATCTCTTTTTCAGCTCGCTTATTTTTTTGGAACTCAAGTTTCTTTTTGCACTATGCGAATCTCGTGCAGCTTAACTCACTATTTGGATCTCAAGTGTCTGTTTGCACTATGCGAATCTCGTGTGGCTTGGCTCACTCTTTGGATTGGTGTGGATCGAATGCCCGCAAAGGGATTGACTCATGATACCATGACAAGAATCATGAGGCTCCATCTAAAAACCAATTGGTGATTACTGAAGTTACTTATGTTCTTATTAATGACTCAATATTCTTACACTTATTCTACGCACCATACTCCAATAAGCAGCACTATCTCTTGTTAGAAAAGAGGTATAATTATCTAATGGATGGAAAGATTTTGGTTACAGTGAGGCAAAGATCATCACAACTTATTTTGATTCATCTCATATACTCTTTATAACCTCATATTTCTGAAGAATCCAACTAATAATTGATCTCTAATTGGCACAGGTGATTATTAACACTTGCAATATCATTAAGTCAGGCACACAACTTGGATATTTGGGTTGTTTGAGTACTGTATCTACCTTCATTGCTAAGTTTAATGCAATGAGAGAAAGCAGTAATCCTTGGAGAGCATATGCATATGCCATAATCACTATATGCATCTTCTTTGGCTTGGGAACCTCATCTATTCTGTACCTATGTGGACAAAAGGATCTAAGTAGCACTAGCATGGCTGAATTCTCTCTCATCTGTACATGTTTTCTATACAACTCAACCTATAACTAAGACAGTGTTAGGTGCATTATAGATGGTTTAGAAAGGAATGTTGCTATTTGGCACCTTCAGGTGCCCAACACCATATGATGTGACATCTTATAGTTGATTAGCGATATCTCATAAGTATTAAATTAAAATGTATGACACCCGATATTGAATTGCACCAATAACTGTGTGTCACTTCTTTGTGGTATTGGGCCCTTAGCAATTATCTTTGGAAGAGAAAAAAACTTGGGCTAACAAGCAAATTAGCCTCCAAATAAGACATTATTTAGATAAATGTCTCTCTTTAAAAAATAATCAATAAATGGCCCATTCCAACAAATTACTACATTAAAATTTCATATGTGTCATTCCCTCTTTACCAGAAAAAATTGAGGGAAATAGATTGAGATTCAATTGCCGACGACCACAGAAGGAAACAATTGACTTCCCCCTCTTTTTCTCGTTGTTTTTTTTTTTTTGCTGAGAAATTTTTTGGTAATATCACTCTCATTCACGTTGTTTTGCTGAGAACTACAATAGAAATGATACAGTATGAGTAATCTAGTAAATTAATGATCTAAAAAGCCATTTTTCTACCATTTTTAAAATGAGGACATTGGACTTCAAATGCACTTAATTTGGGCCATTTGTTATAAATTCTCAAAAAACTTTTTACTAAGTTTGTATTTGTCACCGTTGTTTTTATTTTGGCTACCACAATTTTTATAAAATTTTATATCTATTATGATTATTATATATTTTTTACTTTCTATACTGACCCTACTAAAATCTTTTGTTGGCTCCACAAAAGAAACAGTATATATATTGAGAGAGGGAAAAGAAACAGTATGTTTGAGTCCCAACAAAATTTGGTAATTCTTTTTTAAAAAATATATTCTATTTTTTTATGATAGCAAAAAAAAAAAATGATGAATTAAATTTATATTATAAATAATAATAATTTATTATAAATCTCAAATAAATGATTTTACTTAAATAAAAAAATTAATTGGATTTGGCTATGACATTTTGGGTAAGACAGCGAATATTTGAGAATGCTTTATAGTTTGTCAAATTGTTTTCCTTATTTAATTAAACATTTAAGTTTCTTTTTTTTAATTTTTTTAATTTTAGTCAAAGGAAGCAATGCTTGTGCCTATCTGAAAACACTAATTTGTCAAACAAAAAAAAAAGGAAAATTAATTACGTTTGTTTGATATAAAATCAATATTCTTTATTATTATTTTTATATCTGGCAGTTTTATTCAATGATTTTTTATTTAAACATTGAATTTTATTTCAAGTAATGTTATTTTGATATTAATGAAAAATTACATTATATTATATTATAGGAAGTGTTTTTCCATACTTCATGTACTTTCTTTCCTAAATCATTATATATTGAAGAGCTGATTTAGTTTATTACCATAAATAGTATAATTCTTCCAATTCATTTTTATATATTTAAATATGTAACACAACGTGTAAGGTAATTTGACATTTGAATCAATTTTTTTTTTAAAGTTAAGGAAATTTTCATTAATAGGTAAATTGGATATAGTCCATTACATTAAGATATAGAACTTGATCAATAATAATAGGCTTACCAAACTGTTTATAATAAAAAGGAAGAAAACCCTAACACCTACCAAACTAAAGGTCCAATAAGCCGCTGGCTATCGAGCATAAAAAAAGTGTGAGGTAAACTAGGTATTCAGACCAAATGAGCATATGACATATTTATCTCACTAATGACAATAAGCCAAAAGACTTCCAATAAAAATTGGGAAAAAATAAACTCATTATTCAAACAAGAAATAAGAGCAAAATTGCAACGACCAACTATGCTCATGAAACTGGACTCAAGAGATTGGTAATTCAAGAAGCACACGGTCAATAAAGATAGAGATCGAGGACTCCCCCAAATCTGAAGGCAAAGGAAAGCATGATCGAGATCCCTGCATAAACAAACTGAGCAAATCGATGAAACACCAACCTCTTAAAATGACGAACAACTATTCTCCCAAACACTGAAAATAAACATGTACCAAACTAAATAAGCTTCACCAAAGCACCATGGATCCTGACAAAAGAACAATGGACCGATGAAGGGTGAGCAACACCATTTTTAATTAAAAGTAACACAGACAAAATCAAAATAAATAAAAAAAAAGGCATATTAAATAAAAAGACAATAAGCATCACAGAGTTGAGCAGCCACCAAACCCCTTCACACGAAACTAGACCCCCATACCCCGGATCCACATAGACCCCGTCCACCTCCCTAACCAGAGCTACGCCAGTCACATCCCCATCCCTTCTGACACCCTTCCTGAACTACTGGCCACCAACAAGGCAAAAGACCCACCATCGGAGACCCATAAGACAGCGAGAGAACTCCATCCCCGGACCAAGCATCCCTACCACAGATAGAGAACCAACCCCGACCGATAGAGAATCACAGATCCGATGAAACTACTGGCCAGAGAAGCGAGAGCCACAGGGAGAATCCAGAGCGCGAAGAAGAAGACAAACAACCACCTACACATCAGGGAGAGCCTCTCGACCGAAGCCTTGCTGGTGCCCAGAGGCCGACCGACGAAGCCTCGACTGAGAGGAGAATAGAAAACGACGACGACGCAAGGCACACCAAACCCTAGTCGCCCATGAGAAAGAGAAAATATATATTTTTTAAAATTGAAATTTGAATCACTTAGAGGGTGTTTGACTCCTTACCTAAAAAAAACAGTTTTTTGTTTTTAAAAGCTAAAAACTGTTTTTTGAAAACAAGTTGGGGTGTTTTGGCGTTGTTTTCATAAAACAATTTTTAAAAACAAAGTTACAAAAAATAGAAAATTTTTGAGAACAACAAAAAGTTGTTTTCTGTTGTTCTCAAATTTTTTTTTGTCTATATTTTTTTTCTCACATAACTTTTTTAATTATTATTATCTAACATAATTTATTGTCACATCATTTTCTCTCTCATTAGTTTCTCTCTCTTCACTTTCTCTCTCCTTATTTTCTCTCTCATCACTTTTGATCTCCTTACATTTTCTCTCTTGCTATTTTCTTTTTCATCATTTTCTATCTCCTTATTTTCTCTTGCATCATTTACTATATCCTCACTTTCTCTCTCATCACTTAATATTTCCTTATTTTCTATCTCATCATTTTTTCTCTCTCGCCATTTCCTTTCTCTCTACTCACTTCTCTCTCTTCACTTTCTTTCTCATTACATTCTCTCTCATTTTTTCTTGCATCGATCAATTTCTCTCTTCTCAATTTCTATTTCTTCAAATTTTCTCTCCTTACTTTCTCACTCCTTATTTTTCATAATTTTTCTTTCAAATTATTTTATCTCATTATTTATTACAAACTTTTAAAAGATTTTTATCTTTGTTAATTTTTTATTTAAGAATTAAAAAAAAACTAAAAAATTGTTTTTAGAAAACATTAACCAAACACCTCTTATTTTTTAAAAACTACAAAAATTGTTTTCTGTTCTCAACTCTGAGAACACAACTTTGAAAACAGAAAACAAAGCCAAACAGACCCTTACTTTTTAACTCATGTAACACTTTTTTTTTTTTTTTGAATAAACACATGTAATGCTTTTGTGTTTTAATATGCAAAAAAAATAAATAAATAAAGTGGATTCTAAATTTTAATCAAATGTGTATTCTATCAAAATGTCGATTCTCACAATTTGTTAATTAAATTAAATTAAATTAAATTAAATTGGATTGATATTAAATTATATAACAACCAAAGTAATCCTCTAACCCATTACACTTTTAGAGCCTTTTATATTGTTGAAAAAAAAAGAGTAAAAATATTTGTAGTAGTGATAATAGAATATAATCTAGTGGTGGCAAACAATTAAAAGAACAACAATAAGAATAATAATAATAATAAATAATTATTTTATTGATATAAATGTGTAAACAATAATGTTTAACATGGATAATAGCATTCACAAGTATAGAGTGTAATTATGCCATTGGGACTCCATGCGCAAACTGATTTGCTGTTCTTGAACTTCTTAAGGCACGCGTCCTCGCATCCTTGGTCGAATCCTCCTTTATAACATTTGTAATCGATTATCGGTCTCACACACGGTTCATCCCTTGCCATCACCTTATTACCACCTGTTTAATTAATCCACACACAAAAATCATATAAGTGTTGGTATTTGACATCTTAACGTACCTAACACCACACAAGGTGACATCCTATAATTGGTTAGTGATATCCCATAATACTTATTAAATTCAAATAAGTAGGATCCGATATTAGATTGTACTAATAGCAGTATGCCACTTCTTTGTAGTGTTGGGCACTAGTGATGTTCTTTAACAATTCTCTTTATGTATAATCATTATATACTAAAATATAAAATTACAAGAAAATAAGATAAGAGAAAGAGAGAGAATATTACTCGAGGCAATAAGAACGAGGATGGTCATTAGGAGAATGTTGCATAGATGAATAGACTTGGCCATATCTTACAATTCACAAAAACCTCTTACAAGATTATATATTCTTATATTGTTGTTGCTTCATTGTTGTATGGAGTCTTTATATAGAGTTAGGGAAAAGGCTGAATTTTATGATTATTTTTGCTTTTGGGTATTATATTTATTGTTGCCTATAAGGCAATAATAGGGGAGTGTTAAAATTGGTAATTCTTTTTGTCATATGTTGAATTTGTCATAGAATGCAGGTATTTCTTTTATTTATTTATTTTTTATGCCACAATTGCTACAATTAAATTCAAACAGATATATAAACAAACAACAAATGTTTTGAGCGACCTATTCAAAAAAGAAATATGGAATAATTATTTTACCTCTTTAAATGTTTCTTACTTCAAGAGTTTTTTTCATAAGGAAAGGATTTATAAGTAGATAGTAATCTTTTTACCGTTAGAGATATAATGGTGTGGATTGCTTGATTTATTTAATACTATTGTCTTTGAAAGGGATACACATTCATTTGTTTCCAAAAACAAAAGACTACTGTCCATTCTATATATAATGCTAATCAATAGTCTACTCTAATCCAAATACAAGAGTCATACGACCAAATAAGAATTCTTTCTCCAAATTTTCAAGATATCCATAATCTAAAAAACCAAAAACATTTATTTATTTATTTTGTTGAATGGATAATATCTTTAATTCATATTTAATATTAGTCATCTACACTTGGCTGGACACTCATTGGTTGCTAGTTAAGGCATATTATTATATTTTTAATACCAAGCCATTCAATCAAATATTCTCTTGCAAAATTCAATCAGGGTGATGATCCTAGATTAGTAGGGCATCACATGGATGTCTTAATTTACCGTCCTGTATTCTTTCATTAGCATGTCATGAAAAATTTCTAGCATGCTCGACATTCTAAATAATCGAATATAACAAGGAATAAGTGGAAGGTACGACAAAACCTTGGCAGGTACTCCTACCTTAACATCATTACCATTTCTCTTCTTTTGTTATCGTGACTCATCACAAGTAGAACACGATTTTGGATCTGAAAAGTTTTTTTCAAAATAATAAGTAATCATTAGGGCATGCCTGGATTTTCTTATAATGTATGCCTAATAAACATATTATTTTTTGGCCTCATAAAATGACATCAAAATCAACATCTCATATTATTTTTTGGCCTCATAAATCCTTAAAAAAAAACTTAGTAAATTTGTTACACCTCGAGCACTCTAATTATGTTTAGCTTTCAAGTTGTACACCTTAAGGAGCATTTAATTTTTTAACAACCAAAGTAATCCTCTAGCCTATTAGATTTTAGGGGCCTTTTATATTGTGTATTCTATCAAAAGAAAAAAAAATGAAGTGGACTCTCAATTTTAATCAAATGTGTCTATCATAATCTCCATTCTCACACTTTGTAAATTATATTAAATTGGATCGATTTTGAATTATATAACAACCAAAGTAATCCTCTAGCCCATTAGATTTTAAGAGCCATTTATATTGTTGGAAAAAAAAGTAAATTTTTTTGTAGTAGTGATAATAGAAATAATCTAGTGGAAAACAATTATAATAATAGTAATAATAAAAAAAAAATTATTTTAAAGGTAAGGAAATTTTCATTAATAGGTAAATCGGATATAGTCCATTACATGCAGATATCATTCATAGAGCATAATAAATAATAATAGGCTTACCAAGCCGTTTACAATAAAAAGTAAGAAAACTCTAACACCTACCCAACTAAAGGTCCAATAAGCCGCTAGCTATCGAGTATAAAAAAGTGTGAGGTAAACTAGGTTTCTAAACCAAATGAGTATATATGACAGATTTATCACACTAATGACAATCAACCAAAAGACTTCCAATAAAAATTGGGAAAAAATAAACTCATTATTCAAACAAGAAATAAGGGAAAAATAACAATGATCAACTATGCTCATGAAACTGGACTCAAGACATCGGTAATTCATGAAGCACAAGGTCAATAAAGATAGAGATTGAGGACTCCCTTAAATCTGAAGGCAAAGGGAAGCATGTTCAAGATCCCTGCATAAACAAACTGAGCAAATCGATGAAACACCAACCTCTTAAAATGACGAACAATCATTCTCTCAAACACCGAAAATAAACATGCACCAAACTAAATAAGCTTCACCAAAACACCATGAATCCCGACAAAGGAATAATGGACATATGAAGGGTGAACAGCACCATTATTAATTAAAAGTAACGCAGACAAAATCAAAATAAATAAACAAAAAAGCATATTAAATAAAAAGAGAACAAGCATCACAAAGTTGAGCAGCCACCAAACCCCTTCGCACGGAACCAGACCCCTATACCCCGCATCCACATAGACCCTGTCCCCCTCCCTAACTAGAGCTACACCAATCACATCCCATACCATCCCTCCCGACTCCCTCCCTGAACCGTAGGCCACCAACAAGGCCAAAGACCCACCATTGGAGACCCATAAGACAACGAGAGAACCCCATCCCCGAACAAAGCATCCTTGCCACAAATAGAGAACCAACCTCGTCCGATAGAGAACCACAAATCCGACGAAACTATTGGCCAAAGAAGCGACACTACAACAAAAATAGCTATTTGCGTCAATTTCTAACTACCACAATTGAATTTTTGCGTCAGTTTTAAATGTGAAGCGGAATTCAGAGCGCGGAGAGGGAAGGCCTCTTGACCGAAGCCTTGTTGGTGCCCAGAGGTCGATTGACGAAGCCCCGACTGAGAGGAGAATAGAAAACAGCGACGACGCAAAGGCACATCAAACCCTAGTCGCCCATGAGAAAGAGAGAGTATATTTTTTTTAAATTGAATTTTGAATCACTTACTTTTTAACTCATGTAACACTTTTTTTTTTTTTTAATAAACACATGTAATGCTTTTGTGTTTTAATATGCAAAAAAAAAAATTAAATAAAGTGGATTCTAAATTTTAATCAAATGTGTATTCTATCAAAATGTCGATTCTCACGGTTTTTTAATTAAATTAAATTAAATTGGATCGATATTAAATTATATAACAACCAAAGTAATCCTCTAGCCGATTATACTTTTAGAGCCTTTTATATTGTTGAAAAAAAAGAGTAAAAATGTTTGTAGTAGTGATAATAGAAAATAATCTAGTGGTGGCAAGCAATTAAAAGAACAACAATAAGAATAATAATAATAATAAATAATTATTTTATTGATATAAATGTGTAAATAATAATGTTTAACATGGATAATAGCATTCACAAGTATAGAGTGTAATTATGCCATTGGGACTCCATGCGCAAACTGATTTGCTGTTCTTGAACTTCTTAAGGCACGCGTCCTCGCATCCTTGGTCGAATCCTCCTTTATAACATTTGTAATCGATTATCGGTCTCACACACGGTTCATCCCTTGCCATCACCTTATTACCACCTGTTTAATTAATCCACACACAAAAATCATATAAGTGTTGGTATTTGACATCTTAACGTACCTAACACCACACAAGGTGACATCCTATAATTGGTTAGTGATATCCCATAATACTTATTAAATTCAAATAAGTAGGATCCGATATTAGATTGTACTAATAGCAGTATGCCACTTCTTTGTAGTGTTGGGCACTAGTGATGTTCTTTAACAATTCTCTTTATGTATAATCATTATATACTAAAATATAAAATTACAAGAAAATAAGATAAGAGAAAGAGAGAGAATATTACTCGAGGCAATAAGAACGAGGATGGTCATTAGGAGAATGTTGCATAGATGAATAGACTTGGCCATATCTTACAATTCACAAAAACCTCTTACAAGATTATATATTCTTATATTGTTGTTGCTTCATTGTTGTATGGAGTCTTTATATAGAGTTAGGGAAAAGGCTGAATTTTATGATTATTTTTGCTTTTGGGTATTATATTTATTGTTGCCTATAAGGCAATAATAGGGGAGTGTTAAAATTGGTAATTCTTTTTGTCATATGTTGAATTTGTCATAGAATGCAGGTATTTCTTTTATTTATTTATTTTTTATGCCACAATTGCTACAATTAAATTCAAACAGATATATAAACAAACAACAAATGTTTTGAGCGACCTATTCAAAAAAGAAATATGGAATAATTATTTTACCTCTTTAAATGTTTCTTACTTCAAGAGTTTTTTTCATAAGGAAAGGATTTATAAGTAGATAGTAATCTTTTTACCGTTAGAGATATAATGGTGTGGATTGCTTGATTTATTTAATACTATTGTCTTTGAAAGGGATACACATTCATTTGTTTCCAAAAACAAAAGACTACTGTCCATTCTATATATAATGCTAATCAATAGTCTACTCTAATCCAAATACAAGAGTCATACGACCAAATAAGAATTCTTTCTCCAAATTTTCAAGATATCCATAATCTAAAAAACCAAAAACATTTATTTATTTATTTTGTTGAATGGATAATATCTTTAATTCATATTTAATATTAGTCATCTACACTTGGCTGGACACTCATTGGTTGCTAGTTAAGGCATATTATTATATTTTTAATACCAAGCCATTCAATCAAATATTCTCTTGCAAAATTCAATCAGGGTGATGATCCTAGATTAGTAGGGCATCACATGGATGTCTTAATTTACCGTCCTGTATTCTTTCATTAGCATGTCATGAAAAATTTCTAGCATGCTCGACATTCTAAATAATCGAATATAACAAGGAATAAGTGGAAGGTACGACAAAACCTTGGCAGGTACTCCTACCTTAACATCATTACCATTTCTCTTCTTTTGTTATCGTGACTCATCACAAGTAGAACACGATTTTGGATCTGAAAAGTTTTTTTCAAAATAATAAGTAATCATTAGGGCATGCCTGGATTTTCTTATAATGTATGCCTAATAAACATATTATTTTTTGGCCTCATAAAATGACATCAAAATCAACATCTCATATTATTTTTTGGCCTCATAAATCCTTAAAAAAAAACTTAGTAAATTTGTTACACCTCGAGCACTCTAATTATGTTTAGCTTTCAAGTTGTACACCTTAAGGAGCATTTAATTTTTTAACAACCAAAGTAATCCTCTAGCCTATTAGATTTTAGGGGCCTTTTATATTGTGTATTCTATCAAAAGAAAAAAAAATGAAGTGGACTCTCAATTTTAATCAAATGTGTCTATCATAATCTCCATTCTCACACTTTGTAAATTATATTAAATTGGATCGATTTTGAATTATATAACAACCAAAGTAATCCTCTAGCCCATTAGATTTTAAGAGCCATTTATATTGTTGGAAAAAAAAGTAAATTTTTTTGTAGTAGTGATAATAGAAATAATCTAGTGGAAAACAATTATAATAATAGTAATAATAAAAAAAAAATTATTTTAAAGGTAAGGAAATTTTCATTAATAGGTAAATCGGATATAGTCCATTACATGCAGATATCATTCATAGAGCATAATAAATAATAATAGGCTTACCAAGCCGTTTACAATAAAAAGTAAGAAAACTCTAACACCTACCCAACTAAAGGTCCAATAAGCCGCTAGCTATCGAGTATAAAAAAGTGTGAGGTAAACTAGGTTTCTAAACCAAATGAGTATATATGACAGATTTATCACACTAATGACAATCAACCAAAAGACTTCCAATAAAAATTGGGAAAAAATAAACTCATTATTCAAACAAGAAATAAGGGAAAAATAACAATGATCAACTATGCTCATGAAACTGGACTCAAGACATCGGTAATTCATGAAGCACAAGGTCAATAAAGATAGAGATTGAGGACTCCCTTAAATCTGAAGGCAAAGGGAAGCATGTTCAAGATCCCTGCATAAACAAACTGAGCAAATCGATGAAACACCAACCTCTTAAAATGACGAACAATCATTCTCTCAAACACCGAAAATAAACATGCACCAAACTAAATAAGCTTCACCAAAACACCATGAATCCCGACAAAGGAATAATGGACATATGAAGGGTGAACAGCACCATTATTAATTAAAAGTAACGCAGACAAAATCAAAATAAATAAACAAAAAAGCATATTAAATAAAAAGAGAACAAGCATCACAAAGTTGAGCAGCCACCAAACCCCTTCGCACGGAACCAGACCCCTATACCCCGCATCCACATAGACCCTGTCCCCCTCCCTAACTAGAGCTACACCAATCACATCCCATACCATCCCTCCCGACTCCCTCCCTGAACCGTAGGCCACCAACAAGGCCAAAGACCCACCATTGGAGACCCATAAGACAACGAGAGAACCCCATCCCCGAACAAAGCATCCTTGCCACAAATAGAGAACCAACCTCGTCCGATAGAGAACCACAAATCCGACGAAACTATTGGCCAAAGAAGCGACACTACAACAAAAATAGCTATTTGCGTCAATTTCTAACTACCACAATTGAATTTTTGCGTCAGTTTTAAATGTGAAGCGGAATTCAGAGCGCGGAGAGGGAAGGCCTCTTGACCGAAGCCTTGTTGGTGCCCAGAGGTCGATTGACGAAGCCCCGACTGAGAGGAGAATAGAAAACAGCGACGACGCAAAGGCACATCAAACCCTAGTCGCCCATGAGAAAGAGAGAGTATATTTTTTTTAAATTGAATTTTGAATCACTTACTTTTTAACTCATGTAACACTTTTTTTTTTTTTTAATAAACACATGTAATGCTTTTGTGTTTTAATATGCAAAAAAAAAAATTAAATAAAGTGGATTCTAAATTTTAATCAAATGTGTATTCTATCAAAATGTCGATTCTCACGGTTTTTTAATTAAATTAAATTAAATTGGATCGATATTAAATTATATAACAACCAAAGTAATCCTCTAGCCGATTATACTTTTAGAGCCTTTTATATTGTTGAAAAAAAAGAGTAAAAATGTTTGTAGTAGTGATAATAGAAAATAATCTAGTGGTGGCAAGCAATTAAAAGAACAACAATAAGAATAATAATAATAATAAATAATTATTTTATTGATATAAATGTGTAAATAATAATGTTTAACATGGATAATAGCATTCACAAGTATAGAGTGTAATTATGCCATTGGGACTCCATGCGCAAACTGATTTGCTGTTCTTGAACTTCTTAAGGCACGCGTCCTCGCATCCTTGGTCGAATCCTCCTTTATAACATTTGTAATCGATTATCGGTCTCACACACGGTTCATCCCTTGCCATCACCTTATTACCACCTGTTTAATTAATCCACACACAAAAATTATATAAGTATTGATATTTGACATCTTAACGTACCTAATACCACACGAGGTGACATCCTATAATTGATTAGTGATATAAGAGATCTACGTAAAGAAAAACAAGAATGCAAGAATTGATGAAATGAATTTGTTAAGCTCAGCTTGAATACTGAAGCTTACGAGTATATATAGATATTGAGATGGTTAGTTACAGGAACAGCTGTACAAGCTGCAAGAACAGAACAACTTAACAGAAAACAGAGAGAGAAAACTAAAACCGTTGTAACAAACTTATAACAGCCTATATGGTTAGCCTTGGCCTGTAATGATTCTAACAAGTGATATCTCATAATACTTATTAAATTCAAATAAGTAGGATCCGATATTAGATTGTACTAATAGCAGTATGTCACTTCTTTGTAGTGTTGGGCACTAGTGATGTTCTTTAACAATTCTCTTTATGTATAATCATTATATACTAAAATATAAAATTACAAGAAAATAAGATAAGAGAAAGAGAGAGAGAATAATACTCGAGGCAATAAGAACGAGGATGGTCATTAGGAGAATGTTGCATAGAAGAATAGACTTGGCCATATCTTACAATTCACAAAAACCTCTTACAAGATTATATATTCTTATATTGTTGTTGCTTCTTTGTTATATGGAGTCTTTATATAGAGTTAGGGAAAAGGCTGAATTTGACGATTATTTTTGCTTTGGGTATTATATTTATTGTTGCCTATAAGGCAATATTAGGGGAGTGTTAAAATTGGTAGTTCTTTTTGTCATATGTTGAATTTGTCATAAAATGCAGGTATTTGTTTTAATTATTATTTTTTTGCCACAATTGCTACAATTAAATTCAAACAGATAATGTTTTGAGCGACTTATTCAAAAAAGAAATATGGAATAATTATTTTACCTTTTTAAATGTTTCTTACTTCAAGGGGGGTTTTTTTTTTCATAAGGAAATGATTTGTAAGTAGATAGCATTTTGTTTTTACCGTTAGAGATCTAATGGTGTGGATGGGTTGCTTGATTTATTTAGTACTATTGTCTTTGAAAGGGATACCTTCTGTTAATAAGGAAAAAAGAAAAATCTATTTTTTTTATATATATATATAAATAATAGGGTGTTGTTATGGTGCATACTTTTTGTGATTTTTTGTGTTCCTCAGCTCGTGAACAATTTTTAACGCGATTTTTTTTATGATCGTGTTTATTGTAGTTATTTAGCACATCTTGCAAATTTTCAGGAAATTCCGAATAATTTACAGTGCCGAAAACTAGGTTCAATCAGACTATTTCCTACGATTATAAAACAAAATAATAACTCGTGCAACAACCTATTTGAATTTAGATTTCGTCATTGTAAATTATTCGGAATTTCCTGAAAATTTGCAGAATACTTTAAATAACTACAATAAATACAGTCATAAAAAAAATCACGCCGAAAACTGTTCACGAGCCAAAAAACACAAAAAGTTACAAAAAGTATGCACCATCAAATTATCCATAAATAATATACATTCATTTGTTTCCAAAAACAAAAGAGTACTGTCCATTCTATATATAACGCTAATCAATAGTCTACTCTAATCCAAATTTTCAAAGATATCCATAATCTAAAAAAATCAAAAACATTTATTTTATTTTTCTAATGGATGGAATATAGTTGTCATAAACTATTATTCCAGCTAATAGAATATGTGTTTATAATATCTTTAATTCAAATTTAATATTATTAGTCATCTATACTTCAGTGGACACTCATTGGTTGCTAGTTAAGACATATTAGGGTGTGATGGGTAGATTATCCAAATCCAATTTTATCATTTTAAAAAGAGTTTTTACTGGTGCAAATACCCAATGTTTATACGTTGTTCCACTTTTACACTCAATCTTTATTTTTCGCGGTGAATATACCCAAACCCATATGAACAGCGTTAAAAACGCTTATGTGGCCAATTGCGTGTACACACCCAAACATATATGCTTTAAAATATTAATTGCAAAAAATCAATAAATATAATTAAAAAATAACCCACTATCCCCACGTCTTCCCAAATCCGCACATTTTATTCTTCTTCTTCTTCTTCTTCTTTGCCCAAATTTTATTCTTTTTTCTGTCTTTGTCTTCTTCTTCTTTGTCCAGATTTTCTCAGCCACCCACCTTTATTTTTAATTTTTTTTTCTTCCCTTTCTTTACCCATAATTTATTCTTTTGTTTTTTTCTTCATCTTCTTTCTTTTTCTCTTTCCTTGCCCAGATTTTATGAGCCCCCCACCCCTACCTTTTTTCTTCTTCTTCTTCTTCTTCTCTTTCTTTGCCCATAATTTCTTCTTTCTTTTTCTTCTTCTCTATCTTTGCCCAGATTTTCGCAGATTTTCGCACCCCCAACCCCATTTTTTTCTTTTTCTTTTACTTCTTCCTCTTTCTTCTTCTCTTTCTTTTTCTTTTCTTGCACCCAGATTTTCGCAGCCCCCCTTTTTTTCTTTTTCTTTTTCTTTTTCATCATCTTCTTCATCTTTCGGGCCCAAATTTTATCAGCCTTTTTTTTTTTCTCATTCTTCTTCTTTTTCTCTTGCCCAAATTATTATGGGTGTTTGGATGTTGAGAAAGTTTGGGAGAAGAAAAGAAAATTTGAATTTTTTCTTTTAGATCTCATTTGTATGAATTTGGGTATTTGTTTATCAATGATTTGTATGAATTTGTGTTTATACTGTCTCTTTATACACGTTTTTTTAAAAAAAATATATGTTTGGTAAGCTAGAAAATGAGAGAAAAAGTGTGAGAACATAAGATTTTTGTATGTTGAAATGTTTGGTAGGCTAGAAAATTCAAGAGAAAGTGTGAGAAAATAGCAAGAAAGTGAAAACATTATTTTATTATAATTTTCAACTGATTTAATTTTTTTCGTTTTTTATGAAATCATTTTTTAATTTTGGTTATTTATTTAATTTTTAATTATTTGCAATTTTAAATTATTTTTTATATTATATTGTACACGTGGTAATGATGTGGCAATGATACCTTATTTCGGTCAGGCCACGTCAATGCCACATAATCAACATTAACGGTGTTAACAAGTGGGTAGTAACAAAGAGACACTTTTAGCAGGTTTGGGTATATTCACCGCGAAAAATAAAGATTGAGTGTAAAAGTGGAACAACGTATAAACATTGGGTATTTTCGCCGGTAAAAACCTTTTTAAAAACTTGAAAACAGTGATACCTACAATAATAAGTGATTGGTAGGATGTTTTTTAAAATAAAATTCAAATCAGTATTATAATTTTGTGTTATAAAATCAGAAACAAGAAAATCACGTTTTCTCTGATTCCAAATTATTGTATCCTGAAATCCTACAAATCTATCATTTTTTTATATTTTAGATTTCATACCAATCACATATTCAGTTTTTTAAAACTGAAAAATAGTTTTCAACCAATCACATTTTCAAAAACATATTTTAAAACTATAAATTCAGATTTTATTTTAGAAACATACTTTTTGAAAATGCAATTTTCCAATCGCAAATCAATCATAGCCTTATATTTTTAATACGAAGACATTCAATCAAATATTCTCTTTGCAAAAAAAACTATATATCAAATTTTGCTTACATTTTTCTCAAGATCACATGTGGAATGACATAAAAACCATTGTTTTACAAAAGAAAAGCTAAGATCACAGAAAAAAAAAGGCTGCTGTAGTAGACTTCAATCTATCATAATTTTTTTATTATACAATCAATGCTTCTTTCTTTGTTATACTAAAGAAATATTAACGATGTTAATTCAAACAAAAAGCAATAATGCCATTATCCTCCCCTGCTTTTGTAACGCTCATCATTTGGAAACTATTTCAACTTCAAAAATGAGACACACAGAGGTAGATATATATATATATATATATATTGTTGGGCCCAAAATGTTCGGCCCAAGAGGCCTTTTCGTTTTAAATAAATTATTGAAGAAATTACATTTTATATGGGATTTTAATAGAGTGTGCAAAAATATGATTTTTTTTTTTCAAAAAAAAGTTAATCTATGGCTTTTTTTAAGAATTTTCACTTTTATGGGTTTATTTTCCCATATTTTTGTATAAAAATTGGTTTATGCCATAGTTTTACTCTTAATCAAATTTGGAAAGGTATGTTTGTAATTTGATTATTATTTTTTTAGGTTATTTGATTTTTTATATTTTTTTTATATTACCAATTTTATATTAAATTTTTCTTTGGTTGTTTTGTAAATTTGTTTTTTTTAATATGAATTGTTTTTAAAATTATTATTTATTTATTATAAACATGTTTTTTTTAAGATTGTACGTTTTTTTTTTTCAAATCTTGGGTAGGGTAACTAGTTACTTGATTGATCTTAAAAAAATAACCTAGAGTTAGGTTAAATAACATGCACTAGGAGGGGTAACCAGTTACTCATATTAAATATGAAAATAAACATCAAATTTGAAGGAAAAAATAGAAGAACACTTCATTAAAAAAGGAAGAGTAAGTAACTATGATTTTAGTAACATAAGTAACTAGTTACCATAAAGAAACCATAAATATACACACACCAGAACGCGAAAGTAACCAGTTACCCTCAGAAATATACACACAAAGAATGTGAAGGTAACTAGTTACCCATTCACGTTTTCATATTTTTATTAGTTTTGTTTCCAAATTTTGGTATTCCTATAAGTGTTACAGTAAAAAGAAAATACTGAAAAAATTGATTTGAATTTTTTTTACATATAGTAGAAAAAAACTATAAAAAAAATTACAATAATAAAAGATAATAAATAAAAAAAAATAGTAGAATAATTATCTAATGTCAAAATATGTGTTAAAAAAATGAAGAAAAAAAAAAGAAATAGAATGAGAAAAGAATAAGTACAAAATTGAAAAAAAATGATAAATGAAAAAAAATAGATGAATAAATAAGAATGAAAAGAAGAAGAAGAAAAATAATGGAACAATGAAAAGAAAAAAAAAATGAATAAAAAAATTGGTAAAAAAAAATGAAAAAAAAATGGAAGAATAAAAAAAAGCTCATATGTGTGAAAAAAGAAAAAAAATAGAAGGAGAAAATAATAAATACAAAAATGAAGAAAAAATAGAATGAAAAAAAAATACAAATGAAAGAAAAAAATAGATAAATGAATAAAAGTGAAAAAAAGAAGAAGAATAATGAAAAAATAGAAAGAAAAAAAGATGAAGGAAAAAATTGGTAGAAAAAAAAGAAAAAGAAAAAAATGGAAGAAAAAACAAGTAAGGAAAAAAAATAAAAAAAATGATGGAAAAAAATAAAAATAAAATTACCTTCAAAATCAAAGAAAACATAACTATAATAAAAAAATGTGACATTTCCATATTTTAGATAGCTACTAATTGTGTTTTCTATACTATAATTTTTTCTTTAATAAATTTCTCATACAAATTAAAAAAAATACAATTCCCATATTTATATGGTATAAAAGCCATATTTTTTAAAAATTCCCTAAATTAAAAATGTCTTTTGCCTCATAAAATGACATCAACATCTCATTATAGTCCGGCAACAAACAAATCCTTCGTAAAGATTAGTAAATCTGTTACATCTCGAACACTTCAACCGTATTTAGCTTTCAAGTTGTACACCGAGCGTTGATGGTTTTGTAAATTTTTTACAACCTGAACCAAAGTAAATCAGTTTCTCAGCGTCACTAATATGTACACCTTTAGTGATATATATTACATGTTTGTACTCATATGGCTTTATGCTAATTGGAATGAATTATCTTCTTTATTAAAAAAAACAGTATAATTGAGTCCCAACAAAATTTGGTAATTATTTTTTTTAAAATATATTCTATTTTTTATAATAGCAAAAAAAAAAAATCATAAATTTGAGATATTCATTTTTATGATTAAAGATACAAAAAATTCTGAAGATTTGAAATTTAAATAATAATTAATTTATTATAAATCTCAAATAAATGATTTTACTTAAATAAAAAAATTAACTGGATTTGGCTATGACATTTTGGGTAAGACAGCGAATCTTTGAGAATGCTTTTAAAAGAATGAAACTCCATTAGTTTGTCAAATTGTTTTCCTTATTTAATTAAACATTTAAGTTTCTTATTTAATTTTTGTTCATAATTAAAAGGAAACAATGCTTGTGATTGTGATTATCTGACAACACTAATTTGTCAAACAAAAAAAAAAGGAAAATTAATTACGTTTGTTTGATACAAAATCTATATTCTTTATTTTATTTTTATATCTGGTAGTTTTATTCAATGATTTTTTTTATTTAAACATTGTATTTTTATTGAAAGTAATGTTATTTTGATATTAATGAAGAATCATAATATCTTTTTAGGAAGGCTGTTTTCCATATTTCATTTGCTTTTTTCTTTCCTATATCAATAATATAAATTGAAGAGCTGATTTAGTTTATTACCATAAATATTATAATTCTTCAAATTCATTTTTATATCTTTACATATGTAAGAACACAATGTGTAAAGTATTTTGAAATTTGAACCAGTTACTTTTTAACCCATGCAATGCTTTCTTCTTCTTCTTCTTTTTTAAATAAAACACATGTAATCATTTTGAGTTTTAGGGGACATTTGGTGTATAAGACGTCATATTTTATTAAGTAAGTAAAATACTATGTTTGGATTGAATTTTGTATTGTATTAATTATTACAATTACAAATTTTAATACAATAACAACTATATTATTAAAAACATAAGAAATAGCATCGGTTAGCTCGTATAGTAATATTTTTGAAATTAAATTGTATTATGATAAGGTTCAGGGTCGAGATCCAGGGCCAAGATCTAAGGGCCAGAGTCTGAGGCTGGGATTGGGTCTGGGGTCTGGGGCCGAGGGTCCGAGTGTATTATATTACTGTAGTATTAATTAATACAAGTAAATATGAAATACATTGTTGTATAAAAATAATATTATACACTACAATCCGATGTACCAAACGCTTCTAAAAAAAAAACATGTGAATTCCAAATTATAATCAAATCTATTCTATAAAAATGTCGATTATTCTCACGCTTTGAAAGTTAAATTAAATTGGATCGATATTGAACTATATAACAACCAAAGTAATCCTCTAGCCTATTAGATTTTTTAAGAGTCTTTTATATTGTTGGAAAAAAAGAAGTAAAAATGACAACAACAACAATAATAATAATAAAAAGTTATTTCATTGATATGAATGTGTGAACAATAGTGTTTAACATGGATGGTTGCATACACAAGTAAAGTCATTGGCAGTGCTACTTGGTATGCAAATTGATTTGCTTTGCTCAAACTTCTTAAGGCATGCGTCCTCACATCCTTGGTCGAACCCTCCTTCTTTGCATCTGTACTCAGATATGGCTGTGCTGCACATTTTAACTCCCATTACCACCGACTTATTATCACCTGCTTAATCAATAATCCACACAAAAATCATATAAATATATATATATATGTCATCACTATATAATGAAAGAGAAAGAATTAGTATAAATTAATTAAGAAAAAGAGAAAGAGAGTATTATTACTTGAGGCAATGAGAACAAGAATGGTCATTAGGAGAATGTTGCATAGATGAATAGACTTGGCCATATCTTACAAATTCACAAAAACCTCTTACAAGATTATATATTCTTATATTGTTGTTGCTTCATTGTTATATGGAGTCTTTATATAGAGTTAGGGAAAAGGCTGAATTTGATGATTATTTTTGCTTTTGGGTAATTATATTTATTGCTGCATATAAGGCAATATTAGGGGAGTGTTAAAATTGGTAATTTTTTTTGTCAAAGGTTGAATTTATCGTGAGTGTTGCTATTTGGCACGATAATGTGTCTATGTCCAACACCACATGAGGTGACACCTTATGGTTGGTTAGCGATATTTTATAATATCTATTAAATTCAAATGTGTGAAACCTGATATTATATTGCATCAATAACAGTATGCGACCTCCTTGTGGTGCTGGGCACCAATAGTGCCCCTTAGCGAATTTCATTTGTCATAGAATGCATTTTTTTGTTGCTATAATTGCTCTCTTTAAGGTATTACTAACCACACTTGCTATTTGACACCTCAAGGTATCCATGTCCAATACTACATGAGGCGACACATTATGATTAATTAACGATACTTTATAATATTTATTAAATTCAAATGTGTGTGAGAACTGATATTGTATTGCATCAATAACAATATATTATATCTTTGTGGTATTGGGCACCATATGGTATCCCTTAGCAATTTTCATTTGTCATAGAATGCTGATTTTTTTTTTTTTTGCTATAATTGCTCTCATTAAGGTATTACTAACCCCACTTGTTATTCCTAATTACAATTTACAATTAAATTCAAACAAATGTATATAAAAAAATGCTTTGAGTGTCTCACACAAAAAAAGAAATATGGAAGAATTATTTGACCTTTTTAAATGTTCCTTACTTCAAGGGTTTTTTTCTTCATAAGGAAAGGTTTTATACTATTTTCTTCTTTACCGTTAGAGATCTAATGGTCTAGATTGCTTGATTTTTTAATACCTTCTTCTTCTTGTTTTTTTTTTTTTTTTTTTTTGAAAGGATCAATACCTTCTGTTAATAAGGAAAAAAATTTATTAAAAAAAAAAAGGATGTATATCTACAAAAACAGTGTCGATTCTATATATAAATGTGACCTTAGGTTATTAACAATTAAATAATAATAATCATAATAGGAAGTTTATCACCTATAATTCTAATCAATAGTCTACTCTAATCCAAATACAAGACTCATACGACCAAATAAGAAATCTTTCTCCAAATTTTCAAAGATTAATTCTCTTTTCAATACTTGCTTTATTTGTAGGTCTATGTAAATATTTGCTCATTCGGTATACATTTATGTTATAAACTTTTTCTTTTAATTTTTACAATATTTATCAAGTTTGACTGGAAAATTCCACATTTTAATTAAAATGTTATGCTCAACACCTTTGACACTGAGTCAGTAAATCTCTCAGTCACTAATGTTTGGTAGAGGGGAAAGTTGGGAGGAAAAAAAATTTAGAGAAGAAAATTGAATAGAGAGTAAAATTTGAAGTTGTTTGGTAAGAGGAAAAAAGAGAAGAAGAATAAGTCCCACCAAAAAAAATTTCTCTCCCGGAGAGAAAAGTTATTATAAAGGTAATAACCTTTATTTAAAACAAAACAAAACTAATAATATGGGTAAAATAGTAAAAGATATAAATATACAATTTTCTTTCTTTTTATTTTTCAACTCAATACCAAAAACTATTTAAATGGAAAATACTTTTATTTCTTTTTTTTGAGATTTTCTTTCCCTCAAACATTTTATATCTCTCCTATTATCCTTCTTTTCTACCAATCAGCCCATGTTTGGTAAGGAGGAAATGTGAGTGGAAAGAAAACTTTGGAGAAAAAAGTTGAGAGGAGGAAAAAAAATGAATGTTTGGTATGGTGGAAAATAGAGTGGAAAGGAAAATTGGGTATATAAATTTGGATGGGTCCCGCTAAAATAATTTCCTCTCAAAATTAGAGAAAAAAATAAGTGAAAAACTTTTTCAAATTAATGAGAAGATTAAATTACTAATATATTATTGTTTATTTAATTTTTAAAAAATAATGATGGAAGCACTCCCAATTTGCACACGCAATTATATATTATAATCTGTAATTAATCTCAAGTGTATGTAATATAATAACGAATGATATAAAAGTAAATATAAAATAACTTAATTTTCTTTCCTCCCTCTCTTCCAAACAACTACAATTTCTTTTCCATCTTAAAAACTTTCTTTCTTTCCTATAATTTCCTTTCATCCTAATTTCTTCTCCCTACCAAACATAATGTAAGAGTTTCTCTATTCCACAATCTCGAAAACCAAAAACATTTATTTTTTAATAGATGGAATAGCTGTCATAAACTTTTATTACAGCTAATAGAATATGTGTTTATAAAATCTTCAAGTTTAATATTGGATTATTTACATATATCACTAAAAGTTAAGGGTGTGATTGGTTTGCGATTGGAAAACTGTATTTTTGAAAAGTGGATTCTGAAATGAAAATCTGAATTTAGTGACTAAAAACATGTTTTTGAAAATGTGATTGGTTCAATGTCAGTAAACTGTTTTTGAGTTTTAAAAGATTAAATCTGTGATTAGTATTAAATTTGAAAATATAACCGAAACTAAAATATGTGGGATTTTGGAAAATAATTTTACAAAACTGAGAAAACAAATTTTTCTCGTTTTCTAAATTATAACACAATATTAAAATTTGATTAGGATACAGTTTTCAAAAACACCATACCAATCATATATTTTAGTGGGTCCAATCAAATGAGTTTTTGAAAACATAAAATCAAATCTAAATCTAATACCAATCACACTCTAAGAATTTTTTTTTATTTTTACTATTACACAGATTTTTTTTTTACTGTTTCAAACTTTTTTTTTCTTCCCGTTATACGACTTTCCCTCCGCCGGAGAAGAAGTCATGTTCCTATACTTTCGGCACGTGCGGTTCTGGCGAGACACTACAAGAGCAAGCACTTCAAGTGTCGAGCCTGCAATGCCTTCAGCAACTACACGAGCCCAAACCAAGTCACTCTCTACAACGACAGCAGCCAAAGCATGTACTGCTAGCTCCTCGTCGACCGAGTCTTTCGCCTGGGCACTGTCTTCGCATCGACACTCCTCCGTGCCATCTCATTTCTAGAGCGTAACTGGCCAATTTCTGCAACGGCATCCGCCTTGACCCTTCTATCAAGCATAAAAAGAAAAATACGCCAAAGAAGAATACTCTGTTTTTAAGATGTTAAACAGAGTACCTATTTTTCTCTTTTACATATACTATATATTATTACATTACCTATTATATATATATATATATATGAAGAAATTTATTTTTGGATGTGTTCTTGTGCTGCCGTCCCGTCACAATCGATGGTGTGCGACTGCCTCAGGTGTGTTGGGTTGAGCTAATGGGCACGAAGAAGAATATTATAGATCCATTATTCTATAATGTTTTCTAAAATAATTAATTATATATATATTACATTTATATACATATGTACTGACACCATTGACCAAAGAACAAGAGACTTTTTGTGAGGAAACACTTAGCTTCAGTGAGCTAATTGAAGATAGTTTGACTATATATTTTGTTGTTGGTAAAATGTCTAGAAAACTAAAAAAATTCCACATAGGTTGACTAGCTTATTAGTTTTGTAACTCCAAAACTTTTATTGGTTGTAGTAAAAGACAAAAACGGCTAATATTAACACCAACACTAATAACAATGAAAAAGATTAGAAATTAAGTTTACTAGTGGTACATATACTACATTACAACTTATATATATATATTTATATAACTAAACAAAATTTTTGTATAGTTGACTTCTAGAGATCAATTCTTGTGGGAGTAATGTGACATAAGATAGTTTGTTTAGGTTTAGGTTTGTGTATAGTTGTCTAATATCATTTTGTTTTTGTGTTATTTTTTAGTTGTTTAAGTTTATGTATAGTTGTTTTCATGTTGTTTTTTAGTTGTTTAAGTTTATATATAGTTGTTGTGTTGATGTCTAATTGATATTTAGTTGTTTTCCGATATATTTTGATCTTTTTTTAAATGTGTTAGTATGTAATGGGTTGACTTCTAGTTGTTCAATTGTTAGTTTTTAGTTATTTTTGAATGCGGTGGGTTGATGTCTCGTTGTTGTCTAATTGTTGTTTTTTAGTTGTCTTTTAATATGTTAGTTTGTAGTGTTGATGTCTAGTTGTTGTCCAATTGTTATTTTCTAGTTGTTTTTTTTCTTCTGAAATTGTATTGCAGTGTGTTGCTTATTTAAAATGCAATGGGTTGCAATGTGTTGTTGGGGGTTGTTGTTTTTGTGTTGTTTAGATTTTATGTATAGTTTTTTTCATATTGGTTTTTAGTTGTTTAAGTTTATTTATAGTTGTTTTGTTGTTGTGTTAATGTGTTTTTATTGTTTAGTTGTTTGCAGATATATTTTTATTTTTTTTAAAAAAATATGCTGGTATGCAGTAGGTTAATGTTTAGTTGTTGTTTTTTAGTTGTTTCATTGACACCGTACTTTTGTAAATATAAAACTTTAAAAAACGTATTTTTGAAAAACTTAAGTTAGTATTTTTGAAGAAAAAAAATCAGGCACTGTAAAAAAGTAAAAAAAATACAAAAAATGTATATTTTTTAAAAATCCTCTTTAATATTAGTCATCTACACTGGACAAGACACTCATTGGTTTCTAGTTAAGGCATATTATTTTTTGTTAGAGAAATTGAGGAAAATGACTTTTTTTTTTAAGTGATTTTGTACTCTAGTCTACTTTTGATAATTTTTTGCAAAATGGTCTATGTCTAAAATTTGACCAGTTGTCTAAATTTTTTCGATCAGTTGTCTAAAATTTTTGACTAGTTGTTTGAATTTTTTGACTACCTGTCTAAATTTTTTACTAGATGTCTAAATTATGAGAGATAATTTTGCAAAGTATTATTAAAACTAGACTAGAGTGCAAAATAATTTTAAAAAATAGGTCATTTTGCCAAAAAAAAAATACCTAGTCATTCAATCAAATATTCTCTTGCAAAAACAACCAATTTTTGCTTACATTTTTCTCAAGCATCCGTTTTGAAATTCATGGGGGAATTTCATGTCTATAAAATGCCTTACATATAATCTGAATTTAAGACCATCTAGATACCAAACTTTTCTTCATCGTTACAATAATATCATTACATGTGGAAAGACATAAAAATCATTGTACTACAAAAGAAAAACTACGAACAAAAAGCTGTTGTTCTAGACTTCAATCCATCATAATTTTTTTATTATATATATATTTATATGAAATCAATGCTTATTTCTTTCTTATACTAAATATCCCATGTAATTCACACAAGAAATAAGTTGTTTTGAAGCTTGTTTTATTAGCAAGAGAAACATATTGTGTTTAAAACTTGTTTTCAAAACCATAAATTATTCCGAATTTTAAAAAAAAAATGGCAAGAAGTCTTAAATAATTACAGTATAAATATCCATACAAAAAATGTAATTATAAATTATTCATATACCGAAAACACGAAGGCTATTAAGGATGAGGGCAAAATCCCTATGCCTCGCATTAGAAACTCCCTAAATTAACTCATGAACTGAGAATTATACAATGATTAAAAATGGGTCTTTCTTTTACATTATTTTTATTGTCCTTAAAAGTTTATTTTTGGAAAATACGGATTTGGGTTTACACAAAAATACTAACATAAAAGGGTTAAATCTTACCATAGTACATAGGTCAAACAAATAAGAAGAATTAGATATGGTAATCAACGAGAAAGAAAGATTGTAAAGTAGCAATTTATAAAGAAATAACTAAGACTAAATATATTCATTTGTGAAAAACTTGTAGCTGTACTAAAAAAATACAATGAATACCTATCCACTTTAACCACAGATGAAAATATTAAGTATTATTGACACTATTTGAAGTTATGTATGCATCAAAGCATTTTTGTGTCAAATATTTTTTCTATACGTACTTTTTAAATAATCCAACAACAGAGATTATAGATACATCAAACTGTTTTTTGTTTTGTTGTTTTAGAAGGTTGTTTTCAGCTGTCATTGGCAACTCAAAGACCAGTGACAGTAATAGTGAGACAACCGTAGCAACCAAGAAGGTAAAGCATAATGCGGCCAGCCAGCCAGTGTCATTCTTTAGGCCGAGCTGGCTGGCTGGCTGGCGAGGTAGAGATCACCATCCGGTAATCATACCTCTCGCTTGAGGAGACATAGACAATGTGGGTGATAGAGCTGGCCTTCCCTAATCCTTGATGCCGCCAGCCACGACAGCCGGGTTGGAAATCTCAATCCTTGGACATCACTGTGTACCTTGTCTTCACAGTTGTAGTTTTGCCTAGCAAAGAGAGAGGGAAAACAAAGAAAACTATGCAGGTTTAGTCTTGGAGTCACAGCTACACTTCCAAAACGAGACAGAGAGAGCAGTGTGAAGAAAGTTGTTCAGCTTGGCATTTTGATTTTAAATTTTTATTCTCTTGAAAGGAAAACAAATTCAGGCAAAAAAGAATTATACAAAGCATGGTAGGATTATAAAATTTTCCTTGATAATAAAACTACACGCCAAAACATTCTAAGCTAAATTATTCGTTTACTTTTTCTTAAAAAAAATAAAATAATAATACTAATCTTACACAGATGCTCCAGTTGCTTTCTCTGGTCCGTTCTGAATATTGCTTAGGATCTCCATTGCCTTCAACTCTTGACAAGTTTTTGAGGTTTCCTGTAAAAAAATTATTGGTTTTTGCCTTAAAATAGAAGGCAACTCAGTGAGATTTACAGATATATCTTAGAAAACCACTACAAGTTTAGAACTATCTTCTTCTTATGCTAGTTAGCCATAAAGCACCATTTGCAACTTCGAGCTTCCAACATAGCATTTTTTTGCTATGCCGTTAAAAAGAAATGAGTAATAAATCAAAAGGGCTTCTTTAAATTTGGGATTTAAGATTGTTGACGGTGAGAACTCGTCAACTAAGTTAAGTTAGAAAAATTGCAACGTAGAGATTATCAAAAGAAAAACTTTAGAAATCTAAGTAGGAACTCCAAAAATAATTGCAGAAGTAAAATGGTGAAATCAGTTTGTATTGATTATGGTGCAATGCTATAGTAATTTTTCTAACCCCTTTCCATGTGGAATTGGGGTTCATTATATAGTGGGCTCTAATGACCCTGGATATACTGTGGTCCAGGGGACCAGGTGGTACACAAGTACACTGTCAGGAGAGTGGTTTCAGAGATGGTGGTGTTGGTACTAGTACATGGCCAGGTACCATGAGGATGTCTCCACTACTCGACCGTACGAATGTCAGAGGAGTGGTGCAGGTGGTAGTGGTGTCGACTCTGACATCTAGCCATAGACACATATGCCATGCCCCCTCTCCTGGCGTTCCCACTACTTGTCTGGCAGAGGTACTATGTTCGTACTCTGTCTCCTTTAGGTTTGCAGGTACATTCCATATTCATGCGTGTACCCTACAACTTGCGAGTATTCTCACCTCCTGAAGGTGTGCGAGACGGTCCCGGGGGCTCGAGACGACGTGGCTTCGCCAAATGCTTGGGTGTGCGAGTCGAGATGCCTCCCTCGCGAGGCCCTTGGTGGTGCAGCTCACGTGACACTCGTGCGGCTCCTAAGGACACGCGTCTCACAAGGCCATGGGCACGAGGCCGTGGAGCACGAGGCCATGGGCGCGAGGCCATGGGACGCGAGGCACAAGGCCATGGGCGCGGGGCCATGGGGCGCGAGGCCATGGGCACGGGGCCATGGGGCGTGAGGCCATGGGCGCACGAGGCCATTGGGCGTGTGGGCGTGGGGCGCGAGGCCGCGGGCGCAGGGCCATGGGGCGCGAGGCCATGGGGGCGAGGCCATGGGGCGCGGGGCCGTGGGGCGCGGGGACATGGGGTGCGAGGCCATGGGCGCGAAGGCATGTAATTAGGCATTTATGGGAGCTTATCACGCGCTCTTGGCCTTTCTATGACTGTTGAATTTTGAGCAGCCACACTTGCCCCCAAGTCTAGGAGAGGACCTTTAGGTGCTTTGGTAGACTCTTTTTTTAATTCTTATAAATAGGCCCCATGCCAAGTCTATTAGTCACACTCAACCTTCTTAGCTTAGTGGTATTTAGTCTTTTTCTCCTTTCAAGAGGTAAGGGGTTCAATCCCCCACAACCTTACTTTTATTATAGCTTCCTTTATATATATATATATATATTGTTGACGCGGTTCTTCGCCAACAGGTAATTAAAAGAAGAAGAGAAAGAGATTAGTGCTAATAATGAACCGTACCAGATATATGATCTTAGAGAATGAAAGAGGTGACTCAAGGCACGTTTTTCAAGTGGTTCAAAGGTTAAAATCCTTCTACTCCACTAGTCAATATTATTGATATATATTGGGCATTTGATTACCGAGTATTTCTTACAATTGAGAGTCCAACCTCTATTTACTCCTAGGGTCTCCATATTTATAGGAGAAGGCACCTGGGAGTTGGTAAGAAGGTCATCTCGTGGCCCTCTTACCTATCGTATCAACTCTGTGACATTCATGATTAATTCCTAAACCTGACACATAAGTGTGGTCAAATCAATAGGTAAGGAGATAATGGGCCGCACGGCCCAACCCAGTCGTGGGTGTCTGAATACGCACGTTCCTGCTGCGTGTTCGAGAAGTCAGGGGGATATCAGACACGTGATGTCTGATATATGCACGTTTACCTTGCGTGTGTATACTTTACAAAGGGTCATAGCCTCCATATCTAGCTCGTACCACGAGCTGCATACTTGACTCGACCTTCGGCCTTTAGAGTCCTTCCCCCAGTCGGGCAATCTTGGCGAACCCTTGGGGTCTTCCCGAGCTAAGGAGGTACGACCACGAGACAGAAGCTCCGGTATTGGGGTTGTTCATGAGGTAATCATGGTTAGGCCGCAGCTCGGCTTGCTAATCAGCCCGTGGGAAATCCAGGGCGTACATATATATATTTGGACTAATTTTTGGTGTGTTTATGTCCCTTCATATATTTGAAGGCTAACACATCTTTATAGTTTATTTTTGCAGACGCGTATTTTCAACCACTTGCCTCTATCTGACCGTGACGACGCTTTTGGCCCTCGACCTCCTTTTGACCATGACAGCGCTCCATTTTACCTGCTTGAGGTATATTTTCTTTTTCCCTCATGTTCATTGGGTCCAAATTAGCATTACTCAGGTTGGGGTACTTTGGCCTGAGCTTGCCGCGAGTTAACCCAGTTGCATGCCCCCTTGTTTATACCCTGTAGTGGATCATTTAGGGTGTTTGCATCTAGAGGTTTTAAGCCCATTCTTTTGTATTTTGTAGCAATTCTCTCATTTATACGTGAACCTCTTTTTGCTTTCGGGACAAGGTCTCATGGCCAGTGACGGTCCGTTCGGCATACTTCCAGGGGTTGAGTTTGTTGACTTGTCTTTAGACTCAGAGTCCCATGAGGAAAACCCTCACCAAGACTATGACTCCTTAAGGCAGGCCCGTATCCGTCATCTTGAGCACATGGCTGAAATTAGGCATAAAATTTGGGTGATGGAGAGTGAAATTGACTCGGTGTTGAGAGGAGACAGAGCACCTTTCCCCCCTGACCATGTAGCGAGCCTTAGGGTGACCCTTTTAGATTTGCAAAGGGAGTTGGAGTTTATGGAGGGACACCTTCCGCCTGAGCCCTCCAGCCCATCCTCGCCTGATGACTGTCATGGGGCCACTTCTGCTTCTCTTCAGCCCTTAATTTCGATCTTCCCTAGCTTAGCGCTTCCGCAGCCGGTGCCCCGGTGGAAGACTCTTGCTAGGAAGAGAAAATGGAGGGTCAAGTGTTCTGTCTCTTCCTCACCTTTTTCTTTTGGTTTTGCAGATATGCCAAGGGCACGACGACAGGTATCCATCAATGAACCGGACGATGCTCCTTTAATGGCATCCCAACTGGTGTCACATGTGTCAGAAAATAAACTGAGGGAAATTGTGAAGCACTACCGCGTTCCTCCGGAGTACGCTTTATACACTCCTTTGGAGACATGCCGAGCTAACTGCCCTAGTACCGGCTTCGCGGCCCTTAGTGAGCACATCCTGAAGGCGGGTGGTACCATCCCGTTACACCCGTTCTTCATTGCGGTCCTCAATTACTTTGATCTTGCTCCACTTCAGCTGGCACCCAATAGTTGGCTGACCTTGAGCTGCCTTTTTATTGCGTTTACGGAACTGGTGAAACGTGTTCCTACGACGCTAGAGGTGCATTTCCTCTACAATCTCATGCCCTCTCCCAAGTCCAAGGGCTTCTATTACCTACAAAAAGACAATAACGAGGTCCCTTTGATAGAGGGCTTAGTGTCCAACCCGGGGTCCTGGAAACAAGACTTTTTCTTCGTGAAAGGCCCCCTCTTTGTTCGCGAGCACTTCCGTGCCACTCCCAGTAAGTACCCTAAGCCACATTTTCTCTCTTCTTCTTTTTTGTAACTTATTGTTTCATGACTTATGTTTGTGTCGACCATGGCGTGGATTATGCAAAGCAATTCGCCGATCCCACAGTTGTTGGGTCGGAAGCGAAAGCTGTGAAGAAGTTTATCAACGCTGACCCCGCTATGAAAAAGACTGCATACCTATTCACCGTGGAAAATCTGAACCTCTACAAACTGTCCCCAGTCTTAGATCCCAGGTTGCTGTGGACCATCCCTGGGTCCAAGAAGATGAAGGCGGTATCGGCCGAGACTTGCCCAGATGAAGGTGAGGCTGAGGATGTGCCGGAGGAAGCCTCCCTTGAACGCGGGGGACCTCACCAGCTGTCCTCGTCTCCTAGGGGATGCCCTCCTTTTGTCTCTTTTGACCCGGACATAGCCTCCCAATCCCATGACCAGCATGCCATTCCGGGGCCTTTTGTTTGCCCCGACCCCGAGGACTATGATGCTTTCACTCAGGCTCCCCTCGACCCTGGTCCATCGGGGGCTTACTTTGTCAATCTTCCAGCACCCCCTTCTGATTTACCAGGGCCTCACTTTTCCAATTTTCCTGCGCCCCTCCCGTTTCGGCGAGCGGGTCGTCTGTCCTCACCCAGCCAGGTGCCCTTGGCCTGGATGGGGCGCCCTGGGTGAATCGTATGGCGGCCTCTTACGGGCGGCGGTACGTCCAAATCGCCTTAGACCTCCCCGAATCTGACTGTAACGGTCTTGGGAGTTTTGCTCTGTCGGACCTTGGGGAAACTCTAAGGCGCACCACTGCTTGGGTTAGTTCATGCATCTTGTGTCGGCCCTATTATATATAGATGTACATACATTTTTTTTTATGTTACTTATTATTGCTGTTGTTAACTTTCTTGTGCAGGCCTATACTGTGGCTCAGCGGTTTGCCGACTCAGCTAACAATCTCTCCTCATCGAGTACTGAGAGGGACCGTCTCACGGCCCGGGTCCAGGAGCTCGAGAAAGAGCTTGAGGAAACCCAGACTAAGCTAAAAAGGGTTTGGACCAAACTTTCTGTCTCGTCAAAAAGGAAGCAGAAGGCGGTTGCCAAAGCCACGATGCTGCAGGACAAAGTTACCAGCCTAGAGGGCGAACTCCAGGGGACCAAGGCTATTGCGGCTGGGTCGCAGGAGAGAGTCACTTCTTTAGAGGCCGAACTCGAGGTTGCTAGGGCCGATGTAGCCGCGTCGCAGGAGAGAATCGCTTTCTTAGAGGCGGATAGGACAGCTATTGAGTATAGGTCCATAGACCGCGCCCTTTACGGTGTGTGGAGGAAGGATCTCAACTTTGATTTTTCTTCTTTTGGCGAGCACGCCGTTGCTTGAGCCGTCGTGTGGAGCGCCCGTGGCAGGAGACCCTAAGGTCGTATAAGAGAACTCATCAATTAATTTCGTTTTCGATTCCTACAACAATAACAATAATAATAATAGATTTTCATAGACTTACGAAAGAAAGTTGATTCGAAAGTCAAATTGAGCATATAAAGAGAAGTAAAGCTAGATTCTTTCATACTTACATGATGATCAAGCTCCATACATTTTCGCCTTTTCTTGAGTTCGAGTGTGACAGTTGAGAGGGTTTTCTCACCAAAGAGAGGATTATAAAATGGCAATGGGTGTGAGTACAGTGACTTCTTAAACTTATCCTTTTGTAAAAGGAGTAGTGTGAGGTATTTATTTACTAGCCTCAGCATTATGCAATGATAAAAGAAAGAAATATTATTATTATTATTATTATTATTATTAGGGATGTCTACGGCATTTCTTGAAAATTATTTTGGACACTTTAAATTATTTGAAATTTCTTGAAAATTTGCAAGTTGTTCTAAATAAGTACAATATATACGGTCATAAAAAAAATTACGTTGTAAATACTTCCCAAACCAAAAACTAAAGAGGGGTGCACCCATATACTCCTTTTTGGGGAGTGCACCCGAGGTTTTCCCATTAATAACATGGACTTAAAAATTATGCAATGGTTAAAAAAATTAAGTAAAATACTTTATTTTTTTAATATTTACTGTAATATAATAAATTTGTTATAATATGATATGGTAGTTCTCCGGTGCACCCAAAAAGAGGCACATCGGTGCACTCCTCTACTTTTTGGCTTGGAAAGTATTTTCGGCGCAAATTTTTTTTATGGTAGTATATATTATAGTTATTTAGAACATTCTGCAAATTTTCGGGAAATTTCAAATAATTTTCAACGTAGAAAACAAAGCTCAAATAGTTTATCGCACGCATGACTATTTTTTATGCGCGTGGAATGTAACATGTTTTAACCTTATTTTCGGCATTGTAAATTATTCGAAATTTTCTAAAATTTGCAGAATGCTTTAAATAACTACAATGTACACGGTTATAAAAAAATAATTGGCTCAAAATACTTTCTGAATCAAAAACACCAAAGGAATGCACCGATGTGCCCTTTTTGGAGGGTACATTGGAAAATCCTCATATATGATATTCTTAAATGATCTTTTCACAAATTAGTATTGTTTTTTTAGTATAAATATTGAATTCATTCATTATGGAAAATTGTCAAACAATACACCAGATCATATCAAGGCCAAACACATTTTGTAATCCAAGCCACCATACCTTAGCTTGTTCCATAAACAAAGCAAATTTTGTTAGTGAATGGGTAATTACATTTGTGGCTCAAAGGAAGCATCATTGCCAGTGCTGAAGGAATGGGTAGCCTACTGTTAATGTCATTACAAACCCTTGCAAGAGGAACCCAAACAGAAGCCCTCACAATCATATTTTTCTGTAATTTTTTTAACAAATGAACAAGAGGAGAAGGGAATTAGTACTAATAATTATATTGATGAAGCACCATTGCACCATTGCAGAATATAAAATAATCTAAAAGTGATTCACTACCTAAGTATTGTGAACTTAATGAATTAGTAAGTCAAGATTTAATGAGAGCTTAAAGAACATGTAAAAAGAATCATACAAAGTAATTTTTACAAGGTTCATCACTACACAAAGTAATGATTAATCCTTAGGACCTAGTCCAGAGAAAGAAATCCACTAAGATCAAAAATGCAAGTTCTACAAAGTATCTCTCATTTTACATTAACAATAAGAAAATCTTCTATATTTGTCTCTCTTGCAAATTTCCTTAGATTGCACACTTCAAGTCTTCTCACTTGATTTTTCACATATCTGATCTTCTTTCAATACTTCATCTGAAGAACACTAGTATGTACCTTGAATGAACATTCTTCAAAGCTCAGAGTTCTTCAACCGGTCAAAACAACAAACCACAAAGAAACCAAAAATGCAAACCCTAGCAGAGCTAAGTTTCTCATAAAAACATCAATAATCATTCTACCAACCCGCAGAATCAAAACCACCCATATAGCTTCATAGACCTCACTAACAAAAAACCGTTAGGAATTTTTTCACAGCATAAAACCTCACAACAAAATAAAGTCAATTAATCATAACATAAATTTTAATACAAGCCACGTAAGCAACAAGAAGACGTTAGGACTACACCGAACATCCAGAAACAACAGACAAAACAACAGATGAATTATAATATTGCCAAAATCGTACGTAGATGTTTTTAGAAAAATTAGATAAAATACTTTTTAAGAAAAAAGAAAACGTATTATATAACTGTTATCTTCACAATTTAGGATAAAGATGTAATATATTTTTTTCTTTTATAAAAAATAGGGGTAAAATAGGTATTATGAAAGATTCATTAAAACAAGAAAATAGCTCCCGTATTTTTTTAGAAGTCCTATGAAAAAGCTGGTGAGTCACTGCTTCTCTTAAAAGCTCTTCTAAATTCAAAAAGCTCTTTCTATATTTCATTCAAACACACATAAAAATAATTTTAAGACTTCAAAAGCTCTTCCAAAGCCATGCCAAATAGGGCCAATCTCTATCTACCATAGTAACTGCCTTTGTTTACCTCCCATAACCTCAAAATCCAACAACTCTGCACAATGGTGTGGCACTCACCATTTCCACTTAAGCTCTCCAAGTAACTTAAACTTGTAGAGAAAACTGTAATTTACAGTGCATACAGAGGTGATCTATGGTCTATCAGCCTTTACATTTTGTTTGCACAATGCATGCCAACCTGAATGTAAGTTTAAGCATTTCAAAGCTGCCAACCAACCAAAGAAGAGCTTTTGATGGAACTAGGCCCTTCCATAAGATGTTTGTTAATGGTAGAACCTGAATATAATCAAGAAAAACATTTTAGAATTATCACCCATTCATGCCCTTCTATCTTTTATTATGCTGCAAAATGATCTGTTCTCCACTCTGGCCAATAATTCTATCAAACTTGGAACTTCCTTATCATTTAAATGTCTAATGAAATGAAATATACCACCCCCCATATCTTCATCTTCTTCCAAAAAAAAATTGGATTCACATGTTTGACATAGAAGAAAGTCTGCTAGAAAATCATTATATAGTGACAGTTTCCTATCCATATATATTGGCCTGCACACCACTTTCCAACAAACCAGTGTCTTGGCCACTTTTGCAACTACCAATTCCCAAAAACTGATTTTCCAAGGATTATCACACACACTATTGCTAAGGATTTATCCTTTAGAGCACTCCCAATGAATGCTCTTTCAAAATACCTCATCAAAACTCAATTTTTTCTATTTTACCTCGTACTTTTACATTATATCATACATTAGATTATCTATATTTTCTTTTACATCATTTAAATATTATTTATCAGTTAAAATAAAATAAAAAAGTAAAAAACAAAATAGTAATAATAAAAAATAACTAATGGGAGAGAGAAAGGGAAAAAAAATAAAAAAATATTTAATGAAGCTTTAAAAGATTAGCTATATTTGGTGAAAAAGTGAAAAATATATTGGTGTTAGAGATATGTATTCAAAGATTGAGCTCGAGTGTGTATACGATTTCCATTCATATACACTAATGAGTAGGGATGCACATTTTCCGCATGGGGACGGGCCTTGCGGGGACCCACCCCTAATAGGGCGGGGAATCCCCGTCTAAATGGGGAATGGAACAGGGACGGGGATAACTTTCAATCCCCGAATATTAAATGGGGTGGGGACAGGGATAACACTCCTTGCCCCGACGGGTTAAAATAGAGCCCTAAACCCAATTTTGATCAATGTTTTCTCAACTAAAATCACAAATAATTTACCAAACTAACAATTCAAAACAAAAATAAAATCATTTTGCTTAAAAATTGTGTTGTTATATTCAATTTTTTCTTCATCAAAATTAAGTTTAGGGTTCTATTTTAACTATTTTACAAATATAGGGTCCAAAAAGTAATTTTTCAAAACACAGGGTCCAAAAAAGTATAAACCCTTTTTTAAATAATAAATACTGTGCAATATTTTTATTTACATATAATTTACAATTTACAATTTTTATTTTTAAATTTTAATTTAAAATTTATTTTTTAAATAAATGGATTCCCCATGTGGATTTCCCGCCCCAATAGGGGATTCCCTACCCTGTCCCTGAAGGAGAATAAATGAGGATAGGGCGAGTACGGGGACGGAGGGAGCACTCTCCGCCAATTCCCCGCCCCGTATGCATCACTACTGATGAGCAAAAGACTCATTGTTGCAGTTAAGAAAGATCATATAAGTTAATACAATCCCACATCTAAAGTTAAAATATTTCATCCAACGTATAGCATTATAAAATGCCAATGGCAAACCTACATATTTTCTAAGGGTAAGGATTAAGTAACTCATTAATACTATTACATTAACATAAGTAATGAGAGTATTTAGATTGGATTGAATCACATTTAGTAATACATAATACTTTTGATTTAAACACTCTATATAGATATCAACTTCATTGGCAGCATCTGCATCCACCATGCAATAGGAAACAATAACATTGTTTTAGGTAGTCCCCATTTCAGTGTGGGATTCTGAATCAAATTCCAATTGTTAGTAACCAAATCTCATGCTTTGAGAACATAATGACCAGCTTCTTTATCCTAAAACAACTGCAACAGACGTACTAGCCGACCTCGAACCATCCCAAAATGCACACTAGAATCGCCATTCTGATTCAAAGTCATGTCAAACTCCACAGGCATGGCAACCAAAGAACATGTCGTCGAACTGGTGTCGAATGCAACTATTCATTCGAAAGAGAATTTCCCATATTGCTAGTATATGATTCTATTGCATCCAATAGGTGTGAGATGCCAAATGAATACCTTGACTGAAAAATGGAATTTGAAACAAAATCAGAACAAAATATGGATGCACGACACTCACCCTTAGATGATGAATAGGAATATGGTTTATTATCCAATACAAATTCACATCTATATGTAATGCTTTCGACGCAACATATATAGTCGACGTATAGAAGTTTGGGACAATGAGGAAGTTCAACGACTTGTTTGGTTACTGAGTCAACGAGGAAAAAACAAATCGCATTTGTTGAACCAGTAAAAAACATATATGTAATAATTTAAATTAAAAAATAATAAAAAAATATTTCTTAATTAAAAAAGCTCCATATCCTTTTAATAAATTAACGTTTGAAATATTTAAAAAAAGCACTAATTTTTTTAAAATAAATTAAGAATTGATATATAAGTGTAGTTCTTATTTTCTCCACTAATTTTCCATAAATTAAAATTTACTTAACCACTTCATATTAACATTCACACTTGTATTTTGGCGCCAAAATTGTATTTTGGTATTTTATTAAAATATACAAAATAGACCAACATAATAATAGAAATACTAAAAACACCTGATACGAATAACATATGATTATCATAGAAAAATATATTTGTGTGAAACATATTTTTCTATACATACTTTTTAAATAATCCAACAGCAAAGATTATAGATGAATCAAACTGTTTTCGTTTAGTTGTTTCAGAGGTGGGTCAACGAAACTCCTGAGTACCTTGTTACTTGTTTAGTATCCTTCTCCTCAGCCAGAGTATCCCATCCATAAAGTTGACAAAGATGAACTACCTACAATGGAAAACTAAGATAATGTCATTCAGTCAATCGGGCTGCCGTCCAATGGGTGGCTTCCAGGGTTGTTTTTGGCTGAGTCCTTGGCAACTTGAAGACCAGTGAAACACTGTAGCAGCAGAGAAAGCAAAGCATATTGCAGCTGGCTGGCTGACACCACCATCGCAACCGAGAAAGTAGAGCTTGTTGCGGCTGGCTAACAGCATTCTTTAGCCCGAGCTGGCTGGCTGGCAAGGTAGAGGCTACCGTAATCGGGTCTCTCGCTAGAGAAGACAGACAATGTGGGTGATATCTTGAGCTGGCCTTCCCCATGCCTTGATGCAGGCAAGGCTGGTTTCCATGGCCATCTTCAAGACTGTCGGGTTGGCAATCTCAAGCCTTTGTGTGATTGTTGGAGAGTCTTCAGTTGCTAATGCAGGGTATTTTTCTAGGTGTGTAGCTTGTGTTCACAGTTGTAGTTTTGCCTAGGAAAGAGAGAAGAAAAATATGCATGTTTAGTCTTGGAGTCACTGCTACCTTAAAAAAGAAAAAAAAGTAAACATTTTGATTTTAATTTTTCTTTCTCTAGAAGGGAAAAAAGTTTCAGGCAAAATGTGTCAATGTGACAAGAAAGACATGACAATTTGTATAAAAGAAAAAGAAACAAAAAAGAATTACACTAAGTATGGTGGGATAATAAAACTTTCCTTGATAATAAATTTACATGACAAAAGAACATTACAAGCTAATCAATTTGTTTTTTTTAATAAAAAAAATAGTACTAAACTTACACAGAAGCTTTAGTTGTTTTCCCATGGTGTTGGTGTAGGAATGCACCTAGTCCGTTCTGGATATTGCTTAGGAGCTCCATTGCCTTCAACTCTTGACATGTATGGAGGTTCCCTGTAAAAGTTAATGCTTTGCTTTAAGATTGAAGGCAACACAGTGAGGTTTTCATATACAAGACTGGTAATATAAATGGCTGATTCTTGGAGAAGAGTTGGTTTGAAAGAAAGACCTTGATGTAAAGACAGAATTTGATTATTTATCTGTGTATGGTATTTTTTTTTTGGTTCTAGATTTACAAATATATTTTAGAAAACCATTATAAGTTTAGAACAAATATACATTTTTTTGCCATGCAATTGAAAAAAAAAAGAGTAAAAAATAAAAGAAGCCTTCAATTAAATTTGTGATTTAAGATGATGATGACACCATAAAAGAAGCAAACAGTAATGACAAGAAGCCATTGCATTTTCAATGGGGTGAAAAAGAAAGGAGAAATTGTATGCTTTTACTTTAAAACAACTTACATTTGAGGCCTTAAATTTGCAGGGAAATTTTTTGGAGCAGAGATATGCCGAGACTCTTCTACCTTGTCATCCTTTTCGAAACAAAGACGGCTTCAGCCGATTGTCCTGCTACCTCCAAAGCAGATTTCAAATCCTCTAAGCAAGTCAACTGCTGCTGATGAACTCCTTTCTCCACCAATTCATAGTATAAACTAAAGGCTTCCTTAGCCCTTTTCACCTTACTCAGGCCACTAAGAACTATATTAAATAATTTAATATCAACACAATGATCCTTCTGCAAACTAAATTTCAATAATTTGCAAGCCTCTAACAGCTTACTTTTCTGGCAAAGGAAACCAACCAACTCCTCCATTTTAACAGAGTAATCATTTTCATAAAGCAACTTCAAAAGCTCAAATGCTTTATCTCCTTGTCCACTACCAAAAAGCAGCGATATAAGATCTGTTGAAAGAGTGATATTTTGTCTAATTTTCCTCTCCAACATTAACGTAACAAAACTAGCAGAATCCCGAGCAAATCCGTTTTCAATAAGCTCTGAAAGTATAGCATGAAAAACAGATGTTCTAGGGAAATGGGAGCTCTTCAGCATCTTTTCTAGAGTAAGCTTTGCAAGAAGAGGTTTATCATTCTGTAAGAGACCATTAATTAAAGATTCATAGATCTCAGCGTCAGGCACAAAATCTCTTCTTAACATCAAGACTAAGATTTCATATCCAGCTTCAAAAGTACCTTCCTTACAATGCCCCATGATCAAAATCTTATATGATGTAGGGTCTTGAGTTCCTCTTCTCATCAACTGCCTAAAAACTCCCTCAGCCTTTATAGTTTTACCATTTTTACATAAATGCTCAAACATGAGGTTATAGGCAGCAGCAAGAGGCCTACAACCAGCATCATCCAACAAGATTTCCTTCTCTGATAACTCATCAAACAATTCTTCTGCTCTATCATAGTCCCCTTGTTGACATAAACTGCGTATCAAAACACTGTAAGTAGCTGAATCTTGCAGAACCTGTAACTCCGACATCTTTGCAAAAACCTTCATAGCTTCATCCAAATTTCCCACTTGGCAATGCTTGTGCATCAATGTGTTGAATGTACATGTATCAGGAACAAACTCTCCATCTCTCGTTGTTCTTTCCAAAATCTCTTTTATCTTATCAAGCCTTTGTGCTTCACCGAGGCCCTTAATTAGAGTATTGTATGTAATTCTATTCGGTTTTAACCCTCCACTAGTCATCTCCTCCAAAACAAGCAAGGCCTCATCAATCTCTTGTTTCATACAATACCCCCTAATCAAGGTTGTATAAGTAACAACATTTGGATTTAAAGCCAAACTCTTGTTACTCATACCCTTCACCACATTTCGTGCAATATCTACTTTCCCAGCTCTACACAATCCATCAACCAATGTATTGTAAGTAATAACATCCGGTTCACATTGAAATCGAGCCATGTCCTTGAAAAAACGGAAACCTTCATCAACCATGGAGTTCATACAGAACCCCTTAATCAAAATATTAAAAGTAAACGTATCAGGTGTAACTCCATAGGTGCTAAGCATTTCATCATACAGATTTTTGGCCATATTAGTCCGACCACGTTTAAGCAAAATCGAAAAGAGGTTGTTGAAACTAATAGTAGAAGGGGAAATACCAAGTGATTTCTTAGTGGTGAACAGCTTTATCGACTCTTGAAACAACCCAGCTCGGCCATAGTTCCTAATCAAGCTATTGAAGAAACGATCCTCAAGCTTTACCAACCCATTAGACTTTTTCTCAATCGAAAGCAAAAAATTCCGCGCCGCATTCAAATTTCGAGTACTACCCAAAATTTCTAACATCACAAAGTATGAATGGTCAGTATGAGAGAAACCCATTAGCTGAACCCACTTGAAGAACTGAAGAGCTTTAGATGGGTTCTTAACAAGGTTGAGAATTTGGATAACAGTGGTCTTGGAAAAAGAGGGAGAGAGTGTAGAGAGAGAAGACTCGAGCTCAGTTGACCATGGGTTAGAGTTTATGAGTCTTGACATTGCTCTAGCTTTTCCCTTCTTGGAGGATGATCTGGGTTTATCTATATTTCGATCATGTTCTTCATTTTCGCAAGGGTTTATTGTTTCTGAACAAGAATAATACCTGAGTTTCGAGAACAGTCAGAGTAAATATTGTTTCATAACGTAAAAACAAAGAAGTAAAGAAAGTTCAAAACCATTATACCTAAGAGCTAAAGCACAAGCAGACTTCGAAATGGGAGTGAAGAGCTGCTTTCCTGAAACCGCCATTGTTATACTCCGAGTGATGCATTTGGGTGCCATGAGAGACAGTCCAGAGCGTAGCTGGGATTGAAAGAAGAGAACGAAAGAAATATGAAATCGTGTCTAGGAAATTTCCATTTGTTATTTTTACGGGCTGGGTTGGGCCATAAATACCCCGGCCTGCGGCTGGTACTCTGTCTGCCCATCTACTGGGCTTGGGCCCAATTTGGTCGGAAGCAAACCAGGATACCTTGATATGGGCTCTCCAAAAAAGTGAAGGTTAAATTAGTTTATATTAAAAAAGTAGTGGGTATACTGAATAAGTAAATAAAACTTGAATATTTGTTAGAGAAATTATAGGAAATGACCCAAAATAAAGTCATCAAGAAGCTAATGTCTTCATTTTTTAAATTGTAGATAAATGACTATTTTACATTTTTGATTACCTAAATTACCCTTTTTTATAATTTATTTATTTATTTAGGACTGTATGACTTTAATATAGTGGTATATGTATATTAATTTTGTTTAATTAGTTTTTATTTTAAAGTTATATTGATTTTTTAAGTTTTTTATAGGTTGTTGGTATATTATTTTCTAATTAGTGTATATATTTTTTGTGGTATGGTATATAATTTTTTTTTGTGATATTTAGTTTCTATTTTATTATACATAGTGGCAGTATATAATTTTGTATCATGGTATATACATTTTAATTGTAGTATATAACTTTGTTAGCATAGTATATACATTTTTGAGTAATAATTTTGTATGTTTTTATGGTATATTATTTTTCAACTCGATATATATACTTTGTGGTATGGTATATCATTCAACAACCCATAAAAAATGTATAAAAAAATCAAAATAACTTTGAAATAAAAACTAATTAAACATAACTAATATACATATATATATCATAATATTAAAAAATTTAGAATAAAATAGTAATTTGTTAAAGAGCATATTTGGTAATATGTGATATTAATGAGATGATTGGGCTATTTTAGTACAAAATTAAAAACATGGACATTTACTTACTTTCACACATCATTAAGGGTCATTTTGCACCTTGACCCTACCTTGATACAGGCTCTCCAAAAAAGTGATAGTTAAATTAGTTTATATTAAAAAAAGTAGTGGGTATACTAAATAAGTAAATAAAACTTGAATATTTGTTATTTAAGTTAATAAATATTATAATATAGATATATTAAAATATCAATAACAAATTAGTAATTATTTATAATATAAAGTGTCTGAGTATAAATTTTATTGGAATAATTACATAGATGAACATGATTTGACTTTTATTTATAAAAATAATATATAAATAATTATTTACACATATACATATATAGACTACCATGTATTAAGTTCTTTTTTTATATTTTCTTTTCTTTTCACTTTCTTCAAATCTATCTATTCTTCTTTTCACGCTTTTCTCCAAAACTTAATAACAAAATTCTGACGACCCCGCTGGTCATTCGGGCACAAAGGTAATATCATCGTGCACAAGGACGATGTATATATATGCGACCTGCTAGATCCCCACAATCGAAACTTCTTTTGAGGATCTAGGACTATAGTTCATTTTGCTCCTTAGGACGACTATTTTGTATTTTGTTTATACTATACTTGTTTATAAACTCTTTTCTAGGATCTGAAACTTTTAATGAAAAGTGTTACTCTTTTGGCCAAAAATTTTAGTACCTAACCTATTTATTAATTTTAATTACATATTTAAGTCCAAATGACTCGCCTATCGAGTGAATCACTATTTTAAATACACAGTGTAACTTTCACTTTAAACACACGTTTAAGCACTAGCTTCTCTACTCTATCCTTCTAAATACATCACAAAAATCCAACTTTTTCTATTTTACATCACTTTATATATCAACTTCTCTATATTTTTCCTTACATCATTTAAATATTATACTTTTAAATACTATTTATTTATTTAAATAAAAAAATACTAAATATTAATTAAAAATTATTTAAAGGACAAAAGTTATTTAAAAATTATTTAATAAAAAAAATTCTCTATTAAATCTAATGAGAGTGCTCAGGGGCATTTTATGTTGTAAATAAATCCTAGAGAAAGGAATATAAAGGGTACTTTAATTTAAAAATTAGGTACACACATTTTATGATATAAAACTTAAATAAATACTCTAAAGAGTAATAATATGTGCACCCAAATATTACACATAGTGACGTAACAGTATTTTTTAAAATAGTAAGTCCCAATTTTAATAAATATAATTAGATAAATCAGTCTGTCACGTCAATGTATATAATGTTTAGGTACATATTTTTAGGTGCACATATCATTACTCATGCCCGTAAAAGGGGCTTATTGCTTAACAAAAAGGTGAATTATTTGAGCCAAGACGAAATACTGCCGCCGAGACTACTAAAGAACTAGCCTAGCCTCCAAGTAGGGACGGTCCCAAGCACAAGCCAAAAGGGGCCTGACCCCTCACATTTTTCTCTTCTTTTTTTTTTTATTGATTTTTTTTAATTTCTTTTAAAAATATTGTTTTGCCCCGTCCCAATAGTTTTTTCTTCATTTTGGCCCCTCCCACCTTTTGGGGCTGGCTCCGTCCCTGCCTCCAGGCTTCTCGCCTCTGCACAAGTGCATTCACAAACTGTTGTCTCCAAAGAGCAAGAACATCATAATCTTCTAAAGCTGTCTCCTCTTGCAAAATTTTAATCGACGATTAAGCTGCATCGTCGAATTCAGGCACTAACACTACCACTAACACTACCAGGCTCATGGAATTTCATCATCCAGGAAGGAACAACTCATAACTGATGTTTTAGAAGATAGTCTCTTGATCTTATATCAGCCTGCGTTTAATTTCATATAAAAACAAAACTGGAAGTTAATAAAATTTTGCTAGCAACACCAAAGGTTCAAAATAGAAATATTGAGATTAACATGATTGAAAATCAGCTGATGGGAGGGGAAATGAACAGAATTTGTGAGTGCTATCATCAAACTATAATAAATACCAAAACAGAAGAGCCAAAAATAGCTAGTATTTCACCTGGCGGATAGGCTCTGGCACTCGATACTTGCAAGTCATTTTAACGATTTGGATGGCAGTGTCGAGTGATATACGGTGACCAATTGATATAAATATAGGCTTCAACCCGTCTCCTGTCGATCTTATTGCCTATCAAAACCAAAATTAAAAAGAAAATGGATCAGAAGAGGTTAACCATCACAGCACTATACAAAGATTTGACCATCATTAGCAAGCGAATAATCTCGAAGTTGATGTTGATTAAAATTCATCAAAATTAATAAGGGGTCTTCTTAGCTTGCTTAGTGAGGAAAGGAATAGTTAGAGTAGTTTGTTAATACGGTTATGTTAGTTACAGAGATGTTGTTCTAGTCTGTTAAGACTGTTTCTTCTGTTATTCTCCTAACTGATGTAACCTCCTTTTACTGTTGTATTACACTATATATACAAGCTCCTCTGACTACGCTCATTAACAAAGCTTTAGTCATTTTGTTCAATTACTTTCACCTAGAAACATAAACATAATGTATGAACAAAAAACCTGAAAACAACTCTCAAGTGACCACTTATCTTAAAACAATCCTAGATATCCAATAATAGTTCAATCTATAACAATCACCATCAAAATATTTCATATAGCAGTAATCTCGAGATCCCCTTAAAGAAGATTTTAGTAGTACTCAAAGAAAGAAAGATTCCTCGAAACTCTTACCACTCCCCATGTGCGTCCAGAGTGTCCTATCAAACTAGCAAAATCTCTGCCATTATTTTTGGTTGCATTAAGAAGTTCCTTCACTCCAGAAAGTGTAAGACCATCCACGTGATGAAGCTGATAATATGTACAAATGATACAATATGTCAAGGATTTAAGTTCTTAAACCATAAGCATTAAGAATCAATTAATTGTGTCACACAACAATGGTAGGTAGTAACATGATTCTCCATATTAGCAGAAAACCAATAGGTGCCCAGATATTGATAACTTTTTTAAATCAAAACAAGCAAAATCTGGATAAAAACAGAGAGAGAAAATTATAATACATATATATTTATGAAATGAATGCAACTTCAACAATTATATAGGGAGGTGTTAAAGGGTGATTGATAGAGTAAGAACTTGCATTCTTTCCCACGCCAATAGTAGGAATATTAGCCACAACGCCTAAATGACAAGCTAAGCCAAAACCTAATTAAGAGAGACAGAAAGATAGTGAATTAATATTCATTATTGAATTCAATGTTAGCTACAGAAATCATTCTTCAGATACTATCAACCAGCTCAAGTGAATTTAAAACTAATCCACCAGCTCAAACAAATCGAATCGAATCAAATAAGATGTTCAGCAGCATCTTCACTCAAATTAACTTACCTCGAGGATGTAATACTCCATTTCCATCTACCATTAGCAACTGCAGTAATAACAAACAAATAAGAAATCAAAGCCATAACAAAGCTGGTAAACTTATGCCTCTAATCTTTTACTTTTTCTTTTAGTATTTGGTACTTCCACTTCCTATGGTGAGATTTGCAACGAATAATAGTACGTCACTAATTCAAAATCAATATATATATATACATATTTATACTAATTTCTATTCTGAAATCTACCTGTGGGTAGAAAGGATTTGCTTTGTTTTTCATTTTTTCCAAAAGCTGGAGGAGCACTGGGGCCTAAAACAAATAGAAGAGCTAAATGCATCAAGCTATTAGTCAAAAATATCATTCACACAAGATCATCAAACATGTAATAATACCCAACAACTAATAGAAGACACAGAATGCAGAAGCATGATTAAAACCCAGATAAATTCATAAAAGAAAGTAAATTTGAAGTTTTCACAAAACCACAGCTACTGTTTTTGTTCAATGGAAACTAAGCTGACGCCACCAAAAGTACCAAAAATACATATCAAAATCTTTTTTTCTTTCTCTCTTTTCAATTTTCCTATCAACCAAACAGATCCCAAAAGTAATATATATATATACATATATATATAATGAAAATTGTAGCAAAGAGGACCTCTCTGAAAGCAAGGAAGCCAGGAACGTAAGGCACATGGAGGGTAACAACTGAGAAGTCTTGATAGACTACTTCAAGGCTATGGAGGTCTAAAACTACAAGGACACCACAAGCTACAGATGAATCCTTCTTAGAAAAGCTTATATCAACCCCACCCACATACTCCAAAACCTCCCCACCTTCTTCTTCTTCTTCCTCCTCCATGCTTAATCTTCTTCTGGGTCTGGACATGGGTATTTTCCAGGAGAAATCATCTTCTGCAGTTAGTTTGTTCTTAAGAGAATCCTGAGCTCTGAAAAATAAAATAAACAAAAATTCTGACGATGTGATGGTTGAAAAGTCCGGACAGGTGAATATGTGAAATGAGTATTAATATTATGAGCTCTGTTTTGCTTACTCTTTCCAATTTCCGTGTTCCTCCATTGAATAGGTCGGTGGTGATGGTCTTCCCCAGCTTCGGGTGCGTTATTCGTCGTCGGGTGGGTGTACGGTCTTCCACCGCCTCAACCTTTGACACCCTTAATATTGGGCTCCACTTCACTTTAAGCCAATCGGTAGGCTTACTATTTATCGATTACTATTTATCGAGCCGTAAACAGTTTTTGGTGCGATTTTTATTATTACTGTGTATATTGTAGTTATTTAGAGTATTTTATAAATTTTTAAAAAATTCTGAATAATTTACATTACCGAAAAATAGATTCAAATATGTTATTTTCTACGCGTATAAAAAAAATTAGTCACACGTACGATAACATATTTGAACCTAATTTTCGGTACTGTAAACTATTCGGAATTTTCTAAAAATTTGCAGGATGCTCTAAATAGCTATAATATACACAGTCATAAAAAAAAAATCGTGCAAAAAACTGTTCACGGGTTGAGAGCACTGAGAGCCCTACTAGTGTGGCTTAAAATGAAGCCCCTATAAGAGAATTCCCCAATATTGAGAAAATCCTGGGTTGAGTTTTCCCAAATACGCTATCCGCCCGTGTGAATTCGGATACTGAATTTTACGAGTGTGTTATATCAATTTTGATAAAAGAAAAATTCAAATATAATATTTCATTATCAACTATTTTATTCACTTTTCTAAACTCATTGTATCACAAACTAACTGATAATCGATCTTATAATTAAAAATATTTTGATCAAAATTAAATTTTAAGTACTATTTTTAGTATTTTGATTCGTTTTGTAAAACCAAAAATCTAAAGTGTCATTTAACAAAACACAAAAGCTGATTTCGTATTTAAGAAAAACACAATGACCAAAATAGTATTTTCCTTATATATTAACACACCCAATTATTATTTTTTTAATAGGCACCCAATTAGAGCTGGAAATATGGGTCGGGCTTTCTAGCACGGCACGAAATTGGCACGAGCACGACATGACACGAAAAAATATAGACTTGGGTCAGGCACGACACAAATTGAAAATTAGCACGGCACGACATGGGCCTAAGCACGACACGGCACGACAAGCCCGAATGCACGACATAAAAGCACGAACAAACTAACCTGAAAGCACGACACGATAAAAAACTCGATATTTTAACATTAATAATGATAATAAGTTTTTATTTGCCAATTATCTATAAATTAAAATGTTAATAAAAGTCTATTATTTTCTCAATGCTTATATTTTTGTAATTATATTAATTTATTTTAAGATTTGTGAGTTAAATTTTTTAGCATTTATTAGTATGTATTTAAATTCTAATAATTATCTTTGATATAATTTTGGGTAAAGTATTGTTAAAAAGTATATAAAAATATCTAAAACTATAATTTATACAAAGAAATGTATTTGGATTGGTGGTGAGCCCATTGATTCTTAAAGAAAAGATGGAGGGTTTAATTCCTCATTCACACATTTTTTGGTAATAATAAAAATAGGTCTAAAAGTGAGCTCAAATTTGGGCCCAAATAAGAAAAGTGGGCCGACCTGAATAAAGAAAGTGGGCCGGCACGACATGGGTCATGCTGGGCTTATTCTTTCAAATATGGGCTGGCCCGGCCCAACACGAATTGAAATATGGGTCCGACCAAGCCCAGCCCGAATCATTCGGAGGCACGAAAATGTGGGCCCGACCCAGGCCAACCCACATTTAGAGCTCTACACCCAATTGATTAACACACAATTTTTTTTATTAAAAATTAATATAAATATAAGAAACTTCTGTAATGCACATTTTACTTTTAGAAATAGCAGTATACTTTTTTCTATATTCTGTTTATGTATATGAATGATTTAGTGTAATTTTTTTTTGTGATTGTACAGACTTTTAAGAAATTTTAAATAATTTTTAATATTAAAAATTAGATTTTAATAGTTTGTTATATATGTAGAAAGTAATATATTTGAACTCTATATTTGACACTGTAAATTATTCAAAATTTGCTTAAAACTTATAAAATGTTCTAAATAACTATAATGTACACAATTATAGAAAAAATTAAACTGAAAATAAGAAAGGGTGCACCAAAAAAACATCCATAAAAAATAAAATAAATAAAATTATATATAAAAAAAACTCACCTCATAAAAAAATTAATAAATTACAACATATTTGATATTCATGTTTGTGGTAAAAATAATTAAAAATATATAAAAAATAAGTTTTTACATTTAACATTTATATTATACTTAATATTTAGTTAATGCGTTAAAAATGTGTGAAAATAATATAATTTTATTGTTATATAATTATTAAAGATATTATAAATTTATAATAAAAATATATTTAAAATTAAATAAATAAATAATTAAACAAAAATGTGTGAGTAGAAACACCCTTTAATTTATTCTCATCAATCTTTTCTCTCTCACCCTTTAGATTTTTCATCTTATTTTCTAAATTTCTCGATTCCAATTTCTTCTCTCTCTTAATCTCTTCTTTAGATAAAATATTAATTTATTTGTCCACATTTTCAAGTTTATTTTTTTTTAATGTTTTTAACAAAATTATAATGGAAAACTTACAATGTATTAATAGTTTCAACTATGATGTTTAGAAAGTTTACAATATATTTTTTTATAATAAATTATTTAAGTGTAAACTTATTATTTATAATTTTATTAAAATAAATAATTAAAAATAAATTCATTGTTTCAATAAAAATTTAATAAATAAAAAAGAGTGAACTCATTATTTACATTTTTGTTGAAATACAATTTTTTTTTTGTTGCAACAAACATACATATAATTTTTGTATGCTTATTTCGTTGAGAATGGGTAATTTCCAACAGAAAAATAAATCAAACTTATACATAAACTAAAACTATTTTTTTACAATTTCAAACCAACTTAAACATAAAGTGGAAATTGTTAGAATTATTATATGTACTAATGTAATCACACACATAATTCTATAATCACAATCATTAATTGAAGTGCCTACTAATTGTTAATAAATATAATAAGTTGATTAACGCTTACTAATTGCATTTGAGGCACATGAAAACACCTAATAACTATAAGTTGACCTATTAAACTATAGTTTACCATCTCTAATGGTATGAGCCCAATATGCCCAATATATCCCTTTGGATAGAAGGGCATGATACACACATTGTGTATATGAGAAGTTGGGGTATTAAGGTAGTTTTTGTAAGGGTTCGCTTTCTATAGACTCTTTCTTGCATCTTTGCATTTGATTTTGTATATTGTTGTTGTTTTGGACGTGATCAAGATGATTATTGGAGACTCAATGTCATGCTTAGAATGTATGTCTTTTATTGTGCAATTAATGCATGCCATAAATAAAATGTGATCTTATTGGTTAATAGATGAACATTAATTGTTGTTAAATCTGATTTGTGATTTCTTAATGCTCATAATATCTTTCTTGAACTAACAAATACTACTTGTTTACTATTTCACACTTAAATATAATTGTAAACAATTTGTTCACAATTGTTTATAGTTTTAAAATATTAACAAAAATGTACATTACTATACTTGATTTTTGTTAAACCTTAATTGAATAAAAGGTAAACAAAAACATATTCAACTACAACAAAAGTTGTTGTAAATAGAAAAGTCTCAAAACATAGTATAAACAAAAAGAGTAATGATATGTGCACCCAAAATATACACCCAAACATTACACAGAGTGATGTGGCAGTTTAGTCTAGCCAATCACATTTATTAAAATTGGGACCCACTGTTTTAAAATGTAGTGAAACACCACTGTGTGTAATATTTTGATGCATATTTTGGGTGCACATATCATTACTCAAACAAAAAAGAATAGAGCCCCATCATCTTCTACTTGAATTCATAGAACACTCTATAAGTAATATAGATACGTTATTAGTTATCCATTGTTACAACCATCATTATCATTCAATCCTCTTGTTTACCCAAAAAAGATTCACTTGATGATGTGGCAAAATTAATGCGCACGTGACGTGCACGTGATTGTTTAAGTGGTTACGTCCTGGTCGACCATTGACCAGAGGAGAATTCGTACGACAGAGAATATATTTCATAGGCGACCAGAGTTGGTCGCAGTATTTCAGATGGTTTCTAAATATATTTGATCTTGCATTTATGTAATAAGTATATCAAATGACACGTACGGACATCAGTGTCGCGACGCCACTCTGAAATTGCGACATCTCGGTTTTCTGGAAAATGGGCTCATTGCGGCTCAAATACACTCTAGCGTCGCGACCCTAATTCAGTCTGAGACATCGGCTCCCAATCGGTGATCGTTCCTCGCCGCGGATATAAAACACATTAGCGTAGCGACGCTAATTCTTGCGTCGCGGCCCTAATACAATTTCAGCAAAACTTGAATAACCCTTCAGTTTAACATATTTTCTCCACAATCTACTCCAAATGCCCAAAACATATGCTTAGACCTGAAATCAAGCAAAACAAGCATAAATCTGCTTCAAAAACACATAAACCATTAAAAAGGCAATGATCAAGACAGGCTAAACTTAGCCTAACATTTACCTACACCACATAGCACTCATGAGCCGAGGCTCAGCAAGAAAACTCAATATGCTCATGAACAGGTAATAACATGTTACTAAATCATAATAGGCATGTCTAGCAGTAATAACCCTACTCATGCATGCAAGTAGGTACAAATAAATGTTTGTGGAGTCCTACGCTCTGAGTAGATGTCTAATAAGTCTCTCGCTCTGAGGTAGATGACTAATAAGTCTTTCTGAAGTAAACAACTAATAAGTCTTTCTGAATAGTTGACTAATAAGTCACTCTCTGAGATAGGTGACTAATGAGTCACACTCTGAATAGGTGACTAATGAGTCACCCTCTGGATAAGTGACTAATGAGTCACACTCTTGATAGGTGACTAATGAGTCACACTTTGTATAGGTGACTAATGAGTCACTCTCAAAATAGATGACTGATAAGTATCTCTGTATAGATGACTGATAAGTCTATCTCTGTGTAGATGATTGATAAGTCTATCTCTGTGTAGATAACTGATAAGTTTATCTCTGTATAGATGACTGATAAGTTTATCTCTGAGGTCTCATACCCTCCTAGCCATGTGACGTGTAGGTCACCTTAGCCTTTTGGCTCTAATCTAAATAACTAGCCTTTAGACTAGACAAGCACTTTTGTTTTTCATTAAACTTAAGGCCAGTCAATCATTCTATGCTTCTGATGATAATGCTTATGTCGATTAGATCTAATCTTTTCAGCTTGCATTAAACACACTAATATCGTTCTTGACTCATAAGCTAATACCATACGATCAGTGCTCAGTACTACTGCTGATCTTGACTGATAAGTCACAGCTTCACAATCAATACTAACACCAATGCCGATCCCTGACTAATAAATCAGTGCTTCCTCAATGAGGTAATGCAAATAGACATATATCATATGTCAAATATTCAGATATAAGGCATTTAGCATGCTTAATCAATAATCAGAAGCATAATTATAATCATGCACAAATATAGAGACTCAAGCTCTGATCAATCTCATATTCAACATTCATGTCATGCCCTAATCTCATGTATCTTATGCATCACATGTGTTGACCCTCGATTTGGCCAACGACACGGAGTCAAAATAACGACAAAGAAACAAAAAGGAAATCAAATGGGAAGAAGGTGACGCAAATGATTTATAGTGGTTCGGCCCCAACTGTGTGGTAATAACCTACGTCCACTTAGTGTTCTTATTGATGTTGAATCCTAATGCCGTGATCAAAGAACTAGGGTTCTTGAGTTTCACCAGCCTTAAGAGAATTACAACTTTTTGGTGGATAATCACACTATGTTCTTTCTATGAGTATTCAGGTTCAAGGTTAAAAAAAGTCCCTTCCTTGAGCCTTCTCATTCATATTTATAGGCTCAAGGGAGTTACATGGGCCAATGAGCCTTAATTATCCTTAATATCAGTGTATTAAGGTAATAAAGAGAAAATATAATAAATTGTGTTATTACAAGATTACATATCTTTAAAGGAAATAAACCGAAGCATGCGACCAGACTAGTCACATCTAATCACGAGATTTGATGAGGCAAGAAACACCTGGTTGATAAGCGAACAACACTCCTTCGTTTTGACGCTACCACGTGTAATAAATTCTTGCCACGTCATCAGGAGCCATTTTTGGGTAAACATTTGCCCCCCAAGTTTATTTTATAGCGACCAGCATAAAGTAAACTTATGAGACTGTCCCTTCACATACCCCACCAAATCTGTCAGAGCCGCCCATGCCTTCGCGAAAAAGGCAACCAATCATGTCTTTTCAGTTTCCAAAAAGTAGTCTGACGGCTATTGCGTTTCCCCATGCCTTGAAAAAGTAATTCCATGATTACCTCTTTTACAGTGCCACGATCAATATAAATAATCCATCCTTTTCATTTTTTACCTTTTACTGATCCCTTTGCCTTCAAGAACTCTGAAGAACAAAGCAAAACTAAGCCCAGAAAAGTTCGTTGATCCTTGGTGTGCCTGCCCGATTTTCTGAAATCTTCTCGATCCTTCATCCAAGTAAGTCTTCTAATCGATTCTTTTCTATTACGGTGTGTCGTACAATGCCTGTTTTTCCTTCATTTTTGAATTCTGAGTTCTTGAATATTTTTATCAGTTCTTGCAAAATGATTTTGGGTAAATGGGTATGTTGATTTGCGCTAAGTTTGGTAGGAAAATAACACTTCGTTGGGATGATGAATTAGTTTGGTAGTTAGGATCATGAGTTTAGGGCGTAAAATCGAAGTAAAAATTTGATTTTTAAGCTTGTAGAAAACTGGGTTTTTCCCGCCTCTTCAGAGTCGAAAAAGTTTTTCTTGAAATTTTTTTTACTTCTGCTTTTTGATCCATTTTCCAAACTGCTCGTATAAAACATAGTGTTTTTGCTAGAATGCTGCTAGTCGTATAAATGCTTAACTTTTATACGCGAGCAACGTTATTTCAACTTTTTAACACAAGCTTTTAGGCCGTAGATTCTCATCTCCCATTCTCTGTTTGCAGATTTTCATGCAAGATCCGTGGGGAGGTGAGAGGCCAATTGACAACGACCTGCTTCCACAACTGCTCGTGGACGAAGAATAGTCGTTGCTTCTCATTCCAGAAATCCCTTTTTCTCGAATTCCCCCTAACAGGCCTATTTCCAGTCCATCCAAAATGGGTAGAGTAAAATCCACCGCCCAAAAAAAGAAACCATCAAAACCTTCTGAAAATTAGCCTGCTTCTCGAGCTGAGATTCCTTCGACTAGTGGTAGAGCCGAAACCAGTGATTCCAAAATCCAAACATAGGCCCGTCTCTGCAACGCCATTCGACTAGACGTCGAATGGTACCTTGCTCCCCCTAGCACGATCATTGCTAGGATGATAAATAATTTCCTCAGAAAGTACGGACTTTCTGGGGTTTCTTTATTCCTTCCTACCATCAACCAATGGGAAAACCTGCCTGGTGGCGCCTTCAGCGCCTGGTCGAGGTATCACATTGAGGCAGGAGCAATCCTACCTCTTCATCCTTACTTCCAGAGAGTGGCCAATTACTTCGAGGTCGCTCCTTTCCAAATAACCCCGAACGGGTATAGAATGCTTTCCACACTCTATATCATTTACAGCCATAAAAAATGGCCTGTCCCTTCGCCTCACGAGATCAACTACCGATTCGATCTCAAATCTAACCCCAATCAGGACAGCACGGGGTTCTTTCATCTCTGCCACCGGGAAACGAACCACACCTTCCTGAGTGAGACTACCTACAAGTCTAATGTAGGAAAGTACCCCCATGAGTACTTTTTAACCACCGACCTGGTTGCCAACAACCTAGCCTTCACCCAAGGAGGTAACTTCTTCGTTCTCATGGTCGTTTATTTTCTTTTATTTGATCTACATTTTCCTTAGAAAATTAGTTCTCTTTAGGTCCATGGCTGCGACCAGCTCCTACCCCAGAAATGGAGCTTCGAGCAGCGCTACTGGCCAACATGACTGATGTAGAAAAAAGCGTCAAACAGCTGGTCATTGAAGCCAACCTAAGACTGGTCGGGCTTCTGGCACCTTACAGGACGTGAGGGAGTCAACGGCGGGGAGTGCCACTGGTGGAGAAATTCCCGAGCAGCAACCCAACGTGTCGCAACCTCAAAGGAGGAGGACGACTGGAGTGACAATCAGGGAACCCTCCAACACCCCACGAGAAGCTGCTCCCCTTGCCCCTATGGGAAAGGGAAAAAAGAAAGCTTTTGAACCCCCTGCACCCATCGACGAGTCTTCATATGAGAACGGTACTGATCTCTCACTTTTAGATAATTTGCCTATTCCCTGTCACTTATTTGACGGGGACGACAACTTTAAGTACACTCCCACTTTAGATTTAGATTTCTTCATGCCAGAGAGTGAATGTAACACTAGTAAAGTATATAATGTAGCAACCAGTAATTATAGCTTGGGTATTTTACTTACAATTGCCTTTGTTTCATTTTTGACATAGCACACTCATTTATTTATACTGTCTAACTGTTCGTGTACTTGCCTTCTTGCAGACATGCCATTCGAAGACATGTTCGACCTCTACAGTGCGCCTGATGCTCTTGCGAGCAAGAAGAAGGCGAGCAGGAGGCATCGTGAGGAGTGCAGCAAAGAGGCTCTAACCAAGAAAACCCGCACTGAGGACCCTCTAGTAGTTGGTCCTTCGAAAAATACAACACCACCTCCATCTCCCCTCGAGAAGCAATCTCCGTCTGCACTGGTCGGGTCGACCCCCTCCTTCACTGGCTCCCGTCGATCAGACACAGCCAGCTGCCTTGTTCAAACAGGGGATGAATTATTGAGCCGCGCTCTAAGATCGGCCAAGGACAGGATGACAAGGATCCTGAGGCACGAGCGCAGCCGAGAAGCCATGGCTGGGACAGAGTAGATGGATGTCGACCAGATCTTGAACCTCGCACTAAACGAGCTTTCCAGTGTAAGTTGTCTCTTCCTGTTGAGACTCAATCTTTTTATCTATTATAGTCATTTTAACTTTTGTTCTGATCGCATGCAATGTTGACCATGACAGCCGGCCGACTCTGCTCGGGGGTCATTACTGAGAAATCCAAGGTGTCGAAGCAACGACACGCTGAGGAGCTTAAGGCCGTTGAAGCGAAATACAGAGTAGCTTGAGGTGGCTCAGAAGGAAAATGCGGCATTGCTCGAGGAGAAAAATACACTGGTCGAGGAGATGAAGCAACAACATGCTACTTTGAACAAAGCCCTTGAAGTAAAGGAGAAGTACAAAGAGTCCCACCTCACCAATTTTCACGAAGCCAAAAGACTCGAGGCGGACCTGATCGAGAGCAGGCAAGAGGCTGATAAGTTGGAGGCTCACATCAACGATCTTGAAAAACCAACGCCAGCAATCTGGAGAGGTACAAGGGCGCCACGTCCAAGTGCTTCTATGATTTCTAGAAACACAACCAAGGGGCCAATTTCAACTATCTCTCTGAGCGCATGAGGCAAACAGAAGTAGCTCGGTGCGTTGCTCGCTTGGAGGAAGAAAAGAGAGCGAAAACCCCAGCCTTGCCTGAGATCTCTTTGGCCACTGGCGTTGAAGGCGTAGAGAATGAAGTCGAAGCTGCAGTCGACCAGGAAAATCCACAAGACTCTCCTGCCTCATAATTGTTTTTTCTTTTATCTGTACTTCAAGACAATTATATTTATTGTTGCACGGGTAGCTTTAACTTTTAACAGACAATTACATCTGAGCAGTAACTGCTCGCGGTGTAAAAGGTTTCCTTTTTTATATTATAATACTTGCATTTTATTATAACATTTGTTCGCATGACCGAACTTAGCATAGTACTTTGGTTTGATTTAACATAATACAAAATTTTGAAAAATACTCTAAGTACCGTAGCATGCTTTCACTTATTTTGATCGTGTGTTTTCATACCTGTTGATATGCTTTGCTTACTAGGTACCTTATATGCCCCCCAAGTGATGGAGGAGCTTTAGGTCCTCGGTCACTTGCCTTGACCGAAACTTGTTCGAACATTCCTGCTCGTAATAAAGACTTGTAAAAATGATAATATAGCAAAATAACACACGTAATGAGCAAATACTTGTAATAAATACAATAGTTGGCAAGAATGACTGGCTGTGCACAGTCCCTTTTATTTCTCGTAATTAATGGACAAATTGTGTCTGTACGAGTGATCAAAAACATGATCTTACACTTATAAGCGATCAATCACATAAAATGACCAATCCTTTTTCATAACTTGTAAAAAGTAAAATTAATACAAGCCAATTCTTTAAGAAGAATTGTTTATTGATAGTACTTGCGCAGGTGTTCTCCATTCCAATAGCAAGGAATGAGATCTCCATTTAAGAGAGCAAGTTTGTAAGTGCCTGGATGGAGGACTTCTTCAATTTGGTACGGTCCTTCCCAGTTAGGTCCGACTACTCCAGCGGCCTGGTCGCGGGTGTTGAGGAAAACCCTTATAAGTACTAGATCTCCTACATTGAATTTCCTCTCACGTACTTTATAATTGAAATACCGGACGACCTTTTGTTGGTAGGCTGCTACTTGGAGTTGGGCTTGCTCACGCTTTTCATCGACCAAATCTAGAGATTCCATCAGTAACTGGCTATTAGAGCCTTGATCGTACATCATTCTCTGATGTGATGGAGAATCTAACTCGACAGGCAACATAGCCTCATATCCATAGGCTAGGGAGAATGGAGTATGGCTTGTTGCTATGCGATAGGACGTCCTGTATGACCAAAGGACTTCAGGAAAATGCTCTAGCCATGCCCCTTTTGCTTCTTCAAGTCTTTTCTTCAGAGTATCTTTTAGCGTTTTATTGACTGCCTCGACTTGTACGTTTGCTTGAGGGTGAGCAACTGAAGAAAAACTATTGATAATTCTATGCTGCTCGCAAAAATCTGTGAACAGATCACTATCAAACTGGGTGCCGTTGTCTGAGACAATTTTTCTTGGCAATCCATAGCGACACCCGATGTTTTTGACTACGAAATCCAGCACTTTTGTAACGACCTCAAATTCGCTAATGAGGCTTAAGGGCCTTGATTAGTGTGCCAGGGCATTACTGGATTAAATGTGATTTAAATGAGTAGTTATATGATTAATAATGTTTGTATGATAATTGATGATAATATGATATATATGTGGTAAATGTGAGAACCACATTACTATGTGAGACGGTTTGCAGAGCACGACTCGAGGCGATCCTAGGGCTAGTTAGCGGGGAAAAGTCACAACATGGCTTAATAGTTGACTTTGGATAAGTCAGGGGTATTTTAAGTATCGGGTAGTTATTTAGACTATCGGGTTATGAAAATAAATATATGGAGATATATTTGAGGATAGGTAGTCTAGGCGGGAATATTGGGGGATTTTACCGTTTTGCCCTCGGGGATGTTTCCGGCACCCCGAGTCTCGGGATTGATTTAATGAGATAAGATTATACTGAGGCTTTAGAAAATAGTGGATAGAAAATTAAACCGACTCTCTCTCAGCCCTTCTCTCTACTCTCTCTCAAGGAAACACAAGGAAAGAAAGGAACACAGAAATCTTAAGGGAATCAAGCTGGAATTTCTGAGAATTGAGGTGGGGATTTGGAGGCTTAGCTCAAGAGTTAATCAAGGACTAAATTAGGGCTAAGGTAAGCATTTAATTTCCTTTTCTGTGGTTAGAAATTTTGGGTTTTGGTTGGGTTTTGAGGTAAATATGGTTTTGATGTTTAAAGGCAGAATTAAGGAGGAAAGCTTGGGAATTTGCTTGGTTTTGGCTTGGTGAAGTGGTTCAGCAGAAGAGGTAAGTTTCAATTCATGGTTTAGAAGTTTTAAATTGGATTTGAATGGCTGGTTTGAGTGTTTATAGCTCTTGAGTTTCAGAAATTGAAAAGAGAAGATTAGTGTGTGTTAGGTTGAGTTTTCTGTGGAATTATGCTGTTTAAGTCATGCCAAAGGTGTTGGGATTAATTGGTTATGAGTTGGGGAACTTTGGGATGGTTTAAGGTGTAACGCCCTGGATAGCCAAGACCGTTACACTGTGTGTTTATAAAGTGTTGGACTTGCTAATCAAGTCATTTAATTAAAAACGTGTTGTTGAAACTATAAAGGAACTAGGGTTAAAACATTTTGGTCTCAAAAGCCACATTTATCATAAAGAGACATTTCCTGTTTACACGGGATCTGTAACGCCCTACTTCCTTAGAGCCGTTACTAGGTGAGTTTAAAAACGTGCTCACACCTCGCTAATATAGAGCCGTTACTAGGTAAGTTTAAAAACGTGCTCACACCTCGCTAATCGAGGTTTTAGATCAAACAGTGTAATTAAGCTATAAACAGAGGAAAACTTTAGAAATATTAATTTCCATAGAAAATCATAAAAGGTTTACACTTGGGATCCCAAAATACAGTTTAGAAATGTTTACAACATATTAGTTAAACTAGGTCGACTAGACGACAAAATCAGAGTTTATTTACAAGCATCTCCCAAAATCCTCTGACCGTGGCGGCCAGGCTGGCCAAACATGTACACGCCGCCTCACGCCCGCTATACTCATGGTTGGTTGATCACCTCTGTACCCTTTACCTGCACCACAGAGCATCTGTGAGCCGAAGCCCAGCAAGAGAACCCACAAACAGATAACATATGCAACACATATATCAAACATATAAACACGCAACCAATGGCTAAACACGTACGGCCTAGCCGTCCTAGGCATTTACTAAGCCCTGGGTTCGCGGACCATGCCGTGAGGATATCCCAGGTATCCTTCTGGGTCTCGCCCTGGCAACTCGCACTCCACGTGCTCAGCGCTGCTCCCGGCCCCCTTGCCGTCCTCGGCCTTGTACTCATCATGCCCAACGCCGTTCCCGACCCTTCGCCGTTCTCGGTCTACACCGTTCCCGGCTCAAGCCGACCATTCACGTCAAAATATACATAGCATAACAAGCAAGTATAGAATTCTAGCATAATCAGGTAAAGGGCTACGCCCCGCAGTTCTAACATATTGGGCTCGGCCCTGCATATTAATCCATTCAATCACATTGGGCCTAGCCCTGCATATCAGTTCATTCAAACACATTGGGCTCAGCCCTACACACAAGCTCTATGGGAACAAGGGTTCTCTTACCTGAGTTTCGAGCTTTCTGAGCACCGATGCCCCGAGCACAGTCCGCTAACGTGAGCCTCGCCGAAATCCTAGTCACAACGCATAACAATATCCGTCCATCAAATTCTAACCCAATAAATAACTCCGAGCCATAATCCCTAACCTCCGGGACCTTGAATTTTATCAATCTGGATGATAAAATCCATCCCGAGCCTTACCCCTTGAGTTCCCAAGCCTAAAATACCATTAAAACCCAATCCGACACCAAGGGCCGCGGCCCCACCCACTAGAGCCGCGGCTAGCCTCAAAACAGAGGCTAGCTCTTCACTGACCCCCACACGGGCCGCGGCGCGCATGAATCTCTCGGCCTCCCATGGCCGCGCGTGCACGCGGGCCGCGGCGCTCGACACCGAACCCAGATTTTCTCATCAGTTTTCCATCCTTTCTTCAAGCCAATTTCCACCAAAACCAAGCTAATAATCCTAGATAATAACACCATCATTCCAGCTCAATATCAACACTAAAATCCAACAGAAATCTGCTCTAAAACACAGCTAGAATACCCAAAAACAGCCTAGTTTCTACCCACATGCAAAGCTTGGAAACACAGCTGAAACTTAAGCATAACTTCCACGAAAAAGCTTACCTCTTGTTGAGCTTAATCCCTGAGATGATCCTCAAATTCCTAGACTTCAAGTTCCTAAAGTATCCCAGCTGAAATCCCTTCAATTCCTAGGAAATTCCTTTGAGTTTCTTCTTGAGTTTTTTGTCTTAGAGGGTGAGAAAGAGACCAAAAGCTATCTTCAGCTTCTAAAGGAAGTAAATATCGGTTTCTTCAAGTTTCTACACAATTCCCCTTTTTTGTTTTATTTGACTTAAGTCTAAAGGGTTACTTCAAGGCTCGGGGTACCAAAACGTCCCCGAGGGCAAAATGGTAAATTTCCCAAATATTCCCGCCTAGACATTCTATCCTAAAATATATCTCCAAATATTTATTTCTATGTCCCGATAATCCCATAACTCATCTAATACCCGACTTACCCCTCGACTCACCCCGAGTCCAAATCTCAACCCCGCTGTGACTCTCTGGCTAACCGCTCCCCAGGACTGTCTCGGATCGTGCTGTACAGACATATCACACATATACAACATACATCTCATTTATCACATTTATGCCCCTAATATCCAGACGAGGCCCACATGCACATTTAACTCAATTAAACATGAATCATAATCCTATATACACATAAATTCACATATAAGCATATTAAACCACTTATTGCCCTCCAGGCACACTAATCAAGGCCCTAAGCCTGATTAGCAAATTCGGGTCGTTACAGGATTCCAAAAATATTAAGATTAAAGACCAAATACAAAAGACATAAGGTTTAAATACAATATCAAGCCATATTAAGGCAAAATAGACAGTTAGGCAATCCCTGTCCTGATCCACTCCTCGACCATGGCAATCGAACAACTGGCTATGTATATTCAACCCCACAGCTCTCCATCTCAGGGTTGGTCCAGCTTGCCTTTGCCTTTACCTGCAGCACGTAACACCCGTGAGCCAAGGCCCAGCAAGAAAACATAACAACAAAGCATAAGCAATCAACAGACAAATCAATATCTCATATTGCATCACATGTTCTCAACCATATAATCATACAACATAGTCAAGTATTCAACATACTAGCATATTAACTCATGTCATATAACAGTTCACAAATGATAACTAGGGCTAGCGCCCTCAGGCCGCTCCCTCCATTATCCCACTGATTCCGGCCCGCTTAAACCGAGCTCAGTGAATATAAAGCTGTCCTCGACTACCAGTGGCCAAGCCGCGCCTTGTGCGCAAATATTGTGTACGACACTCTTAGGCCGCTATCACATGTCCCATGGCACGATACCATCATTGACATAATAAAAATACCGGGAGCACTTAGTCCCATCACAAATACATAACCGGGTGTAGTTTTCTTACCTTTCAATTCGCTAGCTTTGATCACTCGACTCCTTGAGCACGATCCCCCTCGAGCCCTAGCGCTCACCTAAACACAACCATAGGCCAAAGTCATCATTAATACTCAAGTCCAAAACCTAGCCTCGGGGCCAATCCCGAGCCCCCGGGAAGTCCTAGTTCCACCAAACAAGGTGGTGGAATCAACCCCAAACCCTTGGTCAAAAACCCTTGAAAACAACCCTAAAATCCCCTTATGAAAACAGGGCAGCGCTACAGCGCTCTTAGGAGGGCGCTACAGGGCTACAAGCAGAACCAAATTCCCCCTGAAAGCTTGGCCTAGTGCTACAACACCCAAAGGCTAGCACTGTAGCGCTAGTCACAGACAGGCAAAACCCCAACTTTCCTTCCTGCGATTTCCTCGAGCCAAACTCAACCAAAACCTCTCCAAACCTTCACCAAACTCAAAAACAACCTTATTAACATACTCCATTCATCCCAAGCACCCCAAATACCCAAGACTCAAACACATGCATCCCTAATCCCAAAATTCACCATAGCTGACCCTAAACTCAAAACTCAGCAGAAACCAATCAAAACATTAGAGTTACAAGCTTAGAATTCATACCTTTAATGGGATTTCGACTTCAATACAACCTCTACACCTCCTTAGCTTGATCTTCCTCAACCTTTGCCCTGAATTCCCTAAAGTTCCCATCAAACTCAGCTTACACACCATATTTCAATAACCAAAACCAGAAACTGAAGAAACTACAAAACCTTACCTCAAGTTTTAGGGTGTTCTTGCTAAACCTCTACCAATTCTCCAAGCCTAGCTTAGGATTCTTGATGCTCAGCCTAACTTAGCTCCTCCCTGAGCTTTGCCTAAAAAATACTCAAGAAACTGATGAAGAAAGCATAAACTGACCTTAGGAACTCTCTGTTTTCTCCCTTTCCTTTTTCTTCCTTTTCCTTCTTTTCTTTTCAGACTTCTATTACTTTCTACAATTCCCACTAACATAAAGCCTCAACATATCTATCCCTTGCAAGCCAAATGACCTTACTGCCCTCCCCTTTAATCTAAAGTCCTTTAATCCACTTAAGGGCATTTTAGTCATTTTACCCAATTCCTGCTAACTCCTCGAGTGTCTCTAATATTCCCAGCTTTGTTCCCGATACCTAATTAATCTCTAATTATATTCCTCGATGTCAAAATAGACTCCAGTATATTCACTAAATTCCATTTATATCCCTAGGCTCACCCCGAGCTGGGTATAAATCCCCGCCATGACTTTTTCGCTAATCTGCTCACTAGGATCGTCTCGAGTCACAGATCACAGATATATCCACATAATAATGTGGTCTCGACAATTATCACATATATCAATTCAGTTATGCCCATAATGGCCAAAATTACGATTATGCCCTTCTAACCTAATCAGGGCCTACATGCATACTAATACACATAGTCACGCATCTCAAATACTCAAATAGTCATATAACATGCTTTAAATCATAATCATGCATCTTAATCATTAAAGTCACACATAATTCCCATTATGCCCTCCAGGCACACTAATCAAGGTCCTTAAGCCTGATTAGCAAATTTGGGTCGTTACATAAGGTGAGGTTTGGATGTTAGAAATGGTGGGTTTTCTGGGCACGAAGGGAAGGGCCGCGACTCTGTTCTAGAGCGCTGCGGCCCTAAGTTGAAGAAAAGCCAAGGAGGCTCGGCCAAGGGTGGGCGTTGCGGCGCCCAAAGCAAGGGCCGCGGTGCGTGTCTTTGCCCAGGGTGGTCCTTGGTTCTGTTTTGAGGCTAGGGCCGCGGCTAAGCTTCAAGGGCCGCAGCCCTTAGTTAAGCACTTGAACTTTTAGGGATTTTAGGCATGGGAATGTGGTCTAGTATGCTCGAGATTGGTTTCATCACCATGCTTGGTGGAATTTGGAATCCCGGGAGTTAGTTTTGTAACCGAAAACCTATATTTGGATATTAATGGAACCCTATACTTTGGTTGTGACTAGGTGATAAAAGATTAGGCTCGGGAACGGATCGTGCTTGAGGAGTGTCATTCATAATCAATAATCGTAAAGGCTAAAGGTAAGAAAACTGCACCTGGTTGAATATATGTGACAGGACTAAGGGTTCCCTATTGTAAACGCTTGAAATGATGGTATTATGCCATGTAAGCTATTTAGTAAACCAACGGCCTAAGGATGCCAAGGGTTACACTAGCGCACAGGGCGCGGCTTGGCCACTGGTAGCCGAGGACAGCTTATTATGCACTGAGCTTGGTTTAAGCGGGCCGGAGTCAGTGGATAAACTGAGGGTGCGGCCTAAGTCGTCGGCCCTGAATATTACGTGATATGAGTGATATAAGTGATTGATTGCGTCTTGAATCTGAATATATGTGCTTAATGTCTATTGTGGATTATTTTATGAGAGTTCATGCTTGATGAATTAACTGTCTGATATCGTTGATTGTGTTGTATACAATGTTTTCTTGCTGGGCCTTGGCTCACGGGTGCTACGTGGTGCAGGTAAAGGCAAGGGTAAACTTGATCAGCCTTGATTGGAGATCTCTACGAGTGAAATGTACATAGCCAGCTACTCAGCCGCCACAGTTGAGGTTTAGACAGGGACGCGAGACTGTTGCGATATTTTTATTACACGCAAGTGCACGTATCATACAAGTAGTAACTCACACAGGTGAGGTCGAACCCAAGGGAATTGCAGCTAAGTACTAACAAAATCGGATTTATATTTCTATTTGGCAACAATAAAAATTGGTTTTTTAAAATTATAATGCAGAAAACACAACAAGCAAAACAATAAATAAAAAGGATTTGACAATGGATGTGAAATTAGGAATATGATTTCAATTGCTTTGATTACCCAATTGTTAATACTAGTTAACTATTCTTCTTCCTCCTATGTGATGACAGATTATAAAATCACCTAAACTCTTTTCAGATCATAAAGGTACTAAATTGCATGTCAACTACTGCATCTTTGAGATAGTACAACAAACAATTCGCATTAAGCAATAATCTAAAAGTCACACAAGCTATGCAAATACTTTCGTTTCACATCAAAACCTATGTTTATTCATTTAGAGCATTCTTAATAATCACTTTTCTGATTTCATATTAGGATCATAAATCATGCTTAAGGTGATCAATCTCAAACATGTATTGAGCTCAAAAATGAACAAATCACATAAACAAGGAAGAAGGAATAATCAAATAGCATTAATCCATGGAATAATCTCAGTCAACATCCATCAAATCCCTAAATAAGAGTTTAGCTCATAATCTCAGTATTCATATCCATAATAAAATTAAACATAAACAATAACATAGAAAATTAAAGAAAAAGAGAATGAAACTAGATTGGGAATTGCCACAGATCGCCCACGCTTGCTCCAAGTTTCTCCTTGTTTTCTGTCTCTAGCCTCTAATTCACGTTTCTTCTCTCCTCCAAATCGCATCAGAACTCGTTACCCTAAATTAGCCCTTGTGAATGGACCAAAATGCCCTTCATTTAAAAATCTGCCGAATTTCAATTTCCAGCAACCTAGCGCGGTCGCGCTCTACAGTAACGAGGTCGCTCTACTCTCTCAGAAAAGGCATTTTTGACAGCTTTATGAATTTTTGTGCTTTTTGGCATCTTTTTCATTCTAAATCATCCCAATCCTTCAAAACCTGAAAATAAACAAAAACAACACAAAACAAGCGTAAAATAGAACAAAACAACCCTAAACCTCTAAAATACTTCCTAATTAGACACACTAAAACAAGTCTAAAACTTGCTAATCAGAGACCCAGAGATTGTCCATTTTGCCTTAGTATGGCTAACCTTTGCGTATGTATTTTTGAGAGTCTGTAAATTAACTTTTAACTCCATTTCTTTTGGGATCCCGTGTATGTAACAGTTTGATCATATAAAATGAGTCTTTTGAGACCAAAACCTTTTTAACCCTAGCTCCTACATGTTTAATGACACGTTTTTGAAATAATGACTTGATTAGCAAGTCTTGCACCTTAAGTACACAGTGTAGTGGTCTTGGCTATCCAGGGCGTTACAACTTTCTTGGTCGTTATGGTTGCAAGTGGTTCAGCTTCGTCCCATTTAGTGAAGTAATCGACAACCACTACGAAGTACTTGACGCTGCCCTTTCCTGTGGCCAGAGATCCGATTAGATCTATACCCCAGACTGCGAATGGCCACGAACTTTGCATTTGTTTTAGCTCATTAGGGGCTGCTCGTGGAATTTTGGAGAACCTCTGGCATTTGTCACACCTCCGCACAAATTCCATCGAGTCTTCATTCATTGTTAGCCAGAAGTATCCTTGCCTTAGGATCTTTTTTGATAAACTCTGTCCCCCAGCATGGTCCCCACAAAAGCCTTCGTGGACCTCTCTCATCAATTCTTTGGCCTTCTCTTTCAAAATACAACTGAGGAGTGGCATTGAGTATCCCCTTCGGTACAAGATTCCATCGACCAGGATATACCTAGTAGCCTGCCGCTTAAGGGTCCTGGCTTTGTTCCTGTCTGTTGGAAACACACCCTTTGTCAGGTACTCTATGTAAGGTGCCATCCATGTATCCACCACTTGAATCACCAAAGAGGCCCCTTCTACTTGGATGATTAGTGTAGATAGTCGTTCAACTGGCACTATGTTTAGGGTGTCAGCATCCTTGGCACTCGCCAACTTGGCCAAAGCATCATCATTTGAATTTTGGTCGCGAGGTACTTGCTGGAGAGTGTACTTATCAAACTGCGCCAATAGATCCTTCGCTTTATTCAGGTAAGCAACCATTTTTAAACCTCGGGCCTGGTATTCTCCAATGATTTGATTGAACACTAATTGAGAGTCACTGTAGATATCAAGTGACTTTATGTGCATGCTTCTGGCTAACCGTAATCCTACGAGCAATGCTTTATACTCGGCTTCGTTGTTAGAAGCAGTGAAGTCAAATCTGATTGCGCAGTGAAATCGATGCCCCTCAGGCGTTATCAAAATCACTCCTACTCCTACCTGGTGCTCATTAGAAGAACCATATGTAAACAACTTCCAAGAAGGAGTTTGGCTTTAAGACTCAGACCCTTCTGGCTGCTCACTGTCTGGAAGCCCAGTGAGTTCTGCGACGAAATTGGCCAGAGCCTGCCCTTGTATCGCTGCTCATGGCAAGTAAGAGATATCAAACTGCCCAAGTTCGACCGCCCACTTCAATAATTGGCCTGCGGCTTCTGGTTTCTGCAGAACTTGCCGTAGAGGTTGGTTAGTCAAAACTGTGATTGGGTGAGCTTGGAAGTATGTCCGCAATTTTTTGGAGGCTAAGATCAGGCAATAGGCTAATTTTTCAACAGGTGGATACCGCAGCTTCGCTCCTATTAGCCTCTTGCTTACATAATAAACAACCTTTTGCACGCCTTCCTCTTCTCTTACTAGGATAGCACTAGCAGCGTATTCTGTGATCGCCAAGTAGATGAACAAAGTTTCTTTATCAACCGACTTTGATAGAATCGATGGCTGCGACATGTGAGTCTTTAAGGTTTGAAAATCCTCTTCGCACTCCTCCGTCCATTCAAATTTCTTGTTGCCTCTAAGTAGATTAAAAAATGGGACGCATTTGTCTGTTGATTTGGAAATAAATCTACTGAGAGTAGCATTTCTTCCGATCAAGCTTTGAACATCTTTGATTTTTGTTTGCAATTTCATATCAACCAGGGCTTTGATCTTCTCGGGATTGGCTTTAATTCCTTGTGAGTTTACTATAAATCCCAGGAATTTCCCTGATCCAACTCCGAAGGAACACTTGAGGGGATTCAACTTCATCTGATTTTTGTTCAAGACGTTGAAGCACTCTTGCAAGTCCCCTATATGTCCTTCTGCCTTTTTCGACTTAACCAGCATGTCGTCGACGTATACCTCCATGTTTGTTCTGATCAACTCCTTGAACATGTGATTGACTAGTCGCTGGTAAGTCACACCAACATTTTTCAAACTGAAGGGCATTACTTTGTAACAACAGAGCCCTGTATCGGTCTGAAAGCTAGTGTGATCCTCGTTAGGGGGATGCATACTGATTTGATTGTATCCAGAGTATGCATCCATGAATGAGAGAATCTCGTGCCCTGCAGTGGCATCGACCAGTTGGTCGATTCTAGGGAGTGGGAAACAATCTGTAGGGCATGCTTTATTAAGGTCTGTGAAATCCACGGGTTCACCACTTACCATTCGGCTTGGGAACGAGCATGGGATTAGAGACCCATGATGGATAAAACGCTACCCTGATGAATCCATTCTCCTTTAGCTTCTAGACTTCGTCCTTTAGAGCCTTCGATCTATCTTTGTCGAGCAGCCTCCTTTTCTGTTGTACTGGTGGAAAACTCTTGTCTACGTTCAGAACATGGCTAATAACCGCAGGGTCTATTCCAACCATGTCTTTATGCGACCAGGCAAAGACTTCCTGGTTTTTCCTTAAAAATTCCACCAGTTCTTGTTTCGTTGTTATCTCTAAGTTTTTACCGACTTTCACAACCCTGGTCGGATCTATCTCATCGAGTTGGACCTCTTAAAGGTCCTCGATGGGACCTATCTCTTCATCAAAATCCCCAAAGCGAGGTTCCAAATCCCTATCCTCACTTTAGCTTCTAGATTTCGTCCTTTTCTGTTGTACTGGTGGAAAACTCTTGTCTACGTTCAAGACATGGCTAATAACCGCAGGGTCTATTCCAACCATGTCTTTATGCGACCAGGTAAAGAATTCCTGGTTTTTCCTTAAAAATTCCACCAGTTCTTGTTTCGTTGTTATCTCTAAGTTTTTACCGACTTTCACAACCCTGGTCGGATCTGTCTCATCGAGTTGAACCTCTTCAAGGTCCTCAATGGGACCTATCTCTTCATCAAAATCCCCAAAGCGAGGATCCAAATCCCTATCCTCAATTTGGGAAACACCCTATTTGGTGACACAATCACCTGATTGGGCTTGTACATCACTGGCTGTTTGCAACTCCTTTCCAGCAACTTCCCTCGACCTGCCTTTCTTCACCTTAGATATTGAGGCGTTATAGCACTCCCTCGCTTCTCGCTAGTTTTCCAACACGCATCCTATCCTTGCATCGATTGGGAATTTCATGGCAAGGTGCCATATCGAGGTAACGACTCGCAGGTCGACCAAAATTGGCCTTCCAATTACAGCATACGCTGAAGGACAATCAACTACTATGAAAGCAGTGAGTAATGTCATGTTTGTAGGCGCAATTCCTGCTATAACTGGGAGTTTAATCGACCTTGTCAGAGAGCCCTTCGCCAGAAAAAATGTATATGGTTTGGTTGCACGGCTCTAGGTCCTTGACGGGCTCTAGGTCCTTGACGGACAACTTCATCCTTTCCAGTGAGGACTTGTACAATATGTTGACTGAGCTTCCTATGTCAACCAACACCCTTTTAGCCATCATGTTGGCAATTTGGACATCAATGACCAGCAGATCGAAGTGTGGGAATTGGACGTGTTGAGCATCGTCTTCAGAGAAGGTTATCAACTCCTCCTCTGTTTTAGCTTTCTTTGGTGCGCGATCCTCCACTCTCATCATTTCTATGTCCTGGTCGTGGTGTAAGATCCAAGCGTATCACTCTCTTACTTTCCCACTATCCCATGCGAGGTGTGGGCCGCCACAGATGGTGAGTAATGTACCTGCCACAGGAGCTGGTTGTAAAGGTGGCGAGCGTTGGCGTGCAGGCGCCTGTTCGTTGCCACCTTGAGCCTTTCGCTGAGACCCTCCTACGACTCGTACGTATCTCCTTAGGTGTCCCTGCCTGATCAGGAACTCGATCTCGTCCTTCAATTGGTTACACTCATTGGTGTCATGTCCGTAGTCATTGTGAAAATGATAGAATTTTGTTGTATCTCTCTTGGAGATATCCTTCCTTATAGGCGCTGGTCGCTTATAAGGGACATTAGAGCTAGTCTCCTGATAGACTTCTGCTCTACTTTCGACAAGGGTCATATGGTTGGTGAATCTTGGCTCATATCTATTGCCTTTGGGCCATTTATTTTCAGATGTTGATGGCTCGTTGCCCGCCCTTTTTCCACCATTTCTGCCGTTTTCGTTCCCGTTGCCGTTACCATTGGGTTTATCCGACCCGTTGGCAGCTTTGGTGGGATTTTCCTTTGGTCCCTTTTCTTTCGTGGGCGACTTCACTTCGTTGGCAATCACATCTTCGAGCTTGATGTATCGATAAGCTCGATCTAGGAATTCTTGGGTACTTCTTACCCCATTCTTTCTCAGGCTGCTTCAGAGGGGGGAGTGGCGTCTAACCTCGGCAGTTAGGGCCATTATCTTTCCCTCGTCGCCCACTGTTTTGGCTCCAGCCGCTGCTTGCATAAAGCACTGGACATACTCCTTTAAGGGCTCTCCCCCTCTTTGGCGTATCTCGACCAGCTAGTTGGCCTCAGTGGGGTGTACGCGACCTGCATAGAATTGTCCGTAAAATTCCTTCACGAACATTTCCCAGGATACTATACTAGGAGGAGGGAATTTAAAGAACCATTCCTGGGCGGTGTCAGATAGTGCGGCGGGGAAGATCCTGTAGTGGGCATCGTCCGACACCTTCTGAATATCCATTTGTATCTCAAATTTGTTGACATGAGATACTGGGTCCTCGTACCCATCAAAGTTTGGCAGTACTGGCATCTTGAACTTGCTGGGGGTTTCTGCCACAGCAATCCTCTGCCACAGCTCCTAGCGTTGACGCTCAATCTCCCTTTGCTGCAGCGCCAAGGTCTCTGCCGCATTTTCCTGATTGGCCCTCAGACTGGCCAACTCATCTTGCAACACGCCTAGTGTTGTCCTCAGCGTCTCAGAATCCATTTCCTCCTCTTCAAAATCCAAGTGTGGTTCATTTTCAGCCACATTTGGAGGAGGAGGTTGAGACGACGCAACGCCATCATCCTGTCCAGCTTTCTTGGATGTCTTCACCATTTGATTTTCTTTAAGCTTCTTGACTAATCTCTCAATGAAAGCACCCGAATTTTGACCCTTGATTTGGTCAACGACACAGAGTCAAAATAACGACAAAGAAACAAAAAGGAAATCAAGAATGAAATAAAATGGGAAAAGGTGACACAAATGATTTATAGTGGTTCGGCCCCAACTGTGTGGTAATAACCTACGTCCACTTAGTGTTCTTATTGATGTTGAATCCTAATGCTGTGATCAAAGAACTAGGGTTCTTGAGTTTCACCAGCCTGAAGAGAATTACAAATTTTCGGTGGATAATCACACTATGTTCTTTATATGAGTATTCGGGTTCAAGGTTAAAAAAAGTCCCTTCCTTGAGCCTTCTCATTCATATTTATAGGCTCAAGGGGTTACATGGGCCAATGAGACTTAATTATCCTTAATATCAGCGTATCAAGGCAATAAAGAGAAAATATAATAAATTGTGTTATTACAAGATTACATATCTTTAAAGGAAATAAACCGAAGCATGCGACCAGACTAGTCGCATCTAATCACGAGATTTGATGAGGCAAGAAACACCTGGTCGATAAGCGAACAACACTCCTTCGTTTTGATGCTGCCATGTGCCAACCACGTGTAATAAATTATTGCCACATCATCAAGAGCCATTTTTGGGTAAACAACATGCATCACATACTGTGTGCATTTTTCTTACCTTTGGTCCAAGCACATGTTACAAATAAACGAGCCATAAGCACGATCTTGTTTCCAAACCCCTAGAGATAACCTAGTCACTACCATAATTTAAAACCTCATCAAAATGAGTAAATGAATACTTCCAGACCCAACCCAAGCCTCCAGGACGTCGAATCCCACTCAACTGGGTAGTAGGATCGATCCTAGGCCCTTAGAGTTAAGTTCCCACGACTAAAAACCAAATCTGGCAAAATTTTCCCTTAAGCGCCGCAGCCCTCCAAACACTATGCCGCGGCCCACCTCCAGACAGAAGCCAGCCTCCTCCTTCTTCAAGCTTGGGTCGCGGCGCCCTAGAACAGGGTCGCGGCCCAACCACGAACCAGCCCAAAAACCTTGTTTTCTCCATTTAAAAACCTTCCAAAAACCTATCCAAACATCTCCAAATTCCAAAATCAAAGTTCCCAAACATCCTAATTAACCAAAACCAATAAAACCCAAGCCTCAATTCATTCAAAAACTTATCAAAACACAAAATCCAATCCAAGCTTAAAAACTTTAAAAACTTAGAACTTAAAACTTGGATTACCTCCAATTGAGTTGTTTCCCAACTAAATCCTTTGGCTAATAAGCTTATAATCTTTCCTAGAATTGTTATGCCTCGATCCTCGCTTGAATCTGAGTCCTAAAACTCAAGTTTCCTTCGAAAATGCGATTGGTGTCAAAAATGGAACTTTGAGGGAGAGTGAACGTTCTTTTTATTTCTTAACAAGTTACTTCAAGCTTAAGCAACCTCAAGCAAGTCCTAATGCTCGGGGTCCTGAAAACGCCCCAGGATAAAATAGTCAAAACTCCCAAAATTTCCCCCTGATCTCACTAACTCCCAATTTATCATCGAATATTTATTCTCGTTACCCAATATCTCGGTAATGTGCTAAATACCCCTTGACTCACTCCGAGTCAAGTATAAATCCCATTGTGACTTTCCCACTAGCTTACTTCCTAGGATCGTCTCGTGTTGAGTAACCCTAGCATAACCAAATAATATTGAAGCACCACACATATACCACATATATGCCAAATATGCCCAAAATATGAAAATTGCCCAATTAAACATAAATGGACTGACATGCATATTTAATACGCCTAAACATGCATATCTAGTCATATTATGATATAACTCACATAATCACATAATGATACACATAAATATCACATAATTCCAAGATTTGTCATCCTCACCCCCAATCAAGGCCCTAAGCCTTATTAGGAAATTTGGGTCATTTCAATACCATATTGTAAGATACAAATTTCTCATTTGCACCCCAAATAATATATACATCCATAAACATGTATATATATATACATGTTTATAAAAAAAAACATATACAAAATCTATTTTTTTTAATAACACCAAAACAATGAATTTTTTTAATAACACTGAAACATCCTACACTAATGATCTAATTTAAAAAAAACATATACTATTAATTAATATATATTTTTTTAAATATATACATAAGCAAACACAAAAAAAAAAAAAACAAATTAACAAACAAATATAATTAATATAAATTAAAAACAAATTATAGAGGCTATGGGGGGCCGTTGGCAGAGGCTATGGGAAGGGCTCCGTATGGTGGTCGGGGAGTAGGTGGAGCTCCTACAGGTCCTCGGGGAGGAGGCGACACCGACTATCAATAAAAAAACTAAAAATCATAAAAAATCTGAATAAAAAAACTTAAAATAAAAAATTACCTTGCTCGGAGTGGGAGGTGGCTCGGATCAAGAGTTAGAGAGAGAAATAGAGTGAGGGAGGCAAAGAAGGAGAGGGAGGCGGAGGTGATGGGGTGGTTCGGTGGTGGGTTTTTGAAGAGAAAAGAGGGAGATGGAGGTAGAGAGTGTGGTGGTGGGGTGGTTGAATGGTGTAGTGGTGGGGTGGTTCGTTGGTGGTGCGGTGGGAGAGGTTGGTCTTTGCAGAGAAAAGAGGGAGATAAAGTTAGAGAATGGAAATGGTGGGGAAGAAGGGTCAGGTGGATGGTATAATATCATTAGACTTTTGCTGGCGCATTTTATTGCACCGACATCGACACCCTAAAACAAAATGACATCATTTCAATTAGTGAGCCTTTTTCCAGCGCAACGAAACGCGCCGGCAAAAGTCTATTCAGCTAACTAATTAAACACATGGACTTTTGTCGGTGCTTTTCACCTAACACGCTGGCAAAATTCAACGATAATAAGCACATGGACTTTTGCCGACGTGTTAGGTGAGTTCCGCTGGCAAAAGTACCTAACACAAGGCTTTCAAGTTTGCCAAAGGCAGGTGTTTTCCCGCCTCACTTTTGCCGGCGCAATTTTGCGCCGGTAAATGTATTTTAGCACAGGGAAAAGTAATGAAATTTTGAAATTTTGAATTTTTTAAAAATAAAAACTAATAATCGAGCGTCGGGGACAATAATTGTGTCATTAACTATTTTTAAATAAAAAATAAAAGTCTTCGAGTATCATCGAACTGCCACTCTGGATATGCCAAATCAAATCGCAGAGGAATAAAATATGTTAAAAAAGAGAGAGTAGATAACATTCTTACTAACTTGTTCTCAGGAGTTTGTTAAAATGCTTAGTAAATGAAACATTTATTGTTTCTGAACACAAAATAATAGTTACAATGCTTAAAGTACAAATACTTTTGCGGTGTTATATCGACAAACAACAATATAGACATTTTCAACGAACGAGTTTAATTTTTAGTACACCTTAGCATTTCGAATATTTTAACGCTAACTGTTTGATTAAATGATTTATAATCTCCATGATTACTTATAAATACTACATATTTCTAATTTTTTGAGAATTTGGATGACATACAACAATAATTATAAATCACAAGAGCTTGTTTATCTACTCACACAATCAATATGATCATTATTAATTCTTGTTAATTATTATAAAACAATAATACTATGATCGACTGATCCTTTATTGGTCAAAAAATGAATAATTATTTAACGTTCCAACAAACTATTAATACTGTTTTTATATATCAACATTGAATATATATATATATCATAATAATAGTTAATACATATGAGTAACATTAATAATGCTTACTGACTACAGACCATTATAGATATTCATAAACTTTGTGTGTAATTAAACAGTTTATTATACCTATGTTAACAATTTTTTTTAAAAATAAATAATAACCTTATGGTTAGATAAGCATAATCGACAATGCTGATAACATTTCAACCCTAATAGTGGATAATTATAAAGTTCATTAGTATTGTCATTAATCTTAGAACAATCTAAATACATTATATGTTAAATACCCATTAATTTATGAATAATACTACATAAAACTTTAATTACTTCAAAAAATCTAAAAAAATGTGTATTTCTATTATGTAATACTTTTGTCGGCACGTTTATGACTTTTGTCGGCATCTTCGAAAGACTTTTACCGACACAATTGCGTAATGCACCGGTAAAAGTAGCACCGTCAAAACTTGGTTTGAGAAAAAACACTTTTTCCGGTGCAATAATATCTTATGTATCGGCAAAAATATTGTCGTAAAAAGGTCGCATTTTTTGCCGGCGCATTTTTGAATTGCGCTGGAAAAAGTCTATTTTACCGGTGCATGTCGGAATCGCGTCGGCAAAAACTACTTACGTCGGCAAAAACTCCGTTTATTGTCGGTGCAATTCATTAAATGCACCAGTAAAAATGACTTTTGCCGGCGCATTTTAGAATTGCGCCTACAAAACCAACATTTCTTGTGGTGTACTATGAAGAAGATAAAAATGGAAGAAAAGAAGAAGAAATAGGAATAAAAAGCATGACGATGAATGTCTTAATTTTTTCTTCAAAAAATAATGTAAAAAAACATTTTATAAAATATGAATGATAAAAAAATATTACAAATAAATTAAAATTAGAAAAATAACCTCAAAACATATTAAAACTAGCTAAACTATAAAAAAAATTAAATATTACAAATATATATGAAAAAAAAACTCCCATAAAAATAGGAACAAAAAAATATGCCATAAGAAACTTAAAAAAAACTGTCATGTTTTTCAAAGTTAAAAAAAAATTCTATATTTGGTGTAATTTCCTATATATATCCTCCCCTAATACACATCACTTAGAAACTATTTCAACACTGGCAAGATATTTCTTATACTCTTGCCTAATGTCTTATTATAATCAAGAAAATGTCCAAGAATCACTTTTATTATCATGATAAGCACATTCTAAGGTTTCAAGAACCTTTCATTTAGGTCTGACTTTCTAGCATAGACTAATTCCAATCATCATTGCAATTTTGAACTAAATAAACAAAAATTGTACTGTTTCAAATTTTAAGTCAAGTTGAAACTCCAATTTGTTGGATGAGAATATGAATTCTCATCGTGCCTCAATAGTTGTTATGCTTAAATTGCATGATGGGGGATTTGCAAAGGAAGAATGATCTCCACCATACAAATCTGTGTTAGTGAAATAGGCTGGTGGTTTGGCCTGAGGCAACATGTTCTTATCACTCAACATTAGAATAACAGAAGACATATTAGGCCTATCAATAGGATTTTGTTGCACACACAAAAGACCAATGTGGATGCAACGCAATGCTTCTTCCATGTTGTCGTATGGATCTCTCAACAAGCCGTGGTCAATAAACTTAAATGCATTGCCTTCTTTCATCAAAGTCCATGCCTAATAAATATTATAAAAATATAAATAAAAAGACAAAGAATCAATGAAACATTTAATAAAGTTTTTTCTTTTGACACTTACCAATCCAGTGAGGTTAAGAATACTATCTTCATTGTAAAGGCCTCTACTTTTCTTTCCACTTATGATTTCTAGCATCAATGTGCCAAAACTAAATACGTCAGATTTTGTTGAGAACATACCATTGGAAGCATATTCTGGCGCCATATAACCACTACATTTGTACAACATTATTTATTAGTATACAATAGATTTATATTAAAGCAACTAAAAGATTTTTCAAGATGACTTACTAAGTTCCAACAATTTTATTTGTGTTTCCATCTGTTTGGTCTCCACCAAAAGTTCTGGCCAAGCCAAAGTCTGAAATTTTTGGATTCATATATTCATCAAGTAACACATTACTAGCTTTGAGATCTCGATGTACAATTCTCAATCTAGAATCATGATGTAGATAGAGAAGCCCCTTAGCAATTCCGCATATAATTTGGAAGCGCTTAGGCCAATCTAACCGTTTGCTTTGCCTTTCATCTGGAAATGTTGGCTTCTACTTTTATTAGAACAAAATTGGCAAATTATATATAGAACATCATATGTATCTTTACAAAATGAAATAGTAAAGAGGTAAAAAGAGTGTTACCAAAAATGAAATAGTCAAGACTTTTGTTGGACATGTACTCATAAATCAATAGTTTTGTTTCTCTACGAATGCAATAACCAAATATCTTTACAAGATTCCGATGTTGAAGTTTAGCAATTAGTTTAATTTCATTTTTAAACTCATTGACTCCTTGTCCAGAACAAATTGATAGCCTCTTCACAGCAATTTCTTGCCCTCCTTCAAGTATACCCTAATATATGACAATGTAAAAATTATTTATTTATTTCAATCTTTAATTGCCATATCTAGAAAAGAAAAAGAAAAAAGAGAATGTTTTCAACCAGGTAATTGAGAAAGAAGCATACTTTGTATACAGGTCCAAAACCACCCTCTCCAAGCTTATTATTCTCTGAAAAATTATTAGTGGCAGTATTTATTGTATGTAGGTCGAACAATGGAACATCCAAGTCATCATCTTGGCTTTCTGAAAAATTACAAGTGGCTGTGAAGATTAAAGCCTCAGAACAAATGAAAAACAGAACATCCAAGATGTAGAAAGACAATCGAACACATTAAGATACATGGTTAGGTCTACCGGAAAAAGAATAAGCCAGCCAACTCATGTTCACTAATAAAAAAATAGAGTGAGAAAACTTTCTCAAACTCTTTCAATCTTGTAAAGCCAGTGAAACAACTTGATAGTAGCAGGACTAATAATTACATTTCTCTAATATATATATATATATACATATATATATATATATATAAATCATTCAACGAAGTAAAAAGATGTAACTTTACTTAGTGAAAGATTGAGTGATTGATTCTCTTTGTCCTCTCTTAGTGAAATCTAATTTTTTTTTATCGTGTATCTATCTTTATAGATGATGACTATATATATGTTTTGTTGATCTAAGATTGTAATCTTAATGTTATTGTGAGCCTCTAGGTATACTAGAAAAAAACATTGTATTACTATTATTGAACTTTGGTGATAACAAATGATTTAAGCAAACTACGGTTCCTGTAGTTTTTCTCACATTGGGTTTCTAGATAAAAATCTTGGTCTCACTTTTATGGTTGATTTGTGTTTTCTATAGCTTGTTGTGCTTTGGTTTATATATTGATATTACTAATTGGGGTGTTTGATAAGTAAACGGAAAAGTTTGTGTTTGTTGCAATAGGTTTTCCAACATGTTTTGTTCAAAATGTCCTCTTAAGTGTCTTCAAATTGAGTATTCTTATGCATTTGATTTTTATGAAAAAATGTTTCTCTTTAAAATATTGCATGAAAAAAAATGAAGGGTAAAGATTCTTACCATAAAAGTATGCCCCCCTACGAATGTAAATGCCAATTAAAATAGAGCCACCAGCTAATCCGACGATGATGGCTATAATTATCACTGCTCTCTTTGCCTCAACCTTAAGACCAGTTCTTGCTTTCCCATTGTTTGTAGCTGAGAAAAGCAAAGATTGGTTAAAATAGAAGGAAATCCATGTAAAACATAGTATATATAACAAAAACAGAATACTCTTGAACTTGATATATATATATATATCTAACATTTTTAATCTATAGTCTGTACCTATTTTTGAAAACGGTATTCGAATAAATACATATTGTCCGTGAGAAGGAACTTGTTGAATATCAAACAGATCTCCGAACCAGAGGACGCAATTGATTGAATAAGCCATGCAAGAGCAATTGCTCGAGCATTTAGCCTTGCAGTCATTTAGATTCATACTCTCATTCACCCAAGTATATTGAGCATCGGGCAATTTCAAGAGAGAAAAGTCAAGGAACTCATCGTTCTCTTTATCATCATCGCAGCTCATAGAACTGTTTTTCACACACCCTTCTGACCAGTACATCTTGTTCCAGTTGTCTTGGTTCTTTGGCTTAAAACCTTCTAAACATTGGCAAATTTTATCCTTCGTTTTGACACACTCCGAATTAGCTCCACAGACACCATAGTAGTCACACCGGTCACTTGGAATTGAGTAATAAGATCTCCAATATTTGTCTTCTTCCATCCATTCCCTGTGTTCAATTCTTTCGCCTAAGGTAATTCTTGAGATGATTGACTTATCTATGACGTTGTACATGTAGTAAACTTCTTCATCATATATGTGTCTGTACGAAAATTCATCATTATTATTATTATAAGTTCTGCTGAAACTTATGCCATCACCAAGGCTTTCACGATACAATTTTGCAGACCCATTACGGATAATTAGTTCAGGATATGCATGGTGTGGTTCAACAAGCTCAATCCCATAAGTTAAGTCTCCATCACAGGGGTCATCAACACTCTTCCATGCCGATAAGCTCCACGTGAGACCTCTTCTCAAGCTCCATCCCAATTTCATTCCGGGTATCATCGTATCGGTAGGATAATCAAAGCTTTCCCACAAATAGTTTTCTGTGTTCTCATCTTTCTCATCTCTCAAAACCAAGTCACCATCGTCCAAGAGCTGAACCAGTGGTTGCCGGGCTTGTTTCGATGAGTTCGTAGACCAAACGACCCTCTTATTCTGTCCATAAAGCACAAGATTTCCTGTGTCGTCTATGGTCAATGAGCCAGATGAATCGTTGATCGGTTCACACCGGTTTGCAACCCAAACAACAGTTTGAGCTGAGATGTTCTTATACCAAATTCCCAGGTAACGATTCTTTGAATTGCCTGGACTAAAGAATCCCAGTTCAAACCTTCCTACACTGGATACCAAAGTTGTGTTCTCTCTCAAAAATTCTGAAGGTCTAATGGTATCAACCACAGCAAAAGTTGTTGTAGAAAGAGAAAGTCTCAAAACAACAAAGGTAGCCAGAAAAGAAAGGAACTCCATTGTTTTCTAGGCCATGATGGTGCCAAGATGATCCATTTTATCCAACTTAGTGATGATATGACTCAAGAGACACACGGCAATGGAGTTAATGCTATTGGGGTAAGGTAGTTTTCAGACATATTTTTTGTGGAAAAATCTTAGCGAACGTGTTTTTAACATTAAAACATTATTGGGCTCCATATGTGGACTTTTCCAGGCTCTACACAGTGATGCACAATGAGAAGTCGGCGGGAAGTGTTTCTCGTCCCCATTTATAATTTTAATCTCCATCCTGCCCCATCCCATCTTATTCATTTCGGGTGGAGAATTCTCTATTGGGGGCACAGAATCACTACGGGAAATTTATTTATTTAAAAAATAAATTTTAAATTTTAAATTAAAAATTAAAAATTATATCAATATTTATTATTTAAAATATTAAACATTATCTTAAATAAAATTTAAAATATTAAAAAGTTTATTACTATACTATAATAACATATAAAGAAAGATATAAAATATATATATAGAATATTACAAAAATATATAAAAATTAAAATGAGGCTCTGTCGGGGCGGGGAGTGCTATCACCATCCCCGCCCCATTTAACATTCGGGGATTGAAAATTATCCTCATCCCCGCACCGTTCTCCATTTAGCAGGAACCTTGCCCCATTAGAGGCAGGTCCTCACGGAGCTCCGTCCCCATAAGAAAAATGTGCATCCCTAGCCTATCTCTGACTGAAAAATTATATACTGAACATAGATTAGTAAAGAAAAAACCATTATTAGAAGCTATTACATTCACACGAAAGTTCATATTATACTATATGGAATTCAAACCAGATCAATGTATAGCTTGTTAAAGGGAAGAGTGTAAAATTTTAACTTGCAGAAAGGAAGTTATGTCCAAATTTTAAGCACAAAAGAATATACTGTCAAAATCAAGTCGCACGTTACTATATAGCCTAGATCAACTTTGATGTCAAAACTCTGGATCTTTGCATGTTATATGTCATATCCAATCCATAATATCATATAATATACAGTGTTGCACCAACACCAAAATTGAGTAATCTTAACACCATATATTTTTTTTCCATTTTAACCACAACACCAGAAATTACACCAAAAAATTATATGATTTATTATTTTATCTAATATATAAAATAATATACATATATATTTATTATTAAATACTAATATAAAAAATAAAATAACACTGTCTTTTGTTTTTGTTGTTGCGACAGTACTCCACTATATTTGGTGGGATAGCTTAGCTTGACAGCATAATAATAAAATAAATAAAATTAAGTTGAATTTGATTTTGTGATTTTTTAACACTATATTTACTATTTTGTAGTTTGGTTAGAGCCCTTAAGTTACTAGACACGGCAGGTATTGGGGTAGCTTCTAGAAAACTTATGGAAAAATGCATGTGGTAAGTAGGGAAGGCTCTTACCTCACATTTCACTACTCAAAATATTTATGTTGAATATTTAATTAAAGTTAAAACAATATATACACATACTATTGATATTGTGGAATTCAACACGATAAAAAGTACGCAAGTATAATTGAGTAAGAGATGTGCAATGTTGACTCCCTTGACCGTAAGCGAAAGACTCATATATACATCACAAGTTACAACTACATAATACATATAGAACTGATATCATATATTTATAATTTGTCTAATTTATCTAATTATGTATATTTATAAAAACCAACTATTTAACCGAAAAATTCAGACTTACTTCTCAATACTTGTATTTCAATTATTAAGTTCATTCTATTATATATCTCTTCTATGTAATAAGTGTGTAGATAACAGAAATTTTTGGTTTTAACATTTTTCTATTTTTTTAATGTTAATTTTAACAAAATATTCTTATATTTAATGGTAGTTTGTAAACACTTAAACTAAAATAAAATAACTAATTAAAAAATAAAAGTATGATATTTTTGAGATATTTTACAATAATAATTATTTAAAAATAATAAATAATAAACAAATTAAAATATGATATTTTTGAGATATTTTACAATAATAATTATTTAAAAATAATAAATAATTAAACAAATTAAAATATGATATTTTTTAGATATTTTACAATAATAATTATTTAAAAATAATAAAATCATACATTTTATAACTTAAATAAAATTTAATTAAACTTAAACTCACTTATTAGAATAATATCATATTAAACATATAATATAATTTACTGTGAATTAACAACATATTATTTTTTTAAAACTAGCAAGAAACTTATTAAATTTAAAATCCACGTATAATATTTAATATTACATTAAACATATAATATATAATCTCTTGTTTTCACTCTCAAATTCAAAAGTTAGAACAAACATAAACTTAAACAAAAATAAATAAATTATTTAATTAAAATATGATATTTATTTAAAATTTATATGATATTAATATAAATTTAATAAAAATAATTAATAAATTCTATAAATAAAACAAAACAAACGTGTATATTGCACCTTGTTTGTACCTAGTATATATATATATTTGGTGAGTTTGAAGCCTTTTCATATATAATTCCTAACGACAAACTTTAGATGCTGTTTGGTTCGCAATAAGAAAAACAGGAAGAATATAATGATGAGGATGAAAATGAAATAAAATTTAGGGAACTTTGAAATAATATGAGTATTAAGAAATGTTACCTACCAAAATAATTTCATTTCTATTTTTTTGTTTGTTTGTAAAGTAGTATTTATTACCCGCATGATATTATGTTAAATACTTTGTCAAATTTACTTACATTCTATTTGGTGTGATATGTTGATTGTTAATGTAAGTCTGTATGATCTATATGGCTTGCATATAAAGCCTCATGTAGCTGATTATTGGCTAAGTGTAACTATCAGCCTAGTAGGACAATTATTCTAGTTATGTCTTTTATACACGAGTCCTATGTCTATAAATAGGCTTGTGCCCTTTATGTAAAGTCAGCTTATTTATTTGTAATCATCATCGGAGCAATAAAGAATACAAGAGAGTTGGTTTTCCCCATGGATGCAAGTTGGAGAAGCCCTTCTGAACCACGTACATGGTGTTTTGTTTTCTGGTTTGGAGTGTGTGTGTTCTCGAGTGCTTGAGTTACTTATTTCTGGTTTGTGTGTGATTAGTAGCTTTGCATAACAACTGGTATCAGAGACAGGTTGTTCGAAGAAGGTTCTTGATTTCGGTTTCAAGATTCTAGTGGACAATCGAAGAAGATGGGAAATGAGAAGTTTGATCTTGAGAAGTTTACAGTAAAGAATGATTTCAGTTTGTGGAGGATGAAAATGAGAGCTTTGTTGGTTCAGCAAGGGATTCAAGATGTCTTACTTTGGGAGAGTGACATCAAGGATAAAACTGAGAAGGAGAAGACTGAGGTCCTTGAGAAAGCACACAGTGCAAGTAGACAAGGTTTTGAGAGAAGTCTCTAAAGAAACCACGGCAGCTGAGCTATGGAAGAAGCTTGAAACTTTGTATATTGCAAATCGTTTGTTCTTGAAACAAAAGCTGTATTCTTTCAAGATGCAACCAGGCAGGAGTGTTGAAGATCATCTAGACGAATTTAACAAGAACATTCTTGATTTAGAGAACATTAAAATCAAGATTATTGAAGATGAGGATCAAGTGATTATAGTTCTAAATTCACTTCCTACAGAAAGCTATGAACATTTTGTCGATACTATGATGTAGGCAAGGAGTCTCTAACACTCTAGGAAGTTCAGAGTGCTTTAATGTCGAAGGAATTGAAAAGAAACTCAGAACTGAAGGAAGATTCTAATGGAGATTGACTATTTGTTCGAGGGAAGTCTTTCAAGAGGGAGAACAAGAATCAAGCTGGTCAGAACAAAGGGAAATCAACTTTAAAGTTTAAGAGGAGATGCTTTGTATGTAACAAAATCGATCATCTAAAGAAAGATTGTCTAGTGCTGAAAGGATACAATCACAAGAATAATGGCGATGTTGATATGATCTCTGAATGTGATGATAGTGAAGGCTATGCAAGTGCAGGGGTTTTGGTAGTAACAAATGGATATTCAAATTATGGATGGGTGATTGACTCGGGTGTTCATTCCATGTGTGTCCTAACAGAAAACAATTTTGTGAATATACAAAACTAAGTGGTGGGATAGTGAAACTAGGAGACAATCGAGCATGTTCAATTGTTGGAATTGGCAATATTAAGCTGCAATTGTATGATGGGGGTGTTATCGAGTTAAATACTGTCAAACATGTTCTTGAAATCAAGAAGAACTTAATCTCAGTAGCCATGCTTGATCAAGATGGTTGCTTTGTATAAGTTGAAGGTGGTCTTTTAAAGATGACAAAAGGATCTATAGTTGTCATGAAGGGTTCAGTAGTGAATGTAATCTATATTCTACAGGCAAGTACCTTAAAGCATCAGGAAAATGTTGCACCTTAAAGCATCAGGAAAATGTTGCGACAAAGAATGTTGATGAAACAACTTTACTTTGGCATAGGAGACTTGGACACATTAGTCATGGAGACTTGAAAATTCTGGGCAAGAATGGAGTTTTTGGCAAAGTTCAGATACAAGAATTAGGCTTCTGCGAGCAGTGTGTAAATCAACCAGAGTTAAGAATCGGAACTGGAATGCATAAGACAAAAAAGATTGTAGATTATTTGCACTCGGATTTATGGGGTCCAACCCGGACAATTTCGAGAGGTGGTGCAAGGTACTTTCTGACCTTTATAGATGATTTTTCTAGACATGTTTGGGTATACATTTTGAAGAATAAAAATGATGCTTAAACTAAATTTAAAGAGCTAAAGATCATGCTTGAAAATCAAACTGGGAGAAGGATTAAAAAGTTTAGAATAGATAACGGGTTAGAGTTTTGTGCAGATAAGTTCAACAAGTTTTGCAGGCAAAATAGTATTAGTAGACACTTGAAAGTACCAAGAACTCCACAACAGAATGGTCTTGCTGAAAGATTAAACATGACCATCTTGGAACGAGTAAGATGCATGCTTATCTATTCTGGACTTCCAAAGAACTTCTGGGCTGAAGCTGTTGTAACTGCATGTTATCTTATAAACAAATGCCCCTCACCTACTATTACCTTTAAGAATCCAGTTGAAGTCTGGACTGGACATGCTGCAAACTATGGATACTTGAGAGTTTTCAGGTGTGTGGCTTATGCTCACATAAGGCAAGATAAGTTAAAGCCTAGAGCAAGGAAGTGCATCTTTATTGGGTATCTCGAGGGGGTGAAACTGAAAGGATACAAGATGTGGAGCATAGAGCCAGGTAACCATTAGAAGTACTTTATAATTCGTGATGTTGTATTTGAAGAAAATAAAATGTATAAAGATACAATCAGAAGGCAAGCTGAAAGTACAAGTAGAGAGACAAAAACTAATTCTCAGTTTGAGGTGGAGATTGATGAACAAGACAAGCATAACGAACAAGTTGAAACTGAAGAAACTTTGAGGGAAGAAGTATATCAACAAGAGGGAACATAAAGTGATAAAGATGAGGATGATGATGATACTCAAGATTATCAGTTGGTTAGAGATTGTAAGAGAAGGGCAGTCAAAGCTCCAACTAGATTTGGCTGTGCAAATGTAGTTCACTATGCACTGAATGTTGCATATATGGGTGATGAACCAAGGACTTATGAAGAAGCCATGTTGTCAAATGATAAACTTGAGTGGGAAAATGCAATGAAAGAAGAGATAGACTCACTTAACAAAAATGGAACCTTGATTCTTGTAGAAAAGTCTGTTGATAATGAGATATTTGAAGGGAACTACAAACATGGGATTGATGTATGGTTCTGATACAAAATCTGAGGTAGTAGGCTTTGTAGACTCTAATTACGCTGGGGACATTGTCTCTAGAAGGTCACAAACAGGGAATGTATTCAATCTAAATGGTTGCACTATAAGCTGGAAAGAAATTCTATAGCCTATTGTTGCTTTATCTACAACGGAGGCCGAATACATAGCATGTAAAAAAGCTGTGAAAGAAGCATTGTGGCTAAAAGGAATTACTAGAGAATTTGGTATAGAACAGAAACATTTAACTGTCTACTATGACAATCAAAGTACCATGCATCTCAGTAAAAATCAGGTCTTCCATGAAAGAACCAAGCACATTGATGTGCGTTTGCATTTTATTCGAGATGTTATCTCAGAAGGAAAGGTCAAGCTTAACAAAGTTTCTACTAAAGATAATTCAGCAGACATGGTCACCAAGTCTTTGCCTATAACCAAGTTTAGACACTGTCTAAACTTGCTCCAGGTCACAAATGATTAAGTATAGTGATCTAAAAATGTTCTCTCTGTCATAATTGTTTCATTATCAATCAAGGTGGAGAATTGTGATATGCTGATTGTTAATGTAAGTCTATATGATCTATATGGCTTGCATATAAATCCTCATGTAGCTGATTATTGGCTAAGTGTAACTAACAGCCTAGTAGGACAATTATTTTAGTTATGTCTTTTATACACGAGTCCTATGTCTATAAATAAGCTTGTGCCCGTTATGTAAAGTCAGCTTATTTCTTTGTAATCATCATCGGAGCAATAAAGAATACAAGAGAGTTGATTTTCCCCGTGGATGTGAGTTTGATGAATCCTTTTGAACCATGTACATGGGGTGTTCTTTTCTGGTTTGGAGTGTGTGTGTGTGTTCTCGAGTGCTTGAGTTACCTATTTCTGGATTGTGTGTGATCAATAGCTTTGCATAACATTTGGAAAATTATTTTGCAATATATATATATATATATGTTGAATGTGTTTTTTTGCTATCAACCTAATATGAAAGTTTTAAAAAAAATCATGGAAAAGAACACAAAGAATTTACGTGGTTCAGGCTATAAAAGAGTCATAGTCCACGAGTCTCTAGTATTTAGTTAGTGAGCTTGAAGCTTGTTTAGGCAAGCTTCAATAAAGATTCTCAGGCAGTATATATTGTACTGAGTTACATCGTTTCTCTCTCTAAAATTCCAAACCCCCTACAAGGAGATACCCTAACCCTATTTATAAATATTAGGGTCATTAATGTTAATAATGTACAATTAATACAAATTTCCCCATTAATGGAGTATTAATGTTGAATTAATACATAAATGATTGCACTAAATAGAGACTATGACCTAATTGTAATGCTCTTGTGGTAGGGAAAAAAGTGAAGCCTGAGAAAATTCTCATATATATATATATATATAAATATATTGGGTGTGGACATGCCTTTTGTCTTTATGGGTGAGGACATTTTTTTGAGCTTAGATTAATAATCAAAGGGTGATAAGAGTTAGGATATATGATAGTGATCATGGATGTTGTTTCATTCAATTACCACATAAAAAAAGTAGGAACCACATATTATCTTCTTTCATTCTTCCCTCTCTCTCATTTCACATGAAACTGACACTCTTTTTTTTCTTTCTTTATTTCATTTGATTTGAGAACTGAGGAGCAGTGGTTTTAGCCCTCATTTTTTCTCTCTATTTCCTGGCCATGGCCATAAGTCTTTTATCGACGACACGCACAGTGCCATCGTGCTTCTCTAACCATTGCGAGTGGCTGAGCCTACATCAACCCCTACCGACACCACCTTCAATCATTGTCATTTTCCAAAAAGAAGAACGAAAAATTTCATTTTTAAAAATACTAAACAAAATTGAGCATTAAACACAATGGCATCCAATTAATACTTTTATTCTTATTCCTTTGTTGTTAAATATGGTTTGAATTTTGTTTTAATGGTGTTATTTGGAATTTTCTTCCGTATAAAGTTTACGAGAGATATAGACTTTTTCTTTTTTCAACTCACTGATTAGAAAAAAAAATAAAAGTTAAAGCATGTTTAATAATTTATTTACTAATAAATATAAAAGTTTCAATTATAAAACTATGGCATCACCTCAAATTCCATGGTAAGCTTTGTTGTTGTTCTTTAGTGTTTGACTGTTTGTTTGAAGATGTACGAAAAAACTTTACTTTTTGTGCAAAAGAAAATTAAAAATTAAAGTAAATCAGAAGAAAAATAAGGATTTATTTTATATTAAATTTATTTGTGGGACCCAAATTGTGAAATGATTCTTTAAATTAATAACTCCACCAGGTATAACTTTTTCCTTCCAATATATCTTATAGGAAACTAAGGGAGTGCGACCCATAGTGTTTTTGTCTCGCGGAGAATTTTCGATAAATTATTTTTATGATTTTGTACTTTGTACTTATTTAGAGCTATTTCCGCAAATTTTTAAAAATTTCAAAAAATTTATAGTACTGAAAATAAAGTTTAAATATGTTATTTCCATTCGTATAAAAAATTAGTTATGTGTGGAATAATTTATTTTGAGCATAGTTTTTAGTACTTTAAATTATTCGTAATTTTTTAAAAATTTAGAAGATGGTCTAAATAACTAAAATATACATAGTCATAAAAAAAATTATCACTCAAGAATTCTCCTTTATGTATATATATATATACTAGATACAAACAACGTGCAATATACACGTTTGCTTAGTTTTATTTATAGAATTTATTAATTATTTTTATTAAATTTATATTAATGTCATATAAATTTTAAATAAATATCCTATTTTAATTAAATAATTTATTTACTTTTGTTTAAGTTTATGTTTGTTCTAGTTTTTGAATTTGGGAGTGATATCAAGAGATTATATATTATATGTTTAATGCAATACTAAATATTATACGTGAATTTTAAATTTAAGTTTCTTGCTAGTTTTTTTTGAAAGGTAATTTGTTGCTAATTGACAGTAGATTATATTATATGTTTAATATGATGTTATTTTAATAAGTGAGTTTAAATTTAATTAAATTTTATTTAAGTTATAAAACGTATGATTTTATTATTTTTAAATAATTATTATTGTAAAATATCTCAAAAATATCATATTTTAATTTATTTAATTATTTATTATTTTTAAATAATTATCATTGTAAAATATCATATTTTAATTTGTTTAATTATTTATTATTTCCTATTTTAATTTTTTTAATTATTTATTTTATTTTATTTAAGTTTAAATGTTTACAAACTACCGTTAAGTATAAGAATATTTTGTTAAATATAAGAATATTCCGTTAAAGTTAACATTAAAATAATAAAAAACTGTTAAAACCAAGAATTTCCGTTATCTCCACACTTCTTATATAGAAGAGATATATAGAAGACTTCTCAATGATTATTACTCATTGATATTTACCATAAATCACTAAACAAGTTTTTGATAATGAATGATTATAATGATGATAAAAATAAATATATAAAATCAATAATTTTGATATTTTTGGATTAATTAGGCAATAAACATTAGTTGGAATTTATAATAGTCACACTAATTATTCTCATTAATTCAAAAATAATATTTTTTTCTCATAGAATATAAAATGAATGAATCAAGAATGATGAAGGAATAGAGAATGAATATTAAATAAAATTATTTTTTATTATTTAATTAATAAATATATGACCACCATTTCATCATGTAGCTCTTCCAAAAGTTTGAAAAAGTCAAAATTTATTTTTAGAAATATTAATTAACAATTATAAATATGAATCATTGATCTAAAAAACGATTAATATTAAAGTAACCATTTATAGACAATAACTATTAAAAGTGCCCCAATTATATATATATATATATAGTAATAGATACAAGCTAATTACTGGTTTTAAAATAGGGTTTTAGCTCCACTACCAGTTGAGTTATACAAAGAATAACACTTTAGTTATTGAGTTTATTTTTTAGTCAATTTGATCCTTGTGTTTATCAAGGAATGGCAATTAGCCCCAATAATCTAACCCCGTTTAAATTTTAACGGAAATCTCATATAACAAATTAACGTTTGGTTAAAATATAATAAGAATAAAATAATTAATTTTGAAATTTCGTTTTTAATAATTACCAAATTAATTAAACCATGTGAATTAATTAAAGTGCGGAATGGTAATTAAATGTTAAAACAAATTTCAATTTTGTCAGGACAAAATCCGAAGTTGTTATGACAGAAACTGAACACAATAAAAAGACAATGCAAAGCAATAAAGAACACAACAAATTTTTACAAGGTTCAGAAACCCTTTCGGATAACCTACTCTTTGGGGCCACGCCCAGAGAATAAAATCAATTAATAAAGAATCACTAGTACAAAATATTGACTTAAACAAAACAAGACTCCCTCTTGAGATTTGTTGCAATTTTGTTGTTCTTCTCTTCACTAATTTGATCTTGATTGAAACGCTCAACCACTTGAACTCCCTTCAATGGCCAGCGAGTGCTTGCATTCTCCCGACGCAAGGCTTGTAAAAATATTCTCCTGAAGACTATAAGAGTTTGAAATAAAATACCATTGGCCACAATATAATTTTTCATGCAATTAAACTCTGTTCCATTGTCACTACGAACAAGTTTCACTTTTTGAGAAAATTGACAATCAATCATTGCAATAAAGGACATGAACATCTGAAAAACTTCTTTCTTATCAATCAATAAATAGACCCACACAACACGAGAATAATCATCCATCAAAGTTAAAAAATATGAGCACCACAAGAAGAAAGTTCATTATATGAACCCCATAAAATATAATGAATTAACTCAAAAATCCGAGTTGACTTATTTTCACTTAAAGGAAAATTATGTCGAGAATGTTTAGCACAATGACAAACATCACATCCTTTATTCAAACAACCCCTAGAATTATTCAAAAAAGGAAGTAACTTCACTACGTTCTCAGAAGGATGACCCAAGCGATGATGCCATAGCTCTAAAGACTTTGAACTAGGAACAAAAACTGCTTGTACTCTGAAACTCTGTTGTAGGTAGTAAAGTCCATCCCATCTCTCACCCGTCCCAATCACCTCCCTCGAACGTTGGTCCTATATAGCACATAAGTTAGAATTAAATTGAACTAAACAATGGAGATCATCATTCAATTGGAAAACCGAGATTAAATTGCATTGTAATTTAGGAACAAAAAGAACATTATGAAGGATAATGGAGTCAGTCAGTCTCACAACACCCTCTTTAGTAGCAACAGCCGTTTGACCATCTGGAAGATCCACAGGACATAGAGAAGCTGTGTGAATATTCAATAAACAAGATTCATTACCGGTAACATGATGAGAACAGCTGGTATCAATATCCAATCATCCATGCTCAACTTACCATTCAATCGGTTTGAGGAGGAAGAGGAAGAACCAAATGCCGCTGTTAAAGCCGCCCATTGTTTGGCAGTAAAGCCCGGAAGAGCAGCAAAAGGCGCACTTGGAGTAGCAGTGGGGGCAGCGGCATTCGTGCACACTCCGTTATTACCATAACCAACCAAAGACTTGTGGGACGGTGCATGTGATTTTCCCTTGAAATTACTTTTACCTTCAGTAGTGGAACCAAATTTCTCCAAGTACCAATCAAGAGTACCATGAATATCAAAACATGTAGCTTTGTCATGACCTGTTTTATGGCAATGAGAACAGGTCAAGGTTGCCTTGTCCACACGAGGCTTGGATGGATTGTCGGTACGTACAACAAAACCAACAACATCAAGTTTTTCTTCATGAATTCGAGTGATCCCACAAACCCGCTCATCTTGAGAAATTTGTTGAAATGCCTGATTTAACGATGGAAGAGGATCTTGCGAGAGAAGAGTGGAGCGCAATTCTGCATAATTATCTGAGCAAAAACCAAGAAAAAATTGGTGTAGCCGATCATCGGAACGCCGTTTTTCATGTTGTTTACCAACATGACAAGTACATTTACCACACTTACAAGAGATCAAAGGCTCATGTCTATCTAGTTCATCCCATAAGACATTTAATTTACAAAAATAAATAGCAACATGCATAGTTTGATTTTGCTCACAACAATTAATATCTCCCTTAAGTTAGTGAATACGAGGACCATTGACAATGGAGAATCGTTCATGCAAGTCATCCCATAAACGTTTTGCATCATCATAATTTGATAACATAGATCGTACTTTCGGATCAATCGTATTCGTGAGCCATGAGACAAGCATACATTGAATTGTGACCCAGTCATCTTTTGTATAGGGAGGAACAACATCAGTGATGGTCCCGTTAAGAAAGTCGAACTTGCACCGAGAAGAAAGAGCGACACGAATAGCATGAGACCAATCATCGAAATTGTCAAGCTTCAGACGAATGGGAGTAATGAAATTGCTAGGAAGATCTTGGGAGCCTAAGTAAAATGGCGAACTGGGATCAACCTTCGTTGGTGGACCAATCTGGATTGGTAATGGAGTTTTGTCACCGTCAGCCATGTTTTGGCTGCTTTTTTTTATTTTACAATTAAAAAAAACTAGTCTGATTCCATGATAAACTTTAGGTATTGATCCTTTTCTCATTGATTCATAGTAACATTTATATATATATATATATATATATATAAGCAAACAAATCTATAGCTACCTAAACTTTCCCATCACACACAGCAAGAGTTTTGGAAATTGAAAGCTTATTCTAGGAAATTAATAACAAACAAACCATACATAGATTATCCTAGAATAAAAGAATTAACTACACAAATCCCTATCGTATCAAAAAATCATTCAATTATATCTGAATTTTCATATAGACTAATAATTCTAATCATCATTGCAATTTTAAACGAAATAACCATAAATTATAATGATCCACATTCTCATAAATTACGTGGGAAACTCTGATTTGTTGTATAAATTTTTATCTCGCTTTGACAGTAGTCATGCTTGTATTGCATGATGGGGGCTTAGTAGAGGAGGAATCATCTCCTTCCCACAAATCTTTGTTAGTGAAATAGGCAGGTGGTTTTGGCTGAGGCAACACTTTTTCACCACTCAACATTAGAATAACAGAAGATATATCAGGCCTATCAATAGGCTTTTGTTGCACACACAAGAGACCAATGTGGATGCAACGTAATGCTTCTTCCATGTTGTCGTATGAATCTTTTAATAAGCACTTGTCGATAAGCTTGAATTCGTTGCCTTCCTTCATCAAAGTCCATGCCTAACAAATATTACAAAAACATAAATAAAAAGACAAAGTGTTGCTATTAATGTAACATTGATGAAGCTTTTCGTGTGTACACTTACCAATCCAATGAGGTTAAGACCGTTATTTTCATCGTAAATGCATCTAGTTTTCTTTCCACTTATGATTTCTAGCATCAAGGTGCCAAAGCTAAATACATCAGATTTTGTGGAGAATAGGCCATCAGAGGCATATTCTGGCGCCATATAACCACTACATTTGTATAACATTATTTATTAATATGCAATAGATTTATATCAAAGAAACTAAAAGGTTTATGAAGATGACTTACTAAGTTCCTACTACTTTGTTTGTGTTTCCTTCTATTTGGTCTCCACCAAAACTTCTAGCCAAGCCAAAGTCTGAAATTTTGGGATTCATATTTTCATCTAGTAACACATTACTAGCTTTGAGATCTCTATGTATAATTCTCAATCTAGAATCATGATGAAGATAGAGAAGTCCCTTAGCAATTCCACATACAATTTGGAAGCGCTTTGGCCAGTCCAATAGTTCGCTTCGCCTTTCATCTGCAAATATTGGCTTTTACTTTTATTGGAACAAGTTGGCAAATTATATATATATATATATAGAACATCGCATGAATTAAAAGAGTTGAAAAGAATATTACCAAAAATGAAATAATCGAGGCTTTTGTTGGACATGTACTCATAAATCAATAGTTTCATCTCTCTATAAATGCAATAACCAAGAATCTTTACAAGATTCCGATGCTGAAGGTTAGCAATTAGATTGATTTCGTTTTTGAACTCATTGACTCCTTGTCCAGAACACATTGATAGTCTCTTTACAGCAATTTCTTGACCTCCTAATGTGCCCTAATATAATATCACAATGAAGATAATTATGTACTTATTTCAATGTTCAATTATACCTATATCCATATGGTAAAAATAAAAGAGAATGTTCTGAAAGTAGGTAAATAAGAGAGAAGCTTACTTTGTATACAGGTCCAAAACCACCTTCTCCAAGCTTATTATTCTCTGAAAAATTATTAGTGGCAATACTAATTGTATGTAGGTCGAACAATGGAAGCTCCAACTCTTCATCTTGGCTTTCTCTTCTCCCAGAAAAATTATTAGTGGCTGTGAAGATTAAAATCTCAAAACAATAAGAAAACCTGCTCTGTACAATCTTGTAATAACCAGTGTCACAACCTCTAGCTCTTTTTGTCTATCTCTTTACAATGTTCAAGGGCTGAACATGTATATAAAAGAAAGAGCCAATAGAAAACATGGAAGAAACAGTTACTTCAATAATCTGCAATACTAGTAGTTACATTTCTCCTAGTTTTTTTTTTTGGTTTTATTTCCCAATATAGATATTAGAAATCAAGCAACTAAGTAAACATATGTAAGCTTTTACAAATGGCTGATGCAAGTCATCAATACACAAGATTTTTCCTTTTAAAAGATACCACACACATGAACAATGTTATCTCAGTAGTCAAAATTTAGTAATTATAGACTTAAATGTTAATATATGTATATATATATATATGACAGTTTTCATATAGGGGCTTCACTTTAAGCTCTATTGGTGGGGCTCTTCACTGTTCTTGACTCGTGAACAGTTTTCGACATGATTTTTTTATGACAGTGTATATTGTAGTTGTTTAGATCATCATGCAAATTTTCAGAAAAATCTGAATAGTTTACAGTACCAAAAACTAGGTTCAAATATGTTGTTTTCCACGTGCATAAAAAAATTAGTCACGCATGCAACATGTTTGAACCTAGTTTTTGGTACTGTAAACTATTCAGAATTTTCTAAAAATCGCGTCGATGCTCTAAATAGCTACAATATATACGGTAAAAAAAAAATCGTGCCAAAAACGGTTCAAAGGTCGAGAACTCTTAGAGCCCCACCGGTAGAGATTAAAGTGAAACCTGTAAAAAAATTCTCCTATATATATTTTACAAATTTCCTATCCACTCCTGGCAAATCATGTCTCTTGGCAGGTTACTATATATTGGCAAAAACAATGCTTTGTTCTGTTCAAACTCAGAATTATATGCAAAAAAGTTGGTTAGACCTTAAAGACATTTGTTAGTAATAAGAACTAGTTGATATCTTTATAACTTTATACTTCTTGGTCAGAATGTTTCTTCCCTAATAAATTTCATTGAAACAAATGGAAAGAATGAAACCAAGGGTAGAGACTGTTACCATTGATTGTGTATCTCCACCTGCGAATGTAAAAGCCAATTAAAATAAACCCACCAGCTAATCCAAGAACAGAAGCTGTAATTATCACTGCTCTCTCCACCTTCAACTTAGAACTACGATCAGTTCTTGCTGAGATAAGCAAAACAGAATATGGAAGGAAATTGATGATAAACATACACATGTGTGAACTTGATATGATATGGATATGATATGATGATAAACATACCTATTGTTGAAAAGGGTATTCGAATATATATATTTTGTCCGCCATGAGGAGGTTGTCGAATATCGAACAGATCTCCAAACCAGAGGACGCAGTCAGTGCCTTCACTGAGACTTGAGTATTCAAAGCTAAAAGCCATACAAGAGCAATTGCTCAAGCAATTAGTCTTGCATTCTTGTAGATTCATACTCTTGTTTTCCCAAGTATATTGAGTATCGGGCACTTTCAAGTTAGAAAAGACATGGAACACATCTTTCTCCTTATCATCGCAGCTCACAGAACTGTTTCTCACACACCCTTCTGACCAGTCCAAAGCGTCCCAATTTTCTTGATTCTTTGGCTTAAAACCTTCTAAACATTGACAGTTTATATTATTCGTATAACTTAAGATACACTGTGAATTAGCTCCACAGATGCCGTAGTGGTCGCACTGCTCATCTGGAATTGTGTAATAAGAACTCCAAACTTGTTTTTCTCTTAACCATTCCATGTAGTCAACTCTTTCGCTCAGGACAATTCTTGAGATATTTGACTTGTTTTTGACGCTGTAAGTGAAGTAAACTTCATCATCGTTCTGCACAAACTCGTAGTCAGACTCATGCCAATGAATTGATTTGTTATTAGAAGTTCCACTGAAACTTATGGCATGCCATTGCCCTTCACGGAACAATTTTGCAGACCCGTTACGGATAAATAGTTGAGCGTATGTATGGTGTGCTTCATCAAGCTCAATCCCATAAGTGAAATCTCCATCACAGGGGTCATTGGAGCTCTTCCATGACGATAAACGCCTATTGAGACCTCTCCTCAAGTCCCATCCCAACTTCATTCCCGGGAGGATCGTATCAGTAGGATAATCAAAGCTTTCCCACAAGTAGTTGTCTGTATTCTCATCTTTCTCATCTCTCAAAACCAAGTTACCATTATCCAAGAGCTGAACCAGTGGTTGCCGGGCTTGTTTTGACGAGTTCGTAGACCAAACGACCCTCTTATTATTTCCGTAAAGCACAAGATTTCCTGTGTCGTCTATAGCCAACGAGCCAGATGAATCGTTGATCGGTTCACACCTGTTTGCCACCCAAACTACAGTTTGAACTGAGATGTTCTTATACCAAATTCCCAGATAATGATTCTTTGAACTGCCTGGAGTAAAGAATCCCAGTTCAAAAAGTCCTTCTCTAGATTCCAAAGTTGTGTTATGTCTTATAAATTCTGAAGGTCTAATGGTATCAACCGCAGCAAACGTTGTTCTGGATAGAGAGAGTCTCAAAACAACAAACGTAACCAGAAAAGAAAGGAATTCCATTATTTTCTAGTTCATGATGGTGCCAATATGATTCGTTTGATCAAACTTAGTGATGATATAACTCAAGAGACACGGCAATGGAGTTAATCCCATTGGTGTAAGTACTTTTCAGACAAATTGTTTGTGGAAAAATCTTGGTCAGTATATGTGGTACTCAATACTCTTATCAAACGTGTTTTGAGAGGCTTATCAAAGCAATGGGCTCCAGGATATATATATATATATATATAATATATATTACTAAAAAGTTGTATATTAGTCGTAGCTTTTATACTATGCAAGTTTGAATGGATATATATCATTAAATATTACCTCAACTTAATAGAAATCTATGCGTTGACTCACGAAGGTTGTGTCTAAAAATTAATTAATGACTTGTTTTATGTAACACACCTTATTCCAATCTCCGTTCAAGATAGTGGCAATTTTTCGCTCACTAATCTTGAATCACCTGATCACAAGTGACTCTTTTATCTGAAGTGTCTTTTTGCATTATGTGGATCCCATACGGCTGCTCACTTTTTGGATTTTAAGTATGTTTTTGCACTATGCGGATCTCATGTGACATGACTCACTCTTTAGATCAGTATGGATCGAATATTTGCAAATAAATTGACTCATGATATCATAACAAGACTCGTAAGTTTCTATCTAAAAATCAAATTAGTGATTAGTGGAGTTACTAATATCCTTATTAATGACTCAATATTCATATACTTATTCTATATCACCTTAACATTATCTTCTATATTGCACGGTGTAAAAAATATATGGTGATAACTTGTCGGTTGTAGAAAAAGTCTCAAAACAACAAGGTAACCAAGAAACCCCATTATTTTCCAGTTCATGACAATGGAGTTGAATGATATTGGGGTAGTTTTCTGACAACTTGTTTGTTTTGTGGTCAAGTCTTGGCCGCCAGTGTATGGAAAAATACTTCTTGTGGTAGTTTTCGTCAACTTGTTTGTGGAAAAACTCATGTGGTAGTGAATGTTCTTATCCCCACATTAGACTAATAGTAATGTTGAACATTCAACAATAGATAATAATCATAAAGCATAAGAAAATATCAGTTGCAACAAAACTTCTAGCTACACAAAGATAAACAAGCAGCAAAAGAATTGGTAACTGAGATATATCAAAATTAACGTTTACAAACATTATTAATATGGGATAGCTATTTCATAACATTCAGACCACTATTTCTGAAAACTGTGCTAACCCAATATTTTAATCTGACAAAGTAGATTTAAGCTCTGTTTTTTGTAAGCTCCAGAGTTGTTAAAATGTTGAAAAGTGGTCTAAAAGTATAGTGGGGTGCATGGTAAGAAACATAGGGTTTTATCTATAAATCAATTGATAATGAGTGGAGTAACACATGCTCTTATGTATTATTGAATGTATCAATACTTTTTACGTGAGATGTTTTTCTCTAACGTTCCCCCTCAAGATGGTGGTTAGTGTTGATCATCAATCTTGGACGGCTCGATTACAAGTGACTCTTTGACTCTTTTTGGCTCACTATCCCCAAATCACAATTGACTCGGCTCTTGATACCATGTTAGAATGTTGAAAAGTGGTCTACAAGTAGAATGAGGTGAATGGTAAAAAAACATAAGATTTCATCTCAAAACCAATTGGTGATAAGTGGAGTAACCCATGCTGTTATGCATTATTGAATGTACCCACACTTTCCATGTGGGATATTTTTCTCTAACAAGAGCTATATCACAATCACCTATGAGTTCACCTTTGTAATAATGCAAAGGAAAGGTTGCCCAGTTTGAAAAAACTTTCAGTCCGTGACTCACTTCCTCATCACTTAAAATATCGAAAGAATCCAAAAGACAAGCCTTGCTACTCCTAAAGGGATTAACAACTTTGGAGCTGAAACCACTTTTGGGAGCGTCTGGTGTACCTTTCATGAAGAGCATTACTAGCTATTCATCTAGATGTATTGTATTGTTGAATGTACAAAAGTCAGACTAGCAGAGCAGGCTGTTGCAAGAGCTAGGCTACTAAGAGCAGTTGCCTAAGACTACATAATACATATAGAAATGATATCATACATTTATAATTTATCATAAATAAGTGTGTTACAAATCAGAGTGTAAATAAAGAAAAGAAAAAGACAGACGAAAATGATGATCTTTCTTATTGATTCAATGAAAATACTACAAAGCATAGTATTTAAAGCTACTGAAAAGTAACAAGTAACTAACATTGATAGCAGAACTAACTACTTGTGGCCAGTACACATCACATGCTCGACCAACTACCAAATGCATCAAGTAAACAAAGAAACTAACTAGGCAGACCATTGATGCATACAACATCATAGTGTTGTTATGTAAAATACATGATCATGAAGAAGTTGCAGAGAAATAAAGGATGATTCAAGGTGTGAGAGCTTTGCTTGATATCTGAATTGAACACAATACACACACAGCAAAGGAACTAGAAATATAATGACAGAAAGAAAGTGAACAGAAACAAATTACACCAATATACTTGGACAGAGATTCCAATGAGAAACTCCTACCTCCAAGGCAGGGAACTTATCTTCCCTAGTCAAATCCTCTATGAAGAAGAGAGATTTACAGCACTATCGTTCACCAGCTACAGATCTTACAAGCCATTCACCAGGCCAAACCCCAAAGCTCACGGTCACTCTTGTTTTCTTTCTCCACGAGAATAGAGTAGTCAAAACAGAACTTTAGCACACTAAACTCTCTCAACTCTCTACTCTGAACTAATCTTGACTTAACAGAATAAAACAACTACTTGGTCTGCAGCCCAAGATAATGGTTTTAACTAACAGTCAAGAAATGCAAGTCACACATTAACACAAGGGAAGAAAAAATCATCTAGCTACGAGAGTTGTCATGCCAGAATACTATTCTGACAAAGTAGATTTAAGCCATGTTTTTAAGCTCCAAAACTATATCACAAACATCTATGAGTTCACCTTTGTAATAAAGCTGAGATAAGGTTGGCCAGTTTGAAAAGACTTTGATCAGTCCTTGCCTCACTTCCTCCTCATTTGAAATATCGAAAGGCCACAAAAGGCTGAAACCATACTAAGGAGCATCTGGTGTACCTTTCATGAAGAGCATTGCTGGTGAATAAGCAACCACTTTCTTTAACTGATCTTCAAGACACGCCTGGATGATCTGTTATTGTATAATTTATGTAGTTTTAGAACAAGTTCAGACGACTTGAAGACATGAAGAGTCACTATTTGTACGCAAAATGGACACCAAACTTCAATTGTTTTAGAGATATACAAACATAGAGAGGCAAACTGTTTTTTTTTCTAAGAAAAGTATGTATTTGTTACACAAAAATGATCAAATAGGAAACCTGTAAGAATCTTACACAAGGTTAAGATCTTGGGGAGATTGTTAGTGGCAATGAAGTCATGGAACCAGAATTTGTCTCCACTTTGAAAAAGTGAAAAGTCAAATTTGGTAAGGTTATGTTTGTGATCAAAGGTTATGTTAGGGTAGAAATACCTAAGGAAGCTTGGGACACCTTCAAAACACTATTCTCAAAGAAAAATGATACAAAATTACTACCCTCGAAAATGAGTTGTTTTTTATTTCTCAGCAAACTTCAACATTGTAAATATGATTTTTTTAATTGATTTCATCTTTTATATATATATATATATATATATATATATATATTGGGATTAGAAACACCTTAAACTGATCCTTTAATTTTAAAAAATATTTGGGCAAAACAGAGAAAAAATTGCCCAATTTTCTGACTTCTATTCTACTCCAACCAAACCTTAGGCAAGCATGTTCAAAAGTTTCAAATTCACTTCAAATGCATGCCAAACCTTAAAATTGACAGTAAAAACACAATAATAATAGTAATGAAAAAAAAAATTGGTATGCTCTGAGTTAAACCTCAGTGACAAAGTTCTATTCATATACTACCCACCAATAATCATTACAATTTTGAATGAAATTATTAAACAAAACTTGTAATGATTCAAAGGTATAAAAATTTACATGGCAAACTTTGATTTGTTGTATGAATTTTCACCGCGGTTCAACATCTGTAATGCATGTATTGCATGATAGGGAATGATCTCCTTTCCACAAATCTGTGTCAGCAAAATAGGCTGGTGGTTTGGGCTGAGGCAATACTCTCTCGCCACTCAACATTAGAATAACAGAAGACATATTCGGCCTATCAATAGAATTTTGTTGCACACACAAGAGACCGATGTGGATGCAGCGCAATGCTTCTTCCATGTTGTTGTATGGATCTTCTAACAAGCACTTGTCAATAAGCCTAAATGCTTTGCCTTCCTTCATCAAAGTCCAGGCCTTGCAAATATAATCAAAACAAAAATAGAAAGAAGAAACTCTTAATATGACAAATTTATCCAACTTAACAGATTTCAAATGATTTTTTTTTTCATATGTAAGCTTACCAATCCAACGAGGTTAAGACTGCTATTTTCATCGTAGAAGCCTCTACCTTTCTTTCCACTTACTATCTCTAGCATCAATATGCCAAAGCTAAATACATCAGACTTTATTGAGAATAATCCATTGAAAGCATATTCTGGCGCCATATAACCACTGTATTTGGATAACATTATTAATTAGTATACAAATGATTATATTGAAGTTACTAAAAGAGGTTTTTTAAAATCACTTACTAGGTTCCTACTACTTTGTTTGTGTTTCCTTCTATTTGGTCTCCACCAAAAATTCTAGCCAAGCCAAAGTCTGAAATTTTGGGAATCATCGCCTCATCAAGTAACACATTACTAGCTTTGAGATCTCGATGTATAATTCTCAATCTGGAATCATGATGTAGATAGAGAAGCCCCTTAGCAATTCCACATATAATTTCGAAGCGCTTAGGCCATAGTATTAGTCTGCTTTGCCTTTCATATGCAAATGTTGACTTGTACTTTAAGAAAAAAATTGCAAATCATATATATATAGAACATCACATGTATTAATTAAAAGAGGTGAAAAGTCTTACCAAAAATGAAATAGTCAAGGCTTTTGTTGGACATGTACTCATAAATCAATAGTTTATCTTCTCTTTGAATGCAATAACCAAATATTTTGACCAAATTCCGATGTTGAAGCTTAGCAATTAGCTTAATTTCATTTTTGAACTCATCAACTCCTTGTCCTGAACACATTGATAGCCTCTTCACAGCAATTTCTTGCCCTTCTTCCAGCGAACCCTAATGTATAACAATGAAAAGAAAAAGGAAAATCCCATTACTGTTTTTTTTTTGTTCAGAGAGAAAATGATCTGAAGCAGGTAAATGATCGAGAAGCTTACTTTGTATACAGGTCCAAAACCACCCTCTCCAAGCTTATTGTTTTCGGAGAAATTATTAGTGGCAGTACTAATAGTATGCATATCGAACAATGGAAGCTCCAAGTCTTCATCTTGGGTTTTGTCTGTGTAGATTAAAGGCCTCAATACAAATGCAAAGCAGAACAAATAAAATTTCGAAAGATAATCAAACACAGCAATATACTTGGTTCAGGCAACTAGACAACCTACATCCAAGGATGAGATCCCTAAATCAAATCCACCAATGAGGTCACTTAAAAATCAATCCCAGGACAAAAAATAAGCAATCTTACTTCGCTTAGAACCCCAAAAAATACAATGAGAAAACTCTTCCAAAGCCTCTCTATACAATCTTGTAAAACTAGTGTTACCATCAAACTATACATGAGCTAGAAATTAGTGGCACAACTTCAACACTAGTGGCTGTACAAATTATTAAATTATTAAATTTCTGTCTGTTTTTCCAATTTATAATTTGCAAATTTCCTATCCAATCCACTCACATCGTGTCTCAAGACAGGTTATTATATATTCACAAGTACAATGCTTTTGTTCTGTTCAAAATGTTGGCTTAAGTATAGAATGATCTACTCTACATGTGTCTTCAAACTCAGCATTTTCTTCAAGTTCTATTCAGTTTCTTATGTATTTAAATTTTATACCAAGAGGGTTGATTAAAACTCAATGACATTGTTAGTAATAAAAACTCGTTGATTTCTTTAAAAATTAGTACTTGGTCAAAAAGTTTCAACCGCTAATGCATAAAAGAAAATGGTAGAGATTGTTACCATAAGAGTATCTCCTCCTGCGAATGTAAAAGCCAACTAGAAACATGCTACCAACTAATCCGACGATGATAGCTGTAATTATCAATGCTCTCTCCACCTTGACCTTACGATCAGATTTTGCTTTTTCATGATTAACTTCTGGAGCAGAGAAAAGCAAATATTAGAAAATTCATGCAGAACATACTAGTTATAACCAAAACAGAATACACTTGAACTTTATATGGATCTAAATTTTTCAAGCTGCAGTTTACCTGTTTCAGAAGCCGACATTCGAATATATAGATCTTGTCCTCCCAAGTGATATTCTCTTATGTCAAAAAGATCTCCAAACCAGAGCACGCAGCCACTGCCTTTTTCACTGATATCTAAGTTTGTATAAGCCATACAAGAGCAATTGCTCAAGCATTTAACCCTGCATTCCTCTAGATCCATACTCTTATTCACCCAAGTATATTCAGTATCAGGCACTTTCAAGTTAGAAAATCTAATGAACCCATCTTTCTCCTTATCATGGCAGCTCAGAGGATTGCTCCTCACACACCCTTCTGACCAGGACTTCTCCTTCCAATTTTCTTGATTCTTAGGCTTAAAACGTTTTAGACATTGGCAAACTGGATTATTTGTTATGACACATACTGAATTAGCTCCACATATGCCATAAACATCACACTCATCTTTTGGAACTGAGCTATTGGTCTCCCAAATTTTCTATGATTCTATCCATACCAAGAGTTGTAAAACACTTCTTGTTTGGTTCATGACCACTCTTGAGATCACTGACTTTTCGTTCTTGACCAGTTTTGAGATCACTGACTTACCTTTGAGGTCGTAAACATAGTAAACTTCATCATCGTTGTACACAAACCCGTCATCGAAAAGTGAGTCTGCCCTCCTCGCATTAGGATGTCCGCTGAAACTTATGCCATTCCATGACCCAACTCGACAAAATTTTGTAGACCCTTTACGGATAATTAGTTGAGGGTATGTGTGGTGTCGTTCATCAAGCTCAATCCCATAAGTCAAATCTCCATCACAGGGGTCATCCCAACTATTCCATGCTGATAAACGCCTCGCGAGACCTCTCCTCAAGTCCCATCCAAATTTCGATCCAGGCAGGTTCTTATCAGTAGGATAATCAAAACTTTCCCACAAATAGTTCTCTGTATTTTCATCTTTCTCATCTCTCAAAACCAAGTTACCAGTATCCAAGAGCTGAACCAGTGGTTCCCGGGCTTGTTTCGTTAAGTTCGTAGACCAAACGACCCTCTTATTCTGTCCATAAAGCACAAGATTTCCTGTGCCGTCTATAGTCAATGAGCCAGATGAATCGTTGATCGGTTCACACCTGTTTGCGACCCAAACAACAGTTTGAACTGAGATGTTCTTATACCAAATTCCCAGATAATGATTCTTTGAACTACCTGGAGAAAAGAATCCCAGTTCAAAAAGTCCTTCTTTAGATACCAAAGTTGTGTTATCTCTCATAAATTCTGAAGGTCTAATGGTAGTAAGCACAGCCAACGTTGTTCTACATAGAGAAAGTCTCAAAACAACAAAGGCAACCATAAAAGAAAGGAACTCCATTATTTTCAAGAAAGGTACTTTTCAGGCATCTTCTTGTAAAATCATAGTCAGACTCAGGCATGGAAAAATGCATGTGGTATGAACGCTCTTAACCCCACATTTGACTCAATGGTAATGGTGAATATTTAGTTAACTTTATCAAAATATAATTGAGTACTGTTATACTGTTGATGATGGAATTCGACTTTAAGAAAAGTGCACAAGTATAATTGAGTACGCAATGTGCAGGTTGACCAAATCCACATTCGGGCCAGCCTTGTTAAATAACCAAATACATCAAGGAAACAAAGAAGTCAAATAGACAGACCATTGATGCAGAAAACATCATAATACTTGTTGACATTGGTTTTAGTTGAGTCTGTCATTCTGTTATGTTCTGATTTGTCCCTTGTGTCTATTTAAGTGTATTTGTTTCATTGTAATAAAAAGTGTGACATAAGTGAGATCATGGTAATACTAAGAAATAGAGAGTGAAACCGAGAGAGAGAGAGAGAACAAAAGTTGTGTTGCTCTGTGTTGTACAGAGTTGTGTTGGAGGGGCTTGTTCAAGTTGCCTTAGTGTTGTAATAGCTGACTTCAAGATTGATAGTGCAAGAACTGAACTCATTTTCAAGGATTAGACTCTCTCCATTGGAGAGTTGAACCTCTATAAATTTGGTGTTGTTTACTCTTTTGTTTGATTATGTTTTGGTATAGTTTGTTCTTGTGATTTCTGCATTATTGGTTTGTGGTTCTGTGCAGAAAATTTGAGATTGGGGTTGGTGAAAACCAACTATACTATTATATAATGATCATCAAGATGTTACAGAGGAATAAATGACAATTGAAGGGGAAAAAATCAGATGTAATAAAGCTGAGGAAAGGTTGCCCAGTTTGAAAAGACTTTCAGTCCCTGCCTCACTTCCTCAAGGGACCCAAAAGGCCACCTATGAATTTGACTTGGCTTCTTCTACAAAACGTTTGGATAATGGCAATCCTTCGAGTCCAATTTAGTTTATGTTATGCAGCAAACATGGACTTCAAATGTTCTCAGAGATCTACAACAACCAAATCACACCTAAACCAAATACCAAACACTGCAGCAAGTAACACATGCAGACAGAAAAGTCTCCCAAGTCCAGTTTGGTGGCCTTGCCATCTTAATCCACTATTATCAAAGAGTTACAGACTACAAGAGAACAATGGTGGTGCATGGATGGCAGAAAATCTAGTGACACATTCGGAGGAGAATAGAGAGTGTAGTGAGAGAGAGAGTGTATGTCCAGGTCTAAAGCGCACCATAACCCCACTGGTTATGGGAAGAAATATGTCCATTTTCCCACTGGATTTGGACAAAATTCTGGTTCCGGGGGTCCCTTCGTGTCTTATGGTCAGAGGTATTGGAGCTTTCGTACAGCCTTCAAGGTGTTCATGCTGACCCTTTCTAAGGATGGCGGCTCCGTAAGGATCTGTGAGAGGACAAGACTTTCAGGTTATGAGATTTCATTATCTTTAGACGCTTCTAGATGGCTGTTAGAAGAAGTAATGTGGTTGATCGAGGCTAGAGATGACCTTAGGGTGCATCGGAGGAGAACTTTCAGGGATTTTTCCATGAGGGTGTGGCTGGAATGTTATCAAAACGTTAGAGGAATTTTTTTGAAGATTTCCGTACTAAAAAACAGTGCATTCAATTCGATCATCATTCCGGAGGAGAATTTTGCTCAGGGATGGAAAAGACTAGAGGATTGCCTGAGACACTTGGTTAAGAAGAAGGGCTTTGATTCACAAGGAGATCTCGGAAGGAAGGTCGATGGAAAAGTCTCTTGGGCTTCTATAGTTAAAGGAAACCCCAAGGAGGTGATCATGGATGAAAAGGAAGGGGCAGTCAAGTTATCTAAGGATTGCCACACTTTGTTAACAGGGGATGAGGACTGTTTCGATTGGAGTTTGGCTGTTTTCATGTTCAGAAAGGAAAGCCGGTGCCCTTGGTCGGCTGTTCATGAGGGATTCCAAAGATGGTGGGGGAAAAAGTTATGTGTTTCACATTTCTCAGACGACAGGGCTCTAATATGGTGTGCAAACGAGGGAGAGAAGGAAAGGCTGATCTCTACTGGCTCGGTTACTATTCCTGGATTGACTGCAGTTTCCTTTGCTGTATGGAGTTGGAGGAATCAAATGGAGAACAGGAAAATTTCTTGTACACATGAATGGATTGGTATTGAAGGTATTCCTTTGAATATATGGAACCACCATGTTTTCAAGGTGATCGGCTCACTCTGTGGAGGGCTATTAGCTATAGACAAGCACACTTTGGAAAGGAAGAATCTTTTTTGTGCCTATATTAAAGTGAAGGGGGATGCTTCGGGTTTTATTCCAAGCTTCATCTCTTTGCCATATGATGGCAATCAGCTGTCCTTGCGTCTGGTTAAAGCTAGAGGGAAGAAGCTTTTTCCGGTTCGCAAATTCTGGCTGAGGAAATCGACCAGGAAGTCTGGGTGTGGCTCGGGTCCCGATGAAGGAGGTTGTTCGGAGAAGCAGCAGGGGACCAACGCTGAGAACGAAGAGACAAGTGGGGTAGTGGAGGAGAGGGAAGGCGGCGCCACGGTGGCCATGATTGATCGGAAGTTGCAGGTAGCAACGAGTGGGTCGGCGCCGAACACGATTTCCATTGATGAGCTTACCGTTGCTTCACGTAACTCATGCCTGCCATTAAGGAGAATATTTAATAGAATAAAGTCAGATTTATCTATTAATTGTAGAGGGATGGCAAGCACGTGCATCTATTTCAAAAAGGTGATTCAAGATGAGTCTCCCACGTGGCACCTTCAGGATAAAGGCTGGGTTGTTTCAGCACTTTCTTTGGGCCGTTTTCATATTAAATTGGTAAATGGGCCTTGTTTATTTAATTTGATTATCATGCCATGGGCTCTCTTCAATCCAATAAATCTTTTAAATATTTTGGGCCACGGTTTGGGTTATACAGAATCAATAATTAAGCTGGCCAATTCAAAAAGGATTTCTCCTAAGGAGCGTGGCAGTTTTTCAAAAGGGATTATCTTTTTTTGGGATGATTCGGTGCGAAGGAAACCCAATACAAAGAAAAGTGTATTGCTGGAGAAGTTTGAGGAGAAGGAGTCAGAGTTTAAAGATAACAAGGGTGGTTTGAAAGTGTATTCTCGCCGGCAAAATTACGGTGGCGTAGACAGTAAGTATTTTATGGAAGATCTTGATAGGGGGGAGCCTTCTTTTGAAACTGAAGGAGAAGAGAAGGATCTTGTTTTCCCAATCGATGAGGAGCTTGATTCAGGCAGCTCAGAAGATGAATATGTGGATGAGAATGGAGACGGCGAAATAAATGACAAAGAGGACTGTGTTGAGCAGGTGAGATACCTGTGGGATGGAGGAAGGAATGAAGAATGCACTCAGGTTGAGGAAGATCAGGGGACTGCGTGCGTAGAAGGGTCGTCAGAGGGAGGTGTTTCGCAGGGAAGGCCTGCCTCTATCGACAATATTAGGAGCAAGGAAGAGGAGAAGTTGAGTGAGTCCGCTAGACTTCTTAAGTCTATGGATTCTCTGGGTATATCGGTGATCCATTCTGCTTTGGGAGGGGAAAGTTTAGGAGACTCTGTCAGCCTATCTGAGAAAAGTTACCGGGAATTACGCAGGCTGAGCTTTGATGTTAACTATGGAAACAGGAAAAAGAGGGGCTTGGGGCACAGTTACAATTTATGAGGATGCTTACTTGGAATGTAAGAGGTTGTGGCAACAAGAGCAAACGGAAAGCAATTAAGGAATTAATCTGTAAAGTAAACCCAGACATTATTGTTCTTCAAGAGGTAAAAAGGAGTTCCGTTGACAGGAGTTTTATTGGAAGCATTTGGAGATCTAGGTTTAAAGCTTGGATTTATCAGCATCCATTAGGCCGTTCGGGAGGCACATTGGTAGTTTGGGATACGAGGTGTGTTTCTGTACTTGATTCTTTAGTTGGGGATTTCTCAGTCTCAATTTGCTTGGAGGCTGAGGGGAAGGGTCCCTAGTGGTTCTCAGGTGTTTACGGTCCTGTAGTCTATGGTAGGAGAGACAGTTTTTGGGATGAATTGGCTGGGTTGAGTGCTATTTGTGGAGATTACTGGTGTGTTGGGGGAGATTTCAATGTGGTTAGAAGAATTGAGGAGAAGTTGAATAGCAGTTCTAACACTAGGAGCATGAAGATGTTCGACGCTTTGATTAGAGAATTAAAATTGGTGGATCCAAAGCTTCATAATGGTCGTTATACATGGTCAAATTTCAGACACAAGCCAATTTGTTGTAGGCTGGACAGGTTTTTTCACTCTCCTTCGTGGTCGGAATATTATCCCTTCATTCGGCAGGAGGTTTTGGTTCGGGTAGTTTCTGATCATAGTCCGGTAGTGTTGGACTCTAGTCCTCCGTCTTGGGGCCCTTCTCCTTTCAGATTTGATAATGCTTGGTTGGAGCACAAGGATTTCTCTCATCTTTTCCAGAAGTGGTGGGGCCCAGCTAAGGGGCAAAGGGAATCTGGCATGATTTTTATGTCAAAACTAGACTCTATTCGTGGTCATATTAGGAAGTGGAGTCGTCATGTCTTTGGGGAGAGGAAAATGCGGAAACATTTATTGGAAAGGAGGCTGTTTGAGTTGGATAGATTGGAGGAAGGGGGATTTTGGAATGAGAATCTTCTTTTGGAACGATCAAAGGTGAAGGAGGATTGGCAGCAAATTGTTTTTGAAGAAGAAAGAAGTGTGTGGTTTAAGGTTAAGTGTCGATGGGCAAAGGAAGGGGATGCTAACTCCAAACTTTTCCATAGCATTCTTAGTGCTCGGAAAGCAAGGAATTTCATTTCTAGAATTGAGGAAGATGATGGTACTATTTGGGATAAAGATCCCGATATTGAAAGGGCTATTGTGGGCTTTTATTCAACTTTGTATTCGGCGATGCCGAGAGATTGGGTGGGTGTGGACGGGATTTCTTGGTCTCCAATTTCGTCGGTTATGGCTTCTTTCCTTGAGCGTCCTTTTGCTGAAGACGAGATCAGACAAGCGGTTTTTTCGTGTGATGGCACTAAAGCCCCGGGGCCAGATGGGTTTTCCATTGCTGTTTATCAGAACAATTGGGAGGTAATGAAAAAGGATTTGATGGATGTATTTCATAATTTTTTCAAGGACGGTGTTATCCACGAAAGGATCAATGAAACTTTCATTTGCCTGATTCCGAAGAAATTGAACAGCTGTCGGGTAAGGGACTACAGGCCTATCAGTCTAGTCACTAGTCTGTACAAAATTATTTCAAAGGTGTTGGCTTATAGGCTTCGAGGAGTTCTCTCAGACACAATTGCGGAAACTCAAGGTGCTTTTGTCGAGGGGAGGCAGATCTTGGACACAGTTCTGATTGCAAATGAGGCAGTGGAGGAATATAGAAGCAAAGGAAAAAAAGGTTGGGTGTTCAAAATAGACTTCACCAAAGCTTATGATTGTGTGGACTGGGATTTCTTGGAGTTAGTTTTGGAAAGGAAGGGTTTTGGTGAAGTTTGGAGGACGTGGATGCGTGGGTGTTTATCCTCCACTTCTTACTCCGTCTTTGTGAATGGGCGGCCGAGAGGAAAGTTTAAAGGTTACAGGGGTATTCGTCAGGGGGACTCTTTGTCTCCATTCTTGTTCACTTTGATAGCAGATGTTTTAGGTAGAATGGTAGATAAAGCTAAAAGTGCCTCGGCTCTGAGAAGTTTCTCGGTGGGCAAGGATAAAGTGGATGTGAGCCACCTTCAGTTTGCAGACGACACGATTTTCTTCGCAAATGATGAGGAGTCGCTGGTAGTTCTTTTGGACATTCTAAAGGTCTTCGGTGGAGTTTCGGGGTTATCTATCAATTTGCCGAAATGTCAGCTGCTGGGGATTAATTTGCAGAAAGAGATGGTGGATCAGAAAGCTAGTGAGATTGGGTGTGAAGTGGGTGATTGGCCTATTCAGTATTTGGGGCTTCCTTTGGGGGCTTCTCCACGCTCCAAAGGGTTTTGGGACCCGGTGTTATCTAAATGTGCTACTCGTTTGGATTCCTGGAAGAGTGCATTTCTGTCTAGAGGAGGGAGGCTGACTCTTATTCAATCTGTTCTGTCTTCCATTCCCGTGTACTACCTGTCGCTTTTTTGTATCCCTAAGAATGTGGCGATGTCAATTGAGAAACTGATGCGCGACTTTTTTTGGGAAGGTGCGGACAATTCAGGTGCCGATCATTTGGTTTCCTGGGTCGATGTTTGCAATTCTCGTAGTCACGGAGGCTTGGGGATTGGGAATTTGGTTTTGAGGAATAAGGCTTTTCTTATGAAGTGGTTGTGGAGGTTTCCATTGGAAAAGAATTCTTTATGGCATAGGGTGATCAGTAGTAGGTATGGTGAAGATGCTGGCTTCTGGGATACAAACGTGGGGAGTAGATTTTCAGTTCGTGGTCCGTGGAGAGATATTTCTATGTTGTACGAGGAGTTCAAGCGTAGGGTCTTTTTCAAGGTGGGGAGGGGTGACAGGATTCGCTTCTGGGAGGATAAGTGGATTGGTGATTGTTCCTTGAGCTCACGGTTCATTGATCTAGTCAGGGTGTCCGAGGCAGTGAATGTTTCGATCAGAGACTTGGTGGTGGCTGATGGTGGTATTAGCTCGGAAGGTCTCGGCTGGGATTTCCGTTTTAGAAGGAATTTATTCGACAGGGAGATTCCTAGCTTGATTGAGATGTTAGATTTGATTAAGGATGTGCACCTGCCAGAAATTTTAGAAGACAAAAGGATCTGGAAACCAGACAGTAGCGGGGTTTTCAGTTGCCATTCGGCCTTTCGCAGCTTAGCCTATGATCATTTAGGGCCAGAGTGGCCGTGGGCAAGAAGGTTATGGAAAAGTGATGTCCCATACAAAATTAAAGTGTTTGGATGGTTATTATTCCTTGACAAATTGAGTGTCCATGAGAATTTGCAGAGGAGGAGACCTTTCCATTCCTTGTCGCCCAATCGATGTGCTAACTGTAATAACAACAGCGAGTCAGTGGGACATTTGTTTCTTCGGTGCTCTTTCGCCAGCATCGTTTGGAATAAAGTATTACAAGAATTCGGGGTCGGTTGGTGCATGCCTTCCTCCTGTGCGCAATTGTTTCTCTCTCATTTGGAGGGAGGAAAGAGGGTGACGCGTTTATGGCAGTGTACTGTCCTCGCTACATTTTGGGCTATTTGGTTGGAGAGAAATTCGAGGACTTTTGACGACTCATCTTCTTCCGTGGACAACCTTTGGGATAAAATCAGGTTCTGGGTTGCCACTTGGGTGTATAGAACGAAAGAGTTTGAGGGTGTGTTCTTTCTGGATCTTCGTAGGGAGTGGGTGCATTTGTGGTCTTAACTTTTGTTTATTTATTTTTCACTTTGTTACTACGGTATTCCTCCGCCATAAGTGAGGGTTTTCAATATTATTGAGAGGAGGTCATTTCGACCTCTTACTCTTTTTTCAAAAAAAACAAGAGAACAATGGTGGTGCAATGAATACAAACCCTCAGCTAACACACGCAGGTTTGTACACTTATAACTTGTATTACAAAGTTTCTTTCTCACACCATTTCTGAACTTCTCTTCTCTCTTTTTCTCTATACAAAACTAATAATTCTGTAACAAACTCGTCCTTTCCAGCCACCTGCCCTACAAGTTTTCAATAACTCAGTCAATCATTAGCATCAGAGGTGTAATCATCAAAACACCTCAGCAAATGATTGTCTAAAAAATTCTGCAGCTCCACCTTTTTTCCACAGTTGAGTTGTTTGCTCAATGTGATCCTCACCAATGTTGCTCAAGAGGATTGTTCGAACACCGTGAGACATTAACACATAATGAAGTAAACAAAGAAACTAAATAGGCAGACCATTGAAGCATACAACATCATAATGTTGTTATGTAAAATAAATGATCATGAGGAAGTTGCAGAGAAATAAAGGATGATTCAAGGGAAGAAAAAATCATCTAGTTACGAGAGTTGTCATGCCATGTTTTTAAGCTCCAAAACTATAAAGCTGAGATAAGGTTGGCCAGTTTGAAAAGATCATCGAAAGGCCCCAAAAGGCTGAAACCACATGAAGGAGCATCTGGTGTACCTTTCATGAAGAGCATTGCTGGTGAATAAGCAACCACTTTCTTTAACCGATCTTCAAGACACGCCTGGATGATCTGTTTTTCCACTAACACTTTCCTAAGCTCCCCACTTTTTTTTTCTTTTCATCTCTATAGGAATAGCCATGCATGATTAGTATCATTGCAGCCACTAAATGGGACAACTTCATTCAAGAAGATAGGAAAAAACGTTTGTCACTGATAAATGTGTTATTGTATAATTTATGTAGTTATAGAACAAGTTCATACGACTTGAAGACGTGAAGAATCACTATTTGTAAGCAAAATGGACTCCAAACTTCAATTGTTTTAGAGATATACAAACATAGAGAGGCAAACTATTTTTTTTTTTAAAGAAAAGTATGTCTTTGTGATCTTTTCATTGAAATCTTAGAATATTATTAATTTCATCTTTTATGATTTTTTTTGGTACATGTATTTGTTTTTTGGTATCTTCTTCTTGGGTGTTCTGTTCTTTCCTTTGCTTTCCATGGCTGATCCAAGATCAACACCTCATTAGGCCCAAATCAAAAGCCAAGTCCAAATTCAATCTTTGATTTTGAGTAGGTCATTGTTGGATTACTTAGCAGCTACTCTTTGCTCTTTGAAGTCCCTAGAGGTCACTTAGCTAAAGTCCAAGTTGCTCTTATTTACTTGGAGAGCAAGTTCATCTAGCACTTGGTAGTTTTACTGTATAAAGCAAATGGTATTAGCTGATAATTATACAAAGATTACACAATCTACAGAACTCAAAGAGGAAAAAAAAAGAAGAAAGAAAGAGAGGAGCTAAGTATATTACAAAAGAAAAGCAAATGTTCACTTGCAAGAAAAATAATCAGCCAAGCCTTATAAAAGACAAAAGATAATAAAATAACATAAAAGACTAAAATAGCCTTAAGATAATAACTATAACATTAGCTATACTTTTCTTTGATAAGAAATAGTTTTTTCTTCAATTTTTCATGTCTTGTCGTGTTCAACAATTGGTACCAAAATCATATCGGAGTAGGGCCGCGTTATTAGGAGTTACTTAATGTCATCTGCAAGCTTGCTGGTGCATTCGAAACTTAGCCAACACAATGGTGACCTTCATGTTGTCAGAAGTATCAAGCTGGATAACAAAAATGATCAAATAGGCAAGGTTAAGATCTTGGGGAGATTGTTAGTGGCAATGAAGTTCCTCCACTTTGAAAAAGTGAAAAGTCAAATTTGGTAAGGTTATGTTTGTGATCAAAGACCACAATAGAAGAATAAATGCTTGAACACTACTTAAGAAGGGTAGAAATACCTAAGGAAGCTTGGGACACCTTCAAAGCATTATTCTCAAAGAAAAATGATACAAAATTACTACTCTCGAAAATGAGTTGTTGTTATCTATTACTCAGCCATATCTTCAACATTGTAAATATGATTTTTTTTAATTGATTTCATCATTTATATATATATATATTGGGATTAGAAACATCTTAAAATGAACCTTTAATTTTAAAAAATATTTGGGCAAAATAGAGAAAAAATTGCCCAATTTCTGACTTCTATTCTATTCCAACCAACCTTAGGCAAGCACGATCAAAAGTTTCAAATTCACTTCAAATGCAAGCCAAACCTTAAAATTGACAGTAAAATTAAAATAATAATAATGAAAAAAAAATTGGTATGCTTTAAAAGAGAAGTGAGAAAGAGAGAGAGAGAGGAGAAATACCCATTTAAGATGTAAATCCTCAGGGTTAAACCTCAGTGACAAAGTTCTATTCATATGCAACCCACCAATAATCATTACAATTTTGAATGAAATTATTAAACAAAACTTGTAATGATTCAAAGGTCTAAAAATTTACATGGCAAACTTTGATTTGTTGTATGAATTTTCATCGCGGTTCAACATCTGTAATGCATGTATTGCATGATAGGGAATGATCTCCTTTCCACAAATCTGTGTCAGCAAAATAGGCTGGTGGTTTGGGCTGAGGCAATACTCTCTCACCACTCAACATTAGAATAACAGAAGACATGTTAGGCCTATCAATAGGATTTTGTTGCACACACAAGAGATCGATGTGAATGCAGCGCAATGCTTCTTCCATGTTGTTGTATGGATCTTCTAACAAGCACTTGTCAATAAGCCTAAATGCTTTGCCTTCCTTCATCAAATTCCAGGCCTTGCAAATATAATCAAAACAAAAATAGAAAGAAACAACTCTTAATGTGACAAATTTATCCAACTTATCAGATTTCAAATTATTTTTTTTCGTATGTAAGCTTACCAATCCAACGAGGTTAAGACTGCTATTTTCATCGTAGAAGCCTCGACCTTTCTTTCCACTTACTATCTCTAGCATCAATATGCCAAAGCTAAACACATCAGACTTTAATGAGAATAATCCATTGAAAGCATATTCTGGCGCCATATAACCACTATATTTGGATAACATTATTAATTAGTATACAAATGATTATATTGAAGTTACTAAAAGAGGTTTTTTAAAATCACTTACTAGGTTCCTACTACTTTGTTTGTGTTTCCTTCTATTTGGTCTCCACCAAAAGTTCTAGCCATGCCAAAGTCTGAAATTTTGGGGATCATCGCCTCATCAAGTAACACATTACTAGCTTTGAGATCTCGATGTATAATTCTCAATCTGGAATCATGATGTAGATAGAGAAGCCCCTTAGCAATTCCACATATAATTTCGAAGCGCTTAGGCCATAGTATTAGTCTGCTTTGCCTTTCATCTGCAAATGTTGACTTGTACTTTAAGAAAAAAATTGCAAATCATATATATATAGAACATCACATGTATTAATTAAAAGAGGTGAAAAGTCTTACCAAAAATGAAATAGTCAAGGCTTTTGTTGGGCATGTACTCATAAATCAATAGTTTATCTTCTCTATGAATGCAATAACCAAATATTTTTACCAAATTTCGATGTTGAAGCTTAGCAATTAGCCTAATTTCATTTTTGAACTCATCAACTCCTTGTCCTGAACACATTGATAGCCTCTTCACAGCAATTTCTTGCCCTCCTTCAAGCAAACCCTAATGTCTAATAATGAAAAGAAAAAGGAAAATCCCATTACTGTTTTTCTTTTTGCTCAGAGAGAAAATGATCTGAAGCAGGTAAATGATCGAGAAGCTTACTTTGTATACAGGTCCAAAACCACCCTCTCCAAGCTTATTGTTTTATGAGAAATTATTAGTGGCAGTACTAATAGTATGCATATCGAACAATGGAAGCTCCAAGTCTTCATCTTGGGTTTTGTTTCTCTCAAAGGTGCCTGTGTAGATTAAAGGCCTAAATACAAATGCAAACCAGAACAAATAAAATTTCGAAAGATAATCAAACACAGCAATATACTTGGTTCCGTCGACTAGACAACCTACATCCAAGGATGAGATCCCCAAGTCAAATCCACTAATGACGTCCCTAAAAAATCAATCCCAGGACAAAAAACAAGCAATCTTACTTCATTTAGTACCCCAGAAAATACAATGAGAAAACCCTTCCAAAGCCTCTCTATACAATCTTGTAATGCTAGTGTTACAACCTCTCTTTTTGTTTGTCTCTTTACCATCAAATCAAAATATATATGAGCTGGAAATTAGTGGCACAACTTCAACACTAGTGGCTGTACTAATTATTAAATTTTTGTCTGTTTTTCCAATTTATAATTTGCAAATTTCCTATCCAATCCACTCATATCGTGTCTCAAGGCAGGTTATTATATATTCACAAGTACAATGCTTTTGTTCTGTTCAAAATGCCCGCTTAAGTATAGAATGATCTACTCTACATGTGTCTTCAAACTCAGCATTTTCTTCAAGTTCTATTCAGCTTCTTATGTATTTAAATTTTATACCAAGAGGGTTGATTAAAACTTAATGACATTGTTAGTAATAAAAACTCGTTGATTTCTTTAAAAATTAGTACTTGGTCAAAAAGTTTCCACCGGTAATGCATAAATGAAAATGGTAGAGACTGTTACCATAAGAGTATCTCCTCTTGCGAATGTAAAAGCCAACTAGAAACATGCCACCAACTAATCCGACGATGATAGCTGCAATTATCAATGTTCTCTCCACCTTGACTTTACGATCAGTTCATGCTTTTTCATGATTAACTTTTGGAGGAGAGAAAACCAAATATTAGAAAATCCATGTAGAACATACTAGTTATAACCAAAACAGAATACACTTGAACTTTATATGGATCTAAATTTTTCAAGCTACAGTTTACCTGTTTCAGAAGCCGACATTCGAATATATAGATCTTGTCCTCCCAAGTGATATTCTCTTATGTCAAAAAGATCTCCAAACCAGAGCACGCAGCCACTGCCTTTTTCACTGATATCTAAGTTTGTATAAGCCATACAAGAGCAATTGCTCAAGCATTTAACCCTGCATTCCTCTAGATCCATACTCTTATTCACCCAAGTATATTCAGTATCAGGCACTTTCAAGTTACAAAATCTAATGAACCCATCTTTCTCCTTATCATGGCAGCTCAAAGGATTGTTCCTCACACACCCTTCTGACCAGGACTTCTCCTTCCAATTTTCTTGATTCTTAGGCTTAAAACGTTCTAGACATTGGCAAACTGGATTATTTGTTATGACATATACTGAATTAGCTCCACATATGCCATAGACATCACACTCATCTTTTGGAGCTGAGCTATTGGTCTCCCAAATTTTCTTTGATTCTATCCATACCAAGACTTCTGCCACATTTTTTGTTTGGTTGAGGACCCCTCTTAAGATCAGTGAAGTTTCGTTCATGATCATTTTTGAGATCACTGACTTACCTTTGAGGTCGAAAACAAAGTAAACTTCATCATCATTGTACACAAACTCGTACTCGAAAAGTGTGTTTGCCCTCCTCTCATCAAGATGTCCGCCGAAACTTATGCCATTCCATGACCCAACTCGATGAAATTTTGCAGACCCTTTACGCATAATTAGTTGAGGGTAAGTGTGGTGTCGTTCATCAAGCTCAATCCCATAAGTCAAATCTCCATCACAGGGGTCATCCCAACTCTTCCATGCTGATAAACGCCTATTGAGACCTCTCCTCAAGTCCCATCCAAATTTCGCTCCAGGCAGGTTTGTATCAGTAAGATAATCAAAGCTTTCCCACAAATAGTTCTCTGTATTTTCATCTTTCTCATCTCTCAAAACCAAGTTACCATTATCCAAGAGCTGAACGAGTGGTTCCCGGGCTTGTTTCGTTGAGTTCGTAGACCAAACGACCCTCTTATTCTGTCCATAAAGCACAAGATTTCCTGTGTCGTCTATAGTCAATGAGCCAGATGAATCGCTAATCGGTTCACACCTGTTTGCCACCCAAACTACAGTTGAACTGAAATGCTCTTATACCAAATTCCCAGATAATGATTCTTTGAACTCCCTGGAGAAAAGAATCTCAGTTCAAAAAGTCCTTCTCTAGATACCAAAGTTGTGTTTTCTCTCATAAATTCTGAAGGTCTAATGGTAGCAAGCGAAGCTAACGTTGTTGTACATAGAGAAAGTCTCAAAACAACAAAGGTAACCATAAGAGAAAGGAACTCCATTATTTTCAAGCTCATGATGAGTCCAAAGTTACCATTTAAACGAACATTGTAATGATATAACTTAGGAGACACGGCATTGGAATTAACCCCATTATTTTCAAGCTCATGATGATATAACATTGTAATGATATAATTGGAATTAACCCCATTATTTTCAAGTTGATGATAATTTTGGAGGTACTTTTGAGGCATCTTCTTGGAAAATCACAGTCAGACTCAGGCATGGAAAAATGCATGTGGTAGTGAACGCTCTTAACCCCACATTTGATGATGTGGGGTTAAGAGCGTTCAGTACCACATTCGGGCCAATCTTGTTAAATAACCAAATACATCAAGTAAACAAACAAAGTAAACTTATGCTTTATTTTTATTATTGGTATTAAAAATTAATTAAATTCTTGTCTAACAAATTATATAGCATAAATTTTTTTTTCTAGAAAGCATATTATTTTTCTTTAAAAAAAAGGCAAAATATCTAAAAGATATATATGTATTTAATTAAAAAAAAATATTATACGATGCATATATGAAAAAAAAAAATTAAAAACATTATATGATGCATATATGAAAAAAATTATTTTTTATAGGAGACTATGAAAATAATAAATAAAAAAAAAGTAAATGATAATCTTAATGAAATAATTGATTTAAATAGGTGTAACTTAACTTTTTTATTTTCTCTTTTTAAATAAATATATCAAATCTATTTTAATGTTCTGATAATTTACTTTCCCAATAACTAACATATATAAATTAATGGAAAAAACATCAAAACGTAAAAAGAAGAAAAAAATGAGCACCTGTTAGAATTCTATTGGTGGGACAGTGAAGGGATAGGGAATTTGGGATAACTGATTTTTATTCGTAATTACACCAAGATTTGGATGCAATATTTAACCACAAAACACTTTAAACATTTACATATTTTATTTTAGAGCACTCACTTACAACTTCTCCCACACTCTTTTTAGACACTTATATCGTACTCACTTATACTCACATTTTTGAGACACTCTTTAACCATACTTTGCTACAAACTTAGACACACTTGCAAGGGATCCACGATTCCTATTTATAGTGCTCTAAAGTTGGATGCCACAACCGACTTATATTAGCTAGAATATTCTAGCTTAAACCATTTGGTGTAGCTTCGTAAAACTAGATGATTCTAATGGGCTTGGGACCATTGCTAGATTATTTAAGTTAATATCAGAGGAGTGAAATCGACTTCCTATTGATGAGATCAATATGATACTTGCCCCCGATCCATTTTCATTGGAGGATCCATCGACATAAAGTTTCCTATAACTTCATCATCAATTACTCCAGTGCATTCCACTACGAAGTCAGTCAAGGCCTGCCCCTTAATAGTCGTTCTGGGATGATAGGTGATCTCGAACTGTCCGAGTTCGACAGCCCATTTCAACAATCGACCTAAGGCTTCTGGTTTTGATAAGACTTGTCGTAGTGGTTGGTCAGTCAGCACATGGATGGGGTGTGCTTGAAAGTAAGGTCGAAGCTTTCGAGATGAGTGGATTAAGCTGAGAGCCAACTTCTCCATTAACAAGTATCTCGATTCTGCCCCCAATAACCTTTTGCTAACATAGTAAACTGGTTTTTGTACCTTCTGATCTTCTCGAACGAGCATGGTGTTGATGGCGTGCTCGGTTGTGGCGAGGTATAGATACAAAATTTCCCCCGTGATAGGTTTTGACAAGATAGGAGGCTCTGCGAGATGCTTCTTGAGCTCCTGAAATGCCAGCTTGCATTCCTCTGTCCACTCGAATTTCTTGCCCCCTCTCAAGAAGTTAAAAAATAGAAGACAATAGTCTGTAGACTTCGAGATAAACCTATTTAATGCCACCATTCGCCCAGTCAAACTCTGGACATATTTATGTCTTCGAGGTGAGGGCATGTCAATTAATGCATGGATCTTGTCAGGATTAACCTCTATTCCCCGTGCATTCACAATGAAACCCAAAAACTTCCCCGACGACACTCCAAAGGAGCATTTCTGGGGGTTGAGCTTCATGTTATACTTTCGTAGCACAGTGAAACATTCTTCGAGGTCGTCCACATGGTTATTGTTATGTCTTGATTTGACCAACATATCATCAACATATACTTCCATGTTATTACCTATCTGCTCTGAGAACATCATATTTATTGTGCAATATAAACAAAAAAAAGAAAAAAAAAAGAAAAAAAAAAAAAAGAAAAAAAAAAGAAAAAAAAAGAAAAAAAGAACATCATATTTACGAGCCTTTGGTAGGTGGCTCTAGCATTATTGAGCCCGAAAGGCATGACGTTGTAACAATACAACCCTTTATCTATCACAAAACTCGTATGCTCTTGGTCCGGGGCATGCATGGCAATCTGGTTATATCCAGAATAAGCGCCCATGAATGACATAAGTCCGTACCCGGCTGTAGCATCTACGAGCTGGTCAATTCAAGGTAAGGGAAAGCAATCCTTAGGACATGCCTTATTAAGGTTGGAGTAATCAATACAAGTTCACCAGGTACCATTAGGTTTTGGAACTAGTACCGGGTTAGCGACCCAATCAGGGTAGAAAACATCTTGTATGAATCAATTTGCTTTCAATCTGTCGACTTCTTCCTTCAGGGTTTTTTTCCTGTCATCGTCCAGGAGTCTTCTTTTTTGTTACGCCTCTGACATTATTTGGGTGGATGTAGTTTCCTCCTCTGATATAGATTTTGAAATCTACCTATGGACCAAGCATCTTCAGCCCAAAAGTTCAACGCTAGCTATAGAATTTTTGTTTTGGTTGTAAGGATATATTGGTGTGTTGATGATCATTTATGTATTTATTTGCTTAATTAACTTGGAAAGAAACTTGTTTATATTGAGTGAAACTAATAAGAACATATAAATTACCTGTTATATTTTTTGCAATCTTTGTCATGAACTTGATTGATTACACCCTCAAGAGTAACAGTCAAGTTTCTACAAAAATTCTATTAGGCTTTCTTAGCTCACAAACATAACCAGAGTTGGCTAACACTGTTTCTGGTTTTCACACACTAGTAGAGTAGGTAATAATCTTATTCTTTCTGGGGTGATTAGTCCTAAAGCTACATATAGGAACTCAACTGTACAATCTTGAATGTGAGAGATAGACAATGTTACTTAAAGACCAACTCTTCAGTTATTAACGGTCATAACTACCAAAACTGATTGGCTGGACTTGCAGAGAATGGTATAGCCTAGTTGAATATTTATGTTTTAAACAACTTTTACAACAAGAGTAAAAATATATATTTTCGGTAATACATTTGTGGGGTCATATAAAAATTTACTATTGAGGTGCATTTTATGTACACTAGTTTAGAAACTTCTTTTAAGAATTTGACTTGGCTTCTTCCACCCAAATTAGGACTTCAAATGTTCTCAGAGATGTACAGCAACCAAATCACACCAAAACCAAAATACCAAACACTGCAGCAAGTAACAAATGCAGCAATGACAAGTATAGAAAACACAGGGGAGTTCAGAGCATAAAGGTCTCCTAAGTTCATTTTGCTAGTCTTGCCATCTCAAAGAGTTACAGAATACAAGAGAGAAACGGTGGTAATACACACAGAGCTTCTCTTCTCTCTTTTTCTCTATTCTCTACCTTTTTCACCAGCCATGTACCGTACAAGTTTTCCATAACTCAGCCTTAAAACACCTCAAAAAATGATTGCCAAACCAAATCTGCAGCCCCACGTGTACCAACTGCAAATTCTAGTTGTTACCTTAATTTTAAATCACCTTTTCTCCACTGTTGAGTTGTTTGCTTTGCCATAAATATATATATATCAGAACATGTGGTCTGAATATGATCCTCAACAATATTGCTCAAGACAATTGTTTGAACACTGAGATATTAACACATATTCTAAAGATTTTTCACTCACTGTTGCTTTCCCATTGGTTGCAATTGCGCAAGAAGATGAGCTTCTCAGAGAAATTCATAGGCCAAATCTGCATTTGGACTAAAGAAATATGCAGAAGTTATTTCATCTCTAAAGAAAATACAGAACCAAATGCAACTCTGGCCAGCATTGCAATAAGCTATGTCTTACTCTTGATCACTTAGTACAACTAATGTGAGAGACATCCTTAAATAACAGTTATTATAACTAAAACAAGCCTAATCATATATGTAATAATTTTTTATTTTTTAAAATGAGTGCTTTAATATTAATTTGGAGTGTAAGTATGACTCCCATTTTCCAATATCCAACTTCATAGTGCATACCCCAATCTGCACACTAAACGAGCCATAAGGTTCATAAGACCAAATAAGAACTCTCTCTCTCTCTCTCTCTCAGTCCAAATTTTCAAAGATTCTCATATTAAGTACTTGCTTTATAGCCTTATAGATCTATGGAAATACTTGCTCATTCTCATGTTACAGACTGTTGACGCAGTTCTTCGCCAACAGGTAATTAAGAGAAGAAGAAAAAGGGATTAGTGCTAAAGGTGAACCGAAATAGATATATGATCTTAGAGGATGAAAGAGGTGACTCAAGACACGGTTTTTAAGTGGTTCGAATATTAAAATCCTTCTACTCCACTAGTCAATATTATTGATCTATACTGAGTATTTGATTACAGAGTATTTCTTACAAGAGATTATTTTTCCAACCCATATCAACTCCTAGGGTCTCCATATTTATAAGAGAAGGCACCTGGAAGTTGGTAAGAAGGTCATCCCGTGACCTTCTTACTTGTCGTATCAATTCCGTGACATTCATGATTAATTCCTAAACCTGACACATAAGTGTGGTCAAATCAATAGGTAAGGAAGTAATGGGCCGCACAGCCCAACCCAGTCGTGGGTGTCTGAACACGCACGTTTCTGCTGCGTGTCCGAAAAGTCAGGGGGATATCGGACACGTGATGCTTGATATATGCACGTTTACATTGCGTGTGTAGACTTCACAAAGGGGTACAGCCTCCATATCCAGCTTATACCACGAGCTTCATACTTAGCTAGGTCCTCGGCCTTCGGAATCCCTCCCCCGGCCTTGGCGGTGAAGGCGAGCTCTTAGGGCTTCCTCGAGCTAAGAAGGCATGACACTACGACAGAAGCTCCGGCCCTGGGGATGAACATGAGGTAATCATGGTTAGGCCGCAGCTCGGCTTGCTAATCAGCCCGTGGGAAAATCAGGGCGTACATCTGCCCCCCAAGCTCCTGCTCGTGGTATATTTCGTCGTATATAAGACCATAGTAGGGGCTTTTAGACTTCCCCATGAGCTCTTCGTATTCCATTTTTTACGCAGGCGCCTGATACGTGGAACATCGTGGGTGGTGACGGTACGTCTTGCGAGAACCGCATTTAATGGCCTAGCCTATGCCCAGCCATCGTTTCGTATTTCGAGTGGAGGGCCTCGGATCCCTCATCAGGGCCATCCAACGGCCCTCTACACGTGATCCTTTATGCATATAAAAAGGGGTGGCTACCCTACGCATGGGCCACCCTTTCATTCGAAAATTTTCAAACTTCAAACTTCTCTTCTTCTTCTCTCTTTATTTCAAAAGGACAAACCCTCTACTTTGTTACTGCCATTTTCAGCGTTCAAGAAGCTCAGGCGCACGGATTTCTTCAAAGCTTTGGAAGCCAATACACCGACGAAGCTTTCACCAAGGCGACACCTCCATCCACTCCCCAGCCACACACTGTAAGTTTCCTGACCATGTGCTTTTTGAAAATATATGCCACTGTAGCACAGGTAAAAAAAATTACTGTAGCCGCATGCAAGGGTTTACTGGGTTTTGTGGATATGGAGGGTGAAAGCCCTTTTTAGGTTAGGGTATCTTTGCTGTAGGAAACCATTTTAGAGTATGGGTTTCAGGATGCTTTTTCTGGGGAAAATTTTCTGGGTAGGAGTTTTGGGAATTCTAGGTGCAAAACCGGGTAGCTTAGGGAACACGCCTCACAGGCGGTTTTGCAATTTTCTGCTTACTGAAACTTTCCCCCCAAGGAAAATTCTATCCTGACCCTCGTAACACACGAATCCCGAGTAATCGGGGATCGATTGGGAGCACAGGCGCGTGTTCATCGAACCGTGTGGTCCCACTCTCCACGGGCTGGGCTTACCTCAGCTCGTGCAAATAATAATTGCTTTTTTCTCATGCTTGGGTCGCCTTTTCTGAAATGTTTTCTTTTGTTCGTTAGGGGACTAGATGGCTCCAAAGAGAAATCTCCCACAGAAGAACGTCAGCAGCTCGGCCTCCCAGCAGGACAGAGGAAAGGCGGCGATGCCTAGCTCCCCGATCCCCCGTTTTGGGCCGGCAATGGAGAAGGAGGTCGAGGTGGCCCCTGATGCATTCTTTGAGGCGGAGAGGATCGTCTCGAAGATAACCGACCAGGTGAAGATTAACAAAATCTTTATTTCCCACAACATCGCCCTGGGGAAAGCATCCGTAGTGGCTCGACCTACTTCAGATGGCGAGCGGAGCTGTTCGCCGCTCGACGAGTCGTTCGCGGCCTGGAGCGATGAACATTTTAAGGTAGGGGCCTTCCTTCCACTGGATCAGTATTTTGTTGATTTCCTTAACTACGTGGGGTTGGCCCCATTTCAGCTCCCCCCCAATTCCTACCGTCTGCTGGCAGGGTTGAGGTATTTGTTCCAGAAGCACGAGTGGGAGGTCCCTACTCCTACAGACATTTTATATTTCTTCTGCCTCAAAGCCAGCCCGGACCAGCGGGGGCAAGGCGACGGGTTTTACTATCTAACCCAGTTTCCCAATACAGCGGCGGTCATCGAGCTGCCCAGCCACCCTAATGACTTTAAGGACCAGTTCTTCATGTCAACTGGGTTCCGGAACTGCGAGCACCACTATTTCAATCATCCTCGTAAGTTTTCTTCGACCTTAGCTCGTGCTTTAAGTGTCATTTTAGCTCCTCCCATACCCCGTTCTAACTCAGATTAATCTTGCAGCCATCTTCGCAAGGACAGAGAAATCTGTTACTGTAATGCCCCAAATTTCCTAATAAGGTTTAGGACCTTGATTAGGAGGCCAGGAGGGCCATAATTGATTTATTATGGCATTTAATGATTATATGCATGTTTATGTGAATTATATTATTATATGATGGTGAATGCATGCATATGGGCTCATATTTTAAATGCAAGGGCATTTTGGTAATTTGGTCGTTGGGGGCGTGATTGTGTAATTTTATGCATATGGGTGAATTATAATTTTACCACATTGTATGTGGATTGGTTTGAGCCATTCGACATGAGACGATCATGGGAATGCAAGTTTTCGGTCTAGTCATAGCAGGATTAAGTGTGAGGCTCGGGGTGAGTCTCGGGATCATTTTGATGATTAGAACATTACCGGGAATAAAAGGGTAATGGGATATGATTTATTGGTATTTGATAACTTTGAGAATAACGGGAAATGGAGGGTGTTAATTATAATTAACGAGATAGGCGGGAAAGGACGGTTTTACCCTTGGGAGTGTTTAGAAGCTTTAATTTGACCTAGGGGCAAAATGGTCTTTTCACCCCTAAGATATATACCAATTGGATGGCTGTAGAAACCTGTAGACCAAAACAGAGCATCAACCTCATCACCTTCTCTCCCTCCCGTACATGTTCTTCCCTCCATCTTCCTTTGGAATTTTTGAAGCCAACTTGAAGAACCAAGCTAGGAGATCAAAGATGAGAGCTTAGGAACTTAGTTCAAACATTGAAGAGGACTCAAATCCAACTTGAGGTAAGGTTTCATCCAAGAACTTAAGCTTTACTCTGTTTTTCAAGTTAGTTTTCAGTTGGGAATTTGAGATGTTAGTTATGAGAATTAATGGAAGTTCTTGAGTGTGGTTGCTTGGGTTTTGTTGAGGGTGTGATGTAGATGAGGTTTGGGGGTTGAGTTTGATGTTTTGATGATGTTTGGGATTGATTTGGAGGTTTGTTTTTCAAGGGAAATCGCAGAGGAGAAGACCAGAAGAGTTTCTGGTCTGCTGATGGCGCCCCAGCGCTAGGCAGAGTCGTTTTTGGTGCTCTCTGGTTTTGGGGCAGCGCCCCAGCGCCATTATGCAGCGCCTAGGCGCTAGTGTATTTTCCAAGAAGCATATTTTAGGGCTCGGGAGGACTTTTAAGGCTCAGGGGTTGGTTCCTTTACCCCGTTTGGGTAGTTTGAGAGTCCCGAGAGTGTGGGATGGATCCCGGGAGTGAGGTTTTAGATTATAAACCTTTCCATGATTTATTTTATTGATGGGATTCTATATTTGGTTATGACTAGGTGACCGCTAAAGGACCAAAGGATTGATCGTTCTCAAAGGTCGTTTATTTTATTAATTCTCGCTCGAACCCAAGGTAAGAAAACTGCACCCCATTTGTGACATGCATGGTTATGTTTGATGCATGTTAGATGTTTAAATGTAAACATTGATAGCATAATGAATGCTTGGCAATCTTGCCCATTTGCATAAGATTATTATTGAGGCATGCTGGTTGGTTAAATGTGATGCATGTGATGCATGAGAAACATGTGATTAGGGCATGCCATGAATGATGAATATGAGATTGGTCAGAGCTTGAGTCTCTTTGTTTGTGCATGATTATAATTATGCTAGCAACTGTTTAGTAAGCATGCTGAGTGCCCTATTCTTGGATAATTGGCATATGATACATATTGATAGGATTGCTTACTTGTGCATGGCACTAACTAATTAGTCAGAATTGGCAAAGGTGCTAGTATCAACTGTGAAGCTGTGACTTATTAGTCAGGTTCGGCAGTGGTACTGGGCACTGGTCACACTGTGCTAACTCACTAGTCATGACAACCCTAGTGAGTAGTGCAAGCTATGTCGATTAGACCTAATCGACCCTCTGCATTGAATGACTCCAAGAGCATTAATGCAGGACCGACCTCAAGTTCGATGTATATAAACAAGCATTTATCTAGCTAAAGGCTAGTCATGTAGAGCCATTGCAGGAAGTGGGCACTGGGCCCCTAGTGACCTGGTTGTCAGTCACTCAGTATGGTTTACCAGAACCTCAAGTGATATTCACTCATCTGATCAGAGCTACGGGCTCTGCATGATCATTTTGATCATCATATGCATGGCTTAGGCACTGAGGCCCCAGTGACTTGCTTGTTGGTCACTCAGTATGGTTTACCAGAACCTGTTGAAGGTTAGAGGCTTACCCAACAGCCAGCCTTCCATTTGAATTAGTGACTTGCTTGTCAGTCACTCAGTATGGTTTACCAGAACCTGTTGAACGTTAGAGGCTTACCCAACAGCCAGCCTTCCATTTGAATTAGTGACATGCTTGTCAGTCACTCAGCATGGTTTATCGGAACCTATAGTGTTACGACACTCATCTGATCAGGATTGACTTGATAGTCCTCCAATCAGAAGGCCAGGATTTCTTGTCCTGGATACCCCAGCATCTGTTTAAATTCATTTGCATGCTGAATAGACCTATGATTGCTAGACATGCCAGATATGAATTGATATCATGATATGACTGTTTATGAGCATATGAGTTTTCTTGCTGGGCTTCGGCTCACGGGTGCTTTGTGGTGCAGGTAAAGGCAAGAGGAAGTTGGACCATCCTTGAGTTGGAGAGCTTAGGTGATGACGTGTACATATGCAGCTGCTCGACCAATACTTGGGCGAGGTTTGAAAGTGGAACTAGGGCTGAACCCTGTTTTGCCGCTTAGAACGGCCTGTTGTAAACACTTTCTTGTAATAAACTCTGAAATTATATTTTTGGGATCCCAATGTATACAGTAAACGTTATACCTTAACCAAAGTTTTTAACCCCTAAACCGCTAATCATACTTAGTTACACGTTTATGGCCAAACGACTCGATTAGCGAGTTTAGCACTGTTTGCAATGTGCACTGTAGCGGTCCCTGGAGTTGGGGCGTTACAGTTACCCTCGGGGCCCAATATGAAACGCTGGCGGGCTTGTCCCCCAGTGAGAAGGATTATCGCGTGCTCGTGCCGGACGAGACGATGGTGGCATGCAAGCTGATTTTTCCAAATCAGACCCTGAACCTAAAGAGGCCCCGAGGGCTGCCCCCAGCTCGTGACACCAGACCTATCATCGTGGAGGAGGTCGCGGGAGATGAAGGTGAGGAGGACGAGGGCGACGAAGTTCCGCTCGTGAGGAACAGGAAGAGGACCCTGGAAGTCGCCCAGAGGATGGGCGAGGAGAGGACCCAATCCAGAGCAGTCGCGGGTCCTTCTGGCCAAGGTAACCCTTACATGTTTAGGAATCTAGATAGGGCCACTGCAGACCCCCGGTTGGCTAGGCTCAATCCTAGGAAGCTTGTCCATCGTCACTGAAGCGATCCAGACCTGAACACAATCCTGCTCCATTGTGTCGACCGGCTCATGCTGGTTCACCAAGAGAGCCGACCTAGGGGTACCATAGTAGTAGATAACACCCTAGCCTTTAGGTCGATCCTATTCGAGGAATACGGGACCAACCTCCGCACATGGCCATCACTCCAGAGGGGTATGTTAGCTCCAGGGATTAGGCAGTATGTAGGAGAATCTAGCCCTGAGTCATACCCGGACCCAGAACTTGCGCCAGTTCGGGAAGTAATCGTCTTAGGTTCTTCCAGCTCGTGGGGTAGGGCTCCCTTAGTATTCGCATACTTTTTACTTTTAACCCTTTGTCTTTGTCTCTGTATGGTTGCTGACTTGTACTAACCATGTTTTTGTTTTGACAGAAGAGATGTCTCAGCCCGAGGAGAGCTTGTGAGGCGCAGTCTTCGGGGGAAACCCCTCAGCCGGGCCAAGACTGAAAAGGCTCCAGGCGTCCAAGAGCGCCGCTGGGGCCTCCAACAAGTCTCTGGCAAAGGAGAAGGAGAAAACCCCGGCAGCCCAGGTCGCGGGAGCGATTCTTCCTACTGCAGGAGCAAGCCAAATGCCTCCACCACCTCCGCGAGCTCCAGCCGCCACCCAGGACGCAGGAACGGAGCTCGGGACTCCCGCTGTGCTGGCCTCCGATGTACGCATCCCAGTCAATCCCCAGGACCTGGAGAAGATCCCAGAGGCCTTCCGGGGAACGGTGTATGAGTCGGTGAACTACGCCGTCAGCCATATATATAAGTTCACCGAGAAGGAACTCCGAGCCATTGAGACAATGAGCTCGGTTGGCGTAATGGAGTCTTCAATGAGAATGACCCTAACGGTAAGCTGCCCTGTTTTCTTTTAAAGCTTTTACTCTTACACTTTGCCCTATTTTTTCTCTAAGGAAATTTATCTTTCATTTCTCGCAGGGCGTCGTCTCTCTTCACCGGAGCATCATCAGGGCCAAAACTCAGCTCGAGGATATGAGGGCCGAGCACCAGGCCTCTCTTCAGGAGGCTAAGGCGACTAAAGATGCCTTGGCGACCTCGAAGGCCGAGTTGGAGAAGACCTGCTCGAAGGTCCAAGAGCTCGAGACCTCCCTTGCCACCTCGTAGACAGACCTTGAGGCTGCGAAGATTGAGATCCAGGCCGCCCAGGCCGCCCTGGAGGTCGAACGGACCACTTCAGAGCAGTCCATGGAAGATCTGTTCTATCACTGCTGGGCCTACAATCCGGAGGCTGACTTTTCCTTCATGTCACCGAGTCTTTGGGCACGCTTGCTGGTGAAGTTCCAAGCTCGCCTTGAGAAAGAGGCGCCGCCTTCGGAGACTGGGGAAGGCTCTGGCGCGGCGGAGCAGGGTGAGACAGCGACCTCCCAGGGGCCATCTGGCGGAGCTTAGGGCGTTTTTTCTCTTTTGCCCCTGAATATTTTTAAGTATATTTTTTTTATGTAACCTTTGCATGAGGTGTTTCCACCTCGAGACAATTTGCTTTGACGTTTTTAATTTACACTTATACATGCCTTTAAGCATTTCAGTTACAATTTATTGAAAAACTTAGTTCGCGTTAACTTTTATCCATATCTCAAGCTCTTTAGGAAGAACATCGATCAACAGATTTAAATTAACTTCTAAGTTCTATGACCCGGTTAAAACCAGGAACTTAATTTGAAAACTTAGTTCGTGTTAACTTTTATCCATATTTCGAGCTCTTTAAGAAGAACAACGATCAATAGATTTAAATCAACTTCTAAGTTTTATGACCTGGTTAAAACCAGGAACTTAATTTTAAAACTTAGTTCGTGTTAACTTTTATCCATATCTCGAGCTCTTTAAGAAGAACAACGATCAATAGATTTAAATCAACTTCTAAGTTTTATGACCCGGTTAAAACCAGGATAGGACTTAGTTAGCGTTAACCCTTATCAATATCTCGCGTTTTTAAGAAAACAACGGTCAATCGATAAGAATCAACATCTAAGTCGTTAAGGAGACCTGGTTATATCCAGGTACCATATGCCCCCAAGTAACTAGGAAAGGGTTTTTCTTGGTTACTTTAAGATTACACTTGCAAATACGCGTAAAAAACTGATTTTCATTAATACATAAAAAGTGGCCTTCCAGGCCTTACAAGTGGATCATTGATAATATCTCTTTAAGTGGATGGTGTTCCAAGTCCGCGGGACCGCCCCTCCATCAAGTCGAGCTAACTTATAAGTTCCCTCCTTGATGACTTCGATGACCTGGTATGGTCCTTCCCAGTTCGGTCCCAAAACTCCATCTTTGGGATCTTTTTCGGCGAGGAAAACTCTCCTTAGGACCAAGTCGCCTACGCTAAAGGTGCGTGTTTTAACCTTGGTGTTGAAGTAGCGGGTGATTTTCTGCTGATAATGGGCGAGCTGGAGTTGCGAATCCTCTCGCCTTTCCTCAACCAGATCGAGGGAATGGCACAGGAGCTCATGGTTTCGATCCTGGTCGTAAGATTGGACTCTATGCGAAAGAACCTTTATCTCCACGGGGAGGACTGCCTCACTCCCAAAGGTTAGAGAAAAGGGAGCATGACCCGTAGGAGTCCGATGCGAGGTCCGGTATGCCCATAGGACCTGGGGGAGCTGTTCTGGCCAGACCCCCTTCGCTTCATCTAATCTTTTCTTGAGGCTTGCCTTTAGGGTATTGTTGACAGCTTCGACCTGGCCATTAGCCTGAGGATAGGCCACGGAGGAGAAACTTTTCACAATCCCATGTCTTTCACAGAACTCGGTGAACAGGTCACTGTCGAACTGAGTACCGTTATCGGAGACGATCTTCTTGGGCAAGCCGAAGCGACAGATGATGCTTTTAACCATGAAGTCAAGCACCTTTTTGGATGTTATCGTTGCCACCGGCTCTGCCTCATCCCACTTAGTAAAGTAGTCGATGGCTACCACGGCGTAACGGACCCCGCCTTTTCCAGTGGGGAGGGCTCCAACCAAGTCTATCCCCCAAACGACAAACGGCCATGGGGACGAGATCATCTTCAGCTCGACTGGAGGAGCTTGGGCAACGGCAGTGAATCGCTGCCACTTGTCACACTTATTCACGTATGAGATCGAGTCTTTGGACAGAGTTGGCCAGTAATACCCTTGCCTGAGAACCTTTAAGGCCAAGCTCTGCCCCCCGGTGTGGTCTCCGCAGAATCCTTCGTGAACTTCCTGCAGGATGGCCTTCGCTTCACTTGGAAGAACGCACCGGAGGAGAGGTAGGGAATGCCCACGTCGGTACAACACCCCATCGACCAGCGTATATCTCGTAGCTTGGTACAGGATTCGCCGTGCATCGTTACGTCCTTCAGGCAGCTTGCCCTCGATGAGATATTCAAGAATGGGGGTCATCCAGGTCGGCCTGGCGTCGACCATCTCGACCTCAGCCCGGTCTCCTTCTATACTTGGTTTTTCCAAGAATTCTATTGGCACCAACCCCAAGGTCTCCGTTTCTCCCGAGGTGGCGAGCTTGGCAAGAGCATCTGCATTAGTGTTCTGCTCCTGAGGTATCTGTTCGATCGATCCTCGCTCAAATGCGGATAACTCAGCTTTTACCTATGCCAGATAGGCGGCCGTCTTGGGTCCCCGCACCTGATACTCGCCCAGAACCTGGTTTACCATGAGATGGGAGTCACTGAAGCACTGGACAGAGCTCTCCTTTAACTCCTTGGCTATCCTCAGCCCGGCCAACAAAGCTTCGTACTCCGCCTCGTTGTTGGAGGCCTTGAATCCGAACCTTAGCGCAGAGTGGAATCTATGTCCCTCGGGGGATATCAGAGTGATTCCGGCCCCGGAGCCGTTCTCGTTGGATGAACCATCCACAAATATTGGGGCGAGGCGACCTGGGGTGAGCCCTCCGCCGGATTCTCCTGGAATCCCGTGCATTCTGCCACAAAATCGGCAAGGGCCTGACTTTTTATAGCAGTTCGTGGAGTGTAGAAAATCTCGAACTGACTGAGTTCGATTGCCCATTTTAACAAACGTCCCGATGCTTCAGGTTTTTGCAAAACCTGCCTTAAAGGATGATCGGTCATGACGTGTACTGAGTGAGATTGGAAGTACGGCCTGAGCTTTCGCGAGGCCGTGATTAGGCAGAATGCCAATTTTTCCATCAGTGGGTATCGTGATTCTGCCCCGAGAAGTCTCTTGCTGATGTAGTAGACTGGCTTCTGAACTTGGTCCTCTTCTCATACCAGTACGGCACTAGCTGCATCCTCAGTGACAGCCAGGTAGAGAAAAAGAGGCTCGCTTGCCTTGGGCTTGGATAGCACGGGCAATTCAGCCAGATGTGCCTTCAGGTTGAGGAATGCGCTTTCGCATTCTACTGTCCATTCAAACTTCTTGTTTACTCGGAGCAGGTTGTAGAAGGGAAAACACTTATCGGTTGACTTGGAAATAAACCGGTTGAGCGCTGCCACTCTTCCTGTTAAGCCTTGGACATCTTTCCGCGACCTGGGCGAAGGAAGCTCGAGCAGTGACCTGATCTTAGCGGGGTTCGCCTCGATTCCTCGGGTATTGACTATGAACCCCAGGAATTTCCCTGACGCGACTCCAAAAGTGCATTTCTGGGGATTGAGCCTCGTGCCGTATTCTCGTAGTATTTTAAAACATTCTTCCAAGTCGGAAACATGGTTATCGGCAGTCTTTGACTTGACTAGCATGTCATCAACGTACACTTCCATGTTCTTTTCGATCTGGTATGCGAACATTCTATTTACTAGTCTTTGGTAGGTTGCTCCGGCGTTCTTCAGACCGAAAGGCATGACCTTGTAGCAATAGACATTAGTCGGGGTCATGAAGCTGGTGTGTTCCTGGTCCGCCGGATTCATGGCGATCTGATTGTAGCCTGAGTACGCGTCCATAAAGGACATGAGCTCGTGCCCCGCCATGGCATCCACCAGCTGGTCGATCCTTGGCAATGGAAAACAATCCTTGGGGCAGGCTTTATTCAGGTCGGAGAAGTCGATGCAGGTTCACCATTTCCCGTTGGGCTTTGGAACTAGCACGGGGTTGGCGACCCAAATTGGAAACTTGGCTTCACGGATAAAGCCACATTTTTTGAGCCGGGCTACTTCTTCTTCTAGGGCTTCAACCCGGGTTGTTCCTAAACGTCTTTGCTTCTGAGACTTGGCAGGAATGCTTTTATCCAGATGAAGCGTGTGCATGATGACACTCGGGCTAATCCCCACCATGTCCTCGTGGGACCAGGCAAATACGTCTAAGTTAGCCCGCAGAAACGTAGTCAGCTCCGCCTTTCTCTTGCCACAGAGGTTTTTCCCGAGCCTGACCGTCCGTGATGGATTCTGTGGATCAAGGTTCACTTCCTCGAGCTCCTCAATAGCCTGGAGCTCAGATCTATCTTCGCTTATTTGGGGGTCAATATCTTCGCTTAAAGTGACATTTCCCCCTTTGGCGCTTTGAGGTTTTTCAATCTCAGGGCCCGCTGAGGGTCCCTGAGATTCCTCTTCACTCAAAATGGCCATAGCCAGCTGCCCGGGTTTAGATTTTCCCTTCATGGAAATGCTGTAGCATTCCCTGGCAGCGAGCTAATCGCCCTGGATAGTGCAGATTCCTGTTGAAGTGGGGAACTTCATGGCGAGGTGTCGGATGGAAGTGATAGCCTCGAAAGCTATGAGCGTAGGTCGGCCCAAAATGGCGTTGTAAGCAGCAGAGCAGTCTATGACCACGAACTCGAGTAGTTTGGATACTGTTCGAGATTCTTCTCCTAGGGTGATCACAACCTCCCTATCACTGCTAACCCTTCTCTCGAAAAACCATACAACATCATGGAGGTTGCCTTTAGATCGGCGACAGTCAAACCCATCTTTTCTAAGGTGGATCGGAATAGGAGGTTCACCGAACTCCCGTTGTCTATTAGTACCCTCCTCACTCTCCGGTTGGCGAGCTGGACTGCTACAACCAAGGGATCATTGTGAGGGAACTGGACATGGCCTGCATCTTCCTCCGTAAAGATGATTGGTTGCCTCTCCAATCGCTGCGGCTTTGACTGACGCTGCTCCGGGACGAACTCCACTCCGTTATAAGCCTTTAGTTCATTCACGTATCTCTTCTGGGCACCTCTGCTTGTGCCAGCCATGTGCGGACCTCCAGAGATGGTGGATATCTCTCCTCCGACCACAGGAGGAGGGACGTCCTCATCTACCCGGGACCTGGGCTGACTGGCTGGGGCCTCTGGAGCAGGTCGACTCGCTGGAACCCTGTTCCGCGAGTGCTGAGCCAAGGGGCCGGCTCGGATGAGAGTCTCGATCTCATCTTTTAAATGCCTACAATCGTCAGTATTGTGGCCCACATCGTTATGAAAACGGCAAAATTTGGAAGTGTCTCTCTTTCCCTTATGGTGCTTCAATGGCTCCGGCCTCTTCCAGGGGACTCGAGTAGAGTTGGCCAAGAAGATACTCTCTCTGGACTGGGTGAGCTCGGTATACGTCGTGAAAACGGGCTTAAACTTATCTACGGACTTATTCTTCTTTTGGTCGTGCTGACTATTTTCGCCATTGCCCTTTCTTTTGCCTCCACCGGGCTGGTTGCTCTGCGCGACATTTGGGGTCGCTGCCACGACCTCCATCCCTTCTCCCGCGGGCTGATCGGGAATCTGGCTGGTTCCCGCAGGTGAGGCTTTGACTTCTTCCAAGTTTATCCACTCTTGGGCCCTGTTAAGGAATTTGTTGACCGAGCTGACTCCCTTCCTCTGTATATCCTTTCATAGGTCGCCTCCGACAAGGATTCCGGTTCTCATGGCCATGAGCTTAGAGCTATCATCCGCGTCTCTAGCCGGAGCAGCGACGTTCGCGAATCTGCTCAGGTAGGCCTTCAGAGTCTCACCGGGCTGCTGTCTCACGTTAGCCAGGGAGTCGGCCTGAACACGGGCGGCCTGGGAGGCTCGGAATGCCCTTTGAAGTTGGCTGAGAAGGTCTTCCAGGAACTGATTGACTGTCTTTTACTTTGCTTGAACCACTGTCTGGCAAGTCCAGTCAGTGTGGAAGGGAAGATCAAGCATCTCAGCTCCGGGCCAATGTTATGGGCCATCATTAGGGTGTTAAACATCCCTAAATGGTCTGATGGGTCTCCGTCCCCATTGAACTTTGACAAGTGAGGCATACGGAAACCAGATGGGTATGCCATCGCTGTTATGTTGGGGGCGAAGAGTTCCATCTCATCCCCTGAATCATATTCGTCTTTTTCTTTTTCTGATAAGAACTTCCTCATCAGCTCCTCCATCTAAGTCAGGCGCTCGAGGGTTTGGTCCTGATGTCCTGTGTTATTCCGTGGCCGTTCAACAGCTCCGGATCCATTGTACACATTTGGTGGGTTATTGCCCCTCCTATCTTGAGATAGGTTATTTGGGACATTCCCTCCGTTGCGTATTTCGGACAGGACCCCCCCTGAACGAGCCTGGCCACCACCTCCAGCTTGGTCCTCTCTATGAGAGTTGAGGCGATCTCGCAGGTCACCTCCCTGGGTGGTCTGGTGACTTTGAGCTGAACTTAACTGCTGCCGCAGGTCTCCCCCAGAGAGATCACTTCGGCGACTGCCGGTCCAGTGGCTCTTGCTGGATAGGCTTGGAATCCGCCTTTAGTGGTGATGACCTGAGCTTTCCCCTGGCGCCCTGCTACGCCGGGAAGGTCCAGCAGATGGCGGGTTTCTCTTACTACTCCCATAGGCTGGGATGTCCTAGACGGGCCGACGAGGAGACGGATATCTGACCGGAGATGGAGAATTCCTGACTAGGGAGGCGATCCTAGTTCCGTCTGGACGGATCAAGTTTGGTGGGGGCCTTTCGGCCCTGCCAACCTCCTGGTCCCGCGCCGGGCGATCTGGACGAGGCGCAGGACGGTTGTCGGGGACAGGCTGGCGTCGCGAGCTCTCCCCAGATCTCCTTCGGGAATTTCCTCGAGCTCCCTTGGGCGTTCTCGAGGATGGCTGAGAGCTAGGAGTTGACGTCCTGACCGAACGACTGTCTTTCTGTTGTCCGGTCCTAGGCATTTCCTCGAAGTTTGCCTCTCGATGGTGTGATGAAGGGGTGGAGTTGGCTGCCGGAAGTCTATCCGAACGGCTATGCCTGGACCGGTTACCCCGGCGAGAGTTAGGAGCTTCGCCTTGCCTCTCTCCGACGTTAACGCCGGTTGTGAGAGGGGGTAATCGGGCCAGGATATCCTGAATTTGCTTGCTGGCTGTTGCTAACTGGCTCCTCAGTTGAGCGTTCTCCATCTCCACCACAGTATAATAACATGGGTTCGAATTAGGTGGCCGAGGCGCCGAACTACCGGTATCATCTTGGCCCACCGGCTGTTTTCCTGGCCGCTGCTGGACTTCAGGAACTTGTTCATCAGGGATGGTAGTATGATGAGCCTCTTGCCCATCATGTTGTTCTGCCTCGTTACCATGCCTAGACCGAGTAGTCACCATCGTTGGATGTTTGCTGCAGCACTAATCGAACTTGCTCTCAATGAAAGCACCAAACTGTTGACGCGGTTCTTCGCCAACAGGTAATTAAGAGAAGAAGAGAAATGGATTAGTGCTAAAGGTGAACCGAAATAGATATATGATCTTAGAGGATGAAAGAGGTGACTCAAGACACGGTTTTTAAGTGGTTCGAAGGTTAAAATCCTTCTACTCCACTAGTCAATATTATTGATCTATACTGAGTATTTGATTACAGAGTATTTCTTACAAGAGATTATTTTTCCAACCCATATCAACTCCCAGGGTTTCCATATTTATAGGAGAAGGCACCTGGAAGTTGGTAAGAAGGTTATCCCGTGACCTTATTACTTGTCGTATCAATTCTGTGACATTCATGATTAATTCCTAAACCTGACACATAAGTGTGGTCAAATCAATAGGTAAGGAAGTAATGGGACGCACGGCCCAACCCAGTCGTGGGTGTCTGAACACGCACGTTCCTGCTGCGTGTCCGAAAAGTCAGGGGGATATCGAACACGTGACGCTTGATATATGCACGCTTACCTTGCGTGCGTAGACTTCACAAAGGGGCACAGCCTCCATATCCAGCTCGTACCACGAGCTTCATACTTAGCTAGGTCCTCGGCCTTCGGAATCCCTCCCCCGGCCTTGGCGGTGAAGGCGAGCTCTTAGGGCTTCCTCGAGCTAAGAAGGCACGACACTACAACAGAAGCTCTGGCCCTGGGGATGAACATGAGGTAATCATGGTTAGGCCACAGCTCGGCTTGCTAATCAGCCCGTGGGAAAATCAGGGCGTACACAGACTTTTTCTTCGAATTTTTACAATATTTATCATGTTTGACTGAAGAAAAAAAAAACCCACATTTTAGTTAAAAATGCTACCTAAATAAGAAAAGTCAGCAGTTTTGATTCCTTGATCTAAAAGACCAATAATTTTGCTGTCATAAGCTATTATTCCAGGTAATTGAATATGTGTTTATAATATCTTTAAATTCAAATTTACTACTAGTCCATCTACATTTGATTGGACACTGATTGGTTGGTAGTTTGAGACATTATATTTTTAATACAAGCCAGCCAATCAGTCAATCAAATCTTCTCTTGCAAAAACCAAATTTTACTTTTTTTTTAATCAAGTTATGCATCAGTTTGTAGATTTGTGGTGGAATTTCATATATAAGTTATGCATCATAAGTTTTCATGTAACCAGTGCTTATTTCTTGGTTATATTAAAGAAATATATGTATATATATTCATGATTTCAGCCGAGGCCATACCATAATACACATCACTTAGAAATTATTTCAACACTTAAAAATAAGACAGTACAATTTGATATTGACAGTATGTATAAGTTTCTCATCATACTCTTGCCTCACTACAAGGAAATAAGTCTAATAATGGCTTATTATAATCAAGAAAAGGTTCAAGAATCACTTTTATTGTCATGAATAGCTAATTCTTTTCTGGCATAGACTCATATATACTACATGTAGATTACTAATACCAATCATCATTGCAGTTTTGAACAAAATAAATAGAAATTGTAATAATTCAAATTCTAAAAATTTACATGATAAACTCTGATTTGTTGTATGAATTATCATCGCGCTTCGACAGCTGTTATGCTTGTATTGCATGATGGTGTCTTAGAAAAGAGGGAATGGTATCCCTCCCAGAAATCTGTGTTGGTGAAATAGGCTGGTGGTTTGGGTTGAGGTAACACTTTCTCACCGCTCAACATTAGAATAACAGAAGACATATTAGGCCTATCAATAGGTTTTTGTTGCACACACAAGAGACCAATGTAGATGCAACGCAATGCTTCTTCCATGTTGTCGTTTGGATCTCTTAACAAGCACTTATTAATAAACATAAATGGGTTGCCTTCTTTCATCAAAGTCCATGCCTAACAAATATTATAAAAATATAAATAAAAAAGAAAAAGCTAAATGCTTACCAATCCAATTAGGTTAAGTATGCTATCCAAATACTTACCAATCCAGTGAGGTTAAGAATGCTATCTTCATCGTACAGGCCTCTACTTTTCTTTCCACTTACGATTTCAAGCATCAATGTGCCAAAACTAAATACGTCAGATTTTGTTGAGAATACATTGGAAGCATATTCTGGAGCCAAATAACCACTACATTTGCATAACATTATTTATTAGTATACAATAGATTTATATTAAAGAAACTAAAAGGATTTCAAAGATGACTTACTAAGTTCCAACTATTTAGACCCTGTTTCGGTACCATAATTTATTCAGAATTTTTTGAAAATTTGTAGGATGTTCTAGATAGTTATAATGTACACCATCATATAAAAAAATTTGGGATTATAACTATTCAGGTGCAAAATAGAAAAAGGATGCACGGTGTTGAAAAAAATTTAACTAAACAATAATTTGTTAAATTTTAACTAAACATATATGGGATTAATATATAATGAACTCCCTATATATATATTAATTTATATATATATATATTTTAACTAAACAATAATTTGTTATTTGAGATTTATGTTAAAATTTAAACGGGTTTAGAATAATGGGGCTAATTGCCATTCTTTGATAAACACAATGATCAAATTAACTAAAAAATAAACTCAATAACTAAAGTGACATTCTATGTATAACTCAAGGGGCAATGGTGCTTAAAACCCTTTAAAATATTTAAAGAATTGAAATGTTTTGGACCAATGACAAACTACTCTTGTAATGGAGAATTAAATTCAACAAGATAAGATGTGGTTTTTGTTGGGAAGCTTCTTCAGACTCAAAAGTCTTACAAATTGATGTGATGGTCGACCCTTACTTTTCATCACAATTATTGGTAATCCAAACTCTCTCTCTCTCTCCACACATAAAACTACCCCAATGAAAACGTCTCTCATGTAAAGTAAATTGGACACTTAAATTTAGTTAGATAAGATATGGTTGGTGTTGGTGAGCACCTTACAACAAACACTATTCTCACGAGCCTAAAATCTTTACCATTCATTATCTCTCTTCTCTACTGTTTTCACGTAGTATTGCATAATTGAGATTTTAGTCATTCTCCTAATCGTTTTTCATTCCTACAAAAATTTTATAGAAAGAAAAGAAAAATCTACTCTTTCATCCCTCTGCTAGTCTCGCCAGCAACCTGTATAAAGATATTGGGTACGTTATTCTCAATCCTCATTTTCTTTATATGCTCTTAATTTCTTACGTAATCTACTTTTAATATTTTTCATTCTTAGTTTCAGGTTAAAAAAAAAAAGTTATGAACAAGCAAGGAGATTAAAGTTCAAAAGCTATATAGATCGAAACAAACCATGGCAGAGAGTGTCGTGAGTTTTCTATTAGAGAAGCTTTCATCCTTGTTGGAAGGTGAAGCAAAGCTCATGAGTGGATTTCGAAATGAAGTTGTTTTTGTGAAAAATGAGTTGGATCGCATGAGGGCCTTCTTGCGATCTGCTGATGCTTCAGAAGATGAGGATGAGGAAATCAAAGTATGGGTTAAGCAAGTTAGGGAGGTTGCTTACGACATAGAAGACATTCTCGATGATTTTTTGTATAGATTTGAGCATACTAAGCGACATGGAGTTTATGGTCATTTGTGTAAGATGGTTCGTGGAATCAAGAACTTGAAAGCTCGCCATCGAATTGCCTCCCAATTGCACAATATCAAAGTCAGAGTTACTGATATTTTTGAGGGACATAAGAGATATGGTTACAAATTGGGTTGTATAGAGATCGGATCAAGTTCTGGGACCAAACCTTTGTACTCTTCTGAGCTTAGAAGTGACGCACGGTTGCTGGAAGAAGCTCAACTAGTGGGCATTGATTCACACAAGCAAGATCTTTTGAGTTTTCTTGTGGAGGATACCTCTCAACTACAAGTGGCTGCAGTGGTGGGAATGGGAGGGCTGGGAAAAACCACTCTAGTGAGTTCAGTTTATAATGATTTACAAGCAAAGAATCATTTTCATCAACATGAAGCTTGGGTCACTGTTTCACAATCGTTCAAGCTAGATGACCTTCTGAGGCAAATTATCCGGCAATCATTCAAAACTTTCAACCTACCACTTTCGGAAGAGGTTGAGAAGTCCACAGACACTCACTTCCTAAAGAGAACAATTGTTGATTTTCTTCATGGGAAAAGATACTTGCTTGTATTAGATGACATATGGGATGTGGATGCATGGGAAGCAGTAAAAGCTGCATTTCGAAACAACAACAATGGTAGCCGATTAATAATCACAACTCGTATTGCAGATGTGGCCACTTCCTCTACCAAAGATGTTGGTGGTAAGATCTTTCACTTAAATCCTTTATCTTTTGAAGACTCTTGGACACTATTTTGTGCAAAAGCCTTCCAAGGCAACCCTTGTCCTACTCATTTGGAGAAAATTTCAAAAGACATCCTAAAAAGATGCGAGGGATTGCCTCTTGCCATTGTGGCAATAGGAAGCATGTTGGCTACAAAGGACATCTACAAGGTGGATGAGTGGGAGATTGTTGATCGTTCTCTGCGAGCTGAATTACAAGGAAATAAAAAATTGAAAGGCATGCAAGCGATACTTTCACTTAGTTTCAATGATTTGCCTTACAACTTGAAGTATTGTTTCATGTATGTGAGTGTATTCCCTGAGGATTACTTGATTAAACGCAATGTTCTGATTCGATTGTGGATTGCTGAAGGTTTCATAGAAGAAGCTGAGGGAAGACCATTAGAAGAAGTAGCAAATGGTTGTTTCAATGAGCTTATTAATAGAAGCTTGGTCCAAGTGAAGGATAGATATGATGATGGAAGAATCAAAAGTTGTCGAGTGCATGATATTTTAAGGGAAACTATGCTTCTTAAATCAAAAGACCAAAGCTTTGCAACAATAACTAATAAAGAGAGTGGTAGAAGGATGTCAGAAAGAGTTCGACGACTATCTGTGCATGAAGGAACAAATATAGATATATTTGAGGCCAATCACTTATCTCAATTGCGCTCCGTTCTCTTATTCACCAAAGAAAATGATGTTTGGAACAATTTGATGTCTTCATTTTCTGACCATGGGTAAAGACTTCTCAAGGTGTTGGATTGTACACGTGCACCTATGACCACATTTCCAATAGAAATCACAAAGTTGTACCATTTGCGATATCTATCTTTAAGAGATACTGCTGTAAGTTCAGTTCCACGCTCTATTGTGAATCTTCGACATCTTGAAACATTAGACCTCAAAAGAACCCTTGTACGAGAGCTTCCCAGTGAGATTTTACGATTACAATGTTTGCGACATGTAATAGTTTATGGTTATGGTTCTCTACCTAATATGATACCGCATGGTTTAAAGGCTTTAAAAGGAATAGATTCCCTTTCTTCCTTGAGAAAACTTTGTGCTGTTGAGGCAAAACTTGGTGAAACTGAGCTTCTGATATCCATAGGAAGGCTAACACAATTGACCATGTTATGCATTCTACAACTTGGAGTTGAGCATGGAGATGCACTGTGCTCATCAATTCATAAATTAAAGTTCCTTCGTTCACTACGTTTGGATTCAAGATCAGATGATGAAACCCTTAGTCTGGAGTTTATATCATCCTCGTCTCTTCAATTACTTCAGAGATTAATTATAGTAGGACGCGTAGTGGAGAATTCACAAGAAAGGTTACAAAACCTTACAAACTTGTCCATATTATATTTGTCTGGTAGTAAGTTGCAGGTTGATCCGCTAAAGTCATTACAAGCTTTACCCAATCTAGTATCACTCAGCTTTGATGATCGAGCTTATGATGGGCAGTCACTATGTTTTAAAGCTGGAGGTTTCTTAATGCTAAGAAAACTCTATATTGTAACAGCCAAAAACTTGAGAAGGATGACAGTGGAAGATAAAGCATTGCCGCATCTCGAACTTATGTGTTTGGAAAATTGCAAATTACTAGAGGAAACTCCATTAGGAATTGAACGCCTAAAAAACCTCCAACACTTGTTTTTGATAGACATGGCTATGGAATTAAGAACAACTATATATCGTGGAAGTCAACATGAGAATTACTTAAAAATAATGCACATTCCAGGAATTTACATTGGAACGGGAGATGATGGTCATTGGTTGTAGTAATGTAAGTTTTATTCTTCTTCCTTTGTAAATTATACTTTTCAATTCAATAATGAGGAAGATTCTTTATGTGAAAAATATGATTTTTCATTCAACTTTCTAAATTATATCACATCCTATAACATAGAAATTATGATTTATATATTTTTGGACTCTGTATTTTTTCTAATTACTTATTTGGATGTCTTCAGGAAGAAGTCGGCACTAGATCTGGGTCTTGGGAATGGCAGCAGCAACGATGGAAGTGTCTCTCCTTAGAAGAAGTTCTTCTTGTAGTTTTGATGCAGGTGGATTGGAAAATTGTTATGGTTGTACTTTTGGACATGGATAGATTGGATTTGGTGGGTCTGGTGGTTTTGGAACTACAAATCCATTAATCTAAAATATTCAATCAAAAGCTAAATGGTTAATACATCTATGAATTTAGGAAAAAATTGTTATTTAGTTTTTATTTTGTGCTTATAGGTTTGAAGCTTCTCTGCTCACCACCGGCCATAGAGGCAACTTTTAGTTTTTGCATTTTTTTTCTTCTTTCAAATTCACTTAGTTTGAGTTTCATATAGAATTGGAAGTTTTAAAAAAAATTGATAAGCCCAGACCCAGGCAAAACAAATCTTGGATTAATCACTGTGAAGAGTGTTCCATCTCTGCAACAATCGCTTGAGACTAAAGGAGAAAGGGACCTCAATGTCCCTTGTGATCCACCTAAGAAGTGAGTGATCCTCAAAATTTCGTTTCCCTCAAGGATGTCAGTCATTGGTGAACCAGATAGGGCTGTTAGCTGGGTTGGAGGAGATGGGGCAGCTGGAGGATGAGTGAAAAAAGAAGATTTGAGCTTAAGGATTTTAGTTTTAATTAAGTTTTAAATTAAAATTACATTTTTATTTAATTTTTTATTTTTAAAATTAATTAAATATAATTTAAAATTCAACATTTAATAAAATCCAAAGATATTTTGGTCATATTAAAATTATTTTTGACCAAAATTAATTTTAGGGGCCTATTTTAGTCTGATTTAAAATAAAGTGTTCAAAAAGCAATTAAACAGAATAGGGGATCTAAATAGGTAGTGGGGAGAAGCATAAGGTCTAAAAAAATATAAACTCTAAAAATTATTAGAATATTAGTGTAATCCATCATTTGTGTAGGTACGTATATAGCTTGAAGCTTCACTTTTTACTTAAAATAATGTAGTAAGATGATCAAATGAAATAACTGAGACAATTTTAATGATCATAGACACTAAAGATGTGAGTTCTTAATTAGAAGTGTACAAGGATCAAACAAGTGTAAGTATACTTTTACTACTAGATTTTATTGGGTAAGTGAATAACCTACACATATATTTTATGTATATATATATATATATTTATAGAAAGTTGGCTTTTTGGAGAAGATGTTGTTGGGAGGTTTTATGTCCTAATTAAAACTCAATTTCTTTGTAATTTCATTTTATTATCAATAAAATAATAGAAATCATTTTTGGCTTGGTCAATCACCTTGCTCACATGTTTTATTTTCGTGATTATTTGTTTAATATAAACTTCTATTGAATCCTGAGCATATAGCTAATCATATTTATAATGATGTAATCAAAGTAGAATATAAATATGATTATATGTTAAAAAATAAGTTAGTCCTAAGATTAGTCAGTGCACAAGATTTACACTGACTTGCCAATCTACGATATAATCTACTTACACATTGTAGTGTTATGTTCTTTTCAGAACATTAGAAAAGTAGATAAGATCGGATGTATTTGTTACTTCGGACTGGACCGATATTGACAGTAGATAGGATAAGTAAACATACCACCATTATCAATTCTAGTCATATCATACGATTGACTGATAACTCTACAAAATAGAGTTATTTTGCCACTTTTTATGTGCTAATTGTTGCTTAATTCTTGAGTTTTTAATTAATTTATTAAGTTTTTAAGTAGTTTTAAATTTATTAGTCTTATTTTGATTTTATATAATTTTTTGTATTTTTATAGTTATTTTGTTGTAAAATGTTGTAGTTAATGATTTGAATTATTGTTGTTTAATTTGAGGTAAAAATGTGTTGTATTATTGAAACTTAAATGTTTAATAGAAATTAAGTTTTAATTAATATTTTCATGGAATTTATGAGATATATTTGATTATTGAAAATATTTAGTTTTAATTTAATTTATATTTGTTTTATAGGGAATTTGTTGTATTTTATTTGCTCTTGAAAAGCAAGAAAAATCAAAGAAAGAAGTGACATTTTTGAGAGAGGCAAAGAAAATGGCTCCTCCTAGCTGCTTCCTCACAGCCCAACCGGCCCAACAACAATGCTCAGGCCCAGCCCACCACCTGTCTTCCAGCTCTCCTCAGCAAAGGCCACCTGACTCCAAGCTCAGCAGCTCACGCATCACACCCAACGCCCTCACGTTCAGCAGCCTCCCTGATGCTCCAGCTTCTGCCTCCTACCGCCACCTGTCTCCCACTTGCTTCCCTAGCTGCCCAGCCGTTTCCAACAGTAGCCCAACGCCAGCCTTCACGCCTAGACCAATCCTTCCCACCGAACCACCACAAGCCATTTTTTTTCCTTCTTGAGCCCACAAATACACTTTTGTACCTTTGTCCCCTTTGCCAAAAATACCACTTTTTACCCAAACTTTTCTATATATTTTACCCCAAAACATCATCATTACACCCTAAAATTTGCCCCTATTTTCCATATTATTATTAACTTAATTAATTTAAATTGATTATTTTAATACTCATTTTTTGGCTATAAATAAGGGATTTGGGTGTCAATTTTAGAAGGAGGTTACCATACCAAAAATTCTACACATTTCAAAACCTCTCTATTCTCTTCATCTTCTTCTTTTTGGTTATTTTCTATGTATTTTTAGAGGAAATATTTGGGGGTTTCTCCTCCAAATTTTCCTATTTATGTTTGTAATTTTTAGTTTGTATTTTCTATTATAGTTATGAGTTTCTAATCTTTTTAAGATTATTAAGGTGATGATGAAACAATTTGTAACTAGATAGTATTTATTTTGTATGTTGATTTCCCATTTTGTGCAACAAAGTTTATGGATTTTTCTTCTTCAAATATCTTCTTTCATCTTAAATATCATGTATTTTGGATTGTTAGCACATATTTACACTTTGTTCTTCATTAGTGCAAAAACATAATATTCTTTGTGTAAGATATGTCATTAAATTGTACACATCCATGCTTAGAACAAAAATATTATGTTTTGTCTTATAAATAATGTTCATTGATTTATTTGTTATTTCATTAGATTGATTTACACTAAATGCTTTGAAATTATAATTTTGAAAAGTGAAGAAAAATCCTATCTTTTTAGAAGTAATTTGTGCTTAAAATTATAAATCTATTTGGAAAATGATAGTTTGAATTATTTTAACTATCACTAAAACTTGAGAACCTTAAACAGCTCCACGCAGAGACACTGAGGACCTACATCCAACGTTTTACCAAGGAGGCCTCCAAAACCAAGGTGGACGATGGGCAACGCCTGGTGGCATTGCAATCTGGGATCCGGGCCGGGTTCCCCCTCTGGGATGACATGCAGCGTAGCAAGGCTGCTACCTTAGAAGAATTCATAAGGAGGGCCCAGGGTTTCATCAACTGGGAGGAGGCTCAAATCCAGGCTTTTGGATGGCCTCCGGCGCCTCAGCCCAGTGCCCATCCGTTCCCGAGATACGGGGTGCAGTTCCCGGCGCAGCCCTACGTCACTCCCCCAATCGCCTCGGGTTCGGCCGTTACGCCCGGGGTTACCTACACCATGCCTACGGTGTATGGTCCCGCCTCTTTGGGAAATGCACCGGCCCAGTTCGCCCTTTTTTCCAGGTATGGAGCCACACTGGGCAGGTACAGCGCTGCCCCCGTTGGGGCCCAATAGTCCCAGGCGGGGGGAACAGAGGCAAGTGTAAACCCCTCCCGGGGGAAGAGGTCCGGCAAAGGTCAAAATTGGTCCGAGCCGACTAAGAAAGGCAAAAGGGGCTACGAGCCCCAATATTCAGAATACACCAATTTGGTGGACACCAGGGAGAACATATTCCTAACCATGGAGGGGTGGTTCACTACCGGAAGCCTAACCCCATGTTCAAAGGGGGGAGAAACCCGAGGGATACCAACAAACGGTGCGCCTACCATAAGGACGTGGGCCACATGACCGAAGAGTGTCGGTAGCTCAATGATGAGATCAAGAGTCTGATCAAGCTGGGGCATCACCACTAGTGGGTCAGGATGCCCGTGGGAGTCCTGGGCCTATCAGCAGGTCCCGGACAACCCGCGGTCCCGGGTGCCCCCAGAGCATGTCTGCCTCAAGGAGGATATGCACAGGGCCCGGCGGCGCAAACTCCTCAGGGGGTCCCCGTCGCGCAAACTCCCGGTCCCGGACTGCCCTATCCATCCGGGACGGCACCCCCTCGCGTGGAAGGACATGTGGCCACCATTTTGGGCGGACCTCACCTGGGAGGGCCATCTAGGAATGATCAGAAGCGCTACCTAAGTGAGCTCGACCACGATCAGGAGGTGTGCGCTCTGGTCCAGGCCCCGGCTCAGCACTCGAAACTGATGAACCTCCATATCACCTTCACAGAGGACGACGCCCGTAACATCCATTTCTCAAACCATGACCCGTTGGTCATAGACGCCCAGATAGCCAACAAGTTGGTGTCCCGGGTGCTGGTGGACGATGGAAGCTCTGTCAACATCTTGTTCAAGCCCGCCTTTGCTGCGATTGGCTTGACCAAAGCGGATCTGGCATCGTGCCCAACCCAAATCTACAGCTTCAACGGAGACGCGTTGCTCCCCATGGGAAAGATCCAGTTGCCCGTAACATTGGGGGGCGAGTTGCAGCACTCGTTCAAATTATGCACGTTCGTGGTGGTGGATTGCCCCATAGCTTGCAATGTCATTTTCGGCCGACCCGCACTAGTCGAGTTCGGGGCAATCACCTCCATTCGACATTTCTGCATGAAGTTCCCTTGCGACAACGGAGGGGTGGGGACAGTCTGGGGGGATCAAAAGAGCGCTCGGAAGTGCTACCACGTATCCGCCCGGCCAATCTACATGGTCTGGGAGGAACCCTTCGAGGAAGTCGTCGGCCCGGTTCTCCCTCCCCCTGCAGGAAGAGTGGTCCGGGAGGAAGATGAGCTGGACCCGAGGATGGGAGACGACCGCGTCCTAGAACCCATGGACGAGATTGAGGAGGTGTGCATTAGTGACATCGATCCGACTAGGATAATCCAAGTCGGGAAAAAGCTGCCGGCAGATGTCCGAGCCGCCATAATCGCCCAAGTAAAGGAGAACCAGGATATCCTGGCCTGGTCTCATTCAGATATGATGAGGATCGACCGTAACATCATCTTCCATGCGTTGAACATCGACCCGAACGCGACCTCAGTTCGAAAAAAACGAAGACCCTTGGGAACGGAAAGGGCCGAGGCCCTCAAGCTGGAGGTAGAGAAGTTGTCATCAATCAACTTCATTCGTGAGGCTGTATACCCCGTGTGGCTGGCCAACCCCGTTCTGGTGCCGAAGCCGAACGGGACGTGGAGGACGTGCATCGATTTCACGGATCTCAACAAGGCTTGCCCGAAGGATTGCTTCCCGCTTCCCCGGATCGACCAGATGGTGGATGCGACATTTGGGTACGAGATCTTAAGCTTCATGGACGCTTACTCTGACTACAATCAGATTTCCATGCATATAGCAGACCAGGAGCATACCAGCTTCCAAACAGATAAGGGAATATACTGCTACATCGTCATGCCCTTCGGGCTGAAGAACGTCGGGGCCACCTATCAGAGGCTCATCAACCGAATGTTCCGGGCCCAGCTGGGGCGGAACATGGAAGTCTACATCGACGATATGCTGGTCAAGTCCAAGACATCCGGGAAACATTCGGACGACCTGGCCGAGGCTTTCGCGGTCATTCGGAAGTATATGATGAAGCTGAATCTCAAGAAATGTACTTTCGGCGTGGCCTCCGGGAAGTTCCCGGGGTTCATAGTGAGCTTCCGGGGAATAGAACCCAATCCGGACAAGATCAAGGCACTAATTGATATGCCCTCTCCCCTGAAGCATAAAGACGTGCAAAGTCTGACTGGGCGGATAGCCGCCCTAAGCCGTTTCATCTCTAAGGCCACGGACAAGTGCATCCCGTTCTTCAATGTTCTTTGGGGAAGCCAACGTTTCAAGTGGTCGGCCGAGTGCGAAGAAGCTTTTCAAAAGCTAAAAGAGCACCTGGCCCGAGTGCAAATCTTGGCAAAACCAGTTGACAGGGAGCCTTTGTACCTCTATCTGGCAGTGACCGAGCACGCGATCAGCACCGCATTAGTGCGAGAGGAGGAAAAGACCCAGCTCCCAATATACTACGTGAGTAAAAGGTTATTGGGGGCTGAGTCTCAATATCCGCTAATCGAAAAACTGACTTTTTGCCTGTTGATGGCGTCCCGAAAACTCCGGCCTTACTTCCAGGCCCACGCCATAAAAGTTCTAACCAGCCACCCCTTGCGGCAAGTGTTGCAAAAGCCCGAGTCGTTAGGGAGACTCTTAAAGTGGGCCATGGAGCTAAGTTAGTTTGACATATCCTACATTCCTAGGGTCTCCATCAAGGGGCAAGCCCTAGCTGACTTCATCGTGGAATGTTCCGGGATCACCTAGTTGGACGATCCCGCGGCCCCCGCGGGGCCCGTATGGAAGGTGTTCGTGGACGGGGCCTCGAATGAGAATGGGACCGGGGCCGGGATCATCCTAGTATCGCCCCAAGGACACCAGTTGCAAAACGCCTTGCGTTTCCAGTTTAAGGAATCGAACAACGAGGCCGAGCACGAGGCCATGCTGGCCAGGTTGCGTCTGGCCCGGGAGGTAGGGGCCACGAACCTGGAGATCTACAGCGATTCCCAGCTAGTTGTCAGGCAAGTCTCGGGGGAATATCAAACCAAAGGGGAGAGAATGACGGCTTATGTGACTCAGACGAGAGAGATACTGCAGGCGTTCAAGAAGCACTCCATCCGCCAGATCCCCAGAGAGCAAAATGTGTTCGCGGACACACTAGCAAAGCTGGCCACCGATGTCGAAGCAGAGCTGTCCGGACTGGTCCCCGTTAACTATCTCCCCATCCCAAGAATTCGAGTCTCCGCGATCAATGCCATTGACCACTCCACATCTTGGATGGGACCCCTTATCCGCTATCTGACAACCGGTGAGGTGCCAGCAGACAGGTCCATAGCCAAGAAGTTTCAATACCAGTTCCACAGATATGTCATGATGGATAGAAAACTCTATCGTCGGGGGTTGTCCATGCCATACCTCAGGTGCGTGTCCGGGATAGAACTAAGCGCTATTATGCACGAAGTGCACGAAGGCTTCTGCGGAGACCATACAGCCGGACTCAGTCTATCCAAAAAGATCCCTGCTCGTGAGCGTAATGGTATAAGCCTACCTGACTGTGAGACCGACTGGTCGAACCCCAAGGATATTTCTGGCCAACTATGAAGAAGGATTGTATTGACTACGTCCGCAAATGCAAGCAGTGCCAAAGATACGTGAAGGTCCCACGGGCCCCACCAACAGAAATAACTTTGATGATCAGCCCCTGGCCTTTCGCGGTGTGGGGAATCGATCTGGTAGGATCGCTCCCAACTGGGAAAGGAGGAGTGAAGTATGCCATCGTGGCAGTCGACTACTATACCAAGTGGGTTGAGGCGGAGCCCATGAACACGATCACCTCGAAGAAGGCCCTGGATTTCTTCATCAACAATATTATATGTCGGTATAGCCTCCCCTACAAGATTGTATCCGATAACGGGAAGCAGTTCGACAGCGTCCACTTCACAGATTTTTGTGAAATACATGGTATCATCAAAAGCTTCTCTGTGGTCGCTAGGCCCCAAGCAAACGGGCAGGCAGAAGCCTTCAACAAAATCTTGAAAGGTACGTTAAAGAAAAAACTCCAAGCCTGCAAGAGCAAGTGGCCCAAAGAGCTGCCCCGCGTGTTATGGGCTTACCGGACCACCGAGAGAACATCCACCGGGCACACTCCTTACTCCATGGTCTATGGATGCGAAGCTGTCATCCCCGTCGAAACGACCATCCCGTCTCACCGAAGAGACACGTATGATCTTGCCCAGAACTACACTTTACTCCAGGAATCACTAGATCTCATTGAGGAGATCCAGGAGGAGTCATAAGTGCAGCTGAAGATGTACCAGGGCAAGATCGCTCAACATTTCAACTCAAAAGTAAAAAGCCGAAGGTTTGAAACCGGCGACCTAGTTCTGCGAAGAGTCTTCCCTGCTACCCAAGATCCGGGAGTAGGGGTTCTGGGCCCGAATTGGGAAGGGTCGTACGAGATCCAACACGAAGTGTGCCCCGGGACATACCGTTTAAAGTGGCTCGATGGCACAGAAGTCCCAAGAGCCTGGAACGCGGAACATCTCCGTAAATACTATCAGTAGTCGGGAGAACGTGTTCCAATTTTGTATTTTCGTTGTAAATAATGAACACCTCAGGGCGATTCCTTGAGTAATAAAAATGGCGTGTGCAAAACGCCATAAAGAAATGTTATCAGACAATGAAAATTCTACTCAAGTGACCCCAGACCAGTCTCTGCTCACTTATGGGGGGTATCCTCGTTATGAACAAATACCAGGCAGAGCGCAAGGCTCAGGCCTAGTCCCAACCCCAGACCGGCAAGGTCTGGGGGGTACAAACCCCGTTGGACCAAGCCTCAGGTTGGTCCCGCCCCGGACGAACGTTGTCCGGGGGTGTAAAAAAGAGGACCAAGCCTCAGGCTGGTCCCTCCCCGGACGAACGATGTCCGGGGGTATAATGAAAAGAGGACCAAGCCTCAGGCTGGTCCCACCTTGGACGAACGATGTCCGAGGGTATAATAAAAAAGAGGACCAAGGCTGAGGCTGGTCCCGCCCCGGACGAACGATGTCCGGGGGTATAATAAAAAAGAGGACCAAGCCTCAGGCTGGTCCCGCCCCGGGCGAACGATGTCCGGGGGTATAATAAAAAGAGGACCAAGCCTCAGGCTGGTCCCGCCCCGGACGAACGATGTCCAGGGGTATAAAAAAGATGACCAAGTCTTAGGCTGGTCCCGCCCCGGACGAACAATGTCCGGGAGATAAGAGCATCCGGTATGCCCCAGGGTGAGGGCATAGCCCGTGACCGTTAGGGTGAGGGAACTAGGTTTTACAATAAACTAATCGAACCTCGATGGCCTGGGCCGTTGGAACTGGACGGGTAGATTCGTCAATGACAGGATTAAAGCAAGTTGACAAGGTAGTCCAGGCCGTTGGAACCAGGACCAAACCCTCAGATCAGTCATACACGGTGATATAAAAAAAAAAAAGGGTAATAGAAATAACATAAACTGGATAAAGCACTACAAATTGTCTTGGACGCGTACGCGTCCGTAAAAGTTATTACAAAATAATGGAAAAAAGGCGAAGTGAAGATCCGGGTCTAGGCTTCATCATCCAGGAGCTCCGCACCTTCTTTCTCCTTGGCCTCGAATTCGGCTCTCTTTGAGTCCGGATCAGGAGGTTCATGCTTTTGTCTTTGCACCAGGCCATGTAGATGGCCTCCTCGAAGGTGACGCACAGCATGTCGTCTGCCCGCTCCTTTCCGCAGCGGGTCTCGTCATGCGCCATCATCTCCTCGTTAAGAGAGTCGTCCAGCTCATGGACCCGGGCCTCCAAGCCTTGGACCCTCTCCCGGTCTTGGACAGACTGAGTCACAGCCGCCTCCTGTGCGGCCTTTGCTCTGAGAAGCTGTAACTCCCATTTCTTTTTACAAATACATTATAAACAATTATGAGAAATAAGAGAAAATATTTTTATTCATTTTTGAGTGCATTACAATGCTAACCGAATGTTAGAGCTATTAAGTAAAGTGGAAGAATAACTAATGAATATGCAACTATAACATTCATGGGCATTTCATTAGTATAATACCCATAGAATGATGCTAAATACAAGCAAACAATCACTAAAGTTATGAAAAAATAAAGAGAAATTCATGTTTTGATGATGAATTTTATCTAGAAGGTTAAGAGATGAAGAAGTTGTGCAAATAAATGGTTGAAGGAACAAGTATTTATAGGACAAAAAGTAGCCGTTTATGACCGTTGGTGAATAGTGTTCATGACCGTTGGGGGTATAGTTGTTTTCTATTATGAGATTTTAACAATTCTAAGTAGTTGAAGTAACCAACAGGTGGGAATAATTAATTTATGGGTGTTAGAGAAACTTTTTCAGAAAAGTTTGTGAGTCAAAAATGCTGGACTAAGTAATATAAGAAGATTGAGAAATTTTCATTTTTTATACTATTCACCGGGTACTATTCATAGTGGGTCCCACAGCGGGGTCCACCCCATGGGTCCCACATGTTGATGCAGCAGTGACACAGTGATGACTTAAGCAAATTACTATGCTTGATATTTTGAATATGTTATTATTCCACTATGCTTATTATTTTTAATATTTTATTAGAATAGTATCCCAAGTTTTTCCTATAAATAGCCCTTCCAAAACTCATCTTGAAATCACAAAAAACCTCATTTCCTTTCTCTTACTCTACCCAAAAATATTCTTAACACCCTTCTAAAGTTCTAAACCTCGAAGATCTAGGCGAAGTTCTGTCTGTAACGCTAGCCTACGAAAACCTTTTAGGTAAGCTCTTTCCGAGCCTTTCATTTAAGTTATTTAGTTATTATATATACACAGATTATTTTACTATGTCGTTATAATGCCAAAGTATATATATAGATTATTTTACTATGTCGTTATAATGCTAAAATTTATATATAGATTAAATTACTATGTCGTTATAATGCCAAAAGTTATATATAGATTATTTTACTATGCCGTTATAATGCCAAAATTTATACATAGATTACTTTACTATAATGCCAAAATTTATATATGGATTATGTCACCATGCCATTATAATGCCAAAAGTTATATAGATTACTTTACTATGCCATTAAAATGCTAGAATTTATATATAGATTATTTTACCATGTCGCCGTAATTTACAATGCCAAAAATTGAAATATAAACTATTTTTTTATGTATCGTTATAATACTAAACTTATATAGGCTATGGTCACACTTTGGACTATTTGGACTTTTATTATATGACCTTATTCCCTATTATTATGGACTGATGCTATGACCTGGACATTTCCGTATGACCATGACCATGACCACGACTTTTAGACCAGGACCATCCCATAGACAAATATAGTATGACCATACGCCTGGACATAAAATAAACAATAAGAAGAAAAGAAAAATAGAATAACAACAATTATAAACTAAAATTACATCATGTAGATTTTATGTAAGTTAATAGTTTGTGTTTTTATCAGGAAGCTAACAATTTCGGTTGTTTTATCAAGACGCAAGGTAAGTAGAATCCTCATCTACAATACATATCTTTTATGTGTCTTATGTGCATTTATATGCTTTATATGTTATCCTTCCATGTTTTTATGCAGAAGTTATTTTTAAGAATGTTATATTTCTTATGCATAAGCACGCTTAATGTTCACAAACAAGTTATTGAAAGTGTTAAAGTAGAGGTGCTGCTTGGGAGACCTACGTCCCAAAAATGTAAGGAGGGAGATGTACTTCCCTATATAATGAATGTTTATGAGGGAGAAATTCCCTATTATCATGTTTATGTTCAGGTGGGAATGTGATTCCCTATGTAATGCCGGCAGCAGCATCCTCTAGGGCCCAAAAGAAAGGAAAGTGACAGAAAGAAAGAAAATACATAGCATGTTGCACGTTTATTTTAATGCATATGAGGTAGTTATTCTGCTTACTGAGCTTTAGCTCATCAGTTAATGTTTTGTATTGTAGGTAAGAGGCCCCAAATATAAATCGTTGATGAGTATACGTGGAGCCAACATGACTGTACATATGGGGCTGACTTGAAGGGAGTGGAGTTCTGCTATGCTATTTTATAAATAAACAAGAAACTTGGTTTTATTATATTTCATTAAAAGTATTTTGTGAACTTTATCATTTACTTAAAGCTTTAAAAGTATTTCATGGACTTTGTAATTTACATAAAGCTTTTCAATTTATCGGTTGGATACACTTTTATCTCTACGTTAAGGTGTAGTAACGCCACGAAAATTATTTATAAAAGTATTAAGATTTGTATGTAAGATAAAGTTTTTATTTAGTTGTGAGTATTGTATGGTTTGAGGTTATGAACATTAGTTATGTATTGTTTAATAAAGTTTTTGTAAATTCAGAATTTAAGTATTGTTATATTCAGGTTAAACTTTGTTTTTACACTATATATATATGTATGTTAAGATTGGAGGTCGTTACAGAAGCTCTGCCTCCAGAAGAGCTACCTTCTCATTAGCCTCGACTTCTTTCCGGGATATGGCCTCTTCAAGCCGAGCCTTGACTCCTTTGGCCAAGGATCCCTTTGCTTGGGCCGTCTCCCTGGCCAGGGCCTCCTTGGTGGCCTCCCTTTGATTCACGGCCGCCTCCAGCTCCAGCTGGAGCGTCTCTATCATGGCCACCTCGGCCACCAGGTCAGCATTTCGATGGGATAGCAGAGCGTCCTAGAACAAAGAAAAGTCAGAAGAATCCTTACTAAACAAAAAAAAAAAAAGGAAGAAAAAGACACGAAGCAAACTTACAGCGATGGCCTGATGGCGGAGAGCCTGGGAGATGAACAGCATGTCCGGGTTGGCGATGGTGGCGTACCATTTCAGTTGAAGGTTGGACATGGTGTTCCCCACCTGGTCCAACAGGTCCACCGCGAATAGGGTCGTGTCCTGCCCCAGCTTAGGGCGAAAGCCCGTCTCGGCGATTGGCCGATCCACGATCAGCTGAGGGACACTGAAGGCCGCCAGGCGCTCAGCGAACTCAACCTGACGACAAATCGTCAGGGCCTTGTATGTCTTGTCACTCCTTTCCCAGCCACTCTCCCAGGTCCGGGAAATGAGCCTGGACTGCTTGTCTCGCAAGACAGCTTCCCCCTCCTCAGGTAGGGCCGGATGGATGGGAAGGGCCGGTGTCGCCGGAATCTCCTTCGCGGTGAGGCGACTTTCCCCGAATGACTCTCCGGCCGAGCTAGCCCGCCTCGTCCGAGGCCTCTTGTTCCCAGTTTCGGTCTCCGCCGCGCCCAACTCTGCGGCCCTCTTCCCGGAACTCTGGCTTACTGCAGGTTCCGACTCCAGATCGATCACTAGGGGTTGAGCGAGGCCGGGGACGGTGGCCGGGTCCACAGCCGTAACAGGAACCGCGACGATTGCAACCTGGCCTGGTCGAGGATCTGCCCCTGGCGTCTCCTTGTTGCGGGATAGATCTGGGCCAGGCGCCTTGGATGTTTTCTTGGCAGCATTCTTTGTCGCGGCTTTGGCTGCCTTGGCGGCCCGAACCTCAAGAAGTTGCCTCATCTCATCCACGAGATCAGACATGTCGGAGTCTCCTGCAACAAACACAGATGAAAAGGAGTCAGTACAACTAACAAGAGAATAGAGAAGTCAAAACTAAGAGTGGCCTGGGACGAACCCTTATCTAAGCCCCGGACATGACTCAACTCATCTAACCCGAAGGAGTAGACTCGATCCCCCATGTCGTCCAGGTTCAGGAAATTCCCGTATTGGAGGAACCCGAACAAGTACATGAGATTTTCCAAGCCTACGGGAACGAGAGACAAAGGTCTCGTCTCCCCGTCAGCCCCGAACGCGGGGCCTCAAAGTGCTAGCCTATCCCTAGCTAGGTCCCCGACTTGAGGAGCATAAGTTAAGATCAAAGGTGAGTTACCTCGCCCCGATACGCTAGCTCCGGGGGTCCCCGTGTTCGGCAGTGCCTCCTCGAAGAAGGCTTCCAGCTCCTCGGAAGCGGCCGCCTCCAACTGGGCCAAGTCCTTCTTCCGCTTGGCCGCGTCCGCGAGTGCCGCAACCTTTACTTTCCTGATATGCTCCAGGGCCAGTTTCTCCCTTATGACGGGATTCTTCTAGCATTGTATGCCCCGAAGGCTCGGGACGTCGATTGTATGATGGGCCGCGAGCAGTGCGATCAGTCGAAGATTGTCGATGCTGACGTAACTCCCTACGTCCAGGTCCTCCGCGCTCAGCTCATAGTAGAGCTTCTTCCGGTCCAAGATGAACTGGGTGAGAGGAGTCTGGGCAAAAGGTCCTGCCACCCGAGGTAATACAGTGAGAAATAAAAAAGGAAAAGAAAAAGAGGAACATGCAAAGTAGGATCAATAAGGCACTTACCCACTCGCTGGAAGTCCAACATCAGCGTGGGGTTCTTCTCTACGAGGAACCCGGACGTCATGAACCAATAATGTCGGATGTCCAGGGGGTGCTTCTAGGCGCTTGTAGGAGCGGGGTAGTTTCCCTGCGGATTTAGCCTGTAGAAGCCATCCAAGGTCTTGTCCTTGGCATTGACCTGCGGTTTAAGCTTGTAGAAGTACAAGATTTTCGCGAGGGTCGGCTCTGCAATCTCCTTCGCAGCGCAGAAGACGCGCCATCCCGCAAGCAATCGGTAGGCTTGGGGCAAAAGCTGGAAGGGTGCGATCCCCACGAATGTTAGGAACCGCACGAAGTAATCGTGAAGCAGGAGTGTAGCTCCCGCACTGATGTGGCCTGCGCTCCAGGCCCCGGATCCGTTCACGGAGATGTGCGCCTGCTCCTCTCTCCTGGCCAGGCGGTTGTGGAAGAGTCCGGGAGTGGACTCTACGCCCAGGCGTTTCTCCAGGACGTACATCATCCGGTAGTTCCGGAATAGTTTCGGTACCGTGTCCATCTCCCATCTGTTGCCTTTAAGGGTCCGAGACCCGGGAAGGAGGACGGGGGCCTTGTTGACTTCCTCCTCCGAATGAAGGGTGACGCCCAATGTCATGGTCGATAATCTGGGAGCAAATAAAAGAAACCAAGCAGTCAATGTCGAAACCCAAGAAAGTCGGTTAGGGTACGGGGGGCCTCCTACGGACTGCTTGAAGTCCCCTCCGGATCAGGTCCGGGTTCACCAGGGAACCACGAGACCCAAATCAGGAACGAAAAGTGGGCTACTAGATAGGTTCCATCCCTGGTCCGGGAAGCATCCAGACCCGGAGCGACCCAGACCAGGCAGTCTCCCTAGCACTAATCCTAAGCATAAACAAGTTCTAGCAGCCTAAATATATGAGCAAAATGACAGAACCTACATTCATATATCTATTAAGGCAGAGGGCAGAAGGACTTACTATGAATGGTTGGTCGTGAAAAATGGTGGTTGTCCAGCGATAAGGACGGCAGAATCTCGGTCTTGAACTGGCGAAGGCGGTTCAGCAGCTCGTCGACAGGACATGCTGAGAACGTGCGCTCAGGCAGAGGTGCAGATGCCAGAACTGTTGGAAAAGGCGACGGCGTAGAGTAAGCAGACGATGGAAGATGTTGTCGGCAAGATCGGACATAAACAAATCCTCAGAGTTCTTAGAATGGCTCGAGAGTGTAAAAGTTTCAAATGGATGCCTGAGGAGTATTTATAGAGACCCAAATCTTGGTCTTTGATCCAGCGAATAGGAAATCCCCCATCGTACAGTCCAAGATCGTGCAGAGGCATTAATGAATCCACTCGAGTGCTGGATCCGCTCCATTTCAATCCAACGTCCCAGGAGAGGGGAATTTCAAAGGTCGCCCCATCCTACGGTCCACCTCAGCGCAGAAACATTAATGAAGAACCCCCATGCGGATGGGACGCTTCGGAATCTGTGCTGACACACTAGCCTAGGCCTAGCGACCCTTGAGATGGTTGGTGACCTTTCGGGGTCAAGTGCCATCATTGCAGTAGTCGCTGGGCGACACGTGTGCCCCTCGTTGCGAAACAATACTTCGGTAAACGAACCCGGACCTTGGTAAACGGTTCGGGCTCCGCATGCGCCCAACACACACTGCCCCTTGCCACGGACCAACGACTCTAAGCAGGAAACAGGGAGATAACCGTGAGTGCCTGGGAGCAAGGCAAGCCTCCACCTCGCGATCCCAGATGAAGGCTTGGGGGGTAAATGTTATCCCCATTTCCTGCCTTGGGCCCGGAACCGCGATCCAGGCCCACTAGCCGGGCAATTGAGGTTGGGCCCAGCCCAGACACGTTTGGCAGGAAGTATGATTGACTTCGATAGCCCAAGTGTGGGCCCAGGCCTGGAAGGTGTCTGGGAAGAATGATCCGGGACCTTCATCCGGGAGAGGTACACCTGTTTGGGGTTACAGTCGGGATGTATGCAAACGGTCCCGAAGCCTGGTAAACGATCCAGGCTCCTTGTGGATGATTCGGGCTTGCAGTAAATGAAGAGGGACAGAGGTAAACAAACCCAGGTCGAGCCCTCAGGGTTGGCAGAATAAAGCATTCGTGACCCTAACTCTGCCCCATGAAGTGTGGGAGTTGTCCCCACGTTTCACCTACGGAAAATGGCACCTCGGGATTGTACGCCGCTGGTTCAGACCTATGCCGCCACTACTCTGATTGATCTTGTGCCCTGAATCTGCCTCGTAACTCGAAATGCCCAGACCAAAAGCCCCAATTTGTCGAGTGATAAATAGGCTTTGGGCTGCCCTAATGGGCTCTGGTTAATGTTTGTCTTTTATGTTTTTATCCTTTGTATTGGGCTTCCGATAGAGAAGCCAGTAATATTTATACCTTTATTGGGCCCGGGTTAGCCCGGCCCAAACCCAGTGCTCCTGTGAACCTATAAATACATATGACAGAGCACTGAAAAAGGGATCTCTTTTTGGCGTGTATACAGTTACTCTGCTAAAACAAATAGAAAACCCCATTGTTATAGACTTTCCAAGCTCTAATACAACTGTCTCGTGGACTAAGGCTCATTAATGCCCCAACCACGTAAAAATCTTGTTTACATCTCTTAAACCCCTTATCATTAATCTCCCTTTACTTTTATTCATATAGTTTCCAAAAATCTCGATAAACAGGGCTAAAGTAATCTCCTCGGCAATGGTACAAAAGGCTTTATGACTTTGTAACCAAATCTGGTTTCAAAAGGAGTTCATATGATAGTTGTGTATATGTGAGGAATGCAAAAGCTATTGTTTACCTACTGTTATATGTAGATGATATGCTTGTTGCAAGCAAGCATAAGGGAGAAATAGACAAAGTTAAGAAATTGTTGAATAGAGAGTTTGAGATGAAGGATCTTGGTTCAGCCAAGAGGATTCTAGGAATAAAAATAACTCGAGACAGAAACTGTAGAAGATTGAAGTTGTCTCAGAGAAGCTACATTTATAAGATTCTAAGTAAGTTTGGTTTCAGTGATACAAAACCAGTTAACATATCTATAGGATTCAAACTTTCTAGTACTCAGTCCCCTCTTACTGAAGAAGACAGTAACTATATGGAAAAGATACCTTATACGAATGTAGTGGGAAGTATAATGTATCTGATGGTTTGTACTCGTCCGGATCTGTGTTATGCAGTAAGCATTGTGAGTAGATTTATGGGAAAACCAGGCATAGAGCATTGGAGAGTTGTCAAGTGGATCATGAGGTATTTAAAGAGAACTACAAATATGGGATTATTGTATGGATCTGGTACAAATGAGTCAGAAGTAGTGGGATTTGTAGACTCTGATTATGCTAGTGACATTGACTCAAGAAGGTCACAAACAGGGTATGTATTCAATCTGAATGGGTGCACTATAAGCTGGAAAGCAAACCTACAATCTATTGTTGCTTTATCTACAACTGAGGCTGAATACATAGCATGTACAGAAGCTGTAAAAGAAGCATTGTGGCTGAAAAGAATTACTAGAGAATTCAGCATAGACCAGAAACATTTAACTGTTTACCGTGATAGTCAAAGTGCCCTTCACCTCAACAAAAATCAAGTTTTTCATGAAAGAACTAAGCACATTGATGTGCGATCACACTTTATTCGAGATATTATCTCAGAGGGGAGGGTCAAACTCAGCAAAGTATCTACTGATGACAATCCGGCAGACATGCTTACCAAACCTTTGCCTATAATCAAGTTTAGACACTGTCTAAACTTGCTTTAGATCACAGATGATTAAGAATAGTGGTCTGAAAATCTTCTCTCTAAGGGTTCATTATCAATCAAGGTGGAGAATTGCGATGTGTTGATTGCTAATTACTATTGTTTTAGTCTACTTGGATATCATATAAAGCCTTAAATTCAAGTCTGTTAGCTAATTGGTCCAACTGTCTTGTTTAAACAGTTTGGTTAGTTATATTCTGTTTCTATAGCTATATAAAGGCTTGTAATCATTTGTAAAAACATAGCTTACTTTGTAATCATCATCAGAGCAATAAAGATCAAAGAGAGTTGGTTTTCTCGTGGATATAGGTTGGAGAAATGCTTCTGAACCACGTACACAAAAGTGTTCTTTTACTGTTTTGAGTGTGTGTGTTCTTGTGTGCTTGTGTTCTTTGTTTCTGGTTTTGTTAGAGTGTTCGGTTGTTTGCATAACACTGCACAAAGAGAAAAACAACAAGAAAAATAAATAAGGTTCCCACAACGGTGTCAATTGTTCAATCTGAAATGTTTCACACAAATATTATTCCATATTTAGGTTATGGGCTACATATGGAATATTATCACTTAAGTTGGATCAATAATAATTCTCTATGGACAAGTTCACCAAGTCTAGAAAGGATGAAAGAACCATCAGGGGTGCTGCATAAATGCATTTCAATGCTTAAGTCAGTGATGATCCATATAAAGTTCTCAAGAATAATCTAAGTTTAGTGAACAAATTAATCCAAGGTCCCTTGTTAAGTCTCATTGGGTGCTATTTATAGACAAAATAAGGTGATTCAAATTTGGAAAAACTTATCATGATTGGTTCACATCAACAAATCTAAGGCTAAGCCTAAAGCCACTTACTATTATTTGGTCATCCTAAACAAATATTTTCATGATTTTAGTTGAGGTCGTGCACTTGACTTTCAAATTAACATTGCTACTATATTCTTCTACGACAATGTAATACACATCACTTAGAAACTATATTAACGTTTCAAAATAAGACAGTTGATATTGACAAGATGTATAAGTTTATAACATTCTTGCCTCATTACTAGGCAACAGGTCTAATAATGGCCTATTGTAATCAAGAAAAGGTTACTCTCACTTTTATTGTAACGATTAGCATTCTAGGGATGCAAAACCATTCATCTATGTCTGAGTTTCTGCCATGGATTCGCATACTACATATAGACTAATAATATACCAATGATCATTGCAATTTTGAACAAAATAAATAGAAATTGTAATGATGCTAAAGGTCTAAAAATTTACTTCACAAACCCCGATTTGTTTTATGAATTCTCATCGTGCCTCGACAGCTATTATGCTTGTATCAGATGGTGGGGGTTGAGCTAAGGAGGAATGATTTCCATCACACAAATCCGTGGTAGTAAAATATGCTGGTGGGTTAGGTTGAGGCAACACTTCATCACCACTCAACATTAGAATAACAGAAGACATATTAGGCCTATCAATAGGCTTTTGTTGCACACACAAGAGGCCTATGTGGATGCAACGCAATGCTTCTTCCATGTTGTCATTGTTGGATAGATCTTTTAATAAGCACTTGTCGATAAGCTTAAATTTGTTACCTTCCTTCATTAAAGTCCATGCCTGACAAATATTACAAAAAGTAAATAGAAAAGACAATGTCACTATTATAGCAATATTAATGAATTTTTTTGGTATGTACACTTACAAATCCATAGAGGTTAAGATCATTATTTTCATCGTAAAGGCCTATACTTTTCTTTCCGCTTACGATTTCTAGCATCATTGTGCCAAAGCTAAATACGTCGGACTTTATTGAGAACAGGCTATCAGAGGCATATTCTGGTGCCATATAACCACTACATTTGCATAACATTATTTATTAATAATATACATTAGATTTATATTTAAGAAACTAAAAGGTTTTCGTAGAAGTGACTTACAAAGTTCCTACTATGTTTGTGTTTCCTTCAATTTGGTTTCCATTAAAAGTTCTAGTCAAGCCAAAGTCGGAAATTTTGGGATTCATATCTTCATCAAGTAACACATTACTAGCTTTGAGATTTCGATGTATAATTGATCTAGAATCATGATGAAGATAGAGAAGCCCCTTAGCAATTCCACATGCAATTTGGAAGCGCTTAGGCCATTCCAATAGTTTGTCTTGCCTTTCATCTACAAAAATTGGTTTCTACTTTTATTAGAACATATTGGCAAATTATATGAACATCACAAGTATGAAAAGAGAGGTGAAAAGAGTCTTACCAAAAATTACATAGTCAAGGCTTTTGTTGGACATGTACTCATAAATCAATAGTTTTATTTCTCTATGAATGCAATAACCATATATCTTTACAAGATTCTGATGTTGAAGCTTAGCAATTAGTTTAATTAAACTTTTGAACTCATCAACTCCTTGTCCAAACCACATTGTTAGCATCTTCACAGCTATTTCTTGACCTCCTTCGAGTGTACCCTAATATATCCCAATGAAGATAATTATTTACTTATTTCAACCTTATTAATTACCTATATCCATATCATAAAGAAGGAAAAGAGAATTTTCTGAAAGCAAGTAAATGAGAACTTACTTTGTATACAGGTCCAAAACTACCCTCTCCAAGCTTGTTATTCTCTGAAAAATTATTAGTGGCAGTACTAATTGTATGCAGATCAAACAATGGAAGCTCCAAGTCTTCATCTTGGCTTTCGTTTCTCCCAGAAAAATTATTAATGGCTGCGAAGATCAAAGCCTCAAAACAATGAGAAAACCCTCTCTGTACGATATTCTTGTAGGTCAAATCTTTTTGTCTATCTCTTTACAATGTTCAAGAGCTGAAATGTATACAAAATAAAGAGCCAGTAGAGAACATGGAAGAAACGGTTACAGGCAAAGTCATTATAATCTACAGTCCCGTTAACTAACATAACTACCCTATTGCCCTCCTAATCACCAAAGAGCTGGAAATTAGAGGCACAATTTTATGTGCTTGATCAAACTCAGAATTTTATGCCAAGAAGGGTTGGTTAGATTTCAATGACATTTTATACTTCTTGGTTAAAATAATGTTTCATAAAAAAGAAATGAAGATAGAGACTGTTACCATTAATGTATCTCATCCTGCGCATGTAAAAACCAATATACAAAAAACCACCAGATAATAATACGACCAAGAGGGAGATGACCATAATAATCACTGATCCTTGCTCCTCGTCCATACCATCAGTTGCTTTTTCCAAATTATATTTTGGAGCTGAGAAAAGAAAAACAGAATATAGAAGGAAATTCATGTACGTAAAACATACTAGTTATAACCAAAACAGAATATATGTGAGCTTTATATGGACTTATAGTGTCTGTACCTATTCGAATATTTATAGATTCTCCACCATAAGGAAGTTGTCGAATATCAAACAGATCTCCGAACCAGAGGACACAGTCAGAGCCTTCACTGATATTTGAGTGTGTATAACTATAGGCCATGCAAGGGCAATCGCTCAAGCATTTAGTCTTGCATTGGCCTAGATTCATACTCTTATTCACCCAAGTAGATTGAGTATCGGGCAATTTCAAGTGAGATAACTCAAGGAACTCATCTTTATCATCGCAGCTCACAGAACTGATTCTCTCACAACCTTCTGACCAGTACATCGTGTTCCAATTTTCTTGATTCTTTGGCTTAAAACCTTCTAAGCATTGGCAGATTGGCTTATTCACTTCGTTAATGACACATTCTGAATTAGCCCCACAGATGCCATACTTGTCACACTTGTCTCCTGGAACTGAGTAATAAGAACTCCAACTTTTGTCTTCTTCTTTCCATTTTTTGTATTCAATTCTTTCGCCCAGGACAATTCTAAAGATCATTGACTCATTGTTGACGCTGTAAGTGAAGTAAACTTCATCCTCGTTGTGCACAAATTCGTAATTAGTCTCGTGCAAAGGAACTGATCCATTATTAGAAATTCTGTTGAAACTGATGCCATCCCAAGGCCCTTCACGAAAGAATTTTGCAGACCCATTACGGATAAATAGTTGAGGGTATGAATGGTGTGGTTCATCAAGCTCAATCCCATAAGTGAAATCTCCATCACAGGGGTCATCCCAACTCTTCCATGATGATAAACGCCTATTGAGACCTCTCCTCAAGTCCCATCCCAATTTCATTCCTGGTATCATCGTATCAGTAGGATAATCAAAGCTTTCCCACAAGTACTTGTCTGTATTCTCATCTTTCTCATCCCTCAAAACCAAGTTACCACTATCCAAGAGTTGAACCAGTGGTTGCCGGGCTTGTTTTGACGAGTTCGTAGACCAAACGACCGTCATATTTAGTCCGTAAAGCACAAGATTTCCTGTGTCGTCTATAGCCAACGAGCCAGATGAATCGTTGATCGGTTCACACCTGTTTGCCACCCAAACTACAGTTTGATTTGGGATGTTCTTATACCAAATTCCCAGATAACGATTCTTTGAACTGCCTGGAGTAAAGAATCCCAGTTCAAAAAGTCCTTCTTTAGATACCAAGGTTGTGTTATGTCCTCTAAATTCTGAAGGTCTAATGGTATCAACCACAGCAAACGTTGTTCTGGATAGAGAGAGTCTCAAAACAACAAACGTAACCAGAAAAGAAAGGAATTCCATTATTTTCTAGTTCATGATGGTGCCAATATGATTCATTTGATCAAACTTAGTGATGATATAACTCAAGAGACACGGCAATGGAGTTAATCCTATTGGTGTAAGTACTTTTCAGACAAATTGTTTGTTGAAAAATCTTGGTCAGTATATGTGGTACTCAATACTCTTATCAAACGTGTTTTGAGAGGCTTATCAAAGCAATGGGCTCCAGGATATATATATATGTAATATATATTACTAAAAAGTTGTATATTAGTCGTAGCTTTTATACTATGCAAGTTTGAATGGATATATATCATTAAATATTACCTCAACTTAATAGAAATCTAGGCGTTGACTCACCAAGGTTCTGTCTAAAAATTAATCCCATTGGCGTTGACTCAAGTTTTATAGAACTTAGTGATGATATAAGTCAACAGACACGGCAATGGAGTTAATCCCATTAGTGTAAGTAGTTTTCAGACAAATTGTTTGTGGAAAAATCTTGGTCAGTATATGTGGTACTCAATACTCTTATCAAACGTGTTTTGAGAGGCTTATTAAAGCACTGGGCTCCAGAATATATATATGACTAAAAAGTTGTTTATTAATCGAAGCTTTTATACTATGCAAGTTTGAATGGATATGTATCATTGAATATTACCTCAATGTAATAGAAAATGATACACCTCAACATTAGCTTCTATATTTCAGAGTGTAAAAAATATATGGTGATAACTTATCAGTTGTAGAAAAAGTCTCAAAACAACAAGGTAACTAGAAAACCCCATTATTTTCTAGTTCATGATGGTGCGGACATTACCTGTTTTAGAGGCATGACAATGGAGTTAAATGATATTGGGGTAGTTTTCTGACAACTTGTTTGTGGAAAAGTCTTGGCCAATCTATGGAAAAATACATGTGGTAGGTAGTGAATGCTCTTATCCCCACATTAGACTAATAATAGTAATGTTGAACATTCAACAATAATCATCAAGAAGCTGCAGAGAAATAAAGCATAAGAAAAAATCAGATGCAACAAAATCTTCTAGCTACACAAAGATAAACAAGCAGCAAAAGAATTGGTAACTGAGATATATCAAAATTTAGCTATTACATAACATTCAGACCACTATTTCTTAAAACTGTGCTAACCCAATATTTTACTCTGACAAAGTAGATTTAAGCTCTGTTTTGAGGAGTTCCATATAGTAATTGGAGTCCATTACAATGATGACTTAGTAATATATGATACTAATAAAGTAGGCATAATAACAAAAATTCTTAAAACCAATGATGAGAAAGTGACAACTACAAAAAATATCTGAAGTTTAATTCATTTTTTAAGGGTCATGTGGTGGTCTTCATCCCCTCCCAAGTTCCCAACTCTTCCAAAGATGATCAGAAATTATCTCATATTCCCTTTAAGAAACAGAAGATGAACTTAAGACTATTTTTCACTCACTACATACTAAACCAACAAAACCTTGATAATATCACTGTGAACAAAAGTCAGACTAGCAGAGTGTAAATAAGTGTGTTACAAATCAGAGTGTAAATAAAGAAAAGAAAAAGACAGATGAAAAGGATGATCTTTCTTATTGATTCAATGAAAATATTACAAAGCATAGTATTTAAAGCTACTGAAAAGTTACAAGTAACTAACATTGATAGCAGAACTAACTACTTGTGGCCAGTACATATCACATGCTCGACCAACTACCAACTAAAAGAATATAGTAACTAACAAGGAAGTAAAACATAAAGCAACAAACTCCGATTTGTTGTATGAATTCTCATCGCGCCTCAACCAAATGCACCAAGTAAACAAAGAAACTAAATAGGCAGACCATTGATGCATACAACATCATAATGCTGTAATGTAAAATAAATGATCATGAAGAAGTTGCAGAGAAATAAAGGCTGATTCAAGGGAAGAAAAACTCACCTAGTTACGAGAGTTGTCATGCCATGTTTTTAAGCTCCAAAACTATGTCACAACCATCTATGTGTTCACCTTTGTAATAAAGCTGAGATAAGGTTGGCTAGTTTGAAAAGACTTTGATCAGTCCTTGCCTCACTGAAACCACATGAAGGAGCATCTGGTGTACCTTTCATGAAGAGCATTGCTGGTGAATAAGCAACCACTTTCTTTACATGGAAAACTTTGATTTGTTGTATGAATTTTCATCGCGGTTCAACATCGGTAATGCATGTATTGCATGACAGGGTTTTACCAGATGAAGAATGATCTCCTTTCCACAAATCTGTGTCAGCAAAATAGGCTGGTGGTTTGGGCTGAGGCAATACTCTCTCGCCACTCAACATTAGAATAACAGAAGACATGTTCGGCCTATCAATAGAATTTTGTTGCACACACAAGAGACCGATGTGGATGCAGCGCAATGCTTCTTCCATGTTGTTGTATGGATCTTCTAACAAGCACTTGTCAACAAGCTCAAATGCATTGCCTTCCTTCATCAAAGTCCAGGCCTTGCAAATATAATCAAAACAAAAATAGAAAGAAGCAACTCTTAAAGTGACAAATTTATCCAACTTATTATCAGATTTCAAATGATTTTTTTTCGTATGTAAGCTTACCAATCCAACGAGGTTGAGACTACTATTTTCATCGTAGAAGCCTCTACCTTTCTTTCCACTTACTATCTCTAGCATCAATATGCCAAAGCTAAATACATCAGACTTTATTGAGAATAATCCATTGAAAGCATATTCTGGCGCCATATAACCACTGTATTTGGATAACATTATTAATTAGTATACAAATGATTATATTGAAGTTACTAAAAGAGGTTTTTTAAAATCACTTACTAGGTTCCTACTACTTTGTTTGTGTTTCCTTCTATTTGGTCTCCACCAAAAGCTCTAGCCAAGCCAAAGTCTGAAATTTTGGGGATCATCGCCTCATCAAGTAACACATTACTAGCTTTGAGATCTCGATGTATAATTCTCAATCTGGAATCATGATGTAGATAGAGAAGCCCCTTAGCAATTCCACATATAATTTCGAAGCGCTTAGGCCATAGTATTAGTCTGCTTTGCCTTTCATCTGCAAATGTTGACTTGTACTTTAGAAAAATATTTGCAAATCATATTTATAGAACATCACATGTATTAATTAAAAGAGGTGAAAAGTCTTACCAAAAATAAAATAGTCAAGGCTTTTGTTGGGCATGTACTCATAAATCAATAGTTTATCTTCTCTATGAATGCAATAACCAAATATTTTTACCAAATTCCGATGTTGAAGCTTAGCAATTAGCTTAATTTCATTTTTGAACTCATCAACTCCTTGTCCTGAACACATTGATAGCCTCTTCACAGCAATTTCTTGCCCTCCTTCAAGCAAACCCTAATGTATAATAATGAAAAGAAAAAGGAAAATCCCATTACTGTTTTTTTTTTTTTTTGCTCAGAGAGAAAATGATCTAAAGCAGGTAAATGATAGAGAAGCTTACTTTGTATACAGGTCCAAAACCACCCTCTCCAAGCTTATTGTTTTCTGAGAAATTATTAGTGGCAGTACTAATAGTATGCATATCGAACAATGGAAGCTCCAAGTCTTCATCTTGGGTTTTGTTTCTCTCAAAGAAAGTATTGGTGTCTGTGAAGATTAAAGCCTCAATACAAATGCAAAGCAGAACAAATAAAATTTCAAAAGATAATCAAACACAGCAATATACTTGGTTCAGTCGACTAGACAACCTACATCCAAGGATGAGATCCCCAAGTCAAATCCACTAATGAGGTCACTTAAAAATCAATCCCAGGACAAAAAACAAGCAATCTTACTTCACTTAGAACCCCAGAAAATACAATGAGAAAACCCTTCCAAAACCTCTCTATACAATCTTGTAAAACTACTGTTACAACCTCTCTTTTTGCTGTCTCTTTACCATCAAATCAAACTATATATGAGCTGGAAATTAGTGGCACAACTTAAACAGTAGTGTCTGTACTAATTATTAAATTTCTGTACTAATTATATATAAACATATATAGAAGTCAAGCAATGAGTAAAAAAGATGTAAGCTGTACTTGTGAATAAAATTGTGTAGCATGAAAGCAAGCAAAACAGCTGATGCAATTAATACACACAATATTTTCTTCAAGTTCTATTCAATTTCCTATGTATTTAAATTTTATACCAAGAGGGTTGATTAAACCTCAATGACATTGTTAGTAATAAAAACTCGTTGATTTCTTTAAAAATTTGTACTTGGTCAAAAAGTTTCCACCGCTAATGCATAAAAGAAAATGGTAGAGACGGTTACCATAAGAGTATCTCCTCCTGCGAATGTAAAAGCCAACTAGAAACATGCCACCAACTAATCCGACGATGATAGCTGTAATTATCAATGCTCTCTCCACCTTGACCTTACGATCAGTTCTTGCTTTTTCATGATTAATTTTTGGAGCATAGAAAAGCAAATATTAGAAAATCCATGCAGAACATACTAGTTATAACCAAAGTAGAATACACTAACTTTATATGGATCTAAATTTTTCAAGCTGCAGTTTACCTATTTCAGAAGCCGACATTCGAATATATAGATCTTGTCCTCCCAACTCAAATTCTCTAATGTCAAGAAGATCTCCAAACCAGAGCACGCAGCCACTGCCTTTTTCACTGATATCTAAGTTTGTATAAGCCATACAAGAGCAATTGCTCAAGCATTTAACCCTGCATTCCTCTAGATCCATACTCTTATTCACCCAAGTATATTCAGTATCAGGCACTTTCAAGTTAGAAAATCTAATGAACCCATCTTTCTCCTTATCATGGCACTTCAAAGGATTGTTCCTCACACACCCTTCTGACCAGGACTTCTCCTTCCAATTTTCTTGATTCTGAGGCTTAAAACGTTTTAGACATTGGCAAACTGGATTATTTGTTATGACACATACTGAATTAGCTCCACACATGCCATAAACATCACACTTATCTCTTGGAGTTGAGCTATTGGTCACCCAAATTTTCTCTGATTCTATCCATACCAAGAGTTCTGACACACTTATTGTTTGGTTGAGGACCACTCTTGTGATCACTGACGTTTCGTTCATGACCATTTTCGAGATCACCGACTTACCTGTGAGTTCGTAAACATAGTAAACTTCATCATCGTTGTACACAAACCCGTAGTCGAAAATGGTGTTTTCCCTCTTCACTTCAGGATATCCGCTGAAACTTATGCCATTCCATGACCCAACTCGATGAAATTTTGCAGACCCTTTGCGGATAATAAGTTGAGGGTATGTGTGGTGTCGTTCATCAAGCTCAATCCCATAAGTCAAATCTCCATCACAGGGGTCATCCCAACTCTTCCATGCTGATAAACGCCTTGCGAGACCTCTCCTTAAGTCCCATCCAAATTTCGATCCAGGCAGGTTCGTATCAGTAGGATAATCAAAACTTTCCCACAAATAGTTCTCTGTATTTTCATCTTTCTCATCTCTCAAAACCAAGTTACCAGTATCCAAGAGCTGAACCAGTGGTTCCTGGGCTTGTTTCGTTGAGTTCGTAGACCAAACGACCCTCTTATTCTGTCCATAAAGCACAAGATTTCCTGTGTCGTCTATAGTCAATGAGCCAGATGAATCGTTGATCGGTTCACACCTGTTTGCCACCCAAACTACAGTTTGAACTGAGATGTTCTTATACCAAATTCCCAGATAATGATTCTTTGAACTACCTGGAGAAAAGAATCCCAATTCAAAAAGTCCTTCTTTAGATACCAAAGTTGTGTTTTCTCTCATAAATTCTGAAGGTCTAATGGTAGCAAGCGAAGCTAACGTTGTTCTACACAGAGAAAGTCTCAAAACAACAAAGGTAACCATAAGAGAAAGGAACTCCATTATTTTCAAGCTCATGATGGTGTCAACGTTACCATTTAATCGAACACTATAATGATATAACTTAGGAGAGACACAGCAACGGAATTAACCCCATTATTTTCAAGTTCATCATAATATTGGAGGTACTTTTCAGGCAACTTCTTGTAAAATCATAGTCACACTCAGGCATGGAAAAATGCATGTGGTATTGAACGCTCTTAACCCCACATTGATCTTTTATTTGTTATTTAAGCCATTCAAAAATTCTTTCTCGGTAATAAAATATCAAAGACCTCTGTCATATTCATTAGACAATATATATTTTTATTCCAATTTTATTTTTTATTTTTAATATTTGTAAAAAATGAATATAGGACAGAACCGAAGATGGGTCTTCAATTTGCATTTTAATAATGCAAATGAATTACATGAATTATAATCCCATTGTTTTCAAGTTCATGTGGTAGTGAACGCTCTTAACCCCACATTTGAATCAATGGTAATGGTGAATATTTAGTTAACTTTATCAAAATATACACGTAATGTTGATGACAGAATTCGACATGAAGAAAAGTACACAAGTATACTTGAGTACGCAATGTGCAGGTTGACCAAATCCACATTCGGACCAGCCTTGTTAAATAACCAAATACATCACACTTAACTCATGCCACTCTTGTTCTTGCACGTGTCTTGACATTGGTTTAGTCTGTCATTCTGTTATGTTATGATTGGTCCCTTGTGTCTATTTAAGTGTATTTTTTTCATTGTAATAAGAAGTGTGACATAAGTGAGATCACGGTAATACTAAGAAATAGAGAGTGAAGCCGAGAGAGAGAATAAATTTGGTGTTGTTTACTCTTTTGTTTGATTATGTTCTGGTATAGTTTGTTCTTGTGATTTCTGCACTATTGGTTTGTGGTTGTGTGCAGAAAATTTGAGATTGGGGTTGGTGAAAACCAACTATACGAATATATATAATGATCATCAAGATGTTACAGAGGACTAAATGACAATTGAAGGGAAAAAAAATCAGATGTGACAAACTCATCTAGCTAGACAGATAAACCAAGCAGCAAAAGAATTGGTTACAGACATATGTTAAAAATTTAAGCTTGCAAACATTATTAATTAATATCATAACATTCAGACCACAATTGCTGAAAACTGTGCAAACCAAAATTTCTACTCTAACACTTTCCTAAGTACTCCACTTTTTTTGCATCTCCTGTAGGATAACAAGTGTTGGAAAACAATTACCAAGACTTGTTGAATCACATACTTCTCTAGCTTGAATCCATCTAAGCATGTGAAAACACAGGGGAGTTTATACTGGTTCAGAGCAGTAAAGTCTCCTAAGTCCAGTTTATATATACTGGTTCAGAGCATAAAGGTCTCTCCTAAGTTCATTTTGCTAGTCTTGCCATCTCAATTCGCTATTCTCAAAGAGTTACAGAACACAAGAGAGAAACGGTGGTACAAAGTATACAAACTCTCAGCTAATACACACAGAGGTTTGCATCAGAGGTGTAATGATTAAAACACATCAGAAAATGATTGCCAAACCAATTATGCAGCCCCACGTGTGCCAACTGCAAATTCTAGTTGTCACCTTAATTTTAAATCACCTTTTCTCCACTGTTGAGTTGTTTGCTTTGCCATAAATATATATATATATATATATATATATATCAGAACATGTGGTCTGAATATGATCTTCAACAATATTGCTCAAGACAATTGTTTGAACACTGTGAGATATTAACACATATTCTAAAGATTTTTCACTCACTGTTGCTTTCTCATTGGCTGCAATTGCGCAAGAAGATGAGCTTCGCAGAGAAATTCATAGGCCAAATCTGCATTTGGACTAAAGAAATATGCAGAAGTTATTTCATCTCTAAAGAAAATGCAGAACCAAATGCAACTCTGGCTAGCATTGCCATAAGCTATGTCTTACTTTTGATCACTTAGTACATATGGTAACAATCAGTCGTGTACAACTAATGTGAGAGACATCCTTAAATAACAATTATTATAACTAAAACAAGCCTAATCATAGAGTTACTCATGTTCTTATTAATGACTCATTATTTGTACATTTATTCTATGTGTAACACCATAGTCCAATAATCGTTAACTAACTTTTCACATATATATATAATAATATTTTATTTTTTAAAATGAGTGCTTTAATATTAATTTGGAGTGCAAGTATGACTCCCATTTTCCAAAATCCAACTTCATAGTGCATACCCCACTTCCCTCAACAACCAGAATATTATTTCCTCAAAAGTTCCCAAAATTCAGTCTCATTCCTCATTCTAGCCAGCCCCAGAAACAGAAATTACCACTCTTTCGTCTATTATAGATAATACTAAACCAGCCATAAGGTTCATACGACCAAATAAGTACTCTCTCTCCCTCTCTTTCTATCAGACCAAATTTTCAAAGATTCTCATATTAAGTACTTGCTTTATAGCCTTATAGGTCTATATAAATACTTGCTCATTCAATATACATCTATGTTACAGACTTTTTCTTCTAATAAAAAACTATGTCAAATTTTACTTTTTCTTTTATCAAGTTATGCATCAGTTTGTAGATTTGTGGTGGAATTTCATATATAAGTTATGCATCATAAGTTTTCACGTAACCAGTGCTTATTTCTTGGTTATATTAAAGAAATATATATTCATGATTTCAGCTGAGGCCATGCTCTTGAGTTACAATTTCACATTACCATTATATCATTCTGTACGAGATGTTGTAATACACATCACTTAGAAATTCTTTCAACACTTCAAAATAAGACAGTACAATTTGATATTGACAATATGTATAAGTTTCTTATCATACTCTTGCCTCACTACAAGGAAATAAGCCTAATAATGGCTTATTCTCTTCTGGCATAGATTCATATATACTACATGTAGATTACTAATACCAATCATCAATGCAGTTTTGAACGAAATAAATAGAATTGTAATAATCCAAATTCTAAAAATTTACATGATAAACTCTGATTTGTTGTATGAATTATAATCGCGCCTCGACAGCTGTTATGCTTGTATTGCATGATGGTGTTTTAGAAAAGGGGGAATGATATCCCTCCCACAAATTTGTGTTGGTGAAATAGGCTGGTGGTTTGGGTTGAGGCAACACTTTCTCACCGTTCAACATTAGAATAACAGAAGACATATTAGGCCTATCAATAGGATTTTGTTGCACACACAAGAGACCGATGTGGATGCAACGCAATGCTTCTTCCATGTTGTCGTTTGGATCTCTTAACAAGCACTTATCAATAAACATAAATGCGTTGCCTTCTTTCATCAAAGTCCATGCCTAACAAATATTATAAAAATATAAATAAAAAAGAAAAAGCTAAATACTTACCAATCCAATTAGGCTAAGTATGCTATCCAAATACTTACCAATCCAGTGAGGTTAAGAATGCTATCTTCATCGTACAAGCCTCTACTTTTCTTTCCACTTACGATTTCAAGCATCAATGTGCCAAAACTAAATACGTCAGATTTTGTTGAGAATAAGCCATTAGAAGCATATTCTGGAGCCAAATAACCACTACATTTGCATAACATTATTTATTAGTATACAATAGATTTATAATAAAGAAACTAAAAGGATTTCAAAGATGACTTACTAAGTTCCAACAATTTTGTTTGTGTTTCCTTCTATTTGGTCTCCACCAAAAGATCTAGCCAAGCCAAAGTCTGAAATTTTGGGATTCATGTCCTCATCAAGTAAAATATTACTAGCTTTGAGATCTCGATGTATAATTCTCAATCTAGAATCATGATGAAGATAGAGAAGCCCCTTAGCAATTCCACATACAATCTGGAAGCGCGTAGGCCATTCTAATAGATTGTGTTTCCTTTCATCTACAAATGTTGGCTTCTACTTCTATTAGAACAAAATTGGCAAATTACATGTATAAAACATCACATGTATTAAAAAAGGGGGGAAAAGAATATTACCAAAAATGAAATAGTCAAGGCTTTTGTTGGACATGTACTCATAAATCAATAGTTTCATTTCCCTATCAATGCAATAACCAAATATCTTTACAAGATTTCGATGTTGAAGCTTAGCAATTAACTTAATTTCATTTTTGAACTCATCGACTCCTTGTCCAGAAGACATTGATAGCCTCTTCACAGCAATTTCTTGGCCTCCTTCCAACGTACCCTAATGTATCACAATGGAAGTAATTATTTACTTATTTCAATATTTAATTACCTATATCTATATCTGGTAGAAAGAATAGAGAATGTTGTGAAGCAGGTAAATGAGAACTTACTTTGTATACAGGTCCAAAACCACCCTCTCCAAGTTTATTATTCTCTGAAAAATAATTAGTGGCAGTATCTATTGTATGTAGGTCAAATAATGGAAGCTCCAAGTCATCATTTTGGCTTTCCATTGTCTCTGAAAAATTACAAAGTGGCCATGAAGATTAAAGCCTCAAAAACTAATGAAAAACAGAACATACAAGATGTAAACACAGCAAGATACATGGTTCTAGAAATATGCCATTTTAAATTTTTTATACATATCTTGGTGTGTTGTGCTACTAGAAATGTCTCTAAATATTACTTCTAATTAATACTATATTTGGAAAGTAAATTAAAACCAGTGTTACAATGTTCAAGAGTTGAATATAACAACCAACATTAAACATGCAAGACACATTTATAGGCAAAGCCATTGAGCTACAGTCCCATTAACTCACATATTTTATATATCTGTTTATTGAAATATTTTACCACGAAATATATATATATATATTACAAATTTTCTATCCAATCCATAGAAATCATGTCTCATGCCAGATTATTTATATATTCACAAGAACAATGCTTTTGTTTTGTATAAAGTGGTCTACTCTGTATTTGTGTTCCAACTCAGTATTTTCTTCAAGTTCTATTCAGTTTCTTAAGCATTTAAATTTTATACCAAGAGGACATTTGTTAGTAATAAAAACATGTTATTTCTATTCAATTTCTTATGCTTAAAAAAAATGGAAAGAATGAAGTAAAGGGTAGAGACTGTTACCATAAGAGTTTCTCCTCTTGTGAATGTAAAAGCCAACTAGATACCTGCCACCAACTAATGCGACGATGATAGCTGTAATTATGAGTGCTCTCCCCACCTTGACCTTAACATCAGTTCTTGCTTTTTCATGATTAAGAGAAAAGCAAATATTAGAAAATCCATGCAGAACATACTAGTTATAACCAAAACAAAATACACTTGAACTTTATATGGATCTAAATTTTTCAAGCTTCAGTTTACCTATTTCAGAAGCAGGCATTCGAATATATAGATCTTGTCCTCCCAACTGAAATTCTCTTATGTCAAAAAAATCTCCAAACCAGAGCACGCAGCCACGGCCTTTTTCACTGATATCTAAGTTTGTATAAGCCATACAAGAGCAATTGCTCAAGCATTTAACCCTGCATTCCTCTAGATCCATACTCTTATTCACCCAAGTATATTCAGTATCAGGCACTTTCAAGTTAGAAAATCTAATGAACCCATCTTTCTCCTTATCATGGCAGCTCAAAGGATTGTTCCTCACACACCCTTCTAACCAGGACTTCTCCTTCCATTTTTCTTGATTCTTAGGCTTAAAACGCTTTAGACATTGGCAAACTGGATTATTTGTTTCGACACATACTGAATTAGCTCCACATAAGCCATAAACATCACACTTATCTCTTGGAGCTGAGGTATTGGTCTCCCAAATTTTCTTTGATTCTATCCATACCAAGAATTCTGCCACCCTTTTTGTTTGGTTGAGGACCCCTCTTGTGATCACTGACGTTTCGTTCATGACCATTTTTGAGATCACTGACTTACCTTTGAGCTCATAAACATAGTAAACTTCATCATCGTTGTACACAAACCCGTACTCGAAAAGTGCGTTTGCCCTCCCCGCATCAGGATTTCCGCCGAAACTTATGCCATTCCATGACCCAGCTCGAAAATTTTTTGCAGACCCTTTACGCATAATTAGTTGAGGGTATGTGTGGTGTCGTTCATCAAGCTCCATCCCATAAGTCAAATCTCCATCACAGGGGTCATCCCAACTCTTCCATGCTGATAAACGCCTATTGAGACCTCTCCTCAAGTCCCATCCAAATTTCATTCCGGGCAGGGCCGTATCAGTAGGATAATCAAAACTTTCCCACAAATAGTTCTCTGTATTTTCATCTTTCTCATCTCTTAAAACCAAATTACCATTATCCAAGAGCTGAACCAGTGGTTCCCGGGCTTGTTTCGTTGAGTTCGTAGGCCAAACGATCCTCTTATTCTGTCCATAAAGCACAAGATTTCCTGTGTCGTCTATAGTCAATGAGGCAGATGAATCGTTGATCGGTTCACACCTGTTTGCAACCCAAACAACAGTCTGAACTGGGATGTTCGTATACCAAATTCCCAGATAATGATTCTTTGAACTACCTGGAGAAAAGAATCCCAGTGCAAAAAGTCCTTCTCCAGATACCAAAGTTGTGTTGTGTCTTATAAATTCTGAAGGTCTAATGGTATCAACCACAGCAAACGTTGTTCTGGATAGAGAGAGTCTCAAAACAACAAACGTAACTAGAAAAGAAAGAAACTCCATTATTTTTAAGCTCATGATGATGCCAAAGCTACCATTTAATTGAACATTGTAATGATATTGGAGGTACATTTCAGGCAACTTCTTGGAAAATCACAGTCAGACTCAGGCATGGAAAAATGCATGTGGCAGTGAACGCTCTTAACCCCACATTTGATGATGATGGAATTCGACGTGAAGAAAAATCCACATTCGGGCCAGTCTTGTTAAATAACCAAATACATCAAGTAAACAAACAAAGAAGCTAAATAGACAGACCATTGAAGCAAAAACTGATGAGCACCACAACAACACGTTAAAAAAGTAATTAGTTTATTATTACAATAGTAATTACACGAATAAAAATCAGCTTACCCAAATTCTCCAAATTTCCAATCCCTTCGTTGTCCCAAATCCTATCAGCTGCTCTTTTTTTTTTCCTTTTATATTTTGATGTTTTTTTCATTAATTTATATATGTTGGTTATTGGGAAAGTAATTAATACATTGAAATAGATTTGATATATTTATTTATTTAGAAAGAGAAAATAAAAAAGTTAAGTTACACATATTTAAATCAATTATTTCATTAAAAATATTATTTACTTCTTTTTTTTTATTTCCCAGTCTCCTATAAAAACATACTATTTTTCTTAAATAAATGGTATATTATTGTATATTTATTTATTTTTCTTTATAAATCCATATATATATATGTATATATATAATAGACACTATCTCTATGTACTTAATAAATGATATATTATTGTATATTTATTTAAGAAAAAATTATGAGTTGATAATATTGTTCTCCTAAAAAAACTATTTAAATATATTATTTTTTAAAATTGTATCACTATGACTTTATATATTTTTTCTTTATTTGCAAATAGTGTACAAGAAAATATTAATTTTTCTCATAATTTTATAGGAGCATTTTTTAGTTTTATAATAATTTTTTTATAATTTTATAGAAGCATTTTTTTAGTTTTATTTTTCTTCCAATAATTGGTATGTTCTATTATAGTATTTTCATAAAAGTTTTTAAAGTATTTTTTTATTAAAATTAAAGAAAAATTAAATTTATGCTTTATTTTTATTATTGGTATTAAAAATTAATTAAATTCTTGTCTAACAAATTATATAGCATAATTTTTTTTTTCTAGAAAGCATATTATTTTTCTTTCCAAAAACAGGCAAAATACCTAAAAGATATATATGTATTTAATTAAAAAAAAACATTATACGATGCATATATGAAAAAAAAAATACTTTTTTATTGGAGACTATGAAAATAAAAAAAAATAAGTAAATGATAATTTTAATGAAATAATTGATTTAAATAGGTGTAACTTAACTTTTCATTTTCTCTTTTTAAATAAAAATATCAAATCTATTTTAATGTACTGATAATTTACTTTCCCAATAACTAATATATATATATAAAAATTAATTGAAAAAACATCAAAACGTAAAAAGAAGAAAAAAAATGAGCACCTGTTAGAATTCTATTGGTGGAACAGTGAAGGGATAAGGAATTTGGGACAGCTGATTTTTATTTGTAATTACACCAAGATTTGGATGCAATATTTAACCACAAAACACTTTAAACATTTACATATTTTATTTTAGAGCACTCACTTACAACTTCTCCCACACTCTTTTTAGACACTTATATCGTACTCACTTATACTCACACTTTTGAAACACTCTTTAACCACACTTTGCTACAAACTTAGACACACTTGCAAGGGATCCACGGTTCCTATTTATAGTGCTCTAAAGTTGGATGCCACAACTGACTTATATTAGCTAGAATATTCTAGCTTAAACCATTTGGTGTAGCTTCGTAAAACTAGATGATTCTAATGGGCTTGGGACCATTGCTAGATTATGTAAGTTAATATCAAAGGAGTGAAATCAAATTCTTGTTGGTGTGATCAATATGATACCTGCCCCCGATCCATTTTCATTGGAGGATCCATCGACATAAAGTATCCTATAACTTCTTCATCTATTACTCCAGTGCATTCCACTATGAAGTCAGTCAGGGCCTGCCCCTTAATAGTCGTTCTGGGATGATAGGTGTTCTCGAACTGTCCGAGCTCGACGGCCCATTTCAACAATCGACCCAAGACTTCTAGTTTTGATAAGACTTGACGTAGTGGTTGGTCAGTCAGCACATGGATGGGGTGTGCTTGAAAGTAAGGTCGAAGCTTTCGAGATGAGTGGATTAAGCTGAGAGCCAACTTCTCCATTAACGGGTATATCGATTCTGCCCCTAGTAACCTTTTGCTAACATAGTAACCTGGTTTTTGTACCTTCTGATCTTCTCGAACGAGCATGGGGCTGATGGCGTGCTTGGTTGTGGCGAGGTATAGATACGAAATTTCCCCCGTGATAGGTTTTGACAAGATAGGAGGCTCTGCGAGATGCTTCTTGAGCTCCTGAAATGCTAGCTCGCATTCCTCTGTCCACTCGAATTTCTTGCCCCCTCTCAGGAGGTTAAAAAATGGAAGACAACGGTCTGTAGACTTCGAGATAAACCTACTTAATGCCGCCATTCACCCAGTCAAACTCTGGACATCTTTATGTCTTCGAGGTGAGGGCATGTCAATTAATGCATGGATCGTGTCAGGATTAACCTCTACTCCCCGTGCATTCACAATGAAACCCAAAAACTTCCCCGACGACACTCCAAAGGAGCATTTCTGCTTCATCATCGCTAGTGATGATGAGGTCATCAACATATACTAGGACAACTGCGATCTTTGCATCCCTTACTTTGATGAATAAGCTTGAATCTGCATGCTCCATGGTATAACCGCTCTTTACTAAGAACTCAGCAATCTTGCCATACCATGCTCGTGGAGCTTGCTTCAATCCATAGAGCGCCTTTTTCAGTTTACAGACATACTCAGGATGAACTTTATCCTCAAATCCTCTTGGTTGGACCATGTATATTTCTCGATCTAGTTCTCCATGTAGAAAGGCGTTCTTCACATCCATCTGCCATAGTCTCCAGTCTTTACATGCTGCAAGCGCCAACAGGACTCGTACTGTTGTAATCTTGGCAACTGGGCTGAATGTCTCATCATAATCTAGCCCATACTGTTGAGAGAATCCACGAGCTACTAACCGAGCTTTGTATCTTTCAATTGAACCGTCAGGACGAGATTTTACCTTATAGACCCATTTGCACGAAATGGGTTTTGCTTCCTTCGGCTTTGGCACCAGCTCCCAAGTCTGATTCTTCTCTAAAGCAGTTATCTCTTCTTTCATTGCTTCAAGCCACTTGGAGTTCTGGTATGCTTCTTCATATGACTCCGGCTCTCTGAACTTCTCTTCTTCAGCTACAGCAACATTGGCGTATTTGGGATCTGGCTTCCGCGCTCTTGTTGATCTCCGAAGTTCTGGTTGGCCATTGTTTGCTTCATCTTCTGTTCTTTGATGCACTCCTGTTTGCCATGGACTCTGTGTTGTGTCTTCGTTGTCTTCTTCACTTTGTTCTTCTTCATCTATTTCTGGAGTTGAAGGTAACTCAACAATTTGCTCCTCCATCTTCTTCTGCAAATTGTCTTCTATTTCCTTAGAATCTGGCAACTCTTCCTTTTGTGGTGACCACCATGATGAGGCTTCATCAAATACCACATTCCTTGATGTATAACACTTTCCAATATTAGGATCGCAGCACTTCCACCCTTTCCTTTGGCTATCGTATCCCACAAAGATACATCGAATTGCCTTCTTGTCAAATTTGCTACGTAGATGACTTGGCACGAACACGTAGCATACACAGCCAAACACTCGAAAAGTGACTTACTACAGGTTTACAACCCCACAGTTTCTCAAAGGGTGAAATGAACCCTAACTTTGCTTGGGGAAGTCTATTGATCACATGAGCTGCTGTCTTCATACCTTCTGCCCAAAATCTTCCTGGAACATTCTTCGCATGTAGCATGCTTCGACATGTCTCTGCAAGGTGTCGATTCTTCCTCTCAACTACTCCATTCTGTTGTGGTGTATTGGCACATGTGAATTGATGGCGTATGCGGCACTCTCGTAGGTACTGAGAAAATTCATCTGATGTGTATTCACCGCCATTGTCTGTTCGCAGACATTGAATTTTCTTGCCAACTTCTCCTTCGACTATTTCTTTGAATTCTTTAAATTTTGAAAAAGTTTCGAACTTTTCTTTTATAAAGAACACCCATACGTACCGTGAGAAGTCGTCAATGAATGTAACCATGTACCGCATGTCGCTGATCGATGGTTGCTTGACTCACCCGAATACGTCAGAATGAACTAGCTCCAACGGTGCTTTGGCTTTGAACTTTGAGTCTTCATACGGTAATTGATGTGCCTTACCGTATTGGCAGCCAGCACATACAGTCTCTGTTCTAACTTCGAGTTGAGGAAGGCCCTTCAGCATAGATTTCTTTATCATCACCTTGAGTTTATGATAGCTAACATGTCCTAGCCTTGCATGCCACAAATCTGTTGTTTCGTTATTTCGAGTCTTGTCTACATAAGCTGACTCTGCTGACATTACATAGACAGACTCTAAACGTCGTCTTTTCATCATCGGTGTTCCAGAGATCTTAAGGTCTTGATATATCTTGACATCATGAGGACCGAATACGACGTGGTGTCCTGATGTCGTAAGTTGTGCTACTGACAGTAAGTTTTTCTTCATTCCAGGTACATGGTAGACATCCTGGAGTGATACTTCTTTTGTACTGAATCTCGGCGTGATTGTTGTTTTACCGATGTGAACAATCGGTAATCTTGAGTTGTTGGCTGTTACCACTACACGACCACCTTTATATTCTGTTATGTTCTGCAGCTTCTCTTCGTCTCCTGTCATATGATTTGAACAGCCAGAGTCAACTATCCAATCATTATTGTAGTCGATCTTTCCTGGAACAGTAGCTGCTAGAGCTAATTCTTCTTCCTCCACAGCGAAAGATGCTTCTGCGTCCCATTCTTCATCGCTTGTCTTTTCTGCATTTGACGTGGTTGCATTACCTTCTGCAGTTTTCTTCTTGAACCAGCAACTTTTAGCCATGTGGCCATACTTTCCACAATTGTAGCATTTTCCATCAAATTTATTGTTATTCTTTGACTGGCCACGCTGGTTGTCTTTCTTTTGAGCTCCCCCTATTTGGGAGCTTCCATGATGACTATCCTTGTCATCATTTTTCTTAAAAAATTTGCTAGCATTTGGTCGAGATCGACATTTCTTATCACCACTAAAGAGTGCTTCTTCGTCACTCTTTAATGAGATTCCAGATGTTTGCTTAGCTAACGCTTCTTGGTCAGCTAGCAAGTTTTCCATTTCAACAAGAGAAGGTTGGGTTGGCCAACCTTGTATTGCAGCAATAAAAGTTCTAAATTCCGGCCTTAATCCATGAATAATAATTCTTCTAATTCTAGCATCTGACATGCTAGCAGCAGAGTCTAATGCAGAGATTTCGCAACAAAGAGATTTTACCTTGGTGAAGTATTGATTGATCGTCATGTCACGCTGCCTGATTGAGAGAAGCTCATTCTCCAAAAGCTGCAATCTCATATCATTCTTCTTGGTGAATAGTGATGCGAAAGTATCCCACGCTTCCTTCGGTGTCTTCGCCGGCCTGATGTGCTTCAACATTTCATCTTCAACTGTGGTCTGAATCGCAAACATGGCTTTGCCCGCTTTAATCTTCCATTTCTTCAAAGTGGTTGCATCCTCCGGTTGTGTGACTTCATTGCCACCAACGATCTCCCACAGGTCTTGGCCTTGGAGATATGCCTCCATGTGCATCGACCACGTGTTGTAATTTTGGTTGTTAACTTTCTTAATTCCACCGACCACTTGAAGGTCACCCATCGTGCAAACTCTGTAGTACTAAACCACACACGATCACTCTAAGAAACTCAACAAAGGACTCTTTCGGTACGACCCCGATCCGGCTCTGATACCACTTGTTGGACGCCACAACACGTGAAAACGTAATTACTTTATTGATACAAAAGTAATTACACCAAGACTTGATTACAATTCTTGACCACACACACTAAACACTCTAGCTTACACTCTTTGGAACACTTTTAGACGCACTTTGTGTACTCACTCTTTGACTCACTTTTGGGACACTCACTTTTCTACTACCTTGGATACATATTACATTTATATTTATAGGCTACCAAGGAAACATCTACATCTTTCTTTCTAACTTTATAATTTATTTAACTACTTTCTTCATTTTTCTAAATGTTTCTAGAACTTTCTATATTGTCTATTTAGTTCTAAGCTATTCAAGAACTTTCTAGAATGTTCTATGTTCTTCCTAGTATATTCTAGAACATTCTAGAATTCTAGAGCATTCTAGAAACGGTAATGACTTTTAACATGTTCTACATAGAGAAAGTCTCAAAACAACAAAGGTTACCATAAGAGAAAGGAACTCCATTATTTTCAAGCTCATGATGGTGTCAACGTTACCATTTAATCGAACATTATAATGATATAACTTAGGAGAGACACAGCAACGGAATTAACCCCATTATTTTCAAGTTCATCATAATATTGGAGGTACTTTTCAGGCAACTTCTTGTAAAATCATAGTCACACTCAGGCATGGAAAAATGCATGTGGTATTGAACGCCCTTATAATAAAATATCTTTTATTTGTTATTTAAGCCATTCAAAAATTCTTTCTCGGTAATAAAATATCAAAGACCTCTGTCATATTCATTAGACAATAGATATTTTTATTCCAATTTTATTTTTTATTTTTAATATTTGTAAAAAATGAATATAGGACAGAACCGAAGATGGGTCTTCAATTTGCATTTTAATAATGCAAATGAATTACATGAATTATAATCCCATTGTTTTCAAGTTCATGTGGTAGTGAACGCTCTTAACCCCACATTTGAATCAATGGTAATGGTGAATATTTAGTTAACTTTATCAAAATATACACGTAATGTTGATGACGGAATTCGACATGAAGAAAAGTACACAAGTATACATGAGTACGCAATGTGCAGGTTGACCAAATCCACATTCGGACCAGCCTTGTTAAATAACCAAATACATCAAGTAAACATTGGTGCAGAAAGCATCATAATACTAGTTGGTTCAGCTCACACTTAACTCATGCCACTCTTGTTCTTGCACGTGTCTTGACATTGGTTTAGTCTGTTAAGCCAGTTAGTTTCGGTTTCTTGGTTTTAGTTGAGTCTGTCATTCTGTTATGTTATGATTGGTCCCTTGTGTCTATTTAAGTGTATTTGTTTCATTGTAATAACAAAGTGTGACATAAGTGAGATCATGGTAATACTAAGAAATAGAGAGTGAAGCCGAGAGAGAGAATAAATTTGGTGTTGTTTAATCTTTTGTTTGATTATGTTTTGGTATAGTTTGGTGGCCTTGCCATCTCAATCCACTATTATCAAAGAGTTACAGACTACAAGAGAACAATGGTGGTGCAATGAATACAAACCCTCAGCTAACACACACAGGTTTGTTCACTTATAACTTGTATTACAATGTTTCTTTCTCACACCATTTCTGAACTTCTCTTCCCTCTTTTTCTCCATACAAAACGAATAATTCTGTAACAAACTCGTCCTTTCCAGCCACCTGCCCTACAATTTTTCAACAACTCAGTCAATCATTAGCATCAGAGGTGTAATCATCAAATTCTGCAGCTCCACGCATACCAACAGCAAATTCTAGTTGTCTAACAAATTCTGCAGCTCCATCTTTTTTCCACAGTTGAGTTGTTTGCTCAATGTGGACTCAATGTGATCCTCACCAATGTTGCTCAAGAGGATTGTTCGAAGACCGTGAGACATTAACACATAATGATTCTACAGATTGTTCATTCACTCATCCTTGCTTTCCCATTGGCTGCAATTGCACAATAACATGAGCTTCCATGCTCTTTGCAGAGAAATTCATGGGCCAAATCTGCATTCCAACATGTGAGAGACATCTTTAAATAACAACTATTATAATTCATTAGTATATACAATAGATTTATTTCAAATAAACTAAAAGGTTTTTGAAGATCACTTACTAAGTTCATAGTCATTTAGAACATCTCACAAAATTTCAAGAAATTCCGAATAATTTACGATGCCAAAAACAAAGTTCAAACAGTTTGTTGCACATGTGCAATCAAAAATAGGCACGAGTGAAAATGACTACAATATACACTGTGATAGTGAAAAATTAGAATTTATATAACTATACACATACTGAAATGAACTTTTGTCAACACTGTAATCTTTCCTATGAATATATATTTATATAAGTTAGATTAAGTAATAAAAAGATAACATAATTTTTTAAATATAAATGATAAAAAATTTAATAAAATTTAAGTTTATGTATTATATACTTTCAAGTCAGGAGCTAACAGTAGCACTCAAGCCTGTAGATCCATTTTCTGTTGCATAGTCTTTCACATTTTGCCAACTTAGATGGATCTGCACCCTCTAGTATATCCACAGTTTTACCATCCAAGCAAAACAGAACATTTGTATTACAGTGAGAAAAAAGCAAGCATTTACTTAACTGCTAAAGCCATAAAAGGAAAAATGGTTACCAAGAAAAAACTATTCCCAATTCAAATTATTTGTTTTGTTTACTTATATGAGTAAATTTTTGGTACCATAAATTTTGAGGAGTTCCATATAGTAATTTGAGTCCATTACAATGATGACTTAGTTATATATGATACTAATAAAGTAGGCATAATCACCAAATATTCTCAAATTAGCTAAACCAATTCAGAAAGTGACAACTACAAAAAAGATCTGAAGGTTAATTCATTTTTTAAACTTATCATACTCCCCATCAGAAATTATCTCATACTCCCCATCAAAAAACAGAAGATGAACTCAAGACTATTTTTCACTCACTACATATAATATCACTGTGAACAAAAGTCAAGACTAGCAGAGCAGGCTGTCGCAAGAGCTAGGCTACTAAGAGCAGTTGCCTAAGACTACGTGATACATATAGAAATGATATCATACATTCATAGTTTATCATAAATAAGTGTGTTACAAATCAGAGTGTAAATAAAGAAAAGAAAAAGACAGATGAAAATGATGATCTTTCTTATAGATTCAATGAAAATATTACAAAGCATAGTATTTAAAGCTACTGAAAAGCAACAAGTAACTGACATTGATAGCAGAACTAACTGAACGAACATAGTAACTGACAAGCAATAAGTACAACATAAAGCAACAAACTCCGATTTGTTGTATGAATTCTCATCGCGCCTCAACCAAATGCATCAAGTAAACAAAGAAACTAACTAGGCAGACCATTGATGCATACAACATCATAGTGCTGTTATGTAAAGTAAATGATCATGAAGAAGTTGCAGAGAAATAAAGAGTGATTCAAGGGAAGAAAAAATCATCTAGCTACGAGAGTTGTCATGCCTTGTTTTTAAGCTCCAAAACTATATCACAACCATCTCTGAGTTCACCTTTGTAATAAAGCTGAGACTTTGATCAGTCCTTGGCTCACTTCCTCGTCATATTGGAGTTAGGGCCACGTAATTAGGAGCTACTTAGTGTCATGAGTAGCTCATAACTCTGCAAGCTTGTTAGTACATTCGAAACTTAGCCAACACAATGGTGACCTTCATGTTGTCAGAAGTATCAAGCTCAATAACAAAAATTATCAAATAGGCAACCTGTAAGAATCTTACATGCAAGCTTAAGATCTTGGGAGGTTGTTAGAGGCAATGAAGTCATGGAACCAGAATTTGGTAAGGTTATGTTTGTGATCAAAGACCACAATAGAAGAATAAATGCTTGAACACTACTTAAGAAGGGTAGAAATACCTAAGGAAGTTTGGGACACCTTCAAAACACTATTCTCAAAGAAAAATGACACAAAATTACTACCCTCGAAAATGAGTTTTAATCTATTACTCAGCCATATCTTCAACATTGTAAAACAAATAATAATAATGAAAAAAAATTGGTATGCTTTAAAAGAGAAGTGAGAAAGAGAGAGAGAGAGAGAGAGAAATCCCCATTTAAGATGTAAATCCTCTGGGTTAAACCTACTGTTATACTGTTGATAATGGAATTCGACATGAAGAAAAGTACACAAGTATTATTGAGTACGCAATGTGAAGGTTGACCAAATCCACATTCGGGCCAGCCTTGTTAAATAACCAAATACATCGAGTAAACAAAGAAGCCAAATAGACAGACCTTTGATGCAGAAAACATCATAATACTTGTTGGTTCAGCTCACACTTAACTCATGCCACTCTTGTTCTTGCACGTGTCTTGACATTGGTTTAGTCTGTTAAGCCAGTTAGTTTCGGTTTCTTGGTTTTAGTTGAGTCTGTCATTCTGTTATGTTATGATTGGTCCCTTGTGTCTATTTAAGTGTATTTTTTTCATTGTAATAAAAAGTGTGACATAAGTGAGATCATGGTAATACTAAGAAATAGAGAGTGAAACCGAGAGAGAGAGAGAGAACAAAAGTTGTGTTTCTCTGTGTTGTATAGAGTTGTGTTGGAGGGGTTCGTTCAAGTTGCCTTAGTGCTGTAATAGCTGACTTCAAGATTGATAGTGCAAGAACTGAACTCATTTTCAAGGATTAGACTCTCTGCATTGGAGAGTTGAACCTCTATAAATTTGGTGTTGTTTACTCTTTTGTTTGATTATGTTTTGGTATAGTTTGTTCTTGTGATTTCTGCATTATTGGTTTGTGGTTGTGCAGAAAATTTGAGATTGGGGTTGGTGAAAGCCAACTATACTATTATAATGATCATCAAGATGTTACAGAGGACTAAGTGACAATTGAAGGGAAAAAAAATCAGATGTGACAAACTCATCTAGCTACACAAAGATAAACCAAGCAGCAAAAGAATTGGTTACTGACATATGTTAAAAATTTAAGCTTGCAAACATTATTAATTAATATGGGATAGCTGTATCATAACATTCAGACCACAATTTCTGAAAACTGTGCAAACCAAAATTTCTACTCTAACAAAGTAGATTCAAGCTCTCTGTTGTTTTGAAAGGTTGCCCAGTTTGAAAAGACTTTCAGTCCCTGCCTCACTTCCTCAAGGGACCCAAAAGGCCACCTATGAATTTGACTTGGCTTCTTCTACAAAACGTTTGGATAATGGCAATCCTTCGAGTCCAGTTTAGTTTATGTTATGCAGCAAACATGGACTTCAAATGTTCTCAGAGATCTACAACAACCAAATCACACCTAAACCAAATACCAAACACTGCAGACAGAAAAATAATGCAGCAATGAGAAGTAAAGAAAACACAGGGGAGTTTATACTGGTTCAGAGCAGTAAAGTCTCCTAAGTCCAGTTTGGTGGCCTTGCCATCTCAATCCACTATTATCAAAGAGTTCCAGACTACAAGAGAAAAATGGTGGTGCAATGAATACAAACCCTCAGCTAACACACACAGGTTTGTACACTTATAACTTGTATTACAAAGTTTCTTTCTCACACCATTTCTGAACTTCTCTTCTCTCTTTTTCTCTATACAAAATGAATAATTGTCTAACAAATTTACGTTGTAATAAAGCTGAGATAAGGTTGGCCAGTTTGTAAAGACTTTGATCAGTCCTTGCCTCACTTCCTCCTCATTTGAAATATCGAAAGGCCCCAAAAGGCTGAAACCACATGAAGGAGCATCTGGTGTACCTTCCATGAAGAGCATTGCTGGTGAATAAGCAACCACTTTCTTTAACCCATCTTCAAGAGACGCCTGGATGATCTGGTTGATAGGAATAGCCATGCATGCTTAGTATCATTGCAGCCACTAAATGGGACAACTTCATTCAAGAAGATAGGGGAAAACGTTTGTCACTGATAAATGTGTTATTGTATAATTTATGTAGTTATAGAACAAGTTCACACGACTTGAAGACATGAAGAATCACTATTTGTAAGCAAAATGGACTCCAAACTTCAATTGTTTTAGAGATATACAAACATAGAGAGGCAAACTGTTTTTTGTTTTAAGGAAAGTGTGTCTTTGTTATCTTTTCATTGAAATCTTAGAATATTATTAATTTCATCTTTTATGATTCTTTTTGGTACATGTATTTGTTTTTTGGTATCTTATTCTTGGGTGTTCTGTTCTTTCCTTTGCTTTCCATGGCTGATCCAAGATCAACACCTCATTAGGCCCAAATCAAAAGCCAAGACCAAACTCAATCTTTGATTTTGAGTATGCCATTGTTGGATTACTTAGCAGCTACTCTTTGCTCTTTGAAGTCCCTAGAGGTCTCTAAGCTAAAGTCCAAGTTGCTCTTATTTACTTGGAGAGCAAGTTCATCTAGCACTTGGTAGTTTTATTGTATAAAACAAATGTTATTAACTGAACTCAAAGAGAAAGAAAAAAAAAAAAAGCAAAGAGATGAAGAGAGAAAGAGAGGAGCTAGGTATATTACAAAAGAAGAGCAAATGTTTACTTGCAAGAAAAATAATCAGTCAAGCCTTATAAAAGGCAAAAGATAATAAAATAACATAAAAGATTAAAATAGCCTTAAGATAATAACTCTAACATTAGCTATACTTTTCTTTGATAAGAAATAAATTTTTATTCAATTTTTCATGTTTTGTCGTGTTCAACAATTGGTACCAAAATCATGATATCAGAGTTGGGGCCGTGTAATTAGGAGTTTCTTAGTGTCATGAGTAGCTCATAACTCTGCAAGCTAGTTGGCACACTCGAAACTTAGCCAACACAATGGTGACCTTCATGTTGTCAGAAGTATCAAGATCAAATAGGCAAGGTTAAGATCTTGGGGAGATTGTTAGTGGCAATGAAGTTCCTCCACTTTGAAAAAGTGAAAAGTCAAATTTGGTAAGGTTATGTTTGTGATCAAAGACCACAATAGAAGAATAAATGCTTGAACACTACTTAATAAGGGTAGAAATACCTAAGGAAGCTTGGGACACCTTCAAAGCACTATTCTCAAAGAAAAATGATACAAAATTACCACTCTCGAAAATGAGTTGTTGTTATCTATTTCTCAGCCATATCTTCAACATTGTAAATATGATTTTTTTTAATTGACTTCATATTTTATTTATATATATATATATATTGGGATTAGAAACACCTTAAAATGAACCTTTAATTTTAAAAAATATTTGGGCAAAACAGAGAAAAAATTGCCCAATTTCTGACTTCTATTCTATTCCAACCAACCTTAGGCAAGCACGTTCAAAAGTTTCAAATTCACTTCAAATGCAAGCCAAACCTTAAAATTGACAGTAAAAACACAATAATAATAATAATGAAAAAAAAAATTGGTATGCTTTAAAAGAGAAGTGAGAAAGAGAGGGAGAGAGAGGAGAAATACCCATTTAAGATGTAAATCCTCTGGGTTAAACCTCAGTGACAAAGTTCTATTCATATGCAACCCACCAATAATCATTACAATTTTGAATGAAATTATTAAACAAAACTTGTAATGATTCAAAGGTCTCAAAATTTACATGGCAAACTTTGATTTGTTGTATGAATTTTCATCGCGGTTCAACATCTGTAATGCATGTATTGCATGATAGGGAATGATCTCCTTTCCACAAATCTGTGTCAGCAAAATAAGCTGGTGGTTTGGGCTGAGGCAATACTCTCTCGCCACTCAACATTAGAATAACATAAGACATGTTAGGCCTATCAATAGGATTTTGTTGCACACACAAGAGACCAATGTGAATGCAGCGCAATGCTTCTTCCATGTTCTTGTATGGATCTTCTAACAAGCACTTGTCAATAAGCTTAAATGTTTCGCCTTCCTTCATCAAAGTCCAGGCCTTGCAAATATAATCAAAACAAAAATAGAAAGAAGCAACTCTTAATGTGACAAATTTATCCAACTTATCAGATTTCAAATGATTTTTTTCGTATGTAAGCTTACCAATCCAACGAGGTTAAGACTGCCATTTTCATCGTAGAAGCCTCTACCTTTCTTTTCACTTACTATCTCTAACATCAATATGCCAAAGCTAAATACATCAGACTTTATTGAGAATAATCCATTGAAAGCATATTCTAGCGCCATATAACCACTGAATTTGGATAGCATTATTAATTAGTATACAAATGATTATATTGAAGTTACTAAAAGAGGTTTTTTAAAATCACTTACTAGGTTCCTTCTACTTTGTTTGTGTTTCCTTCCATTTGGTCTCCACCAAAAGTTCTAGCCATGCCAAAGTCTGAAATTTTGGGGATCATCGCCTCATCAAGTAACACATTACTAGCTTTGAGATCTCGATGAATAATTCTCAATCTGGAATCATGATGTAGATAGAGAAGCCCCTTAGCAATTCCACATATAATTTCGAAGCGCTTAGGCCATAGTATTAGTCTGCTTTGCCTTTCATCTGCAAATGTTGACTTGTACTTTAAGCAAAAAATTTGCAAATCATATATATAGAACATCACATGTATTAATTAAAACCCCAGAAAATACAATGAGAAAACCCTTCCAAAGCCTCTCTATACAATCTTGTAAAGCTAGTGTTACAACCTCTCTTTTTGTCTGTCTCTTTACCATCAAATCAAAATATATATGAGCTAGAAATTAGTGGCACAACTTCAACAACAGTAGTGGCTGTACTAATTATTAAATTTCTGTCTGTTTTTCCAATTTATAATTTGCAAATTTCCTATCCAATCCACTCATATCGTGTCTCAAGGCAGGTTATTATATATTCACAAGTACAATGCTTTTGTTTTGTTCAAAATGCCCTCTTAAGTATAGAATGATCTACTCTACATGTGTCTTCAAACTCAGCATTTTCTTCAAGTTCTATTCAGTTTCTTATGTATTTAAATTTTATACCAAGAGGGTTGTTTAAAACTTAATGACATTGTTAGTAATAAAAACTCGTTGATTTCTTTAAAAATTTGTACTTGGACAAAAAGTTTCCACCGCTAATGCATAAAAGAAAATGGTAGAGACTGTTACCAGAAGAGTATCTCCTCCTGCGAATGTAAAAGCCAACTAGAAACGTGCCACCAACTAATCCAACGATGATAGCTGTAATTATCAATGTTCTCTCCACGTTGACCTTACGATCAGTTCTTGCTTTTTCATGATTAACTTTTGGAGCAGAGAAAAACAAATATTAGAAAATCCATGCAGAACATACTAGTTATAACCAAAACAGAATACACTTGAACTTTATATGGATCTAAAATTTTCAAGCTGCAGTTTACCTATTTCAGAAAATTCTTGGTTTTAACGGTTTTTATTTTTTAAAGGTTAACTTTAACGCAATATTCTTATATTTAAGAAAATATTCTTATATTTAACTGTAGTTTGTAAACACTTAAACTTAAATAAAATAAATAAATAATTAAAAAAATTAAAATAAGATATTTTTAGATATTTTATCATAATAAATATTTAAAAATAATAAATAATTAAACAAATTAAAATATGATATTTTTGAGATATTTTATAATGGTAATTATTTAAAAATAATAAAATCATATGTTTTATAATTTCAATAATATTTAATTAAACTTAAATTCACTTATTATAATAATATTATATTAAACATATAATATAATCTACTGTAAATTAGCAACAATTTTGAAAAAAAAAAAACTAGCAAGAAACTTAAATTTAAAATTTACGTATAATATTTAATAATTATATTAAATATATAATATATAATCTATTGTTGTCACTTCCATATACTTAAACAAAAATAAATAAATTATTTAATTAAAATAACATATTTATTTCAAATTTATATGACATTAATATAAATTTGATAAAAATAATTAATAAATTCTATAAATAAAACTAAGTAAACGTGCATATTGCGCGTTGCTTGTATCTAGTATATATATATATATATACTAGGATGTGAATTTCAAGATTTATTCCCCGCAGACTTGCCAGGGTTGCCGCCACATCGAGAGATCGAGTTTGTTATAGAGTTGGCGCCAAGGGTGGAGCCGATATCTAGGACACCTTATAGAATGGTTCCGGCAGAGTTGAAGGAACAGAAGATTCATTTGCAAGAGTTATTGGATTTGAGGTTCATCAAACCGAGTTTTTCACCATGGGGTGCTCTAATATTGTTTGTCAAGAAGAAGGATGAATCGTTAAGGATGTGTATTGACTACAGAGAGTTGAACAAGCTAACCATTAAGAACAGGTACCCACTACCTAGGATTACCGACTTGTTTGACCAGCTACAGGGGAAGACAGTGTTTTCTAAAATTGACCTTTGGTCAAGCTACCACCAGTTAAGGATTAAAAAGAAGGACATACCAAAGACCACTTTCGGAATGAGGTATGAACACTATGAATTCCTGGTTATGTACTTTGGATTAACTAACGCCCCAGCAGCCTTTATAGATATGATGAATAGGGTCTTCAAGGATTATTTGGACAAGTTTGTGATCGTATTCATTGATGACATACTGGTGTACTCCCAGTCAGAGACAGAACACGAGCAACATCTACGACTGGTATTACAGCGGTTGAGGGAACATAGGTTATATGGTAAGTTCAGCAAGTGTGAGTTTTGGCTACCGCAAGTAACATTTCTGGGTCACATTGTCAGTAAAGAGGGGATTCTGTTTGACCCAAGTAAGATTGAGGTAGTGAGAGATTGCCTAGGCCGGGCAGTGTACCAAAAGTTAAGAGCTTCTTGGGATTGGCAAGGTACTACCGGCGATTGATCAAGGGGTTCTTCAGGATAGCCACACGAGGAACTTTGTTGGATCAATGTAACCACCTTGAAGGCTACTTCTTCTTCAGGTCCTTAGTGATGGTTCTTGTTGATAACCTATTGGGCATGTTATCCAATTGTGATAGGAATGACACCCACTAGGGCTGAGCATTGGGCGGGTTGGTCGGGTTACAAGACATTTTTACCCGTCCAATATCATAATCGGGTTAGCAAAAGTGACCCGTAACTTGCCCAATTAAGAAAAAAAAAATTTTAACCCGTCCAATAATTTTGGCGGGTTGGTCGGGCTAACCCGCCCAAACTGAAATTGTATTTTTTTTTGGGCGGGTTGGTCGGGTCAACCCGCCCAAACAAAAGTGGTATTTTTTTTTTTACATTTTTGTAATTTTTTTGTTTTAAATACTAGTACTAATAATGTGAAGTTTATCTTTTTAAGCTTAAAATAATATTTTAAATTTATAGTAAAAAAATTAAAACAAAACTTAATTAATTTATATATTTATTTGAATATATTAAAAATAATAAATTCTTAATTGGGCGGGTTGAGTTATATTGGGTGGGTTGATAATTATTTTCAACCCGCCCAATGTAACAATTAGGCGGTTTAAATTTTGGTCGGTTTATTTGGGTTGCATTTTTTGGCGGTTTTTTCAGGTTAGTTTGGGAGGATTATTCGGGTTGTAAAAATTTCTGCACAACCCTAACACCCACAAATTTGGCTCTAGAACTAAACGACATGATTCATTAAGACCATGTTGTCGTATAGAGACAACATGTACTAAGTATTAGTAGTAAAATTTAAATACAATGACATGGATTTAAAAAGGAAAAAAAAAACATTTATATCGTTATCATAATTATGATAACTTGAAAATAATCAAAATCTTGTTCAACTATTAAATGACACAATCTAAGATTTTAATATTAACTTAATGATAACTTTGGAAATAATTAAAATTTAATTTAACGATTAATTGATGATTCGAGCTAGTGCATCTCACATTTTCAAAAGGGAAATCTGGGGATCGAACGGTAGAGGAGCATGAGAGGCACGTGCCACATGGTGTTTGATAAGGACGCTAATCGTGCGGTTCTTAATTATTTGAAGGTAGATAACATTTTGCAGAAAACGACACTCCACGCTGACTCTCTTTCTCTCTCCTCTGTCTTCTTCTCTACTTTTTGGGTCTCTCACTCACTCTCATAAAGAAATGGCACTCAATGTCACTATGCTCACTCGTCCTCTTACTTTGCAGATCTTACGCTGTAAGCTCGGTCTCTCTTCTTACTCTTCATTTACATATATTTATTGGGTATTTTCTTTTTCATATTTGGCTTTTATTAATTCATCTCTCAATTTTGTATGATTCAGTTTTATTACAGCGAGTCTCTTTTTCGTTTGCCGTTGAAGCATTTGAATTTGCTAAATTTTAAGCATTATGCATATGAGATCAAGTATTGATTTTGGCAAAAACCGAGTATTGATTTTTCTTGTTTGGTTAATTCATTATCAATTTTCCAATAATGTTGGTGATCATGATGATTTTTGGGATTAGTACATTGTGTCTTCTTTGTCACTTCAGTGCCACTTTGCAATCATATTTTGACATAGAGCGTCTCTGCTCTGCTGCATTATTCTATTATAGGAAGTTTTTGTTCTAATTTTTATTTACTTTATGATTAGTAGAACATTTTAATTTTATCAAGCATCGAAATTTGGTAAATATGACAATTATTTATTTATTTATTGTTTTTCTTTTGGAAACAGACACTCTTTGCGCTAGAAGAGTCTTGTTCTGAAACTATTTGGTAAATTTTGTCACAGCTGATGGCAAGTCTTTCCCCATCAGCTGCAATATGTTATGGGTGTGTGAACTGTGGAACTCCTAAATCATCTAAGCTGCAACATGCCAATCGTATATTATGTAGAGACACAGTTATGAACACCTTAGTGAAAATGAATGCGGAAAAAATGCTACTTTATGGGCAAAGCACACCAAATTCAAATTTTAGAAATGCTTCCTTGAGGAATACTAATTTGGAAGTGAATGCTACATCACGGATGTCTATGTCTATTCCAGTTAAGCAAAGATTTTCAGCAAAGAATGAAGTTGAAGAACTAGATGATAAGGTATCATCTTATCTCTTCAGGGCAGAAATTGGTGCGATGGTGAAAGTTCTTGTCAAAAAGAAAGGTGTTAATTGTGCTGTGCAGATTGAAGTTTCGTCCTTACAATTGTCTAATAGTGATGATAGCCTGATTCTATATTGGGGCATATATAGAGGTGATTCATCAAATTTCATGCCTATAGAATTTAATACTTCGGCCCCTGATAACAACAAAACTATTGAAACTCCATTTTTCAAGACTTCTTTTGGCAGGTTTGTGATAGAGATGGAATTTGAGGCTGAAAATACCCCCTGCTATCTCTCTTTTCTTTTGAGATCTCCAATTGGTAATGATTCAAGTGACTTAGAAATAAGAAGTCATAGGAAGACAAATTTTTGTGTTCCCCTTGGTTTTGATTCAGGCTACCCAGCTCCTTTGGGTCTCTCCTTTTTACACGACGGTTCCATGAATTTTTCCATTTTTTCCAGAAATGCAGAAAGTGTGGTTTTATGCTTCTATGATCACACCAAAGCTGATAATCCTTCTTTGGAGCTTGATCTAGACCCATATGTAAATCGATCAGGTGATGTTTGGCATGCTTCTTTCAATAGTGTTTGGAATTTTGTGAGCTATGGTTATCGATTGAAGGGGACAAATCTAGAGGGAAGGAAAGATATTTTGGAATCTTCACGTGTAATTTTGGATCCATATGCCAAGATCATTAGGAGTTCTACTTCTGATGATCATGGAACTGGGCCAAAGTATCTTGGACAGTTGTCCAAGGAACCTGGTTTTGACTGGACTGATGATATTCATCCTAACTTACCATTGGAGAAACTAATGGTGTATCGATTAAATGTGAAACGATTTACTGATCACAAGTCTAGTCAGCTACTTCACGACATAGCAGGTACCTTCTCTGGTTTGACTAAAAAGTTGGGGCATTTTAAAGATCTGGGTGTTAATGCAGTTTTGTTAGAGCCTGTTTTCCCATTTGACAAGCAAAGGGGGCCATATTTTCCCTGTCATTTCTTTTCACCTATGAATATTTATGGACCTTCTGGTGGCACTGTGTCTGCTATAAATTCTATGAAGGAGATGGTTAAGAAATTGCACGCTGATGGGATTGAGGTCCTACTGGAAGTGGTTTTCACTCATACTACTGAAAATGGAGCACTTCAAGGAATTGATGATTCATCCTATTATTTGAATGGGGTTGAGGATCGGGAACCATTAACTGCTTTGAATTGTAATTTTCCCATTGTGCAACAAATTATATTGGACAGTCTTCGGCACTGGGTGACAGAGTTTCATATTGATGGTTTTTGTTTCATAAATGCATCTTCTCTGGTGCAAGGGTCTCGTGGAGAGCACTTATCCCGCCCTCCTTTGGTTGAAGCAATTGCTTTTGATCCTCTACTCTCAAAGACAAAGATCATAGCAGACTGCTGGGAATCCCATGATGTGGTGCCAAGAGAAACAGCACCTTTTCCCCATTGGACGAGGTGGGCAGAAATGAACATGAAATTCTGTTTTGATGTTAGGAACTTTCTGCGAGGTGAGGAACTTCTTAGCAGCCTTGCTACACGACTTTGTGGGAGTGGGGATATTTTTTCAGAAGGGCGGGGTCCAGCATTCTCTTTCAATTTTGTTACCAGAAATTCTGGACTTCATCTTGTGGACCTTGTCAGCTTCAGTGGTGATGAGTTAGCTTATGAATTAAGTTGGAATTGTGGGGAAGAAGGTCCTACAACCAATACCCTTGTCCTTGAAAATCGGCTTAAACAAATCCGTAATTTCCTATTTGTCTTGTATGTTTCCTTAGGTGTTCCTGTTCTGAATATGGGAGATGAGTGTGGACAAACCTCTGGTGGTTCTATTGCCTGTAGTGATAGAAAATCATTTGATTGGAATGCATTGAAAACAGATTTTGGCTGTCAAGTTACGCAGTTTATCTCATTTCTGTGCTCTTTGAGGCAACGGAGAAGTGACCTTCTTCAGAAGAGGAAGTTCTTAAAAGAAGAAAACATTGAATGGCACGGATGTGATCAGTCTCCGCCAAAATGGGAAGAACCAACCTCCAAATTCCTTGCCATGCGTTTAAAAGCTGATGAAGAAAAAGTGGAGAACCAAACAACAGCTGAACCTGAATCTGAATCTGAATCTTCAAAGGGTGATTTGTTCATAGCCTTCAATGCAGCTGACCATTCAGAGAGTGTTTTTCTACCTACGCCAGCAGAAGGAACAGTGTGGCACAGATTGGTTGACACAGCTCTTCCATTCCCGGGGTTTTTCTCAGCAGATGGTGAGCCTGTCATTACGCAGAAGGCAGGATTATTTGCTTATGAAATGAAGTCCCTCAGTTGTACTCTTTTTGAAGCCATAAGTGAGTAGTGGAAGTGGAGTACGCTTGGCTCTGGCGCATTAGTTTGTTATTGCTTTGATGCCATCCAAATTTGATCATTTTCATATAGATTATACTTTGAATGCTGAAATAAGCATGCAAGTGCAGTAGAGTATTTGAGTTAATAATAGCACATTGTTCAAATCTCAGTTTGTAAATCTTATATAAAGTTCATTTTTTTAGTAAAGATTATTGTTCATTTTTTTTTAGCACATTTGACTGTGAAACCGATCATCTAGTGTATAATATCCAGTAGCAGCAGGGGAATGCAACATTGCTGGGTCAATTCTTCCTTCATTAGTATTAATCAACTGAGAGGGAAAAAATAAGCATATCAAATCAGTCAGTTTTAGTGAAAGACTGTTCTATTTAAATATTATATATATATATAATGAAAAGACAAACAAATCTAATAATATACTTCTTTTTTTTTTTTTAGAAAAAAGGACAAACCTGTTGATGTGCATTATCTGATAGAAGAATATTCCGAGTCATTACTGATTCCATAAAATTGATCGGAAGGATGTTGTAAAACATGATGTTCTTGATCATAAAGCTCTTGAGTTTGACCATCAAAATAACCTATGTATTCATCCAAGGAAGAATGTCCCGAGTCATCATTGATTCCATAAAGTTGTTCAAAGGGATGAGGTGAAGCATGATATTCTTGATCATGGAACTCTTGAATTTGACCATTAAACTGACTTTGGTTTTTAGCCATATAAGGATCTTTCAAGCCATTGTTGATTCCATAAATCTGGTCAAAAGGTTTTAGATTATGATATTCTTAATCATAATAAAACTCTTGACTCTGACCATCAAACTGACTTTGGTTGCCAGAAACTAGTACTGGTTTTCAGTACTTAACAACTCCATGGCATTATAAGGATCTTCAGACAAGAGTGGTACACATTTCTGAGGCGGCAGTGGTGGAAGAGTATGATAATAATGCTCTTCTTCAACTTGAAATTGATCATTCTGGAGTTGGGTTTGCAAAAGCAGTTGCTCTTTCCCCTTGACTATGTCAACTATCTCATCCAATGCCTGAATCTTAACCTCCAAAATCTGTGCCAAACCCAACAAAGAATTTTCGGATAAAATGGTCAGTTTTTCATCCCAAATCAAGGACAATGAAGCCCCATTGACGCTATCGGCGGTATTTTCGGATTGATCAGTTACTTGCTCTTCAAGTTTCTTCATCTTCTTCTCCAACACATGAGATAGATTGACTTCACTAGCCTTTCTCTTCTTATCATTGCAAGACTCCAGTCTAGAATAGTACTTTGTGATAATGGAATGAGACTTTGCTGGATCCTCTGGCCACACTTCCACGTTACCATTGGGATCATAACATACCAAGCAAACCTCTGAGTTGCACAACTCAGTAAGCTCATTGGCTTTCTTCTTCAATGTAAATTTTCTCCTCTCGAAAACTTTCTTAGTGTCCATGTTTTCAGAGAAAGCAATTGCAAAGGCTATCAAAAAGGAAATTTGACAAGTAAGGGAAGAAAAAAGAATGAGTGATGAGACTGGTAAATACCATATTATATAAATACTAGATACAATTAACTTGCAAGACAAGCTTACTTAGTTTTATTTATAAAATTTATTAATTATTTTTATTAAATTTATATTAATGTCATATAAATTTTAAATAGATATCTTATATTAATCAAATAATTTATTTATTTTTGTTTAAGTTTATGTTTGTTATAGTTTTTGAATTTGAGAGTGACAACAAGAGATTATATATTATATGTTTTATGTAATATTAAATGTTATATGTGGATTTTAAATTTAAGTTTTTTGCTAGGTTTTTTTTAAAAAGTAATTTGTTGCTAATTGACAGCAGATTATATTATATGTTTAATATGATATTATTCTCTTAAGTAAGTTTAAGTTTAATTAAATTTTATTTAAGTTATAAAACGTATAATTTTATTATTTTTAAATAATTATTATTGTAAAATATCTCAAAAATATTCTATTTTAATTTATTTAATTATTTATTATTTTAAAATAATTATCATTGTAAAATATCATATTTTAATTTGTTTAATTATTTATTACTTTTAAATAATTGTCATTGTAAAATATCTCAAAAATATCTTATTTTAAATTTTCTAATTATTTAGTTTATTTTATTTAAATTTAAGTGTTTACAAACTACCGTTAAATATAAGAATATTCTGTTAAATATAAGAATATTCTATTAAAGTTAACATGTAATTTATTAATTATTTTTATTAAATTTATATTAATGATATATACATTTTAAATAAATATTTTATTTTAATTAAATAATTTATTTATTTTTGTTTAAGTTTATGTTTTTTCTAGTTTTGAATTTAGGAGTGACAACAAGAGATTATATATTATATGTTTAATATAATATTAAATATTATACTTAGATATTATCTTGTTAGTTTTTTTTTTAAAAGCAATTGGTTGCTAATTAACAATAGATTATATTATATATTTAATATGATATGATTCTAATAATTGAGTTTAAGTTTAATTAATTTTTATTTAAGTTATAAAACGTATGATTTTATTATTTTTAAATAATTATCATGATAAAACATCTAAAAATATCATATTTTAATTTTTTTAATTATTTATTATTTTAAAATAATTATCATTGTAAAATATCTTAACAATATCATATTTTAATTTTTAAAATTATTTATTTTATTTTATTTAAGTTTAAATGATTACAAACTACGGTAAAATATAAGAATATTCCGTTAAAGTTAATATTAAAAAATAAAAAACTGTTAAAACCAAGAATTTCCATTATCTACACACTTATTATATAGAAGAGATATATATACTAGATACAATCAATTTATATAATTTATTAATTATTTTTATTAAATTTATATTAATATTATATAAATTTCAAATAAATATCTTATTTTAATTAAATAATTTATTTATTTTTGTTCAAGTTTATGTTTGTTGTAGTTTTTGAATTTTAGAGTGACAACAACTAAATTTTAGAGTAATCTCAAGTAAATTCTAATGCTCGGGGACCCAAAAACGTCCCCGGAGAAAAAATAGCCAAAACTCCCAGAATTTCCTCCTCATCTCACTAACTCATAATATATCATCAATTAATCATTCTCATTATCCAATATCTCAATAATTGACCCTGTTATGACAGTTTGTCCCTTACTCCTACTACTTGTGGTGTGACAATTTGAGTATTGTATTGATGTCTACCAATCCAGTCTTGCATGCTCCCACCAAACACATAGAGCTCGATTTGTATTTTGTCTGAGAAAAGGTCCAACCCCACCAGATTATTGTCCAACATGTACCAGCTCATGATCAAACAGCAGATATTCTAACGAAGCCTCTTTCTAACACCAGATTTTTGTACTTAAGGGACAAACTTAGAGTTGAAAATCTCTCAACACTAAGTTTGAGGGAGGTGTTAAGAGCTAACGAATTCTATTGTAACTGTGTAGCTAGTACACTGTTATTACTCTCTTAGTTATAGTAGTTATTATTTATGTTATATCATTTGTTTCTGTTGTTGCATCAGCTCTATTTATACCCTTTTGTACAGAATGTTCTAGTAATGAGAATCCATTTTATTCATCTCAATCTCTTTTCCTAATAGGGTCTATATGACAAAATGATGTGAAGATTGATGACTTTTGCCACAAAACTCAAGTTTTTTTAAAGTAAAATTTAGATGAAAAAGATAAAAGGACTAGATACTAAATAGTTCAGAATATGTATGGTGTGGTTCATCAAGCTCAATCCCAAAAATAAAGTTTCCATTATATAGGGGTCATCAGATTATTTTAATCAAATCAAACCAAATAAAAAACCCAATTTTTAATATGATAATTTTTTATTTTATTTTATTGGAATTAAAAAGGAAAAAGAAAAAGGGAAAAGTGATTCCTTTTCTTCTATCACAGTCCAAGCATCGAAATCAAAGCTAGCAAGATGCTTTATATTTTCTTCTTTTTCTATAACTTTAGTTCTTTTACAATTATAAACATTAACAGAGAAGAAGAAATAATACCATTGTTTTCTATATTCTACAGTTTCCCAGATATCTTTTATTGTAACAACTTGTTTTCCAAAAGAAAGGTAACAAAACCTCTCTCTGATCTCTCTACTACATAAATTTTAGAGTTTTTGGGCAAAAAATGTTTTATATTATATTATACAAGTAATTGACATTTTGTATATGTATAGCAGGGACCAACATGAACATGACTACCCCTGAAGTAGTTCTTAAACCAAACAACTACCTTGATTGGAGCATAACACTAAAAGCTTATCTAGAGGCTCAAGGTGTTTGGGATGTGGTTGATGAATCAGAACCGTCTGATCAACCAGAAGAAAATCAAGGTCATCAAGAGCATGTAAAACACAAACTCCTCCTTTTCAGAATTTGACTTGGCTTCTTCTACAAAACGTTTGGATAATGGCAATGCTTCGAGTCCAGTTTAGTTTATGTTATGCAGCAAACATGGACTTCAAATGTTCTCAGAGATGTACAACAACCAAATCACACCTAAACCAAATACCAAACACTGCAGCAAGTAACACGTGCAGACAGAAAACACAGAGAGTTTATACTGGTTCAGAGCAGAAAAGTCTCCTAAGTCCAGTGTGGTGGCCTTGCCATCTCAATCCACTAATATCAAAGAGTTACAGACTACAAGAGAACAATGGTGGTGCAATGAATACAAACCCTCAGCTATCACACACAGGTTTGTACACTTATACCAAATTCCCAGATAATAATTCTTTGAACTACCTGGAGAAAAGAATCCCAGTTCAAAAAGTCCTTCTGTAGATACCAAAGTTGTGTTTTCTCTCATAAATTCTGAAGGTCTAATGGTAGCAAGCGAAGCTAACGTTGCTCTACATAGAGAAAGTCTCAAAACAACAAAGGTAACCATAAAAGAAAGGAACTCCATTATTTTCAAGCTCATGATGATGCCAAAGTTACCACAGCAACGGAATTAACCCCATTATTTTCAAGTTCATGATAATATTCGGGGTACTTTTCAGGCATCTTCTTGTAAAATCAGTCAGACTCAGGCATGGGAAAATGCATGTGGTAGTGAACGCTCTTAACCCCACATTTGACTCAATGGTAATGGTGAATATTTAGTTAACTGTTATACTGTTGATGATGGAATTCGACATGAAGAAAAGTGCACAAGTATAATTGAGTACGCAATGTGAAGGTTGACCAAATCCACATTCGGACCAGCCTTGTTAAATAACCAAATACATCAAGTAAACAAAGAACCAAATACATACTGGGATGGGATGTTAAGAGACCTAATGGTAGTGGGGCTAGTTTCCAGGTAACTTGGTTGTGGAAAATTTCTAGTCACTTTGTTGAAAAATACATGGACCGGTTTGACTTGTTGGACATTTGATGATGGAAATATATATATATAACATTGTGATACTATATATATGTGCAGGTGGTCACACTGTTGGAGTGGCATACTGCTTTCTGTTCCAAGATCGTCTTTACAACTTCAATGGCACTAACAAGGCTGACCCAACAATGGACCCAATGTTGGTGAAAGAGTTGAAGCCAAAGTGTTGATGCAGAAAACATCATAATACTTGTTGGTTCAGCTCACACTTAACTCATGCCACTCTTGTTCTTGCACGTGTCTTGACAATGGTTTAGTCTGTTAAGCCAGTTAGTTTCAGTTTCTTGGTTTTAGTTGAGTCTGTCATTCTGATATGTTCTGATTGGTCCCTTGTGTCTATTCAAGTGTATCTGTTTCATTGTAATAAAAAGTGTGACATAAGTGAGATCATGGTAATACTAAAAAATAGAGAGTGAAAGAGAGACTGGATTTGTCATCACTCTATTTTTCCTTGCTAGCCTTCCTGTGAGATTATTTGGGTGGATGCAGTTTCCTCCTCTTATACAGATTTTGAAATCTCCCTATGGACCAAGCATCTTCAGCCCGAAAGTCCAACGCTGGCTATAGAATATTTGTTTTAGTTGTAAGGATATATTGGTGTGTTGATGATCATTTATGTTTTATTTGCTTAATTAACTTGGAAAGAAACCTGTTTATATTGAGTGAAACTAATAAGAACATATAAATTACCTGTTATATTTATTGCAATCTCTATCATGAACTTGATTGATCCCAAGGCAGCAATGGCCTTAGTTAAATCCACTATCAAAAGAAAGAGATCATTTTAACCCTCAAGAGTAACAGTCAAGTTTCTACAAAATTGTATTAGGCTTTATGAACTTTGCTCACAAACATAATCAGAGTTGGCTAACACTCTTTCTGGTTTTCACACACTAGCACAGTCATCTGTACAATCTTGAATGTGAGAGATAGACAATGTGACTTAAAGACCAACTCTTCAGTTATTAACGGTCATAACTACCAAAACTGATTGGCTGGACTTGCAGAGTATGGTATAGCCTAGTTGAATATTCAAACAACATGGAACCCAATAAAATTGATGCTGTATTTATGTTTTAAACAACTTTTACAACAAGAGTAGAAATATATATTTTCGTTAATACATTTGTGGACTTCAAATGTTCTATGAGATCTACAGCAACCAAATCACACCAAACCAAAATACCTAACACCAAACAAGTAACAAATGCAGCAATGACAAGTATAGAAAACACGTGGGAGTTTATATATGCTGGTTCAGAGCATACAAACTCTCAGCTATTCTCAAAGAGTTACAGAATGCAAATTCTCAGCTAATACACACAGAGGTTTGTACACTTATATCTCTTTTTAAGTTCTTCATCCCCTCCCAAGTTCCCAACTCTTCCAAAGATGATCAGAAATTATCTCATATTCCCTTTAAAAAACAGAAGATGAACTTAAGACTATTTTTCACTCGCTACATACTAAACCAACAAAACCTTGATAATATCACTGTGAACAAAAGTCAGATTAGCAGAGTGTAAATAAGTGTGTTACAAATCAGAGTGTAAATAAAGAAAAGAAAAAGACAGATGAAAATGATGATCTTTCTTATTGATTCAATGAAAATATTACAAAGCATAGTATTTAAAGCTACTGAAAAGCAACAAGCTCCGATTTGTTGTATGAATTCTCATCGCGCCTCAATCAAATGCACCAAGTAAACAAAGAAACTAAATAGGCAGACCATTGAAGCATACAACATCATAATGCTGTTATGTAAAATAAATGATCATGAAGAAGTTGCAGAGAAATAAACAGTGATTCAAGGGAAGAAAAAATCATCTAGCTACGAGAGTTGTCATGCCTTGTTTTTAAGCTCCAAAACTATATCACAACCATCTCTGAGTTCACCATTGTAATAAAGCTGAGACTTTGATCAGTCCTTGGCTCACTTCCTCGTCATATTGGAGTTAGGGCCGTGTAATTAGGAGCTACTTAGTGTCATGAGTAGCTCATAACTCTGCAAGCTTGTTGGCACATTCGAAACTTAGCCAACACAATGGTGACCTTCATGTTGTCAGAAGTATCAAGCTCAATAACAAAAATTATCAAATAGGCAACCTGTAAGAATCTTACATGCAAGGTTAAGATCTTGAGGAGATTGTTAGTGGCAATGAAGTAATGGAACCAGAATTTGGTAAGGTTATGTTTGTGATCAAAGACCACAATAGAAGAATAAATGCTTGAACACTACTTAAGAAGGGTAGAAATACCCAAGGAAGCTTGAGACACCTTCAAAACACTATTCTCAAAGAAAAATGATACAAAATTACTACCCTCGAAAATGAGTTGATTTTTATTTCTCAGCAATCTTCAACATTGTAAATATGATTTTTTTAATTGATTTCATCTTTTATTTATATATATACTTAAGAAGGGTAGAAATACCTGAGGAAGTTTGGGACACCTTCAAAACACTATTCTCAAAGAAAAATGATACAAAATTACCACCCTCGAAAATGAGTTTATATCTATTACTCAGCCATATCTTCAACATTGTAAAACAAAATAATAATAATGAAAAAAAAATTGGTATGCTTTAAAAGAGAAGTGAGAAAGAGAGAGAGAGAGAGAAATTCCCATTTAAGATGTAAATCCTCTGGGTTAAACCTCAGTGACAAAGTTCTATTCATATACTACTCACCAATAATCATTAAAATTTTGAATGAAATTATTAAACAAAACTTGTAATGATTCAAAGGTCTAAAAATTTACATGGCAAACTTTGATTTGTTGTATGAATTTTCATCGCGGTTCAACTTCTGTAATGCATGTATTGCATGATAGGGTTTTACCAGATGCATAATGATCTCCTCTCCACAAATCTGTGTCAGCAAAATAGGCTGGTGGTTTGGGCTGAGGCAATACTCTCTCGCCACTCAACATTAGAATAACAGAAGACATGTTCGGCCTATCAATAGAATTTTGTTGCACACACAAGAGACCGATGTGAATGCAGCGCAATGCTTCTTCCATGTTGTTGTGTGGATCTTCTAACAAGCACTTGTCAACAAGCTTAAATGCATTGCCTTCCTTCATCAAAGTCCAGGCCTTGCAAAAATAATCAAAACAAATATAGAAAGAAGCAACTCTTAATGTGACAAATTTATCCAACTTATCAGATTTCAAATGATTTTTTTTCGTATGTAAGCTTACCAATCCAACGAGGTTAAGACTGCTATTTTCATCGTATAAGCCTCTACCTTTCTTTCCACTTACTATCTCTAGCATCAATATGCCAAAGCTAAAAACATCAGACTTTATTGAGAATAATCCATTGAAAGCATATTCTGGCGCCATATAACCACTGTATTTGGATAGCATTATTAATTAGTATACAAATGATTATATTGAAGTTACTAAAACAGGTTTTTTAAAATCACTTACTAGGTTCCTACTACTTTGTTTGTGTTTCCTTCTATTTGGTCTCCACCAAAAGTTCTAGCCAAGCCAAAGTCTGAAATTTTGGGAATCATCGCCTCATCAAGTAACACATTACTAGCTTTGAGATCTCGATGTATAATTCGCAATCTGGAATCATGATGTAGATAGAGAAGCCCCTTAGCAATTCCACATATAATTTCGAAGCGCTTAGGCCATAGTATTAGTCTGCTTTGCCTTTCATCTGCAAATGTTGACTTGTACTTTAAGAAAAAAATTTGCAAATCATATATATAGAACATCACATGTATTAATTAAAAGAAAAGAGTCTTACCAAAAATGAAATAGTCAAGGCTTTTGTTGGGCATGTACTCATAAATCAATAGTTTATCTTCTCTATGAATGCAATAACCAAATATTTTGACCAAATTCCGTTGTTGAAGCTTAGCAATTAGCTTAATTTCATTTTTGAACTCATTAACTCCTTGTCCTGAACACATTGATAGCCTCTTCACAGCAATTTCTTGCCCTTCTCCTAGCAAACCCTAATGTATAACAATGAAAAGAAAAAGGAAAATCCCATTACTGTTTTTTTTTTGTTCGAGAGAAAATGATCTGAAGCAGGTAAATGATAGAGAAGCTTACTTTGTATACAGGTCCAAAACCACCCTCTCCAAGCTTATTGTTTTCTGAGAAATTATTAGTGGCAGTACTAATAGTATGCATATCGAACAATGGAAGCTCCAAGTCTTCATCTTGGGTTTTGTCTGTGTAGATTAAAGCCTCAATACAAATGCAAAGCAGAACAAATAAAATTTCGAAAGATAATCAAACACAGCAATAAACTTGGTTCAAGCAACTAGACAACCTACATCCAAGGATGAGATCCCTAAATCAAATCCACCAATGAGGTCACTTAAAAATCAATCCCAGGACAAAAAATAAGCAGTCATACTTCGCTTAGAACCCCAGAAAATACAATGAGAAAACTCTTCCAAAGCCTCTCTATACAATCTTGTAAAACTAGTGTTACCATCAAACTATACATGAGCTGGAAATTAGTGGCACAACTTCAACACTAGTGGCTGTACAAATTATTAAATTTCTGTCTGTTTTTCCAATTTATAATTTGTAAATTTCCTATCCAATCCACTCATATCGTGTCTCACGACAAGTTATTATATATTCACAAGTACAATGCTTTTGTTCTGTTCAAAATGTTGGCTTAAGTATGGAATGATCTACTCTACATGTGTCTTCAAACTCAGCATTTTCTTCAAGTTCTATTCAGATTCTTATGTATTTAAATTGTATACCAAGAGGGTTGATTAAAACTTAATGACATTGTTAGTAATAAAAACTCGTTGATTTCTTTAAAAATTTGTACTTGGTCAAAAAGTTTCCACTGCTAATGCATAAAAGAAAATGGTAGAGACTATTACCATAAGAGTATCTCCTCCTGCGAATGTAAAAGCCTACTAGATAACAGCCACCGACTAATGCCACGATGATAGCTGTAATTATCATTGCTCTCTCCACCATGACCTTACGATCAGTTCCTGCTTTTTCATGATTAACTTTTGGAGCAGAAAAAAACAAATATTAGAAAATCCATGCAAAACATACTAGTTATAACCAAAACAGAATACACTTGAACTTTATATGGATCTAAATTTTTCAAGCTGCAGTTTACCTATTTCAGAAGCCGACATTCGAATATATAGATCTTGTCCTCCCAACTGAAATTCTCTTATGTCAAAAAGATCTCCAAACCAGAGCACGCAGCCACTGCCTTTTTCCCTGATATCTAAGTTTGTATAAGCCATACAAGAGCAATTGCTCAAGCATTTAACCCTGCATTCCTCTAGATCCATACTCTTATTCACCCAAGTATATTCAGTATCAGGCACTTTCAAGCCAGAAAATCTAATGAACCCATCTTTCTCCTTATCATGGCAGCTCAGAGGATTGCTCCTCACACACCCTTCTGACCAGGTCATCTCCTTCCAATTTTCTTGATTCTGAGGCTTAAAACGTTTTAGACATTGGCAAACTGGATTATTTGTTGTGACACATACTGAATTAGCTCCACATATGCCATAGGCATCACACTCATCTTTTGGAACTGAGCTATTGGTCTCCCAAATTTTCTTTGATTCTATCCATACCAAGACTTCTGCCACACTTTTTGTTTGGTTAGGACCCCTCTTGTGATCACTGACGTTTCGTTCATGACCATTTTTGAGATCACTGACTTACCTTTGAGGTCGTAAACATAGTAAACTTCATCATCGTTGTACACAAACCCGTACTCGAAAAGTGCGTTTTCCCTCCTCCCATTAGGATGTCCGCTGAAACTTATGCCATTCCATGACCCAGCTCGAAAAAATTTTGCAGACCCTTTACGCATAATTAGTTGAGGGTATGTGTGGTGTCGTTCATCAAGCTCCATCCCATAAGTCAAATCTCCATCACAGGGGTCATCCCAACTCTTCCATGCTGATAAATGCCTATTGAGACCTCTCCTCAAGTCCCATCCAAATTTCGACCCAGGCAGGACCGTATCAGTAGGATAATCAAAACTTTCCCACAAATAGTTCTCTGTATTTTCATCTTTCTCATCTCTCAAAACCAAGTTGCCATTATCCAAGAGCTGAACCAGTGGTTCCCGGGCTTGTTTCGTTGAGTTCGTAGACCAAACGACCCTCTTATTCTGTCCATAAAGCACAAGATTTCCGGTGCCGTCCATAGTCAATGAGGCAGATGAATCGTTGATCGGTTCACACCTGTTTGCCACCCAAACAACAGTTTGAACTGAGATGTTCTTATACCAAATTCCCAGATAATGATTCTTTGAACTACCTGGAGAAAAGAATCCCAGTTCAAAAAGTCCTTCTCTAGATACCAAAGTTGTGTTATCTCTCATAAATTCTGAAGGTCTAATGGTAGCAAGCGAAGCTAACGTTGTTCTACATAGAGAAAGTCTCAAAACAACAAAGGTAACCATAAAAGAAAGGAACTCCATTATTTTCAAGCTCATGATGGTGCCAACGTTACCATTTAATCCAACATTGTAATGATATAACTTAGGAGCCACAGCAACTTAGGAGCCACAGCAACGGCGGAAGTAACCCCATTATTTTCAACATAATGGTATTGGGGTTTGGTAACTTGGTTGTGGAAAATTTCTAGTCAGTATGTTGAAAAATACATGAGCCGGTTTGACTTGTTGGACATTTGATGATGGAATTAGTCACCACGAAATGTACACAAGTATAATCGAGTAAGCAATGTCCAAGTTGACTCCCTTGACCTTGGCCAAAGGCCTAAAAATACTCTAGCCTTCTTGTGTCAAATCTATCTATGATCAAGCATATTCGGCCAAAAATTGAACGCTGGCTAATCATTTTTTTTCCTTGTATGATAATTTATGTATTGATCCACTTAATTAAACATTGATTCTGTTATTTAAATTGAGTGTATTAAGGATTAATTATTAAATTGACATAATTGTTTGACCACATAATTATAATTATGTAATTAAAAATAATTGAGGGTTTTAATTATACTTTCTAATTCTTATTACTTGATATCCAAACACACTAAATATTTAAAATATAGTATAATTACTACGATATGTAATAATTATTCTAGTAATTACATAGTTACTTCCAAACACGCCCTTAATTAATCTGAAAATAAACTTGTTTATTGGGTGTAAATAACAACAAATTTTGATAACTTTATGTTCCGCATAAACTTCATAAAGTTGTTATGCTTAATATGAACTTCTAAAGCAAAAGAGATATGCTTTATATATACGACTTAAAAAATATTACGTTATATTTTTTCTAATTTCTATCATGCTTGGAGTTCTAACATATTTTGGCAAATGTTTCATTAGATGTAGTTTATTTAAAGAGTATGGTATGGTCTAATTGAATCTTGTACACTACATGAAGCCCCATATATATTTGTGTATTGTTGTCGGACCTACCTGTATCTAAGGATGGAAACGGGGCAGGTAATTAGTGGGGGTGCTCTCCCCGCCTCCATCCCTGCATATTCCTCGTCGGGGGTGGGGCAAGAAATTCTCGTAGGTACCCATTTATTTAAAATTAAAATAAACAAAAATGGATTACCTAAAATTAATATTTATTACACTATATTAATCAGTCAAAGTATTAAATATGTACAAAATAAAATAAAAAATATTTAAAAAGTTATTAATATTCTACAAAATCACATAAGACATATGTAAAATAAATTTTAAAAATATTATAAATTAATTAATAAAAACATAAAACGAGGCCTCATCGGGGCATGGAGTGTTATCCTCGTCCCCGCCCCATTTAACATTCGGGGTTTGAAAATGGCCCCGATCCTCGCCCTGTTCCCCGTTTAGGTGGGGAATCCCCGCCCATTAGGAGTGAGTACCCACGGGGCCCGTCCCTGTGGGGAAAATTAACATCCCTACCTATATCATTGTGTTGTTCAAACCAAATATATCTATGGTTTCAAAGGCTGCCAATGTTTTATCCACCAAAGTCTACCATCTAATGCTACATGGTTATTGTTATACCCATTTTTTGGGCATGATGATGTGTCAAAGAATAGCAATATTAAGAATCTTGAAACTCAGGTGGGTGGATGGAAGTTGGGTGCGATAGATGGCTTAGACGTATTAGATCTAATACAAATTTAATTGCTTTGAACATTTTATCTTGCAGAGTTTGAACATCAAATCTTGTATTCTTGATGAAGGTTTTTTTTGAACTTGATTAGTTATCAATTTCGATCAAGTATCATTGGAATGGTCTCTGCGTTTGAATTTTTTTTTGGTTGAAGTTGTTGTATTATTAATGTGTATATTGTTAATGAATTCATATTTTTATTTGGGTATATGGTTAATACTTTAGCGTTAGGGTTTTGATTAGTTTTTTTTAATTATATTTTGTTTAAATTTTTTATTGAAAAAAAAGTTTTTTGTTTTTGTTTTTTTTCAATCTCCATTTATTTTTAATTTAATATTGTTTTATTTTATGTAATTTAATTTATTAAACAAAATATGTAAGTGCATTTTGGTCATATTGAAAAAAGTTTGACCAAAATAAAGCCCAGGATACTATTTTATCTATTTACAAAACGCAAGATCTGAATTGTCATTTAATAAACGAGAAGGTCTGATCGGTAACTTTTACAAAATATAGGGTCCAAAATAGTATGTTGTTGTTCGGTAATACTTAAAAAAATAGTTTTTATTTAATTAATTAAAAATTTGACAATTAAACATAAAACAGTGTTTGGTAACTCTATTTTTATTTATTATTTTTTTAAAATTTTAAATAAAATTCATTAAATTTTGAAAATAGAAAATTTTCACTTTCAAAATTTTTTTAAACCGTTTTCGACTTTTCATTTATTTTTTTTCTTCTCTTCTTCAAATCAACACTTCATTTTATATTGTTAAACAAAAAATAAAAATAAAAGTTATCAAACGCATTTATTATTTTTTTTTTCTTAAAAATAAAAACAAAAATAGTTACTATACATATTTTTATTTTTTTAAAATAAAAAAACAAAAATAAAAATAATATTTCCATTTTCATGTTTAAAAAATTCAAAAACATAAAATTTACCAAACACAACCTATATTTAACAATTTTTATTTAATTAAAATAATTGTTTTAGTTTTTTCTTAATAATAATAATTTTATTATTATTAAAATATATTTTCTTAATTTCATTTATTTTTTCATTAATTAATTTTTTAAATAAATAGGGGTATTTTGGCCATATTGGTAAATTATTTGATCAAGATCAGACTCAGAGTATCATTTTGATCTTTTCTGCAAAACGCATGATCTGAATTATCATCTAACAAAACATATAAAATAATATGAATTATCATCTAACAAAACATATAAAATAATCGTATGTTCGAAAAAAAATGTCCAAACTAGTATTTTCTATACATTTAAATTCAAATTTACTATTATTTATCTACACTTGTGGACACTAATTGGTGGCTGGTTGAGATATTATATTTTTAATACAAGTCAGCCAATCAAAATTTGTCTTGCAAAAAGCCATATCAAATTTTGAGTTTTCTCAGGTTAAGCATCAGTTTGAAGATTTTTGGTGGAATTTCATATCTATAAAATGGCTTTAAATATAATCTAGAAACTATAAGTTTGATAATCCTAATAGGAAACTATCAGTTTCTCAAACTCTTGCCTATCACTACTAGGCAATAGGTGTACTAATGGCTAATTATAATCAAGAAAAGGTCCAATAATCATTTGTATTGTCATGATTAGCACAGGGATCCAAGAACCATTCATCTAGGTTTGAATTTCAAACATCCATCCATTCATATGCTACATATAGACTAATAACACTAATGATCATTGCAATTCTAAACCAAATAAACATAAATCAAAATTTACATGGCAAACTGTGATTTGATGTATGAATTCCCTATCATGCCTCGACAACTGTTATGCTTCCATTGCATGATGGGGGCCTTGCAGAGGAGGAATGATTCCCTTCCCAAAAATCTATGATAGTGAAATAGGCTGGTGGTCTTGGCTGAGGCAACACTTTCTCACCACTCAACATTAGAATAACAGAAGACATATTAGGCCTATCAATAGGCTTTTGTTGCACACACAAGAGACCAATGTGGATGCAACGTAATACTTCTTCCATGTTGCCATATTGATCTTTTAACAAGCACTTGTCAATAAGTTTAAATTCATTGCCTTCTGTCATCAAAGTCTATGCCTGGAAAATATTATATAAGCATAAATAAGAAAGGCAAAGTGTCACGCTATTAATGTAGCATTAATGAAGTTTTTTCGTATGTACACTTACCAATCCAATGAGGTTAAGACCATTATTTTCATCGTAAAGGCCTCTACTCTTCTTTCCACTTATGATTTCTAGGATTAATGTACCAAAGCTAAACATGCCAGATTTTATTGAGAATAGACCATCGGAGATATATTCTGGCACCATATAACCACTGCATTTGCATAACATTATTTGTAAGTATACAATAGATTTATATAAAAGAAACTAAAAAGTTTTTGCAAATGACTTACTAGGTTCCTACTACTATGCTTGTGTTTCCTTCTGTTTGGTCCCCTCCGAAAGTTCTAGCGGCCAAACCAATGTCTGAAATTTTGGGATTCATGTTTTTATCAAGTAACACATTACTGGCTTTGAGATCTCGATGTATAATTCTCAATCTAGAATCATGATGAAGATAGAGAAGCCCCTTAGCAATTCCACATATAATCTCAAAACGTTTAGGCCATTCTAATAGTATGCTTTGCCTTTCATCTGCAAATATTAGTTTCTAATTTTATTAAAACAAAATAAGAAAATATATATTTATAGAACATGGCATGTATTAAAAGAGGTGAAAATAGTCTTACCAAAGATAAAATGGTCAAGAATTTTGTTGGACATATACTCATAAATTAATAATTTCATTTCTCTATGAATACAATAACCAAATATCTTTACAAGATTCCGATGTTGAAGCTTGGCAATTAGTTTAATTTCATTTTTGAACTCAGTGACTCCTTGTCCAGAACACATTGATAGTCTCTTCACAGCAATTTCTTGACCTCCTTCAAAGTATACCCTAATATATCATAATAAATGTAATTATTTACTTATTTCAATCTTTAATTACCAATCGATATATGGTAAAAAGAATAGAGAATATTCTGAAGCTGGTAAATGAGAACTTACTTTGTATATAGGTCCAAAACCACCCTCTCTAAGCTTATTATTCTCTGAAAAATTACTAGTGGCAGGAATAATTGTATGTAGATCAAACAATGGAAGCTCCAAGTCTTCATATTGGCTTTCGCTTCTCTCAAATGAATTATTAGAGGCTGTGAAGATTAAAACCTCAAAACAATAAGAAAACCTATACAATCTTGTAAAACCAGTGTTACAACCTCTAGCTCTTTTTGTCTATCTCTTTACAATATTCAATAGTTTCCTATAAATATGTATGGGTGCACTCTTAATGGTTACTACCCATGGATGGTTACTTTAATGTTAACAATTGGATTAAGATCAATGATCTATATTTATAGTTGTTAATTAATATTTCTAAAAGTAAATTTTGATTTTTTTCAAATTTTTTGAAAGATTACCTGATGAAAAACGTGTATTTATTATGAAAATATAATATTGTAAGCTTTTCATTTTTCAAATGCATGTCAATTTCAAAATATAGCTATTATTTCTCATTGGTTCGAAACACCATTAATTATAGGAAAAAAAATTAATTAAATTCGAAATTAATGTAGAAAAAAAATGTTTACTTGTTGGTGACTTGTTATACCAAGTCACTTTGTTGCTAAATCATCATAATTGTTAGTACCCATCTATTAGTAGTAACCATTGAGAAGTCTTCCAAATATGTATATATATATATAAATAAAAGAAAGAAAGAGCAAATAGAAAACATGGAAGAAACGGTTACATGTAAAGTCATTAATCTGAAGTCCCATTAACTAACACCTAATGCCCTCCTAACCATTAAAGAGCTTGAAATTAGAGGCACAATAAGTTTACCGGTGGTATAGTATTAAGTTACATTTCTCAGTTTCATATATCTCTTCTATATAAAATTTGTGTAGACAATATAAATTATTATTGATTTTAAAGATTTGTTTTGTTACGGAATATTCTAAATATTTAATGGAATATATCTTTAAAAGTACTAAAATTTGATATTTATTAATTATATTAATATAAATTTAAATATATTAAAATATCATTATTATAATAATATTTAATATAAAATTACATACATAATAATTATATTAATTAATTCAAATTCAAATGTTATAAAATATCATTATTATAATAATATATAATACAAAACTAGATATTTAATAATTATATTAATATAAATTTAAGTGTTATAAAATATTATTATGATAATAATATATAATTCTAATTTTTTACTAATTATATTAATATGACTTTAAATATTATAAAATTTTATTATTATTACAATAATATTTAATACAAGACTAAATATTTAATACTTATATTAATAAAAATTTAAATACTATAAAATATCGTTACAATAATAATATATAATACATAATATTAATTTTTATTAAAAAAATTATCATTTATGTTTAAAAAGTTATCATATTATATATATATAAAAAAATTATAAATAATTTTTAGGTTTAATTTTTTATTTAATATGTTTATATCATTTTCTTAACTTTTATATATAATATTATTTATTTATTTGAAATATATATGACAATGATACAAATTTAACAAATATAATTATTAAATTATATAAATAAAACTAAACAAATGTGTCTTGTATCTAGTGTATATATCTCTTCTATATAAAAAGTGTGTAGTTAGCGGAAATTCTTGATTTTAACAATTTGTTTTGTTAACTTTAACGAGATATTCTAAATATTTAAAAGATTATTATACCTTAAAAACTAACTTTTAAAATGGATATTTATCAATTATATTAATATAAATTCAAATATTATAAAAATATCATTATTGTTATCCATATTTTCCACATATGACATGTGGCAGGGCCAAACAGGTTCATGACCCTCACAAGAGGTCCAGACTACACCAAAGACCCATTTCCACAACACCAAAAAAGTATTATCAAATACATACCATAACATTTTTCAATGTCTTAATTAAGGAAAGTCACTTTGCATAACACTTTTCCATAGTTATAGAGAATGTTATTCTATAGTCTATGATAATACTTTTTATGTGTTATTTCAATTAATTAATAAGTGTTTCTTTATGCTGTTTATAATGTTTTATATAACACTTTTTGCGGCTTACAAAATTGTATTATAGTATACTTTATAATAACACTTTTCTTGTCTTATTTTTATTAATGGATAAGCTTTAACTATTGTCGAATATATATTAAATTATGTATCATTTGTTTCTTTCACTTACACAATACTAAAAAGAAAAGAAACAACACAACACTTAAAGTCAACCAAACATGATAATACAAATAAATATAGATTATAATATTTTGCCTAATCTAGGCTTACAAAATAGTAAATCATCATTGGTAATTGTATGCAAAAGATGCAAGTAACTATCCAAACCATCTATAAGCCTCCAGTGGTATTACTAAAATGACACACACTATCATAATGGCATAGTGATGCAGTGCTCAATCCTTATTGTAGGTGACCAACTTCCTGAAAAGCCAATATATGTATAAAACTTGAAGTAGGCTTACAACATCAAGCAAAATGTACTCCCAACGGTGTAAAATACAACATCCATTCTTACATTCTCATTTTCTGCAACACAAAAAAAAAATACGTGATAAGAAAAAATTACAATAAGGGGGTGAGGAAATTACATTACTGTGAAAAAAATTGCATACGATAATAGAGATAGATTTATTAAACATCATACCATCTACATCTGTATTTACAAATTATATAGCTGAAGAAAAAAAAATCAACATAAGGACAAAAAATTAACTTAAGACAGATTTTTTATGATTTCACTACAATAATGTATTAAAAAGAAATCTTGAATAACAACAAGGCTCTTCTTTTTGTCACTCATATATATGATATATTTATTGCTAATAGACATGAAAATAAAGTATCAACTATGAATTTATATAAATATAATATAATATTTCACAATAAGCTACAACAACACTCTTTTAGAAAATTGTTTTTTAAGCTATCAAATACATCATTTTCAGCAGCAAAATAGAAGAAAAACAGAGAAAAGGGGCAACATTTCAACTTGTATTTTATACAATTACATTTGATTTTTTTTTTAAACAAAAACATAAACAAAACTTGTCCAATACACTTCCTCTAAGCTATTAATCACAGCCCTACATAGTTTTTACAACACACAAATTATAAATAAAATATATTAATGATAATAGCAGCAGCACATTGCAAAAAACAAAAACAATAAAAAGATTTTCTCACACAACTTAAGAAGTTTATCAACTTTTTTACTTTCAAGCAACGAGGCATGAGTGCATAATATGTTATGTAAGCATCAAAGTGGATTACTAATACTTAACTTGAGTGGAGACCCATAAAACATGAAAGTGGATTGTTATTTTTTTTAGTTAAAGCAGACTAATAAATCATCTAATGATTCTTCAGAACATTTACATTTCTACTATATTCATAATAGTGGAAGAGAAAGTTTAAGCAACATTTTGCGAAGATCCCTACTCATTATTTCATTTTCTCTTAAAAAACAATAAAAGAAGGTTGCTGTAAAACAACCATTCAAATCAAAGAAATGAGATAGAAAACAAAAATATATTATCAAATTATCATAATAATATTTCTTAATTACCAATTGTAGTCAAGTGTTATTTCTTCTTCTTCATCTTTTCCTTCTTGCTAGATGACCTTTTTATATCCAAGTTTACCAATAGCCATCGTACTCTCTCTCTTCTCTATACAATAAGGCGCTCTTCAAAGCTGCAACCCTGAAAGCAACAACATATAAGCCAGTAAAAGCTAGTGGTAGTTCTTAAAAAAAAACAATTGTTGTAGTTACAAGTCAATTACACAATCATCTCATTTAAATTTTTACAAATAATCAAAGATGTTAATAATTACAAAAATAATAGTCTAGTGATTTTTCTACATGTCAACATTAGTAAGAAAAATAAGTAAATAATGCATCATCTGCACTCCAAAAGTAATCTAGTAAACAAATTATTAATTAGCTGAGACTACACTAAAAGTTTGACTTATACAAAAGTAAAAATTCCACTAATGCTTTATTGTTTTTTTACATGTTGTAATAAATTAATATTCCATCTTCACATAATTATTGCAGCTCATCGTAGCATAAAATAAACTAAAGGTAGTGGACAGCCAAAAATAGTAAATATAATAGTAAACAAATAAAAAAATAAATGGTGATTGAAATGTATGTATGAGAGCATATGATTGTTTGGTTGAATAAGAATTTGGCAAACAAAGTGATACTAGTAGTCCTGGTCAAATGAACCATTTTTCATAGAAATATGTCAACATCATGTAGTGATATTAAGATTAGTACAAACCAAAGAAATAATAATTAGTCTAGGATTAGGTGTGGTTCTTTTTCACGTGAAAAGAAAAAAGTAGTGTCATACCTAATCAATACCAACTGTACCTTATATGCTTAAAAAATATATATTATAGCATATCGAGAATAGCACCAATAAGACAATAACAGGCAGCTATGTATGGAAATGGGATTTGGATTTGGATTTGGATCAATCACATGAATCAAGACATTACTACCACCACACACACTAATTGATTTATGATTGAGCTGAGAACCCATATTTGGTAAGATTTTAAAATGATTGTTTGGTTGAATAAATAAGATTTAGTGACTAAAAATATGTTTCTGAAAATGTGATTGGTTTAATATCTGTAAATTATTTTTTAGTTTTAAAAAATTGAATCTGTGATTGGTATTAAATTTAAATGTGTAATTAATTCAATTGAATCTGAATATTATTTTAATTTTATATATTCTATAAACATAGGTTGTATAATATTAAATTTTGATTTATCAATAAATTTAATTAAGTAATATAGATCATTGATTTTATGTTTAGAAATATTAATTAATAATTATAAATATGGATCATTAATTTTAATCCAATAATATTATTATAATTATATATAGTAATCATTAAAAATATACTCATATATATAAATATATATTATATATACTACTACATCCTAAAAGTAATTGAAAAATAGAGAAAACAATGTTTTGTTATTTTTAATTATACATGCAAAAGTTTAAAATCATATTTCAGATCTTATTTTAGAAAATAACTAATCAATCATGAATTATTGTGATCTACTTATTTTTAATTTTTTGAAACATAAAATTTTTAATTTTTTGAAACATAAAATTAAATTCTAATCGCATACTAATCAAACAGTTTTTACTAAAGAAAAATGCTATTAATTCCAATTGAAAAAAATCACAAGCTTAAGTGGCTATTGTTTTCTATTGATGAGAAAGACAAAAAAAATTATAAAAAAAATAAGTGCCACGTGCCTATTTTTATAAGCTACTATATGGCCCGTGATTTATTTCCATCGGAACGTACAGCAACTCTCTTGGCTAAAAAGAAGGTGTTGGGATCTTAACCAACAGAAGGAGTAGGTGGCAGAGGAACAGAGATAAGATATGGTATGGAAATGGGATTTGGATCAATCACATCAATCATGACATTACTACCACCACACACACACACTGATTAAAAGCTTGAGCTGAGAACTCATATCATTATCGAGCTGTTAATAAAATGGAGAAGAAACAAAACAGCCATTTTAAACTTCAACTTCACATAGCAGTATTCCCATGGCTAGCTCAAGGTCACCTAATCCCATTTCTCCAACTCTCCAAGTTGCTAGCTCAAAAGGGTCACCGCATTTCCTTCATTAGCACCCCAAAAAACATCCGTCGTCTCCCAGACATCATCCCCCAAAATCTCTCTCATCTCATAACCTTCGTTGAGCTTCCGCTGCCCCACGTTGATGGCTTACCAGACGGAGCTGAGTCAACCTTCGACTTACCGATTCACGAAGTCCCACTCCTTAAGAGAGCCTACGACGGGCTTCAACCCTGCTTGACTCAGTTTCTGGAAAACTCGGGCCAAGTCATCAACTGGGTCGTGCACGACTTCGCTTGTCACTGGCTGCCTACAGTCGCGAGTCGACTCGGGATCAAGTTAGTTTTCTTTTCCACAGTCAACGCCACATCAATGTCCTTTTTTGGATCACCGTCGACATCGGCGAGCGGTTCTCGGAGCCGACCGGAGGACTTCACGTCGGTCCCTAACTGGTGGAAGGAAATGCCTTACGACGTCGCTTTTAAGTTGCACGAGATGGAGTCTCACTGGGACTGCATGGACTCCGATGTTTCGGATTTTGAGCGAGGTAAAGAGGTGGTTCAGGGCTGCGATATCATACTCACCCGGACTTGCCCCGAGTTCGAACCCGATTCCCTGAGTCTTCTCAAGACTCTTCACGAAAAACCGATTCTTCCCATTGGGTTGTTGCCACCGTCTGAACCAAGAGAATATGGAGACGAGAGATGGGAAGCTGTGAATCAGTGGCTGGCTTCCAAGAACGGTGATTCCGTCCTTTACATTGCGCTCGGTTCGGAGTTGAGTCTGAGTGAAGAAATGATGCACGAGTTAGCTCGTGGAATAGAGAAATCTGGGCTGCCGTTCATTTGGGTGATTAACGATCGCCCATTGGTAGAAGGGAAACTGGGTTCGCACATACTTCCATCTGGGTTCGAAACCCGGGTCTCGGATCGGGGTGTGGTGTGGAGGGGTTGGGCGCCACAACTGAGGATCTTGGCTCATCCTTCGGTGGCCGGGTTCTTGACTCATTGCGGGTGGAGTTCGGTGATCGAGGGACTCGGGTTCGGACGTGCGTTGGTTCTGTTTCCCGGTGGAAGCTCGGACATGGGGTTGGTTGCGAGGCTGTTGCACAACACGGGAATCGGGTTGGAAATTCCCAGAGATGATCGGAACGGGTCGTTTACTGGCGACTCGGTGGCTGAGACGATCAGGCGAGTCATGGTGGACGAGGAAGGAGAGCCACTCAGAGCAAAGTCACGTGAAATGAGGAAGATCTTCGGCAGTGTGGAACTGCAGAACAAGTACTCGAACCAGTTCGCTGAGTTTCTCGCAAGAGAGACTACCGAGTCATCCCAGTGAGGTTGAACTCGGATTTGGTGATTTCATTTAGTCAACTTAATAATATATAAATTTAAACAAAATAAATAAATAAATAGAGATTCTATATGTAATTTTATTACTTGGGAAAAAGACAAGGAAAGAAGGCAAATTCCATCTGAACAGACCAAAAATAAAATAAAATAAGATACAGTAAGTATAAAAATTACAGAATGAATCTCCAATCTCATAACCATGTTGAGAAAGGACTATGTATGATGTTCTTATCACCATGCAATAGATTTGTATTTAAGAAACCTGAAGGTTTTTGAAGATTACTTACTAAGTTCCTACAACTTTATTAGTATTTCCTTTTATTTTGATCCCCAACAAAAGTTATCTTCGTTCTCAAGTAACACATTACTAGTTTTGAGATATGTATAATTATCAATCTAGAATCACGACGAAGATAGAGAAGCACCTTAGCAATTCTACATACAATCTGAGAGTGCTTAGGCCATTCTAAAAGCATATGCAAATGTTGGCTTCTACTTTTATTATAGCAAAATTGGCAAATTGTATATATAGAACATCACATTTATTACAAGAGGTGGTGAAAAGGAGTATTACCAAAAATGAAATAGTCAGGACTTTTTGTTAGACATAAGAACCAATAGTTTCATTTCTCTGTGAATGCAATAACCAAATATCTTTCGTCCAACTTCTTCTATCCATTCTGTGTGTTCAATTATCTCGCCCAAGACAATTTTTGAGATCATCTCAACTGCAGTAAATTTCATCATCCTTGTACACAAATTGGTAAAAATCTGTTCATCCCAATTTCATTCCGGTATGAAATAGTTATTTGTATTCTCATCTTTCTCATCTCTCAAAACCAAGTTACCATTATCCAAGAGCTGAACCATAGACCAAATGACACTCTTATTCTGTCCAAAAAGCACAAGATTTCCTGTGTCGTCTATAGTCAGCGAGCCAGATGAATCGTTACAACATTTTCATATGAGATGTTCTTATACCAAATTCCCAGATAACAATTTTTTGATGAACTCTCTGTTGGAGTAAAGAATCCCAGTTCAAACCTTCCTTCTCTGGATACCAGAGTTGTGTTATCTCCCAAAAATTCTGAAGGTCTAATTGTATCAACCTCAGCCAAAGTTGCTTTAGACAGAAAAAAGTCTCAAAACAACAAAGGCAACCATGTGGTAGTTTTCAGTCAACTTGTTTATGGAAAAACTCATGTGGTAGTGAACATTCTTATCCCCACATTTGTCTCAATTGTAATGTTGAACATTCAACAATATATAATAATCATCAAGAAGTTGCAGAGAAATAAAGGGAAGGAAAAAAATCAGATTCAACAGCAAAAGAATTGGTAACTGAGATATATCAAAATTGGAGTTTACAAACATTAATAATATGAGATAGTTATCTATTTCTGAAAACTGTGCTAACCAAGTTTTCTACTCTGACAAAGTAGATTTAAGCTCTTATCAATTCAAACGTTGGTCAGTTTGAAAAGACTTTCAGTCCCTGCCTCACTTCCTCTTACAAATATATAATAAGAACTTAATTCATGAACAAGGGCACAGTCAATATTTGGTGTTATACACATTTGCATTACCAACAATTACTAATATAATATTCCCAAGTAATAATGTTATAAAAAGTCTATGTTGCCGTTATTGTAACACCACAAGCACTATTGGCATGAGTCCCCTCTTTGAAGACAAGGTTTCCTCTCACAAAAGTTGATGAAACTCTTCCGTACAACTTTCTTCCCATGTAAGCTGAGATTCCCTACACATACACAAATCCAAATCCAAAATCAAATAATTGATTAAGAATGATCTTTTAACTATAATGTAAAATTTAACCCCAAAAAAAAGGACATACAGGATGTTTAATGTATATAGGATGGTCTTGAGTGAGTTCAAACTCCACTTCAGGTTCCCACACAACAAAATCTGCAAAGTTTCCAACCTCAATGGATCCCTACAAGAGTGAAAACTCATGAGACATAACTTGACTTTCCATTTTAAAAAACAAAGTTGGTCAAGTGATCTTCTCATGTGTATTCATGACATAAATGATAAGCAGGTTTAAGGTTTGAGGTAACTGGCAGTAATAGCAAAAATAAACATTGAACATTTGATTTTTAAAAACTCAAAGTGGTTAGATGCGTGTGAGAATATTTCAGATTCAAATTCTAGTGAGTCTAGAAGATGGAATTAGCCAAATGATGAACTTACCTTCAATTCTAGTCCAGCAAGCCTTGCAGGCCTCTCACTCCACCATGAAGCTAATTGCTCCAAAGTTATTCCATATTTTTTCCCATATGTCCATGTCACAGGAAGCACAAACTGCAAATGGTCTCCAAAAGAAAAGAGAGAAAAACAGAAAATTCAGTTAGTTTTCCAAGCACATCACAAAATTATATCATATATCTACAAGAAAAATACTAGAGCCAACCTGCAAAGATGATATTCCACCCCAAGCCCTCAAAAAGTTACCATCATCAGAAAATTTGAGATTGGGATTAGTGAAAACCAACTATACTATTATATAATGATCATCAAGATGTTACAGAGGAATAAATGACAATCGAAGTGAAAAAAACATCAGATGTAACAAACTCATCTAGCTACACAGATAAACCAAGCAGCAAAAGAATTGGTTACTGACATATGTTAAAAATTTAAGCTTGCAAACATTATTAATTAGTATGGGATAGTTGTATCATAACATTCAGACCACTATTGCTGAAAACTGTGCAAACCAAAATTTCTACTCTGACAAAGTAGATTCAAGCTCTCTGTTGTTATGCAGCAAGCATGAACTTCAAATGTTCTCAGAGATCTACACTGCAGCAAGTAACACAGGGGAGTTTATACTGGTTCAGAGCAGTAAAGTCTCCTAAGTCCAGTTTATATATACTGGTTCAGAGCATACAAACTCTCAGCTAATACACACAGAGGTTTGCATCAGAGGTGTAATGATTAAAACACATCAGAAAATGATTGCTTAGTACATATGGTAACTAATGTGAGAGACATCCTTAAATAACAGTTATTATAACTAAAACAAGCCTAATCATATTAACTAAAAAGGGTTTAGTTGGTTTGTCGGTAACTGACTTTTTCACATATATATGTAATAATTTTTTATTTTTAAAATGAGTGCCTTAATATTAATTTGGAGTGTAAGTATGACTCCCATTTTCCAAAATCCAACTTCGTAGTGCATACCCCACTTCCCTCAAAGCCACTTTCTCTTATATGCCCCACAACAACCAGAATATTATTTCCTCAAAAGTTCCCAAAATACAGTCCCATTCCTCATTCTAGTCAGCCCCAGAAACAGAAATTACCACTCTTTCGTCTATTATAGATAATACTAAACCAGCCATAAGGTTCATACGACCAAATAAGTACTCTCTCTCTCTCTCTCAGTCCAAATTTTCAAAGATTCTCATATTAAGTACTTGCTTTATAGCCTTATAGGTCTATGGAAATACTTGCTCATTCAATATACATCTATGTTACAGACTTTTTCTTCTAATAAAAAACCATGTCAAATTTTACTTTTTCTTTTATCAAGTTATGCATCAGTTTGCAGATTTGTGGTGGAATTTCATATATAAGTTATGCATCATAAGTTTTCATGTAACCAGTGCTTATTTCTTGGTTATATTAAAGAAATATATATTCATGATTTCAGCTGAGGCCATGCTCTTGAGTTCCAATTTCACATTACCATTATATCCTTCTGTACGAGATGTTGTAATACACATCACTTAGAAATTATTTCAACACTTCAAAATAAGACAGTACAATTTGATATTGACAATATGTATAAGTTTCTCATCATACTCTTGCCTCACTACAAGGAAATAAGTCTAATTATGGCTTATTCTCTTCTGGCATAGATTCATATATACTACATGTAGATTACTAATATCAATCATCAATGCAGTTTTGAACAAAATAAATAGAAATTGTAATAATTCAAATTCTAAAAATTTACTTGATAAACTCCGATTTGTTGTATGAATTATCATCGCGCCTCGACAGCTGTTATGCTTGTATTGCATGATGGTGTCTTAGAAACGGAGGAATGATATCCCTCCCACAAATCTGTGTTGGTGAAATAGGCTGGTGGTTTGGGTTGAGGCAACACTTTCTCACCGCTCAACATTAGAATAACAGAAGACATATTAGGCCTATCAATAGGTTTTTGTTGCACACACAAGAGACCAATGTGGATGCAACGCAATGCTTCTTCCATGTTGTCGTTTGGATCTCGTAACAAGCACTTATCAATAAACATAAATGTGTTGCCTTCTTTCATCAAAGTCCATGCCTAACAAATATTATAAAAATATAAATAAAAAAGAAAAAGCTAAATACTTACTAATCCAATTAGGTTAAGTATGCTATCTAAATACCTACCAATCCAGTGAGGTTAAGAATGCTATCTTCATCGTACAGGCCTCTACTTTTCTTTCCACTTACGATTTCAAGCATCAATGTGCCAAAGCTAAATACGTCAGATTTTGTTGAGAATAAGCCATTGGAAGCATATTCTGGAGCCATATAACCACTACATTTGCATAACATTATTTATTAGTATACAATAGATTTATATTAAAGAAACTAAAAGGATTTTAAAGATGACTTACTAAGTTCCAACTATTTTGTTTGTGTTTCCTTCTATTTGATCTCCACCAAAAGTTCTAGCCAAGCCAAAGTCTGAAATTTTGGGATTCATGTCCTCATCAAGTAAAACATTACTAGCTTTGAGATCTCGATGTATAATTCTCAATCTAGAATCATGATGAAGATAGAGAAGCCCCTTAGCAATTCCACATACAATCTGGAAGCGCGTAGGCCATTCTAATAGATTGCGTTTCCTTTCATCTACAAATGTTGGCTTCTATTTCTATTAGAACAAAATTGGCAAATTACATGTATAAAACATCACATGTATTAAAAAAGGGGGAAAAGAATATTACCAAAAATGAAATAGTCAAGGCTTTTGTTGGACATGTACTCATAAATCAATAGTTTCATTTCCCTATCAATGCAATAACCAAATATCTTTACAAGATTTCGATGTTGAAGCTTAGCAATTAACTTAATTTCATTTTTGAACTCATCGACTCCTTGTCCAGAAGACATTGATAGCCTCTTCACAGCAATTTCTTGGCCTCCTTCCAGCGTACCCTAATGTATCACAATGGAAGTAATTATTTACTTATTTCAATATTTAATTACCTATATCAATATCTAGTAGAAATAATAGAGAATGTTCTGAAGCAGGAAAACTTACTTTGTATACATGTCCAAAACCACCCTCTCCAAGTTTATTATTCTCTGAAAAATAATTAGTGGCAGTATCTACTGTATGTAGGTCAAATAATGGAAGCTCCAAGTCATCATTTTGGCTTTCCTTTGTCTCTGAAAAATTACAAAGTGGCCATGAAGATTAAAGCCTAATAAACAAATGAAAAACAGAACATACAAGATGTAGGACAATCAAACACAACAAGATACATCGATCTAGAAATATGCCATTTTAAATTTTTTATACATGTCTTGGTGTGCTGTGCTACTAGAAATGCCTCCAAAGTTATTACTTCTAATTAATACTATATTTGGAAAGTAAATTTTATTAAAAAAATATAAAGTGTCAAAAGGCATCTTCGTTCATGATCACACTTGGTAAGATTAATCATTAATTAGAAATCATGTCTCGTGGCAGATTATGTATATATTCGCAAGAACAATGCTTTTGGCAGAAATCAGTTTCTTATGCATTTAAATTTTATACCAAGAGGACATTTGTTAGTAATAAAAACGTGTTATTTCTATTCAGTTTCTTATGCTTAAAAAAAATGGAAAGAATGAAGTAAAGGGTAGAGACTGTTACTATAAGAGTATCTCCTCCTGCGAATGTAAAAACCTACTAGATAACAGCCACCAACTAATGCCACGATGATAGCTGTAATTATCATTGCTCTCTCCACCATGACCTTACGATCAGTTCTTGCTTTTTCATGATTAATTTTTGGAACAGAGAAAAGCAAATATTAGAAAATCCATGCAAAACATACTAGTTATAACCAAAACAGAATAAACTTGAACTTTATATGGATCTAAATTTTTCAAGCTGCAGTTTACCTATTTCAGAAGACATTCGAATATATAGATCTTGTCCTCCCAACTGAAATTCTCTTATGTCAAAAAGATCTCCAAACCAGAGCACGCAGCCACTACCTTTTTCACTGATATCTAAGTTTGTATAAGCCATACAAGAGCAATTGCTCAAGCATTTAACCCTGCATTCCTCTAGATCCATACTCTTATTCACCCAAGTATATTCAGGATCAGGCACTTTCAAGTTAGAAAATCTAATGAACCCATCTTTCTCCTTATCATGGCAGCTCAAAGGATTGTTCCTCACACACCCTTCTGACCAGGACTTCTCCTTCCATTTTTCTTGAATCTTAGGCTTAAAACGTTCTAGACATTGGCAAACTGGATTATTTGTTATGACACATACTGAATTAGCTCCACATATGCCATAAACATCACACTCATCTCTTGGAACTGAGCTATTGGTCTCCCAAATTTTCTTTGATTCTATCCATATATACTTTCAAGTCAGTAGCTAACAGTTGCATTCAAATTTTGCCAACTTAGATGGATCTGCACCCTCTAGTATATCCACAGTTTTACCATCCAAGCAAAACAGAACATTTGTATTACAGTGAGAAAAAAGCAAGCATTTACTTAACTGCTAAAGCCATAAAAGGAAAAATGGTTACCAAGAAAAAACTATTCCATAAATTATTTGTTTTGTTTACTTATATGAGTAAATTTTTGGTACCATAAATTTTGAGGAGTTCCATATAGTAATTTGAGTCCATTACAATGACGACTTAGTTATATATGTTACTAATAAAGTAGGCATAATCACCAAATATTCTTAAAACCAATGATCAGAAAGTGACAACTACAAAAAAAGATCTGAAGTTTAATTCATTTTTTAAGGGTCATGTGGTGGTCTTCATCCCCTCCCAAGTTCCCAACTCTTCCAAAGATGATCAGAAATTATCTCATATTCCCTTTAAAAAAACAGAAGACGACCTTAAGACTATTTTTCACTCACTACATACTAAACCAACAAAACCTTGATAATATCACTGTGAACAAAAGTCAGACTAGCAGAGCAGGCTGTCGCAAGAGCTAGGCTACTAAGAGCCGTTGCCTAAGACTACACAATACACATAGAAATGATATCATACATTTATAATTTATCATAAATAAGTGTGTTACAAATCAGAGTGTCAATACAGAAAAGAAAAAGACAGATGAAAATGATGATCTTTCTTATTGATTCAATGAAAATATTACAAGGCATAGTATTTAAAGCTACTGAAAAGTTACAGGTAACTAACATTGATAGCAGAACTAACTACTTGTGGCCAGTACATATCACATGCTCGACCAACTACCAACTAAAAGAACATAAAGCAACAAACTCCGATTTGTTGTATGAATTCTCATCGCGCCTCAACCAAATGCATCAAGTAAACAAAGAAACTAAATAGGCAGACCATTGATGCATACAACATCATAATGCTGTTATGTAAAATAAATAATCATGAAGAAGTTGCAGAGAAATAAAGGATGATTCAAGGTGTGAGAGCTTTGCTTGATATCAGAATTGAACAGAAAATATAATGACAGAAAGAAAGTGAACAGAAACAAATTACACCAATATACTTGGTTCAAAAATTCCAATGAGGAACTCCTACATCCAAGGCAGGGAACTTATCTTCCTTAGTCGAATCCACTATGAAGAAGAGAGATTTACAGCACTATCGTTCGCCAGCTACACATCTTACAAGCCATTCATTAGGCCAAACCCCAAAGCTCGCAGTCACTCTTGTTTTCTTTCTCCACGAGAACAGAGTAGTCAAAACAGAACTTTAGCACACTAAACTCTCTCAACTCTCTACTCTGAACTAATCTATGCCTTTTATAGATATAAGGCTTACAAACAAAGACTTATAGAAAACCTAACTAACTAATCTTGACTTAACAGAATAAAACAACTACTTGGTCTGCAGCCCAAGATAACGGTTTTAACTAACAGTCAAGAAATGCAAGTCACACATTAACACAAGGGAAGAAAAAATCATCTAGCTACGAGAGTTGTCATGCCAGAATACTATTCTGACAAAGTAGATTTAAGCCATGTTTTTAAGCTCCAAAACTATATCACAAACATCTATGAGTGCACCTTTGTAATAAAGCTGAGATAAGGTTGTCCAGTGTGTAAAGACTTTGATCAGTCCTTGCCTCACTTCCTCCTCATTTGAAATATCGAAAGGCCCCAAAAGGCTGAAACCACATGAAGGAGCATCTGGTGTACCTTCCATGAAGAGCATTGCTGGTGAATAAGCAACCACTTTCTTTAACCCATCTTCAAGAGACGCCTGGATGATCTGGTTGATAGGAATAGCCATGCATGATTAGTATCATTGCAGCCACTAAATGGGACAACTTCATTCAAGAAGATAGGGAAAAACGTTTGTCACTGATAAATGTGTTACTGTATAATTTATGTAGTTATAGAACAAGTTCACACGACTTGAAGACATGAAGAATCACTATTTGTAAGCAAAATGGACTCCAAACTTCAATTGTTTTAGAGATATACAAACATAGAGAGGCAAACTGTTTTTTGTTTTAAGGAAAGTGTGTCTTTGTGATCTTTTCATTGAAATCTTAGAATATTATTAATTTCATCTTTTATGATTCTTTTTGGTACATGTCTTTGTTTTTTGGTATCTTATTCTTGGGTGTTCTGTTCTTTCCTTTGCTTTCCATGGCTGATCCAAGATCAACACCTCATTAGGCCCAAATCAAAAGCCAAGACCAAACTCAATCTTTGATTTTGAGTATGCCATTGTTGGATTACCTAGCAGCAACTCTTTGCTCTTTGAAGTCCCTAGAGGTCACTAAGCTAAAGTCCAAGTTGCTCTTATTTACTTGGAGAGCAAGTTCATCTAGCACTTGGTAGTTTTATTGTATAAAACAAATGTTATTAACTGAACTCAAAGAGAAAGCAAAAAAAAAAGCAAAGAGATGAAGAGAAAAAGAGAGGAGCTAGGTATATTACAAAAGAAGAGCAAATGTTTACTTGCAAGAAAAATAATCAGTCAAGCTTTATAAAAGGCAAAAGATAATAAAATAACATAAAAGACTAAAATAGCCTTAAGATAATAACTATAACATTAGCTATACTTTTCTTTGATAAGAAATAGTTTTTTCTTCAATTTTTCATGTCTTGTCGTGTTCAACAATTGGTACCAAAATCATATCAGAGTGGGGCCACGTTATTACGAGTTACTTAATGTCATCTACAAGCTTGCTGGTGCATTCGAAACTTAGCCAACACAATGGTGACCTTCATGTTGTCAGAAGTATCAAGATCAAATAGGCAAGGTTAAGATCTTGGGGAGATTGTTAGTGGCAATGAAGTTCCTCCACTTTGAAAAAGTGAAAAGTCAAATTTGGTAAGGTTATGTTTGTGATCAAAGACCACAATAGAAGAATAAATGCTTGAACACTACTTAAGAAGGGTAGAAATACCGAAGGAAGCTTGGGACACCTTCAAAGCACTATTCTCAAAGAAAAATGATACAAAATTACTACTCTCAAAAATGAGTTGTGATCTATTACTCAGCCATATCTTCAACATTGTAAATATGATTTTTTTAATTGATTTCATCTTTTATTTATATATATATATATTGGGATTAGAAACACCTTAAACTGATCCTTTAATTTTAAAAAATATTTGGGCAAAACAGAGAAAAAATTGCCCAATTTCTGACTTCTATTCTACTCCAGCCAAACCTTAGGCAAGCACGTTCAAAAGTTTCAAATTCACTTCAAATGCAAGCCAGACGGTAAAATTGACAGTAAAAACACAATAATAATAATAATGAAAAAAAAAAATTGGTATACTTTAAAAGAGAAGTGAGAAAGAGAGGGAGAGAGAGGAGAAATACCCATTTAAGATGTAAATCCTCTGGGTTAAACCTCAGTGACAAAGTTCTATTCATATGCAACCCACCAATAATCATTACAATTTTGAATGAAATTATTAAACAAAACTTGTAATGATTCAAAGGTCTCAAAATTTACATGGCAAACTTTGATTTGTTGTATGAATTTTCATCGCGGTTCATCATCTGTAATGCATGTATTGCATGATAGGGAATGATCTCCTTTCCACAAATCTGTGTCAGCAAAATAAACTGGTGGTTTGGGCTGAGGCAATACTCTCTCGCCACTCAACATTAGAATAACATAAGACATGTTAGGCCTATCAATAGGATTTTGTTGCACACACAAGAGACCGATGTGAATGCAGCGCAATGCTTCTTCCATGTTGTTGTATGGATCTTCTAACAAGCACTTGTCAATAAGCTTAAATGCTTCGCCTTCCTTCATCAAAGTCCAGGCCTTGCAAATATAATCAAAACAAAAATAGAAAGAATCAAGTCTTAATGTGACAAATTTATACAACTTATCAGATTTCAAATGAGTTTTTTTTCGTATGTAAGCTTACCAATCCAACGAGGTTAAGACTGCTATTTTCATTGTATAAGCCTCTACCTTTCTTTCCACTTACTATCTCTAGCATCAATATGCCAAAGCTAAATACATCAGACTTTATTGAGAATAATCCATTGAAAGCATATTCTGGCGCCATATAACCACTGTATTTGGATAACATTATTAATTAGTATACAAATGATTATATTGAAGTTACTAAAACAGGTTTTTTAAAATCACTTACTATGTTCCTACTACTTTGTTTGTGTTTCCTTCTATTTGGTCTCCACCAAAAGTTCTAGCCAAGCCAAAGTCTGAAATTTTGGGGATCATCGCCTCATCAAGTAACACATTACTAGCTTTAAGATCTCGATGTATAATTCTCAATCTGGAATCATGATGTAGATAAAGAAGCCCCTTAGCAATTCCACATATAATTTCGAAGCGCTTAGGCCATAGTATTAGTCTGCTTTGCCTTTCATCTGCAAATGTTGACTTGTACTTTAAGAAAAAAATTTGCAAATCATATATATAGAACATCACATGTATTAATTAAAAGAAAAGAGTCTTACCAAAAATGAAATAGTCAAGGCTTTTGTTGGGCATGTACTCATAAATCAATAGTTTATCTTCTTTATGAATGCAATAACCAAATATTTTGACTAAATTCCGATGTTGAAGCTTAGCAATTAGCTTAATTTCATTTTTGAACTCATCAACTCCTTGTCCTGAACACATTGATAGCCTCTTCACAGCGATTTCTTGCCCTCCTTCCAGCAAACCCTAATGTATAATATAATGAAAAGAATAAGAAAAAAAACATTTCTGTTTTTTTTTTTGCTCAGAGAGAAAATGATCTGAAGCAAGTAAATAATAGAGAACCTTACTTTGTATACAGGTCCAAAACCACCCTCTCCAAGCTTATTGTTTTCTGAGAAATTATTAGTGGCAGTACTAATAGTATGCATATCGAACAATGGAAGCTCCAAGTCTTCATCTTGGGTTTTGTCTGTGTAGATTAAAGCCTCAATACAAATGCAAAGCAGAACAAATAAAATTTCGAAAGATAATCAAACACAACAATATACTTGGTTCAGGCAACTAGACAACCTACATCCAAGGATGAGATCCCCAAATCAAATCCACCAATGAGGTCACTTAAAAATCAATCCCAGGACAAAATACAAGCAATCTTACTTCGCTTAAAACCCAGAAAATACAATGAGAAAACTCTTCCAAAGCCTCTCTATACAATCTTGTAAAACTAGTGTTACCATCAAACTATACATGAGCTGGAAATTAGTGGCACAACTTCAACACTAGTGGCTGTACAAATTATTAAATTTCTGTCTGTTTTTCCAATTTATAATTTGCAAATTTCCTATCCAATCCACTCATATCGTGTCTCAAGACAGGTTATTATATATTCACAAGTACAATGCTTTTGTTCTGTTCAAAATGTTGGCTTAAGTATAGAATGATCTACTCTACATGTGTCTTCAAACTCAGCATTTTCTTCAAGTTCTATCTAGTTTCTTATAAATTTAAATTTTATACCAAGAGGGTTGATTAAAACTCAATGACATTGTTACTAATAAAAACTCGTTGATTTCTTTAAAAATTTGTACTTGGTCAAAAAGTTTCCACGGCTAATGCATAAAAGAAAATGGTAGAGACTGTTACCATAAGAGTATCTCCTCCTGCGAATGTAAAAGCCAACTAGAAACATGCCACCAACTAATCCGACGATGATAGCTGTAATTATCAATGCTCTCTCCTCCTTGACCTTATGATCAGTTTTTGCCTTTTCATGATTAACTTTTGGAGCAGAAAAAAGCAAATATTAGAAAATCCATGCAGAACATACTAGTTATAACCAAAACAGAATACACTTGAACTTTATATGGATCTAAATTTTTAAAGCTGCAGTTTACCTATTTCAGAAGCCGACATTCGAATATATAGATCTTGTCCTCCCAACTGATATTCTCTTATGTCAAAAAGATCTCCAAACCAGAGCACACAGCCACTGCCTTTTTCCCTGATATCTAAGTTTGTATAAGCCATACAAGAGCAATTGCTCAAGCATTTAACCCTGCATTCCTCTAGATCCATACTCTTATTCACCCAAGTATATTCAGTATCAGGCACTTTCAAGTTAGAAAATCTAATGAACCCATCTTTCTCCTTATCATGGCAGCTCAAAGGATTGTTCCTCACACACCCTTCAGACCAGGACCTCTCCTTCCAATTTTCTTGATTCTTAGGCTTAAAACGTTTTAGACATTGGCAAACTGGATTATTTGTTTCGACACATACTGAATTAGCTCCACATATGCCATAAACATCACACTTATCACTTGGAGATGAGCTATTGGTCTCCCAAATTTTCTTTGATTCTATCCATACCAAGACTTCTGCCACCCTTTTTGTTTGGTTGAGGACCCCTCTTAAGATCAGTGAAGTTTCGTTCATGATCATTTTTGAGATCACTGACTTACCTTTGGGGTCGAAAACAAAGTAAACTTCATCATCGTTGTACACAAACCCGTACTCGAAAAGTGCGTTTGCCCTCCTCTCATCAAGATGTCCGCTGAAACTTATGCCATTCCATGACCCAACTCGATGAAATTTTGCAGACCCTTTACGCATAATTAGTTGAGGGTATGTGTGGTGTCGTTTATCAAGCTCAATCCCGTAAGTCAAATCTCCATCACAGGGGTCATCCCAACTCTTCCATGCTGACAAACGCCTTGCGAGACCTCTCCTCAAGTCCCATCCAAATTTCATTCCAGGCAGGATCGTATCAGTAGGATAATCAAAACTTTCCCACAAATAGTTCTCTGTATTCTCATCTCTCAAAACCAAGTTTCCATTATCCAAGAGCTGAACCAGTGGTTCCTGGGCTTGTTTCGTTGAGTTCGTAGACCAAACGACCCTCTTATTCTGTCCATAAAGCACAAGATTTCCTGTGTCGTCTATAGTCAATGAGCCAGATGAATCGTTGATCGGTTCACACCTGTTTGCGACCCAAACAACAGTTTGAACTGAGATGTTCTTATACCAAATTCCCAGATAATGATTCTTTGAACTACCTGGAGAAAAGAATCCCAGTTCAAAAAGTCCTTCTTTAGATACCAAAGTTGTGTTATCACTCATAAATTCTGAAGGTCTAATGGTATCAAGCACAGCAAAAGTTGTTCTGGAAAGAGAAAGTCTCAAAACAACAAAGGTAGCCAGAAAAGAAAGGAATTCCATTATTTTCAAGCTCATGATGATGCCAAAGTTACCATTTAATCGAACATTGTAATGATATAACTTAGGAGACACAGCAACGGAATTAACCCCATTATTTTCAAGTTCATGATAATTTTCAAGGTACTTTTCAGGCATCTTCTTGTAAAATCATAGTCACACTCAGGCATGGAAAAATGCATGTGGTATTGAACGCTCTTATAATAAAATATCTTTTATTTGTTATTTAAGCCATTCAAAAATTCTTTCTCGGTAATAAAATATCAAATAAAAAATACAAAAGGAAATAAATTGCTTCCACTAAGAATTGAACATGTGCTAAAAGTATAGAAGACCTCTGTCATATTCATTAGACAATAGATATTTTTATTCCAATTTTATTTTTTATTTTTAATATTTGTAAAAAATGAATATAGGACAGAACCGAAGATGGGTATTCTTCAATTTGCATTTTAATAATGCAAATGAATTACATGAATTATAATCCCATTGTTTTCAAGTTCATGTGGTAGTGAACGCTCTTAACCCCACATTTGAATCAATGGTAATGGTGAATATTTAGTTAACTTTTATCAAAATATACACGTAATGTTGATGACGGAATTCGACATGAAGAAAAGTACACAAGTATACATGAGTACGCAATGTGCAGGTTGACCAAATCCACATTCGGACCAGCCTTGTTAAATAACCAAATACATCATAATACTTGTTGTTCTTGCACGTGTCTTGACATTGGTTTAGTCTGTTAAGCCAGTTAGTTTCGGTTTCTTGGTTTTAGTTGAGTCTGTCATTCTGTTATGTTATGATTGGTCCCTTGTGTCTATTTAAGAGTATTTGTTTCATTGTAATAAAAAGTGTGACATAAGTGAGATCATGGTAAATAGAGAGTGAAGCCGAGAGAGAGAATAAATTTGGTGTTGTTTACTCTTTTGTTTGATTATGTTTTGGTATAGTTTGTTCTTGTGATTTCTGCACTATATTATATAATGATCATCAAGATGTTACAGAGGAATAAATGACAATTGAAGGGAAAAAAATTCAGATGTAACAAACTCATCTAGCTACAATTGCTGAAAACTGTGCAAACCAAAATTTCTACTCTGACAAAGTAGATTCAAGCTCTCTGTTGTTTTTAAAGTGCAGAACTATATCACAACCACCTATCTTCGAAGGACTCCTTCTAAATGATCCCATTTTCGGCTAACACTTTCATAAGTACTCCACTTTTTTTGCATCTCCAGTAGGATAACAAGTCTTGGAAAACAATTACCAAGACTTGTTGAATCACATACTTCTCTAGCTTCAATCCATCTAAGCTTGTGAAACACAAACTCCTCCTTTTCAGAATTTGACTTGGCTTCTTCTACAAAACGTTTGGATAATGGCAATCCTTCGAGTCCAGTTTAGTTTATGTTATGCAACAAACATGGACTTTAAATGTTCTCAGAGATCTGCACCAACCAAATCACACCTAAACCAAATTAAAAAATTATTTGTAATTAAAAAAAATTATTTCATTTTTATAAACAAGAAAATATTTTAATTTAATAATATTTATAATTTAAAATAAAAAATTTTATAAAATAAATTAGAGTATCTCTTTAATAATTTTTTAAATGACATAATATGTCAGTTGTGTAGGAAATGACTTCTCATATGACATGATAGGTCAGTTGTGTGAGAACAGACCTACCATGTCATTATAAAAATATATTATTAAAGATTTATTTTTAGATTATTAGAATTTTAATATATATTAATTTATTTGAACAATACATATACATAATATACATAATTTATCTAGGTATGAAATTAGTATTAAAAAAATATACTTATTAATATTATATATATTATAATTTTTGAAATATAAATAAATGAATGAATTAATAAATAAATAAATTATTATTAATTATAAATTTTAATTTAATTTTTATAAATAAGAAAATATTTTTATTTAATAGTATTTATAATTGAAAATAAAAAACTTATAAAACAATTTAGAGTATGTTTTTAATAATTTTTTTAAATAACATGATATATATATACTAAGTATAAAATACGTGCAATGCACGATATATTTCGGTGAAGCAAAATATAGAACATGATGCCTCTATTTGGTGCCTTGTTATGTGCACGTACAAGGCACGTGCTATAGCATTATAAAATTATCATGATCATATATAAAATCCAACGAAATCTTCAATAATTTTGGGCACGATCGAAATTCTACTGCTGTTTGACAATATCATAAGTCGTCTGAAATCGTTCATTGGGACGTACTTTCTCCATGTCAGTGAAGAATTGAATCAGGTCATTCTTCAATGGATTTTCATTGCTAAACACCCCTGCCTCCTTCTGTGTTATATATAACACATATAATTAATTATTATATTGTTAAAAATATATAAACAATTAAATAAAAACAAGAAATGGTGGCGAGGATTGTTTTACCATCTTAGTTACCGAAAAGTCGATTTCAGTGTGGAACCTATCCCAGACCTGAAAAGTAAAAGAAAAAAAAACATCAACACTTAAAAAATAAAAAATCAAATAATTTTTCTTTTTCTTTTAAGATAATTGGAACATATATATATATATATATACCCTGTCACAGAATTGAGTTTTACAAATATCAATCAATGAATGATTTTCTAGATGTAAATGCGCTGTAACTTTCTCCACACGAGCAAATATTATTTGAAGATATCTTTTGTATTGTTCTAGCTCTGTCCATTGTATCACAATTTCAATCATGAACTCTTCGCCGTACATATCTTCCAATGAAGGAATCACCTACACCAACACACAAACTTAATAATATCATGTTTTTAATAAAGAATCTATATGATTTCATTTTTATTCTAGGTAAAAAAAAAATCTATGAATTAAGTCACGGAGCTTACATAGTTAGAAATCCTTTGTGTTAAAATGCTCTCATATTTATCATAAAACTCACGAATTACATAATGCCAAAAACCATGTATGTCTTTCGTACAGAAAACGTTGTAAACATCTCTGTATAACATGGAAATGAGTAATATGTTAAAATATAATTAACGCAATCTATTATTAATATATGTTTAAACTTTGAAAATCAAAAGAGAATATTATATTTACATATATATATACTTACGTGCATGCATTCATTCTGTCCTCCATATTCCATTCGTCTCTAACATCTTCATCAAGTTTCATATGTATTTTACGAATCGATGCATTCACAACCACCATTGTATCTCTTATAATTTTCTTAACCACTTCTTCACGATTGTTTCTTCTAGTTTCTTCATCATCAGCAGTAGTAAATATCAACAACTTGGCCATACTTCTTGATTTTGATAAATTGAGTACTTCTTGCTAATCACCAAATATAATAGGTTTATATAATAGGTAAGATATGCGCCAACTTTCCCGCCTGGAATCAAATTTTTTTTTTGCCATTTTTTAAATACAAACTCCTAAAATAAAACCCTGAGCGCCACTAGCTCTGTCAATTTTCTCCTTCAGCGCCGCGCCTCCTCTCTCTCTCTAACTCCCTCAATGCAAGCTTCCACTCAACCTCTCCCTTAGATCTCACTCTCTCCTCCAGGTAAGTAAGATATCCTGTCTTTTTTTCTTCTTCTTATTATTTTTGGTTTCGATTTTGGTTCTATAGTTTGATGGTCTTTATCTGAAATTGAATTTCAACGTTTTGCATTATCAAGATTTGGGGGTCAAATAGAGTTGCATTAGACACAGGCTGGACTTGGATAAAAGGGTATATATTATGTTGTGCATCCTTGTGCAGAAACACTTTTATAATTTTGTTATATTTTTGTTTTGCTTTGTTAAATATAATTATTGAATTTTGGTATTGTTGAGTTTATGTCTGTTCGTTTATGTTGGGTTCTTCATCTTATTTATATGCCCACTTGAACTAGAAATCTGGTTCATGATTGGTTATCAATGTGCTCATTACCTTTTTCATTGGAATTATCCTCTTCAATTCCTGGGTTGTGATTCTGTAAATACCAATTACCAAAGATGTTCATTCTACAATCTATGAATTTGCAGGGACGTGCTTGGATTGGTATAGCTTCAAAAACTCGATCTTCTGTTTGAAAAGTAGGTGATAAACGTCCATGTATTCTCTATCTCAGCATCTCTTTCTTCGGTTGAATCATTGCTATGCTCTTGCTTATTCTATTCTGCGTACGCTATTGGTCATAGGCTACAATGCAAGTGATTCTGATTCGGATGATCCAAACGATGATTCTAAAAATATCAAATAGGTTTCATATTTAATCCTTTCTCCCATCATATTGTTAATGAGGATATGGCCGTTGGCATTTCTCTCTCTTACATAATTTCTTTCTCACTCAAAAATATCTCTCTCAGATTAGTCCTTAGGTAAGTTTATTATAGTTTTTTTTTTCCTTTTGATTTTTCCGTACTTTCTCTGTTCTTATTGTGTTTTTTTTGCTGTTTTCGTTTTTTTTTTCTCTCTGCTATTACTGTATTTTTTATCTTGTTTTGATTTTGCTGTTTTTTTCAGTGACCGATTCTAAGCTCATCTCTATCTCTGTGGTCTTCTCTTTTTCTCACAGGTAACATAATATATTTATATATATATATTAAGTTTATATTTTTCAATGAAATCTGAAAGTTTTTTTTTGCCTCTGGTTGTGTGGTACATCTCATAGATGCACTTGTTGAAGTATTGTTATATGTGTGTGTGTATATATATAATGAGAGAAAGTTTGTAGTAACACTGTCTCTTGTGCGGATATTTTAGCACTTGCCGCAAGAGGAGTCCTTTTGGTATACATATATTTTCAACAAATTCATTTTCATTAATTTGCCTAATATTTGGTTAATTATAACATATATATGTTAATGTATAGCTGATCATTTCTATATTATTTTGGCCACACTCTAACATGATGAACTGTAATTATTGGGGTTTGCCTTTTCTTATCTGAACATTTTATTATTGAATGAGTGTGCATATGTTTCAAATGTATTTTGGATTTTGTGCTTTTTCTTTTTCTTTTTCAATCTGTACCTGTCATATATTTTTTGATAGTGTATAAATCTTGTTTCCAATTGCATCACTTAACAAGTTTGCATGTTATTCCTTAGTTAGTTTTCTATGTAATTTAGCCCATGACAAATCATTTTGGTGTCTTCTTCTCAATATGCATATGAAGCTTCATTATACATTGGGATGATTGTCTCCTTGTTTGTCCATATTATTTATTGCTTCAAGTTGCTGTTATGTGTTTTTAGCTATTCATATGTGTTCTGTTTTGGTCCTTTTAGGTGTTATTGTGTTCCATGTTACAATTAGATTGAATGTCTTCCAAGTGTTTACTGAAATGTGTAACAAAATACTAGACTCATAATAACTTTCCTAAGTTGTTAAGTGTTGGCTGTTGATAAGTCTACTCCAGCTGCTAATGCCCTTGTTGCTACCGGTGATGTGGTCGATGACCTTGCCTGGTATTCAGATTCTGGAGCCATGAATCACTGCACCAATAATGAGCACAATCTCATGAGCAAAGGTCAGTATTTTGGATCTGAACAATTACATGTTGGTGATGGGGCTGGTCTCACTATTTCTAATGTTGGTAAGTCTGCAATACAGTCCTCTTTTTCACCCAAAGCTCTTTTTCTTAATCAGTTACTTCATGTTCCAACTATTATAAAAAATCTTATCAGTGTTTCTCAACTCACTCGTGATAATATTGTTTTCTGTGAATTTCATTCTCATTTCTGCCTTGTTAAGGATCGGGTCACCAAGAAAATCTTGATGTGAGTGACTCTTAAAAATGGTCTCTATGCTTTTCCTTCCTCAACATTTCGTCTCGTTCATCCACACTCTGTTTCCTCCTCTGTTAACATCACTCAGCTGCCTTGTTCATTCAACTCCAACTTTGCAGCAACTACTTTTGTTTCTTAATGTTTCTTCTTCTAATAAGTTAGCTACTCCTACTTCTAATTTTTTGCTTTGGCATAATCGGTTGGGGCACCCATCTGCCAAAGTTGTAAAACAAATTTTAGCTAATTGTAATCTTCCTCATGTCAATAAAACAAATTTTGATTTCTCTTCAACTTCTTGTCAAGGCATAATTCAAAAGTTTCATTTTCTTAGTTCTCAATCTGAATATCATAATCCATTAGATTTGATTCATTTGGACCTTTGGGGTCCAGCTCCTGTTCCTTCATCTAATGGTTATCGATACTACATTCATTTTGTTGATCACTTTTCTAGATACACTTGGGTGTATCTTCTCAAATCTAAGTATGAAGCTCTTCAAACATTCATCAACTTTAAAACTCAGGTCGAAAATGAACTAGGCCATTCAATAAAAGCTATCCAAATTGATTGGGGAGGTGAGTACCAAGCATTTACTCAGTACCTTCTTGATCATGGCAGTATTCGTAGAGTTTCATGTCCTTCCACTCATGAACAAAATGGTCTTGCTAAAGCATAAAAATCTTGTTGAAACAACTCTCACTCTTCTTGCTAATACATCTTTGCCCCTAATATTTTGGGATGAGGCTGTCCGCACATCTACTTATCTTGTCAATAGACTTCCTTCCCTTGTGATCTTCAACACAACTCTTGTCTTTATCGTAAAAATCCTGATTACACAGCTAAATTTTTTTGGATGTGCTTGTTATCCCAACATTAGACCTTTCAATGCTCATAGGCTTCAATATAGGTCAATAGAATGCACTTTTCTTGGCTATAGTTTTAAACATAAAGGTTATAAGTGTCTTTCCTCTACTGGCCGAATATACATCTCAAGAGATGTTATATTCAATGAATATAATTTTCCTTATTGTTCTTTCCAATCCACTTCTTCTCCACCACTTGTAGTGTCTCCTAAAACACCCTCTGTTTCAATTCCTTTGTCTTCTAAAATTCGTACAACCCTTCCCATCTCTTCTCCTCATGTTTCTACCACTATTTCTCCCCCTCACTCCTCATCTCATTCTCCTTCTACCTCTTCCATTGCACCTGTGTCAACGTCCTCTGCCCTACCATCTCAAACAGATCCTCCAAACCTCACTTATGCTGTCACTTCTCCTCCTATTCTTGACCTTTCACTTCCATCTTCCTCTAGTCCTTTGGTTCCTTCCTCTGTATTGCCAGCTGCACCACCATTATCATCTATTACAAACCACTATAACACTCACAAAATGGTTACTAGATCCAAAGTTGGTGTGTACAAGCCGAAGGTGTATATCACCTCTAAAGAGCCGTTAAATCTTGGTGATGCTCTCAACAATCCTTTATGGAAATTAGCTATGGATGAGGAGATACAAGCTTTGCATCGCAAAGGTACTTGGACCTTGGTTGAGATGCCTTCGAATAGGAAACCTATTGGGTGTAAATGGGAGTTCAAGTTGAAAGAAAATCCTGATGGTTCAGTCCTTAAACATAAGTCACGACTAGTTGCTAAGGGGTTCAACCAACAATATGGGTTCAATTTTATTGAGACTTTTAGTCTTGTTGTTAAACCCACTACCATTCAAATTATATTGACTATAGCTCTTTATTATGTCTAGTCTATTAGACAACTTGATATTAATAATGCTTTCTTAAATGGGAGCTTCAAGAAGAGATTTATATGTCCCAACCACCAGGATTTCAACTTAAAGAATCTCCTCACTTGGTTTGCAAACTGCACAATACTCTTTATGGCTTGAAACAGGTACCTGGAGCTTGGTTTGAATGTTTGAGAGCCACCTTACTGTCCTTACACTTTCAGAGTTCACAGGCTGATCAATCTTTGTTTAAAAAGATTACTTCCTCTTACACTATTTTCGTTCTTTTCTATGTTGATGATATCTTGATAACAGGAAGTTCTCAATCTGAAGTTCAGCACTTGATTTCTCTCTTGCACTCTACCTTTGCTCTCAAGGACCTTGGTGAACTTCATTATTTCTTGGGCATTCAAGTTACAGCCACTTCTCAAGGTTTGCATCTCTCACAGACTAAGTATATTACTGATCTCTTGTGCAAATCAAAGATGCAGTTTGCAAATGGTTTACCAACCCCAATGATTGGTGGTGAGAAGCTCTCAGTCTCAGGCAATGATCCCATTTTAGATCCAAAATTGTATCGTAGCTTGGTCAGTGCATTACAATATGCCATTATTACTAGACCTTAAATTTCTTATGCTTTAAATAAAGTCTCTCAATTCATGCATACTCCCTTGGAGTCTCATTGGAAAATGGCCAAGAGGATTCTACGGTATTTGAAGCACACTTTGGACTTCGATCTTCATCTTAGGAGACTTGAATCTCTTCATTTAGTTGGCTTTAGTGATGCTGATTCGGCTTCGGACCTAGATGACAGGCGTTCAACTATTGGGTTGTGTGTGTATCCTAAGTCTAATTTGGTATCTTGGTCTTCTAAGAAACAAGTTACTGTTTCACGCTCTAGTACTGAGGCTGAGTATAGGAGTTTGGCTTCTTTGACTGCAGAAGTAACATGGATACATGCGCTTCTTGCTGAACTGCAGGTCACTTTGACCCTTACTCCTACTTTGTGGTGTGACAATTTGAGTATTGTATTGATGTCTGCCAATCCAGTCTTGCACGCTCGCACCAAACATTTAGAGCTCGATTTGTATTTTGTCCGAGAAAAGGTCCAATGCCACCAGATTGTTGTCCAACATGTACCAGCTCATGATCAAACAGCAGATATTCTAACGAAGCCTCTTTCTAACACCAGATTTTTGTACTTAAGGAACAAACTTGGAGTTGAGAATCTCTCAACACTAAGTTTGAGGGGGGTGTTAAAAGCTAACGAATTCTGTTGTAACTGTTTAGCTAGTACACTGTTATTACTCTCTTAGTTACAATAGTTATTATTTCTGTTATTACATCATTTGTTTCTGTTGTTGCATCAGCTCTATTTATACCCTTTATACATAATGTTCTACTAATGAGAATCCATTTTATTCATCTCAATCTCTTTTCCTAATAGGGTCTATATGACAAATTGATGTGAAGATTGATGACTTTTGCCACAAAACTCAAGTTTTTTTAAAGTAAAATTTAGATGAAAAAGGCAAAAGGACTAGATACTAAATAGTTCAGAATATGTATGGTGTGGTTCATCAAGCTCAATCCCAAAAATAAAGTTTCCATTATACAGGGGTCATCGGATTATTTTAATCATATCAAACCAAATAAAAAAATCCAATTTTTAAATTATATATTTTATTAAAAAAAAACCCAATTTTTAATATGATAAATTTTTTTATAAATGTTTATTTTACTGGAATGAAAAAAGAAAAAGAAAAAGGAAAAAGTGATTCCTTGCCATATATGTGTATATATTTAACCATCTATCACACTCCAAGTATCGAAATCAAAGCTAGCAAGATGCTTTATAATTTCTTCTTTTTCTATAACTTTAGTTCTTTTACAATTATAAACATTAACAGTTTCTATATTCTACAGTTTCCCAGATATCTTTGATTGTAACAACTTGTTTTCCAAAAGAAAGGTAACAAAAACTCTCTCTGATCTCTCTACTACATAAATTTTATATAGTTTTTGGGCAAAAAATGTTTTATATTATGTTATATAAGTAATTGACATTTTGTATATGTATAGCAGGGACCATACTATATAATAATATATGGCATCAAATGTTTCCACCAACATGAACATGACTACCCCTGAAGTAGTTCTTAAACCAAACAACTACCTTGATTGGAGCATAACACTAAAAGCTTATCTAGAGGCTCAAGGTGTTTGGGATGTGGTTGATGAATCAGAACCGTCTAATCAACCAGAAGAAAATCAAGATCATCAAGATAATGATCATGAAATTGTAGTCAATAATAGTAATGGCCATGATTGGAGGAAGAAGAATGCCATGGCTTTATATGCAATCCGAATCTCTTGTAGTGAAGAATCATTGTCCTTGATTAGAGACATTACATCACCTAAAATTGCTTGGGACACTTTGGCAGAAAGCTACAATAATAGGCCAACACAATATTCAGAAGCTGATGATGATAAAACACACTTACAAATGTCAGCATTTACCCAACAAGCTCCACTGACTCCTAATATTGAATCTTCAACTATAACAGGTTTTTCTTTTATCCAATTCAGATATATAAGTGAGCTTTTGTTTGTATGTACTAAAATTTACATATATATATATATTAATGTTTTAGTAGGGTTAAAGTTGTGATATTCTACAAAAATATAAATTATATTATTTTGTACTTATAAATAGTATTATTTATTAAATATTCTTTTTTATACAAATAGTTTTTATCTCACTATAAGAGTTAAGTAACATGAAATACATGTTTGATTAGTTTTAGTTATAAAATTTATTAATTATTTTTGTTATATTTTTATGATTGTAATATAATTTTTTTTAAAATAAACAATAGTATATATAAAAGAATAACATAATAAATATATTGAAAGAAAAATTAAACCATAATATTGTCTATGCTTTTTTTTAAAATAATAGTGATATGATAATATTTTATATCACAAACTACTCTATTAAAGGTACAAAACATTTATAATGATTAGAGTTGGATCTTGTTTATTCTTGATAAAGGAGAAATGTTATTCTAATTTCTAATATGGTTACACTTACACAGTCATTCTGCTAATTGTATACACATGATACATATATATAATGTATTTGTAATGAATGTTGTTATTTAATATAAATATATATTTACATATAAGTTAGCTTAAGTAATAAAAAAATTAATATGTTTTCTTTTTAAACATAAATGCCAAAATTTTCAATAAAAATTAAGATTATGTCTTATATATTATTATAATAATTATATTTATATCATTTGAATTTATATTAATATAATTACAAAAATATGTAATTTTGTATTAAATATTTTTATAATATTTAAATTCATATTAATTTAATTATTAAATATTTAACGTACCAAAATTATATGAAAATTAAGATTATGCATTATATATTATTATGATAATAATACTTTATAATATTTGAATTTATATTAAAATAATTATTTTATATTTAGTCTTCTATTATATATTATTATAATAATTATATTTCATAATATTTAAATTTATATTAGTATGATTATTAAAAATCTAATTTTGTATTAAATATAATTATAATAATGATATTTTACAATATTTAAATTTGTATTAATATAGTTACTAAATATTTATTCTACTATTTTTTGAATTAGTTTTAAATTTATATTTCATTAAATATTCATAATATTGTGTTAAAGTAAACAAAAACAATAATTGAAACTATGAAAAACTTTTAAATATATACATTTTAGTTTTTATATAAAAGAGATTTATTTTTATATTTATCTTCTTTTTTTATTTGTTATAAATATACATTATGTTACACCCAGATTTCGAGCCATGATAGTTGTGACCTCGAAAGCTGGATTCATAATGAATGAACTCGTAAAGTCAGGAATATGTCTGAAATCTAAGCATCGAGCCTGCGAAGTGGAGACGACTTCGAAGATGATAGCCTCGAAATCCTCACAAGCTCGAAAGATAGACCACGAAGTACATCTGTTCTCGGGATGGCCTCGGATCAGGGCTCCGAGCCTAACGCGCGTATGAGCTCGAAGTCATGTGGCCTCGGGAAGATGCTATAGCTCGAAAGTCAATAAGAAACCTGGGTGAATAGGGCCTTGGTGATATAGGATAATAACTTTGAATATCCTAATGAGTCATTTATAAAAGACGCGGTCTACATTGATTACTATAAATCCCCTATAATCAAGGGATATTATTTATTCAGTTATACGCCCCCTGATCTTCAGGGGACGTTTCCTTGTATATCATATTGCAGGCATTTAATGCCATTTAATTTATTTGCATATACAGAATAACTTCCCGAAATATGTGGGATAGTATTCTGAAATCTTCTCTATAAATAGAGAGGTCATGCACCATTGTAAAGGACCGAATTTTTGTGATCTTGAGAGAAAACTCTGGAGAATTCATCTTTGAAGAATTTTCAGAGATCATCTTAAGTTTAATAACAAAGACTCGTGGACTAGGCAGATTTAACTGCTGAACCACGTAAAAAATCTCGCTTGTATTATCATATTTCATTTGGCCATAACTGATTATTGTTTTCGTGCTCTTCTTTCACTGTTGACGAAAGACGGCGTCAACAGTTTGTTGCTTTCATTGAGAGCCTTAAGCATTCAGTCCCTGAATAAGTCATGGCCACTAATAATCAGAATGCTCCTGAAGAGAATTACCCAAGACGTCCCGGGAAACAGCCGATGGAAAACCCAGATGTTGAGGAAAGAAGCGGATCCTCCCGCTCCACCACGAGATGAGGATATGTATTACAATCCTGAATGATATGTTCCCATTGTGAAACTTGAGAACCGGCAGCTGAAACAGCAGTTGGCAGAGGCCAACAAGCGAAATGAGGAGTTAGCTAGGATAGCCGCAGAGGCGCAGGTGGCTCAGCCCCCGCCTCCGCGTGAATACCAAGCTCCTTCTCCTAGGGACGTGCATGTTCCTCCCCACAGGCTCCGGGGGCGTCCGCGAAAGAATGCTGCCCCAAGAAGACCGTCACAACCTCTGGCACCAGCAGAGCCATCTACTCCCCCTAGGCCCCAGAGAAGTACTCAGGCTAGGGTCCCGGTTAATCCACATGTGGAAGTACCTGCGGGAACTGAGAACAACCAAGCCCTTGCAGAGGCTCGGACTCAAGTTCCTGGGAGCGCACCTAATGCAACCAACCCATCTCGGGCAAACTCTGGACTGTCTAGGCCGTGAAATGGGTGGCAGCCACCGTCAACCATACGATTCCCTCCATCACTTATAAGATATCCTTCACCCCCTCGCAGGAATGCTCAACCAGTTTCGAGATCAGGATGAAAGGCATGCGGAGAGGAGACAAGGAAACAGAGGAACTTTTCAGGAGCGGAGAGGTGCCCTATCTGAAAGGAGTCAAATATCTCGGTCTCGCACGGTGTAAACGAGGTGACATGGAAAAGACCCATCTCGAAATAACCATGCAATAAGTTTTACTAGTGACGACTCTGGAGATACCAGATCGGTCAGCAAGCATGATCGAGGTCGTAAGAATACTGGAAGCCGCAGGAATCGCTCCGACCTGCGAGAACACCTGAATCAAAGTCGGGGTAACGATAACCCGATAAACCCGGACCTGAGAGATCGCTTGAATAGGCGTCAAGACCCCCTACGGAGGCGCGAGCCTGGAATTGTGATCGGTGACAACCGATTCCAGATAGTACCCCTCGCGGACCCGGTCCAGGAAAGAATTGAACAGTTGGAAAAAGCTTTTAGGCTTTTGAAAAGCGAGCAAGGTCGGGATCGATATGAAGATTCTGACGAGGAGCTTGAGCCGTTTGCTCCCCATATTTCTAACACTCCATTTCCCCAAGGATTTCGGATCCCTCACGTCCCAACGTTTGAGGGGAAGTTCGACCCATGTAGCCATCTAAGTTCGTTCAACACCATAATGAGAGCAAGCAACGTGGGTTACGAGCTCAAATGCATGTTATTTTCAGCATCTTTAACAGGACCAGCCAAAAGCTGGTTCGAAAAATATAAAAGACACTCAATAACTTCATGGGAGCAGCTGTCTAGAGACTTCAAGAAGCAGTTTAGAGCCATGACGGGGGTTAGGCCTGAGGCGTCAACCCTGACTAACGTTCGGCAGCAGCCAGGAGAAACATTGAAAAGTTACCTTACGAGGTTCAATTTGGAAGTCGCCCGAGCTCGGGATGTGGATGACAGCGGTCACCTAATGGCTGTCGAAGCTGGAGTTATGCCAGGGAATGCTCTCTGGGACGACATGCAGAGAAAACCTGTGAGGTCCATAACCGAGTTTATCAAGCGGGCACAGAGGTTTGTCAATGTAGAGGAGGCGAGGTCGACACTTAATATGACTTCCCAGCCCGCGACTACAATGATAAACATAAACTCTGCCCCAACCTCGGCGGACCCACCAGCTCCAACGCCTGCTGCGGAGAACCCTTCCAAGAGAAAAAAGAACGAAGGGAGTAACCCCAAGGCCGAAGGAGGAAAGAAAAAGAAAGGGGAGAGATATTTATCCGTGTACAGAGTGTACACCGAGCTCAACGAGTCTCGAGAGAACATATACCTGGCTAATGAAAACCAGGTCCCCTTTAGGCGTCCGGACCCGATGAGAAATCAAAAGTCCAAGAGGGACTCCAGAAAGTATTGCCAATTTCACAGAGACACCGGGCATACTACCGATGAATGTCGACAGCTGAAAGACGAGATCGAAGGATTGATCTCCAGAGGTTACTTCAGACAATATGTCAAGAACCAGAGTACTAATTAGGCGAACGCGAGCCAGAAAGCAGCCGTGCCGCAACCCACGTAAAACAATAATTCTCGAGCTCGGGAAGAAGATAGGCCCCCGCCGATAGATGGAGAGGATGTAATAACCATCTCGAGAGGGCCTCATCCCGCAGGAATGGGCAGAAATGCCCAAAAGAGATACGTTAACGAGCTGAAGACTGGGGACGGGTCTCCCTATGAACCCGAACCTAGAGCTCCAAAAAGTCAGAGGATTGAATCCCAACCAATAACCTTCACTGAGGAAGACGCGTCCCATGTCCAGTTTCCTCACCATGATCCGCTGGTCATCACTCTCCAGCTGGCAAATAAAAGGGTCCACCGAGTTCTCATAGACAATGGGAGCTCAGTTAACATTCTCTACAAAACAACCCTAAAAAAGATGGGACTCTCCCTTCGCGACCTGAAAGCGTGTGCAACTACTTTATACGGCTTTTCAGGAGAAGGGACCGCCTGCATGGGATCCATCGAGCTCCCCGTAACCTTGGGAGACTACCCAGTCTCGGCAACCAAGATGATGGAGTTCGTGGTAGTAGATCTACCTTCAGCCTACAATGTGCTGCTCGGGAGACCTGCCTTGGTTGGGCTGGGGGCAGTCTCATCAGTAAGGCATCTGGCCCTTAAGTTCCCGACCCCTAGTGGCGTCGGAACATTAAAGGGAGATCAATTAGCTGGGAGGGAATGCTACAACATTTCCTTGAGAGGAAAGAAACAGACGAGCGCACAAGCACTCGTCATTATTCAAAGTAAAGACGGGACAGTCTTAGAAATCGATGAAGAGATCGATCCAAGGGTTGAGGAGAAAGCTGACCTCGAACCCTTAGAAGAGCTCAAAGAAATTCAGCTCGAGGAAACCGATCCCTCGAAAAAGGTGAAGGTTGGAAAACACCTCTAGGATGAGACAAAATAGCAACTAATTTGCTTTTTAAAGAAGAACCAGGATGTCTTCGCATGGTCACATTCGGACATGGTGGGAATAAGTCCGAATATAGCAAGCCACGTGATAAATATAGACAAAAGCTTTCCTCCGAAGCAACAAAAGCGAAGACAGCTGGATGACGACAGAAAGAGGGCAATGAAGGAGGAGGTTGACAGGTTAAAGGCAAACCGATTCATTAGGGATGCCTTTGACCCTGATTGGATAGCCAATCCGGTGTTGATCCCAAAACCCAATGGGACGTGGCGGACCTGTATTGACTATTCAGACCTCAACAAAGCTTGCCCGAAAGATTGTTTCCCATTACCAAGGATTGACCAGCTCGTGGATGCCACAGCGGGGCATGGCTTGATGTCGTTCATGGATGCCTATTCTGGATATAACCAGATTCCCATGCATGCCCCCGACCAGGAACATACGAGCTTCATAACGGACAAGGGGCTATACTGCTATAATGTCATGCCATTCGGGCTCAAAAATGCTGGGGCCACATACCAGCGGCTCGTGAACATGATGTTTTCAGAACAGATAGGCAACAACATGGAAGTTTATGTTGACGACATGCTTGTCAAGTCTCAACTTAACAATAACCATGTTGATGACCTCGAAGAGTGCTTTGGCATGCTCCGAAAGTATAACATGAAACTGAATCCTCAGAATTGCACTTTCGGAGTATCTTCAGGAAAATTCTTGGGCTTTATCGTGAACGCTCGTGGAATAGAAGCCAACCGCGACAAGATCCAGGCCCTGATTGACATGCCCTCACCTCGAAGACACAAGGATGTACAAAGTTTAACCGGCAGGATGGCGGCCCTAAGTAGGTTCATTTCAAAATCTACGGACTGTTGTCTCCCGTTTTTCAACCTTTTGAGGGGAGGTAAGAAATTTGAATGGACAGAGGAGTGTGAGTTGGCATTCCAGGAGCTTAAAAAGCACCTCGCCGAAACCCCCATCTTATCAAAACCCGAAACGGGAGAAGTACTGTACCTATACCTTTCCACCACCGAACACGCAATAAGTGCAGTGCTCGTTCGAGAAGAAGGGAAGGTACAGAGACCCATTTATTACATCAGTAAAAGGTTACTGGGGACAGAGTCAAGGTACCCCTTGATGGAGAAGCTGGCTCTCAGTTTAATTCATTCATCTCGTAAACTTCGCCCCTACTTTCAAGCGCATTCCATCCATGTGTTGATTGATCAACCACTTAGGCAAGTCTTGTCTAAACCGGAGGCTTCAGGTCGACTTCTTAAATGGGCGGTTGAGCTCGGGCAGTTCGAGATCACCTACCACCCGAGGACGACCATTAGGGCACAGGCATTGGCGGACTTTATAGTAGAATGTATTGGCATGACCAGCGATGAAGTTATAACCCCGGCCCACGAGCTGTGGAAACTTTACGTCGATGGTTCATCCAATGAAAATGGATCGGGGGCAGGAATCATTTTGATTACCCCCGCAGGAAGAGCAGATTTCATTCTGCCTTAAGATTTAACTTCAAAGCGTCGAACAATGAGGCCGAATACGAGGCTTTACTGGCGGGGCTTCGTATAGCCAAGGAGCTCAAAGCTAAAGCAATACATTGCTACAGCGACTCCCAGCTCGTGGTTAATCAAATCTTGGGAGAATACCAGGCTCGTGGCACGAAAATGGCAGCTTATTTGGAGAAGGCAAAATCCACATTGGAGCGTTTCGAATTTTATGCAATCGAACAGGTTCCCTGAGAGCGAAACTCAAATGCAGATGCCTTAGCTCGGCTCGCCACCTCCCCTGAAAATGAAGAACTGAACGTTGTGCCCATAGAACATCTCTCGGCTCCTAGCATCAACGAGCCGGAGGAGGAAGACGTGTGTATGATTGAATTCGAGCCTACCTGGATGACCCCGATAGTTGAATACCTCGAGACCGGAGCCCTTCCAAAAGATCGGAACCAGGCTCGAAAGTTAATGTATCAACTTCCCCGTTACACCATTTTAGACGGAAGGTTGTACAGAAGGGGGTATTCCATGCCATTACTTCGGTGCGTAACTCCACCCAAAGCTAAGAAGATCATTGAAGAAATTCATGAAGGATTCTGCGGAGATCACACCGGGGGGCATAGCCTATCCAAGAAAATCATACGCCAAGGATATTTCTGGCCTACCATTAAAACGGATTCTTTCGAGTACGTGAAGAAATGCGACAAATGCCAGAGATTCGCCATGATTCCTCGAGCTCCACCATCCAAGCTTACCATGTTGACTTCCCCATGGCCGTTCGCAGTATGGGGAATCGACCTCATAGGCTCTCTCCCAACTGGCAAGGGCGGTGTAAAATATGTTGTCGTCGCTGTGGACTACTTCACGAAGTGGACGGAGGCTGAACCATTGGCAACAATAACTTCCAAAAAGGTCCTTGACTTCGTGGTAAAAAACATCGTTGCCGATATGGGATGCCGAGGAAGATAGTATCCGACAACGGAACCCAGTTCGATTGCGACTTGTTTACCAACTTTGGTGAAAAGAACGGAATAATAAAGAGTTGTTCGTCAGTAGCTCATCCTCAGGCGAATGGCCAGGTCGAGGCTGTAAACAAAACTCTCAAGAGTTCACTAAAGAAAAAGTTGGAGGAAGCAAAGGGACGATGGTCCAAAGAATTGTCCCAAGTCCTATGGGGATATAGGACCACAGCTCGAACATCGACGGGGCATACCCCGTTCTCTCTAGCGTATGGTTGCAAGGCAATGTTTCCTATCGAGGTCGAAATTCCAACAATCCGAACTCACATTTACGACCAAAACTCAAACCACACTCAGCTCGAAGAAACCTTAGACTTGATTGAAGAAAAAAGAAACGAGGCTCAGCTGAGGAACGCTCCCTACCAGCAACGAGCTACCAGGTATTTCAACAAGAGGGTTCGAGATCGAAAGTTCGGTGTGGGAGATCTGGTGTTGAGACGCGTATTTTTGGCAACACGAGATCCATCAGGTGGTGTGCTCGGGCCAAATTGGGAAGGACCATACCAGATAGAGTCAGTCATCCGGCCCGGTGTTTACAAGCTAGCGAGAATGGATGGGAGCCTGGTACCGCGAGCATGGAATGGCGATCACCTTAGACCTTACTACCAATAGTATAGGAAAAGTATTGCCTGTAACCATGATTTTCTATCTGTATTAATTTGTCTGCTTTTAAATTCTATCAAATAAAGATCCATTTCGTTCAACATGTTATGTCTCTTTTTATTTTTGCAATCTCTCTTAATTTAATAACCTATGGTCAAACTCATAGGATATTAAGGGGGCATCATTGGTATATATACCATTAGCTTAAAAAATAAAATAACATGCACGAAATACATACAAGTGTTTGGATACAACCAGATGCGTGAGCTTAGATAGTTTGGACGTAACCAAATTATCAAAAACATACAAGCGTTTGGATATAACCAGATGCGCGAGCTTAGATAGTTTGGACGTAACCAAATTATCAAAAGGTAAAAACGTTTGGATATAACCAAATGTGCAAACTAGGTTAAAAATGTAAGTGTGGATTACAAACCAAACACGAACTTAATAGGTTTGGAGCAAACCAGCTAAAACTAATCGACGATAAGTGGGAACCTAAACCTACTTCGAGATAAGTCGAGATCGAGGCTGGAATATCTTAAAGGAAAACAGTTTCGAACTCTTAACCTCGGAGAGATAACCGAGGACAAGAAAAAGTAACTAAGCAATAAGATATAACTAAACCATTCGCATTACATACCATACAAGTGCTTTCGGGTTCATGGTTAAATTAATATCCGACCTTGATAAATAACGAGATCGGAAGCGGATAATTCGAGCAAATGATGCACGAATGCGTTGGGTTTCGAGCCTAAAATCCAAACTATGTATGAATAAATAAACATAAACAATTCATTAATATAAATATGCAAAATATTTCGAACCAAGAAATGTAAAGCATATGTATCAATATAAAAAGAAATTGTATCAGCCCTACGGGCATAAATTAAAACAATTACAAAAATAAGGGGACACAGCCCCATGATAAGATTTCCCCGAGATCAGATTCAAGAAGGAGGAGTCTCCTTGGCCTTCTCAGCATTGGACCCCTCAGGACGAATAGCATGACTATCCTCCTGAGCACCTTCAGAGGCGGCCTCCCGAGCAGCCTCTTCCGCCTCGAGCTGAGCATTCCACTTATCCAGAAGCTTCGCCTCATGAGGACCTAAGAAACTGGTATCGAGGTCTTCGTTGTTGGCCCACATTCTGTACATGGCTGAATCAACCGCCTGGTCCTTCTTCTCTTTATACTCAGCAAGGAGGCGAGCCTTTTCACCCTCAATTATATCAAAGGTAGCGGCCTAGTCTTCTTCGAGCTTTTTGTTAGCCTCTTGGAGCCGAGCGTTCTCCTTCTCAAGCTCCGCAAGCCTGGCATTCTCTTTCTCGAGCTCCGCGAGCCTAGTATTCAGCTTCTCAAGCTCGGACGCTTTAACCCTAAGCTCCTCGGCTCCTGCCTCAAGCTTTTCATTTGCTGCCTTCAGGTCGTCACTCGCTTTGAGTTGAAGATCCTTCGCCTCCTGAGCATAAGACTTGCTTGAATGGATCTCGTTGCTCAACCTATAGTTGAGCTGGGCAGTAAAGGCAAGAGACTGACAAAATAAAAAATCGTCATTAACGCTAGGACTGTGTAAATATAACTAAGAAGTAGAAGAAAACTTACCGCGGCAGCGAGCTCGATACTCTTCTCATAGAGGGCAGTGCAGTCTTGGGAATTGTTCAAGTATTGCCATTGAGGAGCTTCGAGACTGCTGAAGCTCTGGTCGATTCGGGACATAACATCTGAACACAGCATAGACCCATGGGGTCCAGCTGCGTTGTCAATTACATACTCCTCGACGTGAGTAGAAAGTAATAGCTTGTGAGCTCGAGAAGCAGAAGGCTTTCTGGGAGGTGGACCAAGTGATGGTTGGACCACTACAGGAAGTTGGGGCTCGGCCATAATGGAGGCACCGACCTGCGAAGTCGACGCCACGGTGGGAGCACCAACCTGCAAAGTCGGCGTCGCGACGGAGCTCGTAACAAGCGGAGCCGGGGGAGGAGGAGTTTTCTCGGACCTCCTGGGGACCTTGGTGGGCCGGTCAGCCTTTCGCGACCCCGCCCTGGGACGCTTGCTCCTCTTGGCACCGCCACTCTCGATGATGTTGTCAAGGTCGAAATCCATCTTGCCTGCACAATCACGCCACAATGTGAATCATAACAAAAACAGGGAATAGTATATAAAGTGATTCAGCATCGCATAGATATACAAAGTAATGATGGAAGAAACCTAACTGGAACTCTCCCTCGAGCTCGAGCTCGGAGACCATGAAATTCCCCCATCTTCAGAAGAGGCGGGGAGAGTACCTTCCCTATAGGTAGACGTCAACCTCGAAAGGTCCCTATAGTCATTGGTCCCATATTGGACGGCTATCCCATCCCACTCCTCGTTCAGACTATACATGGTGTCATACTTCCCGAGCCAACTATCAAACCTATGAACTCGGTCGTCTACCCAAATCCATATATAGAAGTGGTCCCTATCATTTGGGCACAACACTAACCTATCGGGTTGGTGCTTTAATAAGGTGGGGGACCACATTCTCAAGCTAAGGATGACTTTACCTTGATCATCCGAGTCTGAGCTTGAGGCTTCATCATTAGCCTCGTTCCCCGATGGCGGGCTTCTTCGGCGAGTTAGGGGTGGAGGCCTCACCTCTCTCCTTGGAGGGAGGATGCCTATGGGCAAAGGCACCTGCTCCCAACAATCATATTTTTTATTGGACCAGTCCGAGGTGGACTGGCCATCTCCCAAAAGCCCGCAAGCTCGGAGCTTACCCTCATGTAAAAGGTATGAGAAAGACCTCCTGCCGTAAGGGAGTTGGAGCAGAGTCTCTCTATGCTCCTTCATTGCGTCGCGGGAGTAGGACGGTGAAAATTGGCTGAAAAATAAGACACATTTCAACTAAGTACGGACCTACAAATAAAAGCCCGAGTACAGAGGTAAAGAAGGTTGGAGTACTTACGAATCCGTCTGAATGAGTAGCATTGAGACGGGGACAAGCCATCTGTTTAGAAGAAGGCTTTTTAAAGTCAGGTGGATGATTAGGAAGATCCTCAAACACTTTTTTCTCTTTGGGGTAGCTCGAAAGATAGTAAAAGTCGTCTCCTCCCCGACCTCGGGAGGGGTTGCTTTTCAGACAGAAGAGGTATAAAATCTCCTGTGGTGAAGGTCCTTCCCACTCCAGCTCGTGGTATAGCGACCTCAGGGCAGACAGAACCCTGTAAGAATTGGTATTGAGCTGGAATGGAGCCAACCCAACAAAATCCGTGAAGTCCTTGAAGAAAGACTTCAAAGGCAGTAGCGCTCCTGCCTTCATGTGTTCCTGACTCCATGCCGCGTACCTCAGCCTGTTGTCAGGGTTTCCAGTCCCTGGAGCGTAGCAGCTTCGTTCGCTAGGGGTCGAAGCTCGACATCTCAAGGAGCTTGACAACCTGAGACCATGGTAGGCCAGGATATCAGTTACGTGATTTATCGAGGTAACTGAGCTCCAGTAGTGCTCGACCTCAAAGAATTCCCTCCTCGGTTGCGAGGTAGAAGGCTCCCCCATGAGTGAAAATTGGAGCTCTCCCGGACTGTACGCAACGGTCACCTTTAACCTAGGGTCGAGGGGAATCGGCCTGGGCCCTGAATTGAATTCTGGATAAAGAGTCTCCCGAAGGGTTCTCCTCTTCCTCTCTATAACCTTGTCAATTTGGTGGCGATAATGAGCTCGAATCTCCTCCTGTTCGCGCGCGAGATCGTACTCGCGAATCAAACGTTGATTCCGAGCAAACAGCGACTCTGGGCTCGGGGTTTTTGGCGAGTAAGGGATTGCCAGCAACAACCCCCACCGTCTTTCTAGATTCTGTGACATCTAGCGAGAAAGAAAAAATGGTGAGGGCCATGCATGCAAGAGTTCAAGAATTGCGAGCTTGACAAGACAAGATCAGAGCTTAAGAACGAAACGAGCTCGATACTAAGACCCTTATTAAAGAGTCGGAACGTGTATTCCACGAGAAAAAGAAGGAGAGTGGACAAATTTTTTTTGAAAATCCCGAAAATCAGGGGAAAAAGGGTGGCGGTTATTCAGAAAAGGTAATCTTGGGTATAGTGCGTTCTTTAAAACCAAGGTTTTATACTCGATATCTTGGTGTGCAAGATATGTCTTTTGAAAGTTTGAAACCCAGAAAAAAAGAGACCTTGTTCTACACCAAAACTGGATTTGAAACCAAAGATTTAAACCTAGTATGGAAACGTAAACGTGAAAGTCTATCGGTCAAAAAATTCCTAGCGTATCATACTAAGAAAATATATCAGCACATTCCCAGAAATAACAAGAACAATATGGACGGAAACTGGCATAGAGGAAAATAAAAAGACAATCGGACACTTACACAATGATGGCGATTGTAGAGAAATCGTCGATTGAAGGAGAGGCTACAGATATGAGCTCACGGTCTCGAACAAATTGGCGGTCCTCTGTTTCTTCGGCTGAGAAAACATGCACAAGCAAGAAGTTCTCAGGGATAGTTTCTGGTTTTGCTCTTTTCTTTCTTCTGATGAGCGAAAAATAAAAGGAAGACGATGAGTGGGGTCTTATATATAGATGGGAAAAGGGGATTAATCTGAGCCATTGAACAAAGCCCTTGCAAAATCCAACAGATAGGGATTAATGATATGATGGTACCAGAAAGGTGGCAGACGAACGATCGTGGGAAGATTTCCAAGGTACTCGAGTACCCTGAATGGGCAATACCCACTGACACGTGTCCATTTTCAAGTATGTGACGGTGCGGTTCCCGAAGAAAGTAGTTCAAAAGTTTCCTTCTCATAGGATTCGAACAAATACTTTTGAGGGGGCAAAATGTTACACCCAGATTTCGAGCCATGATAGTTGTGACCTCGAAAGCTGGATTCATAATGAATGAACTCGTAAAGTCAGGAATATGTCCGAAATCTAAGCATTGAGCCTGCGAAGTGGAGACGACTTCGAAGATGATAGCCTCGAAATCCTCACAAGCTTGAAAGATAGACCCCGAAGTACATCTGTTCTCGGGATGGCCTCGGATCAGGGCTCCGAGCCTAACGCGCGTATGAGCTCGAAGTCATGTGGCCTCGGGAAGATGCTATAGCTCGAAAGTCAATAAGAAACCTGGGTGAATAGGGCCTTGGTGATATAGGATAATAACTTTGAATATCCTAATGAGTCATCTATAAAAGACGCGGTCTACATTGATTACTATAAATCCCCTATAATCAAGGGATATTATTTATTCAGATATACGCCCCCTGATCTTCAGGGGACGTTTCCTTGTATATCAGATTGCAGGCATTTAATGCCATTTAATTTATTTTCATATACAGAATAACTTCCTGAAATATGTGGGATAGTATTCTGAAATCTTCTCTATAAATAGAGAGGTCATGCACCATTGTAAAGGACTGAATTTTTGTGATCTTGAGAGAAAACTCTGGAGAATTCATCTTTGAAGAATTTTCAGAGATCATCTTAAGTTTAATAACAAAGACTCGTGGACTAGGCAGATTTAACTGCTGAACCACGTAAAAAATCTCGCTTGTATTATCATATTTCATTTGGCCATAACTGATTATTGTTTTCGTGCTCTTCTTTCACTGTTGACGAAAAACGGCGTCAACACATTAGTAACTATAGTATGATATTAGACTACTCACTCTAATATAATATTATTTAACATTATATTAATAAATTTATTTTTTAATTAAAATAATAGCTACCCTTTAATAATTTTTCAATAAAAAAAATTAAATAATCAAATTTTTAATTGCATACACCATACATGTACAAAAAACTCATATTTATAGAAGAGTTTACGTAGAAGACAAAAATTCTTTAGTATTGAGAAATACGAGCTAGGCTAAGAGAATGGTAATCACTAATTATGTATAAAATACGGATATGGTATAGTTAACTATACAATATCCTCTTTCTATATATATTGTATTGAGTTAGGATAGATCACCCCAGCATCTAACCACTTCAAGATCTCCTTCCTTACCACCTCTTTCATTGCTGGATTCAATCGACGTTGTGCTTCAATAATGGGCTTACTGTCATCTTCCATCAAGATCTTGTGCATAACTGTGGATGGACTTATTCCTTGAATATCTGCCAACGTCCATCCAATTGCCAACTTATGGGTTCTCAACACCCTTAATAATTTTTCCCCAGCAACGGCGCCAAAAACTTGTTGCGAATTTTTACTACTACGCAAGTATACGCAATCGAATAAACAAGTAATAGTAGTGGAAATATATTATCGTTCCTTCAGGGAATTGATCTAATAATTACCAATAGCAAACTTTTATTTCTATTTGACTAATGAAATTTTAATGACAATTAACAATGAACAATAAACTAAGAAAGCACAATTTAATTAACGAAATTTAATATAAGCGAGAAATTTAATATAAGCGAAAGATTAAAGTATTCTAATTTCATCAACCTTCAATTCTATTCAATCAATAATACAACTAATTTGTTTCTTTGATCTATGGTTATAGCAAGTTTACTATTGACAATTCTATTCTTTCTCAAGATATAAAATATTCAGTTTACCTGTGAATTTTCTACATGTCTGTGATAAATTCTACACATAAACCGCATTAAGAACAAAAACCTAATTGCTACACAAACCAATTTGATACTTTCGTTCTAAATTGAAATCTATGTCTATTGTCTAGAGCTATTCTAATTCTCACTTTTCAGATATTGAATTAAAACCAATAATCAAGCAACAGATGGCCAATCAATTACAAGCATTAAACATATGAACAATAGATAACCATAAATTCAAAAATTCATAGAAATTGCATTAAAGACGAATAGAATATCCAGTGACTACATTAAAATACTCTAAATAAAAATTTAGTTCATAATATTAAACTTCATCACACAATCTAAAATTCAAAAGCATAAATAAACACAAACAAAATAAACGTGGATTCTTCTCTGTTTCTTTCCCTCTGCCGTCAGTATGCTTCCCCTTTTCTGTCCCTCTCGATCTTCTTTTTATTCTTTTTACAAAAATCCAAAAACCTACGAATTTCCATAATAATTTCCAAAAATGCTCTTGTGCCGATATATCGCCTAAGACACTGCGATATATCGCCTGTTGAATGTGCTCGATAAAAACGCAAGTTTCTGATGTCGTTTCTGCAAAGCCAAAATTTGAAATTCCTCCTTATGCCGATATATCGCCCAAGGCAGGCGATATATCGCCTGTATCGAATTTCCCAAATGGTCACTAATTTTGACTACTCAAACAAATATTTATCAACATTCTCAAACAAATCAGAATTATTACGACACACTGCACAAGTTCACCAAACAGATTAAATAGAAACTTTCTCTTGAGAAAAACAACCAAATCACTCTGAAAATGTTATAAATAAGAGTATATTTTGTACGCTTATCAATGATATCTTGATTATTGGCAGCTCTATACTTAACCCTTAATTGTGAAGCTAAATCAATTATTTTCCTTGAAAGATATTGGAGCCTTAAGCTACTTTCTTGGTATTGAAGTGAAACAAACAAACCAAGGTATTCTTCTCTCTCAAACAAAGTACCTTACTGACCTTCTTACTCATGCAAAGATGCAGTTTGCAAAGCCTAATTTGACACCAATGAATGGAGGTCTACACCTTTCTGCTTATGGCAGCGATTCGGTTGAAGCTCCTCACTTTTATAGGTTTATTGTGGGTAGTTTGCAGTACTTGACCATCACTCGCCCTGATATTTCATATAGTGTTAACAAAGTCTGCCAATTCATGCATGCTCCTCTTCAATCACATTGGTGTGTTGTTAAACGAATACTTCATTACTTATCAGGCTCTATTGACTATGGTCTTCATCTTCAGCTGTCCAATTCACTTGATCTTGTAGCATTCTGTGAAGCTGATTGGGATGTTGACTCAGATGATTGTCGGTCTACAAGCGGGTTTTGCATATTTTTTCGTCTGAATTTTGTTGCTTGGCAAGCGAAGAAGTTGCAGACTGTCTCTCTGTCATCAATTGAAGCTGAGTATCATAGCTTAGCCATTGTTACTGCTGAACTTACTTGGCTCACATCTTTCCTTGCTGAACTTTATCACACTCTTTCCTCTGTTCCAGTTGTTTGGTGTGACAACCTCAACACTGTGATGTTAGTTGCCAACCTCGTTCTTCATGCCCACATGAAACACATTGAACTTGATTTGTATTTTGTTCGAGAAAAGGTCCAAAATCATACTATTCAAGTTCAACATGTTCCTGCTTATGATCAGTTGGCCGACTGTTTCACCAAGGCTATATCAAACTCAAGATTTCCTCAACTGAGACACAACCTCAAAGTTGAGTCTTTCAACTCTGAGTTTTTTTTTTTTGGGGGGGGGGGGGGTGGTGGGGTTAGGGCTGTTAAGGCAGTTAGTGTAACTGGTCCACCTTAGCTGTAATAGTTTGTTAGCTTAACCTCTCTAGAGTTTGTTACAAGTTGTTAGGCAGTTTGTTATTTGTTCTTCTTCAGCTATAAATAGCTACTTTGTACAGTTTTTCTATTTATCAATACAAAGAATTCTTTAGCTCAATTACTCATAACTAGCTTCCATAACAGACCGCTAATACAAATAGTTAGATAATTTCCTTATATAATATTTGCATAATGCTAAGTTCCATGTAATTTATGTATGTGAGTTAATTAAACTATAATAAGTTTACTATTGTATATATAGAAGTTGATTTGCAGGCCTTCTTTGATTCAACTGAACATGGAAATTTAAAGGTTGTGCAAAATTTTATCAAGTTAAAACCTGAAATAGTGAGAAGAAAAAAATCATATTTGGGAGAGACAGCTCTTCATCTGGCAGCCAAAATTGGACATGTGGATATTGTAGAAGAGTTGGTATCAAACATGAGAGAAGAAGATTTAGAAATACAAGATCAGGATGGATGGACGGCTCTTGCATCAGCTACAATGAATGGAATCACCAAGATTGCTGAGTGCATGATTCAAAAGAACAAGAAGATAGTTATTATGAAGACTCTCATTCAAAACTGTTGGTTTCTTCCTATTGAACTTGCGCTCGATTATAATCACAAACACTTGTCTTGTTATTTGTTTTCTGTCACTCCATTCGATCTGTTATTGCCGGAGAAAGGTCGACATGGGGCTATGGTTGTCACTCGAAGTATAAGTGTGCATTGTTATGGTAAGCAATGTTATGTTGTGGAATATAAGATGGATTGTTTGTCATAATAGCTTCGTTTTGATAACTTTTTCTAAAATGGCATTTTAAACACGTGAGGTTTCTCGACACCTTGTTTGAATTCTTGACGTCCTATGTGGAAGAACATTTTACAAAATAATTATCAAAAGAATATTATTTTAAAAAGTAATATTGTAAATGTTGTCTCTTTCTCTTCAAAATCTTGTGAATTCTTATTCTTTTTCTTGTGTTAAATTTGTTTATGCTATTTTTTACTCAACAGATATTGCCTTGCACGTATTGGAACGTTGTCCACAAGTGGCTATTACTTCGAATAATTGGGGCCAATTTCCCATTCTTGTAGTGACTGAAAATATTGACCCTTCTTCGTTTCGCAGTGGATGTGAGCTCAGATTTTGGCAACAATGGATTTATGACTGTTAGTTACATCAACTCTAACCATTTTTTTTTCTTTCAATTATAAATAAGACCTTATATATACACGTGTTGCATGCAATTTGTTTTTCTTCCATATATATTATAAGCAAAATATATTTTGGCCAGGCCAGGCCTTTGGCACAGGCAGAGCAGGCCTATGCCTAGGGCCCCACATAATGAGGCCCAATTTTTTTTTTGAAAAATATCATTTTATATATATATTTTTTTTAAATAACAAATTTTGTGTAGAGCCCCTACCACTTAGGCTCAGCCGTGATTTTGGCTATAGTTTTCAATATTGGTATGTACATACAAACATAACTATTTCTTCACTAATTTGGATATTTTTTTAAAGAAAGAAAAAAAAAGATTAAGAGCATGAATTTGAAGAATCATACCATATTAAACTACTAACTTGTTATGTTTTTACTTTATAAACAGAGGTATCATTTTGATCGAAGACATCTTATACTCTTTTTTTTTTCTTTAGGTATTCCAATACAGAAAAATGATAGTGCAAACAGTGACACCCGCATAGATGTCAAGAATGCAGAAGATAACCAAAGTAAAATAAGTGACACCAATCTCTCAGGTTGGTAGAAAAATATTTGATGAGGCCAAAAAATCATGCCAATTATTTATGATTAAAAACGTTAGAATGGTATTGATCACACTACAAGAAAAAAATAATTTACCATGTCAAACTAGCGAGATTGAATTTTCTGAAAATCTTTGTAAAAAGTGAAGACAATATTAGTTGGTTAGTTAGTCAGCTAGTTAAACACTGTTTACTTAGTTTGTTAAGTATGTTAAGGGTGTTTAGTTGTACTCTTCTGTTATAACTAACTCATTTGTTGTAATTCATTTTTCTATAAATAAGAGTATTCAGACTAAGCTGATTCTAAGGCTTAAGTCATTTTCTCAAACACTTACATGGTATCACAACCAAAGATCCTCGTTCTTTCTTTTTGATCACATTTCACCTTTTCACTCTTACTTTCTCGGTTCTTGATTTCTTCATCAATGTTGACCTCTAGCTCTGATTATGGTTTCGATGTTCACCCTTCCATACTTGTTGCTGCTTCAACTTTGGCTCCCTCCATTATTACCGATGCTTTTGTTGTCTTAGCTCAAGCCCTCAATCACACTCTGCCTGTCATACTTGACCAGATGAACTTTCTTCTCTGGAAAACTCAAATGTAAAACGTGATTTACGTTGATGGGACGTGCAAGACTCCAACTCAATACATCTCTGGCACTCAGACTCTGACTTCTGAATACATTCAATGGCGTCATGAGGATCGTCTAATTCTTTCTAAGGATTTTTTCTTCTCTAACCCCTAAAATTATGTCTCAGATCGTTGGGAACACTACTTCTGCTACTGCCTGGGGTGCTCTATAATGAGTTTTTGCAAGAGCTTCTAAAGCTCGAATTATGCAGCTTCGATTACAGCTTCAAACTTCCAAGAAGGGAAATTTTTCCATGATGGATTATGTTGTGCGTGTCAAGAGCTATGTGGATTACCTAGCAAAAATTTATGGACATGTTTCTGAACAAGAACACATTCTGTACATTCTTGGAGGTCTTAGTGCTAAGTACAATTTGTTTGTGGTCTCTGTTACTTCTAATTCCAATCGCACATCTCTTGAAGGCGTTGTCAGTCAATCGCACAACAAACCATGGATGAAGGTATGAACAATCAAAAAAATGTTGCCTTTCGTTATCCACATCGGTCCAATAATTGACCTCCACCCCAAAATTCTAGTCGAGACTCATGCCCTTCTAATCACTAAAACCGTGATTCTCGTGCTTCCAACGACACTCGTCTAACAAGTAGTGCTCGGACGTGGAAGATACAATGTCAGTTATGTGGGAGATCTGGCCATGTTGGTTTGCAATGTTACCGAAGGTTTGATCCTTCTTTGCAGTACATACCTTTTACTGGTCCTCAAGCAATGGTTGTTGCCTCACCTTCACCTTAAGAAGATGCTTGGATTCTTGACTCTGGTGCTTCTCATCACCTCACTCTTCATCACAACAATCTTGACAATGCATCTTCATACTTTGGTGAAGATTAGGTAATGGCCATAAACTCCCCATTTCTCCTGTTGGTTCAAGCTCCATTCCATGTTCCAAATGAGTTCTGCATTTAAGTAAAGTCCATCATGTTCCTTCTATTTCTTCCAATTTACTCAGTGTTTCTCGCCTATGTACTGATAATTCTGTTTCTGTTGAATTTTTCTCTGATGTTTTTCATGTTAAGGACCTTATTTCGAAGAATGTTCTTCATCAAGGTCGACTTCATAAGGGTCTCTACTGTTTTCAAGCTCCTTTCGCCATCCCTCACTTCAAAACATGTTTTCTTTCCCATTCGCCTTCATGTTCTGCAGGGTTTACTGATTGTAATAATAGTCAATCAATGTCTTTAGCTTATGTGTGGCATGCCTGATTGGGCCGTGCTCATTTTGATATTGTAAATTCAGTGTTAAAATAATGTAATATTCCTTATAAATGCAACAAAGTTTCAGTTTATACATCTTGCCAATTTGGTAAAAGTCCCAAATTACCTTTTCCACATTCTGATTTTAAAGCTACACAACCTCTTAAGCTGATCTATTCAGATATATAGGGTCCATCCCCTCACTTAGCCGCATATGTCTCTAGATATTTTATCATATTTGTTGATGATTACTCACATTTTTTTTGGTTGTACCCTTATCAAGCTAAGATTGAAGCTCTTACTGTGTTTCATCAGTTTAAAAGTTTGGTGGAAAATCAATTTTCCACTTGCATTAAACACTTCCAGTGTAATGATGGTGGGGAATACAGAAACTACACCAAATATCTTAGCTCTTGTATCTCTCTTATAAAGACATGTCCATATACATCGACTCAGAATGGTCATGTTGAAAGATAACAAAAAAATATAGTTGAGTCTGGTTTGTCAATGTTAGCTCATGCTTGTCTTCCTTTACAGTTTTGGATATTTGCATTTAGAGTTGTTTTTTGCGTTATTAATAGACTACCAACTCCTATACTTGATTCTAAATCTCCCTATGAAGTTCTTTATAATAGAACTCCTGATTACTCTTTATTTCACACTTTGGGTTGTTTGTGCTTTCCTTATCTCAGGCCCAATTACAAGCACAAAATTTAATTTTGCTCATCTAAGTGCATGTTTGTTGGGTATAGCACAATACATAAATGGTACTTCTTGTCTTGTTTCTCATTGTATGTATATCACTAGACATGTTACTTTTATGAGTATAAATTTCCCTATTCTACTCCCAAACCCACGACACCACCCTCCACTCATTCCCTCATTCCAGCCATTATCTTCCATCAAATCCTCCACCAACTAATCACACTCCCATTCTACCTTTATCACCAATAGAGTCCACAAATATGGTTCCTTCTTCTGCATGTCATTTACAAGAATCAACGAATACTCTTAATGAAACTAATTTTGTTACTAACAACTTATCTGAATCTACAACTCCTATTGGTGAGGATACTATCCATACTATTTTGCAGGAACCTACTCTTCCTCGGAATATGCACAGAATGGTCACCAGTTCAAAAAATAGGATTACTAAGACTCGAGCTCTACTTGCTTCTATCAATCTTGACTTCTCTAAGCCTACCACTTACAAGCAAGCTCTTCAAAATGCATCTTGGAAAGTTGCAATGGAAAGTGAACTAGCTGCTCTTCACAAAAATAAGACTTGGTCACTTGTTCCTTCTCCCATTGGTGCGAGTGAATATCAAAGCATTGTAGGCGCCCTGCAATATGCCACCTTGACTAGACCAAAAATTTCATATAAAGTCAATAAAGCTTGTCAATTTTTGCAAGCTCCTATTGATTCTCATTGGTTGGCAGTAAAGAGAAACTTGAGATATTTGAGAGGTGCTCTAACACGTGGTCTAACACTCAAGCCTACCACACTACACTTATTGTATTTTCCTTGGTGATAACCTAGTTTCATGGTCTTCTTCAAAGCAAAAAGTAGTGTCTTGAAGTAGCACTAAGTCCGAAAAGGCCTTAGCTAGTGTGGCTGCTGAACTCGCTTGGTTTCGGTCTTTGTTCAGAGAACTTGCAATCTCTGTTCCTTCTACTCAGTAGTGTGGTGTGACAATATCAGTACAACTCACTTGGTTGTCAATCCTATGTTTCATGCTTGGACGAAACATATAAAGATTGTCTTCCATTTTATTCATGATATAGTCTTAAGAAAAGAACTTGTCGTCAAGTATATTCCTACTGAAGAACAAATTGCAGATATCTTCACCAAACATCTTCCAGCTGCTCGGTTCTTCATTCTGCGAGGCAAACTTACAGTCCTTCTAAGATCGTTTCGTTTAAGGGCGGATGAAGACAGTATTAGTTAGTTGGTCAGTTAAGCATTGTTTACTTAGTTCGTTAAGTCTATTAAGGGTGTTTAATTGTACTCTTCTGTTGTAACTAAGTCATTAGTTGTAATTCGTGTTACTATAAATAAGAGTATTCAGACTAAGTTGATTCTAAGAATTAAGTCATTTTCTCAAACACTTACAAAAAGAGATGATAAAAAAATATAGGCAATTTTCTACGAAGACATTCTTTTTTGGTAAATTTATTGGGAATCATTGTAAAAAGTGTCCCGCCACAATATTGAAGAACAATTAGTCAATTTACCTCTCACTTTTGACAATGTTTTCTTTTACCCCTAGCTAGTTATTTTAATATAAATTTGCTCCCATACTTTAATCCATTATTGATAAAGTTGTTTCATGTTTCTCCTTAGATTTAATTATTTATTTATTTATTATATTCAAATATTATTTATTTTCTTACCCCTAACACATAAGCTATTAAAACAAATATAAAAAATTAATTACGCTAATATTTAACTTATGTTACAATATAAATGAATGAGTACAATTCATTTATAACATGAAACATATTAAATTAATTATAATTTTTTCAATCATCATAAAAGTAAACAATTTACCTCAGAAAATTAAATTAACACATAACCAAATAAATAATATATAAATTTGGTAATACCTTTAGGTTTTTTCGAGTTTTTTTTAATTCTAATTTTCATGGGTCATTTACTCATAATTATGTATGCACTGTTTTCTAAAAAATATTTTGACAAGCATTCATTTAATTTTATTAATAAAAAATAACACAAAACTACTAATATATAAATTTAGAAATTCTTTAAGTTTTTTTCCATGACATATTTTCCCAATTTTTTTTTTTTACTTATAGCTAATATATACATTAACAACATTATTAAAAATAGCTTGTCTTTATTCAATTTTTCTAATCATTTAATCAACTAAATATTCCAACAACAAAAAAAAATCACATAATCAACTTCTATAAATAAGTAAAAGATTAATATTTTTTTAATTTTAATATATGTTACAATTAGATAAAAATATAATCAAATTTATAATAAAAATAAAACTTAAGCATAATAATGAAAAATATTTATAAATCTAGGTAATAATTGATGACATATTAAAGTTTGGGAGCAAATTCATATTAAAATAACTAGTTAGTGGTAAAAGAATACTAATTTTTTCATTTAATATACAAGTGATAGCACCTAAAATCATTAACATATATGTATATGGATTGTTGTTCTTTCTAGGTACATTCAAACGTCGCTTTGTATCAGCTATGTTCGACATTCTAGGTACATATCATTTGCTCTCTAAAGTATTTGTTTTAACTATTTATTTTGAGGCTTTTTTTAAAAAAAGTTAAAGTTTATTTTTCCCATAAAAACAGCTATTTTGATTTTCCCTAACAAACCATAATGTAATATCTATAAATTTGTCTCTATTTAGGAATAAAGGATATCTATGAAATGAAATTGTGCCACCATTATTGCTCGACAATCATAGACCACTTCTCCCGAATGTTAAATACATTAGACAAGGAGCACCCTAAGAAAGAGCAAGTGAAGGATGCCTTGCACACTGCTGCTGCTCGAGGGCTTGTTGAGATCTTTGTTGGCATAGCAAAAGCAAATCCTGAGCTCATACATCGCTGTGAGATGTACAAGACACATGCTTTCATGGCGGCCGTTCAAAGTCGACAATCGCAAGTTTATCGCCTTTTGCATGAAGTTTCTACTAAACAAGTGATCGCAACTAGAGTTGGTTCTTCAAAGAATACCATGCTACACATGGCTGGACTTCTCGCACCTTCTGATCAACTAAGTAAGATCCCTGGACCTGCTTTGCAAATGCAAAGAGAACTACAATGGTTTAAGGTGCGCGCAATCAGTTGATGATATTTCATTTAAAATCAAAATCAATCAAGGTGTAATTAGTAACTTTTCTATAACACTTTTTTTGAGAATTGATAACACTTTTGTAGGAAGTAGAGACAATTACATTGCCTCGACATAAGTGGTACAAGAACACACAAGGATTGACACCCCGAGAGTTGTTCACACAAAAACATGAGCCATTGTTGAATGCTGGAGAAAAGTGGATGAAAGATACGGCAAGTTCTTGCAGTCTCGTTGGTTCTCTCGTCGCTACAATAATGTTCGCCGTCGCATTTAGTGTTCCTGGAGGGAACAACCAAGACACGGGTTATCCCATATTCTTGAGCAAAAAGTTGTTTAAGATTTTCATTATATCAGATGCTATATCACTATTCTCATCAACTGCCTCTGTATTAATGTTTCTGGGAATTCTTACATCGCGTTATGCAGAAGATGATTTCCTCAAATCCTTACCAACAAAGCTAATAATAGGTCTTTTCACTCTTTTCTTATCTCTTGCAACAATGACTATAGCTTTTTGTGCTGCCCTTTTAATCATGTTGCACAAAGAGACTGGATTTGTCATCACTCTATTTTTCCTTGCTAGCCTTCCTGTGACATTATTTGGGTGGATGCAGTTTCCTCCTCTGATACAGATTTTGAAATCTACCTATGGGCCAAGCATCTTCAGCCCGAAAGTTCAACGCTGGCTATAGAATTTTTGTTTTGGTTGTAAGGATATATTGGTGTGTTGATGATCATTTATGTATTTATTTGCTTAATTAACTTGGAAAGAAACCTGTTTATATTGAGTGAAACTAATAAGAACATATTTTGATTGTCTATGGTCCTCCTTATTAGCTTCAAAACGATATGCTTAAAATGAACTTTTGAAGCAAAAAGGATCCTAAGGAAGGCAGCAATGGCCTCAAGAGTAACAGTCAAGTTTCTACAAAATTCTATTAGGCTTTATGAACTTAGCTCACAAACATAATCAAAGTTGGCTAACACTCTTTCTGGTTTTCACACACTAGTAGAGTAGGTAATAATCTTATTCTTTCTGGGGTGATTAGTCCTAAAGCTACAAATAGGAACTCATCTGTACAATCTTGAATGTGAGAGATAGACAATGTTACTTAAGGACCAAGTCTTCAGTTATTAACGGTCATAACTACCAAAACTGATTGGCTGGACTTGCAGAGTATGGTATAGCCTAGTTGAATATTCATATAACATGAAACCCAATAAAATTGATGCTATATTTATATTTTAAACAACTTTTACAACAAGAGTAAAAATATATATTTTTGGAAATACATATGTGGGGTCATATAAAAATTTACTATTGAGGTACATTTTATGTACACTTCTTTAGAAACTCCTTTTCAAAATTTGACTTGGCTTCTTCTACCCAAATTAGGACTTCAAATGTTCTCAGAGATGTACAGCAACCAAATACAACCAAAACCAAAATACCAAACACTGCAGCAAGTAACAAATGCAGCAATGACAAGTATAGAAAACACAGGGGACTTTATAGTTCATTTTGCTAGTCTTGCCATCTCAATTTGCTATTCTCAAAGAGTTACAGAATACACTTATATCTCTTTTTTAGTTCTTTCTCACCATTTCAGAACTTCTCTTCTCTCTTTTTCTATATTCTCTACCTTTTTAACCGTACAATTTTTCCATAACTCAGCCAATCATTTGCATCAGAGGTGTAATGATTAAAACACATCAGAAAATGATTGCCAAACCAATTCTGCAGCCCCACGTGTACCAAATGCAAATTCTAGTTGTCACCTTTTAAATCTCCTTTTCTCCACTGTTGAGTTGTTTGCTTTGCCATAAATATATATCAGAACATGTGGTCTGAATAATCCTCAACAATATTGCTCAAGACAATTGTTTGAACACTGAGATATTAGCACATATTCTGAAGATTTTTCACTCACTGTTGCTTTCCCATTGGCTGCAATTGCGCAAGAAGATGAGCTTCGCAGAGAAATTCATAGTTATTTCATCTCTAAAGAAAATGCAGAACCAAATGCAACTTTGGCCAGCATTGCCATAAGCTGTCTTAGTACATTAGTTAACACTTAGTACATATGGTAACTAATGTGAGAGACATCTTTAAATAACAGTGATTATAACTAAAACAAGCATAATCATATTAACTAAAAAGGGTTTAGTTGGTTTGTCGATAATTGACTTTTTCACATATATGTAATAATTTTTTAATATTAAAATGAGTGCTTTAATATTAATTTGGAGTGTAAGTATGACTCCCATTTTCCAAAATCCAACTTCCCTCAAAACCACTTTCTCATATGTGCCCCACAACAACCAGAATATTATTTCCTCAAAAGTTCCCAAAATACAATCCCATTCCTCATTCTAGTCAACCCAAGAAACAGAAATTACCACTCTTTCGTCTATTATAGATAATACTAAATGAGCCATAAGGTTCATAAGACCAAATAAGAACTCTCTCTCTCTATCAGTCCAAATTTTCAAAGATTCTCATATTAAGTACTTACTTTATAGCCTTATAGGTCTATGGAAATACTTGCTCATTCAATTTACATCTATGTTACAGACTTTTTGTTCGAATGTTTAATACAAGTGTAACGACCCGACTTTTCTTAACTAGACCCACCGAACACGACTATGACTATCCGGGGTCAACTGGACCCTTACGGTCAACTTTGGTAAAAATCGGACGTTAAAAAGTAAATAAACTTTAGAGTAAACTTTAGAAAATTTTACATTGGAGTACTTTGAAATAAAATAGTATTTGGATGGGATCCCATAGTTTTAAAAACAAAATGTAGTTTAAACGTAACTTAAGAAATAGTCTGTGGCCATAGGGCCTTCTTTAAGTAGAACTAGTAAACATGAAATTGATAAAACTGTTACTAGACTTAGCGGAAAACTTAAGAGAACCCTGACAACCCTGCAGGTCGGTTGTTTCACAGTATGCATACTTCAGACAGAATCCCCTCCAGCTCATTGCACTGCTCCTTAAGCCTTGCCCTTACCTACACACACAGAGTAACTGATGAGCTATAACGCTCAGTAAGGAAGCTAGCTACAACTCATGATTCTACTATTCAAAACAAACTTTTCATAACAGAAATGCATATCTAGAAACTGCAAACTGAGCAACACTTCTAGCATATTCACATAAGTCAAAGGGCTGCGTAACATACTGAAAACATATAACTGAGCCATCGTGTTATCTGTGGGGTTTTAATCCCAGTGTGGCCTCCACGGCCCAGAGTAACCTCACCTCCCGTACCAAAGGGGTACACTCCGCTAAAACACGATGACTCTACTGACTTGGCGGATAACCCCACTGTACGGCTGCATGGGGAATCCGCCCTCACAAGGTTTCCCTTGACAGTCATAAACATTGCACATACATTCATGATGACTTTACTGCACTAAGCACATTCAAACACGATAGATGGGTACTATCATGCGCATCCAGCCATATAATCACACACATATATAGCATCTAGAATTTAACCAGCAATCTACAAACATGCAAACAATTCACTAGAATCACAACGAGCTAAGTTACTCTTGGTGTATACTTCCTTACCTCTTGTCCTTAGCTTTCGCGAATTATATCTTTGTGAGTATTTCCGATCGCGTTTAGACCCTATAATCATATTGGGACAATATGTCTTAATTTATGCTTTACTAAGATTTTAAATATAAATAAGGGAATTTAAAAATCAAAAACTAAAATTCCCGACCCTGGCCCAAAACCCTAGCCCTTGGGGTAAAATGACCATAATACCCTTCTCATAAATCCCGAACTCAACTTAGAAAATTATTATTTCCTATAATAATTTTATCCTAGACCACGTCCGAAATTTCAAGTCAAAACTCCAATTATTTCTTAAAATTCTATTTTCCGATGCTCGAGTCCAAAACACGAGCCCTGAGTCCAATCCTTGATCTTGAGACTTAAAATTAGTAATATTGTACTTCCTAAAATATTTTCCAAGTCCTTGAAAATATTTCGTAGGTTCTAAGTCGTCAAATCTAAACTTTGAAACTAATTCCCGAACTTCGAATTTTTCTTGAAGCTTACATAATAATTCCCGAGCCTAACTCGTAAATTATTAGTCTTAAATGTTACTTAGATAAATTTTTCTAACCCCGATTCATTAAAATCAGACCTAAAACTTAGAAGTATTTAATCCCAAGCCTTGCTATAAAACCCTAAATTTTTGGGACCAAGTACCATTTTTGGTCTCTTTGGTTACCAAACAGTAACCATTAGTAACTTGTTGCTGAATGGATGAACATGCACGTGAACACCCCCATTGTCTTCTTCCTTGTACACATTCGGCCATTTCTTTCCCAAGCCATACCCGTCTCCATCTTTCCTCACCTAGGCAGTCACGGTTTCACTCCTAACCACCATGACCACCATTCGGCTATCACAACCACCACCCTCATTACCATCGGTCTCCATCCGTGACCACTCAAAGTGGCACTTCCATGCACGGCCAGCCACCATCTTCAATCTTAAACCACCACCAAACCCTCTCAAATATTAAGACCACATATATTATACTATCCCCAAAACCTTAATGAGTGTTTCTAATCCCAAGACACTGATTAAAACCATACATAACAATCCAAAGAAGTCATCACCATCCTAAGAAACAAAGATCAAAAATCGGAAACGTAAAACTACAAAGGAAATCTACTAATATATACCTCTTACTGTGGCCGGTTCTTGGTGGTTTCTTCTTCTCCTCAACTTAGTAGACAAAACTATGAACACAACAAAACCATTTGACATGAATTTGGTACTCAGAATCTAAGAGAAAAATCAACGCAAAGGTAGGTTCGGACTTACGTTTTTCTTCTGACTATTCTTGTACCGAACTCCCTGTAGCACTCCCTTCTTTCTCTTGCTTTCTTCTACAATCAAACATAGGCTCTAAGGACTGTAATCCAAAGAAAAACCAAAGAAAACTCACCTTTGATTCCTCCTTCTTGGACCCGAAGTGAACGTACAAAACAAGAACACAATGTGTTCTTTGTCTCTAATCTCTCACAGTTATCCTCTCACGTTCAAAAATGGCTAACACTAATGAAGAAAGACAACGGTTCTAATTCCCTGCCTGGTAACCTCTAAAAACTGCCATAGCTGTTTAAATTGTGTTTCCCTCCAATAAGTATGTGTGCAGCCAAACACACCACCGTATGCTTCTCAAAATAAAACACTAAAACTATAGCTTAAGAATGGTAAATATAAACTACAGTCTAAACACCAAAAATGCAACTTTGGTTTAACTTATGTCTATGATTTTATGTGAGTCATTTCAACATAAAATCATGATTTTAATCCTATAAAATTCCTTTTGAATTGTTCATAGACTCTTAGTGAATAAGTCACAAAATCATAGTCTAAAATGATTCTATGATTTTATGTGGATTCAAAATACATAAAATCATATATTAAAACTCTTTGAACAAGATGTCCATTTTAGATTTATTTCACATCTAAATCCCACACTATGGTCTAAAGCGATCAACTCACAATTCACCAAATATTATTTTAATTATTATTCATACTCTTTAAAAAAAAAAATTAATTCACAGAATAATGTTTACATAAAACACTAAATAAAAAAAAGAAATCGGGTTATTACACCCTTCCCACCTTAAAAGAATTTCGTCCTCGAAATTTTTCCTTACTCAAACATCTCGGGATACTTCTCACGCATGTCATCCTCCAGCTCCCAAGTAGCTTCTTCAACTGCGCTATTGCTCCACCGGACTTTAAGTAGGGGTATCCTTTTAGTTCTCAACTCTTTGATTCCCCGCTCCAGTATTGTAACTGGTTTAATTTCATAACTTAAGTCCGGTTGTAGCTCTAGCGGTTCGTAACTAAGCACATGGGACTGATCGGACACATACTTCCTGAGCATGGAGATATGGAATACATTGTGGGTACTAGCCAACGCGGGAGGTAGGGCTAATCGATAAGCAACTGGTCCTATCCTCTCGAGGATCTCAAAAGGACCTACATATCTGGGACTTAACTTCCCTTTTTTCCCAAACCTCTTAACACCTTTTGTTGGCGAGACTTTCAAGAATACTTTGTCTCCCATCTCGAACTTGATGTCCTGCCTTTTGGCATTGGCATAACTTTGTTGTCTACTCTGAGCTGTGAGCATATGCCTTCTTATTCTTTCTATAGCACTCGTAGCCTCAAGCACCAGTTCTGGCCCAGCTAGTCGCCTCTCTCCTATCTCATCCCAACGTAAGGGTGAGCGACACTTCCTGCCATAAAGCATCTCGTATGGGGCCATTCCAATGGTTGCTTGGTAACTATTATTGTACGCAAATTCCATGTGGTACAAGTACTCCTTCCAAGAACCCTTGAACTCTAAGGCACAGGCTCGCAGCATATCCTCCAGTATCTGGATGGTTCTTTCTGACCGCCCATCTGTTTGCGGGTGAAAGGCTGTGCTGAGTTTCAACTTCGTACCCACTGCCTCTTGCAAGCTTTCCCAGAAACCTGATGTGAACCTCGGGTCTCTGTCTAAAACTATAGATACTGGTACACCATGGAGTCTGATTATCTCTTTCAGGTACAGCCTTACAAATTGATCCATAGTGTACGTCATTTTCACCGGAATAAAATGAGCTGACTTAGTAAGGCGGTCCACAACCACCCAAACTGCATCGTGACGCTCTGTAGTTACTGGTAGACCAACCACGAAGTCCATAGCGATATCTTCCCATTTCCATACTGGTATTGGTAACGGTTGCAGTAACCCACCGGGTCTTTGGTGTTCTGCTTCCACTTGTTGACAAACCAAGCACTTGGCTACGTACCCGGCTATGTCCCTCTTCATTCCCGACCACCAATACATGGACTTAAGATCTTGATATATCTTTGTTGCACCAGGGTGCAACAAGTAAGGCGTTGTGTGTGCTTCTTTAAGAATCTTATCCTTGACCTCTTGGTCGCTAGGCACACAAACCCTGCCCTTATACCTTAATATCTGGCATTCCGACATTGTGAAGTTCCCACTATTCTCTTCTTGTAACAAGGCTTCTTGTTTAACCAGATTGTCATCCAATTTTTGCTTTTCTTTAATCTCTTCCAAGAGATCTGATTGCAATGTGAGATTGGCTAACTCGCTTGTAACTATTTCTATCCCAACTTTCACTATCTCTTTTTGTAACGGAGCTTCCACCAACCCTAAACCTGCAATGGTGCCATGACTTCGTCGGCTTAAGGCATCAGCCACCACATTAGCTTTTCCAGGATGATAGAGTATCTCGCAATCATAGTCTTTAACTAGCTCGAGCCACCTCCTTTGCCTCACGTTTAACTCTTTCTGAGTGAAAAAATATTTAAGGCTTTTGTGATCCGTGTATATTTCACATTTATCCCCATAGAGATAATGTCTCCATATTTTCAAGGCAAAAACCACAGCCGCCAACTCCAAGTCATGTATTGGATATCTTTGTCCATTTTCTTTTAGTTGTCTAGACGCGTAAGCCACCACTTTTTTGGTTTGCATCAGTACACATCCCAAACACATCTTGGATGCATCACAGTAGACTATAAACTTTTCGTTGCTTTTGGGTACACACAACACTGGAGCAGTAGTTAATCTCTTCTTTAACTCTTGAAAACTTTGTTCACATTTATCAGACCACACGAACTTCTATAGTTTGCGAGTAAGGTTTGTTAGTGGCATTGCCAATTTGGAGAATCCTTCCACGAATCTCCTGTAATAGTCGGCTAGACCAAGAAAGCTACTTACATCAGTGGCATTCTTTGGTATTGGCCAATCCTTGACAGCCTCAACCTTAACTTGGTCCACTGATACTCCGTCCTTGGTTACTATGTGGCCTAGAAATACCACTTCCTCTACCCAAAACTCGCACTTCTTTAGCTTGGCACATAACTGTTGTTCTTTGAACCTCTGGAGCGCCTTTCTCAAATGATCCCCATGCTCCTCCTTTTTCCTTGAATAGATCAAAATATCGCCAATAAAGACGATTACAACTTGTCCAAATACTCTTTGAACACCCTATGCATTACATCCATGAATGCTGCAGGGGCGTTTGTTAGACCAAATGATAGTACTAAAAACTCATAATGTCCATACCGAGTCCTAAAAGCGATTTTGGGTATATCATTTTCCTTTATCTTAAGCTGATGATAACCCAATCTCAAATCTATCTTAGAGAATATCGCTGCCCCTTGTAATTGGTCAAACAAATCTTCAATTCTAGGTAACGGATATTTGTTCTTTATCATCACCTTGTTCAGTTCCCTATAGTCAATCCACATACGCATCGATCCATCATTCTTCTTGACGAATAGTACCGGAGCTCCCCACGGTGAATGACTTGCTCGAATGAATCCTTTGTCAAGCAGCTCTTGCAGCTGTTCTTTCAACTCCTTTAATTCTGAAGGCGACATCCTATACGGTGCTTTTGAAATAGGGGTTGTCTCTGGTGCTAACCCGATCACGAACTCGACCTCTCGATTCGGGGGTAAGCCTGGTAGATCTTCTGGGAACACCTCGGGGTACTCACACACCACTTTAATGTCCTCAAGTCGTTGTGGCGTGTTCTTAGTTGTGTCCACTATACTAGCCAGGAATGCTTGGCACCCTTTTCCCATCATCTTCTTTGCCTTGACCGCTGAGATGATTGGCGTTTTGGGTCCCGTACTTTCTCCCTTGAACACGAACTTATCTTCCCCTTCGGGTTGAAACACTACGATCTTTTTCCTACAATCGATGTTTGCACTATACTTGGAGAGTCAATCCATTCCAAGTATCACGTCATACTCATTCATAGCCAGCTCAATCAAGTCAGCATAGAGTTCTCATCCATCTAAAGTTATCGGCACCGCGTGTACCCATCTTCTAGATGTCATCCTCTCTCCAGATGGCAATGTCGTACTAAAGCCTATCGAAAATACCTCTCTAGGTCTTCCTATTTTCTCAATCGTGCACGTTGATATAAAAGAATGGGTAGCACCCGAATCAACTAACACATTGCATAAGAGATTGGCTATATGAATATGACATGTGCATAAGTGATCCTTTCCGCACTAGCTATTTCTACATCTCAGGCAATCATTGGCTTGAGCCCTTTCATGAACTTTTCGACCTTAGCTTCCTCGTTGGCCACTAAATTTCCAGCAAACTTAGCCAACCTGTTGAACTGTTGCACATATTGAGCTTTTGTGGTATCTTATTGGATCAGGTTCACAAATTCATCCACCTTAGAAGCTCTGATAGTCTCATTGTAAAACTGTTCGTTGAAAGCTTGTACGAACTCCGCCCATGTCATAACTCTAACATTCTAGATAAGCTTCATGTTCTCCCACTACATGCGAGCGTCCTTCTTTAGCATATATGTAACACGAGATACTTTAGCTCGGTCTTCCAACTGCATTAATTCGAAAATGAGTTCAATAAAACTCATCCATTCTTCAGCTTCCATAGGATCCACGCCTCCTTCGAAAGGTTGAGGGTGCAGCTTCCGGAAATGTTCGTATACCGGATTTGGTTGAGCAAGTTGTTGTGGCCTCACTTCCACAACTTGCTGGGCTGGTGGCCTTCCAACCCTAGGTGCCCAATTAAGTTCTTTTCGAAGACGAGCAATCTCTTCAGCTTGTGCCTGACTAATTCCAAACAGCATAGCTGCATCCATGTTGGCATTTCCTGGGTTCAGGTTTTCTGGTGCCTGATCCCTATTCACTCCTCGACGTACACCTCTTCATGGAGACATCACGATTCGTTCGAAATACTTAAGCCATATAGTTTAAACTATGAACGATAAATCTTCTATCCACTCAGAAAAAGGCCTACCTCATTCTATTCAAAACTCTAAAAGAAGCATAGCAATAATATAAACTGAGTTTCAAACCTAACATACTTCATACAATTGTATAATAAGAAGAAAAGAGCATATAATTCATCATTAGTATTACTTCAAACTTGATACATGATTTCGATACATAAGTAGTCAACTGAAAATAAATGAAATACAACACTCTAACATCATAAAAATCATGCAAACATATCCTAGAACAAGGACAGAACCCCCCGTTTCCTCACTGACCGGAAATGAAATGACTTTTAAATCCCAATTCTAGCCCTGGGTTGACTATTATTAGTGTCATAAACTACCATATGGACTGGGAACGATTCCTCATATTCGTTCCTAAGTCCTGGAGATAATTCCCTAATTACTCCCCTAGGTAGCTTAGGGGTTCCTTGTACCCACCTCTTCTTACTATAGTTTAATTTCTTGATCCCTAAAGGGTTAAGCCTAACTTTCTTGGCTATGTTCTCAACGTAGATCCTAGGGAATCTCTTTCCCATAGCCGAATATTGATTTGGGGCTTGACCTTCTAAGTGAGCTACCTCACTCCAAGCCTGGTTAAGAGCATCCCTAACACTCTGCCAAGAGATTGTGCTCATTAGAACCTCAAAACACTATAGACACTTAAGTAAACCCCCTATCCACTTAATCTCTTGAATGGCATAGTTCACTGCCATGATATGCCTAATTAACCTCTCAAAATCATCATAGTTACCCTCAAGGCTCATTTTCATTTCCCTAGTCCTTTGGATCCAATAGTCTCAGGTTTCCTTAGACCCTCGCCCTCGGCCGGACATAACGGTTCTCTTCATCATCACCATTATCTAGTCATTACGAAACCCACAATTATTGTTAGACTAAAAAATAATTGCAAAACTTAGAAATATACTTACAGTGCAGTAGCTGGGGCCTTTCTGATCTTCATATGCATACTGTGAGGGTCTACAGGAGCCTAAGTAACGTAGTCTCTGATACCAAATGTAACGACCCGACTTTTCTTAACTAGACCCACCGAACACGACTATGACTATCCGGGGTCATCTGGACCCTTACGGTCAACTTTGGTAAAAATCGGACGTTAAAAAGTAAATAAACTTTAGAGTAAACTTTAGAAAATTTTACATTGGAGTACTTTGAAATAAAATAGTATTTGGATGGGATCCCATAGTTTTAAAAACAAAATGTAGTTTAAACGTAACTTAAGAAATAGTCTGTGGCCATAGGGCCTTTTTTAAGTAGAACTAGTAAACATGAAATTGATAAAACTGTTACTAGACTTAGCGGAAAACTTAAGAGAACCCTGACAACCCTGCAGGTCGGTTGTTTCACAGTATGCATACTTCAGACAGAATCCCCTCCAGCTCATTGCACTGCTCCTTAAGCCTTGCCCTTACCTACACACACAGAGTAACTGATGAGCTATAACGCTCAGTAAGGAAGCTAGCTACAACTCATGATTCTAATATTCAAAACAAACTTTTCATAACAGAAATGCATATCTAGAAACTGCAAACTGAGCAACACTTCTAGCATATTCACATAAGTCAAAGGGCTGCGTAACATACTGAAAACATATAACTGAGCCATCGTGTTATCTGTGGGGTTTTAATCCCAGTGTGGCCTCCACGGCCCAGAGTAACCTCACCTCCCGTACCAAAGGGGTACACTCTTATGTGACACCCCACGTCACTATGGCTGCTTTTTGGAATGACGACTGGCCCTACAAACCAAGATAAGTCTTTCCAGCGTGCTTTGTCCTCACTCGCACACTTCCCGGGAAAACTTCCCAGGAGGTCACCCATCCCTAGATTACTCCAGGCTAAGCACGCTTAACCATGGAGTTCTCAAGTGATGGGCTCCGAAAAGAAGATGCACCTTCCTGATATAGGTAGTACCCATCAATCCATTTAAGCCTTCTTCAACTGTGTAGTCCCATACCTACATAATCTTAGAATCATCACACTTGACCTTCCCCAGGCAGTGTGGGATTGCACAGCTTACCCGGTCTTTCCCCTTACGGATCACAGGATTTTGACTGTCACAACAAGCCAGCCAGTCAATGAGATCTTCTCTTGCAAAAACTTTGTCAAATTTTACTTTTTCTTTTATCAAGTTATGCATCAGTTTGTAGATTTGTGGTGGAATTTCATATATAAGTTATGCATCATAAATTTTCATGTAACCAGTGCTTATTTCTTGGTTATATTAAAGAAATATATATATATATATAAATTCATGCTCGAGTTCCAATTTCACGTTACCATTATATCCTTCTGTACGAGATGTTATAATACACATCACTTAGAAATTATTTCAACACTTCAAAATAAGACTATATGTATAAGTTTCTCATCACACTCTTGCCTCACTACAAGGAAATAAGTCTAATAATGGCTTATTATAATCAAGAAAACGTTCAAGAATCACTTTTATTGTCATGAATAGCACATTCTCTTCTGGCATAGATTCATATATACTACATGTAGATTACTAATACCAATCATCATTGCAGTTTTGAACGAAATAAATAGAAATTGTAATAATTCAAATTCTAAAAATTTACATGATAAACTCTGATTTGTTGTATGAATTATCATCGCGCCTCGACAGCTGTTATGCTTGTATTGCATGATGGTGTCTTAGAAAAGGGGGAATGATATCCCGCCCACAAATCTGTGTTGGTGAAATAGGCTGGTGGTTTGGGTTGAGGCAACACTTTCTCACCGCTCAACATTAGAATAACAGAAGATATATTAGGCCTATCAATAGGTTTTTGTTGCACACACAAGAGACCGATGTGGATGCAACGCAATGCTTCTTCCATGTTGTCGTTTGGATCTCTTAACAAGCACTTATCAATAAACATAAATGCGTTGCCTTCTTTCATCAAAGTCCATGCCTAACAAATATTATAAAAATATAAATAAAAAAGAAAAAGCTAAATACTTACCAATCCAATTAGGTTAAGTATGCTATCCAAATACTTACCAATCCAGTAAGGTTAAGAATGCTATCTTCATCGTACAGGTCTCTACTTTTCTTTCCACTTACGATTTCAAGCATCAATGTGCCAAAACTAAATACGTCAGATTTTGTTGAGAATAAGCCATTAGAAGCATATTCTGGAGCCAAATAACCACTACATTTGCATAAAATAATTTATTACTATACAAGAGATTTATAATAAAGAAACTAAAAGGATTTCAAAGATGACTTACTAAGTTCCAACTATTTTGTTTGTGTTTCCTTCTATTTGGTCTCCACCAAAACATCTAGCCAAGCCAAAGTCTGAAATTTTGGGATTCATGTTTTTATCAAGTAACACATTACTGGCTTTGAGATCTCGATGTATAATTCTCAATCTAGAATCATGATGAAGATAGAGAAGCCCCTTAGCAATTCCACATATAATCTCAAAACGTTTAGGCCATTCTAATAGTATGCTTTGCCTTTCATCTGCAAATATTGGTTTCTAATTTTATTAAAACAAAATAAGAAAATATATATTTATAGAACATGACATGTATTAAAAGAGGTGAAAAGAGTCTTACCAAAGATAAAATGGTCAAGGCTTTTGTTGGACATATACTCATAAATTAATAATTTCATTTCTCTATGAATACAATAACCATATATCTTTACAAGATTTCGATGTTGAAGCTTGGCAATTAGTTTAATTTCATTTTTGAACTCAGTGACTCCTTGTCTAGAACACATTGATAGTCTCTTCACAGCTATTTCTTGACCTCCTTCAAGTATACCCTAATATATCACAATGAAGTAATTATTTACTTATTTCAATCTTTAATTACCAATCGATATCTGGTAAAAAGAATAGAGAATATTCTGAAGCAGGTAAATGAGAACTTACTTTGTATACAGGTCCAAAACCACCCTCTCCAAGCTTATTATTCTCTGAAAAATTACTAGTGGCAGTAATAATTGTATGCAGATCAAACAATGGAAGCTCCAAGTCTTCATCTTGGCTTTCGTTTATCTCAAATGAATTATTAGTGGCTGTGAAGATTAAAACCTCAAAACAATAAGAAAACCTATACAATCTTGTAAAACCAGTGTTACAACCTCTAGCTCTTTTTGTCTATCTCTTTACAATATTCAATAGCTTCCTATATATATATATGGAAGACTTCTCAATGGTTACTACCCATAGATGGTTACTAACAATTACGATGATGTTGCAACATAGTAACTTGGTATAGCAAGTCACCAACAAGTAAATATTTTTTTTCTATATTAATTTCGAATTTAGTTATTTTTTTTGCCATAATTAATGGTGTGTTTTCAACCAATGAGAAACACTAGCTATATTTAGAAATTGACATACATTTGAAAAATGAAAAAGTTTACAATATTATATTTTCATAATAAATACATATTTTTCATCAGGTAACCCTTCCAAAAATTTGAAAAAATCAAAATTTATTTTTAGAAATATTAATGAACAACTATAAATATGAATCATTGATCCTAATCCAATAGTTAATGTTAAAGTAACCATCTATGGGTAGTAACCATTAAGAGTACACCCATATATATACATATATATATATATATATAAGAACGAAAGAGCAAATAGAAAACATGGAAGAAACGGTTACATGTAAAGTCATTAATCTGAAGTCCCATTAACTAACCCCTAATGCCCTCCTAACCACCAAAGAGATTGAAATTAGAGGCACAAGTTTAACAGTGGTAGTATTAATAGTTACATTTCTCAGTTTCGTATATCTCTTCCATATAAAAAGAAAGTGTGTACATAACAAAAAATTTTAGTTTTAACGATTTGTTTGGCTAACTTTAAGGGAATATTCTAAATATTTAACGGAATATATCTTTAAAACTAACTAAAAATAGATATTTATTAATTATATTAATATAAATTCAAATATATTAAATATTATTATTATAATAATATTTAATATAAGACTACATACATAATGATTATATTAATTCAAATTCAAATATTATAAAATATCATTATTATAATAATATATAATACAAGACTAGATATTTAATAATTATATTAATATAAATTTAAGTGTTATAAAATATTATTATGATAATAATATATAATTCTAATTTTTTACTAATTATATTAATATGACTTTAAATATTATAACATATTATTATTATAATAATATTTAATACAAGACTAAATATTTAATACTTATATTAATAAAATTTTAAATACTATAAAATATCATTACAATAATAATATATAATACATAATATTAATTTTTAATAAAAAAAATGATCATTTATGTTTAAAAAGTTATCATATTATATATATATTAAAAAAATTATAAATAATGTTTTTGTTTAATTTTTCATTTAATATGTTTATATCATTTTTTTAATTTTATATATAATATTGGTTATATATTTGAAATATATATGACAATGATACAAATTTAATACAAATAATTATTAAATTCTATAAATAAAACTAAGCAAAAGTGTCTTCTATCTAGTGTATATATATCTTCTATATAAAAAGTGTATTGATAATGGAAATTCTTGATTTTAACCGTTTGTTTTGTTATCTTTAACGGAATATTCTAAATATTTAATAGAATATACATTTAAAACTAACTTAAAAATAGATATTTATCAATTATATTAATATAAATTTAAATATTATAAAATATCATTATTTTTAGAGGAAATTACATTTTATATAAAAATTTTAATAGAGTGTGCAAAAATATGATTTTTTTTTCAAAAAAAAAAAAGTAATCTATGGCATTTTTTTTTTAATAATTTTCACTTTTATGGGTTTATTTTTCCATATTTTTGTATAAAAGTTGGTTTATGTCATAATTTTACTCTTAATCAAGTTTTATTAATTTGGAAGGGTATGTATTTTAATTTGATTATTATTTTTTTTAGCTTATTAGCATTTTTATATTACTAATTTTAAATTAAAATTTTCTTTGGTTGTTTTGTAATTTTTTTTTTTTTGTAATATGAATTGTGTTTAAAATGATTTTTTAGTTATTATAAAAAAAAAAATTCTTCTTTCTAGATTGTTCATTTCTTTTTTCAAATATTTTATAAGTTAACCAGTTACTTGATTGATCTTTGATAGTTATGTAAAAAAAAATCATAGAGCTAGGTTAAATAACATGTATCAGGAGGGGTAACCAGTTATCCTGAGAGGAGTAAATTTCTGCCATAAGAGAGGTAACCAGTTACCATAAGAGGGGTAATATGAAAAGAAACATCAAATTTGAAGGAAAAAGAGGAAGAACACTTCATTAAAAAAGGAAGAAGAAGTAACTATGATTTTAGTAACATAGGTAACTAGTTACCATAAAGAACTCAGAAATATACACACATCAGAATGTGAAGGTAACCAGTTACCCTTAGAAATATACACACAAATAATGTGAAGGTAACCACTTACCCCCAGAAATGTACACACAAAGAACGGGAAGGTAACCAGTTACCACATACATGAAAATAGAAAGAAAAAAAATCTGATCCACCCCTTTCCCTTCTCTCTCATCTTCTTCATATAATTTTTTTTTCTAGATTTGAATGTTCACATCAGGGTAACAAGTTACACATTCACGTTTTCATATTTTTATTAGTTTTCTTTCCAAATTTTGGTGTTCCTATAAGTGTTACAGTAAATAGAAAATTCTATTTTAATTTTTTTACATATAGTTGAAAAAACTATAAAAAAAATTACAATAATAAAAGATAACAAATAAAAAATAGTAAAATAATTATGTAATGTTAAAACATATGTGTGAAAAAAATGAAAAAAAAAAAAAGAAAATTGAATGAGAAAAGAATAAGTACAAAAAATGAAGACAAAAGAAAGAAAAAAAAAAACTTAGGAAAGAAAACTAAAAAAATATGAAAAAAAAATGAAATGATGAAGGAAAAAAATAGATGAATGAATAAAAATGAAAAGAAGAAGAAAAAAATTGGAAAAATGGAAAAAAAATATGAATGAAAAAATTGATAGAAAAAAATGAAAAAAAAAAGGAAAAATGGAAGAAGAAAAAAAAGAAAGAAAAAAAAAGCTCGTATGTGTGAAAAAAGAAAAAAAAATGGAAGGAGAAAATAATAAATAAATAAATGAAGAAAAAAAAAAGATGAAAGAAAACTGAAAAAATATGGAAAAAAAAAACAAAACAATACAAATGAGAGAAAAATAATAGATAAATGAATAAAAATGAGAAGAAGAGGATGAAGAAGAAGAATGGAAAAATTGAAAGAAAAAAAAGGATTAAGGGAAAAATTGGTGAAAGAAAAAAATGGAAGAAAAAATAAGGTATGAAAAAAATAAATAAAAAATAATTGAAAAAGTTAAGGAAAAAATAAAATAAAATAAATTTTAAAATCAAAGAAAACATAACTATGATAAAAAATGTGACATTTCTATATTTTAGTAGAGCTGTAAATACGGGTTGAGGTTTCTAGCACGGCACGAGCACGACACGACACGAAAAAATATGGGCTTGGGCCAAGTACGACACGAATTAAAAATTGGCACGGCACGGCATGGTACGACATGGGCTTGAGCACGACACAACACGACAATCTCCGAAGGCACGACACGAAAGCACGAACAAATTAGCCCGAAAGCACGACCCGATAAAATACCCAATATTTTTACATTAATAATGATAATAAGTTTTTATTTGTCAATTATTTATAAATTAAAATGATAATAAAAGTCTATTATTTTTCTCAATTTCTATATTTTTATAATTATATTAATTTATTTTAAGATTTGTGAGTTAAATTTTTTAGCATTTATTAGTAGGTATTCAAATTCTAATAATTATATTTGATATAATTTTGGGTAAAGTATTGTTAAAAAGTATATAAAAATATCTAAAACTATAATTCACACAAAGAAATGTATTTGGATTGGTGGTAAGTCTGTTGATTGTTAAAGAAGAGGTGGAGGGTTCAATTCTCTAGCCTCACATTTTTTTGCAATAATAAAAGTGGGCCGACCCAGCCCGGCATGAATTGAAATACGGGCCCGGCCCGAATTATTCAGAGGCACGAAAATGTGGGTCAGGCTGGGCCAGGACGGCCCATATTTACAGCTCTATATTTTAGTTAGCTACTAATTGTGTTTCTCATACTTTAATTGTTTCTTTAATAAATTTTCTTGTACATATTAAAAAAAGTATATGTAGCGTCTCAGAATTTCACTTAGCTAGATATTAGTAGTGGTAGCTTAGTATTTTAGTTTTTGTGGATATTGGTTCAAGGCAGGAATTAGTTGGAAACTCGTAAAGATAGTTATGAATTTTATAAGTTTAGCCTATAGTTTAGAAATATTAATTTTAACATAAGGTCTAATAAATATAGCTAGTCCTAGAAATATTATTTATTATAATCTAAGGTTTAGATAGAATAACTAAGAATGTGACACTTGTCACATGTATGTTTATTAAGGATTTAAGCATTTTAAATGAATAAATTAATAAAGGATAGATCTATATGGTCTAGAACCTTCCAGCAACTATTAGGATTACATTTTACTCAGTCAAAGTTGTTTTACCAAACTTCAAGTGTGCTGAAAACGTGCAAAAATGTGTTTAAAGTACCAGTGTATGCTGATATATCGTAGTTATAGGGCTGATACATCGCCTATGGATGATACGGAAAACACGTCGACTTTGCACGAACGAAACCAGGGAAGCTCGGGGCATAGGTATAGGCGATATATCGCCTAGGGTAGGAGATATATCGGCTCTTGGAACCATTTTTGAAACTTTGTGGATTTAAACTAGAAACAACCCTCAACAACTTTGACTTGTTCCTGAACATCTTTGACCGAGTTTTGGGCATCTCTTGAGCGAAAATTGTATTTTTAATCATTTATTTATTCATTTTAAAATGAGTTAGTTTCACTCCTTGAACTCTATAAATAGGACCCTTCACTCAGCCATTTTATTCATCATTTAAGCACAGTTCAAAGCCTCTAAGCACCTAAGTTTGTTCTAGAGAGAAACACTAGGGTTTTGGGGTTAAAGCTTTCAAATCTAAAGCTTTTCTAAACATTTGGGAAGTAAGCTATTGTGTGATTTTGATGTTTGAGGTATAGATCAAAGCTCTAAGCTATCTAAGGTACTGTTAATCTTCAGCTTTATTCCATTTTCATTCGTCTTATTCTTTTCTTTTATTTCAAAACCTAACTTGCTACTATGGCTTATGGTTAGGTGTTTGAGTTTCTTGAAACTTAAGGTCTTCGGTAAGTTACTATCTTGATGATTTGGATCTTCTATTCATCTTCTTTCTCTAGAGGACTTATGGTTTCTTATGTTTGGTTTTGTTATATTATTTCATATAATATAATATTAGATTAAATAATGTGACAAAATGTGATTTGTCACATCTTGTAACATATTATTGAGAGTCACAAAATTGGACACATGTGTGTGCCCAAATGTGACATATTTTGGAGTTACAAAATCAGTTACAAATTTGTAACTCCCAAATATTACCCAATAATGTGTATATTATATGTTACACATTTGAGATTGGATTTCATAAAGCCATTATGAAATATGGTTGTTGGAGATATGATTTTAACCCCAATAATGTGTTTTGGGAGTTACAAAATCATTTGGGAGGGTTTGGAACCGTTTGGAAAAACAGCACATTTTCAAGTGCTGAAAATGGGCTGTGGCTGCGGCCACTGAATGATGGTGGCCGCGGCCTGGGGGACAGAGAGCAGTGGCCACAGCCACTGATGTCCCTGGCCGCGACCACAGGTGCATTTCAGGCCAAATTTTCAGTTTTTTCCAAATGTGTTGAACGGTTCTAAAAACCCAAATAACTCCCAAATCTCAATTTTAATTCCATATTAATCCAATTAAACATTGGTAACAGCCATGGGGGTTGGTGGAATTTGAAATCCAAAGGGTATCTCAAACTCTATAAATAGGAGCCTAATGCTCACTTGTATTACATACCATTTTTCATCCACAAAGTACTTGGCTGAAAAATACACCTTGAGGCTTGATAATTCCAGAGAGCTATTTCCTAGAGAGATCCCTTAGTGCTTAGAGAATAGGGAGAAATAAGCTTTTGGACAAAGGTCTTGAACCTTGTTCAAGTTGGTGATCCCCACTACTCTACACTTTGGTTGTGTGAGAGTTTGTTTGTGTTTTCATTCTTTTGTTCCTCTTTTTCTTCTTATTTACTTGTATTATTATAGTATTGAGTTTGTAATCTTCTTCTTCTACATCCTTTTATTTACTTGTATTTTGAGCAATTGAGTTGTAATACTTATTTAATCAATATTATCTTGTCCATTGTATTTTTGCATAGAGTTGTATTTGGTTTTTCCATAATTCCATTGAGCAATAATACATATTTTTCTAACAGGTTTTAGGAGTTTCCAATCCCGCTCTTGTCTCCAATATCCCTATTTTTTGTAAGGAAAATTAGGTAGTTTAGTTTATGATCTCGTTTATGTTTTGTATGACTTAACATTTTAGGTACAATAAATGGGTAAGTGTGTCTGGACCTAAGGTGTCTAATGATGTATGATAGACTTATGTCCGGTAGGATCGGTTGCCACAATTTTATGACGGACCTAAGTTGATGACCGGTGTATGACGGACTTTTGTCCGGAGCTTAATTGTCACCCCATGAATAAACACTTATCTTTTTATTATATCTAATTTGTTATTATAATCTATGACCTATAGTTACGATTATGACTTATGACCTATGATTTATGACTACGATTATGACTTAGATTATGATTTATGACTATGATTATGACTTAGGCTATGATATGACCTATGGTTATGTGATGTGATATAATTAGTATAACTAAGTTTTGTTATGACTCTTGTGTAATTTATGATATGTTGATTAAATGATTATATGACTAACCGTTATTTTTATTTTCCTTACTGGGTTTAGAAGCTCACCCCTTATGATGTTGTTGTATAGAAAATTGATGATAGAAAGGCCAGTTGCGAGTGGGACCTAGGAGCTTCGTGATGTACTTGTGAGGACCATATAGTTGAGAAAGATCAAGCGAGCCTAATTATTTATTTTTATTAAAGAATGTTTTCTTTTAAAGTTTTATTTAAAAGTTGCTCATTTTAAAGACAATTATTTTATTTTTTGTAAAACCATGGATCCATATATTTATTTTCAAGTTTTATTCAATAAAAAAAGCAATATTTATGATTATGATCCAACGCTGTGTTCTCGATAATTTATGAGAAATTAGGGCGTTATGGTATAAATCCCATATTTGTGCACATTGATGGTGAAAAAGCCATATTTTTTTTTAAAATTCCTTATTTTTATCAATATTTTCCACCTATGACACATGACAGAGCCAAACAGATCAATGGGCCCTCACAAGAGGTCTGGGCCCAACTGGGGCCCAGTTAACAATGAATAAGGAAGCCCTGGCGGCCCAGACCATACTAAGTCCGATGACAGGCAAGTAACGTAAGCATAGTGAGAAGGCCGAAACTAAGGTGTTGGCCCGCATATAATAAAATATTTTTATTATAATAATATTTAAGACAAGATTAAATATTTAATACTTATATTAATATAAATTTAAATATTATAAAATATTATTATAATAATAATATATAATACATAATCTTAATTTTTATTAAAAAAATTATCACTTCATATTATATATGATTTTTTAAAAAATCATAAAAAATGTTTTGGTTTAATTTTTTATTTAATATGTTTATGACATTCTTTTTTTATATAATATTGTTTATTTATTTGAAATTTATATGACAATGATATAAATTTAATAAATATAATTAATAAATTCTATAAATAATACTAAGAAGTTGCATTTTAGTTGTATCTAGTATATATATGAAACAATAGTCTAGTCTATGTGTTCAAACACAATTTTATGCCATTTGTTAGTAATAAAAACTATTTGATTTCTTCATAAATGTTTCTCTGCTATAATATTTCATAAAAAAAATTGAAGTCAAGGGTAGAGACTTTTACCAATAATGTCTCCTCCTCCTGTGAATGTAAAACCCAATTAAAATAATAAGCCCAACAGCTAATCCGACTATGATAGCAATAATTATCACTGCTCTCTCCACCTTGAACTTATGATTACGATCAGTTCTTTCTTTTTCATCAAAAAGTTTTGGAGCTGAGAAAAGCAAAATAGAATATTTAAGAAAACCCATCTAAAACATACTGGTTATAACCACAAAACAGAATACATAATGTGCACTTGATATAATATATAATATATATATATATATCTGTACCTGTTGCTGAAAACGGTATTCGAATATATACATCTTGTCGGCCATAAGGAGCTTGTCGAATATCAAACAGATCTCCGAACCAGAGAACGCAGTCACTGACTTCAAAGCCATAAGCCATGCAAGAGCAATTGCTCAAGCATTTAGCATTGCATTCGTGCAGATTCATACTCTTATTTGCCCAAATATATTGAGCATTGGGCACTTTCAAGTCAGAAAAGCCAAGGAACACATCTTTCTCTTTATCATCGCAGCTCACAGAACCGTTTCTCACACACCCTTCTGACCAATGCATCACCTTCCAATTTTCTTGATTCTTTGGCTTAAACCCTTCTAAACATTGGCAGATTGGCTTATTCACTTCATTTGAACCACATTCTGAATTAGCTCCACAGATGCCATAGTAGTCACACTGGTCTCCTGGAATTGTGTAATAAGAATGCCAAATTTTGTCTTCTTCTCTCCATTCTTTGTATTCAATTCTTTTGCCCAGGACAATTCTTAAGATCATTGATGTACTGTTGACGCTGTAAGTGAAGTAAACTTCATCATCGTTGTGCACGAATTCGTAATCAGACCCGTACCAAGGATATGATAAAGTATTAAAAGCTCCGCTGAAACTTATGCCATCCCAAGGCCCTTCTCGAAACAATTTTGCAGACCCATTACGGATAAATAGTTGAGGGTATGTATGGTGTGGTTCATCAAGCTCAATCCCATAAGTGAAATCTCCATCGCAGGGGTCATCGGAACTCTTCCACGATGATAAACGTCTATTGAGACCTCTCCTCAAGTCCCATCCCAATTTCATTCCTGGTAACATCGTATCAGTAGGATAATCAAAGCTTTCCCACAAATAGTTGTCTGTATTCTCGTCTTTCTCATCTCTCAAAACCAAGTTACCATTATCCAAGAGTTGAACAAGTGGTTCCTGTGCTTGTTTCGACGAGTTTGTAGACCAAACGACCCTCTTATTCTGTCCGTAAAGCACAAGATTTCCTGTGTCGTCTATAGTCAACGAGCCAGATGAATCGTCGATCGGTTCACACCTGTTTGCCACCCAAACAGCAGTTTGAACTGAGATGTTCTTATACCGAATTCCCAGAAAACGATTCTTTGAAATAGCTGGAGTAAAGAATCCCAGTTCAAAAAGTCCTTCTCTAGATACCAAAGTTGTGTTATCACTCATAAATTCTGAAGGTCTAATGGTATCAAGCACAGCAAAAGTTGTTCTGGAAAGAGAAAGTCTCAAAACAACAAAGGTAGCCAGAAAAGAAAGGAACTCCATTTTTTTTCTAATTCATGATGGTGCCAATTATATGATCCATTTTATAGAACTTATTAGTGATGATATAAGTCAAGAGACACGGCAATGGAGTTAATGTTATTGGGGTAGTTAGTTAGTTCGTTTTCAGACAAATTGTTGTGGAAAAATCTTAGTCAATATATGGATAAACACACTAGTCCAGCCATTAAATGAATAAACACACTTGTATCCTCAAGTGATCATAATGCACTTGTATCCTAAAGCAAGTGAATGATCAGCCATTAAATGAATCCCCAAGACCACTAAAGTGACCAATGATACAACTCTAGCTCTATATTGAACAATGCATATTAATTAATATTTGGTTTAGTAGTTTATTGAGTTTAAGAAAAGTCTCAAAACAAGTTAACCAGAAAATAAAAATAAATAAAAACCTCATTATTTTCTGGTTAATGATGGTGCCAACATTACCCATTTTATCAGACTTTGTGATGATATTACTTAGAGACAAGCCATCGGAGTTAATGATATTGAGGTAGTTTTGTGACACCTTATTTGTGGAAAAGTATTGCTCAGTGTAATTGCTAAGGGGCACTATGATAAGAATGTAACTGTTATTAGTGCAATCTAATATCAGATATCATATATTTGAATTTGATAAGTATTATAGAGTATAGCTAACCAACTATAAAGTAGCACCACATATGGTGTTGGACATCTTAAAACCAAATAAGAACACTCGTATTGAATTATCATCTAATTTTACAGTAATGTTGAACATTTAATTAATTTAAAATAATATATACACATACCGATGATGATGTAATTCTTCACGACGAAAAGTACACAAGTATAATTGACTAAGCGAGCAATTGACCAAATTCGCATTGGAGCCAACCTTGCAATAAGTAGAAGCTATTTTATCTAAACAAAATGCACAACCAAATGCATCAAGAAGACAAAGAAGCTAAATAGGTAGACAAATGATGCAAACAACATCATAATCTTGTCATATTATAATCATCAAGAAGTTGCAGAGAAATAAAGGATAACTAAAGGTTAAGGAAAAAATCAGATACACAAAGATATAAACCTTGGTAGCAAAGATATATCAAAATATAGAGTATACAAACATTATTAATATGGGATAGCTGTATCATAACATTCAGACCACTATTCAATCAATTTCTCGTTGACCCCTTCAAGAAGCTCTCCTAGAAAATTCAACGAATTCCAAATCAAACATAAAGAGAGATAACGAGAGAGAGAAAGGGAGAGAGAGTGAAGTGTTATCTAATTTTCTCTTTCTGAAGTTTTGGTTTGACTAAGTTAATTCATGGGCCTGAAATGACCCAAATACCCTTTGCCCAAACCAGTTAAGATACTGGAATTGGGAATCAAAGAGTTGAGAACTAAAAGGATACCCCTAGTTACAGTCTTGTGGAGCAATAGCGCGGTTGAAGAAGCTACTTGGGAGCTGGAGGATGACATGCGCGAGAAGTATCCCGAGATGTTTGAGTAAGAAAAATTTCGAGGACGAAATTCTTTTAAGGTGGGAAGGGTGTAATAACCCGGAATTTTTTTTATTTGTTTATTGTGTTTTATGTAAACATTATTCTGTGAATTAATTATTTTTAAGAGTATGAATAATAATTAAAATAATATTTTGTGAATATTATTTTAATTAAAGAAATGTGAGTTGATCGCTTTAGACTATAGTGTGGGACTTAGATGTGAAATAAATCTAAGATGGATATCTTGTTCAACGAGTTTAAATATATGATTTTACGTGTTTGGAATTCACATAAAATCTTAGAATTATTTTAGGCTATGATTTTTTTGACTTATTCACTAAGAGTCTATGAATAATTCAAGATGCATTTTATGGGATTAAAGTTATGAGTTTATGCTGAAAGGACTCACATAAAATCATAGACATAAGTTAAACCAAAGTTGCATTTATGGTGTTTAGACTATAGTTTATATTTATCATTCTTAAGCTATAGTTTTAATGTTTTATTTTGAGAAGCGTACGATATGTTGGCTGCACACATACTTATGGGAGGGAAACGCAATTTGGACAGCCATGGCAGTTTTTAGAGGTTACGAGGGAGGGAATTATAACTATTGTTTTCCTCATTTGCTTCAGCCATCTTTGAACGTGAGAGAAAAACCAAGAGAGAAAAGATGAAGAACACTTGGTGTTCTTGAGAGTGTGGTACGTTCGGGTCCAAGGAGATAAGAGCAAGGTGAGTTATTTTCTTTGGGTTTCCATTGAATATATAGACCCTCAACATGTTCATAGAATCTCTTAATCCCTTGTAGAAGAAAGCAAGAGAAAGGAGGGAGTATTTCGAGAGTTCGGTGGAAGAATAGCCTATACAAAATTAACGTAAGTCCGAACCTACTTTGCATTGATTTCTCTTAGATTCTGACTACCAAATTCATGTCGAATGGTTTTGTTGTGTTCATAGTGTTTTGGACTGAGTTGAGGAGAAGAAATAAAACACCAAGAACCGACCACAGTAATAGGTATATATTCAAAGATTTCCTTCGTAGTTTTACGTTTCCGATTGTTCGTTTTCGCTTCCTTATCGTGGATATGAATTTTTGGGCTGTTGTGCATGATTCTAATCAACGTATTGGGGATAGAGACACTCATTAAAGTGCTAGGGATAGTTTTATAGGATAAATCTTGAACTTTGAGATTTTTTGAGGATTGTTAATGCTTGTGGGTGACGGGTATGCGCAGTCCATTAGCATTGCTGGTGATTGGTGGTGGAGACCGGTGGTGGTGGTGACAGTCAGAGGTGGCCGAGGTAGTGGTCTCGGTGGTGTAGGGATGAAGTCGTGGTTGCCATGGTGAGGGACCTTGGGTCCAAGCATAGTCGGGTTGGTCATGGAGGCTGCCGTGGGTGAGGGAGTCCATATTCAGGTGGTCACGTGCATGAGCAAGCATGTTTTGAACTGGTTACTATTGGTTACCAATTTGTAACCAAAAAGAGACAAAAAGTGGTATTTGGTCCCGAAACTTTAGGAAGTTACTGCAAGGCTTGGGATTAGGTATTCTAAGATCAAAATCTGATTATTGAGAATTAAGGATAAAAAATCTCTAGTTAATTGTTCAAGTATAATAATTTACAAGCTAGGCTCGAGAATTATTATGTAAGATTCAAGAAAAATTCTAAGTTTGGGAGTTAGTTTCAAAGTTTAGATTTGATGACTTAGAACCTATGAAATATTTTCAATAACTTAGAGAATATTTTAGGAAGTACAATATTACCAATTTTAAGTCTCAAGGTCAAGAGGTTGGCTCGGGGCTTGTGAATTCGACTCGAGCATCGGAAAACAGAATTTTAAGAAATAATTTGAGTTTTGTCTTGAAATTTTGAACATGGCCTAGGATAAAATTATTATTGGAAATAATAATTATCTAAGTTGAGTTTGGGATTCTGAGAGGGGTATTATGGTCATTTTACCTCAAGAGCTCAGGTTTGGGCCAAGGTCGGGAATTTCAATTTTTTTTTTTTAAATTCCCTTTTATATTTTAGAATCTTAGTAAGCATAAACTAAGACATATTGTCCCAATATGATTATAGGGTCTAAACGTGATCGGAAATACTCACAAAGACATAATTCACAAAAGCTAAGGACAAGAGGTAAGGAAGTATACACCAAGAGTAACTTAGCTTATTGTGATCTTAGTGAATTGTTTGCATGTTTGTATACTGTCGGTTAAATTCTAGTTGCTATATATATGTGTGATTATATGGCTGGATGCGCATGATAGTACCCATCTATCGAGTTTGAATGTGCTTAGTGCAGTAAAGTTATCATGAATGCATGTGCAATGTTTGTGACTGTCAAGGGAAACCTTGTGAGGGTGGACCCCATGCAGCCGTGTAGTGGGGTTAGCCTTCAAGTTAGTAAATTCATCGGGTTTTAGCAGAGTATACCCCTTTGGCACGGGAGGTGAGTATTCTCTCGGCCGCGGAGGCTACCCGGGGTTCATGACCCCACATATAACCTAATGGCTCAGTACAAGGCCTTGTGAGGGCGGATCCCCATGCAGCCGTATAGTGGGGTTATCGGCCAAGTCAGTAAGGTCATCGTGTTTTAGCGGAGTGTACCCCTTTGGTACGGGAGGTGAGTATACTTTGTTTTTGCAAAGTATCGTTCTGGTACCATCTATTTTCAATAATGCTCATATGGTATCCGTATTTTGAAAACATAGATATTTGCTATTCTAATTGATAAAATTTTGCCAATATGACCAAACTGTCAGCAGTTATATATAATTTGTAGCTCGTATGATTGAGAGTAATTTGATTAAATTGATGTAATTTTATTAATTAAATTTGAGTTTATGGTATTAAATATGTACAATTTTAAAATACAGATACCAAATATGTATAATTTTAAAATGCAATGGAAAGGCAACTCCAACCATGAACACTAAAATGGTGTTGAACCAACATCAAAATAAGGTAATTTTGACACCATATTTTTTTTCCAATCCAACCATAATACTAAAAATTACACCAAAAAATATATTTAACATTATTATATTCTCCACAAAGTACTCATTATATTATTATATTATTTTATCTTACAAATTAAATAATATACATATATTTATATGGGGAATTCTCCTATACGGACTTCACTTTAAGCCCTACCGGTAGGGCTCTTATTGTCATCAACCCGTGAACAGTTTTCGGCGCGATTTTTTTTATGACTATGTATATTGTAGCTATTTAGAGCATCCAACAAATTTTCAGAAAATTCTAAATAGTTTACAGTACCGAAAACTAAGTTCAAACATGTTGTTGCACGTGACTAATTGTGTTATATTTATATATATAAAATATTAATATAAATCACAAAAACCCAACAAAAAATTCATTTTGCAGTCACACTTAAAGTACCATTGAAGGCATATATAGTTTAGAATCAACAATGAGTTGGCGTAACATGCATTATACGGTTGCTTACCCTATAAAGAAAGTGAATATGAAATAATTAAATAGGTTTTGACTAAAAAGAAGAAGAAGAGTATGTGGCAGCTCTCTATTTGACTTGAAGGAACAGAGACCATATCATTATCGAGCTGTTAATAATATGGGGAAGAAACAAAAATATAATTTTTTTTTCAGATTTCGGATTTGATTTTGGGTTGGGCTGGGGATAATGATTTTTTGGCCGAAAATCCAAATTTTGCAAAAATATCTTTTTTTTACACTTTTTTTTCAAAAATACCATTTTTTTCGAATTTCGAGCTAGAACCTGAACACAATTTTAACCAATTTCAAACCCGAACCCAATCCATTTCGCAATCCCACTTAAGTACCATTGAAGTCGCATATAGTTTAGAATCAACAATGAGATGGCCTAAAAAGAAGAAGAAGAGTCGGTGGCAGCTATCTATTTGACTTGGAGGAACAGAGACCACACACTCACACACACACTAATTAAAAGCTTGAGCTGAGAACTCTTATCATTGTCGAGCTGTTAATAATATGGAGAAGAAACCAAACAGCGATCTTAAACTTCAACTTCACATAGTAGTATTCCCATGGCTAGCTCAAGGTCACCTAATCCCATTTCTCCAACTCTCCAAGTTGTTAGCTCAAAAGGGTCACCGCATTTCCTTCCTTAGCACCCCAAAAAACATCCGTCGTCTCCCAGACATCATCCCCCAAAATCTCTCTCATCTCATAACCTTCGTTGAGCTTCCGCTGCCTCACGTTGATGGCTTACCAGACGGAGCTGAGTCAACCTTCCACTTACCGATTCACAAAGTCCCTTTCCTTAAGAGAGCCTGATACAATATCAATTGTATCGGGATGCACTTTTCGAGTCAGTGCCAAACTCCAAATTGAACCGAAGTTCTACTATCTCATTTTCATCCCCATAATAGCTACACAATTACATATTTATAGGCTTTTACACCACTTACAAATTACTAATAACCCCTATAGTATTTTCATAGTCTAACACTTTCCCACCCTTCAAAATCACCTTGTCCTCAAGGTGGTAGAACTGAAAAATAAAACTAAAAACATGCAGAACCATAGAAAGGTAAAATCTAATTACACCCTATTTATTTTTGTTTTGGTCCATTTTAGCAAGCCCAAACCCAAACTCAATAAGACTTATAGGTAACACTTGGGTCTTCTTCTCCACATGACTAGCTGCCGCTGGAACTTGAAGCAACTCAACACTTGAAATTGAAGTAATGATGCTAATTCCTTTGTAGATTCCATTGACTGTCTTCTTGATTTCTCTCTAACATATACACATATACGTAGATATATGTATATATATATATTTCTTCTTCTACAGCAAACTCATGAGATACCATATCAAAGATGAGTCGTCGCTGCTCCTCCGACTTGCTACCGCGATTCGGCGTGACCAAGCTTCTCTCCGACCGTCCATAATCACTCCGTTTCGTCCATCGCCGTCAAACTCTATTACCCCAGCAAGCTCCACTTTCCTTCCCTCTAATAATCTTCGAATGAGTTCGACATTTTTGCTTGGAAACTCCGAACGATGAACTCGACCAGATCCGTGCCAGATCTTGTTCGAATCACGAACAACGAAGACAATGTTGGAGCTAACATCGGTCATTGGAGCTAAGATCATCTTCCTCAGCATTGGTGTTCCTCGAGCTTCATTCATGGCTGCAGATCTAGGATCTACAATGTACGATGAAGCCACAATCGTCTTCTCCGCCTTCAGTGCTCTGCAAGCTGTCATCAACGTAGATCGTACCGGAATCGATTGCGATCTACCTGGATCGGATCGATTAGAAATGTTGCTGCAGACGAGATCAAGAGGCATCTCCGATTGCTTCGTGTTGCACACTGATTCAACCTTCGGCGAAGTAGGCAGTGCCGGACTTGAGGGAGCCATCGATGTCTCTGTTGATGAGCAATATCCCTCAACTCTAGCATCTAATTCCTATTTGAGATGCACTTTTATTGCTTTCAGTTGAGCATCGAAGAATTGATCCATGCGCAATTCTATGGATTTCAGTGTGTCTCTCACAAATTCATAAAGCTCTTCGTCAGTCATTTTGCGGGGCTCTCAATGAAATTCTCTCAATGAGATGCTCTCAATAAAAGCACCAATTGATACAATATCAATTGTATCGGGATGCACTCTTCGAGTCAGTGCCAAACTCCAAATTGAACCGAAGTTCTACTATCTCATTTCCATCCCCATAATAGCTACACAATTACATATTTTTAGGCTTTTACACCACTTGCAAATTACTAATAAGCCCCTATAGTATTTTCATAGTCTAACAGAGCCTACAACGGGCTTGAACCCTGCTTGACTCAGTTTCTGGAAAACTCGGGCCAAGTCATCAACTGGGTCGTGCACGACTTTGCTTGTCACTGGCTACCTAGAGTCGCGAGTCGACTCGGGATCAAGTTAGCTTTATTTTCCATACTCAACGCCACATCAATGTCCTTTTTTGGACCACCGTCGACATCGGCGAGCGGTTCTCAGAGCCGACCGGAGGACTTCACGTCGGTCCCCAACTGGTGGAAGGAAATGCCTTACGACGTAGCTTTTAAGTTGCACGAGATGGAGTCTCACTGGGACTGCATGGACTCCGATGTTTCGGATTTTGAGCGAGGTAACGAGGTTGTTCAGGGCTGCGATATCATACTCACCCGGACTTGCCCCGAGTTCGAACCCGATTCCCTGAGTCTTCTCAAGACTCTTCACGAAAAACCGATTCTTCCCATTGGGTTGTTGCCACCGTCCGAACCAAGAGAATATGGAGACGAGAGATGGGAAGCTGTGAATCAGTGGCTGGCTTCCAAGAACGGTGACTACTTGTGTTATTAATTGGGAAAAATACAAAGTAAAAGAAGGAAAATTCTATCTGAACAGACCAAAAAATATAAAAAAAAAAAAAAAGATACAGTAAGTATAAAAATTACAGAATGAAACTCCAATCTCATAACCATGTTGAGAAAGGAATATGTATGTATGATGTTCTTATCACCATGCAACCATAAGGCACGATAAACGGGGCAGGTTTGGGACGGCTGCCCTCTCTCGAGGTCGGGTCCATTGGGTACCCCATTTAATAAATATGTTTAATTTTTTTTTTAAATTTGATCAAATAAATTAAAATAATTAATAATTTTTAATATAAAATAATTAAAATTAATAATAAATTATACCATTAGAAAATATATATTTTTATATAAAGTATTATATTATATATTTTTAATAATATTTATATTAAAAAATAAATTAGAATAAACTAACAATGTAAATGGGGCAAGTTCGAGACACGGTCATGTCCCCTGCCCCAGCCCCATTAGGGGCGGGTTCCTACGAGAACCCTACCCCGCAAGTTAAATTGACATTCCTATTTCCTTCTATCTGAATTAGCCATACTTCTTGACACTAGTTGGACCACACCAAGACAGTGAAAACTCCTTCAAGTCTTTATACCAAATTTTCCAAGAAAGGACATCAACAGATAGGGTCTTCTTTTCTGCATTATTGTGTCAATATTCACTATATTCCACATCAATTGCGATAAGAACACTATTACTTTAGGAGGTGCACTAACTTTCCATAATTAAGCAGCCCACAAAGGTGAAATAACATAAGGCTATGCCATTCCAAGGGCTTCTATATGTCTTATTATTGAGTAATGATATGTACACCCAAAATATCACTACAACAATTTTCACTTTTAATGACTCTCTATAATGACTTACAATGGTGTAAGTCATTAAAAGTATTCAAGGATATTTAAAGTCTAATGGTGTAAGTTATTAAAAGTTCTTGTTGGTGACTACCAAGGTAAGTCATTAAAATTGGTGGGAGACGTTAATTTAAAAATATAAATATAAAATTATTTATTTATAAAATATCAGACATGTAAGAGCATCTGACGTCTCCCCTAAGCAGACGTACCAGACATCTAACGTCTCCCCTGGGAAGACGTGCCACATGGGACGTCTCCCCTGACATTAAATGTTTGGCCTAATATAAATATTTAGCCTTTCTTTCTTCTTCCCCGAGCGCACGAACCAAAGGCGGAGAAGGGGTGATTTTCTAGGCGATTTCTGGGCCATTTTTTGACGATTTTGGCTGATTTTAGGCTATAAAATCTCATTTGAGGTAAGTTTTTATTATTTATAAGTGTTGTATAATAGTTAGGATAATTTTCATGCTTATTGTCTCTAGTTATTAAAGAATTGATATTGGGATTTTTAGGGTTTATGAGTTGCGATTTTGGGTGATTTTTGGCTGAACAAAGTGGATTTAAAGCATATTTGAGGTAGGATTTCAAGATTAAACAATGTATTATAGTTAGAATGGTAGAAAAAATTATTTTTGTGCATTTTTTATATTATTTGTGGGTTTTATTAGAAATATTAGTTTAAAATATGAAAAATATTTTTTTATGTATATTTGAGATACTATATTGTTTAATTTTAAGATGATACCACATTATTTACTATTTTTAAATTTTTATTACTATTTAATCGGAAAATTATACATTTTTTAATGTTTGTTAATTATATATATGTAAATATGTTTTGCTAAAATGTATTTCATAATTGTCTAAAATAAGAAAAATAATTTAATTTTAATTTTACATACAAAATAGTAATTCAAGTTTATAATGTTTATAATTTTTTTTAATTTATATTATTATTTAATTAGAAAATTATATATATTTGTAATCTTTATTAAAATTTAAGTAGGTTATTTATATATAGTTATGTTATTTTATTGATTTAGTATTATTTTATTAATTAATTAATTTAAATTTTTAAGTTGTGGTTTTAACAGAGATTTTTGCCTCAAATTTTTTATTTCAAGCATACATTTAAGATTTTTAAGTTTCTAAAATTTCAATAATAAGTTATTGTTAATCTAATTATTTAGTGAAGTTTGTTTAGTAATATTTTATTTATTAATTAATTTAGTTTTATAGGTTGTGAATTTAATAGCAAAGTGCGCCCTTTGCAAAGTGAAGTAAATTTGCTAGCAAGTACTATTAATTGCAAGTGGTACATACATTATCTTCTTTCTTGTTTTAGTATTATTAAACTTTTGTTAGAGGGGTTTAAATATCTTAAATATTCATCCATAGTGAAGTACATTCTGAGATTAAAATTGTGTGTTTCGGTGATAACAGAAGGTTGAGAACTATGTGTTTTAGTGAAGTAGGTTCTGGAAAATTTGTTTGTATGCTGCGGAGCTATAAGGAAGAAACTTATTGTGTGTTGTTTGAATTTTTTAACTTGTTGTTCACAGATGGTTAGATCACTATTATAGGGGAAATGCTGCTCGATTTTGTCTAGAATTATGTATTTTATTATTCTATTATTATATTTGTATTGTGTTGTGCTTATTCGATTAGAATTGATTAGATTGACCAATTTTTCGTATGCTTATTTAGTTTTTTTTTTTTAAATTTTTCATAGACATAGGAGATGATATGGATAGAAAATAGATGTCAGCGAATAGGCTATCTGTGGAATATAAAAACGGGGTCAACCTTTTTCTGACCAGTCTACCAAAACATCCCGAGATTCCAAATAATATAGAAATTGTGCAACCTAAAGTAACTAACTACAACTTCAATTATTTTGAAAATTTATAGTTGAATTTTACTAATATTCTTTATATTAAGTATTTTTATTTAAATATTAGTGTCCACACCAACCAGACAATGTGGCATTTGGATATTATGTGATGAGAATTTTGAAGGATTACATTGAACATCCACGACATGGACGTTACTTGAAGAAAGAGGTATGTATATAAATTTATACAAAGTTAACAATTTAATTATTATTAAAGTATATATAATTAAATAATAATTAACTAATATATTTTACTTTGTATTTTTTTGTAGCTAAACACTACGCCATATAAACCAGCACAGATTAATGAAATGCGACAACACTGAGCGAACCATATACTACTGATAATTCAAAGTCATCGTCCCACATATTAGGTTTTTTTTTATTTTTTATTTCTTACTATATGTCTAGCTAGTTAGAGTAATATTTGTTAATTTTTTATGTTGAACAAAAAATATTACATTTGTATATATTTAGCTAGCAAAAACATATTACATACATGTAACACCCCAAGTTGCTAATAAGGTTTAGGACCTTGATTAGAGTGCCTGGAGGGCAATCAGTGAATTAATATGATAATATATGAAATTGAATGAGTATGTGATTAGAATGCATGTTTAGGTGGTATAAATATGCATGTGGACCCCGTTTGCATGATAGGGGTAAATTGGTAATTTTAGCCCGCTGAGGGCATAAATGTGATAATTGTATTATGTGATTTGTACCACGTGAGTGTGGTGATAATAATGTGATGCACGTGCCGAGACGGTCCTAGGGAGCTAGTTAACTTAAAAGTCACAACGGGATTTTATACCCGGCTCTGGAGGAGCCTAGGGGTACTTTGTGAAATTTTGTAAGTTGATTCGAAAATGAGTGGTTAATGGTTATTGGTGATTGAGTAACCTGTGTAACCATTAGTAACTGCTGAGAGTAACAAATTTAGATGGAAAAAATGGTAGAATTGTAAAATAGGTGAAAGGACAAGAGTGCCCTTGAGGTTTAGTTAGGAAGGAATTCTTATGGAAGGGTAAAGTGGTCATTAGGCAAGGGTTAGATAAGGTTCAGCTGAGGGAAAAAGGATTCACGTTCTACACTTTATCGTTTTGGTTTATGCTGAATTTGAAGAAAAGGCTAGAAAGGAAGGGAAGCAAGGAGGAGGGCTGGAACTTGAAACCTAGGAGGAAATTCAAAGGAGTTTGAGGCAACCAAAACTAGATTTAAGCTAGGGTTGTTCAAAGGTAAGAATTTGTGCTCTGTTTTTGTTGAATTTAAGCTTGAATTTTTAGAGATTGAGTGTGGGGATTTAAAGGAGATATGGCTAGTTTTACTTGGAAATTCAGTTAGGATAATTAAGAGGAAAGAGGTTGGAGGCTGGAATTGAGAAGAGTTCAAGCCAGATTCTTGATTGAGGTAAGAGTTCTAACATGTTTAAATTTTCGTATCTGATGTGGTTTAAGATTTTAGAGGCATGATTTATAGTTTTCAAGCTCTGGTTTAAGTCTTGGAAGCCATGGTTTAAGTTTCAGGAATTTGAAACTCAAGATTGGATTTTGAGTGTGATTGTGTAATTGAGTTTGTTTTTTATGTTTATAGGTTGTTAAAGGGTTCAATTGGGGTTTTAAATTGATTTTGGGGCTTAGGTACTTGTTGGGTTGAATTGGAGTTGGTTTGGCTCAGGAGAAAACCCAGAAATCTGGGTTCGCGTAGGGGCGCCGCGGCCCTTGATGGGAGTGTCGCGGCCCTAGGCCATTTTTGACAGCCAAATATTGTATTTTTAGGGCTTTTTCCCGGGGGCTCGGGGGATGGATCCAATACATTGTTTTAGGAAATTAGAGGTCCCGAGAGTACGGGATTGGTCCCGGGAAGTGGTTTTGGGATTGGTTAGTATTAAAAGTGTTTTATATGTGTTGTGACTAGGATTTCGGAGAGGCTTGGGATAGAGGACCGTGCTTGTGACGTTGGTGCATCGGAGAGCTCGGGATACAGGTAAGAAAATTGTAGCACCCGTAGAGCAGGGCTTGGGCCCATAGTATCGTTGCAGGGCGCGGCCCTAGATTGCTTAATTGCTAAGGTGTAGCTTGATTGAGTTGTTATATGCTTGAATGTTGTTTAAGTAAGCTATGTGTGTGGATATAGTAAAATGAACGACAAAGGAGCCGAGAACGGCGAGGGGCCGAGAACAATGAAGGTCGAGAATGGCAGTGGGGCCGGAAATACCACTTAGCACATGGAGTGCTTGTGGTTAGGGTGAGACCCCAATGGATACATTGGATATCCTTACGGTGTGGACTGAGAACCCAGGCTTTGGTAACGCTTCTGGGACAACATGGCCGTGTATGTGTTTAAATCTTATGGACTGTCTGACTAACTATGAGTTATCTGTTATAGTGATTGTATGATATTCATATGTTATGTTCTGTATGAGTTTTCTTGCTGGGCTTCGGCTCAAGGGTGCTCTGTGTTGCAGGTAAGGGCAAAGAGAAAGTCAACCAGCCATGAGTACGGAGAGCGTGGGGGCAGCGCATACATGTTTAGCCTGCCCGACTGCTTTGGTTGGGGGCATTTTGAGAAATGGTTGTACCAAACTATGTTTTGATAATTAGTCATCTGTAAATCTATTTTGAATTGTAAATATTTTACAAACCTCGTTTTGGGATCCCAAATGTTAAACTCTTGGAACTTTTAGTGAAATGGTGTACTTTTAAAGATTACAGCCTTGTCTTTTGTTTAATCACACTTTTATTCTAAAAACCTCGTTTAGCGAGCTAAATGCACATTTTAAACTCACTTAGTAACGGTTCTAAGGTGGTAGGGCATTACAATACACATTTATGTTTTATTAATGAAAATTCACAATTTAAATTTGCATATAATTTAAAATTTAAAATTAATATATTTAATTATATTTTTAAAAAATAATATATTTAATTCTATTTCAAAAAAAAATAATATATTTAATTCTATTAATTAATATACTGAAATTAATTATTTAATTATTTTTTTAAAAATAAATACAAAAACCTATGATGACTCACAGGGGGAGACATTGAATGTCTACAAAGTCTCCCCATGGGACGTCATAGGTACCTACAACGTCTCCCTGTGAGACTTTGTAGACATTTAACGTCTCCCCCTGGGAGTCATCATAGGGTGTATGATTCCCAGGAGGAGACGTTAAATATCTATAAAGTCTCCCCATGGGAGTCATCATAGGGCCACTTTAGATGGCTCCTGCAACAACGTCTCCCCTGGGGGGAGACATTAAATGTCTATAATGTCTCCCCCACGTAGCCATTAAATGTCTATTTTGTTGTAGTGTATACACCAAAATATTACACACAGTGGTGCGGCAGTTTAGTCTAGCCAATCACATTTATTAAAACTGGGACCCACTATTTTAAAAAGCAATGGCATGTCACTATGTGTAATGTTTTGGTGTATATATTGGATGCACATATCATTACTCCTTATTATTACCCACTTTTTTTTCTCTAGGAAATCTCCACAACCATTTTCATGAGCAATGATTTGAGATAATTATACAAACATACTATCCATACAAACTCAAATAGAGATGGCAAGAAGACAAAGAGAGCAAAGAATTCTAGGTTATACAACTAATTAACCAAGTATTTTATAAAAGGCAAAAGATATAAAATAACACTAATTATGAAAAGATGAAAATACCCTCAAATAATAACTCTAACAATTTGTTTCTCAACAATAACTTTCCAATGCCTAAACCTCCTCCACTCTTTGGTTTTCCATAGAAAATTTCTCATAAGTCTCTCTATCGCCTCATACTTTTTTTCATGCTTATTACTTGGTTATATCAGATAAATATTTTCATGATTTCAGCTAAGGTGAACTTGACTTTCGTGATAATGTAAGTTTATCATAATCTTGCCTCTACTAGGCAATAGGGTCTACTGATCGCTTATTACAATCAAGAAAGGTCCGAGAAGCATTTTCATTGTCATGATTAGTACATTCTACGGATCCAAGAACCATTCATCTAGCCCTGAATTTCTGGCAAATAATACCAATGATAATTACAATCTTGAGCAAAATATATATAAACAGAGATTATAATGATGCTAATGGTCTCAAAATTTACTTTACAAACTCCCATTTGTTGTATGAATTCTCATCGTGCCTCAACAACTGTTATACTCGTATTGCATGATGGGGGCTTACGAAAAGAGGTACGATCTCCATCACACAAATCTGTGTAAGTGAAATAGGCTGGTGGTTTGGGCCGAGGCAATAGGTTTTTGTTGCACGTACAAGAGACCAATGTGGATGCAACGCAATGCTTCTTCCATGTTCTCGTAGCTATCTTTTAATAAGCTCTTGTCAATTAGCTTAGATGTTCTCATAACATTCAGACCACTATTTCTGAAAACTGTGCTAACCAAGTTTTCTACTCTGACAAAGTAGATTTAAGCTCTTATCAATTCAAACGTTGGTCAGTTTGAAAAGACACTTTCAGTCCCTGCCTCACTTCCTCTTACAAATATATAATAAGAACTTAATTCATGAACAAGGACACAGTCAATATTTGGTGTTATACACATTTACATTACCAACAATTGCTAATATAATATTCCCAAGTAATAATGTTATAAAAAGTCTATGTTGCCGTTATTGTAACACCATAAGCACTATTGGCATGAGTCCCCTCTTTGAAGACAAGGTTTCCTCTCACAAAAGTTGATGAAACTCTTCCGTACAACTTTCTTCCCATGTAAGCTGAGATTCCCTGCACATACACAAATCCAAAATCAAATAATTGATTAAGAATGATCTTTTAACTATAATGTAAAATTTAACCCCAAAAATAAGACATACAGGATGTTTAATATAATTAATACTACACTATTGATTATGTATGTTATTTTAAAATGATATATAATTAGAATAAATATGATTTTTTTCCACCTGAACTTTGATCTTTGTAGAGTTTTGCCTCCTAAATTTTTATTTTTATTTTTGGAAAAAAATCATCGCGAACTACTATAACTATTGCAAATGTCCCCCTTTAGTGTCATTTCATTCATTTTTTTAAGCAATTTGCTGATGTAACATTTATATAATGCTAATTTAACATAATTCAATAGTCCAGACATGAAATATATGCATACATAGTAGTCTAATGACAAATTATGATATTATATATCGTCATTCCTAAAGCTAATGTTTATATGTTTAATGTAAAGATTATTATAGTATGGGGAAAATTTTGTCAAAAAAAAAATTAAGAGGACAAAACTCTACATGAGTAATAGTTGGGGGCAAAATTCTTATAAATAGAGTATTGTTATTTGACAACTTAAGATGTTCAACACCACATGAGATGGCACCTCATAATTGGTTAGCGATACCTATAATATTTATTAAATTCAAATAAGTGAGATATTTATTTGATTGCACACTACTAGTGCCCAACCCATTAGCAATCTCATCATTATTATATGTGGAAATTACATTTTGTATGGACTTTTTATTGAAGTTTTAAAAAATATGGCTTTTTTTTCAACATAATTTTTTATGGCTTTTTATACTTTTTTATCATTTTTATGGTTTTTTTTCCATATTTTTGTCAAAATTTCTGATTATGCCATATCTTTATTACAATTGAACTTTTTTTCAAGTAGAAGGGTAGTTTTGTAATTTAATTTTATTTAATTTTTTTGACTTTTTTATACTACGTTTTTCATAGAAAAAAAAACTTACCTTTTCAGTTATTATAAAGGGTAGTTTTTATATTTTTATATTATTTTATTTTAACTTTTTTATATTATTTTAGGTGCCATCAAACCAACTAAATAAGCATGAAGCAAGAACTATCATTGGTATTTTAAAATCATTTTCAAAAATATCTTGAAAACTTCCTCCTGCCTTCTAAAATCAACTAGTTCTCATAATGATGTGAACTCCACTGTCGGTATCCACAATATCGCTAATCTCCCCAACCTTAAGAGCAAAGGTCGCCTCTTTGAAAGGCATCTACATTTGACCACGACCAAATGGACATGCATGGATAATTTACACTTGGTTAGAACTGGTTTGTTTTTTTATATTATTTTTTTATAACTAATTTTATATTAAATTTTTCTTTGGTTGATTTATAAAAATCTTTTTTTTTTTTGTGATATGAATTGTGTTTATTATTTTTTTATTTATTATAAACATTTTTTCATTATTTTTATATTGTGCATTTCTTTTTTCAAATCCTGGGTAAGGTAACCAGCTACTTAATTGATCTTTGACAATTACGTAAAAAAAAAAATCCTAGAGCTAGGTTAAATAACATGTACCAGGAAGAGTAACCAGTTACCCTGAAAGGAGTAACCTTCTACCATAAGAGGGGTAACTAGTTTCCATAAGAGGGGTGACGGGTTACTCTTATTAAATATGAAAAGAAATATCAAATCTGAATGAAAAAGAGGAAGAACAGTTCATTAAAAAAAATGAATAAATAACTATGAATTTAGTAACATAGGTAACCAGTTACCATAAAGAACCCAGAAATATATACACACATCATAACGTGGAGGTAACCAGTTACACACAGAAATATACACACAAAGAACGTGAATGTAACCAGTTACCCCATAAATATACATACAAATAACGGGGAGGTAACCAGTTTCCACAAATTTGAAGATAGAAAAAAAAAAGCAGATCCACCCCCTTTCCCTTCTCTCCCATCTTCTTCATATAATTATTTTTTATAGATTTGAATGTTCCCACCAGAGTAACTGATTATCCATTCACATTTGCATATTTTTATTAGTTTTCTTTCCAAATTTTGGTGTTCCTATAAGGGTTACAGTAAAAAGAAAATTTTGAAATAATTTATTTGATTTTTTTTACATATAGTGGAAAAAACTATAAACAAAATTACAATAATAAAAAGATAATAAATAAATAAAATAGTAAAATAATTATGTAATGTTAAAATATGTGTGAAAAAATAGGAAAAATGGAATGAGAAAAGAATAAGTACAAAAAAAAAAAAAGAAGGAAAAAAAACTTAGGAAAGAAAACTGAAAAAAAATATGAAAAAACAAAACAAAAGAAATGATGAAAGAAAAAAAATAGATGAATGAATAAAAATAAAAATAAGAAGAAGCAAAATAATGGGAAAATGGAAAGAAAAAATTGAAAAAAATATGGAAGAAGAAAAAAAGAAAGAAAAAAAAAGCTCATACATGTGAAAAATGAAAAAAAAAAATGGAAGAAAAAAAATAGAAAGAAAAAAAAGCTCATATGTGTAAAAAAAAAAAAGAAAAAAAATGAGGAGAAAATAATAAATGCAAAAATAAAGAAAAATGGAAAAACAAGAAATAAAACTAAAAAAATATGAAGAAAAAAAACATTACAAATGAAATAAAATTTTTGATAAATTAATAAAGAAGAAGAAGAAGAAGAATGGAAAAGTGGAAAGAAAAAAAAAAGATAAAGAAAAAAGAAAAAAATAAGTAAGAAAAAAATAAAGAAAAATTAACTGAAAAAATAATTAAAAAATGAAAGAAAAAAATAAAAAATTGAACAAAAAATAAATAAAATCACTTTTAAAATCAAAGAAAATATAACTATGATAAAAAAAATATGACATTTCCATATTTTAGTTAACTACTAATTGTGTTTCTCATATTTTAATTTTATCTTTAATAAATTTTCCTATACAAATTAAGAAAAATATAATTTTCATATTTTTGTACATTGATGGTATAAAAGCTATATTTTTTAAAAATCCCCTCATTATATAAAGAAGGGAATTTACTCTTTTGTACCATTTTTTTTTTTTTGCAAAATATCGTTCTGGTACCCTCTATTTTCAATAATGCTCATATGGTACCCATATTTTGAAAACATAGATATTTGATATTCTAATTGATAAAATTTTGTCAATATGACCAAACTGTCAGCAGTTATATATAATTTGTAGCTCGTATAATTGATAGTGTTATCCTCATTTCCTGCCTTGGGCCCGGGACGGTGGTCCAGGCCCACTAACTGGGCAATTGGAGTTGGGCCCAGTCGGGCCCGCTTGGCAGGGAATGAACGGCATCGACGGCCCAAGTGTGGGTCCAGACCCGGACGGTGTCCAGGAAGGATGATCCAGGACGATCATCCGGGAGATGTACAACTGTTCGGGGCTACGGTCGAAATGTATGCACACGGTCCTGGAGCCTGGTAAACGATCCGGGCCCTATGGAGACGATCCGGGCCTACGGTAAACGAAGAGGGACAGAGGTAAACAAACCCGGGTCAAGTCCTCAGGGTTGGCAGGATAAAGCATCCGTGACCCTGAATCCACCCCATGACGCGTGGGGGTTGTCCCCACTTTTCACTTGCGGAAAAGGTCACCTCGGGATTGCGCGCCACTGGTTCAGACCTGCGCTGCCACTACCCTGACTGATTTTGTCCCCTGAATCTTCCTCGTAACTCGAAATGCCCAGACCAAAAGCCCCATTTTGTCGGGTGAAATATAGGCTTTGGGCTGCCCCAGTAGGCTTTGATCATTCTTTGTCTGTTATATTTTTATCCTTTGTATTGGGCTTCCGATAGGGAAGCAAGCGGTATTTATATTCTTGTTGGGCCCGGGTCAGCCCGGCTCAAGCCCAGTGCTCCTGTAAGCCTATAAATACAGGTGACAGAGCACTGGGGAAATGACCTCTTTTAGGCTTGTATTACTCTGCTAAAACATAGAGAGAAACTCCATTGTTATAGACTTTCCAAGCTCTAATACAACTGTCTCGTGGACTAAGGCTCATTAACGCTACAACCACGTAAAAACCTTGTTTATATCTTCCAAATCCCTCATCATTAATCTTGCTTAATTTTTATTAATATCGTTTCCGAAAATCTCGGTAAACAGATAGTAATTTGATTAAATTGATAAAATTTTATTAATTAAATTTGAGTTTATGGTACTAAATATGTGTTATCCAGATTTCCGGATAGCGTTTAGATTGATGTCCTCGGGGAAGCAGAATTATCGATGTCTTTCACGGTAGGTGACCCGAGTTCGCGGATGGACAGAAAGGCTTCGCCTCTCCTGTTTAGTATCCGGATTACTCTTCCAAGCAAGCACAACACGGAAACTCGTCGACTCTCCCGGACTCCCGAAGGATACCCCTCGGGGAGGCCCCTTCCAGGAGAGGCTCTTCGAGTGGTCCCCGCGGAAACAGTTCCGTGCCTCGCACAGAACAAAACCGAACGGTCGAGTCCGGGAGAAGGCATATTTGGAACGATATCCGTCTGACACAGGATCCCGCCTGACACGCCCGTCAGGTCAAAGCCGCACACATCCCAGCACGCCTAAGGGTACCTTTTCGCCTACTGTTCCGCTGACAACTTGGAAAAGACGGCTGACTTTGTGTATTCCCCATACTTTCACGTAAATATACCCACATAGAGTCTTGTAGCCATGCTACTACAGTAATTGTATCCCCTATTTATGGCTGGTGTAATTAAGACTCATGTACGTAGAGAAAAACCCTAATCCGAAACCCTAGCTATAAAGACCCCTTCATTTTACAAGAAGAGGGACGAAAAAATCACATAGCAAAAACTCTACTAAAATCTCTCTAGCTTCATCTTCTTCAAGAGAACCCGAGAGAAACACTGTGAGTGTGTGAAGTTCTTGTGCACCAGCCATCTTACTGTAACCTTTTCCAAGTATAATAGCATCGACTCGTGGACTAGGGCTTGTTAACGCCTGAACCACGTAAAAACACTGTTTGTTTAGTTACATTTCAGCATTTCTACAGTTCTTATCTTTTTATTATTCTGTTAGTTATTCGTTTCCGAAAAACTCGGTAAACATTTTGGTGCTTTCATTGAGAGCTGTAGGAAGTTGTTAGTCAGCTCTTTTTCTGTGTACGTTTTTTGTATTCACTTCGTGCTAAAGAGATGGTGACTATGAGAAAATCCGCTATTGACAAAAATGCTACGGTCAACCCCGATACCGTGATGGAAGATGTGGTGCAAAGCGAACCCTTGGACTACCAAGGTGAAGACCCGGCATCCCGCCAGGATCGGGTCAGTACCGAAGATACAACATACTTAGAAGACGAAGAAGAGTATGTCCAAGACGGTTATTACAAGGACGGCTGCTACTATGAGAAGGACCCAGAACTGGTCCAAGTAGCCGAAGAACTGGTGGCCACCAAGGCCAAGCTTGCTGAGCAGGAGCGCGTCTCTGAAAGAATGCAACGCATGATGGAGCGCCTCCAAAGTAAGTTCGGAGACCTAGGCGACTCGGACGAGGATGCCTCTGTTCTAGGTGGTGCTGATGCCCCCATGCCGGATCCAGCCGCTGCTGGACCATCCAAAGCCGCCCCTAACAAGGGCAAAGAAAAAGTTGGAGAGCCTGTGCGCGCTGACGCCCCTGCACCTCCTAAAGGCGTGAATCACCAGGCCGACTGCCCCCCCCGAGCGCAGAAGGTCTCTGGCGCTCCTAAGCCCAGACGTCCTTCAGCCCCAAGGGGGCACTCTGTGCCTAAGGGGCCCGGTGCTAAGACACCCAGGCCTAAGGGAAGGAACAACCGCCCCAGTGATTCCGTCAACCAGGACGGTCGGGCTGCGAACTCGCACTCCGAGGATAGCTGGTCCACGGTGGACCTAAGAAGAAGGTTGGAGGCCAAGTATGAAAAGGCCAAAGGAGAAAAGGCCCGGCCTCGCGGAGATGACCTCCGAAATCATATTAATGACAAGCTCCGGGGACGTGACCTCCCGGAGAGTGATACGAAGAGGCTCGAGGAACAGATTGCTGCCTTGACCAAGCTGGTCCGGAAGCAAAGTGGGGCCCTGTCAGACTCTGAGGAGGAAGACCCGGAACCATGTATTCGGAGGATCGCGGAAACGTCCCTCCCGGATAACTTCAAAATGCCTCACATAGAATTATATGATGGGAGGACAGACCCGCGTACCCACCTAGCTAAATACAATAAAATGATGCAAGTGGCGCGTGTCAGTGAGGACGCCAAATGCATGTGCTTCTCACTCACCCTTACCAAGTCCGCGGAGGACTGGTGGAAAAGATTAGCTCCCGGATCAATCCACAGTTGGAAGGAGCTACAGTCCGCGTTTAGGAGGCAGTTTATTGCTGCCTGCGACCACGACATGGAGGTTGGTTCCTTAACCAACATCAAGCAGCAACCCACTGAGAACCTCAAAGCTTTCATTCAGAGAATGATGGAAGCTGCTGCAAAAACCAAGGTCAGCGATGACATGAAGCTGATCGCCCTTCAATCGGGCCTTACTGTCGGCTCCCTGCTATGGGGGGAAATGCAAAGGAGACGGGCAGAAACGCTGTCCGAATTCATGTCAAAAGCTCAGGGAATCATCAACCTTGAGGATGCCTACCAACAGGCCTTTGGAGTTCCCCTGGCTCCAACGCCTTCCGTGACTGCGCCGAGCTTTGCTTCGCAAGCTCCCGCACCAGCCCTCACGCTTCCAGGAGCCCGATTCACTCCAAGTGTGTATAGGCCTTCCGCGTCTGCTCAGACGCCGAGTCAAACCCATTTCTCTGGGTACGGAGCAGTACAAACCGGGTGTAGTATCGCTCCTGGCATGCCGCAGCCGCAAGCGGAAGCCCCAGAACGAAATTTGAGCCAATCACGGAGCAAACGAAGCGGAAGAAACTCCAACCGGGGAGACCATTCAAAGAAACCCCGGAAGGACTATGAGCCCAAGTTCACGGAATATACCAGTTTGATAGACTCGCGAGAGAATGTCTATCGGGCGACCTGTAATATGGTCAACTACAGGAAGCCCCCGAAGGTGTCTCACGGAGGAAGGCGTCCGCGAGACTCCAATAAGAGGTGTGAGTTCCACGGAGACGTGGGGCACACCACGAATGAGTGCCTTCAGCTGAAGGATGAGATCGAGTCCCTGGCAAGAGCGGGACACCTCGGTCAGTGGGTGAGGATACCCATTATCTATCCCGGACAGGGGGTAGTTCACGGAGCTGCATATTCCCCGGGACAGAGGGGGGCCGCTAGCGCTCCTGGAGCTGGTCACCCCCAAGCTCCCGGGTCTCAGTTCCCAGCACTTCCTGCTCCACCCGCTCCGCCGCCCATTGCCTTGTTGGCTCCAGGACCAGGCAACCCATATCCGCCCGGCCTTGCTCCGCCACCCGTTGACGGACACGTCGCCACCATTTCCGGAGGACCACACCTTGCCGGAAGCACCCGCAACTCCCAGAAGAGGTACTTGAGGGAGTTAGAGCACGCCGAGGAGATGTGCGCCTTGGTTCAATCACCTGCTCAACGTCCCCGAATGATGGATCTTCCCATCACCTTCACGGAGGACGATGCTCGACATGTGCACTTCCCCCACAACGATCCCCTCGTGGTGGAAGCCCAGATTGCCAATAAGAAGGTCTCACGGATCTTGGTCGATAACGGAAGCTCCGTGAACATCCTCTTCAAAGCGGCCTTCCACGCGATCGGATTGACCGAGACAGACCTGGCCCCATGCCCCATCCAGCTTCAAGGTTTCAATGGGGACGCACTCATGCCATTAGGCAAAATTCAACTTCCAGTCACCCTCAGAGGAGAAAGCGACGCTTGTGCCTTCAAGCATAGCACATTCGTGGTGGTCGACTGTCCCACTGCGTATAATGCCATCTTAGGCCGACCGGTCCTGATCGATTGTGGGGCCATAACCTCGATACGCCACTTATGTTTGAAGTTTCCATGCGACGATGGACGTATTGGCACCCTCCGAGGAGACCAAAGAAGTGCACGGAGCTGTTATAACGTCTCCGTCCGATCCGTCTGCACGGTCCAAGAGACGTTTGCTGCCATTCCTTTGGCGGAAGACTCACCAGAAACTGGGGGTGCTCAGGAGGCATACTTTGACGAACTCGACCCAAGAGTGGGAATCGAGAAAGCAATAGAGCCGATGGAGGAAGTCGAAGAGGTGATCCTCAACCCGGGAGAACCCACCAAGGTCATTCAGGTGGGGAAAAACCTGCCGTCGGCCATTCGAGATAAGATCGTGGCCACTGTGAAGGATAATCAGGATATCCTGGCATGGTGCCACGCTGATATGACGGGGATTAATCCCAATGTTGCGTGCCACGCACTCAACATAGACCCATCTGCAACTCCAATTCGCCAAAAGAGGAGGCCGCTGGACCCAGTGAGAGCCGAAGCCGTCAAAGCTGAAGTGGACAAATTGATGTCCATAGGCTTTCTCCAGGAGTCGCACTATCCCGTGTGGTTGGCCAACCCAGTTCTGGTCCCGAAACCCGATGGGTCCTGGAGAATGTGCATTGACTTCACGGACCTAAACAAGGCCTGCCCGAAAGATTGTTTCCCTCTTCCGCGAATCGATCATATGGTAGACGCTACTTCCGGGTACGAACTCTTATCCTTCATGGATGCGTACTCCGGATACAACCAGATCAAGATGCATGTCGCGGACCAGGAACACACCAGCTTCCTCACGGACAAGGGTGTCTACTGTTACGTGGTCATGCCTTTCGGTTTGAAGAATGCTGGGGCGACGTACCAGCGTCTGGTAAACAGAATGTTCAAGGACCAACTAGGGAGGAACATGGAGGTGTACGTGGATGACATGTTGGTAAAGTCCAAGACCTCCGGGGACCACAGTGACGACCTTGAGGAAGCTTTCGCCGTGATCCGAAAGTACGGGATGAAACTAAATCCAAAGAAATGTACTTTCGGGGTCTCGTCTGGGAAGTTCCTCGGTTTCATTGTCAGCTCCCGCGGAGTGGAAGACAACCCTGAGAAAATAAAGGCGTTCATAGATATGCCTTCCCCCCGGAAACATAAGGATGTCCAGAGCGTTACCGGAAGGATAGCTGCTCTCAGCCGCTTCGTATCCAAGGCCACTGACAAGTGTATCCCCTTCTTCAATGTGTTGCGAGGAAACAAGAAGTTCGAGTGGACCCCCGAATGCGAAGCAGCCTTCCAACACCTCAAAGAACATTTAACCCGAGCTCCCATTCTTTCCAAACCTGTCGAAGGAGAGGCGTTGTTCTTGTACTTAGCTGTGACTAAGCACGCAGTGAGTGCTGCTCTCGTCCGGGAAGATGGCCGTATCCAGCTCCCTGTGTATTACGTAAGCAAGAGGTTATTGGACGCCGAGTCCAGATATTCGATGATCGAGAAACTCTCCCTCTGCTTGCTGATTGCTTCACGGAAGCTGAGGCCATATTTCCAGGCGCACACCATCAAAGTACTCACCAACCACCCTCTCCGACAAGTCCTACAGAAGCCCGAGTCTTCTGGCAGATTGCTTAAGTGGGCCATGGAACTGAGCCAGTTCGACGTCCACTACCAACCACGTGTTTCCATAAAAGGTCAAGCTCTCGCGGACTTTATCGTGGAATGCTCGGGAATGAATGACCTCCCGGAAGATCCTGTCCCGGAACTTCCCACCTGTAAGGTCTATGTAGACGGAGCCTCAAATGAAAAAGGAGCTGGAGCGGGGGTCATCCTAATATCTCCCCAAGGACATCAGCTCCAGAGCGCCATCCGCTTCGCGTTCCCAGCATCCAACAACGAGGCAGAACACGAAGCCATGTTAGCTGGGTTACGACTGGCCAGAGAAGCCGGAGCCCAAAAAATCGAAGTATACAACGACTCCTTACTTGTGGTAAACCAAATATCCGGGGAATACCAGACGAAAGGCGAAAAAATGGCTGCCTACGTGTCTCTCTCCCGCGACCTACTGCAGCATTTCAAAGGCTACCAAATCCGCCAGGTCCCCCGGGACCAGAACTCACTCGCGGACACGCTGGCCAAGCTTGCAACGGACCCGGAGATTGAACAGTATGGCTTAGTCCCCATCGGGCACTTAGAAGCCCCCAGTACTGAGACACGAAGGATAAACGCCATCATCGACCATTCCCGCTCCTGGATAGGACCCATCCTCAGATTTCTCACCACCGGAGAGCTCCCCACTGATAAAGTTGACGCAAGGAAGCTCCAGTATCAAGCTCCCCGATACGTGGTTATGGATGGAAAGCTTTACCGCAGGGGGTTGTCCATACCCTTCCTTAGGTGTGTTGCCGGAACCGAAGTCAGCACCATCATCCATGAGATTCACGGAGGCTTCTGTGGCGATCATACCTCGGGGCTGAGCCTCTCCAAAAAGATCCTTCGACAAGGATACTTCTGGCCCACCATGAAGAAGGATTGTGTGGATTATGTCAGGAAATGTGAGCAGTGCCAGAGGTACGCCAAGGTTCCGCGAGCGCCGCCTACAGAAATTACCCTAATGACCAGCCCCTGGCCGTTCGCCGTTTGGGGCATTGACCTAGTAGGTTCCCTCCCAACTGGAAAGGGTGGAGTGAAGTACGCCATAGTCGCGGTAGACTACTTCACCAAATGGGCTGAAGCTGAACCTATGAACACGGTCACATCTAAAAAAGCACTGGACTTTGTCATCAGGAATATAGTGTGTCGTTTTGGGCTTCCACGAAAAATTGTGTCCGACAACGGAAAGCAATTTGACAGTGAACACTTCACGAACTTCTGTGCTTCGCATGGAATTATCAAAAGCTTTTCCGCAGTCGCCAGACCCCAGGCTAATGGGCAAGTGGAAGCTGTAAACAAAATATTAAAGACCACGTTGAAGAAAAAACTCCAAGCCTGCAAGGCTCACTGGCCGGAAGAACTTTCGCGAGTACTTTGGGCCTATCGCACAACAGAGAGAACTTCGACGGGGCACACGCCTTATTCCATGACCTTCGGTTGCGAGGCCGTCATCCCAGTAGAAATTATGATCCCCTCTCACAGGCAAGATACCTACGATCCTACCCGGAACCATGCCCTTCTCCAGGAGTCATTGGACATGATCGAAGAGCTCCGGGAGCAGTCGCAGGTCCAACTAAAAATGTACCAAGGCAAGATAGCCCGACACTTTAACACGAGAGTCCAGAGCCGTACATTCGAAGTTGGGGATCTTGTCCTACGGAGAGTATTTCCTGCTACGCAGGATCCGGGAGTAGGAGTCCTCGGACCCAACTGGGAAGGCCCCTACGAAGTCCAAGAAAAAGTGGGCCATGGGACATATCACTTAAAGAGACTCGACGGATCTAAAGTCCCGCGCGCCTAGAACGCGGAGCACCTCCGCCGCTACTACCAGTAGGCCCCGGACCATCCAGTCGGAAGTCCTTGGTGAAATTAGCAAAAGTGAAAAATGTGGAAATAATCCTCCCTGTTGTAAAACTCACGCCTAGCAGGCTAATTTAATGAAACACGGAGAGATTCACTCCGCTTTTACTGCACTTTTTATCCCTGTGTTCAAAGCTGCGTTTTAACAAGTGACCACGCGGTCCGGAGACGTCCGGACCCCACGCTCACTTGGGGGGTATACATGGCTAAGGCATAGCCATACGCCCCTTGAACAAAACGTACACAGAACACCACTTATGTGCTAGCATTGTGTTTGAAATTTTTAAATTGTTTGAAATGTTTAAATTGTTAAGCTTAGGTTTATTTGTTGCCATGAACATGCTTGCATTACGTGTCATATGTGCATTATGTGCTTATGTGAAAATTGCCATGGAAATGCCTGCCATTATGTATCATGAAAATTATCTCCTGTGTAGCCCAGCGATGGACGGGACTGGGGGTTGAGGCACGTTCATAGAGCTACGCCAAAACACCCCCAACTCCCTGACAAGTCCTTTGCAGAATTCTCCGCGATCGCTGTAGAGCTTTGCTTCGCAAGCTCCAGCTCCGGGTCTCAGAAGGCGAAAGATGGCAAGATCCGCGAGCGCTGTAGAGCTTTGCTTCGCAAGCTCCAGCTCCGGGTCCCGCAAGGCGAAAGATGGCAAGACCCGTGATCGCTGTAAAGCTCTGCATCGCAAGCTCCAGCTCCGGGTCCCGCGAGGCGAAAGATGGCAAGATCCGCGACCGTTGTAAGCCTTGCTTCGCAGGCTCCAACTCCGGATCTCACAAAATAATGCGTGGCAAGCTCCATGGCCATTGCAAGTTTCAGCTCCAGAAGCAGACATGCTCGATCCCCCACTCACAGCCGGCCTTGCTTCGCAATGCCCCTGCTCCAGGATCACACCTGGTGGGCGTGGCGATTTCCCCGACAGCAATGAGCCTTGCCTCGCAGGGCTCCATGCCAGGTCCCTGAAGTCAGCCACCATGAGGTTCGCAACAACAGTTAGTTTTGCTTCGCAAAGATCTAACCTTGAGTCTAGCGACGCTCACCAAAAGAACTCCCGTCCCAAACAATGGAACGACTCACCTTAGCAATCCCAGCGAACAGTATAACTACAAGTCCCGGGATTGGCTATTTGCCTCAGGAAAGCTAAAATACGGTGAAAGGAGCCTGGCCGTTGGAACCAGGAAACCTTCGTAACCTAGAAACTACGTAGGAAAAGACATCATCCGTTAAAGCTTCAAGTGGGAAGTGCATAGGTTTTGGCCGTTGGAACCAAAACCCCATACGCCCCTACAACAGTTTCTACCATATAAATGTCTACCCTAAGCGCAAAGATAAATAAAGAACTCGGCAGAAAAGAAAGGAGAATGCTATGATTATGGCAAAAATGTCCGCAATGAAAAACTCAAAATGAAAAATAATTAAAGATAAAACCCCTTCAAGCATTGGGGGTAACTACAGCTTCCACGACCGCAGCTTCGGGGGCATCGGTTTCAACTGAAGCTGGCAGAGTCGGCTCATTGGAAGGCGGAACTTTGTCATGAGAAGGTTCAGAGGTCCCCGCCTCTCCGGGATCTCCCACCTCAGGAGCTCCAGCACGTTCGTCAATGTTGTAAGTTTGGACGTACGCCTCTGGGCCCTGATCCCACACGAGTAGCTTCTCCCTCATGGCTTCGGCATCATCTCCCAGATAGCCTAATACCTCCGGGTTCACTTTCCAGAGTTGATGCATGAGGACCACATGCGATATATTAATCGTCCTGTTCAGTATCACCTCAGCATCCTCCTTCTCCTTCAAGCGCTCCGCCTCGGAGGCTGCCAGCTGTGCCTCCGCGACAGTTAGTTGAGCCCTCAATTTTTCCATTTCGGCCTTGGAGGCATCACGCTCCCCCTTAAGAGAATCAATCTCCTTGCGCTGTTCCCTATTTTGGCTCAGCACGGATTGCTTCTCGGTCACATGCCCCCTGGCAGTGAATTGTAAGGCCCCGATCTCTTTATCCTTCTCGGCGAGCCCCAACTGCAGCATAGACACGAGATCCCTGCTCCTCTGATGGAGTTGCTCCTCCCCGTGCAGCTTACTCTGAAGAGTGGAATATTCCTCTTGCTGCTTAAGGAGGAGATCATTTTTTGATTGCAAGCGAGCTTCCAGGGTATCCTTCTCCACCTTAGCTTGGGACATCTCTTCCCAGAGCTTAGAGTTTTCGGCCTTCATCCCATCCGACCGCTGTCTAAACTCATTCTCTGCCTTGGCCCGGTACTCTTGATATTTGGCAAGATATTTCTTGTCCGCCTCTTCCTCAGTCGTGCACCGGGCCTGATCAATCTTCTCCGAGGCCTCCAAGGCCTGTTGGGTCAGTTTCTGCTTCTCCGCCTCCAAGGCCTGGCGAGCCAGCTGGCTCTCCTCCAGTTCAACCAGAACTGCACCAACCTCCCGGAACGAGCGTTCCGCGATCATAGAGGCCTGCAAGGAAAGACAACAGAATGAGCTAAAGCCGGACAAAAAGACAGATGATCCCAAAAAATAACAACTGACGGCTTACCCCGGATAGTTGCTGCTTCACAGCGTGTGTCAGTAACAGCGGATCCTTACTGCTACTGATGGCCCATTTCTCAGAATTGAGCTCGCATAAGCTCAGGGCCATGTCCTCCATCATCTCAGCTCCGAACGGCGCCAATGCACGTCCGAGCCTAGGCACCAGCCTCTTCTCCAAGGCTGGACCATCCAAAACCGCTCCGGCCGGGTGAAGGGATCTCACCCCCTCGGCCAGCTCAGCTCTCTTCACGGCAGACAAGTTATCTGCCCTTCCCTGAGTAACAGCCTTCTCCGCCTCTAACCGCCTCTTCAAAAAACTATCGGCCCGTCTTACACCCTCCAGGAGAGCAGCGGGAAAACTGGTTGGCTTCCGCGGAAAGTGGAACTTCAGGCCAGGCAGGGGAAGATTGGTTGTCTGAGAAGAAGGAGACCCCGGAAGGGTGGACCCCCTTTGGGCTGGAGGAGGAGGCAGACGGGGTATTAAGGCCCCGGTCTGTTGCTTTTGCTGCTGCGGCAGCAGAAGTAATTGCCCTTGTTGCTGCTGCTGGTTTGGATGTTGTTGTTGCTGCTGCTGCGGCGTTGGTGATCGTCTCTCTTGTTCTTGTTGCTGCTGTTGTTGTAGTTGTGGTTGCTGTCGTTGCTGTTGTTGTTGCCTTCGACCGGGAGAAGAGTGTCTAAGGCGTTTGTGCTTAGCGCCCTCAGCATCTTCTCCGGGACGCTTGCTCACCCCAGTTGTCCTCACGGGGAACACAAGCCCTTCCCCGTCGCTGCTGCTACTCGAGACCATCATAGTCTCGGAAGGCCCGTCAGCAGGAGACTTCTCTACCCTCGGAGACGCTTGCGCCTCGCCACTTGCCTTCTTGGGGGAGGCAGCTTTACCTCCCCTACCAGCCTTGGTCTTCCGTCCTTTCCCCGTGGACGGGTCTTGGCTGGTGGCAGCCTTCTTAATGAGTAAAGTAACCCTCCCCAACATCTTGGCTTCTGGATACTCTGCAAGAAACGTTCAAAGCAAGGTTAACGAACCAACAAGCAATGAGAAAGAAGATAAGCGGAAGACAAGACAATCAACAACATAAAAGCACAAGCAAGCCCGCCAGCAGGGAACAAGAAACAAGAAAAAGAAAAGTTTGAAAGGGACGACCATGCACGAGAAACGTGGATGGCCTTCCCCGAGCAAAATAAAACATCGCTTCCTGCTCCAGGAAGCTCCCGTACTCCTTGAAGTCCGGGAATGACATGCTGAGAGAAGAAGGGTCAACCATGATGACACCTTCTGGCAGACTACCGTCACTCAGACACCAGAGGAGCTCATCTACCCTATCGCAATACCTGTCGAAGGGTATCCTACGCGGATCTAGCCTAAGGAAACGGGGATCAAACCCCATCTGAGAGGTCCGGGAAACCTCAGACAGGCTGGGGGTGTGGATCAATCGAAAACTAGTCTTACCTCTCCCGGAGGTACTAGCCCCCGGAGCCCCTTCGTTAGGGTAAGCCGCGGCATGGCGAGCCTCGATCTCCTCTTCCTCCGGCTGGGGGTCGGGGAACCTCTCCGCCCAACTAGGAGATAAAGTATTTTCGTCCCGAGCTGCTTGGGTGATCACCTTAGACAGCTCCAGGGCAATCTGCTCCCGGATGTCAGCTGACACCTGAGTTTGCCCCCTGCCACTCACTAGCTCGATGTTTTGGAATGAGGCAAGTAACCCATACTCCCTCAACGATTCGGAGGTCACAAGTCCCTCCACTTTCAACTCTTCCTCAGAAAGCCCTTCGTAGAACTTGGACCTCCTTATCATCTCCGCGCAGCGAGGTGTCCGCGGAACGACTTCTACAAAAATCAAATACAAGCGTTAGAGATCCTCCCAAAAGGCAAATCAAACGCAAAGAAACAAAGTTGAAAAGGAGAGGAAGGAGCGCTTACCAGGGATTTTGAAGTCCAAAGATAGGGCTGGCACCCTCTTCAGCGGGAAGCCAGTCGTCAGGAACCAGTATTCCCGGAGGTCTGGAACCCTCGCGGTATGACAAGTGGGGCACATCACGTCCGGGTGCCTTTCTAGCCTGTAAAACCCCACCTTGTCTGAATGACCCCTCATAGGCTGAGACTTCAACCCGTAAAAGTACAGCACCTCCTCCGGGGTAGGAGCTTCTAGTCTCCGGGACTTGCAAAAGATGAACCACCCCGCTAGGAGCTTGTAGCTGGGAGGAATCAACTGGAAAGGGGCAATCCCCGCCTTCACACAGAAATTGGCGAAGTAACTCCTTAGGGGCAAGTGCGCCCCACACACTATGTGTGCCCAGCTCCAGGCACCAAAGCCCTCGTGACTCTGGCTAGCTGACTCGCCCAGCACCGACAGACGGTGCCACATCAGACCTGGGATGTTCTTCAGGCCTGCCTCAGAGGAATACAGCTCCAGCATGCCATAATTCCTGAAAAGGTTCGGCTTTTGGTCCATCTCCCAGATGGAACTATTGGAGGTCGGTGGGCTAGCCGCGACCACTTTCGCCTTTCCTTTCCCCTTTCCACCAGCGACAGGAGAGCCCTTCTCTTGGGCAGAATCAGCCTCCCCCACAGCAAGGATTTGTTCCTTTGAGATGTTCGTCACTGGACAAAAGAAAGAAAGAAGAAAACACTCTAAGCAGTCAGCACCCTTGTCATACCCTAGTGGTATCAAAGGCGTCGGGGAGACCCTCCCCGAAAACTGCTTGGAGAGGCTCCCACCGAGCTTACCGAGGGATTGGCACCATTCCACCCGAAGGGCAGCAAGGAACCAGACTCAGACTCCGAGCCTAAGCCCACCAAAAGAAGTGCTTTTCCAGAGAAAGACACCCTAAAGGCGTTCATGCTTATGCCCTAAAACAGCAAAACAAGGGACGACTTTCCAAACGCAAGTCGCCAAAGCATGCAGAAAAGGCTACTTATTGACTCACATCAATCACATGCCTACCAAAGCCCTATTCACGCATGCACATAAGCGATAATGGCAGAAACCTCTACTCTAACAACTACCAACAACCTAAGGTCTGGGAGGAAAGAGCAAAGTAGAAATACTTACTGATATTCGGGTAGTTGGAGGTTGAAGGAGTAACTGGATCACTGCCCAGCACGATCGCGAGAAGTAAAAGCTGCAAAGACGAACGACGATTCAAACCAGGAACTTCGGCGAATAAACCCACTGCCAAATCAAAAGAAAAAGTTTCCAGATCCTTACCAAAAGAAGTGGCAAGTTCGGAGGAACGGAAGCTGGGAAGCCTGAGAGTTCGAAGGTTTGGAAATCTGAAAATCCGAAAGATAGAGAATTTGAAAGCGTAAAGAGGAAGAAAGGTCCTTTCCCTCGTTTTTATAGCAGGGAAGAAGTCGTTTCGAATTCCTCAAACGGACGGTCCCGATCTTCCCATTCCGTGTGCATCGGATCCAACGGCTGGAGATGATGCGACGATCCTATTTATGACTCCTCGGATGGGAATAAAGTATTTATTTCCCATCATTACACCACCTCGGGCCTGGAGTACCATTAAAAACCGTCAAATCATTACTCAGATGACTGACGCACGCATACTCAACCAGTCGCCTCACGCACACGTCTTGGTCGCAGAACCATTCCCAGAATGACACGTGGTCCTTGCCGCACTTGAGTACTTGAGTTCAAACAGAAGAAATTCCCTTTCTTTTTCATACTAACACTCAGGCGGGAAAAAGGAACTCTTCCGGGAACACAGAAGGTGGCCCCTCGCCTAATCTAAGAGACCGAAACACCCGGAGGACTGTACAAGCTCCCGGATCTCTCGAAGCTCCGTGACCTTGGGGGGTAAATGTTATCCAGATTTCCGGATAGCGTTTAGATTGATGTCCTCGGGGAAGCAGAATTATCGATGTCTTTCACGGTAGGTGACCCGAGTTCGCGGATGGACAGAAAGGCTTCGCCTCTCCTGTTTAGTATCCGGATTACTCTTCCAAGCAAGCACAACACGGAAACTCGTCGACTCTCCCGGACTCCCGAAGGATACCCCTCGGGGAGGCCCCTTCCAGGAGAGGCTCTTCGAGTGGTCCCCGCGGAAACAGTTCCGTGCCTCGCACAGAACAAAACCGAACGGTCGAGTCCGGGAGAAGGCATATTTGGAACGATATCCGTCTGACACAGGATCCCGCCTGACACGCCCGTCAGGTCAAAGCCCACACATCCCAGCACGCCTAAGGGTACCTTTTCGCCTACTGTTCCGCTGACAACTTGGAAAAGACGGCTGACTTTGTGTATTCCCCATACTTTCACGTAAATATACCCACATAGAGTCTTGTAGCCATGCTACTACAGTAATTGTATCCCCTATTTATGGCTGGTGTAATTAAGACTCATGTACGTAGAGAAAAACCCTAATCCGAAACCCTAGCTATAAAGACCCCTTCATTTTACAAGAAGAGGGACGAAAAAATCACATAGCAAAAACTCTACTAAAATCTCTCTAGCTTCATCTTCTTCAAGAGAACCCGAGAGAAACACTGTGAGTGTGTGAAGTTCTTGTGCACCAGCCATCTTACTGTAACCTTTTCCAAGTATAATAACATCGACTCGTGGACTAGGGCTTGTTAACGCCTGAACCACGTAAAAACACTGTTTGTTTAGTTACATTTCAGCATTTCTACAGTTCTTGTCTTTTTATTATTCTGTTAGTTATTCGTTTCCGAAAAACTCGGTAAACAATATGTACAATTATAAAATACAAATACTAAATATGTACGATTTTAAAATGCAAGATACCAGATATGTATAATTTTAAAATGCAATGTAAGGGCAACTCCAACCATGAGCACTAAAATAGTGTTAAACCAACATCAAAATAAGGTAATTTTGACACCATATTTTTTTTCCAATCCAACCATAACACTAAAAATTACACTAAAAAATATATTTAACATTATTATATTCTCCAGAAAGTACACATTATATTATTATATTATTTTATCTTACAAATTAAATAATATACATATATTTATATATATATATAATATTAATATAAAACACAAAAATTAAAAAAAAAATTCATTTTGCAGTCGCACTTAAAGTACCATTGAAGGCATATATAGTTTAGAATCATTAATGAGTTGGCGTAACATGCATTATACCAAGTAATAAATGGATGCTTACCCTATAAAGAAAGTGAAGATGAAATAATTAAATAGGTTTTGACTAAAAAGAAGAAGAAGAGTAGGTGGCAGCTATCTATTTGACTTGAAGGAACAGAGACCACACACACTAATTAAAAGCGAAGCTTGAGCTGAGAACTCATATCATTATCGAGCTGTTAATAATATGGAGAAGAAACAAAACAGCGATCTTAAACTTCGACTTCACATAGCAGTATTCCCATGGCTAGCTCAAGGTCACCTAATCCCATTTCTCCAACTCTCCAAGTTGATAGCTCAAAAGGGTCACCGCATTTCCTTCCTTAGCACCCCAAAAAACATCCGTCGTCTCCCAGACATCATCCCCCAAAATCTCTCTCATCTCATAACCTTCGTTGAGCTTCCGCTGCCTCACGTTGATGGCTTACCAGACGGAGCTGAGTCAACCTTCGACTTACCGATTCACAAAGTCCCTTTCCTTAAGAGAGCCTACGACGGGCTTCAACCCTGCTTGACTCAGTTTCTGGAAAACTCGGGCCAAGTCATCAACTGGGTCGTGCACGACTTTGCTTGTCACTGGCTACCTAGAGTCGCGAGTCGACTCGGGATCAAGTTAGCTTTCTTTTCCATATTCAACGCCACATCAATGTCCTTTTTTGGACCACCATCGGCGAGCGGTTCTCGGAGCCGACCGGAGGACTTCACGTCGGTCCCTAACTGGTGGAAGGAAATGCCTTACGACGTCGCTTTTAAGTTGCACGAGATGGAGTCTCACTGGGACTGCATGGACTCCGATGTTTCGGATATTGAGCGAGTTAACGAGGTGGTTCAGGGCTGCGATATCATACTCACCCGGGCTTGCCTCGAGTTCGAGCCCGATTCCCTGAGTCTTCTCAAGACTCTTCACGAAAAACCGATTCTTCCCATCGGGTTGTTGCCACCGTCTGAACCAAGAGAGTATGGAGACGAGAGATGGGAAGCTGTGAATCAGTGGCTGGCTTCCAAGAACGGTGATTCCGTCCTTTACGTTGCGCTCGGTTCGGAGTTGAGTCTGAGTCAAGAAATGATGCACGAGTTAGCTCGTGGAATAGAGAAATCTGGGCTGCCGTTCATTTGGGTGATTAACGATCGCCCATTGGTAGAAGGGAAACTGGGTTCGCACATACTTCCATCTGGGTTCGAAACCCGGGTCTCGGATCGGGGTGTGGTGTGGAGGGGTTGGGCGCCACAACTGAGGATCTTGGCTCATCCTTCGGTGGCCGGGTTCTTGACTCATTGCGGGTGGAGTTCGGTGATCGAGGGACTCGGGTTCGGACGTGCGTTGGTTCTGTTTCCCGGTGGAAGCTCGGACATGGGGTTGGTTGCGAGGCTGTTGCACAACACGGGAATCGGGTTGGAAATTCCCAGAGATGATCGGAACGGGTCGTTTACTTGCGACTCGGTGTCTGAGACGATTAGGCGAGTCATGGTGGACGAGGAAGGAGAGCCACTCAGAGCAAAATCACGTGAAATGAGGAAGATCTTCGGCAGTGTGGAACTGCAGAACAAGTACTCGAACCAGTTCGCTGAGTTTCTTGCAAGAGAGACTACTGAGTCATCCCAGTGACGTTGAACTCGGATTTGGTGATTTCATTTAGTCAACTTAATAATATATAAATTGAAACAAAATAAATAAATAAATAAATAGAGATTCTATATGTAATTTATTACTTGGCAAATTCCATCTGAAAAGACCAAAAATAAAATAAAATTACAGAATGAATCTCCAATCTCATAACCATGTTGAGAAAGGAATATGTATGATGTTCTTATCACCATGCAATAGATTTGTACTTAAGAAACCAGAAGGTTTTTGAAGATGACTTACTAAGTTCCTACAACTTTATTAGTATTTTATTCTATTTTGATCCCCACCAAAAGTTATCTTCGTCTTCAAGTAACACATTACTTGTTTTGTGACGAATAATTATCAATCCTGAATCATGACGAATATAGAAACTCACCTTAGCAATTCCACATACAATCTGAAAGTGCTTAGGCCATTCTAAAAGCATCTGCAAATGTTGGCTTCTACTTTTATTAGAACAAAAGTGCTTAGGAGTATTACCAAAAATGAAATAGTCAGGACTTTTTGTTAGACATATAAACCAATAGTTTCATTTCTCTGTGAATGCAATAACCAAATATCTTTCGTCCAACTTCTTCTATCCATTCTGTGTGTTCAATTATCTCGCCCAAGACAATTTTTGAGATCATCGTAACTGCAGTAAATTTCATCATCCTTGTACACAAATTGGTAAAAATCTGTTCATCCCAATTTCATTCGGGTATGAAATCGTTTTTTGTATTCTCATCTTTCTCATCTCTCAAAACCAAGTTACCATTATCCAAGAGCTGAACCATAGACCAAATGACACTCTTATTCTGTCCAAAAAGCACAAGATTTCCTGTGTCGTCTATAGTCAGCGAGCCAGATGAATCATTACAACATTTTCATATGAGATGTTCTTATACCGAATTCCCAGATAACGATTTTTTTATGAACTCTCTGTTGGAGTAAAGAATCCCAGTTCAAACCTTCCTTCTCTGGATACCAGAGTTGTGTTATCTCCCAAAAATTCTGAAGGTCTAATTGTATCAACCTCAGCCAAAGTTGTTTTAGACAGAAAAAAGTCTCAAAATAACAAAGGCAACCATGTTGTAGTTTTCAGTCAATTTGTTTATGGAAAAACTCATGTGGTAGTGAACATTCCTCACATTTGTCTTAATAGTAATGTTGAACATTCAACAATATATAATAATCATCAAGAAGTTGCAGAGAAATAAAGGGTAGGAAAAAAAATCAGATTCAACTAAATCATCTAGCTACACAAAGATAAACCAATCCGCAAAAGAATTGGTAACTGAGATATATCAAAATTGGAGTATACAAACATTAATAACATGAGATAGTTATCTATTTCTGAAAACTGTGCTAACCAAGTTTTCTACTCTGACAAAGTAGATTTAAGCTCTTATCAATTCACCTTTGTAATAAAGCTGAGGAAACGTTGGTCAGTTTGAAAAGACTTTCAGTCCCTGCCTCACTTCCTCTTACAAATATATAATAAGAACTTAATTCATGAACAAGGACACAGTCAATATTTGGTGTTATACACATTTGCATTACCAACGATTACTAATATTCCCAAGTAATAATGTTATAAAAAGTCTATGTTGCCGTTATTGTAACACCACAAGCACTATTGGCATGAGTCCCCTCTTTGAAGACAAGGTTTCCTCTCACAAAAGTTGATGAAACTCTTCCGTACAACTTTCTTCCCATGTAAGCTGAGATTCCCTACACATACACAAATCCAAATCCAAAATCAAATAATTGATTAAGAATGATCTTTTAACTATAATGTAAAATTTAACCCCAAAAAAAAGGACATACAGGATGTTTAATGTATATAGGATGGTCTTGAGTGAGTTCAAACTCCACTTCAGGTTCCCACACAACAAAATCTGCAAAGTTTCCAACCTCATTGGATCCCTACAAGAGTGAAAACTCATGAGACATAACTTGACTTTCCATTTTAAAAAACAAAGTTGGTCAAGTGATCTTCTCATGTGTATTCATGACATAAATGAAAAGCAGGTTTAAGGTAACTGGCAGTAATATAACTTGTTAGCAAAAATAAACATTGAAACTCCAAGTGGTTAGATGCGTGTGTGAATCTTTCGGATTCAAATTCTAGCGAGTCTAGAAGATGGAATTAGCCAAATGATGAACTTACCTTCAATTCTAGTCCAGCAAGCCTTGCAGGCCTCTCACTCCACCATGAAGCTAATTGCTCCAAAGTTATTCCATATTTTTCCCAGGAAGCACAAACTGCAAATGGTCTCCAAAAGAAAAGAGAGAAAAACAGAAAATTCAGTTAGTTTTCCAAGCACATCACAAAATTATATCATATATCTACAAGAAAAATGCTAGAGCCAACCTGCAAAGATGATATTCCACCCCAAGCCCTCAAAAAGTTACCATCATCAGAAAATTTGAGATTGGGATTGGTGAAAACCAACTATACTATTATATAATGATCATCAAGATGTTACAGAGGAATAAATGACAATTGAAGTGAAAAAAAATCAGATGTAACAAACTCATCTAGCTACACAGATAAACCAAGCAGCAAAAGAATTGGTTACTGACATATGTTAAAAATTTAAGCTTGCAAACATTATTAATTAATATGGGATAGCTGTATCATAACATTCAGACCACTATTGCTGAAAACTGTGCAAACCAAAATTTCTACTCTGACAAAGTAGATTCAAGCTCTGACAAAATTTCTACTATCAGAATTTGACTTGGCTTCTTCTACAAAACGTTTGGATAATGGCAATCCTTCGAGTCCAGTTTAGTTTATGTTATGCAGCAAACATGGACTTCAAATGTTCTCAGAGATCTACACCAACCAAATCACACCTAAACCAAATACCAAACACTGCAGACAGAAAAATAATGCAGCAATGAGAAGTAAAGAAAACACAGGGGAGTTTATACTGGTTCAGAGCAGTAAAGTCTCCTAAGTCCAGTTTGGTGGCCTTGCCATCTCAATCCACTATTATCAAAGAGTTCCAGACTACAAGAGAACAATGGTGGTGCCATGAATACAAACCCTCAGCTAACACACACAGGTTTGTACACTTATAACTTGTATTACAAAGTTTCTTTCTCACACCATTTCTGAACTTCTCTTCTCTCTTTTTCTCTATACAAAACTAATAATTCTGTAACAAACTCGTCCTTTCCAGCCACCTGCCCTACAAGTTTTCAATAACTCAGTCAATCTTTTGCATCAGAGGCTTAATCACTAAAACACCTCAGCAAATGATTGTCTAACCAATTCTGCAGCTCCACACAAGAGCAACTGCTCAAGCATGTAGCCTTGCATTCCTCTATGTTCATACTCTTATTCACCCAAGAATGTTGAGAATCAGACACTTTCGAGTGAAAATAATCATCGAACACATCTTTCTCTTTGTCATCGCAGCTCACGGAGCTGTTTCTCACACACCCTTCGGACCAGTTTTCTTGATTATTCTTTGGCTTAAAACCTTTCAAACATCGGCAGACAGGATTATCATTGATCACGACACATTCTGAATTAGCTCCACATATGCCATAGTTGTCACACAGGTCTCTTGGAATTGAGTAATAACGTCTCCAAGTCCAATCACCGATAATGAACTCTGTGTGTTCAATTGTTTCGCCCAGGACAATTCTTGAGATCATTGACTCATCTTGGACCCTGAGAGTGTAGTAAACTTCATCATCTTGTTGTGATGATTCAACCACTTGTCCAACTCAGCTGACATGTCATTGTTTAGTTAGTTAATTACCTGTAATGTTTGTAGTTAGCTTTATTTTGCTTTTATCTGAGTCTATAAATAAGAGTCCTAGCTTCTTCATTTTGTACTGAATTTTCTAAGTCATAAAAGAGAGTTTTGGAGGGTTGTAAAAGAGAGCATTGTGTATTTGATCAATGCCTCTCAGTGTGAGCTGATTTGTAATTGTGTAAAGCTAGGCTCTTTGTGACTCTATTTGTATCATTCTTTGGAGATTTAATAAAGGAATCATCAGCCATTGCCTTTGGCTATTTTCTCCATCAGATTAGTTCTTTCTTTTCATTTTGTTCATTTGTTTCTTGTTTAATATTTTGATTCTCATTGTCTTGTTGCATATATTGGATTCTGTTCTTGAATTGGTGTAGGAAATTACACCACAAGTGGTATCAAGAGCCAGGTTTCAAGCTCCAAGAAATCAAGAACTTGCTTCAAGAATTCAAGAAAGCTTCAAGAATGGCTGGTGTGAAATTCGAAGTTGACAAATTCACAGGGCATAATGACTTTGGTCTTTGGAGAATCAAAATGAAAGCACTCTTGGTGCATCAGGGACTTGCGAAGGCCATTGATCCCAATAATGAAATGAAAGCTGAGGATGACAGAGAGAAATTCAGTGAGACAGAAGTAAAAGCTCATAGTGCAATCTTGCTCAGCCTTGGAGATGAGGTTCTTAGAGAAGTGTCAAATGAAGATACAACCATTGGTCTATGGGAAAAGTTGGCTGCAATTTACTTGAAGAAATCCTTGGCAAATAAATTGTATTTGAAGAAAAAGTTGTATACACTTCGGATGGATGATGCAAAAGAACTCAGAAAGCATCTTGATGATTTCAACAAGATCATTTTGGAATTGAACAATATTGGTGTCAAGCTTGAGGAAGAAGATCAAGGTATAATCTTACTCAGTTCATTGCCAAGATCTTATGAACACTTTGTTGATACAATATTGTATGGAAAGGATACTCTCACAATGGCAGAAGTGAAAGCTGCCTTAAACTCAAAAGAAATTCAGAAAAGATCAGAAGAAAGATCTGAAGCAGGAGGTGAAGGGCTGTTAATTGCTCGAGGCAGGACTGAACACAGAGATCAAAGGCATGTAAAAGGTAACAATGGCTATAAGAGGCACAACAGCCAGAAACCAAAGGCAAAATTCAGATCAGGAAAGTTTTGCAATTACTGTAAAAAGGAAGGGCATTACAAGACTGAGTGCTACTTCTTGAAGAACAAGCAAAACAGAGATAAAAGTCAAGAAAGAGGAGAAACTAGTGTAGTTTCTGATGGATATGACTCTGCAGATGTCTTGGTTGTATCGAGTGAAAATTCAGGTAATGAATGGATTCTTGACTCTGGCTGCTCTTTCCATATGTGTCCTAACAAAATGTTGTTTCGAGACTTCAAAGAATTTTTAGGTGGTTCTGTGCTACTTGGAAACAACAAGGCATGTCAAGTGAGAGGAATTGGTTCTGTCACAATAAAGATGCATGATGGTGTGATCAGAACAATACAAAATGTTAGATATGTTCCTAATCTGAGAAGGAACTTGCTATCTGTTGGGACTTTAGCTCAGAATGGCTGTGTAATAAAGATTGAAAGTAACACTATGAAGGTTATGAAGGGTTCATTACTGGTTATGAAAGGAGAATTTAAAGGTGGACTCTACTTTCTAGCTGGGAAATCAATAACAGGTACTGCTTCAGTCGTTCAAAAGGATGTTGACATGACTCAACTTTGGCACAAAAGGCTTGGACATGTAAGTGAGAGAGGTATAACAGAACTGACAAAACAAGGTCTGCTCAGTGGAAAATTAAGTGGGAAACTAGACTTCTGTGAGGAATGTGTTATTGGAAAGAGTTGTAGGGTGAAGTTTGGCAAAGGAATACATACTACAACAGAACCTCTAGCCTACTTACATTCAGACCTATGGGGGCCTGCAAAAGTATCCTCTCTAGGTGGAGCAAATTACTTTATGAGTATTGTAGATGATTACTCAAGAAAGGTGTGGATATTACTGTTAAAAACAAAGGATCAAGCTCTAGAAACTTTCATTAATTGGAAGAAGTTGACAGAAAATCAAATTGGAAAAAAGGTTAAAAAACTCAGGACAGACAATGGTCTTGAGTATTGCTCCAATGAATTCACCAAGTACTGTCAACAAGAGGGCATTGCTAGGCACAAGACAGTAAGGAAAACACCTCAGCAAAACGGATTAGCTGAGAGAATGAATAGGACACTCATTGAAAGAGTAAGATGCATGCTTAAAGGAGCTGGTTTGGAAAAGAAATTTTGGGGAGAAGCTGTCACTACAGCAGGCTATCTAATTAATAGATGTCCCTCAGTAGCCTTAGACTTTAAAACTCCTCAAGAAATCTGGACAGGAAGGAAACAGTCCTATGAACACTTGAAAGTGTTTGGATGTACAGCTTATGCTCATATTAAACAAGACAAGTTAGAGCCAAGAGCAATCAAATGCATGTTTATTGGGTATCCTACTGGTGTTAAAGGCTACAAGCTATGGTGCCTAGAACCTGGATTTAAAAGATGCATAGTGAGCAGGGATGTTGTTTTCAGAGAAGAAGAAATGCCAATGAAGACACCTATTACAGCTCAACCTGTCAATACAAATCAGACTGCTCGAATTCAGGTGGAAGATGCCAATAATGCTCAAAGGGATCAAACTGTTACAACACCTGAGGATAGATCTCAAACAGGTGCAATTGCATCTGTAGAAGTCACAGATGAGACCAGCAATCTTGATAATTATCAACTGGCCAGAGACAGAGAAAGGAGAGACATCAGGGCACCAGAAAGACTTGGATATGCTGATTTTATAGCATATGCCTTGTCTGTTGCAGAAGAAGAAATTGACACAGATCCCCTGACATATGAAGAAGCTATGAGGAGTAACAAATGCAAACAGTGGAAGAAGGCAATGCAGGAAGAAATGTCTTCCCTACAGAAAAATAACACTTGGGTATTAGTTGAAAAACCAGAGAAGAAAAAACTGGTTGGATGCAAGTGGATATTCAAGCTGAAAGAGGGAATTCCTGGAATTGAGAAAGAAAGGTTTAAAGCCAGACTTGTGGCCAAGGGATTTACACAAAAAGAGGGAATAGATTACACAGAAATATTCTCTCCAGTTGTGAAACAAACATCAATTCGAATCATAATGGCAAAGGCAGCTAGAGATAAGCTTGAGGTGGAACAAATGGATGTAAAAACTGCATTTTTACATGGCTTATTGAAGGAAGAAATTTTTATGCATCAACCTGAAGGTTTTGAAAATGGTAATCCAAATCAGGTTTGTCTTCTCAAGAAGTCTCTTTATGGTCTTAAACAGGCCCCTAGACAATGGAACATCAGATTTGACCAATTCATTACTAATATTGGATTTGTCAAAAGTAACTTTGACCCTTGTGTCTACTTAAACAACAACATATATCTGCTTTTATATGTTGATGATATCCTAATTGTAGGCAAATGCAAAAGAGACATTCACAATCTGAAGTTGCAGCTAAGTAATGAGTTTGAAATGAAGGACCTTGGCAAAGCCAAGAAGATCCTTGGAATTGAGATTGAAAGACCTGAACCAGGAATCATTATGCTGCATCAAAAGAAATATTTAGAGAAGGTATTAGAGAGGTTCAAGATGGATAAAGCCAAAACTGTTTCAACACCTCTAGCCCCTCATTTCAAATTATCTCAGGATCAGTGCCCACAAAGTGAGAAAGAAAGAAGAAACATGGAAAAGGTTCCATACACCAACATTGTGGGCAGCCTCATGTATTCTATGGTTTGTACTCGACCGGATTTGGCTCATGCTCTCAATGTAGTCAGTAGATACATGGTTAATCCTGGAGAAGAACATTGGAAGGCTTTAAGATGGATTCTAAGGTATATTCAAGGAACAACTCAGCTTGGATTAATTTTTGGGAAGAAAACAGAACAAGAAGGAGATGTTATTGGATTTGTAGATAGTGATTATGCTGCAAATCTTGATACCAGGAAGTCACTTTCTGGTTTAGTATTCTGTGTATGTGGAGGTGCTGTCAGCTGGAAATCTAATTTGCAAAAGGTAGTTGCTCTCTCAACTACAGAAGCTGAATATATAGCTGCAGCAGAAGCCTTTAAAGAAGCACTTTGGCTCAAAGGTATAACTCATGAACTTGGTTTTGACTCAAGTAAGATATCTATCTACTGTGATAATCAAAGTGCTTTGCATTTGATTAAAAATCCTATGCTACATGAAAGATCAAAACATATAGATATCAAGTACCATTTTATAAGAGACATTGTTGCCAAAGGGCAGGTTCATGCTAAGAAGGTCAACACTGAAGATAATGCTGCTGATATGCTGACTAAGAGTGTGACCTTCCAGAAGTTTAAACACTGTCTAAATCTCCTAAACATTGATAATTGTTGTTGATCTTCAAACCTTTTGAAGCTCAATTCTTTATGTCTGCTGCTGCTGTCCAAGTAGTCAAATCAAGGTGGATTTGTTGTGATGATTCAACCACTTGTCCAACTCAGCTGACATGTCATTGTTTAGTTAGTTAATTACCTGTAATGTTTGTAGTTAGCTTTATTTTGCTTTTATCTGAGTCTATAAATAAGAGTCCTAGCTTCTTCATTTTGTACTGAATTTTCTAAGTCATAAAAGAGAGTTTTGGAGGGTTGTAAAAGAGAGCATTGTGTATTTGATCAATGCCTCTCAGTGTGAGCTGATTTGTAATTGTGTAAAGCTAGGCTCTTTGTGACTCTATTTGTATCATTCTTTGGAGATTTAATAAAGGAATCATCAGCCATTGCCTTTGGCTATTTTCTCCATCAGATTAGTTCTTTCTTTTCATTTTGTTCATTTGTTTCTTGTTTAATATTTTGATTCTCATTGTCTTGTTGCATATATTGGATTCTGTTCTTGAATTGGTGTAGGAAATTACACCACAATCGTTGTACACAAATTCGTAATCAATAGATCCCATGGCCCTTGACGACACAATTTCGCAGACCCTTTACTGATAATTCGTAATCAATAGATCCCATAAGTGAAATCTCCATCACAGGGGTCATCAAAACTCTTCCATGATGATAAACGCCGACTGAGACCTCTCCTCAAGTCCCATCCCAATTTCATTCCAGGTAATATCGTATCAGTAGGATAATCAAAGCTTTCCCACAAATAGTTTTCTGTGTTCTCATCTTTCTCATCTCTCAAAACCAAGTTACCATTATCCAAGAGCTGAACCAGTGGTTCCCGGGCTTGTTTCGACGAGTTCGTAGTTTGATCATCTGTGATGTTCGTATACCAAATTCCCAGATAATGATTGTTTGAACTACCTGGAGTAAAAAATCCCAGTTCAAACATTCCTTCTCTTGATACCAAAGTTGTGTTCTCTCTCATAAATTCTGAAGGTCTAATGGTAGCAAGCGAAGCTAACGTTGTTCTACATAGAGAAAGTCTTAAAACAACAAGGGTAACCATAACAGAAAGGAACTCCATTATTTTCAAGCTCATGATGGTGCCAACGTTACCATTTAATCCAACATTGTAATGATATAACTTCGGAGCCACAGCAACGGACTTAACCCCATTATTTTCAAGTTCTTGATAATATTGGAGGTACTTTTCAGGCATCTTCTTGGAAAATCATAGTCAGACTCAGGCATGGAAAAATGCATGTGGTAGTGAACGCTCTTAACCCCACATTTGACTCAATGGTAATGGTGAATATTTAGTTAACTTTATCAAAATATACACCTACTGATGATGATGGAATTCGACATGAAGAAAAGTACACAAGTATAATTGAGTACGCAATGTGAAGGTTGACCAAATCCACATTCGGGCCAGCCTTGTTAAATAACCAAATACATCGAGTAAACAAAGAAGCCAAATAGACAGGCCTTTGATGCAGAAAACATCATAATACTTGTTGGTTCAGCTCACACTTAACTCATGCCACTCTTGTTCTTGCACGTGTCTTGACATTGGTTTAGTCTGTTAAGCCAGTTAGTTTCAGTTTCTTGGTTTTAGTTGAGTCTGTCATTCTGATATGTTCTGATTGGTCCCTTGTGTCTATTTAAGTGTACTTGTTTCATTGTAATAAAGAGTGTGACATAAGTGAGATCTTGGTTATACTAAAAAATAGAGAGTGAAACCGAGAGACTGGATTTGTCATCACTCTATTTTTCCTTGCTAGCCATCCTGTGACATTATTTGGGTGGATGCAGTTTCCTCCTCTGATACAGATTTTGAAATCTACCTATGGGCCAAGCATCTTCAGCCCGAAAGTTCAACGCTGGCTATAGACTTTTTGTTTTGGTTGTCAGGATATATTGGTGTGTTGATGATCATTTATGTATTTATTTGCTTAATTAACTTGGAAAGAAACCTGTTTATATTGAGTGAAACTAATAAGAACATATAAATTACCTGTTATATTTTTTGCAATCTCTATCATGAACTTGATTGATCCCAAGGAAGGCAGCAATGGCCTTAGTTAAATCCACTATCAAAAGAAAGAGATTACACCCTCAAGAGTAACAGTCAAGTTTCTACAAAATTCTATTAGGCTTTATGAACTTAGCTGACAAACATAATCAGAGTTGGCTAACATTCTTTCTGGTTTTCACACACTAGCACAGTCATCTGTACAATCTTGAATGTGAGAGATAGACAATGTTACTTAAAGACCAACTCTTCAGTTATTAACGGTCATAACTACCAAAACTGTTATATTGGCTGGACTTGCAGAGTATGGTATAGCCTAGTTGAATATTCAAACAACATGAAACCCAATAAAATTGATGCTGTATTTATGCTTTAAACAACTTTTACAACAAGAGTAAAAATATATATTTTCGGTAATACATTTGTGGGGTCATATAAAAATCTACTTTAGAAACTCCTTTTCAGAATTTGACTTGGCTTCTTCTACCCAAATTAGGACTCCAAATGTTCTCAGAGATCTACAGTAACCAAATCACACCAAAACCAAAATACCAAACACTGCAGCAATGACAAGTATAGAAAACACAGGGGAGTTTATATATACTGGTTCAGAGCATACAAACTCTCAGCTATTCTCAAAGAGTTACAGAATACAAATTCTCAGCTAATACACACAGAGGTTTGTACACTTATATCTCTTTTTAGTTCTTTCTCACCATTTCACCAGCCATCTACCGTACAAGTTTTCCATAACTCAGCCAATCATTTGCATCAGAGGTGTAATGATTAAAACACCTCAGAAAATGATTGCCAAACCAATTCTGCAGCCCCACGTGTACCAACTGCAAATTCTAGTTGTCACCTTAATTTTAAACCACCTTTTCTCCACTGTTGAGTTGTTTGTTTTGCCATAAATTTATATATCAGAACATGTGGTCTGAATATGATTATGATCCTCAACAATATTGCTCAAGACAATTGTTTGAACACTGTGAGATATTAACATATATTCTGAAGATTTTTCACTCAATGTTGTTTTCCCATTGGCTGCAATTGCGCAAGAAGATGAGCTTCGCAGAGAAATTCATAGGCCAAATCTGCATTTGGACTAAAGAAATATGCAGAAGTTATTTCATCTCTAAAGAAAATGCAGAACCTAATGCAACTATGGCCAGCGTTGCCATAAGCTATGTCTTACTCTTGATCACTTAGTACATATGGTAACAATCAGTCATGTACAACTAATGTGAGAGACATCCTTAAATAACAGTTATTATAATTAAAACAAGCTTAATCATATTAACTAAAAAGGGTTTAGTTGGTTTGTCGATAACTGACTTTTTCACATATATATGTAATAATTTTTTAATATTAAAATGAGTGCTTTAATATTAATTTGGAGTGTAAGTATGACTCCCATTTTCCAATATCCAACTTCATAGTGCATACTCCACTTCCCTCAAAGCCACTTTCTCTTATGTGCCCCACAACAACCAGAATATTATTTCCTCAAAAGTTCCCAAAATACAGTCTCATTCCTCATTCTAGTCAACCCAAGAAACAGAAATTACCACTCTTTCGTCTATTATAGATAATCTTAATAGGTGTTTTATCATAAATCCTAATCAATATTCTAGAGTAGTCTACTCCAATCTGCACACTAAACGAGCCATAAGACAGCACAATTTCTTGGTTATATTAAAGAAATATATATTCATGATTTCAGCTGAGGCCATTATATCCTTCTGTACATGATGTTGTAATACACATCACTTAGAAATTATTTCAACACTTCAAAATAAGACAGTACAATTTGATATTGACAGTATGTATAAGTTTCTCATCATACTCTTGCCTCACTACAAGGAAATAAGTCTAATAATGGCTTATTATAATCAAGAAAAGATTCAAGAATCACTTTTATTGTCATGAATAGCACATTCTTTTCTGGCATAGATTCATATATACTACATGTAGATTACTAATACCAATCATCATTGCATTTTTGAACGAAATAAATAGAAATTGTAATAATTCAAATTCTAAAAATTTACATGATAAACTCCGATTTGTTGTATGAATTATCATCGCGCCTCGACAGCTGTTATGCTTGTATTGCATGATGGTGTCTTAGAAAAGGGGGAATGATATCCCTCCCACAAATCTGTGTTGGTGAAATAGGCTGGTGGTTTGGGTTGAGGCAACACTTTCTCACCGCTCAACATTAGAATAACAGAAGACATATTAGGCCTATCAATAGGTTTTTGTTGCACACACAAGAGACCAATGTGGATGCAACGCAATGCTTCTTCCATGTTGTCGTTTGGATCTCTTAACAAGCACTTATCAATAAACATAAATGTGTTGCGTTCTTTCATCAAAGTCCATGCCTAACAAATATTATAAAAATATAAATAAAAAAGAAAAAACTTAATACTTACCAATCCAATTAGGTTAAGTATGCTATCTAAATACTTACCAATCCAGTGAGGTTAAGAATGCTATCTTCATCGTATAGGCCTCTACTTTTCTTTCCACTTACGATTTCAAGCATCAATGTGCCAAAACTAAATACGTCAGATTTTGTTGAGAATAAGCCATTGGAAGCATATTCTGGAGCCAAATAACCACTACATTCGCATAACATTATTTATTAGTATACAATAGATTTATATTAAAGAAAGTAAAAGGATTTCAAAGATGACTTACTAAGTTCCAACTATTTTGTTTGTGTTTCCTTCTATTTGGTCTCCACCAAAAGATCTAGCCAAGCCAAAGTCGGAAATTTTGGGATTCATGTCCTCATCAAGTAAAATATTACTAGCTTTGAGATCTCGATGTATAATTCTCAATCTAGAATCATGATGAAGATAGAGAAGCCCCTTAGCAATTCCACATATAATCTGGAAGCGCGTAGGCCATTCTAATAAATTGCGCTTCCTTTCATCTACAAATGTTGGCTTATACTTCTATTAGAACAAAATTGGCAAATTACATGTATAAAACATCACATGTATTAAAAAAAGGGGAAAAAGAATATTACCAAAAATGAAATAGTCAAGGCTTTTGTTGGACATGTACTCATAAATCAATAGTTTCATTTCCCTATCAATGCAATAACCAAATATCTTTACAAGATTTCGATGTTGAAGCTTAGCAATTAACTTAATTTCATTTTTGAACTCATCGACTCCTTGTCCAGAAGACATTGATAGCCTCTTCACAGCAATTTCTTGGCCTCCTTCCAGCGTACCCTAATGTATCACAATGGAAGTAATTATTTACTTATTTCAATATTTAATTACCTATATCTATATCTGGTAGAAAGAATAGAGAATGTTGTGAAGTAGGTAAATGAGAACTTACTTTGTACACAGGTCCAAAACCACCCTCTCCAAGTTTATTATTCTCTAAAAAATAATTAGTAGCAGTATCTATTGTATGTAGGTCAAATAATGGAAGCTCCAAGTCATCATTTTGGCTTTCGTTTGTCTCTGAAAAATTACAAAGTGGCCATGAAGATTAAAGCCTAAAAAACAAATGAAAAACAGATCATACAAGATGTAGGACAATCAAACATAGCAAGATAAATGGTTCTAGAAATATGCCATTTTAATTTTTTTATACATATCTTGGTGTGTTGTGCTACTAGAAATGTCTCCAAATATTACTTCTAATTAATACTATATTTGGAAAGTAAATTAAAACCAGTGTTACAATGTTCAAGAGTTGAATATAACAACCAACAGAAAACATCTAAGAAATGGTTATAGGCAAAGCCATTGAGCTGCATTCCCATTAACTCACATATTTTATATATCTGTTAATTGAAATATTTTCCCCCAAAATATATATATATATTACAAATTTCCTATCCAATCCATAGAAATCATGTCTCATGTCAGATTATATATATATTCGCAAGAACAATACTATTGTTCTGTGTAAAGTGATCTACTCTGTATTTGTGTTCCAACTTAGTATTTTCTTCAAGTTCTATTCAGTTTCTTATGCATTTAAATTTTATACCAAAAGGGCATTTGTTAGTAATAAAAACATGTCGATTTCTATTCAGTTTCATAAAAAAAATGGAAAGAATGAAGTAAAGGGTAGAGACTATTACCATAAGAGTATCTCCTCCTGCGAATGTAAAAGCCAACTAGAAACATGCCACCAACTAATCCGACGATGATAGCTGTAATTATCAATGCTCTCTCCATCTTGACCTTACGATCAGTTCTTGCTTTTTCATGATTAACTTTTGGAGCAGAGAAAAGCAAATATTAGAAAATCCATGCAGAACATACTAGTTATAACCAAAACAGAATACACTTGAACTTACTTTATATGGATCTAAATTTTTCAAGCTGCAGTTTACCTATTTCAGAAGCCGACATTCGAATATATAGATCTTGTCCTCCCAACTGATATTCTCTTATGTCAAAAAGATCTCCAAACCAGAGCACGCAGCCACTGCCTTTTTCCCTGATATCTAAGTTTGTATAAGCCATACAAGAGCAATTGCTCAAGCATTTAACCCTGCATTCCTCTAGATCCATACTCTTATTCACCCAAGTATATTCAGTATCAGGCACTTTCAAGTTAGAAAATCTAATGAACCCATCTTTCTCCTTATCATGGCAGCTCAAAGGATTGTTCCTCACACACCCTTCTGACCAGGACATCTCCTTCCAATTTTCTTGATTGTGAGGCTTAAAACGTTTTAGACATTGGCAAACTGGATTATTTGTTGTGACACATACTGAATTAGCTCCACATATGCCATAAACATCACACTCATCTTTTGGAACTGAGCTATTGGTCTCCCAAATTTTCTTTGATTCTATCCATACCAAGAGCTGTAAAACACTTCTTGTTTGGTTCATGACCACTCTTGAGATCACTGACTTTTCGTTCTTGACCAGTTTTGAGATCACTGACTTACCTTTGAGCTCGTAAACATAGTAAACTTCATCATCGTTGTACACAAACCCGTACTCGAAAAGTGCGTTTGCCCTCCCCGTATCAGGATTTTCGCCGAAACTTATGCCATTCCATGACCCAGCTCGATAAAATTTTGCAGACCCTTTACGCATAATTAGTTGAGGGTATGTGTGGTGTCGTTCATCAAGCTCCATCCCATGAGTCAAATCTCCATCACAGGGGTCATCCCAACTCTTCCATGCTGATAAACGCCTATTGAGACCTCTCCTCAAGTCCCATCCAAATTTCATTCCGGGCAGGTTCGTATCAGTAGGATAATCAAAACTTTCCCACAAATAGTTCTCTGTATTTTCATCTTTCTCATCTCTCAAAACCAAGTTACCATTATCCAAGAGCTGAACCAGTGGTTCCCGGGCTTGTTTCGTTGATTTCGTAGACCAAACGACCCTCTTATTCTGTCCATAAAGCACAAGATTTCCTGTGTCGTCTATAGTCAATGAGCCAGATGAATCGCTGATCGGTTCACACCTGTTTGCCACCCAAACAACAGTTTGAACTGAGATGTTCTTATACCAAATTCCCAGATAATGATTCTTTGAACTGCCTCGAGAAAAGAATCCCAGTTCAAAAAGTCCTTCTCTAGATACCAAAGTTGTGCTATCTCTCATAAATTCTGAAGGTCTAATGGTAGCAAGCACAGCTAACGTTGTTCTACATAGAGAAAGTCTCAAAACAACAAGGGTAACCATAAAAGAAAGGAACTCCATTATTTTCAAGCTCATGACGATGCCAAAGTTACCATTTAATCGAACATTGTAATGATATAACTTAGGAGACACGGCATTGGAATTAACTCCATTATTTTCAAGCTCATGATAATATTGGGGGTACTTTTCAGGAATCTTCTTGTAAAATCATAGTCAGACTCAGGCATGGAAAAATGCATGTGGTTATTGAACGCTCTTAACCCCACATTTGACTCAATATGGTAATGGTGAATATTTAGTTAACTTTATCAAAATATACACCTACTGTTATACTGTTGATGATGGAATTCGACATGAAGAAAAGTGCACAAGTATAATTGAGTACGCAATGTGCAGGTTGACCAAATCCACATTCGGGCCAGCCTTGTTGAATAACCAAATACATTAAGGAAACAAAGAACCAAATACATACTTGGATGGGATGTTAAGAGACCTAATGGTATTGGGGCTAGTTTCCACGTAACTTGGTTGTGGAAAATTTCTAGTCACTTTGTTGAAAAATACATGGACCGGTTTGACTTTTTGGACATTTGATGATGGAAATATATATATATATATAATGCATATGGCCACCGATTTGGACCCGCTTTGTACTATAGCCGAACGACTCACGCCTGTCATTTTCAATTAATAAAACTAAATACTCTACTTAATAGTACAACTGAATGTACCTGCTTGAAAATTATATATAGCTTCATGGCCCACAACATTAAAGTAATAAATTTAAGCAAAACTTGTGATAACCGGTTTTACCAACCGGTTGGAGTTTTTTTTTATTAAATAATTAGTTTGAAAAATGGTTAAATATGTCATTACATGTTGCATATTTGATATTTTATTATATTTTGAAAGGCTTAAAATGTAATTTCAATTGTCTTACTATGCATGAATATTTAGCAACTTAGATTAGTATTGCACAATAATTACATGACATCACACAAATGTTTAAATTGTTTTACACAATTGTTGCATCAGGTTTCACATTATTTTGACTATTCGTTTTGGTTACTAGAATACGTGACATATAAATGGTTGATTGATTTTTTGACTTGGTAAGACGTTTGTTAACTATTTCTTCATGCTTTTTCGTAATTTTTTTTAATTTAATTCGTAAATTCAATAATTAAAAAATATATATTCAAGTATTTAAGGATTATATATTAGGGCAAACTATTTTTGGGCATTAAAATTTCATTAATATTGGTAGGAATAAATTAGAAAGTGAAATTCTTGAGTTAATAACTATATTTTGGAAAAATACTAAAAATTATAATTTTTACACTTAATATGCCTAACATGACATTTCGCTAACTTAAGAATGTTACAAATATTAAGTTAGGTCCCTAAATTTATTAAGTTATATTTATTTTAAATATCATGTCACTTACACCTATGTTGACCAATTCATTTAAGTAGTGGTGTGGTAAAACTAAATGGATAAAATACCACTATTTTCCTAAGTGTGCATTGTTATGAATAAAAAAAAAATGAGTAAAAATAAGTGGTAATTGGGCGCAATTGCATCTTCATGACCGGCCTTAATATTTCATTCAACCACTCAAGAACCTTACTAATGAGGAAACAACATCGTTTAAACTCATAAATCGCAACCTACAAGTAAATCTCTCACAAATTTAGAACTAATTTGGTAATCATCCACTAATTAGGTTACTAGGTGTGCTATTGGGAATATTTGACTATATATGTCTAGTGTTACTAATAGTACTAACATCTCCTAATATCTCACTTAGTTCTTAGAGAGCCTTACCAATGAGGAAACCACATCCTTTTTACTTTCACTTTGCATCCTCCAAGCTAGTCTCATACTATTTGAAAATTAATTTGGCAATTATTTACTAGGTGTGATGTTGGGAACACTTGACTTTGTGTAGTGTCACTAATTTCACTACCAATGAGTTTTGGGCTCAATGGATTTAATTGGGAACCTTAAGCATAATTTGAGGTTAGTGGAAATTTTGGGAAAAAGACTAAAATACCCTTGAGTGAGCTTTGAGGATAAGCTTATAGTAAGGGGTAAATAGGTCTTTTGGCTATGTAGTAGATAGTTGAACCAAGGCTGAGTCATATTGTAACGCCCTGGATAGCCAAGACCGTTACACTGTGTGTTTATAAGGTGCCAGACTGGCTAATCAAGTTATTTAAGTAAAATCGTGTTACTGAAACAGTGGAGGAACTAGGGTTAAAAGCGTTTTGGTCTCAAAAGTTATATTTTCATTACTAAGCATTGTTTATCTACATGGGATCCCAAAAACGACAGTTTAAAAACCATTTACAAAAGTTACAAAGTTTAAATACATTGACTGGCCATACTAAGGCAAAAACGAGCAGTTAGGTAGTCCCTGTCCTGGTCCACTCCTCGATCGTGGTGATCGAACAGCTAGCTATGTACATTTCACCTTGGAGCTCTCCACCTCGGGCTTGGTCCAGCCTGCCCTTGCCTTAACCTGCACCACGTAGCACCCGTGAGCCAAGGCCCAGCAAGAAAGCATGATAACATAGTAAGATCAGCAACACTTAACAAATATTTCACAATGCTCAACCGAGAATTCAACATTTCATACATTTATCCAATCAGCAATAACAGTTGTCATTCAGACAGTCAATTAACTATATTCATAGCACAATATTCACGTTCATAACCAATAGATTGTCATACCCATCAAATAACATTCAGGGTTGGCGCCCTTAGTCGCACCCTCTAATTAGCACACTGTCTTCGGCTCAATAGGGCCGCCCCCAGTGTAATATTCACTGACTCTGGCCAGCTTAACCAAGCTCAGTGATAAATAAGCTGCCTTAGCTCCCAGTGGCCGAGCTGCGCCTCAATGCGCAAATATTGATTCCGACACCCTTAGGCTGGTAATCGCATGTCCCATGGCGTAATAACACCATCTCACGACATGATATACAAATATTGGGAACACTTAGTCCCATCGTGACCACATGGTTAATCACACTCACATAACAATACATACCAACATAGGGAACACTTAGTCCCAACCTAACCACATACTCAGGTGTAGCTTTCTTACCTTTCAATTCACTGGTTTCCGATGCCACGAAGCCGCGAGCACGGTCCTCTACCCCGAGCCTTTCCAAAGTCCTAATCACAACACAAAAATAATATTCTTTGTCATTAACCAATCCAAGACTACCTTCCCGGAACCTAATCTACACTCTCGGAACCCCCAAAACCCTAGAACAACACCCCGGAGACATCCCCCGAACCCCCGGGGCAAAGGCCAAAAATTGCCAAATGTGACACCCTGAAATTAGCCTTGTGCCGCGGCACCCACCAGTCAGAGACTCCAAGCCGCGGCACACAAAACCCGTGCCGCGGCACGCCTTCGCAGCCCAGAATTCTGGGTTTTTCCTTCGCGTTTTTCCCCAGCCTAACTCACTCCAACTCACCCCAACTTCATACCCAAGCCCCAAAACTCATTTGAAACCCCACATAGACCAACCAACAACTTATAAACACTATAACCCAGCTTAACTACACAATCACCCACAGAATTCATACCTAAATTCAAACTCTAACACCTAAGCTGAAACTTGAGAAAAGTACAAACCAGGCCCCTAAATCTTTAAACCATAGCAGCTATGAAATTGCAAACATACTTAATACCCTTACCTCAAACCGAAATTCGACCTGAGCTTCCTCCAATCCAAGCTTGAGCTGAATTCCACCTTAACAAACCAGCTGAACTCCATACAAGAAAAACCATGGCTATCTCTTAATTCTTTCAAAAACCAAATTCAGAACTTAACAAAACAGAGACCAATCCCTTACCTCAGTATAAACCTTGATATATGCTTGATTCCACCCCCTTAAGCCCTTCTTTAGCCTCAAGGAACTCAGTTCAGTTCCTCTCCCACCTTGCCTCTTAGGTTCTTGATTCTCCCTTTCCTTCTTGACCTTTCTAGCCTTCCAAGACTTAACTTCAACTTTACTTAGCAAAAATAAATCGTACATATCTTTTTCCCTCGGCCAAAGACTCTATATTACTGCCAAAAGACCTTTTTAACCTTCCTCAAATATCATTTTCTAACTAAACCTCAAGGGTACACTTGTCTTTTCACCAGCTTTGCAATTCTACCACTTTCCCCATAAAACTTGTTACTCTCTATAGTTACTAATAGTTACACAAGTTACCAAATTACCAGTTACCACTATCTAGCTTTCTAGGACCGTCTCGGCACGTGCATCACACTAGTATCACAGCACCCACGTGGTACGATTCACACATCATAATTATCACATAATATAATTCACATAGTCATATAACATGCTTAAAATCATAATCATGCATCTTAGTCATAATCATCACACATAATTCTCATCATGCCCTCCTGGCACACTAATCAAGGCCCTTAAGCCTTATTAGTGAATTTGGGTCGTTACACATATTCTGAGTTCCCCTCCCTAATACACGTTATCTCTCTCTCTCTCTTATTCACTTGGTTCCTTTCTCTTGGGGTTTTAGTCACACCTTAGGCTATTGAAGTTGTGATCCTTGGTGGTGGATTCAAGGGTGAGAAGAATTCTAGGAAGGGAGTTGGCAGCAAGTAAGGGCACCTTCAACTTGCTAGTTTTAGATTCTGGCGCTGGACTCGTTCGGATGCACCGAGTCACGCATTAGTGTGATCATCACCCTTTCGGCGCTCTTTTGGGTGCACTGGCTTCCATGCAAATCATTACGGGTGACCAAGGCACTCGTTAGGGTGATTACACAAGAGTTGGACTCGTTTCGATTCACCGAGTCACGTGTTCGAGCCAAGAGTCAGGCGCTGGACTCGCTCGGATGCTAATCTCTCGTAAATTGAGAACTAATTTGGTAACCGTTTAGTAATTATGTTACTAGGTTTGATATATGGAGTATTTTGATAGTATTTAGTGTTACTTATGGTACTAACATCCTTAATACCCCATTTACTCGCCCAACAACCCTACTAATGCAGTGAACCACATCATTTGTACTACAATTTGCAACCTTTGAAATGGGTAACCGTTAGTCTCGTAGAATAAGCAACTGCATTCGAAATTGTTTGTTCCAAGAGTACGAGTGACCTTATATCTCGTTTGACCGTCTCTAAAATTTCCAACATTAAAGATAGTGTGATTTGCATGATCTTCATAGCTGCTGATGAAATACACATTTTCTCTTTTGATTTTCGACTCCACTTTGTAGTACATTTCTCGGGTGTAGAATTTTGCACACTGATCATAATAAATACTTAGAGCATCTGAGGATGGAATTATGCTACTAGGTGTGATATATGTAATATTTTGATATATCATTTAGTAATCTCTCATAAATTGAGAACTAATTTGGTAACCATTTAGTAATTATGCTACTAGGTGTGATATATGGAATATTTTGGTCGTGTTTAGTGTTACTTATGGTACTAACATCCTTAATACCCCATTTACTCGCCCAACAACCCTACGAATGAAGGGAGGCACATAATTTGTACTACAATTTGCAATCTAAAGCTAATTTACCATAATTTGAGAACTAATTTAGTAACCATTCACTAATAAGGTTACTAGGTGTGACATTTGAAATAATTTGACTATGTCTGGTATCACTAAAAGTACTAATATCCCCTAATATCCCATTTAATTACTCGAGAGCACTAATAACATGGAAACCACATCATTTGTACTCACAATTTGCAACTTTCAAGCAAATGTCTCACAATTTGATAGTTAATTTGGTAACCATTCACTAATTAGGTTACTAGGTGTGATATTTGAAAGATTTGGAATGTGTCTAGTGTTACTTATATCTCCAATATCTCATTTACTCACTCAACATCCCTTCTAATGAAGAGAACTACATCATTTATACTCACAACTTGCAACCTCTGAGCTAATAAATCATAACTTGAGAACTAACTTGGTAACCTCCACTAATTAGGTTACTAGTTATGATATTTAGAGCAATTGACTATGCATAGTTCCACTAATTGTACTAACATCCCCTAATATCCCACTTTTTTACTCAGGAGCCCTAATAATGAGGAAACCTCATCATTTTTATCCACAAATTGCAACCTCCAAGCTAATCTCTCATAATTTGAGAACGAATTTGGTAACCATTATCTAATTAGGTTAATAGGTGTGATATTTGAAACATTTGACTATGCCTAACACCACTAATAGTACCGCGACGCTAATGCGGTTTTAGGGTGCTTTTGTTTAGGGATTTGGGAACTCACTTTGGGGACTCGGAGGAGGGACGATTCCATTACCCAATTTAATGGAATGGGAAGTCCCGAGAGTTACGGTTTAGTTTTAAAACCCGTGATTGAGACTTAGTTCCTAATAAGTGTGCCATTTATGTTGTGACTAGGAGTTCCGTGAGGTTCGGGAAAAAGGATCACACTCGAGGTCGCTTTATCATCATCCAGGACTTGAGGTAAGAAAACTGGCATATGCACATAGAGCTAATTAGTTGCTATGCATATTAGCATTGAATTATCTGTGGAGGATCGATATGAACTATATTCGGCCATCGTGAATGAACGTGGGGTCGGTCAGTAAGCACGTGTAACGCAGGCCATCGACAAGCGTGTATAACGTAGGCCGTGAGAGTGAGTTCATTTAGAGAGTGCTATCCCCACTCACTTGGCGATGTTGTTTTTCCTGGGTCGTGTGAATGATTCATATGATTGAAATAAATATACTTGTAATTGTGAAACATGTTTATGATGTATACAATTGGAATGAATGCACTTATCGTCTGTGAAGCATATGTTTATTGCTTATGAATAATTGGATTATTATTATGTATTCTGGGGTTTCTCTTGTTGGGCATCGACACACAGGTGCTCTATGGTGCAGGTAAGGGCAAGCTAAGGGTAACCAGCCATGAGTTGGAGAGCTTTGGAGTGGCACGTACATATTCGGCCTGCTTGACCATCACAGTCAAGGTATTTTGAGGAACGTAGAACATTAGTTCGATTTTGCCGCTTAGGTCAGCTATTTTTGTAATGTTTGATGTAACTATCTTTTGTTTACAAACTTTTGGGATCTCGTGTATGTGAAGGTAACCAGTTACTTCCTAAAATATACAAACAAAAGGTAACCAGTTATCACAGATCTGAAGATAGAAAAAAAACAGATCTGACTCAAGTTCTATTGGATCATTACAATGGCATTCCAGTCGTTACTTAATTTTCCTAATGAATAAATACAAAAAAATAAAATAAAAATATGGGCATTCGAATTGACTCGTCTAATTCAGTTACCCAGACCCGCGAACAGGAGGCAGAAAATATCCAAAGATTCACAGAGAATCACAAAAAGCCAATTTTCCTTCTTCAACCTTCTTTCCAGTTTTTTTGTGTCACCAACTTAAGTTAAGCAGCCGTTTATGCAGAGAACTTTTTCTATCCATTTTTTCTACCACGCCGACCAAGCCAACTGTTCGAAAAAATTACATAAAGACCCAAAAAATATTTGAAATAATTCTCATAGCTCCATATTCATTGGATTCTAGCATAACACCGCTAGTCGCCATGGATTCGCTCTCTGCAGTCTCGCCCTCTTTAGTTCTATCCCCAAATAATTCCCTTTGTCCTCGGCCTCGCCAAATGGGTTTCTATACTTCTTGTCGTTTACAGAATCGGAGCCGTCGTTCTTGTTCTTTCTCCGGTACGCGCCTGATCTCACCCATGAAGCTTTCTAGGAGATCATGGAGGAGAGCTTCTAGCAAATCAGACGGTTATGGTAAAATGAAAGAGGATATGTGACTTGGCTGAAAGAATTTTGGCTATGTTAATTATTACAGTGCCCTAATTTTGCTGATTTTTTTATTAATTTTGATTTCCAATATGAGATTAGTTTTCCCATAAATTAAGTTTTTGTTAATTAAATTTTTTCATACAAATTAAAGAAATTTTAACTTCCATATTTTTGTACATTGAGAGCTAAAATGCCATATTTTTTAAAAATTCCCTTATAAAAATCCATATGAAAGAAGCGAAAGTGAGGCCTAAACTCAAATAAAGTGTCATTATTGCAAACCCAAAAGCCGAAAAAGGCCCAAGCCCAATCCAAATATTTTAGCACCCCACGCTTGATTGATGTGAAGAATAGTAATAGATTTTTATTATTAAGAACCCTTTTCTTAATTTCGTAATTGATGATGATAGTGATGATCAAGTTCCTAAGATTGTTTTTTACAGAAAAAATTATAACATAATTTTATCTTTTTGTACGATGGTGTACATAGTTATAACATTACCACGCTAATTTTTTAAAATTTCGAATATAACAGAGTCAAAATTAGAATTCAAATAAATAATTGTATATTTGTCTGATTTTTTTATACGTAAATTATTTAAACTCTGATTTCTACTATGTAAATTATTCAAAATTTCATGAAAATTAATAAAATACATACTATATAAAATTATCACGTGAAAATTAATAAAATACATACTATATAAAATTATCACGTACAATGATATAAAAAAATTAAATTATAATTTAAAAAACACCCGCAAAAGTAATGGTTATAACGAAGAATGACTTAATATATATATGGGATATATGTAGTCAATTTTCAATATATATTGAATAGATATTTATTATATAGGAGGCGATATATTTATAATAAAGAAAAAATCTTATTTTTGTAATAAAAAATCATATATTTTTTAAAATTAAAATATTAAGAAAAAAACTTTCAATTACCGCGAAAAAATTATGTAAACTTAAAAAAATGCTCTTTTAAAAAAAATAAATAAATTTATTCTGTCTACAATCGACTCCACAATGGACTCTTACAAGGCCTGCCGAGCTACTTAAACCAGCCACTGTCGCACATTCTCAAAGCCCAAAATCACTTCTAAGAGGCTCACACTAAAGCCCATATACTATTCTCATTATAGCCCAATAATACATTATTGTACAGAATGTTTGAAGGGCGAAACCTCATCAACAAAACTCATTACTATTTTTTTCAAAGGTCAATACTATTTTGTGTGACCAATTCAAATTCATCTGAATTCAAATATCATATTTCAAAGAAATATCAAAATAAAACAATAATAATGACAACTATATATAATTTTAAACCAATCACCATATAATTAAAACTATATGTCAAGATTATTCAAACTCACACTCAATTGATGACCAAGTGCTCACCACTTTTTAATTTGAAACACTCTTATAATTCAACCATCAATTTCATATCAACTTTCTATAGTTTTCTTGGGGAATAATCTTAAATATGGGTGTTAAGCTATTATGTGATATGGAATTTTTCAAAAATAAGGCTTTTATGCTATTATTGTGTAAAAATATGGGGATTATATACTTTTCCTAATTTGTATAAGAGAATTTATTAAAGAGAAAAAACAAAGTATAGGAAACACAATTATTAGCTAACTAAATATGAGAGCTAAATTTAAAACAAAAATACATCAGCCAAACATGGATACTATTGTAAATTAGCATTCCACTCTTCTATCACTCAAACCCACTTTCTCTCTCGAAACCCACACACAAACCCTCTTCTCTTGCAAAACCCAGCCGGCAAATCCCCTCCACCTCCGGCAGGCGCAAATCTCCTCCAGCTCCGGTGCAAATTCGTTCCAGTTCCAGTGCCATCTCAAGATCCGATAAACCACAACTTCAGCCGCGACCTCCCCTCCGACAAGAAAATTCGTGATCCTCTTCTCCAGAAATCAAATTAATTCCAACCATGTTTTGCTTCAATATTTGTCATCTCCAGCGACCTCCATCTCCGACCAACTATTCTTACTCTTCTTTTCAATTTTCATATCATTTTTTTTCCAGGTCTAAACTTTTCTTTTAGATCTAGAACTAACTTGAATTTTTTTTTTAAGTTTAGGTAAACAATTGCTCATATTATTACAGATATATTTTCTTCTTCTTGAGTTACAGATCAAAACTCGTTTGTTTTCTTTGGATATGCTTTTTTTTCTATCTGCAGGTCAACAATAGGTAACTGGTTACTTTAACAATCTGATATGTGTTTATATTTCTGGGTTCTTTATGGTAACCGGTTACCTCCACGTTCTGGTATATATGTATATTTCTGGGTTTTTTTTTTTCTATCTTCAGATCTGCAATAGGTAACTGGTTACCTTAACGTGATATGTGTATAATTATGGGTTCTTTATGGCAACCGGTTACCTTCACGTTCTAGTGTGGGTGTATATTTCTGGGTTCTTTATGGTAACCGTTTACCTCCACGTTCTGATATGTGTGTATATTTCCTCTATGTGATAACTAACTCCAATTGTAAAACTTGTGATAATTTATCATTTCCAATCCCTTAATTTCATATGTACATCTTTGATTTTTATTTTCTTATAATTAGTGGAAATAGTTTGCTTTTTAATATTCTTAAAAAAAATACTCTTTTGATAATTATTTTCAAAGTAGCTTTTCAGATAGAAAAAGATGTTGAATACATTAGACAGGATGATTGTTTATAAAAATAGATTATAATGCAAAATTTATATAATTTTTTTTGTATGTACTTTACAAAATACTAGTACTTAAGTTTTTTTTTTTGTTGTCTTGTCTTTTTTCGATAAAATGAAAAAAAAAATTAAATTAAAGAAATATATACCAAAAATATTATGGAAGCTAGGAGGTACGTATGTGCTCTGTATCTAGTTAAATCTTAAAAAAGTATGGACAACATGAAATTACGAAAATGTCGGATATATATATATATATGACACACTTTAAGTCTGTCGGTGGGTTATTCTAGGTGTATTGTAGTTGTTTAAAGCATTTAGCAAATTTTTAGAAAATGTCGAATAATTTACCGTATCGAAAACTAGATTCAAACATGTTGCATTCTACGCGCATAAAAAAATTAGTTACGCATACAACAACATGTTTAAGTTTAGTTTTCGGTACTATAAATTATTTAGAATTTTCTAAAAATCGTGTTGATACTCTAAATAGCTACAATATACACGATTATAAAAAAATTACGCTAAAAACTATTTAAAGATTGAAAACACTAACAGCCTCACCGATAATAGTTAAAATGAATCCCTAAAAAAAAAAATTGTCCAATATATAGATTTTTATTATAATAATCAAAACATTATTGAACAGGCACGATTTAGCCCTAACCAATAATTTTCACATATTAAAAACCAAAAGCAGCCTTCAAATTATATACAAACATATATATATATATACACATGCACACCATATGGGTTATCTCAGTTATATATTAGTTACACTATTTCGACTTTAAAAAAGTCAAACAAACACACACAGAGCATATGTAGTTTCACATGAAATTTCTAAATATAACACTATATATACAGTACAAGTACTGTTATGTACAGAGTACAATATATTAATACAACCACGTCTGTACAACTATACCAAAATTATATGAGCATATAATAATAAATTCTCATGCAACCTATATAAAGGGAACCAACTAAAACCACAACGTACTCATCATATCATTATTTCTTAAAGTACTGTATTTTAGAGTATATATATATACATATTTTTTAAGTATGAATAGAACAATGCTTAGAGCTTATTTGGGCATAGCCATAGTGGTAATGGGGTTGAGTGGAGAGTGCTATGGTGCGTTGAAGACTGGGTTTTACAGCCAGAAATGCGTGAGCACAAAGACTACTAGGGAAAGCTCAGGTTCGTGGACGAGAACTCGGACTGTAACATCATCGGTCGATGTTGAGCACACTGTCAGATCCGCCATGGCTGAAGCTTTCAATGATGACCCTAGTATCGTTGCTGCTCTTCTTCGTATGCACTTCCACGATTGCTTTGTTAAGGTACCTTTCTTAATCATTTTTACACTATTTATATATATATATATAAATATAGGATAATTCTTTTATAAAGGCTTCACTAACCAGCTTTATTGGTGGTATTTCTTAATCCGTGAATAGTTTTCGGCGCGATTTTTTTATGACCGTGTATATTGTAGTTATTTAGAGCATTCTGCAAATTTTCTGAAAATTCTGAATAGTTTACAGTACCAAAAACTAGGTTCAAACATGTTGATTTCCACGCGCATAAAAAAAATTAGTCACGCATGCAACAACATGTTTGAACTTAGTTTTCGATACTGTAAATTATTCGGAATTTTCTTAAAATTTGCAGGATGCTCTAAATAGCTACAATATACACGGTCATAAAAAATCACGCTGAAAACTATTCACGGGTCGAGAACACTAAGAGCATCACCGGTAAAGCCCCTATAAATTTTTTTTTCATATAATTATAATTGTTGAAAATATATGGAACTAATATATGAAGCCAAGTTTTAGAAAATAGTATAATTATACATGCCTCACTATACCAACTATATATACTTATATATTGTAAACCATGTGTAGAGTGGTATAGATGTCTTTTTCTATATATGCTCTTCTTATGGTTGGGACATCAGTAATTCAAATTTTATATCTTATGGGGTGTTTGGTATGGGGTAAAGTAAATATGAGAATGAGAATCTAAAACACTTCTTATGTTTGGTTTAAATTTTAAAGAGGTAAATTTAATAATTTGTGTGGACCCTGCATGTATTTTAAGGGTAAAGTTAACCGTTTTATACACAAGAGTTTAATATTACCTCTATTATAAGTCTTTCTACACTTTTCAAGACAACTCAACTACTCAAAACAAACATCCTCTTAGTATTTGAGGTGTTATTAATTTTAAAAACTTTAAGGTCTTATATTATTGAGAAATGCTAAAACACTATATGAAGGCGTATCGGAACTCACACAATTTAATTTTATAATAAATATGGAGTATAGCGTTAATCAATCGTGAGGAGCTATCTCATGTAGTGTTGATATCGAGCCCTACAAAATTTAGTTTTATGAAAAACATGAAATATCGTTAATCAATCCCGAGAAGCCGCCTCGAATAGTGTTGAGATTTTAAGTTGCCTAATAACAACACTATATAATTAGCCAACCCTGCTCGGATGCTTATAATTTATTGGTGGTATCCAGGTGTAAGAAGTTCAGATCATGTTCGATCCATTTATTATTTTAAATTATGATAACAAAGTCTTGTATGACTCTCTATGATCAATTGTTGAAATGTTATTTTATTAAATCTTGGAATCAAATTATTCAATCTTTAATTAATTAACTAATTATTTTGTTTCGGTTATATAAAATAAAAAGGGTTGCGATGCTTCGATTCTACTAGATAGAAATGGAGATGGGGGAGACACAGAGAAAAAAGCAGGTGCAAATCTAAGTGTGAGGGGTTATGAAGTTATAGATGATATCAAGAGCATTTTGGAGACTAAGTGTCCTCGAGTTGTCTCTTGTGCTGACATCATCACCATGGCTACCAGAGATGCTGTTTTCTTCTCCAGTGTAAGTAAATATATATATATATATATATATAGAGGACAATTGTTTTATAGAAGCTTCACTTTAAGTCTTATTTGTGGAGCTTTTTAGTGTTCTCGACTTTTAAATAGTTTTCAGTGCAAATTTTTTTTTATGATCGTGTATATTGTAGTTGTTTAGAGCTTCCTACAAATTTTCAGAAAATCCCGAATAGTTTACAATACCGAAAACTAGGTTCAAACATGTTGTTTTCCACCCGCATAAAAAAAATTAGTCACGCATGCAACAATATGTTTGAACCTACTTTTCGGTACTGTAAACTATTTATAATTTTCTAAAAATCGCGCCGATACTCTAAATAGCTACAATATACACGGTCATACAAAAAATTGTACCGAAAACTATTCAAAGGTCGAGAATACTGAGAGTCTTACTGGTAGGGCTTAAAGTGAAACCCCTATATGAGAAATTTCATATATATATATATATAGTTAATAATCTCTATTCATATATAGAAAGGAATTTTATTGTAGGAGCTTTAAAAATAGCTCCACTACTAGGGCTCTCGTGTGTTCCTGACCCGTTAATAGTTTTCGGCACGATACCGTTTATTTTATAATTATTTATAGCATCCTGAAATTTTTTATAAAATTCTGAATAATTTACAGTACCGAAAACTAGGTTTAAACATGTTGTTTTCCACACACATAAAAAAATTAGTCACGCGTACAACAACTAGTTTTGAATCTAATTTTCAGTATTGTAAATTATTAGAAATTTTCTGAAAATTTACAGAATATATATATGTATAATTACTTTGTGGGTTTGATGCAGGGAGGTGAAATAGAGTATGGTGTAGAAACAGGAAGATTGGATGGAAAAGAATCTAGGGCATCCAATGTTATTCTACCGTCTCCTACAGTCTCAGTATCAGACTCTATTAAGGCCTTTAAGCAAAAAGGACTTGGTGTTAATGACATGGTTTATCTTCTTGGTGAGTACATATATACATATGTATATAATTATGCATTTTTTTCATGATTTACATTTTTATAGTGATTTTAAAAAAAAAATTGTTTGAATAGGTATGTGCAAATATTTATTCTGCTATCATTGCAAGAATAAACATGATTTTATCCGCGTGGCGATTTCAAAATTTTGTATTGCAAAATTATATTAATTATACAAAATATATAAATATTAAAAATAACATATTAATAAAAATGTATAAATTATTAGGAGGTAGAATACAAAAAATTTAATAATACATATCAGTACAAATTTATAGATAAATAGCTAAAATAAAATATAGAAATGAAACAACTATATAAAGTTATAAACACTTCTAATAGCATTTCGATTAGAGTGCCAAAAAGTTGTTGTATTGTTATATTTAGTAAATTTTAGCAAAATTATCACTTTAATGGTGTTCTAAAAAGTATGTTAAATTTGTCACATGCTAAAAATTGTGCCAAATTTAGCACAAGATATAGTATGAGTCAAATTTAGCACAACAATTACTGTCACTTTTTTATTTACTATATTATCATTAATTTATTAATTAATAACTACTTTTTTTACAATAAAAATGAAAAAATGGCTACTTTTTGTATATTGTCAATAAATATTAAATGAATTGTTGATTTTTTTTAGTTAATTTGCATCTTGTGCATTAGAGCACAATTGGTGAGTCAAATATAGCACTGATACGATTCATTTTTGTGCCAAATTTGACACAAAATTTACATATTGTATTAGAAATGATCTAAATTAGATTTTATGCATTTAGTTGAGATTAATAAAAGTAGAAATATAAGGGAATAACAAGTAAAAAAAAATATCTTTTTGGAAGAAATATTCATTCAATCAAAATGGCAGACAAACCATTACATTAGAGTAATATTCTATTATTATAATTTACTACAAAAAAAAAATGGAATATTTTTTTTTTTCATTCTATTCTATTTTATTTCATTATCCTCAATCGTTGACAGATGGGCAATATGTATTATATTTTCTTCAGTTTCAAAAGGGGTTAATATGCATTTTTACATACATTTATACTAAAAAAAAATTCAAAAATACAAATGTAAAAAAAAAGTTAGGGTGCCATGGCAAACCACAGTTCCCCATAGCTCTCCTAAAACCCCAACCATACATATGCATATAGATCTAACAGGGTCTACACACATTTATCACTAATTTTTACACCACAATTTTATTCAATGAAAATGTAATGTTCCACGTCACTATGGCTGCTTCCTGGAATGATGACTGGCCCTACAAACCAACATGAGTCTTTCCAGTGTGCTTTGTCCTTACTCGCACGCTTGGAAAACTTCCCAGGAGGTCACTTATCATCAGATTGCTCCAGGTCCAGCACACTTAACTTTGGAGTTCTCAAGTGATGGGCTACCAAAAAGAATATGCATCTTGTTGGCATAGGTAGTAATCATCAATCTATTTAAGCCATCTTCAACTGTGTAGTCCCATACCTACATAGTTTTAGGATCATCACACTTAACCTTCTCCAGGCGGTGTGGGATTGCACAGCTTTACTCGGTCTTTCCCCCTACGGATCACGGGATATTGACTGTCACAGAAAACATATTTTTATAGAATCATATTATCATTGACCTAACATATGTTATGTTGTAACAAACGCAAGAAAGATTAAAGCAAAAATCAACAATCAAGAACACACAAAATTACGTGGTTCACTAACAATTATTGTGTTAGCTACGTCCACAGGCAGATGAGAGGGTGTTTTATTTCAGATAACCTGTGAAGGCTTATCTGAAAGGGGTAAACAGATTCAAGGCATATTCTGACATGTTAAATTCGATGGGCGTGCATGCAGGTGGTCACACAGTGGGAGTGGCACAATGCGGCTTCTTCGAAGATCGTCTATACAACTTCAAAGGCAGCAGTAGGCCTGACCCAACCATGGACCCATCCTTGGTAAGAAAACTGAGGTTCCAATGCCCTCGAGGCTCCCTTAGCAGTGCTTTCCTGGACCAAACTCCAGGGAGTTCCATGGTTATGGACGAGTCATTCTACAACCAGATTATGATGAACAGAGGTGTTCTTGAGATTGACCAGAAGTTAGCCAACGATGGTCAGACCAGGAATATTGTGTCTGCCCTAGCCACGGGGTTGGTGGACTTTCGCCACAAATTTGGGGAGGCCATGGTCAAGATGGGACGAATTGGAGTCATCACTGATGCTACTAAGGGTGAGATTAGAAGATCTTGTCGAGCAACAAATTAATTGACCATAATAATAATCCTTTTGTGTTAGAGAGAACAATTCTTAATTATTATTATTATTTTGTTGCTTTAATTTCTTTGTATTATTGTTTTGATTAGTTTATGTATGCATGAAAAATCTGTCAAAATCCTTGTACGAGAAAAGGCTGCTTTCACGAGCTAAGAAAGTTTGAATTAATGTCTCGATCGACCTTATTATTATATTTTTAATTGATATATATCTTTTAACTTAAAGTGTTATTTTTTTCGACCCTTTATTAGTTTAATCTAGTTATGCTGGTGATCTCTATTGTGAGTCCTGTCTTTGTTCTTATTATTTTTTGTTACAACAAAAAAACAAAAAATAGTAACTTTCTCCTTTACTATTGTAATGTTTTGGTTCATAATAGTGCAAATACTATTTTTCTATGAATATTCCTCAACCCATGTTTTATTTTGTTTATTCAAGTGTCCCCTAAAATGGTTAATTATTCTTCTTTTACCCTTGTAATATATATGTGTGGTACATCAATTTTTCTCATAAACTTTTATTTTTCATCAAATTAATAATACCGCTAAAGTACTCTTAATTTTTATTTTTGCTATAAATTTTGCCTTTTAATAATACCACATTGGATTGTGTTAGTTTCAGATTTAGTTGTGATTAGTATTTTTTAAGAATGAAATTATAGGGAAAAGTTGAGAACTACCAATTTTTAAGAGTAGTTAACTAAAATTAGACACTAAATGTATTTAGTTGAACTTTACCCATTATTATCATGAGATTTCTCAAATTACCGTTATTTGAGCACATGATTCTAAGTATTGTTGTAATGTATATTATATGTGTCATATTATAGTTAAATTGGAAATACATTCTAATTGTAGTGTGTTTAAGGAGGAAAAAAAATCATGTAATTGAAGGGGTATAATGGGTACATTAATTGAAAATTTGGGTACTAAAATAAAAGTTAAAAATAATGGGTAAAAATTAAAGTAGATCATTTAAAATGAGTAAGGATCTAATTTCCACGAAATTATATGATAAACTATTCCTATCTTAAGCTTTAGTTTCACATATAGTAGAAAGTAATCATCATGTTATTATTAATTTATTATTATGTCTTATAGAATATTTTGGTTGTATGTTGGGTTTGTTTTAAAATATTTGATTATATACATGATACGCATTTAACTAAAATTTAGAAAAATATATAATACACATGGAGTATTATATTTCTAAATTTTATACGCAAGTGTACATATATAATAAGTAATATAATAATAAGTTGAGTATCATCTCGATTGAAATTGAATTTGCAATAAGTTAGATAAAATCAATATTTAACCATTTGGGTAAAACAAATGGGTATGATTTGAATCAAGATAAAAACTAAGAAAAAAGTAAATAAAATAAAGAACAAAAGTGAGCAATATAATGATCAGCTAGAATTATTAAATCCTCCTAAAATGTAAATTTAATATAATGTCATAGAAGATTGCATTAACAATTAAACTTTGTCGACCGAAAATTTAGAAATTAACATATGATTTTTCTAAATCTATATGCTATGAGCTCTCAAAACTAAATTAGACATATTTTTATGCAAATCTATAATTAAGAACACTAATTAAGCATCAAATTTCCAATGGGTCATACAAGGTAAATAGTACATTTATATACCATCTACAAATCACAGTTAGTCATTGTGATATAATGATTCATGAATCATTCAGGCAACATACAATTGGTGATAAAGCAAAGGTGAGTAATTATCATTTAATACACTTGAATGAACAAACACATTAAAAATGTCATAAACATCCATACAACATCAATTTAAATCCATAATCTAAGATTCATTAATATTCTAGCTATAAGAAAATTAGTACGTACTCAAAAACACAAAAATACCTAAATAAAATATATCCATAAGTATATCAAAAACAAAATAAAGAAAAAAATACAAAAAGTAAAAAATAAAGAATATTCATTCTCTTTTTTAGTATTTCTCTCTCTAGTTTCAGCTTTAGGATAACGGTTCTCTCTCTAAAATGGTGACTGCCTTTCTTTTATAAGAATTAAGGTAAAATTCCTTTCCCAAATTAGAAGACCTATTCTCATTCTTTTTCTTTTTGGTCCACTACTTTTCGGACAAAAGTATGCACATGTGACGCTTTTCTCAACCCACGCCGGTTGTCGAAGTCACCTTAAAATGACTTTTTCCAACTAAGCTGTAATAGTCCATGTAGCTCCAAAATGGTGCAGCAAGTTTTTTAGCAAATCTATATTTCAGCTTTTCCCCACTTTTTCTTATCATCTTTTAATTCCATTTGTATTCATTGCTCGCTTAAGCTCTTTTTTCATAAAAAAATAAAATAAAAGCAAATTAATTATTCAATTCCAAAATAGTTATATACAACATTCAACTCTAAAGATAGACTTCACAAGACACAAAGATGAAATTAACTAAAAATTCAATAACTAAATACTCAATTCATCACTCTTTTATTATAAAATCAAGTTTTAAAATAGAATAAATAACTCTATATCATAGAGTTATCATACCCTCAAACTTATGTCATTACTCGTCCTCGAGTGATCAATCTAAAAAGAAGAAAAGAAATACAAGAAAAACTAAGGGTCTGATTGGTTCGCGATTAGAAAACTGTATTTTTGAAAAGTGGATTCTGAAATGAAAATCTGAATTTAGTGACTGAAAACATGTTTCTGAAAATGTGATTGGTTCAATGTTTTTTTAGTTTTAAAAAATAGAATATATGATTGGTAGAAAATCTGAAAATACAACATAAACAAAATAAGTGATTGGTAGATTTTGTATGCTATATCAGCAACATGAATAAAATTTGATTAAGATCAATGATCCATATTTATAGTTGTTAATTAATAATTCTAAAAATAAATTTTGATTTTTTCAAATTTTTGGATGGGTTACCTAATGAAAAATGTGTATTTATTATGAAAATATAATATTGTAAACTTTTCATTTTTCAAATGCATGTCGATTTCTAAATATAGCTATGCTATCTCATTGGTTAGAAACAACATTAATTATGACAAAAAAATAATAACTATATTCAAAATTAATGTAGAAAAAAAATATTTACCTATGACTTGCTATACCAAGATACTATGTTGCCACATCATCATAATTGTTAGTACCCATCTATGGGTGGTAACCATTAAGAAGTCTTCCACATATATATATATATATATATAAATTAGTCTAACTACCCAACCAAACATACCCAGCATCTTACTCATTAATCAGTGTTATTATCTTGTCATTTTTTGTTGTTATATATATATATATATCCTCATTTCTTGTTGTTATATGATGTACTGTAAGTCTTTATATGTCCAAATAGCCATATATATTTATATTATGCTATCCTTTTCAAATATTATCCCTTTCAAATATCAATCTACGTCAAAACTCTTGTATAAAATACTTTAAGGGCAGTTGTTGCATAATTCTAAATTTAACATATATATATATATATAAACACAAAAACCCACATTTAACTTATATAAATAAAAATCTCACAATATATATACATAAAACATAGCAAATTTTAGAGATAGTTTAGGTTGATAATGGCAGAAGAGAAAAAGGTAGATGGGAGTGGAGTGGAGCAGTTAAAAAGAGAAAAATGGCTTTAGTTCACAAAATAGAGAAAACGATATTTTCTCGTTTTTCATTTGGCAGTGTAAAGTTTGAATATTGATTTGGATTCCATTTTACAAAATAACTTACCATTCACTTATTTTGATGGGACCCACAAACTCTAAGTTTTCAAAACTATAAAATTGAACCCAAAATACATACCAATCACACCCTAACTTACTATAAGACACCACTACAAAGATGAGTTGTGTACTTAGTATTTGGCCTGACAAGAGAAATGCTCTCATAATTTTATTTTTACTATAAATTTTTCCTTTTATTATTGGTTAACAGTGATGATGTCATTGGATTGTGTTGGTTTCAGATTTAGTTGTGGTTAATTAGTATGTTTTAAGAATGAGATTATATGATAAACGATGCCTATATTAAGATTTAGTTTGATAGTAGAAAGTAATCATCATTTGGTTGTATGTTGGGTTTGTTTTAAAATATTTGATTATATATATATGAAATATATTTAACTAAAATTTAGAAATATAATAGTATAAACTCATAATTTTATTTTTATTTTAAAAAAAATCAGAACCTAGCGAGGGACACAGTAACTCATTTTTTCGAGCTTAAATTAATAATGATACAATGTAATAAATTGTCTAGAACATTCTTTCATTCCATCCAGTTGCTGTGGTGTAGTGGTTATCACGTTAGTCTTACACACTAAAGGTCCCCAGTTCGATCCTGGGCAGCAACATATATTGTTTTTTATTACTATATATTTTGATTTATTACTTGTTTGGACTTTGTATTTTGATAAATTATTTTTTGGACCCTGTGTTTTTTAAAATAGTTCAAATAGACTCCTAAATCCGATTTTGATGAACAAAAAATTAAATATAACAACACAGTTATTAAGCAAACTCACTATATTTTTGTTCTGAGTTGTTAGTTTGATGAATTATTTATGATTAAGCAAACTCACTATATTTTTGTTCTGAGTTGTTAGTTTGATGAATTATTTATGATTTTAGTTCAAAAAACTTTGATCAAAATCGGATTTAGGAGTCTATTTGAACTATTTTAAAAAACACAGGGTCCAAAAAGTAATTTGTCAAAACACAGGGTCCAAACAGGTAATAAAACAAAACACATGGTCTAAAAATGTATAAACCCAATAAAATATATTTCACTAATAAAGTACACAATAAATTGTTGACCACGTTTTCAGTCATCCAAATGACTATCTTACAAGTATAGACCCAGTTACAAAATATTTTTCCCTTCATTCTGGGAAATTACAACCTAATTTATTTGAATTCAAAATACAAATAAATATTGATAAATACAATTTAAATGTATTATTTAAATAAATATTTCTTAAATATATGTTGTTTACACACGGTATTAACCAATCCCACATGAATAGGATTTCATAACTACATTCATGTGTGTTGCTTTAACGCGCTTTCGAGCTTGCTTGTTGCTTCAAGCTCAACACTCCAATAACATCGCCTCCTTATATCTGATCATTCTTTCGAAACTACCTTTTGGAGGAAACCTTTGTTTTTGAGCTCACAATTCATGCTCGAGGGCCAATGACGTGGCACCTTAGAACTTGTTGATTATTTGTACAAGTATTCATGCCAAATATTTTTACTACTTTCAATCTTTACACTTGTGTGCTTATATTTCAAGGATGCTAATTCATTTTCGAAATTTGAGTGTAACATTTTGCCTCCTCATAAGTGTCTTTTCGAGCCCTGTGAGAAGGAAAGTTTTGAACTTCACTTTCGGGAAACATGTCCACCTACCACACTCGAGTATGGACACGCGTCAATGTGAGAATAGATACTGAGAGTACTTGAGTACCCTTCTTTTGTACACGTCTTTTCAACTCCCTCTTTTTGCTGCCAGTCTTCGAGATTGAACGTGGTCCATTGGATCATATATTAATCTACTTTGATGACCCAGATTTACGCGCAAATCATCGTTTGAGCCTATTTAAACCCTCATTTTCCATTCATTTATCACTTTTACTTCAGAAACATAACTAGAGCTTGTATGTTATCTGCAAAGAAAAGAAAAGAGATCTCAAAGATTCTCCAGTTTCCTACTCGAACCCCTTTCAAAAACGAGTTCCCAAGAATTTCGTTGCACAAATATTACCAATCCACTCTCAAATTTTATCATCAACTACCAACGTGTAAGTTTCTCAACTTCTCCCCTGCAATAATGTCTTTGTGAAAGCTTTTCACATTTGTTCTTGATTTTGTTCTTGAAAATGTATAGGAAAAGACGGTATTTGATCATTTTCTAAGATGTTTAGGGATAAAAATGAGTTTTTTATAGGCTAAATGTGGTAAAAAAAAAAAAGGTATCTTTTCTGGGTTTTAGATAGGTTAGATACGAATAACTTGTTGAGCAAGAAATAGGGGTTTTAGAATAGGGTTTTAATGCACTTTAATTGATGATATCCCCATTTTTGGGCAACGATTCATTTTTCCTAAAAAATATCAGAATTACTTGAATTGAAAATTAGGCACCCACTTTTTGTGGATATAATCAGGCACCAACAAAGGCTCGGAGTATCAAAATTATATCCACAAAAAGTGGGTACTTAATTTCTGATTTGGGTAATCCTGATTTTCTAAGAAAAATGAGCAGTTACCCAAAAAGGGGTTATTATCGATTTTTGTGCATTAAAACTCTATTCTAAAGCCCAAAGTCTTGTTCAATACGAAACCCACTTCTATTATATTCAAAATCCAGAAAAGGTGCCATTTTTACCATTGTTGACGCGGTTCTTCGCCAACAGGTAATTAAGAGAATGAGAGAAAAGGATTAGTGCTAAATGTGAACCGAAATAGATATATAATCTTAGGGGATGAAAGGGGTGACTCAAGACACGGTTTTTAAGTGGTTCGAAGGTTAAAATCCTTCAACTCCACTAGTCAATATTATTGATCTGTACTGAGTATTTGGTTACAAAGTATTTCTTACAAGAGATTATTTTTCCAACCCCTATCAACTCCCAGGGTCTCCATATTTATAGGAGAAGGCACTTGGAAGTTGGTAGGGAGGTCATCCCGTGACCTTCTTACTTGTAATATCAATTCTGTGACATTCATGATTAATTCCTAAACCTGACACATAAGTGTGGTCAAATCAATAGGTAAGGAAGTAATGGGCCGCACGGTCTAACCCCACCGTGGGTGTCTGAACACGCACGTTCCTGCTGCGTGTCCAAGAAGTCAAGGGGATATCAGACACGTGATGCCTGATATATGCACGTTTACCTTGCGTGTGTTTACTTCTCAAGGGGTCACAACCCCGCATGCAGCTCGTACCTCGAGCTGCATGCTGGACTCGACCTTCGGCCTTCAGGGGACCAGCTCCAATCTTGGACAATGGAGGGGAGCCCTTTGGGATTCCTCGAGCTAACGACAGAAGCTCCGGTCTTAGGGGAGTTCATGAGATAACTACGTTTAGTCAGCAGCTCGGCTTGCTAACCAGCCCGTGGAAAAACCAGGGCGTACAACCATATTTATCTTAGACAAACTATTTTCATCCCTAAATCTCTTAGAAAACAGATCAAAATACCCATTTTCCCCATAAATCCCCAAGAAAAAAATCAAGAATGCCTAAAAAAATGCATAACAAAGAGAAATCAAAAACTTACACGTTGGAAGTTGATGAGAAAGTTGGAGTATCGACTGGTAGTATTTGTACAAGGAAATCCTTGGGAATTCATTTTCGAAAGGAGACCGAGTGGGGAATTGAGTGATTTCAGATATATTCTTCTTTCTATTTGAAAGGAACATGTTAATTCTTGAAAAATGGCGACAAAAAAGGGACTTGAAAAGACTTGGGCAGAATTTCAATACTTGAGTAATATTAATTGTTATATTATTTCATATAATATAATATTAGATTAAATAATGTGACAAAATGTGATTTGTCACACCTTGTAACATATTATTGAGAGTCACAAAATTGGACACATGTGTGTGCCCAAATGTGACATATATTGGAGTTACAAAATCAGTTACAAATTTGTAACTCCTAAATATTACCCAATAATGTGTATATTATATGTTACACATTTGAGATTGGATTTCACAAAGTCATGATGATATATGACTGTTGGAGACATATTTTTAACTCCCAGTAGGTGTTTGGAGGTTACAAAATCATGTAGGAAAGGATTTGGGACGTTTTGGAAAAATCACATTTTTGTGCTGAAAAGAGGTTGTGGCCGCGGCCTGGGGGACAGAAACCAGTGGCCGCGGCCAGTGAGGCTGACAACCTATGTGATTTTTTTTAGTTTTTTCCAAATTGAACAGTTCTAACATCCCAAATAACTCTCAAATCTCCATTTTAATTCCATAAACATCCAATTAAACATTGGTAACAGCCATGAGGGTTGGTGGAATTTGGAATTCAAAGGGGTATCTCTGTAACGCCCTAAACTCCAGGGACCGTTATGGTGTGCCTTCTAAATGGTACTAAACTCGCTAATCGAATCATTTGGCCAAAATCGTGTAACTAAGTATGATTAGCAGTTTAAGGATTAAAATTTTTGGATAAGATATAATGTTTCATTAGAACGTTTAATATATATATTGGGATCCCAAAATTATAATTTCAGAGTCTACTACAAGAAAATATTTACAACAGGCCGATCTAAGCGGCAAAATAGGGTTCAACCCTAGTTCCTCTTCCAACCTCGGCCGTGGTGGGCGAGCAGCTGCATATGTACACATCATCACCTAAGCTCTCCGACTCAAGGATGGTCCAGCTTTCTTTTGCCTTTACCTGCACCACATAACACCCATGAGCCGAAGCCCAGCAAGAAAACTTAATATGCTCATGGACAGTTATAACATGTCATTAGATCGTAAGGCACGCGCCTAGCAAATATAGCCCTACTCAGCAGGCAAATGAGTTCATGTAACGTTGAGTATAGCACATCAACCAATGATCATAATAATCATCCAGGACTCCCAGTCCAAATATAGAAGAGTGACAATAGTACAGTCGCTAGACAGTTCCCTTTAACCATGTGACGATAGGGTCACCAGGGCTTACAGATAAGTGATCCTTTCACTAGCTTAGGCAGGATAGGTATCTGGTGAAATAGTCACCAGCATAAACCAATCGAGCAGATAAGTGATCCTTTCACTAGCTTAGATTGGATAGGTGCATGATGATTAGTCACCAACATAACCTTCCTCATGACCATAGAGTCATAACCCTGAAACATCGTTCCCTAGCCATGTGACAGCAGTCACCTAGGCCCTGGCTCTCAGTAACTAGTCTTAGACTAACCAAGCGCTTATAAGATTCATCGACCTTAGGGTTGGTCCAGCATTAATACCCCATATGAGTCATTCAATGCTGATATCGATTAGATCTAATCTTCACTCGGCCCTGCGTTCAGGATGCTTATGCCGTTTCTGGCTCTTAGGTCAGTATCCCTGACTAGTCAGTGCTGTAACGCCCTGGCTACCCCAAAACAGTTACGGTGGACCGGAAATTTGACTCGTTACCTGAGTCCTTTGGTCAAAAACGTGCTCTAAGTGTAATTAACAGGTTGAGGTACGAAACTAATAAAAAAGAAATGGAGATTTTATTACAAACTGCTCTGCAGAGCTAAACAAAACATTTACAAGTGGTTCTCAGTACAAAATGGTCACTACTGTTTTAAATTTACAATCCCGCCGACCTAAGCGGCAAAAATAGGGTAAACCCCCTAGTTCCTCTGAGAACTCCTTGGTCGTGGTGGTCAAGCGGCCGCATATGTAACGACCCCAAATTCAGTATTAAGGCTTAAGGGCCTGGAATAGTGTGCCTGGAGGGCATGATGGGATTTGGTGTGTGTTTCTATTGAGTTTTATGCATGATTATCATTTAATGCACGTTATATGACTAATTGATTATTTGAGATGCATGACTATGTGAATTAGTATGCATGTAGACCTGATTGTCTTATAATGAGCATGATTGTAATCTGGTCATGATAGGGCATAACTGTGATAATTGTACTATGTGAATTGTGCCATGTGAGGTGGTGTTTTTATCAGGATGCACGCATCGAGACGGTCCTAGCGAGCCATTTAGTCTAAAAGTCACAACGGGATGTTGTACCCGGCTCGGGAGGAGCCTAGGGGTACTTCGGGAATCTTATAAGTTGAGTTGAGAATGAGTGGTTAGTTATTGGTAATTGGGTAACCATTTGTAACTGCTGTGGGTAACAAGTTTTAAGATAGAAAGTGGTAGAATTGAAATGAAAGTGTAAAGACTTAAGTGCCCTTGGAGGTTTAGCTAAGAAGGATTATTAGGAAGGGGTAAATTGGTCTTTTGGCAAGGCAAATAGGCAAGTTTCAGCTGGGTATATGGGGTATACGGTTTGGGCATTGAATCATTTAGTGTTTTGATAAAATTAGAAGAGAAGGAAAAGAAGAGGAGAGAAAGGCTAGGGCAAGCAAAGAAGAAGAAGAGAAGGAGAAGTGGGAGTCTAGGAGAGATCAAGGAAACTTTTAGGGTGGATTCTACTCTTGAGGTAAGGATCTTATGCTTGTTTAAGTTTGTTTTCTGTGTTGATTTGAGGAATTTAATGCTTGAGTTAAGATTTTTCATGGGTTTTGGGTTAGTTGCTGAAATTTGAGATCAAATGTGTGGATCTTGGGTGTGTTGATGTTTTAGTTTTGATTCTAGTGTTTATAGGGTGTTAGATTGTTCATTTGAGGTTTGGATTTGAGTTTTGGGGTTTAGGTATTGGTTTGGGGTGATTTGGAGAGGTTAAAGCTCGGGAAAAATGCAGGAAAAACCCAGAAAATCTAGGTTCGCGAAGAGTGTCGCGACCCTGTTCTTGGGCACCGCGGCGCGAGGAGGCTTCAGGATGGGGGCTAGGTCGCTGGGCGCCGCGGCCCTTGATGGGTGTGCCGCGGCCCTAGGCCATTTTGGCAGCCCAAAAGTTGAGTTTTTAAGGCTTTTGCCCGGGGACTCGGGGGATGGTTCCGATACTTTGCTTTATGGATTTAGAGGTCCCGGGAGTGCGGGATTGGTCCCGGGAAGTGGTTTTGGGCTTGGTTAGTATTAAAAGTGTTTTATGTGTGTTGTGACTAGGATTTTGGAGAGGCTCGTGCTAGTGGACCGTGCTCGTGATCGTGGTGCATCGGAAAGCACGGAATACAGGTAAGAAAACTGTAACACCCGAGATTAGGGCATGGCCCCACTGTGTGATTGCAGGGCATGGCCCCAGATTGTATTAGGTGCAAATGTTTAACCTTAAATGAATCATGATGTGTGTGAATGACTATTTCGAATGTACTATATGTGTGATTATGATGAAATGAACGGCAAGGGCCGAGTGCGGCGTAGGCCGGGTACGGCCGTGGGGCCGAAAGTAACACACAACACATGGGATGCTTATATTCAGGGTGGGACCCAAGGGATACATGAGTTATCCTCGCGGTGAGAACCGAAACTCCAGGCTTTGGTAAGGCCTCAGGGGCGGCTTGGCCGTACTTGTTTATTATGATGGTTTTCCTATTTATCAGTGAATTATGCCAACTATTTGATTTGCATATGTTATGTACTATTTGGGTTTTCTTGCTGGGCTTCGGCTCACGGGTGCTCCGTGTGGCAGGTAAAAGCAAGGAGTCAGTCAACCGGCCATGAGTATGGAGAGCGTGGGGGCGGCGCGTACATGTTCGGCCTGCCCAACTGCTTTGGTTGGGGGCATTTTGTATATGGCTGTATTTAACCATTCTTTTGATAGCTGATCAAGTGTAAAACTATTTTTGAGTTGTAGATATTTTGTAAACCTTATTTTGGGATCCCAGATGTTTTATAATTAACGTTTTTAATGAAACTAAACATTTTCTAAGAGTACAGCCTTAAACTCTGGTTTATTCACACTTTCAGTTTTAGAAACCACTTAGAGTCAGTCAAAAGCACGATTTCTATTTTAAACTCACTAAGTAACAGCTCTAAGGTAGTAGGGCGTTACAGCATATGTACACAACACCACATCAGCTCTCCACTCAAGGCTAGGTGAGCTTTTCTTTCCCTTTACCTGCACCACATAGCACCCATGAGCCAAAGCCCAGCAAGAAAACATAATACTTCTCATAGACGTTATCAAATGATTATCATTATAATCATACTGAACATAAAGCTTTCAACAAGCAAATGAACATCACATGATTTTAGCGGGAGAGTGGCTGTTAAGTAAGCCACTAGCCTCCAAGCTCTCCATTCTAGCAGGAGAGTGGCTGCTAGGTAAGCCACTAGCCTCCAAGCTCTGTTTATTCATCGACCCTCAGGGTCGGTCAGGCATTAACGCTCCTTGAGTCATTCAATGCTAATGGTCGATTAGATCTAATCTCTATTGGCTAGCGTGAACCACGCTAAGTCCATCCTTGACTAATAAGTCAGCGCTAAGTGACCAGTGTCCAGTATCACCGCCGAACTTGACTAATAAGTCACAGCTTCACAGCTGACACTAACACCTTTGCCAATTCTGACTGACAAGTCAGTGTAACGTGACCAGTGCCCAGTACCACTGCCGAACCTGACTAATCAGTCACAGCTTCACAGTTGATACTGGCACCTTTGCCAAACCTGACTAATTAGTCAGTGCTATGCACAAGCGAACAACATACGCTAAGCATTCCATGTTCAATCCATGTCCATATTATACAATCAACATGCCTTACAAATATCCATGCATGTCACACTTGGGGTGCAGTTTTCTTACCTCTGGTCCGAGCAAGAACAAATAAAAGAGTGACCCTGAGAACGATCAACCTTTTGGTCCTTTAGCGGTTACCTGGCCATAACCAAATTATGGGATTCCATCAATAAAATGAATAATAAAAGGTTCCCAAACCAAAACCTAACCTCCGGGACCTCAAACACTACTCAACCGGGTAGTAGGTTCATTCCCGAGGCCTTAGGCATCCCCATGCTAAAAAGCTCACTTTGGCCAAAAATGCCTTAAGGGTCGCGACCCTCCTTGGCCATGCTGCGGCCCGCCCCTCAAACAGAGGTGCCCAAACTCAGATTTCACCAAGGGCTGCGGCGCAACACCCAGTTCAGCCAAAACCCCTGTTTTTCTTTCTCTACGATTTCTCTTAGAACCAGCCCTTCAAACCCAGTTTAAACACCACCCAAACCTCTTCCAAACACCCATTTAAACCTCCAAATATCACCCATAACTCTCCCCCATCATAACCCAAGTAAAACCCCACAAGAACTCCCCTTGATTCCAACTTTCCACACCAAATTCTAAAGCTGAAATCTTAAAACGAAAACAGAGCATACATGGAAATTAATGGCTAAAATCTTACCTCAAGTTCAGGTTATGGTGATCTTCCACAGTGGAACACTCTCCCAAAGTATCAAGGCTTAGCTCCTAAGCTCAAATCCTCAACAAGATCTCAAAACTCACAAGGAAGATGGTGGAAGGTGAAGGTACGGGAAGGAGAAGATGGGAACTCTGTTTTGGGTTCTGTTTCACAGCCATCTATACATCATATATATCCAAATCACAAATGACCATAATACCCCTAGATCTTTAAAAGTTTCTAAGGCCAACTCAAGGGTAATTTTGACACTTTCCACCTACACCGTTAATGATAATTAACGCTTCCCAATTCCCGCTAATCTCAATATTCTCAAACACCAATATTTCACATCCCGTTACCCTTTAATCCCCGGTAACACTCTAATCATTAAAACACCCCGAGACTCACCCCGAGCCCCGAGCTTAAGCCCGTTATGACCAAACCGATAATTAACATTCCTTGATCGTCTCATGCCAAATAGCTCGAACAAACCCACATCATAATGTGGTCTCAAATTATATCACCAACACGCGAACAATTAGTCAATTTACCCTCAACGGACCAAATTACCATCACACCCCTGTATAAAGAAATATGGACTCACATGCATGCATTTCACATCATATCATAATATAATCAACATATACATGCATTTTATCAATTAATAACATAATTAAGCAAGTATGGCCCTCCCGGCCTACTGTTCACGCCGCTAAACACAACGGAGAATTCGGGGCATTACAAGTGCCATATACAAGTAAGCAATGCCACCAAACATATATCACATATCCCATATCTGAATACAAGGCATTCAGCATGCTTACTTAACAAATACCAGTACAATTAGGACCATGCATAAACACAGAGGCTCAATGTAATGCCCCGAATTCTCCGATGTGGTTTAATGGCGGGATTAGTAGGCCGGGAGGGCCATACTTGTTTAATTAAGCCATTAAATGATATTATGCATGTATATGTGAATTATATTATAATATGATGTTAAATGCATGCATGTGGGTCCACATTTTTAATTACAGGGGTGTGATGGTAATTTGGCCCGTTGAGGGTATAATTGTACAATTGTATGCATGTCGATAATATGTGTTGAGACCACATTATAATGTGGGTTTGTTCGAGCTATTTGGCATGAGACGATCTTAGAATACTGGTTAGCGGTTTAGTCACAACAGGTTTAAGACCGGGGCTTGGGTTGAGTCTCGGGGTGGTTTTAATGATTAGAGTGTTACCGGGTATTAAAGGGTAACGGGATGTGAATCATTGGTGTTTGAGATTATCGAGAATAGCGAGAATTGGAGAGCGTTAATTATGATTAACAAGATAGGAGGAAAGTATCAAATATGCCCTTGGGAGCCTTTAGAAACTATTATTTGACCTAGAGTAAAATGGACATTTCACCCCTAGGATAGATATATTCAGTGTTGGCTGAAAGAAGATAGTAAAAATAGAGCAAGATTTTGAGTTCTCCCATACCTTCTTCTCTTCACTTTTCTTTGTGATTTTTGAACCAATCTTGAGGATTCTAGCTTGGGAAGCAAGCCTTGGGAGTTTGGGAGTGTGTTCCACCGTTGAAGAGCATCATAAGCTGAGCTTTGGGTAAGTTTCTAACCATAGAATTCTCTGGTTTGCCCTGTTTTGGTTTTGTTTTCCAGTTGAGATTTCTAGGGTGAATTCTTGGTTTTGTTGGGAGTTTTGGCTAGGGTTCCCACGCTTGTGATGTTTGGGATGTGTTAGGATGGTTTTTGGGTTCATTTGGCATCAAGAATGGGATTTGGAAGCTTGGGAATCAGGTTAGAATCAAAGGAGTTGAAGAAGGTTGGTTCAGGGAAGTGCTGGTCTGGAGGTAGCGCTATAGCGCCCACCCTAGGGCGTTACAGTGCTCCTCAGGAGGGTTTTTGGCATGTTGGTGGTTCTGAGTATAGCGCTGGGGCGCTAGGGGTTGAGCATTGTAGCGCTACCCTGTTCCTTCTAAGTCCCGTTTTGAGTGTTTTTAAGGGTTTTTGACTTGGGGTTTCTGTTAGAGAATATATATTATTGCTCAATGGAATTATGGAAAAACCAAATACAACTCTATTAAAAAATACAATGGACAAGATAATATTGATTAAATAAGTATTACAACTCAATTGCTCAAAATACAAGTAAATAAAAAGATGTAGAAGAAGAATATTACAAACTCAATACTATAACAATACAAGTAAATAAGAAGAACAAAAGAATGAAAGCACAAACAAACTCTCACACAACCAAAGTGTAGAGTAGTGGGAATCACCAACTTGAACAAGGTTCAAGACCTTTGTCCAAAAGCTTATTTCCCCCTATTCTCTAAGCACTAATGGATCTCTCTAGGAAATAGCTCTCTGGAATTATCAAGACTTTTGGTGTATTTTTCAGCCAAGTGCTTTGTGGATGAAAAATGGTGTGTCATACAAGTTAGCATTAGGCTCCTATTTATAGAGTTTTAGATACCCCTTTGAATTTCAAATTCCACCAACCCCCATGGCTGTTACCAATGTTTAATTGGATGTTTTATGGAATTAAAATAGAGATTTGGGAGTTACTTGGCTGTTGGAAACGTTCAAAATTGGATAAAAACCGAAATTCAAAGAAGCTGTCAGCCACTAGGGTTGCGACGCTTGTTCCAGGCGCCGCGGAGCTCAGTCAAGTTCAGCCACTAGGGTCGCGGCGCATGTTCCAGGCGCCACGGCACTCAGTCAAGTTCAGCAACAAATTTTTTTAGTTTTTTCCAAAACGTTCCAATTCATTCCCACTTGATTTTGTAACTTTCATACACAATATGGGAGTTAAAATCACATCTCTATCAGCCATTTCTCATATGGCTGTATGAAATCCAATCTCAAATGTGTAACATATAATATACACATTATTGGGTAATATTTGGGAGTTACAAATTTGTAACTGATTTTGTAACTCCAAAATATGTCACATTTGGACACACACATGTGCCCAATTTTGTGACTCTCAATAATATGTTACAAGGTGTGACAAATCACATTTTTTCACTTTATTTAATCTAATATTATATTATATGAAATAATATAACAGTTTCATTCCTTAAGGCCCGGGATCGAATCTACTCACCGTGTGGGCATGTTTCGAGGTCCCGAGAGTGGTGCTTAGGTTAAGACCCTATTCATGTGGATTCTCATTAATGGAAGTTATAATTGGTTGTGATAAGGTAACCGCTAAGGAACTAAAAGATCGATTGTTCTCAGGGGTCGTCCTTATTATACTTCTCGCTCGAACTTGAGGTAAGAAAACTGCACCCTGTGTATGAGTGACATGCGAGTTTGGTATTGAGGCATGTTGATTGATAAATGTGGACATGGATTGCATATTAAATGTTGGTGAGTATTGTAGCACCCACAATATTTAGATATAATATAGCCAATAATCACATGATTGCATGTTGATCCCAAAAGATGGTGTTTTAATAATTAAACTCGCAAGTGCACGAATCGTTTCGGAATATAATGTTCATGTAAGTACGAGGTCGAACCCATGGGAGTTGACTAACATCAAAAGAAACTATTTCAAACAAAGCAATAATATTCTAACCTAGTTCCAAATATTTGATGAGATTTTGTTTTAGAAAAAATAAAAGACAAGTAATAAAAATATTTAAGATTAAATAGAAAAATTGTTTTCAAATGATATATAAAAAATAAGATTATTAAGATGTTAGAATCCACAAAATGCAAGTTCAATAGTATTTATAAGTATATTGATTCCCAAGTTTTAATATAGTTGAAATAAATCACACTATATATTTTTTCAAAATATATTTTCTATTCAAGCACAAGTTACTCTTTAAAAAATGTAGGATTTTTCTTCACTTATATAAGATATAATTTCTAAGCATTAGTTGTGTTACAACCTAATGAAACTACAAAAAATCAAAGATATTATGTTTAGGCAAAATATGATACTTATGCTCTAAGAATTAGATGTGAACAATTTAATGAAAAACATTTAATCAAAGAATATCATATTTTTTTTGCATAATGAAGAACTAAGTGTAATATGCTTTAACACTCAATAATAGATGAAAAATACATATCATTGATAGAAAAATCCATAAACAATGTTACACAAATGGGAAATCAACATACAATAAAAAATACTATCTAGTTACATTTTGCTTCATCATCATCTTAATAACCTTTGAAAAAGATTAGAAGCTCATAACTAGATAAAAATTACAAAATAACATACTTGACATGCTCTTCAAAAGATGAAAATGGTAGAGAGAAACTAGTGAAAAGAAGAGAGAAAAATGTGTAGAAGAGGTTGAAAAATATGAAGAAGAAGAGCTCCCCAAATGGTCTTACAAGACTCTATTTATAGGCAAAATGTGGATATTAAATTAATCAAATTAAAATAAATAAATTGATTAATTTAATTGTGTTGGGAAGTGGTAGGATAAATAGAGTAAGTGTAAGAGTATTGGAAAAATGAAATGTTTGGTTGGGTAAAAGATTAGTGAAAAGCTATGGTAAAAAAAATGAATTAGGAATGTTTATTTAGGTGAGAAAAATAGGGAAGAGCGAATTGATATTTAAGTGAAAAATATTGGGAATGAAAAATGTGAATTTTGATCTTAGTTTTATGGCTATTGGTTTGGTTGTCTTGGCATGGCTGAATTGGTGTGGTCTTCGGAAGGCTGCAGAGAAAAGGAGACCGAAAATGGGCCTGGGCTTGAGTGATGTGCTGAAGAGGGATTCAGTTGAGGCTTCAGTGATTAAAGGGCCAGGCGAATCGGGCCCAGGCCTGGGATATGTGATGCTCGGCAGGTGCTTTGGAGCTGGCCGAATGTTGGTGGAAGAACCTTGGTGAGCTTCGGACAGCTGGCAGGAGAAGGATATGCTGAAGCTGAAGCATAGGCGTTGAGAGGGAATGCTGAAGGCTGATGGTGTGAGTTAGTGGCATGCATCAGGCGGGCCTGGCAGGTGAGTGGGCTTGGGCCCAGGTGCTTTGATAAGTATATTTTTTGTATAAAGTTTACCTTTCTACTTATCAGATTTTGTGTTCATAAGTAGTGTGTTTGGGGATAGTTAGAATCGTTTTGTTAATTTGATTCATTTAATCTAAATTATTATTTTTAAGGATAATTGTATATTTTTGATGATTTTTGGTTGAATGATGATTTTGTAGGATTCTAACCATTGGAGTAAAGTGTTAAAGAGGAGAAAAATCGAGAAAAGAACAAAAGTACAGAAATCTGAAAGCTTGCCGCTACAGGGAAAAGTCCCTGCCGCTACGAGGGAAATCAGAAAGGTCCTTGCCGCTACAGAGAAAAGTCCCTGCCGCTACAAGAGAAACAGAGAGTCTCGTGCCGCGGCAAGGAAAATTGCATACCGCGGCACGCAAAGCCCATATCGCATATCTGAAGCCTCGTGCCGCGGCAAGGAAATATGGCTGCCGCGGCACGCGTTAAAATTCAAATCCAAATTCGATTTTTCTTAATTTTTAGACGGGAAATAAAAGGGGGATTAGGTCATATTCGTGAAAAAAAGTTTGAGATACACGATTTTAGAGAGAGGAACACAGAGAGAGCGGAGGAGAAGAAGGAGGATCGCATTCAACCTTTTCAATAGTTTTCTTCTTCTCTAAACTCTTTTATTCTTTGATTCTGGTTATGTTTTTAATCATGATTGTTGGCTAAGTTTCTTTTAGGTTAAGGGTTATTCAAAACCCAGACATGAATGTTTGATTTGAGATTTGAATATTGTTCTTGATTTCCATAATGTTAAATTGCTTCTATTCTTCTATGCCTATTGTATGAAATATTGTGATTCCTTGTTAGGGTGTACAACTAATTAGGGCTTGCATTATTTTACTGTCATCTTAGAATTTCTATTCACCTAATAGTTTAGGATTCTAAGTGTTTGTGATAAATTGCAATTGATGATGTGGTCAAAAACATTGTTGATTGTGATGAAGAATAGAACCTAGGTTAAATGAATTAAATGCTTCATTGATTTATTGCCTAGATTAACCTATCTCCACTGTTGTTAATGCTTTTACTAAATTAAATGAATCGTATGCTTAATAGGTTTGTTGTTTGGTAAAAAGAATTAATTATTGAGCGCTTAGCCGTAATTGATTGTGATAGGGAGATTGAGATAATTGACTGCTTAAGCGTTATCTGTAGGGTTAATAGTTTAATTGGGAATCGGAATAATATTCATTATTGATATAATTGCATGACTGTCTGAGGTGGAGAATAATTCTTAACCATCTTTAAAATCGTTGTTAATCTCTTCTTGCTATCAATTGTTTTCTTAATCTTTGCTTTTACTTTTACTTTCCAAAACCCCCCTTTCCAATTTAACTTTGTTAAGCTTTTGTGAATAATAAACTGAATATAGTTCCCTTGGGTTCGACCTCTATTTGCCGTTATACTAAATAATTGGTTTGAGAGTAAATAAAATATTTGTTAAATTTGGTACGCAATACGACACGCATCAAATTTTTGGCGCCGTTGCCGGGGAACTATTTAATTCTTTTTATTATTCATATTGGTTTACGCTTACTAACTTGATTTCTCTTGGCATCTCAGAGTTATATGTCTGGCGAAGACACTCAGAATAGGTTGGAGGCAATCAAACAGTATCTTGCTACTTCATCTTCTTCTCGGACTTCGCGGACTATTACTGATAATCCACTCTTTCAACGTCTTGCTCATCAAGTGGATCCTGTGAAAGTGCCCTTACCATCTCACGACTCAGATTCAGACGATTCTATTACATCTTACAGAGATATGGCACAAAATAGGACGTTGAAAGAGTTGGCTGCGCCAGATATTGATCAACAACCGCTTTGCATTCAATATGCACCTCTTGATGTGAATTTTGAGCTTAAGTCGGGCCTCATTCATCTATTGCCATCGTTCCATGGGCTGCCTGGTGAGGATCCGAATAATCATCTCAAGGAGTTCCATATTGTATGCTCCAGTATGAAGCCAGCCTCAGTGACAGAAGAACAAATAAAACTCCGAGCTTTTCCTTTCTCTCTAAAGGATTCAGCAAAGGAGTGGCTGTATTATCTCCCCCCTGGTACTGTGGAGACCTGGAACACTATGAAGACCTTGTTTTTGGAGCGGTATTTTCCAGCGTCTAAAGTGGGGAGTATAAGGAAAGAAATTTGTGGCATCAGGCAGGCTGTGGGAGAATCACTCTACGATTACTGGGAGCGCTTTAAGCGGTTGTGTGCTAGTTGTCCTCACCATCAGATCAATGAGCAACTATTGATTCAATATTTCTATGAGGGATTACTGCCGTTGGACAGAAGTATGATTGATGCAGCCAGTGGAGGGGCACTAGTGGACAAGACTCCTGCAGCAGCCAGGAGCTTGATTTCTAATATGGCAGCTAATTCCCAACGGTTTGGTATTCGCCAGGAGCATATGTCAACTTCAAGAAGGGTTAACGAGGTGCAAACTACTGTTGATAATCAACTTGGTCAACAGATAGCTCAACTGACTTCAGTGGTACAACAACTAGCTTTGGGCCAACAGGTGCGGCCATGTGGAATCTGTCAAGTAGTGGGGCACCCTACTGATACGTGCCCCACTCTAGTCGAGGGAGAAACTGAGGGTGTTAACGCTGTAGGAAATTTTCCTGGTCAATTACGTCAGATGTATTATGAACCATTTTCACAAACCTATAATCCTGGCTGGCGTGATCATCCAAACCTTCGATATGGGAATCAACAACAACTAGCTCCACAACCAACAGCAGCAAGACCACCTGGTTTCACTACACAACAGAGGTCTCAAAATAATTATGCACCTAGACCATCACAACCACCGCAGGCTGCTCCACCACCAAATGCTAAACCTTCTACTGAGGATTTAATCAATGCTCTTGCCACAAATACTCTTCAATTTCAGCAAACCACCCAAGCTTCCATCAAGAGTTTGGAGAATCGGGTGGGACAATTAGCGGCATCATATAACCGGTTGGAGGCTCATCTGTCAAATAAATTGCCTTCACAACCTGAGATGAATCCCAAAGAGAATGCTAGTGCAGTAACTTTGCGTAGTGGGACGCAATATGATCCACCTAATCCTCCAGTGCCCAGTACATTGTCATCCAAGCCACAAGTTGATTGCTCAGTCAATGATGATGTTCCACCAAAGCCAACCACCCCTACACAACTCAGGCCTAAGCCTACTATTGTCATTCCACCTCCATTCCCAAGCAGACTGAAAAAGACTAAAAAGGAAGAGGTTGACAAGGAGATTCTTGATACATTCCGAAAGGTAGAAGTGAATATTCCTCTTCTTGACGCTATTAAACAAGTGCCGCGCTATGCCAAGTTCCTGAAAGAGTTGTGCACTAATAAGCGTAAGTTGAGGGGTAATGAAAAAGTTAGTGTGGGGGAGAATGTTTCCGCAGTTCTACAAAAGAAGCTTCCACCAAAGTGTAAGGATCCTGGTACTTTTACTATCCCTTGCACTATTGGGAATAAAAGAATTGAGCGGTGTATGTTGGATTTGGGAGCCTCTATCAATGCCATGCCATTCTCCATTTATGCTTCATTGAATCTCGGTCCACTTGAAGAAACGGGGGTGATTATTCAACTTGCTGATAGGTCGAATGCTTATCCCAGGGGTGTAATAGAAGATGTTTTAGTTCAAGTTAATGAATTGGTGTTTCCGGCTGATTTTTATGTTCTTGATATGGAAGATGAATCTATTCCATGCTCCACTCCAATTTTGTTGGGAAGGCCATTCATGAAAACTGCGAGAACTAAAATTGATGTGCATGACGGTACGTTGACCATGGAATTTGATGGGGAAACTATTCGATTTAATATTTTTGAGGCTATGAGATATCCAAGTGATGTGCACGCTGTTTACTCTATTGATGTGTTGGATAGTCTTTCTCAACGAGTTTTAGATTTGCATAGTGAAGATGATTTGGAGGTTGTGTTGAGGGAGCATCTTGTGTTGACCGATGAAGATTTGTCTCATGAGATCATGGATGTCATAACCACACTCAATAGTGGTTTTGACAAGACTTTTAAGAAGGTTGCATTTCTTGATTTGCCGATTTCTAATGAGAAATTGCAGCCATCAATTATTCAAGCTCCTACACTTGAATTGAAGCCTCTTCCGGAGCATCTCAAATATGTTTACTTGGGGAAGAACGAGACACTTCCTGTTATAATTGCAAGAAATCTTAACCAAGGCCAAGAAGACAAATTAATGAGAGTACTCCGAGAGTATAAAACAGCCATTGGTTGGTCTATAGCGGATATTAAGGGGATTAGCCCTTCCATGTACATGCACCGAATCTTACTTGAAGAAGGGTTTAAGCCAACACGTGAGGCGCAACAGAGATTAAACCCACCAATGATGGAAGTTGTGAAGAAGGAGATTCTGAAGCTCCTTAGTGTGGGTGTGATTTACCCAATCTCTGACAGTAAATGGGTGAGTCCAGTTCAAGTGGTACCCAAGAAGTCTGGCATTACTGTGGTGAAGAATAATGAGAATGAGTTGGTTCCAACTCGAGTTCAAACAGGGTGGCGGGTGTGTATTGATTACCGCAAGCTAAATTCGACAACTCGAAAGGATCATTTCCCCCTACCATTCATTGATCAGATGCTCGAGAGATTGGCTGGCCACCCCTATTACTGTTTCTTAGATGGTTATTCGGGGTATAATCAGATTGTCATAGCCCCAGAAGACCAGGAGAAGACGACTTTCACATGTCCCTTTGGCACATTTGCTTTTCGGAGAATGCCATTCGGTTTATGCAACGCTCCTGCTACATTTCAGAGATGTATGGTTAGTATCTTTTCAGATTACATTGAGAGCATTATTGAGGTATTCATGGATGATTTCAGTGTATATGGCGATTCATTTGATAAATGCCTGCATAATCTTACTTTGGTTCTCAAACGCTGCATTGAGACCAATCTAGTTTTGAATTGGGAGAAATGCCATTTTATGGTACAGCAGGGGATTGTTTTGGGACATGTTATCTCAGAAAAAGGAATTGAAGTGGACAAGGCCAAAGTTGATCTCATTCGGTCTTTACCACCTCCATCTAGTGTCAAGGAAATACGGTCGTTTCTTGGTCATGCGGGTTTCTATCGATGATTTATAAAGGACTTCTCTAAAATCTCTACGCCACTGTGCAAGCTCCTCCAAAAAGATGTTAAGTTTGAGTTTGATGAGAAGTGTCTACTGGCCTTTAATATATTGAAAGAATCTTTGACTACAGCTCCTATTATCCAGCCACCGAATTGGGAGTTGCCTTTTGAGCTTATGTGTGACGCTAGTGATTATGCAGTGGGTGCAGTCCTAGGGCAGCGGGTTGGTAAGCTTCCTCATGTGATTTACTATGCTTCTAGAACTCTAAATGATACACAGTTAAATTACTCTACCACTGAGAAGGAACTATTGGCGGTTATCTTTGCTTTGGAGAAGTTTCGTTCTTATTTGATTGGGACGAAAGTAATCATATACACCGACCATGCTGCTCTTAAATATCTACTAGCAAAGAAGGAGGCTAAACCAAGACTTATTCGGTGGATTTTATTGTTACAAGAGTTTGACTTGGAGATAAAAGATAAAAGCGGCTCGGATAATCTAGTGGCTGATCACTTGAGTCGGTTGATTCGGGAGGAGGAGTTCTTACCATTGCATGAGCGGTTTCCAGATGAGCAACTCCTTGCCATGCAAGAAGTTATTCCTTGGTATGCCGACATTGTAAACTATCTTGCTTCAAAGGAGTTACCAAGTGATCTCACACAAGCACAACGGAACAAGATTAAGCATGATGCTCGCCACTATATATGGGATGAACCTTATCTTTGGAAGCATTGTACTGATCAAATCATTCGTAGGTGTGTACCGGAATCTGAATTTCGTTCCATCCTTGCTTTTTGTCATGCTTATGCTTGTGGTGGCCACTTTGGACCTAAAAGGACAGCTCGTAAGATATTTGACAGCGGTTTCTATTGGCCTACAATTTTCAAAGATGCTTATGCTTATTGTAAGGCATGTGATCGTTGTCAACGAGTTGGTAACATAACGGCCAAGGATCAAATGCCTCAAACTCCCATTTTAATTCTTGAGATCTTTGATGTTTGGGGTATGGATTTCATGGGACCATTCCCATCCTCTTTCGGCTATGAATATATTTTATTGGCGGTAGACTACGTGTCTAAATGGGTGGAAGCGATTGCAACTAGAACGGAAAATTCAAAAACAGTAGTGGATTTCATTCGCTCCAACATTTTTGTGCGTTTTGGTACACCTAAGGCTATACTTAGTGATCGAGGCACTCATTTTTGTAACAAGAGTATAGAAGCATTGTTTCGACGCTATAGTGTAACTCACAAGGTAACAGTTGCTTATCATCCACAAGCCAACGGGCAAGCGGAGGTTTCTAATCGTGAAATCAAATTGATCCTTGAGAAAACTGTAAATGCAAACCGGAAAGATTGGAGTACAAGGCTTGATGATGCCTTGTGGGCGTATCGAACGGCATATAAAACACCTATCGGTATGTCACCTTATCGGTTGGTGTATGGTAAACCTTGCCATCTACCGGTGGAGCTAGAGCATAAGGCGTGGTGGGCTGTAAAGAAGTGTAACTTGGACACGGTTGCTGTAGGACAACAAAGAATGCTTCAATTGCATGAGTTAGAAGAAATACGCAATGAAGCATACGAGAGTTCGAAAATCTATAAGGAGAAAACCAAAGCTTTTCATGACAAACATATTCTTCGGAAGAGCTTTGTGGAAGGTCAGAAAGTTCTCATGTATCACTCTCGCCTTAAACTCTTTCCTGGGAAGTTGAAGTCTCACTGGTTAGGTCCGTTCATTGTTACTAAGGTTTTTCCTCATGGAGCGGTCGAAGTTGTAAGCCCAAGCACGGGGAAGTCTTTCAAGGTGAATGGCCAGAGACTGAAGCCTTATTATGAGTCAATGGCCAAGGAGGAGCAAGTTCATGTGATGTACCTTGAAGACCCAGTTTATGTTGATGAAGATTGAAGTTCTGAGTCGAGCTAGCGACGTTAAACGTAGCCATCTTTATTGTTTTCAGTTTAAGTTATTTTCTTTATTTTTAATTTTATTTTTATTTTTAAGTTGAACATTTAGTTTTTTCAAATTTTTTCTGTACTCTGATTCTCTCTTTAAACCGTGAAAAACGTGAAAAAAAAAAAAATGCAGAAAAAGGCATCATGCCGCGGCACATAAAAGTCTTGCCGCGGCACAATACGAAGGCCCGAACCCGAGACCACTGTGTCGCGGCACAGAAAATTGCCTGCCGCGGCATGCTATGCACACCCCCAGGCCGAGAGAAGTCTGCCGCGGCACAGAAAAGTGCTTGCCGCGGCACGTGCAGAACCCCCAAAACCGAGCCTTATGTGCCGCGGCACGTAAAACTCCCTGCCGCAGCACGAGTCCAGTAACTGCTTAAATGCCTATTTTCTTTCCCTTTTCACAATTCCTTCACCCTTCTCCTAAATACAAACTGATTCCCCCCTTCTCTATTCTTCTTCTTCTCCTTCTCTTAAGCCCTAAACACCATTTTCAATCCTAAACACTCTCATCATTCTCACCATTCTCCCATTCCTTAAATACCCTCATCATTTTCCCATTCTCCCTCACCATCTTCATTCATCATACCCATCTACCCATCCTTCATTATACCCATACCCATTCCTTAAAACCAAATCATTTGCCACCCATTCTTCTTCTCTTCAATTCCTACTCATTTGGAAGTCTTTGCAAGGGATCAAGCATCATCAAGCACATTTGCATCATTTTTGGATTGGATTCAAGGTATTTTTCTCTATTTGCAAGCTTTGATTGAGGTTTATCAACTTCTATTTCCTGTGAGAGTGGACGGGTTTTGTTGGATCTCCTTCTTTGATTTTAATTTCTGTGGTGAAAATGCTTGTATATTGAGTGTATCTACATCTTGGGGGTAGTTGATCAAGCCATACACTTGTGATCTCTGAAGTTTAAACTGTGCACTCTACATGTTCGATGAAATGCCACAGTGAGTTGAATAGTCAGATTTGAGCGTGTTACATCTTCTGCTTTGTGCTGTGCCATTAATTATTACTCATTACCACTTTGAAGGCGTTAATCCTCAATTATTGCCTGTGATATAATGTCGAGCAAGAGATCACGCACTGACCATGCAGGCCCGTCTACCACAGCCAAAGTCAAGTATGATGCAAAGAAATTCACTTCAAAAGAAGCGTTTGAAAGCTACAAGGATGCCATTGATAAGAAGAAGGCATGGGTGGCAGAACGGGGCTTTGATCTAGACATGCATCATCCTTACCCAAGGTTGATGAGTATCATCGAGCAGAGGGGTTGGCAAAGACTGTGTGCCCAACCACAGCCCGCGGTTGTTTCGATTGTTCGTGAGTTCTATGCTAATGCAATCGACCGCAAGAATTTACAGGTAATGGTTAGGGGTGTTTCCGTTACCTATTCTGCCTCTGCCATTAACCGTTACTATGGCTTGCCAGACATTCCCAATGACGAATTTAATGCTTCTGAATCAAATCTGGACCCTAATGCCATTATCCAAGCTATTGGCATTCAAGGAGCACGGTGGAGGGCGACAGAGAATGCCTTGTCACACAAACTGGAGTCCAAGTATATGGACTATGAACTTAAGGCATGGCATCGTTTTGTTGGGGCAAAACTATTCCCAACAAAACATTTTGGAACAGTTGATTTGGCCTGTGGGAATTTGTTGAGGGCTATTATGACCAACGAGACTATTGACGTTGGCAAGATCATTCACGCCTCTATTCTGAAGAGTATGGCTAGCACACAGTACAGGTTCTACCATCCTTCATTAATCACAGACTTATGCAAGAAAGCCGGTGTGCGCTGGAATGATAATGAAGAGGTCATAAACCCAATGCATATCATTGACATGAATACTATTCAGCGGTTTGACAAACCCGCAGCCACATCTTCTGAGCAACCTGCATCTTCTTCACATGCACCTGTGTAGCCTCACACAGGCCGATCCAGGTCACTTACTGATCGGGTTGCCGCCATGGAGACGGAACTTTACCGAGCTCGCATTGACATGCGAGCATATCATGATGAAATGGTGGCCCACAACCAACGGATGATGGAGATTGCTGCTTATCAAGACCTATGCTTCAGGATGCAGCAAACCTATTTAGGGGCGGATATGTCTGCATTCCCACCGGCCCCAAATTGGTTGCCACCTTATCCTCCAGCTGTTCCAGTACAGCCGAGTAACACTCAGGAATATGGAGATGCTGATGAAGCAGCTGGCACAGAGGAGTTCAACTATGATGAGGATGACACTTTTAGTCGCAACTGATGAGGGAGTTTTCTTTTTTCGTATTTTCTTATTTTTCTTTTATTTTATTTTCTTTTCTTATTTTTCTTTTATTTACTGTTCTTGTCTCAATTTGTACTTATCTCCATTGAGGACAATGTTCAATTTAAGTGTGGGGGACGGGTAACAAATTGTTATTGTTTGTCTGGTTAATTGTCTTTGTTTATAAGTGTTTGTGTGTGTGTTGTTTTGTCTTGTGTCTTGGGCTAGTCTTATTGAATGCAATGGTCGATGATGAGTTTATGAGTGACACTAAACTTGAATGCTAGAAGATGATGGATAGATTATGATTCGTGTGATTGACTCCTGTTTTGATGACTACTTGAATTTGTGATTTAAATAGCGATTTATTACAGTTAGATTGGCTACTTACTTGTGTTAGGAATAGTTTATGCATGTCGAAAAAAAAAATAAAAAAGAAAGAAATATAGATATATTCAACTTAGCCCCCGCCACTTTAGAACACACTAGTAAATTGCTTGAGGCGAAATCATAAGTGCACAGAATTAGGAAAATGATAAAGGCAATTTCTTTGGATCGTTTGAGCCTTTCAAGCCTACCTTATCAACAATGTATCCTTAGTTCCCTGTTTTGGGCCTTATTGACCATATATTTTTTTCGATGAAAACTCATTACTTAACCCTAAACTTCTTTCTTTTTCTTTATCTGTGTTGATAACCCATTGCACCATGGCTTAGCTAGTTAAATTCCTACTATGGGATGAGAGGTTATATGAAAAAAAAAAAAAAAAAAAAGAGAAGAAAGAAAAAAAAAAAGAAAAAAAGAGAAGTATAGTAAGAGTTTCTGTATATGATGTGGTTATAAGTGTAAAGATCTCCTATTTATCCCCACGAAATATGTTAAAAGCAAAAAGAGAAAAAGAAAAGAAATTTGTTTTCTTGCATGAAAATAAGTGTGGGGGAAAATAGAGAGATCAACAATGTATGAAGTTTATGAGGGAATTGTTGAAGAAGATCCAAAGTAGAAATAGAAAAAGTATATATTAGGTATGCTATGGTGCAATATGAGCCTAAAATGTATCTTTCTCATCTACCCTGTACCCTAGCCATCCATTATAAGCTGATAAAGACCTTTTGATTCTTGATTCTGTGTGTTTATATTAGTGGAGAGTAATTGGTTAGTGTCTATGGAGTGGTTGCCCTTTATATATATATTCATTTTCTGATGAGGGGCTAGTTTGCTTAAATTTTTTTTTTGAATAAAACGACATGTATAAATTCATCTTGATTCAAGTGAACTGGTAAGTATGACTGTTATAACTCGTGGTTTAAGGCAAATTTCAAGTGGTTCATCAATTTGGGAGTTGAAAATCTGATGGTTATGAAATTCAAAGTCACTATAGCATAATATTTTAGTGAAATTCTCTGAGACAATCATCGTATTCAGTGAGACCGCCTCTGTGTTAGTTTTTAGTTTTGTTTAGAGTCTAGTGGGTTTGCTAAGGGACTAGCAAAGTTTAAGTGTGGGGGAATTTGATAAGTATATTTTTTGTATAAAGTTTACCTTTCTACTTATCAGATTTTGTGTTCATAAGTAGTGTGTTTGGGGATAGTTAGAATCGTTTTGTTAATTTGATTCATTTAATCTAAATTATTATTTTTAAGGATAATTGTATATTTTTGATGATTTTTGGTTGAATGATGATTTTGTAGGATTCTAACCATTGGAGTAAAGTGTTAAAGAGGAGAAAAATCGAGAAAAGAACAAAAGTACAGAAATCTGAAAGCTTGCCGCTACAGGGAAAAGTCCCTGCCGCTACGAGGGAAATCAGAAAGGTCCTTGCCGCTACAGAGAAAAGTCCCTGCCGCTACAAGAGAAACAGAGAGTCTCGTGCCGCGGCAAGGAAAATTGCATACCGCGGCACGCAAAGCCCATATCGCATATCTGAAGCCTCGTGCCGCGGCAAGGAAATATGGCTGCCGCGGCACGCGTTAAAATTCAAATCCAAATTCGATTTTTCTTAATTTTTAGACGGGAAATAAAAGGGGGATTAGGTCATATTCGTGAAAAAAAGTTTGAGATACACGATTTTAGAGAGAGGAACACAGAGAGAGCGGAGGAGAAGAAGGAGGATCGCATTCAACCTTTTCAATAGTTTTCTTCTTCTCTAAACTCTTTTATTCTTTGATTCTGGTTATGTTTTTAATCATGATTGTTGGCTAAGTTTCTTTTAGGTTAAGGGTTATTCAAAACCCAGACATGAATGTTTGATTTGAGATTTGAATATTGTTCTTGATTTCCATAATGTTAAATTGCTTCTATTCTTCTATGCCTATTGTATGAAATATTGTGATTCCTTGTTAGGGTGTACAACTAATTAGGGCTTGCATTATTTTACTGTCATCTTAGAATTTCTATTCACCTAATAGTTTAGGATTCTAAGTGTTTGTGATAAATTGCAATTGATGATGTGGTCAAAAACATTGTTGATTGTGATGAAGAATAGAACCTAGGTTAAATGAATTAAATGCTTCATTGATTTATTGCCTAGATTAACCTATCTCCACTGTTGTTAATGCTTTTACTAAATTAAATGAATCGTATGCTTAATAGGTTTGTTGTTTGGTAAAAAGAATTAATTATTGAGCGCTTAGCCGTAATTGATTGTGATAGGGAGATTGAGATAATTGACTGCTTAAGCGTTATCTGTAGGGTTAATAGTTTAATTGGGAATCGGAATAATATTCATTATTGATATAATTGCATGACTGTCTGAGGTGGAGAATAATTCTTAACCATCTTTAAAATCGTTGTTAATCTCTTCTTGCTATCAATTGTTTTCTTAATCTTTGCTTTTACTTTTACTTTCCAAAACCCCCCTTTCCAATTTAACTTTGTTAAGCTTTTGTGAATAATAAACTGAATATAGTTCCCTTGGGTTCGACCTCTATTTGCCGTTATACTAAATAATTGGTTTGAGAGTAAATAAAATATTTGTTAAATTTGGTACGCAATACGACACGCATCATGCTTAGTTGGCTCTATTCTTTCAAAAATAACATTTTTTTTTCCTTATTCCTTTTTCTTTTCTTCACTCTTTCTTGGCTCTTCAAGAACAAAAAATAGAACCATATCCTACAAAATAAATGCAAATTAAGTCATAATAAAATATTTCCAATTATAAATAATTCATATAAATTCTTTGAAAATATTAATCATAACTTAATTTAACATTTAAGTTCAACAATACTCATTTATTTATTTATATAAAATTTTACAACAAAATAATTATAAAAATACATAAAAATCTATAAAAATTAAAATGAAACTAATAAATTCAAAAAGTAATTAAAACTTAATAATTTAATTAAAAACTTAAGAACTAAATCATTTTTAGCTTAAAAAATGTGGTAAAATAACTCTAATTTCTAGAGTTATCACACCCCCAAACTTAGAATTTTGCTAGTCCTCAAGCAAAAGAAAATTACAAACACACTTTTCTTTTTCTTTTTTTTTATTTGGTGATATCAAAAATGTCCTCAAAGATTGCACATTGAAAATAATTTATAAAAAATATGAATCAAAATTAACCTTATGTAATTAATTCCATAGTCAATCTTGCTTTGAAAATATATTTTAAATTAGAAGTCCAAAACTATTTATCAAGTTATTATGTGAATTTTGGAAAAATTGTTGTAATAAACTATTTATTTCACATATTATGATGAATAATTTTTTCAAAATTTCATTGTTTTAAGCAAAATTGACCCAAGAATTAAACACAAAGCTTAAGAAAGATTCATATATATTTTTTTTTAAACTAAAATCACACTCAATCAAGGGTATTATCATAGGAAAAACGGATATCACCAAAGGGGTTTTTGCTTTTGCTTTTTTTTTTTTTATATATATATTTTTATAGTTTTTGATAGAAAATAAAGTATAAAAGTACAAAATTATATATATATATATTACTAGAAACATAATTTTTTTTTTTTTCATAGTTTCTTTTTTGTTTTTTTTTTTTAAAGAAATTCTACCATTTTCAAACATATGAAAGAAGTAACCATATAAACCCACTACCCCCAAACTTAATTTATGCATTGTCCTCAATGTATCAAAATACAAATATGAATTGAAGTGTGAAAGAGTTTAGAGTTTAGAATGGTCGTACCTCATCATAGAGCATGTCAAGAGTGCAACAAAAAAGGAAACAAAAATCAAAACAAGAAGTTAACCTAAAACATAAACAAAACACACATTTACCAATAATTGATGAGAGCGATCAAGGACCATGGTAAATAGGATCCTCAAGAAGGATTTCATCCACTTTAGCAGTTTTCAATTCTAAAAATGGTTTCAATTTTTGTCCATTCACTTTGAATACATTACCATTATTAGGATTTTCAACTTCAATGGCTCCATGTGGAAAAACAGTGCGAACAATGTATGGACCTACCCACCTAGAGCGTAACTTCCCCGGGAAGAGATGCAAACGAGAATTGTATAAAAGGACTTTTTGACCGGGAGAGAAATCTTTTCGCAAAATGTTTTTGTCATGGTAAATCTTCATTCGATCCTTATATTTTTTGGAATAGTCATATGCATCATGCCTAAGCTCTTCTAACTCATTTAATTGAAGCTTTCTTTTCTCACCTGCTTTGTCTAACGAAAAATTCAATTGCTTAATTGCCCAATAGGCTCTATGTTCTAGCTCAACGGGTAAATGACATGCCTTTCCATACACAAGTCTATAGGGAGACATTCCAATGGGTGTTTTGTATGCAGTTCTATATGCCCATAATGCATCAACGAGTCTTAAGGACCAATCTTTCCTAGATGGATTGACAGTTTTCTCTAAGATGTGCTTAATTTCCCTATTTGATATTTCGACTTGACCACTAGTTTGTGGGTGATAAGGTGTAGTGACTTTATGTGTAATACCATATTGTTTCATTAAATGCTCAAAAGATCTATTACAAAAGTGTGTACCGTTATCACTAATAATAGCACGTGGTGAGCCAAAACGGGAGAAAATATTTTCTTTTAAAAACTTAAGCACAACTTTATGGTCATTTGTGTGGCATGCAACAGCTTCAACCCATTTAGACACATAATCAACACCAACAAGAATGTACAAGTTACCAAAAGAGTTAGGAAATGGACCCATAAAATCAATGCCCCAAACATCAAATATTTCAACAATAAGGATAGGGTTCAATGGCATCATGTTTCTTCTAGTTACACCTCCTAACATTTGACAACGTTCGCAAGATTTGCAATAAACATAAGTGTCATGAAAAATAGTAGGCCAATAAAATCCACATTGTAAAATTTTCAAAGCAGTTTTCTTACCACTAAAATGTCCACCACATGCATGATCATGACAAAAAGATATGATTTTAAGTTGATCACAGTTTGGAATGCATCTCCTTATTATTTGATCAGGGCAATATTTAAACAAATAAGGGTCATCCCACATGAAATTTTTCACTTCAGAATAAAATTTAGATTTTTCATGCTTAGACCAATGAGAAGGAATTTCACCAGTGACCAAATAATTCACAATGTCAGCATACCAAGGCAAAGAAGATACATGCATGAGTTGTTCATCAGGAAAAGTTTCAGTTATAGTGGTGGATTCATTATTAGTTTCAACAACAATTCTAGACAAATGATCAGCGACAACATTTTCAGAACCTTTTTTATCTCGTATCTCTAAATCAAATTCTTGTAAAAGCAATATCCAACGAATTAGGCAAGATTTAGCATCTTTTTTTGACAAGAGATATTTCAATGCAGCATGATCAGAATAGACAATTATTTTAGATCCTAACAAATAAGACCTAAATTTCTCCAATGCAAACACAACAGCAAGCAATTCTTTTTCAGTTGTAGAATAATTTAATTGAGCATCGTTTAAAGTTTTGCTAGCATAGTAGATTACATGAGGTAACTTGTTAATTCTTTGTCCTAGAACAGCACCAATAGCATAATCAGAAGCATCACACATTATTTCAAAAGGAATATTCCAATCAGGAGGGCGAATAATGGGTGCACTAGTCAAAAGAGATTTCAATCTTTCAAAGGCAACATGGCAATCATTATCAAAGACAAAAGCATTTTCTTTTCCGAGCAAATGACATAATGGGCGTGAAATTTTGCTAAAGTCTTTTATGAATCTTCTATAAAAACCGGCATGGCCTAAGAATGATCTAATTTCTTTTATTGTTTTAGGTGGGGGAAGTTTTGAAATAAGGTCAACTTTTGCTTTATCAACTTCTATTCCCTCAGATGAAATTACATGACCTAAAACAATTCCTTTTTTAACCATAAAATGACATTTTTCCCAATTAAGAACTAAATTCTTTTCTTTGCAACGGATTAAAACAAGAGAAAGATGGTGTAAACAGTCATCAAAAGAATTTCCAAACACAGAAAAATCATCCATAAACACTTCAAGATTTATTTCAACCATATCAGAGAATATTGCAATCATACATCTTTGAAAAGTTGCAGGAGCATTACAAAGACCAAAAGGCATGCGACGATATGCAAAGGTTCCAAAAGGGCAAGTGAAGGTAGTCTTTTCTTGATCTTCAGGGGCAATGGGGATTTGGTTATATCCCGAATAGCCATCAAGAAAACAATAATATGCATGGCCAGCTAAACGTTCAAGCATTTGATCAATAAAGGGTAAAGGAAAGTGGTCTTTTCTAGTAACATTATTTAGCTTTCTATAGTCTATACACACTCTCCACCCCGTTTGCACTCGAGTAGGGATTAATTCATTTTTCTCATTTTCAACAACTGTGATCCCAGACTTTTTAGGCACTACTTGAACTGGACTAACCCATTGACTATCAGAAATAGGGTAAATGATACCTACATCTAACAGTTTAAGTACTTCTTCCCTAACGACCTCTTTCATATTTGGATTTAACCTTCTTTGACATTCCCGAGAGGTTTTAGCATTTTCTTCTAGATGGATTCTATGCATGCATATGGATGGGCTAATTCCCTTGATGTCTCCAATAGTCCAACCTATGGCTTCCCTATGTTTTCTAAGGACATTTAACAATTTATCTTCTTGTTCTTTATCTAAAGCAGATGCTATGATAACAGGCAAGGTTTCAGACTCTCCTACAAAAGCATATTTTAGATCTTCTGGCAAAGGTTTAAGGTCTAACTTTGGAGACTCGGAAATTGATTGAACATGATCTAAGGGTAAAAGGGGTTCAACTTTGGTTTCATTCAAGGGCATAGACTCTAACAAAGAATTGACATCATCATTAAAATCATCAATATGCAAGTTCATACCAAAGTATTTTTCACAAAAATCAAGTAAGTCATTTCCATCATCTTCACACATACTCTCTATCATGTTAACTTCATGCACTTCATCACACTCAACAGATTTAGCAACATTAAAAACATTTAATTCAACAGTCATATTTCCAAAAGATAATTTCAATACACCATTACGACAGTTGATAATTGCATTAGATGTAGCTAAAAATGGTCTACCTAGAATGATGGGTATTTGAGCATGAGCATTTTCAACAGGTTGAGTATCAAGAACAATAAAGTCCACAGGGAAATAGAATTTATCCACTTTAATTAAAACATCTTCTATAATACCTCTAGGGATTTTCACTGAACGATCGGCTAATTGAAGTGTTATAGAAGTTGGTTTTAATTCTCCTAGACCAAGTTGCTTATACACAGAATAAGGCAGTAAATTCACACTAGCTCCTAAATCAAGTAAAGCTTTGTTAATGAAATGATCGCCAATGATGCATGAAATTGTTGGACAACCGGGATCTTTATATTTCACAAGGCTTTTATGTTGAATTATGGAGCTAACTTGTTCAGTTAAAAACGCCTTTTTTGGAACATTTGTGTTTCTTTTAACAGTGCAAAGGTCTTTTAAGAATTTAGAATAGGCAGGAATTTGTTTAATGGCATCTAAGAAAGGAATGTTGATGCTTACTTGTTTGAAAACTTCTAAGATGTCACTATATTGGTTGCCTTTCTTGAGTGGAATTAATCTTTGTGGAAAAGGAGCTTTTGGGATGGAAGGAAGGATTTGAGCATCATCTTTTGAAATGTCATTTGTGTTGGAACTTTGAGGTTGGCTTTGGTCTTTTTCAACTTGAGGTATGTAATCGGGTTTGACAATTTGTTTTCCGGACCTAAGAGTTGAAATAGACTTAGCTTCTTCTTTATGACTAGGAGTTCCTATTTCATATTGGCCTTTAGGATTTGGGATGGGTTGGCTAGGAAATCTTCCTTTTTCTCTCTCAGTTACAGCATTAGCAAGTTGACCCAATTGTGTCTCGAGTTTGGCAATGGATTGAGACTGATTTTGTAAGATTTGTTGGGTGGATTGCATGAATTGTTGTAAGGTGTCTTCTAAGGAAGGTTTTCTTTGTGGAGGGTAAGGTTGACTTGGTTGGGCATGATTTGGATTTGGCAGGTGGAATTGGTTTCCTTGGTTCATTTGTGGTTGGTTTTGTCTCCAAGAAAAATTGGGATGGTTTCTCCAATTTGGATTGTATGTGTTGGAAAATGGGCTATCAGAAGAAGGTTTTCCATATGAATGTAAAGCATTAGCCTCTTCAGAAAATGTTTCAACAAAAGAAGGGCATGATTGAGCATTATGACATGAACTAGCACATAAAGAACACACATCTTTTTTAGGTTGCACATGAGAATTCATAGATTGACTTATTACTAAGGCTTCTACTTTTCTTGCTAATTTATCAAATGATGTTCTTAAATCACTTTCTTCTTTTATTTCATATTTTCCTTCTCTTTTCGATGAAGGGTTGGCTCTAGACCTAGGCTCAGAGTAATTCCATTGTTGTGAATTAACAGACAATTCTTCAAGAGCGTCCCAAGCCTCTTGCCCTTGCAATTTTTAAAATTTTCCAGTATGCATAGATTGAATCATTTGTCGGTTTGAAGGGGTTAAACCATCATAAAAATATTTTACAAGTCTCCATTTTTCAAAACCATGGTGGGGACATTTTAATAATAAATCTTTAAATCTTTCCCAACATTCATAAAATTCTTCGTTATCTTTTTGATAAAATTCGGAGATTTCTCTTCTTAAACTATCAGTTTTGGACATGGGGAAAAATTTAGCAAGAAATTTATTAAAAAGTTGATCCCAAGTAGTGATGGTTCCAGTTGGAAGTGAGTTTAACCAAGCTTTGGCTCTATCTTTTAAAGAAAAAGGAAACAGCCTAAGTTTAACTGACTCATCTGAAAAATTTTGAAAACGAAAGGTTGAGCAAATTTCCAAAAAGTCTTTTACATGCATGTATGGATCCTCTCTTTCTAAACCATAAAATGATGGTAACAATTGAATGATTGATGGTTTAAGTTCAAAATGAGTAGCATTAGTAGTGGGCAAAACAATGCATGATGGGGCATTAGATGAAATGGGTGAAAAGTATTCAAGAAGAGTTTTCTCTTGCACAACATTAGGTTCTTGTTCCATTATGCTTAAACTTTCAAAAACACTTTCAATTTCACGTACAGACACTAATTTTTTCACCAAACGATTTTTTGAATTACGATGCCACTGATGCATACAATGTCACAAATTTCACCAAGTAACACAAACAATCACAAGAAAACAAATTTCTGATGTGGAAGATCAGTTAGAACCGCAACCACAGAGCATACTTATAACAAGAAGAGATTATAATATTTATATATTTTTTTTTTGTTATGATTTTTATGATTTTTTTTTTTTTTTTGTTTAACTTGTTCCCAGGCCTATTTGATTCCACTTACTCACAACTTAATAACAACTCCCCGAGGTTAATTAATAAGCGTGGATGGGAACTTTGCCAAATTTCCTTTAAGAAAAAATTGCTTATGTTGAAGAACAAGCTTTGTTTTTTTAGTTTTTTTTTTTCAAGTATTTTCTTAAACAATAAAATTACAACTAACTAAATGCGATAATTAAGAAGAAATAAAATAAAATGACAATAGCAATAGTGAATAGTTATATAAAAATTAGGAGGCACTTATGCCATCAACTAAATTATCAACAAAAAATAAAATTAGGAGGCACTAATGCCATCAACCAACAATAATAATAATAATAATAATAATAATAATAATAATAAAACTTAGGAGGCACTAGTGCCATCAACTAAGATAAATAAAAATAAATAAAATAAAATAAAAGCTAGGAGGCACTAATGCCATCACTAGAAGAGATAAATTGCTCAAGTATGTAGGAGGCAAAAATTGCACTCAACTATCAAGTATTTAGGAGGCACTAATGCACTCAACTAATAAGTAAGTAGGAGGCACTAAATGCCATCAACTACCAAGATATATATATATATATAATATAATATATAACAATATAAATAAATATAATATATAACAATATAAATAAATATATATATAACTTTCTTTTTTTTTTCTTTTTTTTTTTATTTTTACTCTTTTTTTTTCAATTTTTTTTTTAGATATATATATATATATTTTTACTTTTTTTTTTTAAAGATAATTGTGCAAATAAAAAAAAATAAAAAATAACTAGTAGAAGAATGTTACTTACCTTGTAGAAATATCGTTTCTTTCTAGCAACTCCCCGGCAACGGCGCCAAAAACTTGTTGATCCCAAAAGAGGGTGTTTTAATAATTAAACTCGCAAGTGCACGAATCGTTTCGGAATATAATGTTTATGTAAGTACGAGGTCGAACCCATGGGAGTTGACTAACATCAAAAGAAACTATTTCAAACAAAGCAATAATATTCTAACCTAGTTCCAAATATTTGATGAGATTTTGTTTTAGAAAAAATAAAAGACAAGTAATAAAAATATTTAAGATTAAATAGAAAAATTGTTTTCAAATGATATATAAAAAATAAGATTATTAAGATGTTAGAATCCACAAAATGCAAGTTCAATAGTATTTATAAGTATATTGATTCCCAAGTTTTAATATAGTTGAAATAAATCACACTATATATTTTTTCAAAATATATTTTCTATTCAAGCACAAGTTACTCTTTAAAAAATGTAGGATTTTTCTTCACTTATATAAGATATAATTTCTAAGCATTAGTTGTGTTACAACCTAATGAAACTACAAAAAATCAAAGATATTATGTTTAGGCAAAATATGATACTTATGCTCTAAGAATTAGATGTGAACAATTTAATGAAAAACATTTAATCAAAGAATATCATATTTTTTTTGCATAATGAAGAACTAAGTGTAATATGCTTTAACACTCAATAATAGATGAAAAATACATATCATTGATAGAAAAATCCATAAACAATGTTACACAAATGGGAAATCAACATACAATAAAAAATACTATCTAGTTACATTTTGCTTCATCATCATCTTAATAACCTTTGAAAAAGATTAGAAGCTCATAACTAGATAAAAATTACAAAATAACATACTTGACATGCTCTTCAAAAGATGAAAATGGTAGAGAGAAACTAGTGAAAAGAAGAGAGAAAAATGTGTAGAAGAGGTTGAAAAATATGAAGAAGAAGAGCTCCCCAAATGGTCTTACAAGACTCTATTTATAGGCAAAATGTGGATATTAAATTAATCAAATTAAAATAAATAAATTGATTAATTTAATTGTGTTGGGAAGTGGTAGGATAAATAGAGTAAGTGTAAGAGTATTGGAAAAATGAAATGTTTGGTTGGGTAAAAGATTAGTGAAAAGCTATGGTAAAAAAAATGAATTAGGAATGTTTATTTAGGTGAGAAAAATAGGGAAGAGCGAATTGATATTTAAGTGAAAAATATTGGGAATGAAAAATGTGAATTTTGATCTTAGTTTTATGGCTATTGGTTTGGTTGTCTTGGCATGGCTGAATTGGTGTGGTCTTCGGAAGGCTGCAGAGAAAAGGAGACCGAAAATGGGCCTGGGCTTGAGTGATGTGCTGAAGAGGGATTCAGTTGAGGCTTCAGTGATTAAAGGGCCAGGCGAATCGGGCCCAGGCCTGGGATATGTGATGCTCGGCAGGTGCTTTGGAGCTGGCCGAATGTTGGTGGAAGAACCTTGGTGAGCTTCGGACAGCTGGCAGGAGAAGGATATGCTGAAGCTGAAGCATAGGCGTTGAGAGGGAATGCTGAAGGCTGATGGTGTGAGTTAGTGGCATGCATCACGCGGGCCTGGCTGGTGAGTGGGCTTGGGCCCAGGTGCTTAGTTGGCTCTATTCTTTCAAAAATAACATTTTTTTTTCCTTATTCCTTTTTCTTTTCTTCACTCTTTCTTGGCTCTTCAAGAACAAAAAATAGAACCATATCCTACAAAATAAATGCAAATTAAGTCATAATAAAATATTTCCAATTATAAATAATTCATATAAATTCTTTGAAAATATTAATCATAACTTAATTTAACATTTAAGTTCAACAATACTCATTTATTTATTTATATAAAATTTTACAACAAAATAATTATAAAAATACATAAAAATCTATAAAAATTAAAATGAAACTAATAAATTCAAAAAGTAATTAAAACTTAATAATTTAATTAAAAACTTAAGAACTAAATCATTTTTAGCTTAAAAAATGTGGTAAAATAACTCTAATTTCTAGAGTTATCATTGCATTGCATTACATATCATACAATATGTATAATTTGAGCATATACATATTCTTATAAGTGTTTTCATGTATAAGTATAAAAGTTGTGTATGTGATGTTTATATGTATGCTCAATATTATTAACCTTGTGGCATTTGAGTTGTCTTTTATGGGTGTTTGATGTGCTCAAGATATAAGAAAGTATGAAATATATGGACAAGGCATGGAATTAAGTGAGGAAAGTGAGATATAGAAGGCAAAAGATGTTAAGTGGTGAAAAATAGTACAATGTCGATTACTAGTATTTCGGGGTAAAATTGAGTATTAGTGGATTTACCAAATATAATTGAGGTATGATTAAGGTCTCATTGATGAAGTAAAAATGGTTTTAGAACCATTAGATCAATTCTTGATGGGAGGTATACATAATCAGTGGTATTGATGCAAAGTGAAAACGAGCTTAGCATAAGTGCGCTACGCTCGATTGGGTAAGCATAACTATTGGGTATGAACTCATATGGACCTAAGGTTTGGTGTGAGTGTTTTACACATAAGGATAGTAGGCCTAGCATATGATTAAGTCGAAATTATTTAAGTGATAAGTTTTTCATAAGTCAAAAGGTGAAATGATGAGGTGAAAGGTGTCAAATTTTGATACAATAAGACCAAATCATTGAAAATAAAGAATTTTCATCAACATTATCACTTTGCACGACCATTACTCTGAAAAACAGAGAGAAAATAAAACCAAAAACCATTTCTTGGCTGGTTTGAAGAAATTCTAAGGAGATCCAAGTGAAATCAAAGCCAAAGAAGTGGATTAAGCTTAGTTCTAGCCTTTTTATGGTAAGTTCTTGTACTTGGAAGTTAAACTATGTTTTTGAATTTTTCTGAGAGCTTATCTATGGTGTTTTATCTCTTGTTAAGATATTTCTTGGTAGTTTCCAAGTGGTTTGAGGTTTAGAAAAGCTAGAAGAGATTGTTTTCGCCGAAAAGTTGCTCGGTAAGTGAAATTTTGTGTTTTATGAGGTTTTCGGGGTTCTTGGAGTACAAACTGAGTTTTGGTTATTTGATTGAGTTTATAAGAAAGTATATATGTTTATAAATGTTTGAATAGATGTGGAGACTCATTTAATTTGGGTGATGATCTAGGAGATTAGAATTTTATCAAAATCGGTATATGATAACTTTATCATGAATCATGTTGGTATTTGGGATATATGGTTATGGCAGGTTGTTTGATGTTGATTATTGGTTGATTTTGATATTTGAGGATAGCTAAAATTTAGGGGAAACTCTGTCAAAATTTCTCCAAATGTCTAAGATAAATTTAACGCTCGATCTAGGTGGTTTAAGGCATTTTAGGCATGAATTGGATATGATGTTTTGTGGGTATTTTTAAATGAGAGTTCAATGTATTACTACCATCATTATGATGAGAAATTTATGCCATTTTCAGGATAAGCACATCAACACCTAAGACACCACTTGTTACGCGGTGAATTATATTTTGGATAGAAAGTAAGTAAAGTACTCAACTGCAACACAAGAATTACATGTTATGTGAAAGAATGCATTATATGAATATTTTGTGAGTAAGTGGTATTAACATACATTGACACTTCCTCATAAATTTGTATGCATGGCATAATAGTGATATGGTAAATTATTATATGATATAAGACCATGCATGATATTATGATGATTAATTATATGATGCCTTTGCAAGTTTTGTGCAACATAAAAGAAAGTTGTAATAAGAAGTTTAAGTTCAGTGCCACTGTTTTGAAAATGCAAATGAAAGTGTTAATAAGTGTAAACGGAGGCCTATAGTAGGCTTATAGTGGCTGCCCAATAATTTGGGCAAGGTTTTAGTGAACCAATTATATTGTTTGCCATGTTTCCGTTTTTATTTCTCCTCCATATGAGTTATTGTTATATGTATTGACACCACAGTGTGTGGCCGCCTTAACTCTTGAGCTCGATGGGGCAACGATGGAATAAGGTTTTTAATGCGTCCTACTGTGGTGATGGCTAGCCGGAGGAGAACCCATGAGATTTTATATTATATGTGTAACAAGCCCTGCAGGCACTGACCAATTCAAACAGTGTGCACAATATTAAGGGACCCAAAATTTAAAAAGAAGTTGTGTATATCCATTGACATTGGGTAATCATTAGCATTGCATGCATTACTTTGCTTACTGAGCTTTAGGCTCACATTTGTCTTGTGTTGCAGGTAGAGAAAGAAATGAGTGAATGACATAAGGAGAACTGAAGCATGGTCCTGACCCTGATTTGTACATATGAACACATCGACCTTTTGTGGGTTATTTCAGTTTACCAATGTGATATTTGTAATAAAGTGTGAAGTTATGTTTTGAAAACAAATTGGGTTATTTAATACTTATGTATAATATGTTTGAGACACACTTTATGTTTAATGTAAATAATGTGAAATAAGTTTTCAAGTTTAAAAAAAAATGTCCAGACTTCCGCAGAAATAAATTATGATATAGTTTTAAAACGTAACACCTCAGATATGGTTTTAACTAAAATAAGTGAGGGTGTTACAAGTTGGTATCAGAGCTATGGTTAAAATGTTTTGTAGACCGTTCATATGTACACATTGAGGAAATGATAATGCTCAGTTCACCTGTAAGTTTTATGTGTGCATTTATTATGTGCTGGTTGCATGCCTCATGTGCATTATTGGCTAAATGACATAAGTTATGGGAATTTTGTCTTAAGATATATATAATAACACAGATGGATCGTGAACATGCAATGGGGGCTACTGAAGGCTCTTGCAGTAATAAATATGAACAAGAAATGACTCAACTTCGAGCGGTAGTGAATAGACAAGCTGAACAAATTGAGAAGTTGTTAGCATAACAACGACAAAGATAAGCACCATCACCACCTACTGAAACTCCAACACCTCCACAAGCTCCACCTGCAGTGCACCCCATGGAATCACTATATGAACGATTCCGAAAACAACACCCACCAGTATTTGAAGGTAGCACTGACCCACTTGACGCACAAGACTGGAAGAGTTCTTTAGAAGACATCTTTGAGTTCATGCAACTAAGTCACAGGGAAAAGGTTTCTTATGCTGCACATACACTGAAAAAGGATGCTAAGATCTGGTGGGAAGTGGTTAAGCAGACTAGAGAAGTGAATCAGATGACTTGGGCAGAATTTGAACTGGTCTTCAATGAAAAGTTTTATAATGAAGTTGTGTTGACTGCTAAAGTAAGTGAGTTCACTAGATTACAACAAGGGGATCTTTCAGTGGCAGAGTACGCGATGACATTTGACCGGTTAGCCAAGTTTGCACCAGACTTGGTTAACACTAAAACTAGTAGAGTGAATCACTTCCTGGAGGGTCTGCAACCAGAATTGGCTAGAGATGTGGATATGGGACGTACAGGGCCTCTTTCTTATGCTTAGGCTGTGGAGAAAGCTTTGAGAGCTGAACTCATAGAAGAAAAGATAACAAAAGCTAAAGCTGCTACTAGCATGCCTCGTAGAGACACTCCATTCAACAAAGAACAAAGCCGCTTTCACAATGACAACAAAAGAAGGGCCCAGAATTTCCAATTTAGACAAGGACATAATAAGAAATTTAAAGGAGGTCAGCAAAACAGGCAATCTAGATTCCAACAACAGCCACGATGTCAAACTTGTGGAAAGAATCATTTCAGGGAGTGCAGGCTTCTAACTAAGAGCTGCTTCAAATGTGGCAAGGGGGATCATTTTATCAAAGATTGTCCATTGATGAAGAACCAACAAAAGAAGGATGAACCTCAAAGGACAAATGCTAGGGTGTTCACAATTACTCAAGCTGAAGCTGATACCAACAACTCTGTGGTGTCAGGTGATATTTTTGCATCTGGTATTCTCACTCATGCATTAATAGATTCAGGTGCAACACATTCATTTGCATCCTTGACATATGTAAAAAGGTTGGGTAGATCATGTGAAAAATTGTCAGAAGTTTTTAGTACAATGTTACCATCTGGAGAGATTTTGTATTCTACTCATTGGTTGAGGGGGGTTCCTATTTGCATTGATGGTAGGGAATTATATGCTGATCTAATAATGTTAGAGATGCACGATTATGAGGTGATTTTGGGTATGGATTGGCTTTCAAAGTATAATGTCACTATTGATTGTTGAAAGAAAACCGTGATATTTAAGCCTTCGAAGGAAGATGAGTTTATGTTTACTCGAGCGACATCAAAAAGTTGCATTCCTTTAATTTCTGTTATGAAGGCCAGGCGACTGTTGGAAAGTGGATGTATGGGTTATCTCGCCAGTGTGGTTGACACTTATAAGGAGCAAAAGTTAAAATCGAAAGATGAACTGGTAGTTAGAGATTTCTTAGAAGTGTTTCCAGAAGATTTACTGGGATTGCCTCCAGACAGAGAAATTGAATTTGTGATCGAGCTACTTCCTGGTATAGCCCCTGTGTCCAAGGCACCTTATAGAATGGCACCAGCAGAACTAAATGAATTAAAGATACAGTTGCAAGAACTCCTGGATAAAAAGTTTATCAGGCCTAGTTTTTCACCATGGGGAGCTCCGGTGCTATTTGTGAAGAAAAAGGATGGGACAATGCGAATGTGTATTGATTATAGAGAACTGAACAAGTTGACAGTCAAGAATAAGTATCCACTTCCTAGAATTGATGAGTAAGGAGTTTTCTGGGATTAGCAGGCTATTACCGAAGATTTGTTGAAGGATTTTCCAAGATAGCAATGCCATTGACACAACTGACGAGGAAGAATCATAAGTTTGAATGGACTGAAGCTTGTGAGAAAAGCTTTCAAGATTTGAAGCAAAGATTCGTTTCTGCTCCAATACTTACTATTCCATCTGGATCAGGAGGACTTGTGAGTTATAGTGACGCTTCAAACCAAGGTTTAGGGTGTGTGTTGATGCAGAATGGCAAAGTCATAGCTTATGCTTCTAGATAATTGAAGGACTATGAATAGAAGTATCCAACACATGATCTGGAGTTGGCAGTAGTTGTTTTTGCACTAAAGATTTGGAGACATTATCTGTATGGTGAGAAGTGCGAAATATATACCGATCATAAAAGTCTCAAGTATTTCTTCACTCAGAAGGAATTAAATATGAGACAAAGGAGATGGTTGGAGCTAGTGAAAGATTATGATTGTCAAATACTTTATCATTCTGGAAAAGCAAATGTAGTTGCAGACGCACTGAGTAAAAAGTCTCATGGTAATGTGTCATTTTTTAGGAAATTGACAAGACCACTTCAGGAGGACATGTGCAGAGCGGAGATTGAGGTAATCACAGGAAGATTATCAGTAATGACTATTCAGTCTACCTTGTTAGAGAGAATCAAACAAGGTCAATGTGAGGATCCTCACTTGGTGGAAAAAAAGGTGAATTGGAAAGTGGGAAGGTCAATGAATTTAGTGTGTCATGTAATGGGATGCTAAAGTTCAAGGAAAGAGTTTGTGTCCCTAATAATGAGGAGTTGAAGAGAGAAATCCTTACCAAAGCTCACAATACCTTGTATTCAGTACATCCGGGGACGACCAAGATGTTTAATGACTTGAAAAGACACTACTGGTAGCCCAACATGAGAAAGGATGTGGTCGAGTTTGTAGCCAAGTGTTTAACCTGTCAACAAGTGCAAGCTGAACATCATAAACCTGCTGGTTTACTACAACCAATACGGATACCAGAGTGGAAATGGGAAGAGATTACTATGGATTTTGTAGTTGGATTGCCAAAGACTTCTAAACAACATGATGCTATATGGGTTATAGTAGATCGATATACCAAATCAGCACACTTTCTTCCAGTACGCATGACTTATACTATGGATCAGTGGGCTTAATTATATGTTCAGGAGATTGTTAGACTTCATGGAGTGCCAGTATCTATAATTTCAGACCAGGATGCTCGATTTACTTCATTGTTTTGGGAAAGTTTGCAAAGAGCATTGGGTACAAAATTGAAGTTTACTACGGCATATCACCCCCAATCTGAAAGGACCATTCAAACTCTTGAAGATATGCTTCGAGCTTGTGTCTTAGATTTTCAAGGGTCATGGGAGAAGTATTTATGTCTGATAGAGTTTTCTTATAACAATAGCTTTCATGCAACGATTGATGTAGCACCGTATGAAATGTTATATGGCAGAAAATGCAGATCACCAATTCATTGGGATGAAATGGGAGAAAGAAAGTATCTTGGTCCAGATCTGGTCAGAAGGACAACTGAAGCAATAGAGAAAATAAGAAAAAGAATGTTAACTGCTCAGAGTAGACAAAAGAGTTATGCTGATCGAAAGCGAAGAGATGTGGAGTTCAACATTGGGGACAAGGTATTTCTGAAAATTGCCCCTATGAAAGGAGCAATGAGGTTTGGAAAGAAAGGGAAGTTAAGCCCAAGATTTATTGGACCTTTTGAAGTATTGGAAAAGGTGGGAAAGGTAGCCTATAGACTGGCATTACCGCCATCATTGTCAAATGTCCACGATGTTTTTCATGTCTCATTATTGAGAAAATACGTGCCAGATCCTTCACATGTGCTAAACTACGAACCAATAGAAGTGGAACAAGACTTAACATATGAAGAAAAACTAGTGAAAATTCTTGACAGAAAAGAGAAAGAGTTAAGAAATAAGAAGATTTCACTGGTTAAGGTCTTGTGGAGAAGTTCAAACATTGAGGAAATGACATGGGAACGGGAAGATGAAATGAGATCTAAATACCCAGAGCTATTTGGGTAAGATAATTTCGAGGATGAAATTTTTATAAGGTGTAGAGGATTGTAGCACCCACATTATTTGGATATAATATAGCCAATAATCACATGATTGCATTGCATTGCATTACATATCATACAATATGTATAATTTGAGCATATGCATATTCTTATAAGTGTTTTCATGTATAAGTATAAAAGTTGTGTATGTGATGTCTATATGTATGCTCAATATTATTAACCTTGTGGCATTTGAGTTGTCTTTTATGGGTGTTTGATGTGCTCAAGATATAAGAAAGTATGAAAAATATGGACAAGGCATGGAATTAAGTGTGGAAAGTGAGATATAGAAGGCAAAAGATGTTAAGTGGTGAAAAATAGTACAATGTCGATTACTAGTATTTCGGGGTAAAATTGAGTATTAGTGGATTTACCAAATATAATTGAGGTATGATTAAGGTCTCATTGATGAAGTAAAAATGGTTTTAGAACCATTAGATCAATTCTTGATGGTAGGTATACATAATCAGTGGTATTGATGCAAAGTGAAAACGAGCTTAGCATAAGTGCGCTACGCTCGATCGGGTAAGCATAACTATTGGGTATGAACTCATATGGACCTAAGGTTTGGTGTGAGTATTTTACACATAAGGATAGTAGGCCTAGCAGATGATTAAGTCGAAATTATTTAAGTGATAAGTTTTTCATAAGTCAAAAGGTGAAATGATGAGGTGAAAGGTGTCAAATTTTGATACAATAAGACCAAATCATTGAAAATAAAGAATTTTCATCAACATTATCACTTTGCACGACCATTACTCTGAAAAACAGAGAGAAAATAAAACCAAAAACCATTTCTTGGCTGGTTTGAAGAAATTCTAAGGAGATCCAAGTGAAATCAAAGCCAAAGAAGTGGATTAAGCTTAGTTCTAGCCTTTTTATGGTAAGTTCTTGTACTTGGAAGTTAAACTATGTTTTTGAATTTTTCTGAGAGCTTATCTATGGTGTTTTATCTCTTGTTAAGATATTTCTTGGTAGTTTCCAAGTGGTTTGAGGTTTAGAAAAGCTAGAAGATATTGTTTTCGCCGAAAAGTTGCTCGGTAAGTGAAATTTTGTGTTTTATGAGGTTTTCGGGGTTCTTGGAGTACAAACTGAGTTTTGGTTATTTGATTGAGTTTATAAGAGAGTATATATGTTTATAAATGTTTGAATAGATGTGGAGACTCATTTAATTTGGGTGATGATCTAGGAGATTAGAATTTTATCAAAATCGGTATATGATAACTTTATCATGAATCATGTTGGTATTTGGGATATATGGTTATGGCAGGTTGTTTGATGTTGATTATTGGTTGATTTTGATATTTGAGGATAGCTAAAATTTAGGGGAAACTCTGTCAAAATTTCTCCAAATGTCTAAGATAAATTTAACGCTCGATCTAGGTGGTTTAAGGCATTTTAGGCATGAATTGGATATGATGTTTTGTGGGTATTTTTAAATGAGAGTTCAATGTATTACTGCCATCATTATGATGAGAAATTTATGCCATTTTCAGGATAAGCACATCAACACCTAAGACACCACTTGTTACGCGGTGAATTATATTTTGGATAGAATGTAAGTAAAGTACTCAACTGCAACACAAGAATTACATGTTATGTGAAAGAATGCATTATATGAATATTTTGTGAGTAAGTGGTATTAACATACATTGACACTTCCTCATAAATTTGTATGCATGGCATAATAGTGATATGGTAAATTATTATATGATATAAGACCATGCATGATATTATGATGATTAATTATATGATGCCTTTGCAAGTTTTGTGCAACATAAAAGAAAGTTGTAATAAGAAGTTTAAGTTCAGTGCCACTGTTTTGAAAAGGCAAATGAAAGTGTTAATAAGTGTAAACGGAGGCCTATAGTAGGCTTATAGTGGCTGCCCAATAATTTGGGCAAGGTTTTAGTGAACCAATTATATTGTTTGCCATGTTTCCGTTTTTATTTCTTCTCCATATGAGTTATTGTTATATGCATTGACACCACAGTGTGTGGCCGCCTTAACTCTTGAGCTCGATGGGGCAACGATGGAATAAGGTTTTTAATGCGTCCTACTGTGGTGATGGCTAGCCGGAGGAGAACCCATGAGATTTTATATTATATGTGTAACAAGCCCTGCAGGCACCGACCAATTCAAACAGTGTGCACAATATTAAGGGACCCAAAATTTAAAAAGAAGTTGTGTATATCCATTGACATTGGGTAATCATTAGCATTGCATGCATTACTTTGCTTACTGAGCTTTAGGCTCACATTTGTCTTGTGTTGCAGGTAGAGAAAGAAATGAGTGAATGCCATAAGGAGAACGGAAGCATGGTCCTGACCCTGATTTGTACATATGAACCTTTTGTGGGTTATTTCAGTTTACCAATGTGATATATGTAATAAAGTGTGAAGTTATGTTTTGAAAACAAATTGGGTTATTTAATACTTATGTATAATATATTTTAGACACACTTTATGTTTAATGTAAATAATGTGAAATAAGTTTTCAAGTTTAAAAAAAAAATGTCCAGACTTCCGCAGAAATAAATTATGATATAGTTTTAAAACGAAACACCTCAGATATGGTTTTAACTAAAATAAGTGAGGGTGTTACAAGTATTGATTATCTGTATGTGGCACTGACTTAATAATCAGAATCGGCAACGGTGTTAGATCCATTTGTGAAGCTATGATTTATTAGTCAAGTTCACAATGAGTTGAACACTGGTCATGTTTTACTGACCTAAGAGTCAGAAATGGCATAGCGTCGTGAACGCCGAGCCAAATGAAGATTAGATCTAATCGATATCAGCGTTGAATGACTCATATGGGGTATTAATGCTTGACCGACCAGAAGGTCGATGAACTTATAAGCGCTTGGCTAGTCTAAGACTAGTTATTCAGAGCCGGGGCATATGGCCCCAGTGACAGCTTGTCACATGGCTAGGGAACGCTGTTCCATAGTTATGACTCTAGAGTCATGAGGAAGGTTATGTTGGTGACTAATCACCATGCACTTATCTTGTTAAAGCTAGTGAAATGCTCACTTATCAGTTAAGCCCTGGTGATCCTATCGTCACATGGCTAAAGGGTGTTGTCCCCATATTAATGACTTTTGCAACTGTCACCTATTTGTTTGGATTATTGGTCCTGGATGATTATTACGATCATTGTTGATATTATATCATGTTTTATTATGCTTTTCTTGCTGGCCCTTGGCTCATGGGTGTTATGTTGTGCAGGTAAAGGGAAAGAAAAGCTCACCCAGCCTTGAGTGGAGAGCTTAGGTGGTGATGTGTACATATGCGGCCGCTTGACCACCACGGCCAAGGAGTTCTCAGAGGAACTAAGGGGTTTACCCTATTTTTTCCGCTTAGGTCGGCGGGATTGTAAATTTGAAACAGTAGTGGCCATTTTGTATTGAGAACAACTTGTAAATGTTTTGATTAGCTCTGCAGAGTAGTTTGTAATGAAAATATTCATTCTTTTTTATTAGTTTTTCACCTTAACCTGTTAATTATACTTAGAGCACGTTTTTGACCAAATGACTCGGGTAGCGGGTCAAATTTCTGGTCCACCGTTCACCGTAACTGTTCTGGGGTAACCAGGGCGTTACACTCAAGCTCTGAACAATATCATACTCAGTATACAAAGCATGTCCTAATCACATGTTTCTCGTGCATCATATGCATCATATTTAACCACCTGACATGCCTCAACAATAATCATGCATGCCACATTCAATAATCTAACATGCACCAATAATAACCATGCATGTCACATTTAATCAACCAACATGCATCAAGAATAGCCATGCTGTCACATATACCCAGGGTGCAGTTTTCTTACCTCCGGTTCGAGCAAGAATTAGAACAGGAACGACCCTTAAGAACGATTGATCCTTAATCCTTTAGCGGTCACCTAGTCATAACCAAATACAATCTCCAATTAATGAAAATCATCAAAGATAGGGTCTCGACCTAAACCCCACTCTCAGGACCTCGAAACATGCCCACACAGTGAGTAGATTTGATCACGGGCCTTAAGGATTGAAACCCCGAACCAAAAACCCTTAAAAACAACCAAAACAGGGTTCTGAAGAAACAGGGTAGCGCTACAGCGCTGCCCTCCTAGCGCCCCAGCGCTCAAGACAGAACCACAACCGCCCTTCACTCCCTGCAGGTAGCGCTGTAGCGCCCTACACTGGGTGCTGTAGTGCTACCTTCAGCTAGCAAAATCCCAAAATTCTCTTCCTTCGATTCCACCATTTCTAACCCAATCCAAAAGCTTCCAAACATCAAATTAAGTCTCAAATGAACCCAAATAACACCTCCACATGTCCTAGGGACCACAACCCTAAGAACCCTAGCCAAAACTCCAACCAATTCCTAATCTTCCAACCCAAAAACCAGCTGGAGCTTAACTAAGAAAACAGAGCAAAATCAAGAGTTCTAATGGCTAAAAACTCACCTCAATCTCAGCTTAACACCCTCTTAAATGGTGGAGCATAATCCTAACTTGGCAAAGCTTGGTTCCTTGGCTTGATTCCTCAAACAAAGCTTGAAAATCCAAAGAGAAAATGGAGGAGAAAACTATCGGGAGAGAAGAGAAAGGAAGCTCTGTTTTTACCTCTTCTTTCCACAGCCTTAATGGCTGATATAAATCTCTTAGGGTGAAAAGACCTAAAAGCCCTTAGGTCTAAAATAAAACCTTAACAGCCACCAAAGGCAAAACCGTCATTTCGCACCTATTTCATTAATCATAATTAACACTCTTCAATTCCCGTTATTCTCAATATTCTCACATACCAATAACCCATATCCCATTACCCTTTAATTCTCGGTAATGCTCTAATCATTAAACTTACCCCGAGACTCAACCCGAGCCTCGAACTTAAACCCGTTATGACTAGACCGAACACTTGCGTTCCATGAGCGTCTCATGCCGAATAGCTCGAACCAATCCACCTTATAATGTGGCTATATTAATTAATCACAAACATGCACCAAAATACGCAATTACGCCCACAGCGGCCAAATTACCAAAATGCCCTCATAATTATAAATACTCCCATATGCATGCATTTATCATCATATTATAATATAATTCACATAAACATGCATATGGTCATTAAATAGCATCATAATTCAATTATGGCCCTCTCGGCCTCCTAATCAATGTCCTAACCCTTATTAGGAAATTCAGGGCATTACAATCTCAAACTCTATAAATAGGAGTCTAATGCTCACTTGTAAGACACACCATTTTCCATCCACAAAGCACTTGGCTGGAAAATACACCATAGAGGCTTGATAATTCCAGAGAGCTATTTCTTAGAGAGATCCCTTAGTGCTTAGAGAATCGGGGGAAATAAGCTTTTGGACAAAGGTTTTGAACCTTGTTCAAGTTGGTGATCCTCACTACTCTACACTTTGGTTGTGTGAGAGTTTGTTCTTTTTATTGGTTTTATTTTCATTCTTTTGATCTTGTTGATCTTATTTACCTGTATTATTACTGTTTTGAATTTGTAATCTTCTTCTTCTACATCTTTCTATTTACTTGTATTTTGAGCAATTGAGTTGTAATATTTATTTAATCAATTACCTTGTCTATTGTATTTTTTGCATAGAGTTGTATTTTGGTTTTTCCATATTTCCATTGAGTATAAAAATATATTCTCTAACATTAATGACCATCCCTGGGTCGACATGTGTCCACACTCGAGTGTGGTAGGTGGGCACGTTTCTTGAAAGAAGAGTTCAAAAGTTTCATTCTCACGGGGTTCAAAAACATACTTTTGAGGGGGCAAAATGTTACACCCAAAATTTGAGAATAAAATAGTGGCCTCGAAATGTAGGCTCACAAGTGAAGATATCAAAAACATTGAAAGTATTCAGTATGATTACTTGTATTGGTATTGGAAAAATATATAAGTGCCACGTTACTAGCACTCGAGCATGCCATATGAGCTTGAAAGCAGAGGTTCCCTCCGAAGGACAATATTGATGAATTGACCAACAAGGAGGCGATGTTAGTATTATGTTGAGCTTGAAACATAATATAAGCTCAAAAGCGCGTTGGATCAACAATGCGTATATAGACATAAATCTCTACTTTTATGGGTTTAGTTGAAACCGTGTGTAAACAACCCTATTTTTAAGGGATATTTGTTTAAGTAATGTATTTAAATGTATTTGTTTGAATTCATATGTATTTTAAATTCAAATGAAATATTTTGTAACTTCCCTAAAATTAAGGGAGTAATATTATGTAAATCAATTCTATAAATAGTCTGGATCATAGTCATTTAGGGACTAGATACAAATTTGTATTGAAAAGTCATGTAAAATTGCTCTCAGAAGCTTTAATACAGAATATAATAAAAGTGACTCGTAGACGTAGGTAGATTTAACTAACGAACCACGTAAAAATCTTTCGTTCTTTCTTTTCTTCCTATTTTTGTTTATAAGTGCTTAATCGCTCTTATTTCTTTTTAGTTGTCGAAAAATCGTCAACACACTGTTTCTTAATTATATAGTATTATACTAAATATTACTTTTATATATGCATTTCTTTAATACTTTTTATATAAAAAACTTGCAAAATTGAATATTTATTATCTTAAACATTATAGACTCTGGTTGTACTCAACTACATTATTAAATGAAAACGACAAGTAATTGCACAAACTCATAAATTTAGAAATATAATACAGTATAAACTCATAAATTTATTTATTTATTTTTTTAAAAAATCAGAACCTAGTGAGGGACACAGTAACTCATTTTTTCGAGCTTAAATTAATAATGATACAATGTAATAAATTTTCTATAACATGGTCTCATTTTATCCGGTTGCTGTGGTGTAGTGGTTATCACGTTAGTCTTACACACTAAAGGTCTCCAGTTCGATCCTGGGCAGCAACATACTGATTTGTTTTCTTTCTTGTGAATTTTTTTATTTTTATTTTTAGGTTTCTTGTAAGTATCACATAAATTTTGTAATTTAGTTTAAAAGTAATGAAGGTAAGGTAAGGTACACTACATTCGAATGTATAAATAAAATATATTTCACTAATAAAGTACACGATAAATTGTTGACAACGTTTTCTGTCAACTAAAACCAAGAGCAATTAAGCAAATGAATAATTAAGAAAGAAAAGAATAATTAAGCAAATAATAGCAATTAAAAAACTAATAAAGTACGCTTGCTTGTTGCTTCAAGCTCATTATTCCAATAACGTCGCCTCCTTATCTGATTAGTCTTTCGAAACTACCTTTCGGAAAAAAAAAACCTTTGTTTTCGAGCTCACAGTTCATGCTCAAGGGTCAATGACGTGGCACCTTAGAACTTGTTGATTATTTGTACAAGTATTCATGCCGAATACTTTTACTACTTCGATATTTACACTTGCAAGTCTATATTTCGAGGCTGCTAATTTATTCTCGAAATTTGGATGTAACATTTTACCCCATTAAAAGTGTCTTTTCGAGCTCTGCGAGAAGGACACTTTTGAACTTCACTTTTGGGAAACGTGCCCACCTACCACACTTGAGTATGGATACGTGTCAATGTGAGAATGGATACTGAGAGTTCTTGAGTACCCTTATTTTGTACACATCTTTTCAACTCCCTCTTTTTGTTGCCAATCTTCGAGATTGAACATGATCCACTGGATCATATTTTAATCTACTTTGATGGCCCAGATTTATCCGCTAATCATCGTTTGAGCCTATTTAAACCCTCATCTTCCATTCATCTATCACTTTTACTTCAGAAACATAACCAGAGCTTGTATGTTATCTGCAAAGAAAAGAAAAGAGATCTCAGAGATTCCCCGATTTCCTACTTGAACCCCTTTCGAAAACGAGTTCCCAAGAATTTCGTTGCACAAATATTACCAATCCACTTTCAAATTTTATCATCAATTACCAACGTGTAAGTTTCTCAACTTCTCCCCTACAGTAATGTATTCGTGAAAGCTTTTCACATTTGTTCATGATTCTATTCTTGAAAATGTATAGGAGAAGAGGGTATCTGATCATTTTCAAAGATGCTTAGGGATAAAAATTAGTTTTTTATAGGCTAAATGTGGTCAAAAAATGGTATCTTTTCTGGGTTTTAGATAGGTTAGATACGAATATCGTGTTTAGCAAGAAATAAGGTTTTTAGAATAGGGTTTTAATGCTCTTTAATCGATGATATCCCCATTTTTTGGCAACGACTCATTTTTCCTAGAAAATCAAAATTACCCGAATCAAATATTAGGCACCCACTTTTTGTGAATATAATTAGGCACCAACAAAGGCTCCGAGTATCAAAATTATATCCACAAAAGTGGGTACTTAATTTTCGATTTGGGTAATCCTAATTTTCTAGGAAAAATGAGCAATTACCCAAAAAAAAATTATTATCGGTTTTTGTCATTAAAATCCTATTCTAAAGCCCTAAGTCATGTTCAATACGAAACCCACGTTTATTATATTCAAAATCCCAGAAAAGGTGCCATTTTTACCATATTTATCTTAGATAAACTATTTTCATCCCTAAATCTCTTAGAAAACAGACCAAAATACACATTTCCCCATAAATACCCAAGAACAAAATCAAGAATGCCTAAAAAAAATGCATAACAAAGAGAAATCAGAAACTTACACGTTGGAAGTTGATGAGAAAATTGGAGTATCGACTGGTAGTATTTGTACAAGGAAATCCTTGGGAATTCGTTTTCGAAAGGAGACCGAGTGGGGAATTGAGGGATTTCAGACACATTCTTCTTTTTCTTTGAAAGGAACATGTTAAATCTCAAAAACTGGCGGCAAAAAAATGACTTGAAAAGACGTGGGCAGAATTTCAATACTTGAGTACTATTAATGACCATCCCTGGGTCTACATGTGTCCACACTCGAGTTCTGATTTGAAAATAGGAGTTTCATTCTCACGGGGTTTTGACAAGTAACCATGTGGACACGTTTCTCAAAAGAGGAGTTCAAAAGTTTCATTCTCACGAGGTTTGATAAAATACTTTTGAGGTGCAAAATGTTACACCCAAATTTTGAGAATAAAATAGTAGCCTCGAAATGTAGGCTTACAAGTGAAGATATCGAAAACATTGAAAGTATTCAGTATGATTACTTGTATTGGTATTGAAAATATATATAAGTGCCACGTCACTAGCACCCGAGCATGCCATATGAGCTCGAAAGCAAAGGTTCCCTCCGAAGGACAGTATTGGCGGATTGCCTAATGAAGAGGCGATGTTAGTATTATGTTGAGCTCGAAACATAATATAAGCTCAAAAGCGCGTTGGATCAACAATGTGTATATGGTTATAATTCTCTACTTTTATGGGTTTAGTTGAAACCATGTGTAAACAACCTTATTTTTAAGGGATATTTGTTTAAGTAATGCATTTAAATGTATTTGTTTAAATTCATTTGTATTTTAAATTCAAATGAGATATGTTGCAACTTCCCTAAAATTAAGGGAATAATATTTTGTAAACCAGGTTTATAAATAACTTGGATCATAGTCATTTAGGGACTACGCACAAATTTGTACTAAAATATCTTGTGAAATTGCTCTCATAAGCTTTAATACAGAATATAATAAAAGTGACTCGTCGACGTAGTTAGATTTAACTACCAAACTACGTAAAAATCTCTTGTTTTTTCTTTTCTTCCCATTTTTGTTTATAAGTACTTAATCACTCTTATTTCTTTTTAGTTAACGAAAAACATCGTCAACACACCGTTTCTTAATTGTATAGTATTATACTAAATAGTACTTTTATATATGCATTTCGTTAATATTTTTCAAATAAAAAACTTGTAAAATTGAATATTTATTATCTTAAACATTGTAGACTCTAGTTGTAGTCAACTACATTATTTAATGAAAACGACAAGTAATTGCACAAACTCAAGGACTATAGGAAAGTTTGAATTAAATCTAACATGGTTATTGGCTAAAATGGGGAATACACAATTATCGAGTAATGATATGTGCACCCAAACATTGCACCCAGTGACGTATCACTGCTTTTTAAAACAGTGGGCCCCAATTTTAATAAATGTGATTGACTAGGCTAAACTGCCACATCACTGTGTGTATATTTTGGGTGCATATATCATTACTCTTACATGTTAACTGCCTAGTTTATAGGTCACTAGCTACCAAACTTCAACTTCGGCAAACTACTCATTATTTTCATTGACACGTGATTATGCATGAAAATAAATAAATATAACTAGAATGCACTATATATTTCTCTTCTATATAAAAAGTGTGTTTATAACAAAAATAGATATTTGTTAATTATATTAATATAAATTTAAATATTATAAAGTATCATTATTATAATAATATTTAATATAAGACTACATATATAATAATTATATTAATATAAATTCAAATTCAAATGTTATAAAATATCATTATTATAATAATATATAATACAAAACTAGATATTTAATAATTATATTAACATAAATTTAAATATTGTAAAATATAGTTATGATAATAACATGTAATCCTAATTTTTTACTAATTATATTAACATGAATTCAAATATTATAAAATATTATTATTATTATAATAATATTTAATACAAGACTAGATATTTAATACTTATATTAATATATATTTAGATATTATAAAATATCATTATATAATAATATATGATACATAATCTTATTTTTTATTAAAAAAATTATCATTTATGTTCAAAAGGTTATCATATTATATATATTTTAAAAAAATTATAACCAATATTTTGGTTTAATTTTTCATTTAATATGTTTATGTCATTCTTTTATATATAATATTATTTATTATTTGAAAGTTATATGACAATGATACAAATTTAATTAAAATAATTAATATATAAATTCTATAGATAAAACTAAGCAAATGTGCATTGCACGTTGTTTGTATCTAATACTAGCAGAAAGCAACGTGCAATGCACATTTGCTTAGTTGTATTGAGAAAATGTGTGAACTTAGTTTTATTTTTTAACTTTCGCATTAAAATTATTATTTAATCAAGAGTAGGTAACCATTTGGTACAATATATTTTTATAAAGTATCGTTTTGGTACCCTATATTTGCAAAAATACGGGTACGAAATGAGTAAATTTCCTATAATCAGTGTCATATATTTTAAAAGACAATAGTTAATTTAATGTATGACATAAAGATATTACTAAAAAATATTGTTGGAATTCAAACAATAACATTGTTGATAAGTATTTGGTAGTTTTGTTTCCGAACGAGTGATTTTGCTATTGAACGGTTTTAAATGTGTACGCCCTGATTTTCTCACGGGCTGATTAGCGAGCTGAGCTGCGGCCTAATCATGATTATCTCGTGGACATCCCCAAAACCGGAGCTTTCGTCATAAGATCATACCTCCTTAGCTCGAGGTAACCTAAGGGTTCGCCTCTAATAACTTAAGGACAGAGTCCGGGCTCTGAAGGCCGAAGGTCGAGTTAAGTATCCAGCTCGTAGTACGAGCTAGAGTTGGAGTCTGTGACCTTTTATAAAGTCAGCCACGCAAGGTAAACATGCATATATCAGACATCACGTGTCTGATATATCCCCGACTTCTCGGACACGCAGCAGGAACGTGCGTATTCAGACACCCACGACTGGGTTGGGCCGTGCGGCCCATTATCTCCTTACCTATTGATTTGACCACACTTATGTGTCAGGTTTAGGAATTAATCATGAATGTCACAGAGTTGACATGATAGGTAAGAAGGTCATGGGATGACCTTCTTACCAACTCCCAGGTGCCTTCTCTTATAAATATGGAGACCTTGGGAGTTAATAGAGGTTGGATTATTTCTTGTAAGAAATACCCTGTAATCAAATATCCAGTATATAGCAATAATATTGACTAGTGGAGTAGAAAGATTTTAACCTTTGAACCACTTAAAAAACGTGTCTTGAGTCACCTTTTCATTTCTAAGATTATATATCTGTTTCGGTTCTACCTTAGCACTAATCCCTTTCTCTTCTTTTCTTAATTTCCTATTGGCAAAGAACTGCGTCAACAAAATGGTAGACATTCGAAAATAAAAAATAGAAATAAAATTGTCTATAGTTTAATAAAGAATGTGATTTTGTTTGAATAAATAAATAAAATGAAGAGATGAGTTAATTTGTATTTGTAATTTAGGATGATGATTCATCCTTGTTGTCATCTTGTGCGGCTTCAATGGAGAGAATAATGAAATGCTTGTATTTGACATTCTTCATTTTTTCTTCATCTGTAAACAATTTGATTGTCCATTTTTTTGTTGCTAATTTATTCGCAACACTTTCAATGTATTGAGGAATTTCCTGCAAGAACAATTTAAAGTTAGTTTTATATAAATTATGGATTTTTTCATATGTATTATTTTGAAATGTAGTAATATTTATTCTTACCTCTGTAGAATTTTCCATCAACTGGACTACAGAACTACCAAATGTCTTTTCTACTACTTCTCCGAACATAACAACATCGAGTTTTTCAGTATCATCTTCTAGTTGCATATATGCCCTAACACTTAAAATGTATTTAAATATATTAGTTTTAATGTGAATATTAGTTTTTTTAAATAAAATCTACTCACTGTGGTATGGGGGTGCCTCGCTGTATGCAGTTTGGATTTTCGCAAACAATTATTTCGTCATACTTATGTCATATTTTTCTATAGCATGTTGCACACGACATGTAATCGTACATTTTGGCAGAATCAATTATATTTATCTTTGATTATATCCAAAAGTATATTTTCTACATCAAATAAGAATTGTTATTTAGAAAGTTAAAAGTTTTACTTTGTTATTAAATTTAAATAAAAAGTATTATTTACCTCTAGAGGTTGCAAAGCCTTCATCGTACAGGGAATATCACAAATCTTCACGGTTTTTTGAAGTCCAATAGATGATAGAGTAGTAGATGGATGTGTCAACGATGTTTCAATGATACTTTTGATTTTCAGTGTATTATTATTCGCCCTTTAGAATAAAAAGTGAATAGTAATAAAAGTCAATAAATATAGGAAGATTGTACAAAAATAATAATATAATTAAATGTAATGTAATTTGAGCAATATGTATATTTTAATATGCGAGTATTACCATTGCTTCAATGCAGTTGCCTCTGGAATTTGAGGATTGATTGTGAAGGTACTTGATGAACGTGATGATAGGGACAATCCTGTGTTCAAATTGAGATTTATATTAATGAAAGTGTATCGAAGATATAAGAATATATAAGTTATGTATTTCTAAGTACCTCTATATGTTCGAACAACTATTCGTGTTCCCAATATTATTGGGTATTCTTCAATAATTTTTGTTATTGTTTGGCATTCGTCTTGGACAAACCAACCCCACATAGTCAATTTTATTGGGTTGAAGCTGACAAATTAGATTGAATAAAAAATGTTAGTGTACATTTTGTAAAGTAATATCAATACTAAATTTAATTGAAAGTATGTTTTTCATTTTTTACCTTTCATCGATAAGATATATCTCTTGGATTGTTTGTTGTTGAAATTTTGTGGTTATCTCTTTTGTTGATTCAATCTAGATTGCAACAGCTACGAAATCTACATATTGAAATAAGAAAATGGTTATTTTGATGATAATCAATTTGTATAAGAATTAAATTTGAAATACTTATTTGTTCAGCTGAGTCTTTGTAAGAGTGCAAGTCTGTAAATGGAACGATGTTATGGCGACTCTATTTGATTATCTTGTTCTTCTACATCTTCTATTAGTGTTCTTGAGTTGAGGGTCCAATCATATTCATATGTTCCAATCTTGTACCTTGGGTTGAAGTTTTTGACAAGGGCGTCACTGATATAATAAGAATGAAACAATTTTAAAGTGTCCTCCCTAGAGTCAATATCTGTTCCATAAATTACTGATTGGACTCGATTCCCCTGAACCAAAATTTAAAGAAATAGTGGTTGATATTGTATTATATGAGTTACAAATGATAAATAGAGGTATGCTACATTCATTTGGGAGAGTATTAGTAATTTTCAAACTAATATATATTATAACAAATATGATACCTGTTGGTCGATTAATATTAGATTTTGGTATTTGACTGCTGATTTACGACTTGTTCGCTTTGGAGATTTGTCTACCACAATCATCTTGAATTTCCAAGGTTTTGTATTTGGCGTGATCTCGTTGATCGAAGTACATATTGTCGGCATTTTTTCCCTGTAAAGATAGAAGAATATTACACACATAAATATAATGTATTTGAATTATTAATTTATGAAATAATGGAATAATAGAATAATAGATTGAAAATAAATTAATAAAATTTGTGAATGTTACCTACGTAAACATTAATTTAAACATGATGATGATAATAATTCTGTGTACACAATATTTTTGGTGTAGTTTTTGTCAAGTTTATCAGTAGACCATGAGAAAATACTGGTTGTGGTAAATAAATCCCAACATAATCTAATGTTTGGCCTTGTGACTTATTTATGGTCATTGCAAAACTTAATCTTATAGGAAATTGAGTTCGCTAAAACGGAAAACCACTATTATCATCCACATTTGGTAAGAACGGTATCCTTGGAATGAAGACTCTTTTTCCCATATGATGTCCAACTGCAATTTCAACATCTATGATATTTCGATCGAAAGCTCGACAAATCAAACGAGTTCCATTGCATAGTCCCTCTGAAGGATTAATGTTTCTTAAGAGCATGATGGGACAATTTTTCTTTAGTAATAATTTATGAGGTGGAAGTCCATTAGGCGTTAATGTGTTTAAGAAATCTTCCATAACTGATTGCTTAGTTTTATCTATTGTCTCATCTACACTGTAATATCCCTGGGCTTCACCTGGAAATCTTTGTATTAACAATGCATTTATTTCATCGAAAAAACTATTCTTTGGTGTTAGTATGGCCCGGTTCATCATAGTTGACATATTTCCTGAATATTCTTGAATGTTATGGAAAACGTGTTGTATTAAGTGATCTAATGAAGTATTGTCATCATCATAGGGAACAAGCATCCCATTTGGTATTTTTATGATTTCATCTTTTGTGGTGGGTGGCAATCCATTACCTACTGCTAACACATAATTTGAAAATATTGGATCTAATCTTGCTCGCATATTTTCAGTTAGTCGAAACTTAGTCAATGTAGGCCACAAGTAAGAATGAACCAGACTGGAATTAACCTGCTCTTGTCTAGTTCCTTTACGGACCACAGGTAATACTTGTCAAAAATATCCCCCCAAAACAACAACCTTTCCACCGAAGGCTACGCCAGAATCATTGATGTCTCGAAGCATTTTGTCTAATGCCTTTATGTGTTGTTTTCTTGCCATCGGTGCCTCATCCCATATTATTAATTTTGCTGCACGAAGAAGGTTTGCAAGTGCACTTTGTTTGCTCACACAACATGTGGTTTTTCGTTAGTATCAAGTGGATGCTTAAAGCGTGAGTGAGCTGTTTGGCCTCCTGGAAGTATAGATGCAGCCACACCTGATGAAGCAGTTGCAAGTGCTACCAAGTTTCTTGATCGTACTGTTGCCAGAAGTGCCCTGTATAGGAATGTTTTCCCTATCCCACCTGGGCCATCTACAAAGAATGCAACATTTTGGTTTGATCAAAAAATTTCCAACACTACATTATACACTTGTTGTTGCTCGGTATTAAGTGATCTTGAAGATGTAATATCTTCTTCTGAAATTTCAACACCCAACTCATCATCGATTTCTCTAGATTGAAATTCATTTCCATCGAAAGAAATGTCTTCATCAAGAAGATGGTAAGAGATAATGTTTTTCCCCACTGATTCAATTGTTGAAGAGATTGACCTTAATACGTGATATCTTGCAGTCGATGTAGACTATTTTGATGATTTGAAATCAATTGAATTATCTTCCTCAAAACGTTCCCAAAGGTCTCTTGGATTGGTTGGATTACAATATACTAATATTGTTGCGAACAGTCACCTCAAACTGGATGGCATTTGATATAAAGATGCCTCATGTAAACAGTCTTCTAAGCTACTGTCTCTTTGTAACAAACCATGCATTGTTGCTGCCTCACGAAATGTGGGGGCCAAAATGCCCTCGACTGTTATAAGATCTTCAAAGGACAGCGGTCCCCTTACATGGTTTAGCAATATCCGCATAAAATAACGCTCACCCTTAACTGGATTTGCTGTAACAATATGACCTATGAATGTTTTCGTTTTTCGTGGAGTCCACTCTTTGTGTTGATGGTTCCAAACATAATATTCTGGAATTTCTTTGTACAATAATTTCTTTGCATCTTCATTTACTCGATTTAATGCAAAGAATTGTGTTAGCATAGTTTTTCTAGATCGGTCTAAATCGAGGATGTTAATTAGATCATCGTTTGCTTGGAAAGTGACCGGGTGTTGATCCTCCAGATGTAAATGCAAACTATACACAGCTGGGGACATCTCATTGATAATAAATCCATATATTCTCCACATTGCTTCTGGGGGAGCAATCCATCAGGCTGACTGGAATTGTTGGATTTCATCAACTTGTTGATTGTTTGTTTCAAAAACCAAGTTGAAAACGATACGATCATGACCTTTTATAAATGTACTTGTAAAGATATTTCACTGCTTTTATTGTAGAACAAATCTCTACATTAATGCGAGAGTCAAATTTTGCAAGGAGATACGAGTTGTATGGAACAACCCAACGATTGTCTAGATTTTATCCTCAGACCTTCACAGTCATTCCATTGTTTGAGCGCCTATATATTGGGAAGCAATCGTTTCCAACCGTTGTTGCAAATGATTAATTCTTTGGATAATTACTTTTGCATCCATGATTTCCTTTCATGCAAACATTTGATAGATTCAATACTCCATATGGTCCATGCATCATGTACTTCACAACAGCGTTATGGAGGTGGATGTTTGTATTTTATCAGGTATCTCTGCTGATACGATCTCATCAAAAGATTCTGATGCATGGAGTTTCCACTCATTTTGTAAGATAATTAAAAAGTGGGCGTGCAGAAGATTTGGTGCTCAATAACATAGACATATGCTGACACTTTTCTGAATATTTTCCTTTTGAATAATTGGTCCTTTAATTCTTCTAATTTCGCATGAAAGACTCGAGCAAACAAATCAGGTCGATTTTGACTCTCCTCGTGTGGACTTAGTTCATTTGTAATTTCTGGTCAGTTTGGATTGCATATCATCGTTAAGAAAATGTCAGGTTTTCAGTAACGTTGAACTAAAGCCATTGCTTCCATATATCTTTTTCTCATGTCTCTTGGACCTCCAATAAAAGAAGACGGGAGTATAATCCGTTTCCCAACATTAGAAGGATTTGTTTCCTCAAGCGTAATTGTATCAACAATACCTTGATACAACTCTGATCGAATATGTTGTTGCTTGCCTCTAAAATTGTAACGACCCAAATTCACTAATAAGACTTAAGGGCCTTGATTAGTGTGCCTGGAGGGCATAATGAGGATTATGTGTGAATTTAATGATTAAGATGCATGATTATGATTTAAGCATGTTATATGACTATTTGAGTATTTGAGATGCATGACTATGTGATAATTATGTTATGTGATTTGTACCATGTGAGTGTGGTGATATCAATGTGATGCACGTGCCGAGACGGTCCTAGAGAGCTGGATAACTTAGAAGTCACAACGGGATTTTATACCCGGCTCGGGAGGAGTCTAGGGGTACTTTGGGGATTTTGTAAATTAGCTCTTGAGAGATAATGGTAACTGGTAATATAGTAACTTGTGTAACTGTTAGTAACCATAGAGAGTAACAGGTTTTGTTGGAGAAGTGGTAGAATTGTAATGTAGGTAAAAGGACAAGTGTGCCCTTGAGGTTTAGTTAGGAAGGGGTATTAGTGGAGGGATAAGGTGGTCTTTTGGCAGTGGTTTAGGTGAGCTTCAGCTGAAGGTAAAGGTAGTTACGTATAACACTTTGGAAAATTGATTTATGCTGAATCTTGAGACCTAGAAATAGAGCAAAAGAAAAATAGAAGAAGGAAGCTGAATTTTGAGTCTTGGAAGGAGAATCAAGGGGGTTGAAGTAATCAAATCAAGCATAGGCCAAGATTACTCAGAGGTAAGGATTTGTCTATGATTTGTTTAAGTTTCAAGTCTGGTTTTTAGAGGATAAGCATGAATTGAAACAAGGTGGTGGCTGGTTTTGCATGAATTCAGAGTTGGGATAATCAAAAGGGAAGGTGATTTAAAGCTTGGATTGGAGGAAGCTCAAGTTGAATTTCTGATTGAGGTAAGGGTATTAAACATGTTTGCAATCTCGTAGCTGTTATGGATTAAGAATCTAGAGGTCTGGTTTGTACTTTTCTCAAGTTTTGGTTTGAATGTTTGAGTCTGAAATTTAAGTACGAATTCTGAGAGTGATTGTGTAATTGAGCTAGATCATGATGTTTATAGGTTGTTGTATGGTCTATTTGGGGTTTTGAATTGGTTTTGGGACTTAGGTATGAGTTTGGGGTGATTTGGAGTGATTTGGGTTCGGGAAAAACGCAAGGGAAACCCAGATTTCTGGGCTTGCGAAGGAGCGTCGCGGCTCCATTCTGTCTAAATCTGAAATTCAAATTTGTAATTCATGCTCCATGTTGTAGAAATACAATTGGAGATAAGAATGAAGACTATTGGAAGGGAGCAAGTCGTTGATATAGTGATAGATTTGTCCTTGGGTTCAGAAAGTATATATTCCTCTATTTCTTCGACAAAGTTATTTATCAAAATTAACACTGAACGATGTAAACGCAAACTTATTGTTATAAGTTCAAATGTATGTTCGGAAATGTGCACATTCACTACTGTTGGATGTAAACAACGCATAAAGCTCATTTGGTACATTATTTGTGGCCAGAGAAATTTTTCCATCAGCACAACAAAAGCCAGTTGTTTCATGGCAGAATCGCTTTGCTTTACAATGTCTACAACTAGGCACTAATGGAAGTGAATATGGTTCAAGTGTCACTACTTTTAGCAATTGTCTAAATCAAGTAGAACGCGTATGTGATTGACCTATTTTGATGAGGTTGATGAATTAGAAAACAAAATGAAAATGTCCATATTGTTTTAATGAATGATTTTGAAAAACTAACTAATTTTATATTAATTTCTTACCCTACAAGGTCTTGGTATGTTTGTTTCATAGATTAGATCTTCTTGAACAACATATGGGTCCTATTCATTAAAAAAATGTTAAGAAAAAATGAATAGAAGGATGGTTGAATTAGACTACTGAGAAAAATAATTTCAAGAAAACTTGTTGGATAAATACATTTATTATAGATGAATTTGGCTCTGAATGAATTAGCCCGGTGCCATCAAGATTGGGATAAAGAAAGAGTTCATGAGACGATCCCTCTTCATTGATGTCAGCATGAGTATGAGAATTTCGTTGTCTCTTTGAAGATTACTAACATGTTCAATATTGTTTGTATATTGAACACCAATATTTGAATGTTGAGTAATCAATACTGTCGTACGATCATTAACAAATGTGTCCAAATCATCGTTATTTGATGATTCGGTATCATTTATACGAATTGAATTGGTTTTTAATGCTTTCTGTTTAGCATATCTCTCTCTTTGTTTTCTACGAATTTCTTCCTTCTTTTCTTCCGAAAAGTCTTTATATGAAATTCTTCTTCTAGGTGGTTTACTATTTTCCATTATGTCAATGAATGTAGTATATGTTTCAACTGCAAGTTATATTTCTACAGGAAAAAAATAACAAATATATCATATCATAGTATAGATTAAATAATTAAATGATAAAATATGTTTTCTAATATACTAATTAACTAAATTTTCACATTCCAAGCAACTTCCAATTATTTATGTAATAATAAATAATTAATATTTTAATACTAACCTGGTAGCACTCAAAGTGTTGAAGGTGAATAGAGATGAGTGTAATCCTGAAAGTAAGATTATAATAATAAAGTTAAATTTTTAATGTATTTTTTTTATATAAGAATATGTTAATCCACCAAACTATGTAATATATATATATATATGTATATAGAAACTAATAACAATAATATTAATATATTTATTAAGATATACAATTTATATATTATGATTATTATTATTAATATATATCCAATTTGTTATCCAAAATAACTTAATTATTAATATTATATGATGATAATAACATCTTCCAAAAATTTTCCACTTAGGTTATTTAATTTTAACTAATTTAAATATATAAATAAAATTTTTGTTTATCTAAGTTAAAAATTTTGGGTATAAATTTTTAATTATTAATATTTTGTAGTATAAATTTTGGCTAAATTCTAAGATCACATTAATATTAAACTCAAAACTCAAAACCTTACTATTATTATAAACATTTAAGCACTACTATTATTAATAACATTCGACGTTACTTATTAAAAATAAAATTGCAATGCATATATGTCATAGTTTTCAAATATACTAATTAACTAAAATATGACTTATATACTAAATCAACCTATTTGCACATTGATTTTGTATTTAAATAATTAAATGATAAAATATATTTTCAAATATACTAATTAACTAAATTATCATATTCGAAGCAACTTTAAATTATTTATGTAATAATAAATAATTAATATTTTACTACTAACCTAGTAGTACTCAAAGTGTTGAAGGTGAATAAATATGAGTGTAATCCTCAAAGTAAAGTTATAATAATAAAGTTAAATTTTTAATGTAGTTATATTTATTTATATAAGAATATGTTAATCCACCAAACTATGTTATATATATATATATATATACTAGATACAAGTAACGTGCAATATGCACGCTTGCGTAGTTTTATTTGTAGAATTTATTAATTATTTTTATTAAATTTATATTAATGTCATATAATTTTGAAATAAATATCTTATTTTAATTAAATTATTTTTTTAAGTTTATGATTGTTCTAGTTTTTGAATTTGGAAGTGACAACAAAAGATTATATATTATATATTTAATGTAATATTAAATACTATACGTGGATTTTAAATTTAAGTTTCTGGCAAGTTTTAAAAAAAACAATTTATTGCTAATTCACAGTAGATTATATTATATGTTTAATATTATATTATTCTAATGAGTGAGTTTAAGTTTAATTAAATTTTATTTAAGTTATAAAACATATGATTTTATTATTTTTAAATAATTATTATTGTAAAATATCTAAAAAAAAATATCATATTTTAATTTGTTTAATTATTTATTATTTTAAAATAAATATTATTGTAAAATATCTTATTTTAATTTTTTTAATTATTTATTATTTTAAAATAATTATTATTGTAAAGTATCTCAAAAATAATGTGTATTAGTAATCTTTATATTTTACACTTGGTATCAACTACACCATCACATATTATATTTGGTTTTTTTATTTTAACATTTACAAAATAAATACAAGAATAATGATGAATTATATAAAACATATTTTTCAATATTTATAATTATTTCTAGTCTATATAAAATTAAAAATATTCTAAACCACATATAAAATATCAATTTTACATACTATGTATATAAGTAGCATGAGAGAATTGAGTTAGAGTATAAAAAAAAAAAATTGAGGCAGGACGGTCCCGCCCCGTTTAAATTCCTAGCGGATCGAGGCTGCCCTGCCCCGAATTTCGCCCCGTTTTTATCGGGGCAAAGATGCCTCGTCGGGTCAGGGCCCCGCCCCGCCCCATTTTGCCATCCTTATGTATTACCCCATGTGAATCAATAATGCGTACAAGCTTGCATTTTCTTAACATGGCTTAGACAACTCAGTACATACATGAATGTCACTACTCTATTAATATGTAATATGAAATCTACTTTACATAACTTGTTTATATAAAGTTACATAAGTCTATTAATTGTGGCGCTGGCTTGATCTTACACCTTTGAAAATAATGGACTTAGCTAAGGAGAGGAGAATAACTGAAAAATATATGTATTACCCCAAACTAAACATCTAATATTCACTCTCTTGATGATAGGAAGCGAATATCCATGTAAGGTGTTTGACTCCTTAACTAAAAAAATTGTACTCTCTTTGTTAATAGGAAGCGAATAACCATGAGGGTATTTGACTCCTTAACTAAAAAAATTATTTTTTGAAAACAAGATGGGTTTGGCGTTGTTTTTATAAAATAATTTTTAGAAACAAAGTTACAAAACAACATAAAATTTTGAGAACAACAGAAAATCTCAAATTTTTTTTGTTTATCTTTTTGTTCTCCCATCACTTTTTTAATTATTATTATCTAACATCACTTATTGTCATATCATTTTCTTAATTGGCTACACACTAACTATAAAAACTGATGTTTTTTTTTAAATAAAAACAAATCAAGTTTGAAATTCAAAATAAAAATATCAAGTTCAAGATTTTTCTTAATTAGTTAATAGATATTTTTCCTGTTAACTAAAATAATCTTGTTAACAGATATTTTAGTACGTAAACCCAAAAAATTCCGTACACGTTTATCATATTTTTTATTTAATTAAAATAAAATCGTTAAAGTTAACGTCAGTTTACTAAAATCTATTAAAATTGACAGAATTTTAAAATAACTTCGTTAAAAGCAAAAATTGCCAAAATAGCGTTAAAATAAAATTAGCACGTTGATCAAGTCTATTGCTGACACGTTTATCATGTTTTTTTATTCATTTAAAATAAATCCGTCAAAGTTAACTTCAGTTTACTTAAATCTGTTAAAATTGACAAAATTTAAAAAAATATATGTTAAAATCAAGAATTACTGTTATCTACACACTTTTTATATAGAAAAGATATATAAAAAGTGTGTATCTAATGCATTCATAGTTTAACCGTTATAAAAAAAATAAAATTATTATATTATTTTAAAAAAAACTATAAACAATGTTTTAGTTTATTTATTTTTAAATACGTTTATGTCATTCCTTTATAATATATAACATTGTTGATTTATTTAAAAAATTATATAATAATTAAAAAAACATAATAAAAACAAACTAATATATTTTTTAAATAATAATATATTGTTCACATTATAGTTTAAAGTTATAAATATGTAAAAAAAAATATTACTGATCTAATTATGCAATAATAATGTACCAGATGCATTAAGAATGTATGAAGACTTAATAATTAATGAGGATATCTATGTAAATTTTAAAAATATAATCCGAGAAAAAATTAATTAATAAATAAACTGTGTATATATTGAAGAAATTCAAATATGAATAGAAGCATGATTTTTAGATTCTGTGTTTTGTCTTATCTGTTTGGATTTTGTATTTTGACAAATTTATTTTTAGACTCATATTTTGTAAAATGATTCAAATAGATCTAAAAATCTAATTTTGATAAATAAAAAATTAACTATAAACAATATAGTTGTAAAACAAATTTTTTGTTTTAAATTGTTAATTTAGTGAATTATTTATAATTTTAGCTCAGAAAATTTTGACTAAAATCGACTTTAAGTGTCTATTTAAACTATTTTACAAAACATAAAATCTAAAAAATAATTTGTCAAAATATAATCCAAATATATAAAAATACATTAACTTTTTAATTTATTTGTAAGTAAATAATATTCTCAATTATTATTGTTACTATTTATTTTGAATGGTATAATTCTGAATTCACTGTTCAAAGATCCTATCCTATCTTATTGGTATAATTAGTCAAAATTTATCAATGAATCTGAATCTTGACGATATTCTCCACCATTTTAGAGAGTGAAATTACTCTAATCTCATACGCAGGTGACTTAACAAGCCACGACAAACACTAACCGAACCAACACCTCACCTTTCTTATTGGTCGGTGACGAAAATGGTGTGTGAGATTATCTGGACCCCACCCCAACACAACACTAACGAATAAGACAAGAGTTTCACTTACACAAAGGGCCAAGCTAATTAAATCAGGTTTCTGAAAAAACCTCAATGGTCCACGTGTAGATCTCTCATTGGACAGAGGATAGATCTATATAAACAAGAGCGTAGATTCATGAAATTTCATCAGCCTCGACGACCGGACCTGACCGCTCCGGATTCGACCGCTGTGTTAAACTTCGTTTTGATTTGAGTTTGGAGAGCTTTCAAGTCCGTATCAGAGAGACGAGGCCATGGAGAACTGGTTTCAATGGAAGCTTTTCCCTCTTCTTGCGCTACTCGCTTCTTATTTGCTCTTTATCTACGTCCAAAGCTATACCAAGGTCTGTTATTTATTTATTTTTTATTTTTTTAAAATTATTATTTTTTTTTTGGTTTATAATCTTGGGAAAGATATTTCTTTTGTGCCATTTTGGTTGTGATGGAATTGAAAAAGGAAAAAAAAAACTGAATTGATGTGAATTTTTTATATTTGCATAAAAAATGGAATCTTAAAAAATCAAAACTGGAATGTTTTTTTTTAAATATTATTTTTAAATTTTCGTGATTCATTTGTGTGTGTGTGTTTTTAATTGAACACAATAGAAAATTTACAACAGAGGTGAAAAATTATTTAAATTTATGAGACATTTTTGTTTTCTGAAATAATTTTTTTCTTTTTTTATTAAAAAATAGGTTTAGAAGTTTTGTTTTTCTTCTATTTTTGCGAATAATAATTGGTTTAGAAGTTTTGTTTGGTTGCGGCTTCAAATGGGGTGGACTGGATAGTGGATTCAGTTGTCACATGTTGCTGTTCCATTTGGATTTAAAATATTATAAAAATAAAAATACTTTTCGACTTTTTCGTGTAATCCAACTCATGACTAGCCTAATATTGTATTTTATTTTGTATTTTATTTGAAAAATCAAATTTATTTAACTCAGTTGTATAATGTTTTGATGCATATCTTATTATTTCATATTAAAGTAATGATATGTGCACCCAAAATATGCATCAAAACATTATATATAGTGACGTGTCACTGATATTTTTAAATTGTGGGTCTCAATTTTAATAAATGTGATTAGCTAGACTAAACTGCCACGTTATTGTGTATAATATTTTGGTGTATATTTTAGGTGCACGTATCATTACTCTTTCAAATTAAGATTATATATCACCCAAACATTAAACCAACAACCAAATGACATTATTTTTTAAAAGAGTGGGTCATGTTTGAAATAAATGTGATTGGTTAAAAGACACTGCAAATTGATATAATGTTTTGGTGCCCATATTATTACTCTTATTATATTTATTTTATATTTTTAAAAATTTACATATATTATTTGTAAAATGCACATATATGTGTTTGAAATAAAAATGTAAAAGAAAATATAAAAGATGATATGTAATCTTAATTTATAATGTGGAAATGGGGAAAAATGAATATTATTATAAGAGAATGTGGTTTTTTTAAAAAAAACTCTTTTATGAAAAAAATGCATTTAGTAAATTTTATAATCAAAGTATTATTTAAATATTAAATTATTAAAATAAATAAATAATATTTTAAAATATTTTCTAGTTATAAGTTACAAAAATATTTTTTTTAATTTATAATTTATTAATAATTATTTATTTTAAATATTTTTACATTAAATAATATTCAAGTAGATGTATTAAATAATTATAAATTTTCTAATAAGTTAAAATTAGAAACTGGATTGTACTAATATTAGAATTTTTTTAATACTTGTTTCTTCCTTCAAAATAATAATGTTAACAATAATCATTATCAAAATTTATGAAACTTTTTATTATTTTCTTTAATCAGTAAATGTTTTTCTCCAATTTAAAATTTTCTAATTTTAACAAAATATTAATGCTATTCAATTAAAATAATAATAAAATTGTATTTTTACAGAGTTCACAAGACAAATGTAGTTTGCTACCTCAGCAGCATTATTGGATAAGTAGCAAGCGCATTGTGACACCCCAAGGCATTATTTCTGGAGCAGGCATGTTTTCACAACTCATCACCATTTCAATTTTAAATCTCAACAATAAAATAATCAAATATTTATATATATATATATATATATGACAATTCTCCTAGAGGAGCTTCACTTTAAGTCCTACCGGTAAGGCTCTCACTGTTTCTCGACCCCCCTGAACAGTTTTCAGCGCGATTTATTTTATGACCATGTATATTGTAGCTATTTAGAGCATCCTGCAAATTTTCAAAAAATTCCGAATAGTTTACAGTACCGAAAACTAGGTTCAAACATGTTGCTTTCCACGCGCATAAAAAAAATTAGTCACGCGTGCAATAACATGTTTGAACCTAGTTTTTGCTACTGTAAACTATTCGGAATTTTCTGAAAATTTGCAGGATGCCCTAAATAGCTACAATATACAGTCATAAAATAAATTGCGCCGAAAACTGTTCACGGGTCGAGAACACTGAGAGCCCTACCGTTAGGGCTTAAAGTGAAGCCCCTATAGGAGAATTCCCCTATATATATATTTATAGAGTGAGCTTTTTAGGTAGGGGTGCTCCTAGGCGATTTTTATTTTTAGTAATTGGAGAAATTTTAACCATTTTTTTATATGACAGTGTACATAATAGTTATAGTAGGCATCCTGCCAATTCTCAAGAAATTTCGAATAATTTACCGTACTGAAATCATAGTATCATAGTTCAAATAGTCTGTTTTCCACACGTATAAAAAAAAGCAGGCACGCGTACAGCTGACTGTTTGAACTCTGATTTCGACACCATAAATTATTCAGAATTTCCAAAAAATTGGTAAGATACATGTTATAACTATAATGTACGTTATCATGCCAAAAAAATTGGGTTATAATTTCTCAAAATACCGAAAACAGAGAATGCTCCTACGGTAGGAGCAAAAATGATGCTCCTACCTAGAAAAATTCCTATATATATTAAAAAATTAATTTAATTTTAAATATATAGCTAATAGAGTTGAACTTAACATACCCAATTTGCATTTCATTAATATTTTATTTTTATGAAATTTAAATTTAATTAAAGTATTAATAGAATATTTGAATGAGGACAGTTGAGGTTAAAGATGGGAAGATTGTGTCCATAGTGACAGAAGTGGAAAAGCTTTGGAAATCAGAACTACTGCAAATAATTGATTATGGAGATGCTGTTGTTATGCCCGGCTTAGTTGATGTGTAAGATTTTCTTGTTCTTATATTAAGCATAAATTTAGTTTAGAGGAGTATTAGCCATACATATATTTTGTAAAATTTCATTAATTTATAATTTTATAAAAATATGAGCTATTTTAATATAACATAAATGTTGGCTAAAAATGGATTCAACATTATTGAATTATGGTATTTTGTAGGTCCTATATTTGTACTAATTGTGGGGTTGCAGTGGTCTTTTGTCACGATTATAGTTTCATTTGTGAAAATATACAATTTCTTATAAGGGTTTTTTTTTTACAAAATAGTCTATTTTTTAAAGTCATTTTGCACTCTAGTCTAGTTTTAATAATTATTTTATAATTTTGACGGCTAGTCAAAAATTTAGATCGGTGGTCGAAAAATTCAAACAGGCTGGTCGAAAAATTTAGACAACTGGTCGAATTTTAGACAGACTATTTTACAAAAGATTATCAAAAGTAGACCAGAGTACAAAATCCCTTAAAAAAAATGTACATTTTCACCAATTTCTAATCTTATAATGTTATTTAGTTAAATGACATTTTTTTTGATAAGTTTTTACAAAATAACATATTTGCCGAAGTTTCGAGTAAATATGAGAGGGTATTGAGTATGTTTAACAAGGTGTATCAAGAAGGTTATTTTGTAAAAAAAAATTATCTTTCAAAGTGACATTAAAGAAAATATTGCTAATCTTTTTTTTTTTTCATAAGATAAATGTTTCATTTAGTGCCTTCAATTCAAACCCATAATAACTATTTTTGTTTTATAAACATGGTAATTTTCACATACTTTGATTTTAATGGCAGGCATTCACATCTTGATGATCCTGGAAGAGCTGAGTGGGAAGGCTTCCCATCAGGGACTAAAGCAGCAGCTGCTGGTACTCACTACAAAAAATTTTAGTTTTAGTCACAATAAAATTTGTGACTACAAGTAAAAAATTTGTAACTAAAGAAAAATCATCTTACTTATGTTAACACTAAAAAGTCTGTGGCTAAAAGTATTAGTCACAAGAATCACAATTTATTGTCACTAAATGTATTTTTAGTCATAACAAACTTTATTACTAAAAATAATAAGTTGTGACTAAAACTATATTAATGACAACTTGATTAAGTATGTCTTTTTAGTCATAAGAAATTTTTTGTTGTGACTAAAAGTGACATTTAGTCACATAAAATATATGTGTGACTAAAATGTTGACACTAAAGACTACCTTTATTTGTAGTGACTTTAATTTTAATTGCATTTATTCTATAGTCTAGCTTGGCTAACTGATTCTTAAGCCATTGAATTGTGTACTTTAACTTTAGCTTCATATTTAGCTCTGGTAATTTTGTGTTTTTAAGAATCAAACCATATGGTAAACCATTTCTCCAAATACATATTGGACAATAATCATGTTATGTTCATTGAATATTGACATAATTTTTTTTTCTTTCTATAGGTGGTCTAACAACATTGGTTGACATGCCTCTAAATAGTATGCCCTCAACTGTGTCTAGAGATACCTTGAAACTTAAGGTATTAACCTTTGGAACAAAGGGTACTTATTTTCTTTAGTTAAATATAAGTTCTCTTTTGTTCATTGATTTTCTCTCACAGATCTTTTGCACTTTTCTGCTCAATAGCTTAAATCGGCACAGAACAGAATCTTTGTCGATGTTGGTATGTTCTTGAACTCATAATTTGTCATAACAATATTTCAAAAACTACTGATTTCTTAGTCTTCTAAGATTTTTGTTCAATAGGTTTCTGGGGTGGTCTTGTTCCTGAAAATGCATTTAATCCATCTTCTCTTCAAGATCTTTTGAATGCTGGTGTTCTTGGTTTGAAGGTAACTTTTAGACAAGTGAAACAATTCTTGATTATGATAATTTCTTAGTGAAGACTAGTATATGCCATAAGTAGACATGTAAATTATGTAACTTTTTTTTTGGCTTTTGGTTAAGTAGTACCAACTATTCTTCAATATTAGGATTTTGGGATCTTATATAAGTTTATAGCACAAAGGGTCTCCATAGCTAAAGTAAAATTGGAAACTCCAATACAAATAAATTTTATATTTTGGTATATTAAAAATGACATGTTTCTAAAATCTATATGAAATGGTGTATTTTTAAAAAACTCATTAGTAGACATGTAAAAGTGACTTTGTGCTTTCAATATGTGTGTTTTGTGAACTTACATCCTAATCTGGTGAAAGTTTTATTTCTATTATACAGTCTTTTATGTGTCCTTCAGGGATCAATGATTTTCCCATGACAAATGCTAGTCATATTAAGGTATGTTTCACAATTTCCTATTGCTTCTTCTTGTGTGTTCGGTTACAAATATTAAAAGTTATTTGTTACTCAGGAGGGACTATCTGTACTAGCAAAATATAGAAGACCTTTACTTGTACATGCTGAGATTCAGAAAGACCTTGAAACCCCAATGGAACTTGATGATGGCTCTAACGATCCTCGGTCTTATTCGACCTATCTCAAGACTCGACCGCCTGCAATGTAAGATATTTTTTAATCACTTTTTGTTATTGGTTGGCCTAATGAGAATTTTAACATTGAATTTTACTACTCTTTACTTAAACTAGGGAGGAGGAAGCCATTAAGGAACTCTTGACAGTAACAAAGGACACAAGAGTTGGTGGCTCTGCAGAAGGAGCTCATCTTCACATAGTGCACTTGTCTGATTCAACTTCTTCTTTAGATCTCATTAAGGTAACTAATTATTTCTTAGTCTCAGAAATTAGTCCATTTTTCTTCATGATCTATATCTATTGTGCTCTTTGGCAGGAAGCCAAACGCAGTGGCGATAGTGTAACGGTTGAGACTTGCCCCCATTACTTAGCTTTCTCAGCAGAAGAGATTCCTGATGGAGATACACGCTTTAAGTGCGCTCCTCCCATTCGTGATGCAGCCAATAAAGAGAGACTATGGCAAGCCTTAATGGTATGTGACAATTCATGTCTAATTATAAAATCGAGGCGAGGCAGAGAAATTTGACAGATGATTTTGAATTTCATTTTGTTGCAGGAAGGACATATTGACATGTTGAGTTCTGACCATTCGCCTACAGAGCCAAAACTTAAGCTTCTTGATGATGGTAACTTTTTGAGGGCTTGGGGTGGAATATCATCTTTGCAGGTTGGCTCTAGTATTTTTCTTGTAGATATATGATATAATTTTGTGATGTGCTTGGAAAACTAACTGAATTTTCTGTTTTTCTCTCTTTTCTTTTGGAGACCATTTTCAGTTTGTGCTTCCTGTGACATGGACATATGGGAAAAAATATGGAATAACTTTGGAGCAATTAGCTTCATGGTGGAGTGAGAGGCCTGCAAGGCTTGCTGGACTAGAATTGAAGGTAAGTTCATCATTTGGCTAATTCCATCTTCTAGACTCACTAGAATTTGACTCCGAAATATTCACACATGCATCTAACCACTTTGAGTTTTTAAAAATCAAATGTTCAATGTTTATTTTTGCTATTACTGCCAGTTACCTTAAACCTGCTTATCATTTATGTCATGAATACACATGAGAAGATCACTTGACCAACTTTGTTTTTTAAAATGGAAAGTCAAGTTATGTCTCGTGAATTTTAACTCTTGTAGGGATCCATTGAGGTTGGAAACTTTGCAGATTTTGTTGTGTGGGAACCTGAAGTGGAGTTTGAACTCACTCAAGACCATCCTATATACATTAAACATCCTGTATGTCTTTTTTTCTTTGGGGTTAAATTTTACATTATAGTTAAAAGATCATTCTTAATCAATTATTTGATTTTGGATTTGTGTATGTGTAGGGAATCTCAGCTTACATGGGAAGAAAGTTGTACGGAAGAGTTTCGTCAACTTTTGTGAGAGGAAACCTTGTCTTCAAAGAGGGGACTCATGCCAATAGTGCTTGTGGTGTTACAATAGCGGCAACATAGACTTTTTATAACATTATTACTTGGGAATATTATATTAGTAATTGTTGGTAATGTAAATGTGTATAACACCAAATATTGACTGTGTCCTTGTTCATGAATTAAGTTCTTATTATATATTTGTAAGAGGAAGTGAGGCAGGGACTGAGTCTTTTCAAACTGACCAACGTTTCCTCAGCTTTATTACAAAGGTGAATTGATAAGAGCTTAAATCTACTTTGTAAACTCCAATTTTGATATATCTCAGGTACCAATTCTTTTGCTGATTGGTTTATCTTTGTGTAGCTAGATGATTTAGTTGAATCTGATTTTTTTTCCTACCCTTTATTTCTCTGCAACTTCTTGATGATTATTATATATTGTTGAATGTTGAACATTACTATTGAGACAAATGTGGGCACTACCACATGAGTTTTTCCATAAACAAATTGACTGAAAACTACCACATGGTTGCCTTTGTTGTTTTGAGACTTTTTTCTGTCTAAAACAACTTTGGCTGAGGTTGATACAATTAGACCTTCAGAATTTTTGGGAGATAACACAACTCTGGTATCCAGAGAAGGAAGGTTTGAACTGGGATTCTATACTCCAACAGAGAGTTCATCAAAAAATCGTTATCTGGGAATTTGGTATAAGAATATCTCATATGAAAATGTTGTGACGATTCATCTGGCTCGCTGGCTATAGACAACACAGGAAATCTTGTGCTTGTTGGACAGAATAAGAGTGTCATTTGGTCTATGGTTCAGCTCTTGGATAATGGTAACTTGGTTTTGAGAGATGAGAAAGATGAGAATACAAATAACTATTTGTGGGAAAGCTTTGATTATCCTACTGATACAATCATACCCGGAATGAAATTGGGATGAACAGATTTTTACCAATTTGTGTACAAGGATGATGAAATTTACTGCAGTTACGATGATCTCAAAAATTGCCTTGGGCGAGATAATTGAACACACAGAATGGATAGAAGAAGTTGAACGAAAGATATTTGGTTATTGCATTCACAGAGAAATGAAACTATTGGTTTATATGTCTAACAAAAAGTCCTGACTATTTCATTTTTGGTAATACTCCTTTTCACCTCTTGTAATACATGCCAATTTTGTTCTAATAAAAATAGAAGCCAACATTTGCAGATGCTTTTAGAATGGCCTAAGCACTTTCAGATTGTATGTGGAATTGCTAAGGTGCTTCTCTATCTTCGTCATGATTCTAGATTGATAATTATTCATTGATATCTCAAAACTATTAATGTGTTACTTGATGACCAAGATAACTTTTGGTGAGGATCAAAATAGAAGGAAATACGAATAAAGTTGTAGGAACTTAGTAAGTCATTTCTTAAGCACAAATTTATTGCATGGTGATAAGAACATCGTACATATTCCTTTCTCAACATGGTTATGAGATTGGAGATTCATTCTGTAATTTTATTTTATTTTTGGTCTGTTCAGATGGAATTTGCCTTCTTTCCTTGTCTTTTTCCCAAGTAATAAAATTACATATAGAATCTCTATTTATTTTGTTTAAATTTATATATTATTAAGTTGACTAAATGAAATCACCAAATCCGAGTTCAACGTCACTGGGATGACTCGGTAGTCTCTCTTGCAAGAAACTCAGCGAACTGGTTCGAGTACTTGTTCTGCAGTTCTACACTGCCGAAGATCTTCCTCATTTCACGTGACTTTGCTCTGAGTGGCTCTCCTTCCTCGTCTACCATGACTCGCCTGATCGTCTCAGCCACCGAGTCGCATGTAAACGACCCGTTCCGATCATCTCTGGGAATTTCCAACCCGATTCCCGTGTTGTGCAACAGCCTCGCAACCAACCCCATGTCCGAGCTTCCACCGGGAAACAGAACCAACGCACGTCCGAACCCGAGTCCCTCGATCACCGAACTCCACCCGCAATGAGTCAAGAACCCGGCCACCGAAGGATGAGCCAAGATCCTCAGTTGTGGCGCCCAACCCCTCCACACCACACCCCGATCCGAGACCCGGGTTTCGAACCCAGATGGAAGTATGTGCGAACCCAGTTTCCCTTCTACCAATGGGCGATCGTTAATCACCCAAATGAACGGCAGCCCAGATTTCTCTATTCCACGAGCTAACTCGTGCATCATTTCTTCACTCAGACTCAACTCCGAACCGAGCGCAATGTAAAGGACGGAATCACCGTTCTTGGAAGCCAGCCACTGATTCACAGCTTCCCATCTCTCGTCTCCATATTCTCTTGGTTCAGACGGTGGCAACAACCCAATGGGAAGAATCGGTTTTTCGTGAAGAGTCTTGAGAAGACTCAGGGAATCGGGTTCGAACTCGGGGCAAGTCCGGGTGAGTATGATATCGCAGCCCTGAACCACCTCTTTACCTCGCTCAAAATCCGAAACATCGGAGTCCATGCAGTCCCAGTGAGACTCCATCTCGTGCAACTTAAAAGCGACGTCGTAAGGCATTTCCTTCCACCAGTTAGGGACCGACGTGAAGTCCTCCGGTCGGCTCCGAGAACCGCTCGCCGATGTCGACGGTGATCCAAAAAAGGACATTGATGTGGCGTTGACTGTGGAAAAGAAAACTAACTTGATCCCGAGTCGACTCGCGACTGTAGGCAGCCAGTGACAAGCGAAGTCGTGCACGACCCAGTTGATGACTTGGCCCGAGTTTTCCAGAAACTGAGTCAAGCAGGGTTGAAGCCCGTCGTAGGCTCTCTTAAGGAGTGGGACTTCGTGAATCGGTAAGTCGAAGGTTGACTCAGCTCCGTCTGGTAAGCCATCAACGTGGGGCAGCGGAAGCTCAACGAAGGTTATGAGATGAGAGAGATTTTGGGGGATGATGTCTGGGAGACGACGGATGTTTTTTGGGGTGCTAATGAAGGAAATGCGGTGACCCTTTTGAGCTAGCAACTTGGAGAGTTGGAGAAATGGGATTAGGTGACCTTGAGCTAGCCATGGGAATACTGCTATGTGAAGTTGAAGTTTAAAATGGCTGTTTTGTTTCTTCTCCATTTTATTAACAGCTCGATAATGATATGAGTTCTCAGCTCAAGCTTTTAATCAGTGTGTGTGTGTGGTGGTAGTAATGTCATGATTGATGTGATTGATCCAAATCCCATTTCCATACCATATCTTATCTCTGTTCCTCTGCCACCTACTCCTTCTGTTGGTTAAGATCCCAACACCTTCTTTTTAGCCAAGAGAGTTGCTGTACGTTCCGATGGAAATAAATCACGGGCCATATAGTAGCTTATAAAAATAGGCACGTGGCACTTATTTTTTTTATAATTTTTTTTGTCTTTCTCATCAATAGAAAACAATAGCCACTTAAGCTTGTGATTTTTTTCAATTGGAATTAATAGCATTTTTCTTTAGTAAAAACTGTTTGATTAGTATGCGATTAGAATTTAATTTTATGTTTCAAAAAATTAAAAATTTTATGTTTCAAAAAATTAAAAATAAGTAGATCACAATAATTCATGATTGATTAGTTATTTTCTAAAATAAGATCTGAAATATGATTTTAAACTTTTGCATGTATAATTAAAAATAACAAAACATTGTTTTCTCTATTTTTCAATTACTTTTAGGATGTAGTAGTATATATAATATATATTTATATATATATATGAGTATATTTTTAATGATTACTATATATGAATAATTATTTTAATATTATTGGATTAAAATTAATAATCTATATTTATAATTATTAATTAATATTTCTAAACATAAAATCAATGATCTATATTTACTTAATTAAATTTATTGATAAATCAAAATTTAATATTATACAACCTATGTTTATAGAATATATAAAATTAAAATAATATTCAGATTCAATTGAATTAATTACACATTCAAATTTAATACCAATTACAGATTCAATTTTTTAAAAATAAAAAATAATTTACATATATTAAACTAATCATATTTTCAGAGACATATTTTTAATCACTAAATCTTATTTATTCAACCAAACAATCATTTTAAAATCTTACCAAATATGGGTAACCATTTATTACTTGATACAATGCTTATTTGGTAATCATTTTAAAATCTTACCAAATATGGGTTCTCAGCTCAATCATAAATCAATTAGTGTGTGTGGTGGTAGTAATGTCTTGATTCATGTGATTGATCCAAATCCAAATCCAAATCCAAATCCAAATCCCATTTCCATACATAGCTGCCTGTTATTGTCTTATTGGTGCTATTCTCGATAATGGTGATGATGCTTTAATATATATTTTTTAAGCATATAAGGTACAGTTGGTATTGATTAGGTATGACACTACTTTTTTCTTTTCACGTGAAAAAGAACCACACCTAATCCTAGACTAATTATTATTTCTTTGGTTTGTACTAATCTTAATATCACTACATGATGTTGACATATTTCTATGAAAAATGGTTCATTTGACCAGGACTACTAGTATCACTTTGTTTGCCAAATTCTTATTCAACCAAACAATCATATGCTCTCATACATACATTTCAATCACCATTTATTTTTTTATTTGTTTACTATTATATTTACTATTTTTGGCTGTCCACTACCTTTAGTTTATTTTATGCTACGATGAGCTGCAATAATTATGTGAAGATGGAATATTAATTTATTACAACATGTAAAAAAACAATAAAGCATTAGTGGAATTTTTACTTTTGTATAAGTCAAACTTTTAGTGTAGTCTCAGCTAATTAATAATTTGTTTACTAGATTACTTTTGGAGTGCAGATGATGCATTATTTACTTATTTTTCTTACTAATGTTGACATGTAGAAAAATCACTAGATTATTATTTTTGTAATTATTAACATCTTTGATTATTTGTAAAAATTTAAATGAGATGATTGTGTAATTGACTTGTAACTACAACAATTGTTTTTTTTTAAGAACTACCACTAGCTTTTACTGGCTTATATGTTGTTGCTTTCAGGGTTGCAGCTTTGAAGAGCGCCTTATTGTATAGAGAAGAGAGAGAGTACGATGGCTATTGGTAAACTTGGATATAAAAAGGTCATCTAGCAAGAAGGAAAAGATGAAGAAGAAGAAATAACACTTGACTACAATTGGTAATTAAGAAATATTATTATGATAATTTGATAATATATTTTTGTTTTCTATCTCATTTCTTTGATTTGAATGGTTGTTTTACAGCAACCTTCTTTTATTGTTTTTTAAGAGAAAATGAAATAATGAGTAGGGATCTTCGCAAAATGTTGCTTAAACTTTCTCTTCCACTATTATGAATATAGTAGAAATGTAAATGTTCTGAAGAATCATTAGATGATTTATTAGTCCGCTTTAACTAAAAAAAATAACAATCCACTTTCATGTTTTATGGGTCTCCACTCAAGTTAAGTATTAGTAATCCACTTTGATGCTTACATAACATATTATGCACTCATGCCTCGTTGCTTGAAAGTAAAAAAGTTGATAAACTTCTTAAGTTGTGTGAGAAAATCTTTTTATTGTTTTTGTGTTTTGCAATGTGCTGCTGCTATTATCATTAATATATTTTATTTATAATTTGTGTGTTGTAAAAACTATGTAGGGCTGTGATTAATAGCTTAGAGGAAGTGTATTGGACAAGTTTTGTTTATGTTTTTGTTTAAAAAAAAATCAAATGTAATTGTATAAAATACAAGTTGAAATGTTGCCCCTTTTCTCTGTTTTTCTTCTATTTTGCTGCTGAAAATGATGTATTTGATAGCTTAAAAATCAATTTTCTAAAAGAGTGTTGTTGTAGCTTATTGTGAAATATTATATTATATTTATATAAATTCATAGTTGATACTTTATTTTCATGTCTATTAGCAATAAATATATCATATATATGAGTGACAAAAAGAAGAGCCTTGTTGTTATTCAAGATTTCTTTTTAATACATTATTGTAGTGAAATCATAAAAAATCTGTCTTAAGTTAATTTTTTGTCCTTATGTTGATTTTTTTTTCTTCAGCTATATAATTTGTAAATACAGATGTAGATGGTATGATGTTTAATAAATCTATCTCTATTATCGTATGCAATTTTTTTCACAGTAATGTAATTTCCTCACCCCCTTATTGTAATTTTTTCTTATCACGTATTTTTTTTTTGTGTTGCAGAAAATGAGAATGTAAGAATGGATGTTGTATTTTACACCGTTGGGAGTACATTTTGCTTGATGTTGTAAGCCTACTTCAAGTTTTATACATATATTGGCTTTTCAGGAAGTTGGTCACCTACAATAAGGATTGAGCACTGCATCACTATGCCATTATGTTAGTGTGTGTCATTTTAGTAATACCACTGGAGGCTTATAGATGGTTTGGATAGTTACTTGCATCTTTTGCATACAATTACCAATGATGATTTACTATTTTGTAAGCCTAGATTAGGCAAAATATTATAATCTATATTTATTTGTATTATCATGTTTGGTTGACTTTAAGTGTTGTGTTGTTTCTTTTCTTTTTAGTATTGTGTAAGTGAAAGAAACAAATGATACATAATTTAATATATATTCGACAATAGTTAAAGCTTATCCATTAATAAAAATAAGACAAGAAAAGTGTTATTATAAAGTATACTATAATACAATTTTGTAAGCCGCAAAAAGTGTTATATAAAACATTATAAACAGCATAAAGAAACACTTATTAATTAATTGAAATAACACATAAAAAGTATTATCATAGACTATAGAATAACATTCTCTATAACTATGGAAAAGTGTTATGCAAAGTGACTTTCCTTAATTAAGACATTGAAAAATGTTATGGTATGTATTTGATAATACTTTTTTGGTGTTGTGGAAATGGGTCTTTGGTGTAGTCTGGACCTCTTGTGAGGGCCATGAACCTGTTTGGCCCTGCCACATGTCATATGTGGAAAATATGGATAACAATAATGATATTTTTATAATATTTGAATTTATATTAATATAATTGATAAATATCCATTTTAAAAGTTAGTTTTTAAGGTATAATAATCTTTTAAATATTTAGAATATCTCGTTAAAGTTAACAAAACAAATTGTTAAAATCAAGAATTTCCGCTAACTACACACTTTTTATATAGAAGAGATATATACACTAGATACAAGACACATTTGTTTAGTTTTATTTATATAATTTAATAATTATATTTGTTAAATTTGTATCATTGTCATATATATTTCAAATAAATAAATAATATTATATATAAAAGTTAAGAAAATGATATAAACATATTAAATAAAAAATTAAACCTAAAAATTATTTATAATTTTTTTCTATATATATATAATATGATAACTTTTTAAACATAAATGATAATTTTTTTAATAAAAATTAATATTATGTATTATATATTATTATTGTAACGATATTTTATAGTATTTAAATTTTTATTAATATAAGTATTAAATATTTAGTCTTGTATTAAATATTATTGTAATAATAATAAAATTTTATAATATTTAAAGTCATATTAATATAATTAGTAAAAAATTAGAATTATATATTATTATCATAATAATATTTTATAACACTTAAATTTATATTAATATAATTATTAAATATCTAGTTTTGTATTATATATTATTATAATAATGATATTTTATAACATTTGAATTTGAATTAATTAATATAATTATTATGTATGTAATTTTATATTAAATATTATTATAATAATGATATTTTAATATATTTGAATTTATATTAATATAATTAATAAATATCAAATTTTAGTACTTTTAAATATATATTCCATTAAATATTTAGAATATTCCGTAACAAAACAAATCTTTAAAATCAATAATAATTTATATTGTCTACACAAATTTTATATAGAAGAGATATATGAAACTGAGAAATGTAACTTAATACTATACCACCGGTAAACTTATTGTGCCTCTAATTTCAAGCTCTTTAGTGGTTAGGAGGGCATTAGGTGTTAGTTAATGGGACTTCAGATTAATGACTTTACATGTAACCGTTTCTTCCATGTTTTCTATTTGCTCTTTCTTTCTTTTATTTATATATATATATACATATTTGGAAGACTTCTCAATGGTTACTACCTATAGATGGGTACTAATAATTATGATGATTTAGCAACAAAGTGACTTGGTATAACAAGTCACCAACAAGTAAACATTTTTTTTCTACATTAATTTCGAATTTAATTAAATTTTTTTCCTATAATTAATAGTGTTTCGAACCAATGAGAAATAATAGCTATATTTTGAAATTGACATGCATTTGAAAAATGAAAAGCTTACAATATTATATTTTCATAATAAATACACGTTTTTCATCCGGTAATCTTTCAAAAAAGTTGAAAAAAATCAAAATTTACTTTTAGAAATATTAATTAACAACTATAAATATAGATCATTGATCTTAATCCAATTGTTAACATTAAAGTAACCATCCATGGGTAGTAATCATTAAGAGTGCACCCATACATATTTATAGGAAACTATTGAATATTGTAAAGAGATAGACAAAAAGAGCTAGAGGTTGTAACACTGGTTTTACAAGATTGTATAGGTTTTCTTATTGTTTTGAGGTTTTAATCTTCACAACTTCTAATAATTCATTTGAGAGAAGCGAAAGCCAATATGAAGACTTGGAGCTTCCATTGTTTGATCTACATACAATCATTCCTGCCACTAGTAATTTTTCAGAGAATAATAAGCTTGGAGAGGGTGGTTTTGGACCTATATACAAAGTAAGTTAGTAAGTTCTCATTTACCAGCTTCAGAATATTCTCTATTCTTTTTACTAGATATCGATTGGTAATTAAAGATTGAAATAAGTAAATAATTACATTTATTATGATATATTAGGGTATACATTGAAGGAGGTCAAGAAATTGCTGTGAAGAGACTATCAATGTGTTCTGGACAAGGAGTCACTGAGTTTAAAAATGAAATTAAACTAATTGCCAAGCTTCAACATCGGAATCTTGTAAAGATATTTGGTTATTGTATTCATAGAGAAATGAAATTATTAATTTATGAGTATATGTCCAACAAAATTCTTGACCATTTTATCTTTGGTAAGACTATTTTCACCTCTTTTAATACATGCCATGTTCTATAAATATATATTTTCTTATTTTGTTTTAATAAAATTAGAAACTAATATTTGCAGATGAAAGGCAAAGCATACTATTAGAATGGCCTAAACGTTTTGAGATTATATGTGGAATTGCTAAGGGGCTTCTCTATCTTCATCATGATTCTAGATTGAGAATTATACATCGAGATCTCAAAGCCAGTAATGTGTTACTTGATAAAAACATGAATCCCAAAATTTCAGACATTGGTTTGGCCGCTAGAACTTTCGGAGGGGACCAAACAGAAGGAAACACAAGCATAGTAGTAGGAACCTAGTAAGTCATTTGCAAAAACTTTTTAGTTTCTTTTATATAAATCTATTGTATACTTACAAATAATGTTATGCAAATGTAGTGGTTATATGGCGCCAGAATATATCTCCGATGGTCTATTCTCAATAAAATCTGGCGTGTTTAGCTTTGGTACATTAATCCTAGAAATCATAAGTGGAAAGAAGAGTAGAGGCCTTTACGATGAAAATAATGGTCTTAACCTCATTGGATTGGTAAGTGTACATACGAAAAAACTTCATTAATGCTACATTAATAGCGTGACACTTTGCCTTTCTTATTTATGCTTATATAATATTTTCCAGGCATAGACTTTGATGACAGAAGGCAATGAATTTAAACTTATTGACAAGTGCTTGTTAAAAGATCAATATGGCAACATGGAAGAAGCATTACGTTGCATCCACATTGGTCTCTTGTGTGTGCAACAAAAGCCTATTGATAGGCCTAATATGTCTTCTGATATTCTAATGTTGAGTGGTGAAAAAGTGTTGCCTCAGCCAAGACCACCAGCCTATTTCACTATCATAGATTTTTGGGAAGGGAATCATTCCTCCTCTGCAAGGCCCCCATCATACAATGGAAGCATAACAGTTGTCGAGGCACGATAGGGAATTCATACATCAAATCGCAGTTTGCCATGTAAATTTTGATTTATGTTTATTTGGTTTAGAATTGCAATGATCATTAGTATTATTAGTCTATATGTAGCATATGAATGGATGGATGTTTGAAATTCAAACCTAGATGAATGGTTCTTAGATCCCTGTGCTAATCATGACAATACAAATGATTATTGGACCTTTTCTTGATTATAATTAGCCATTAGTACACCTATTGCCTAGTAGTGATAGGCAAGAGTTTGAGAAACTGATAGTTTCCTATTAGGATTATCAAACTTATAGTTTCTAGATTATATTTAAAGCCATTTTATAGATATGAAATTCCACCAAAAATCTTCAAACTGATGCTTAACCTGAGAAAACTCAAAATTTGATATGGCTTTTTGCAAGACAAATTTTGATTGGCTGACTTGTATTAAAAATATAATATCTCAACCAGCCACCAATTAGTGTCCACAAGTGTAGATAAATAATAGTAAATTTGAATTTAAATGTATAGAAAATACTAGTTTGGACATTTTTTTTCGAACATACGATTATTTTATATGTTTTGTTAGATGATAATTCAGATTATTTTATATGTTTTGTTAGATGATAATTCAGATCATGCGTTTTGCAGAAAAGATCAAAATGATACTCTGAGTCTGATCTTGATCAAATAATTTACCAATATGGCCAAAATACCCCTATTTATTTAAAAAATTAATTAATGAAATTAAGAAAATATATTTTAATAATAATAAAATTATTATTATTAAGAAAAAACTAAAACAATTATTTTAATTAAATAAAAATGGGTAAATATAGGTTGTGTTTGGTAAATTTTATGTTTTTGAATTTTTTAAACATGAAAATGGAAATATTATTTTTATTTTTGTTTTTTTATTTTAAAAAAATAAAAATATGTATAGTAACTATTTTTGTTTTTAGTTTTAAGAAAAAAAAAATAATAAATGCGTTTGATAACTTTTATTTTTATTTTTTGTTTAACAATATAAAATGAAGTGTTGATTTGAAGAAGAGAAGAAAAAAAATAAATGAAAAGTCGAAAACGGTTTAAAAAAATTTTGAAAGTGAAAATTTTCTATTTTCAAAATTTAATGAATTTTATTTAAAATTTTAAAAAAATAATAAATAAAAATAGAGTTACCAAACACTGTTTTATGTTTAATTGTCAAATTTTTAATTAATTAAATAAAAACTATTTTTTTAAGTATTACCGAACAACAACATACTATTTTGGACCCTATATTTTGTAAAAGTTACCGATCAGACCTTCTCGTTTATTAAATGACAATTCAGATCTTGCGTTTTGTAAATAGATAAAATAGTATCCTGGGCTTTATTTTGGTCAAACTTTTTTCAATATGACCAAAATGCACTTACATATTTTGTTTAATAAATTAAATTACATAAAATAAAGCAATATTAAATTAAAAATAAATGGAGATTGAAAAAAAACAAAAACAAAAAACTTTTTTTTCAATAAAAAATTTAAACAAAATATAATTAAAAAAAACTAATCAAAACCCTAACGCTAAAGTATTAACCATATACCCAAATAAAAATATGAATTCATTAACAATATACACATTAATAATACAACAACTTCAACCAAAAAAAAATTCAAACGCAGAGACCATTCCAATGATACTTGATCGAAATTGATAACTAATCAAGTTCAAAAAAAACCTTCATCAAGAATACAAGATTTGATGTTCAAACTCTGCAAGATAAAATGTTCAAAGCAATTAAATTTGTATTAGATCTAATACGTCTAAGCCATCTATCGCACCCAACTTCCATCCACCCACCTGAGTTCCAAGATTCTTAATATTGCTATTCTTTGACACATCATCATGCCCAAAAAATGGGTATAACAATAACCATGTAGCATTAGATGGTAGACTTTGGTGGATAAAACATTGGCAGCCTTTGAAACCATAGATATATTTGGTTTGAACAACACAATGATATAGGTAGGGATGTTAATTTTCCCCACAGGGACGGGGCCCCGTGGGTACTCACTCCTAGTGGGCGGGGATTCCCCACCTAAACGGGGAACAGGGCGAGGATCGGGGCCATTTTCAAACCCCGAATGTTAAATGGGGCGGGGACGAGGATAACACTCCATGCCCCGATGGGGCCTCGTTTTATGTTTTTATTAATTAATTTATAATATTTTTAAAATTTATTTTACATATGTCTTATGTGATTTTGTAGAATATTAATAACTTTTTAAATATTTTTTATTTTATTTTGTACATATTTAATACTTTGACTGATTAATATAGTGTAATAAATATTAATTTTAGGTAATCCATTTTTGTTAATTTTAATTTTAAATAAATGGGTACCTACGAGAATTTCTTGCCCCACCCCCGACGAGGAATATGCAGGGATGGAGGCGGGGAGAGCACCCCCGCTAATTACCTGCCCCGTTTCCATCCTTAGATACAGGTAGGTCCGACAACAATACACAAATATATATGGGGCTTCATGTAGTGTACAAGATTCAATTAGACCATACCATACTCTTTAAATAAACTACATCTAATGAAACATTTGCCAAAATATGTTAGAACTCCAAGCATGATAGAAATTAGAAAAAATATAACGTAATATTTTTTAAGTCGTATATATAAAGCATATCTCTTTTGCTTTAGAAGTTCATATTAAGCATAACAACTTCAACTTTATGAAGTTTATGCTGAACATAAAGTTATCAAAATTTGTTGTTATTTACACCCAATAAACAAGTTTATTTTCAAATTAATTAAGGGCGTGTTTGAAAGTAACTATGTAATTACTAGAATAATTATTACATATCGTAGTAATTATACTATATTTTAAATATTTAGTGTGTTTGGATATCAAGTAATAAGAATTAGAAAGTATAATTAAAACCCTCAATTATTTTTAATTACATAATTATAATTATGTGGTCAAACAATTATGTCAATTTAATAATTAATCCTTAATACACTCAATTTAAATAATAGAATCAATGTTTAATTAAGTGGATCAATACATAAATTATCATACAAGGAAAAAAAATGATTAGCCAGCGTTCAATTTTTGGCCGAATATGCTTGATCCATAGATAGATTTGACACAAGAAGGCTAGAGTATTTTTAGGCCTTTGGCCAAGGTCAAGGGAGTCAACTTGGACATTGCTTACTCGATTATACTTGTGTACATTTCGTGGTGACTAATTCCATCATCAAATGTCCAACAAGTCAAACCGGCTCATGTATTTTTCAACATACTGACTAGAAATTTTCCACAACCAAGTTACCTAACCCCAATACCATTATGTTGAAAATAATGGGGTTACTTCCGTTGCTGTGGCTCCTAAGTTGCTGTGGCTCCTAAGTTATATCATTACAATGTTGGATTAAATGGTAACGTTGGCACCATCATGAGCTTGAAAATAATGGAGTTCCTTTCTTTTCTGGTTACCTTTGTTGTTTTGAGACTTTCTCTATGTAGAACAACGTTAGCTTCGCTTGCTACCATTAGACCTTCAGAATTTATGAGAGATAACACAACTTTGGTATCTAGAGAAGGACTTTTTGAACTGGGATTCTTTTCTCCAGGGAGTTCAAAGAATCATTATCTGGGAATTTGGTATAAGAACATCCCAGTTCAGACTGTTGTTTGGGTTGCAAATCGGTGTAAACCGATCAACGATTCATCTGGCTCGTTGACTATAGACGGCACCGGAAATCTTGTGCTTTATGGACAGAATAAGAGGGTCGTTTGGTCTACGAACTCAACGAAACAAGCCCGGGAACCACTGGTTCAGCTCTTGGATAATGGTAACTTGGTTTTGAGAGATGAGAAAGATGAAAATACAGAGAACTATTTATGGGAAAGTTTTGATTATCCTACTGATACGGTCCTGCCTGGGTCGAAATTTGGATGGGACTTGAGGAGAGGTCTCAATAGGCATTTATCAGCATGGAAGAGTTGGGATGACCCCTGTGATGGAGATTTGACTTATGGGATGGAGCTTGATGAACGACACCACACATACCCTCAACTAATTATGCGTAAAGGGTCTGCAAAATTTTTTCGAGCTGGGTCATGGAATGGCATAAGTTTCAGCGGACATCCTAATGGGAGGAGGGAAAACGCACTTTTCGAGTACGGTTTTGTGTACAACGATGATGAAGTTTACTATGTTTACGACCTCAAAGGTAAGTCAGTGATCTCAAAAATGGTCATGAACGAAACGTCAGTGATCACAAGAGGGGTCCTCAACCAAACAAAAAGTGTGGCAGAAGTCTTGGTATGGATAGAATCAAAGAAAATTTGGGAGACCAATAGCTCAGTTCCAAAAGATGAGTGTGATGCCTATGGCATATGTGGAGCTAATTCAGTATGTGTCACAACAAATAATCCAGTTTGCCAATGTCTAAAACGTTTTAAGCCTCAGAATCAAGAAAATTGGAAGGAGATGACCTGGTCAGAAGGGTGTGTGAGGAGCAATCCTCTGAGCTGCCATGATAAGGAGAAAGATGGGTTCATTAGATTTTCTGGCTTGAAAGTGCCTGATACTGAATATACTTGGGTGAATAAGAGTATGGATCTAGAGGAATGCAGGGTTAAATGCTTGAGCAATTGCTCTTGTATGGCTTATACAAACTTAGATATCAGGGAAAAAGGCAGTGGCTGCGTGCTCTGGTTTGGAGATCTTTTTGACATAAGAGAATTTCAGTTGGGAGGACAAGATCTATATATTCGAATGTCGGCTTCTGAAATAGGTAAACTGCAGCTTGAAAAATTTAGATCCATATCAAGTGTATTATGTTTTGGTTATAACTAGTATGTTTTGCATGGATTTTCTAATATTTGCTTTTCTCTGCTCCAAAAGTTAATCATGAAAAAGCAAGAACTGATAGTAAGGTCAAGGTGGAGAGAGCATTGATAATTACAGCTATCATCGTCGGATTAGTTGGTGGCATGTTTATAGTTGGCTTTTACATTCGCAGGAGGAGATACTCTTATAGTAACTGTCTCTACCCTTTACTTCATTCTTTTCATTTTTTTTAAGCATAAGAAACTGAATAGAAATAACATGTTTTTATTACTAACAAATGCCCTCTTGGTATAAAATTTAAATGCATAAGAAACTGAATAGAACTTGAAGGAAATACTGAGTTGGAACACAAATACAGAGTAGATCACTTTATACTGCGAATATATAAATGCGAATATATAAATAATATAGCATAAGACATGATTTATATGGATTGGATAGGAAATTTCTAATATATATATATATTTCGGGGTAAAATATTTCAATTTACAGATATATAAAATATGTGAGTTAATGGGACTGTAGCTCAATGGCTTTGCCCATAACCGTTTCTTACATGTTTTCTGTTGGTTGTTATATTCAACTCTTGAACATTGTAACACTGGTTTTAATTTACTTTCCAAATATAGTATTAATTAGAAGTAATATTTGGAGACATTTCTAGTAGCACAACACACCAAGATATGTATAAAAAATTTAAAATGGCATATTTCTAGAACCATGTATCTTGCTGTGTTTACATCTTGTATGTTCTGTTTTTCATTAGTTTTTGAGGCTTTAATCTTCATGGCCACTTTTTAATTTTTCAGAGACAATCGAAAGCCAAAATGATGACTTGGAGCTTCCATTATTTGACCTACATACAATAGATACTGCCACTAATTATTTTTCAGAGAATAATAAACTTGGAGAGGGTGGTTTTGGACCTGTATACAAAGTAAGTTCTCATTTACCTGCTTCACAACATTCTCTATTCTTTCTACTAGTTATAGATATAGGTAATTAAATATTGAAATAAGTAAATAATTACTTCCATTGTGATACATTAGGGTACGCTGGAAGGAGGCCAAGAAATTGCTGTGAAGAGGCTATCAATGTCTTCTGGACAAGGAGTCGATGAGTTCAAAAATGAAATTAAGTTAATTGCTAAGCTTCAACATCGAAATCTTGTAAAGATATTTGGTTATTGCATTGATAGGGAAATGAAACTATTGATTTATGAGTACATGTCCAACAAAAGCCTTGACTATTTCATTTTTGGTAATATTCTTTTCCCCCCTTTTTTAATACATGTGATGTTTTATACATGTAATTTGCCAATTTTGTTCTAATAGAAGTAGAAGCCAAAATTTGTAGATGAAAGGAAACGCAATCTATTAGAATGGCCTACTCGCTTCCAGATTGTATGTGGAATTGCTAAGGGGCTTCTCTATCTTCATCATGATTCTAGATTGAGAATTATACATCGAGATCTCAAAGCTAGTAATATTTTACTTGATGAGGACATGAATCCCAAAATTTCAGACTTTGGCTTGGCTAGAACTTTTGGTGGAGACCAAATAGAAGGAAACACAAACAAAATAGTTGGAACTTAGTAAGTCATCTTTGAAATCCTTTTGGTTTCTTTAATATAAATCTATTGTATACTAATAAATAATGTTATGCAAATGTAGTGGTTATTTGGCTCCAGAATATGCTTCCAATGGCTTATTCTCAACAAAATCTGACGTATTTAGCTTTGGCACATTGATGCTTGAAATCGTAAGTGGAAAGAAAAGTAGAGGCTTGTACGATGAAGATAGCATTCTTAACCTCACTGGATTGGTAAGTATTTGGATAGCATACTTAACCTAATTGGATTGGTAAGTATATAGCTTTTTCTTTTTTATTTATATTTTTATAATATTTGTTAGGCATGGACTTTGATGAAAGAAGGCAACGCATTTATGTTTATTGATAAGTGCTTGTTAAGAGATCCAAACGACAACATGGAAGAAGCATTGCGTTGCATCCACATCGGTCTCTTGTGTGTGCAACAAAAACCTATTGATAGGCCTAATATGTCTTCTGTTATTCTAATGTTGAGCGGTGAGAAAGTGTTGCCTCAACCCAAACCACCAGCCTATTTCACCAACACAGATTTGTGGGAGGGATATCATTCCTCCTTTTCTAAGACACCATCATGCAATACAAGCATAACAGCTGTCGAGGCGCGATGATAATTCATACAACAAATCGGAGTTTATCATGTAAATTTTTAGAATTTGAATTATTACAATTTCTATTTATTTCGTTCAAAACTGCAATGATGATTGGTATTAGTAATCTACATGTAGTATATACGAATCTATGCTAGAAAAGAATGTGCTATTCATGACAATAAAAGTGATTCTTGAACCTTTTCTTGATTATAATAAGCCATTATTAGACTTATTTCCTTATAGTGAGGCAAGAGTATGATGAGAAACTTATACATATTGTCAATATCTTATTTTGAAGTGTTGAATAATTTCTAAGTGATGTGTATTACAACATCTCGTACAGAAGGATATAATGGTAACGTGAAATTGGAACTCAAGAGCATGACCTCGGCTGAAATCATGAATATATATATATTTCTTTAAAATAACTTAGAAATAAGCACTAGTTACATGAAAACTTATGATGCATAACTTATATATGAAATTCCACCACAAATCGACAAACTGATGCATAACTTGATAAAAGAAAAAGTAAAATTTGACAAAGTTTTTGCAAGAGAAGATTTAATTGATTGACTGGCTTGTATTAAACATTCGAAGAAAAAGTCAATAGTGGAGAAAAGGTGATTTAAAATTAAGGTGACAACTAGAATTTGCAGTTGGTACACGTGGGGCTGCAGAATTGGTTTGGCAATCATTTTCTGAGCTGTTTTAATCATTACACCTCTGATGCAAATGATTGGCTGAGTTATGGAAAACTTGTACGGTAGATGGCTGGTGAAAAAGGGAGAGAATAGAGAGAAAGCGAGAAGAGAAGTTCTGAAATGGTGAGAAAGAACTTAAAAAGAGATATATGCGTACAAACCTCTGTGTATTAGCTGAGAACAGCGAATTGAGATGGCAAGACTAGCAAAATAAGCTTAGGAGACCTTTATGCTCTGAACCAATATATATAAAGTCCCCTGTGTTTTCTATACTTGTCATTGCTGCATTTGTTACTTGCTGCAGTGTTTGGTATTTTGGTTTTGGTGTGCTTTGGTTGCTGTAGACCTCTGAGAACATTTGAAGTCCTAATTTGTTGCATAACATCAACGAAACTGGACTCAAAGGACTGCCAGAAGCCAAGTCAAATTCTGAAAAGGAGTTTCTTGGTAATTGTCATCTTTGTGCTTGTTGAACTGTTTACCATTTTTTGGGGCTAATTATCATGTTAGATGGTGTTAAACTCTTATTTCTTGTTACAAACTAGTCCAACACACAAGGTTAATGCTAAGTGGCTATGCTTCATCCTAAATGAAGAGTAAAATTAGTTTTAGTTTAAATTTTGTAAGAATAAATAATAATTCATTCTAAAAACCACCCCAGAAACATTGTCTGTCTCTCACATCTCTAATCAAGGACAATGATTCCTCACTACAAGAGATTCGGATTGCATATAAAGCCATGGCATTCTTCTTCCTCCAATCATGACCATTACTATTATTGACTACAATTTCATGATCATTATCTTGATGATCTTGATTTTCTTCTGGTTGATCAGACGGTTCTGATTCATCAACCACATCCCAAACACCTTGAGCCTCTAGATAAGCTTTTAGTGTTATGCTCCAATCAAGGTAGTTGTTTGGTTTAAGAACTACTTCAGGGGTAGTCATGTTCATGTTGGTCCCTGCTATACATATACAAAATGTCAATTACTTGTATAATATAATATAAAACATTTTTTGCCCAAAAACTATATAAAATTTATATAGTATAGAGATCAGAGAGTTTTTGTTACCTTTCTTTTGGATCAAATAAGTTGTTATAATCAAAGATATATCTGAGAAAACAATGGTATACTATTTCTTCTTCTGTGTTAATGTTTATAATTGTAAAAGAACTAAAGCTATAGAAAAATAAGAAACTATAAAGCATCTTGCTAGCTTTGATTTCGATACTTGGAGTGTGATAGATGGTTAAATATATACACATATATGGCAAGGAATCACTTTTTCCTTTTTCTTTTTCTTTTTTCATTCCAGTAATATAAACATGTATAAAAAAATTTATCATATTAAAAATTGGGTTTTTTTAATAAAATATATAATTTGAAAATTGGATTTTTTATTTGGTTTGATTTGATTAAAATAATCTGATGATGACCCCTGTATAATGGAAACTTTATTTTTGGGATTGAGCTTGATGAACCACACCATACATATGCTGAACAATATAGTATCTAGTCCTTTTATCTTTTTCATCTAAATTTTACTTTTAAAAAACTTGAGTTTTGTGGCAAAAGTCATCAATCTTCACATCATTTTGTCATATAGACCCTATTAGGAAAAGAGATTGAGATGAATAAAATGGATTCTCATTACTAGAACATTCTGGACAAAGTGTATAAATAGAGCTGATGCAACAACAGAAACAAATGATGTTACATAAATAATAACTACTATAACTGAGAGAGTAATAACAGTGTACTAGCTACACAGTTACAACAGAATTCGTTAGCTCTTAACACCCCCCTCAAACTTAGTGTTGAGAGATTTTCAACTCTAAGTTTGTCCCTTAAGTACAAAAATCTGGTGTTAGAAAGAGGCTTCGTTAGAATATCTGCTGTTTGATCATGAGCTGGTACATGTTGGACAATAATCTGGTGGCATTGGACCTTTTCTCGGACAAAATACAAATCGAGCTCTATATGTTTGGTAGGAGCATGCAAGACTGGATTGGCAGACATCAATACAATACTCAAATTGTCACACCACAAATAGTAGGAGTAAGGGACAAAGTGACCTGCAGTTCAAGGGTCTGTATTTATGCTACTTTTGCAGTCAAAGAAGCCAAACTCCTATACTCAGCCTCAGTACTAGAGCGTGAAACAGTAGCTTGTTTCTTAGAAGACCAAGATACCAAATTAGAATCAAGATACACACACAACCCAGTAGTTGAGCGCCTGTCATCTAGTTTTGAAGCCGAATCAGCATCACTAAAGCCAACTAAATGAAGAGATTCAGGTCTCCTAAGATGAAGATCGAAGTCCAAAGTATGCTTCAAATACCATAGAATCCTCTTGACCATTTTCCAATGAGACTCCAAGAGAGTATGTGTAATGCCCCAAAATCCCTAATGAGGTTTAATGGTCTGATTAGTAGGCCGGGAGGGCCATAATTGATTTATTATGCCATTAAATGATTATGTGCATGTTTATGTGAGATATATTATTATATGATGTTAAATGCATGTATGTGGGTCAACATTTCATCATAAGGGCATTTTGGTAATTTTCCCCATTTATGGCATATTTGTATATTTTGGTTCATGTTTGTGATTTATGGATGAGATTGCATTATTATGTAAATATGTTCGAGCTATTCTGCATGAGACGATCTTAGGATGTAAGTTAGCGATTTTGTCATAACGGGGTCAATTATTGAGATATTGGATAATGAGAATGATTAATTGATGATATATTAATAAATTATTTAATTAATATAAGATATGTATTTAAAATTTATATGACATTATTAATATAAATTTAATAAAAATAATTAATAAATTTTATAAATAAAACTAAGTAAGCTTGAGTTGCAAGTTAATTGTATCTAGTATTTATATAATATGGTATTTACTTTTTGATAGCCTTTGCAATTACTTTCTCTGAAAACATGGACACTGAAAAAGTTTTCGAGAGGAGGAGAAAATTTACATTGAAGAAGAAAGCCAATGAGCTTACTGAGTTGTGCAACTCAGAGGTAGCCAATTTACTTTTTGGTAGCTCATGTTGTTACATTCGTCTTTTTCTGTATTGTTCTGCCTACTTTACTGTTTTAGCCCCTGAAATTGTAGTCCCCAAGTGGGGTGCAGTGTACATTCCTTCTATCATTACTCTCCTCAACTTTCACTTCAGTATTTGAGCCTCACTTGTTCATTTCTAAATCTGTTTTGTTTTGCTCATTCTTGTACAGATCATTCCACCTATTGATAATGTCCTTCCACATTAGTTTTTCAATCTCTCAATGCTTATGTTAGTGGGAGCTCATTTTGGTGGGAGAGTAATCAGCAGCATTACTAGTCAGCAATTCATTCGTTTCATGTATAAAAGAAGAAAAGGACAAAAAGGAATTGTGTTAGTAGAGTACCCTTTGCCTTTGCCTTTGGGAGATTTTCCTTTGCATTTGAGTTCATAAGTTATTCAAACAAGAGGTGGCCATTCTTTTGTGTTTCGCAATGTTAGTAGAGTACCCTTTGGGAGATTTCTCTATTTCGTTTATGGATTTTCTTGATTTATATTGGTAGCCAATTTCCATTCACAATGTTACTAATAATAATAATAATAATATTCTCAAAGGGAAAAAAATTAGAATATAAAACAATAATAATTACATAATTATAATAACAAGATCCATAATAGTAGTAGGTACCACAATAAATAAAAGAGACAAAAACAACCAAACAAACAAAGGAAAAAGCCTAACTATTCATTCAGACTTAATTATTATTATTATTGTTGTTGTTGTTTTTGTGTATTATGATTCTAAAAGTTTTGGAGTTCTATGTATAAATTTTTTTTATTAATAATTATTCTTCCGTAAACTCTAGAAGAAAAAAAAGAGAGATACAACGACTGGAATCTTTTTCAAAAATATATTCCTTCTGTGAGAAAAAAGATGGAACAAACTGTCCAGGTGGCAACAAAAGATAGGCTAATGAAATGCACAGACATGAGCATGGCACAATAGTAAACACACAATACCTAATTAAAATTTATTTGTAGTCTGGTTCCACCAAGGCCATTATTATTATTATTATTATTATATGGGAAACCCGTTGAAAAGGGTAAGAAAAACTTCATTGAACAAAAGAGGGCATGAACCCGAAAACAGAGCAACCACACGAGCATGGAGCTCAAAACAAAGAGCTAGACATAGCTAAGCTGAAAATAAAACAAGCTACACCAAACTAAACCAACAAAGACAACGAAGATGAAACTTAGGTGGGGAGACCACGCCAGCTGGATGTTCCCGCGAGCACAGTAGCAGCCAAGCCAACACAAAATGCTCAACCTCAACCGACTCAGTCCTACTACAAATATAGGTTTTCTCTGTAGTTTTTTTTCAACAATAAATAAAAAGTGCAGAGAAAAAATTTGAAAGAGTAAAAAAAATTATATTTAATGTCCGCGCCTTATTTTATTGCGGTTTTAAAAAAAAACGCTGCGGAAAGTTTGAATGAGTCACTTTTCTCCGCGGTTTTGGGTCTAGAACCACGGAGAAAAGTACCCATCCACCTACTTCAACCCAATACCCTATTTTTCCCTCTCATTTGCACTTGATCACTTCACTGAGAGGCACGGCTGTAGCTCCCACCACCGTCCCCAACCACGGGTAAGCCCTATTGTCCATTTTTTTTTTTTCCATTTTCTTGCATATTAAAGCTTGAAATCATGTAAATATACTTGATTTTGATTTATTTTGAAGTAATAGGGTAAAAATGAAGAAATATTGTGTGGGTTTAATGGGGTTTTCAATGTATGTTTATATGGTTACACTCCAAATTAATATGATTATATTTGAAATTATTACATATATGTGAAAAAGTCAGTTATCGACAAACCAACTAAACCCTTTTTAGTTAATATGATTAGGCTTGTTTTAGTTATAATAACTAAGTGATCAAGAGTAAGACATAGCTTATTGCGATGCTGGCCAGAGTTGCATTTGGTTCTGCATTTTCTTTAGAGATGAAATAACTTCTGCATATTTCTTAGTCGAAATGCAGATTTGGCCTATGAATTTCTCTGCGAAGAGTCGGGAAGCTCATCTTCTTGCGCAATTGCAGCCAATGGGAAAGCAATGTTTAGAATGTTTAGAATATGTGCTAATATCTCACAGTGTTCAAACAATTGTCTTGAGCAATATTGTTGAGGATCATTATCATATTCAGACCACATGTTCTGATATAAATTTATGGCAAAGAAAACCACCCAACACTGCAGCAAAGGTGGTTTAAAATTAAGGTGACAACTAGAATTTGCAGTTGGTACACGTGGGGCTGCAGATTTGGTTTGGCAATCATTTTCTGAGGTGTTTTAATCATTACACCTCTGATGCAAATGATTGGCTGAGTTATGGAAAACTTGTACGATACATGGCGGGTGAAAAAGGTAGAGAATAGAGAAAAAGAGAGAAGAGAAGTTCTGAAATGGTGAGAAAGAACTTCAAAAGAGATATAAGCGTACAAACCTCTCTGTATTAGCTGAGAATAGCGAATTGAGATGGCAAGACTAGCAAAATGAACTTAGGAGACCTTTATGCTCTGAACTCCCTTGTGTTTTCTATACTTGTCATTGCTGCATTTGTTACTTGCTGCAGTGTTTGGTATTTTGGTTTTGGTGTGATTTGGTTGCTGTACATCTCTGAGAACATTTGAAGTCTTGATTTGGGTAGAAGAAGCCAAGTCAAATTTTTATATGACCCCACAAATGTATTACCGAAAATATATATTTTTACTCTTGTTGTAAAAGTTGTTTAAAACATAAATATAGCATCAATTTTATTGGGTTTCATGTTGTTTGAATATTCAACTAGGCTATACCATACTCTGCAAGTCCAGCCAATATATCAGTTTTGGTAGTTATGACCCTTAATAACTGAAGAGTTGGTCTTTAAGTAACATTGTCTATCTCTCACATTCAAGATTGTATAGATGACTGTGCTAGTGTGTGAAAACCAGAAAGAGTGTTAGCCAACTCTGATTATGTTTGTGAGCTAAGTTCATAAAGCCTGATAGAATTTTGTAGAAACTTGACTGTTACTCTTGAGGGTGTAATCTCTTTCTTTTGATAGTGGATTTAACTAAGGCCATTGCTGCCTTCCTTGGGATCAATCAAGTTCATGATATAGATTGCAATAAATATAACAGGTAATTTATATGTTCTTTTTAGTTTGACTCAATATAAACAGGTTTCTTTCCAAGTTAATTAAGCAAATAAATACATAAATGATCATCAACACAAATATTCTATAGCCAGCGTTGTACTTTCGGGCTGAAGATGCTTGGTGTAACATGCCGGCCTTGATGGCATGTTACAAGCTAGGAGGGCGCTCGGTCAGATGCGCATGCGAGGGTGCAGGCTGGTGAGCATGCTGATGCCTAGTTTGTACTGTAGTGGCATTTTCGTAAATATCTTCAATATTGTCCGGAAATGGGTGGGACTTGGTAGGTTCCCTATTGAAGGGTCAATGAACGCAATGGTACGATCGGATTTGGGAGATTCAAAGAATTGGCGAGCTGGAAGCCAAATATGTCTCCCAAGCAAAAATCATATATGTTCCTGGTAGAAGGCTAAAAGCTCAGAAGGCTCTTTGTAGGGGGAGCACCTGGTGTCAGCTCTCCACCACCCCCTGGCGCAGGTGCGTCAAGTGAGCTACTACTAGTTGGGAGGACTAGTAGGGCGGGCATATGAGGACCACGAGGGGACTCATATGTCTCCATGAGTAGGAGTACTCATGGACATTACCGGGCCGCCCTGGTAGTGTGTCGAAGTGTGCTGCCAGAGGCTTAAGGGTACGGTTCCCTTGGCTTGTCGGGATGCCGCTTGCATGGAACGTGGCCCAAACCTTCGAGAGATGTCGTGGCGCGCCATGGCCATGAATCTCTACACGAGATGGCAAGGGAAGTCATTCGTTGGACTTGTTAGCATGCAAGCATTGGAGGGTGCACTATTCTTGAGCAGGACAGAGGTCCAGTGTGTGCTACTAGTCTGGCAGTCAGTCTCGAGGGCCTACCAACATGCATGATGGTATGGTGCCTTGAGGATTGGACCATGGACGTATGGGAGTCCTTGGTCTGTGACGTGAGCTAATCGGATAATATTGAGTGGGACATGATGGGATGTGTTGGCACGTCAGCTTGGTGTTGGCTCTTAGCCACACATGCTACCTTGACTTGCGAATGTCTGGGTGAGCATCGGTGTTGGGATTTGCCTTGCCATAGTGAGAACCTATGGACAGTGTGAGTGTCTTGGCTAGATAGCCTTGATGCATGATTGCACTCATAGATGCTTGAGAGCATGACTCAGCGAGAGTTGTTCGAGAGACGGAAGTGTGCAGAGGCACAGGGTCGCGCGAAAAATGTGCCAATTGTTATTTGAATGGTTGGAAGGTTGACCTTGGCTCAGAGGAGTCAAGGTGCCGCACGGGCATTTCCGTTGTCAAAATGTCAGCCCGTGACACTTGGCCCATAGGTAGATTTCAAAATCTGTATCAGAGGAGGAAACTGCATCCACCCAAGTAATGTCACAGGAAGGCTAGCAAGGAAAAATAGAGTGGTGACAAATATGTCAATTTAATAATTAATCCGTATTACACTCAATTCAAATAATAGAATCAATGTTTAATTAAGTGGATCAATACATAAATGGTCAACTTTATGATATGACTAGAATAGATAATAACGGTATGTTTACTTATCTTATCAACTATCAATATCGGTCCTGTCCGATGTAACAAATACATCCGATCTTATCTACTTGCTAATGTTCTGGAAAGAACATAACACTGTAAAGTGTAAGTAGATCATATCGTAGATTGACAAGTCAGTGTAAATCCTATGCACTGTCTAATCTTAGGACTAACTTATTTTGAACATATAATCATATTTATATTCCACTGTGATTACGTCACTATAAATAAGATTAGCTATATGTTCGGGATTTAATAGAAGTTTATATTAAACAAATAATCATGAAAATAAAACATGTGAGCAAAGTGATTGACCAAGTCAAAAAATGATTTTTATTCTTTTATTGATAATAAAATGAGATTATAAAGAATTTTGATTTTAATTAGGGCATAAAACCCCAACAATAAATATATACATATATTATGTTATGTTTGATATAGGAGAGGGTCCTGTGCCTAGCCTTGACACCTATTATTATGCATGTTATTGTCTATTTCAACACTTGCAGTCACTAACTGTAATATCCCAAATTTGATAATCACACTTAGTGCTTTGATTAGTGTGTCGGAAGGGCATAAGTGGACAATATGTGCATTTTATGATTTTATGCAAGATTATATGAATTATGTGAGTTATATTATGATATGACTAGTGTAGTATATTTATGTGTATTAAGCATGTATGTGGACTCGTTTCTTATTAGAATAGTATTTTTGTAAGTTTGACCCGTTGAGGGTATATCTTTAAATATATGTGTTGTGTAATTTAGACCACATTATTATGTGGATATATTTGAGTAATTCGACATGAGATGATCCTAGTGAGCAAATTAGCGATCTAGTCACAACAGAGATTAATACCCAGCTCGGAGTGAGCTTAGATGTATTTTGGTAATTTAGTACATTACTGAGATTTATCTGGTAATGAGAATTATTTGGTGATTAATTGAGGATGAGTGAGAAATGGTTGCAAAAGACCATTTTACCCTTGAGGGCATTAAAGAGTTAAGGATTGGGCAAAGCGCATTTTGGTCATTTCATGCCCATGAATTAACTTAGTCAAACCAAACCTTCGGAAAGAGAAAATTATATAACACTTCACTCTCTCTCCCTTTCTCTCTCGTTATCTCTCTCTATGTTTGATTTGCAATTCGTTGAATTTTTTAGGAGAGTTTCTTGAAGGGGTCAACGAGAAGAAATTGATTGCTCTTTTGTTAGGTGGTTGTGATATATAAATTTTTGTTAGCACACCATATTAATAATGTTTGTAAACTCCAAATTTTGATATATCTCAGCTACCTTCTTGTGGTGGTGCCCCTTAGCAATTACACTGAAGAATACTTTTCCACAAATAAGGTATCATTAGCTCCGATGGCATGTCTCTAAGTAATATCATCACAAAGTCTGATAAAATGGGTAATGTTGGCACCATCATGAACTAGAAAATAATGAGGTTTTTATTTTTATTTTCTGGTTAACTTGTTTTGAGACTTTTCTTAAACTCAATAAACTACTAAACCAAATATTAATTAATATGCATTGTTCAATATAGAGCTAGAGGTGTATCATTGGTCACTTTTGTGGTCTTGGGGATTCATTTAATGGCTGATTCACTTGCTTTAGGATACAAGTGCATTATGATCACTTGAGGATACAAGTGGGTTTATTCATTTAATGGCTGGACTAGTGTGTTTATCCATTTAATGACTAAGATTTTTCCACTACAATTTGTCTGAAAACGAACTAACTAACTACCCCAATAACATTAACTCCATTGCCGTGTCTCTTGACTTATATCATCACTAATAAGTTCTATAAAATGGATCATATAATTGGCACCATCACGAATTAGAAAAAAAATGGAGTTCCTTTCTTTTCTGGCTACCTTTGTTGTTTTGAGACTTTCTCTTTCCAGAACAACTTTTGCTGTGCTTGATACCATTAGACCTTCAGAATTTATGAGTGATAACACAACTTTGGTATCTAGAGAAGGACTTTTTGAACTGGGATTCTTTACTCCAGCTATTTCAAAGAATCGTTTTCTGGGAATTCGGTATAAGAACATCTCAGTTCAAACTGTTGTTTGGGTGGCAAACAGGTGTGAACCGATCGACGATTCATCTGGCTCGTTGACTATAGACGACACAGGAAATCTTGTGCTTTACGGACAGAATAAGAGGGTCGTTTGGTCTACAAACTCGTCGAAACAAGCACAGGAACCACTTGTTCAACTCTTGGATAATGGTAACTTGGTTTTGAGAGTGTTAGAGACTCCTTATGATTGTTAGTGTTAGTTATTGTTCTGTTAGTGATTAGCTGTCCTAACAGTAATTAGTTTCTGCTCTAATTGTATTCAGTTAGTATATTGTTGTATTGGTCTCAGGTATAAAATACCTTCTGTATTGTTTTTACATCAATATACAATTCATCTTTTCACCATTGATTTCAGTCTTAATATGGTATCAGAGATTCTCTACCAATTTGTCTGTTTTTCTCCTTGACCTTTCTTCAAACAGTTCATCTTCCTTATCACTACTTGCTATACTCTTCACGGTTGCCATTTCTTCCATGACGACTTCTGCAAATATGACTGAATCGGCTCCGGTGACTTCTTCAGCATCACCTCCAGTTACATTTTCTCACAAGATCTCCGTTAAACTCGACAACAACAACTTTCTTCTCTGGCGTCCACAAGTTCTCTCTGCTATTCGTGGTCATCAGCTTCAAGATTACATATCCGATGGGGTTGTTCCTCCAAGAAAGTTCCTGACCGAACTGGATCAACTCTCCAACAATGTTAACCCTCAGTTTACACAATGGGAGGTTCAAGATCAGTTGCTATTTTCCTGGTTGCTGTCTTCGATGACTCCGCCTATTCTTACTCGAGTGGTTCGATGTTTGACCTCTGCTCAGATCTGGAAAACACTTGAGGTATACTACTCTACTCAGACTACAGCTAAAATTGATCAATTTCAAACTCAATTGCAAAGTATTAGGAAAGGATCTTCTTCCATTGATGATTATCTCTTACGCATTAAAACGATTGTTGATCGTCTTGATTCTGTTGGTCACGAGGTTACTACTAAAGAACATATAGCAACAATTTTCAAAGGCTTACCTCCTGAGTATGACACTTTTGTTATTTCGGTTAATTCAAGAAATCAACCATATTCTGTACCTGAGATTGAATCTTTATTGCTGTCTCAAGAACACCGTATGGAGTCTTACAATAAAAATATAGAATCTGTCAATATTGCTTCTAATCGAACCACTCGAGGAAGAGGTTCTTTCTCTTCTGCTAATGCTCACAGGTTCTCCTATCCTCCTGGTTCTTCCTCAAATTCTGGTGGTCATGGTGTGTCCCAAGGTGCCTGGAATCCATATGCTGTTTCCTCTCGTGGTGCTTACAACAGCGCTAAGTCCAGTTTTTCTGGAACTTCAGCATTTTCTAGTCCACAGTCAACTTTCCCCACTAATATTGGTGGTTCTCATGGTCGTTCTGCTCCTAACTCTGGAATTTCTAATAGTAGACCTATTTGTCAACTATGCTCACGTCCTGGACATCTAGCTTCACGCTGCTATCAACGGTTCAATTTTGAGTTTCCTGGCGTTGGTGCAGCTAATATGGAAAAAATTTCAGCTAACATTGCCACCGCAGACACAGTTTCGGACTCTGCCTGGTATCCGGATTCGGGAGCAACAAGCCATTGCACTGCTGATCAAAGCGTTTTTGCTAAAAAGGACCCCTACTTTGGCACTGACCAGGTGCATATGGGTGATGGTGCAGGCCTGCAGATTCAAAATGTTGGTAAGGCTATTTTCCAAACATCATTTTCTTCTAATCCTCTTGTCCTCAATCGTTTACTTCATGTTCCTCAGATTACAAAAAATCTTATTAGTGTCTCTCAGTTCACCAAGGATAATCATGTTTTCTTTGAGTTCTATCCTAATTTTTGTCTTGTCAAAGATCAGGTTTCCAAGCAAATACTGATGGAGGGCACCCTTGAGAAAGGCCTCTATGTTTTGCATCCTTCAAAGCTGCAGTTTCGTTCTTCTTCCCTCCCTTTGTCTCCTTGTAATTCTGTTCATTTGGTCAATAATGTTCACAGTACCTCTTCTTCTTCTTCACATTCACTATTTTCCTTATGGCATTCTAGGCTAGGTCATCCTTCAGCCAAAGTAGTGAAGAACATTATGTCTCATTGTAATATTCCAGCTATAAATAAAACTGTTTCTGATTTCTGTGAGGCTTGCTGCAAAGGAAAAATTCATAAATTCCCATTTCCTAATTCAGAAACAACTTATACTAAACCTTTGGAACTCATACACAGTGATCTTTGGGGTCCTTCTCCGACCCCTTCAACAAATGGTTTTCGATATTACATACACTTTATTGATGCATATTCACGATACACATGGGTATTTCTCTTAAAAACAAAATCTGAGGCTTTACAAACATTCATACATTTCAAATCTCAAGTTGAAAAAGAGTTTGAATGCTCCATTAAATCAATCCAATCCGATTGGGGTGGTGAATACCAAGCCTTCAAATCCTATCTTTTAAATAATGGTATTCATCATCGTCTCTCATGTCCTACCACCCATCAACAAAATGGAGTGGCTGAGCGCAAACATAGACACTTAGTGGAAACTTCACTCACTTTACTTGCTCATGCCTCATTACCTCTTTCTTTTTGGGATGAAGCTGTCAAAGCTTCTACTTTTCTCATAAACAGACTACCTACACCAGTTTTAAGCAACTTTACTCCTCTCAATGTTCTTTATGGAAAAGACCCAGATTACAATCAATTAAAAGTTTTTGGGTGTGCTTGTTTTCCAAACACTAGACCCTACAATAAGCATAAACTAGAGTTTCGTTCCACTAAGTGCACCTTCCTTGGTTATAGTCTTCAACACAAAGGCTATAAATGTTTAGCACCAAATGGCCGAGTCTATATTTCAAGAGATGTTCTCTTTAATGAGTTTGATTTTCCATATGCATATACTGGTTCTCCTTCAAAAACAGCATCTAATACTGAACATTATATTTCTGCCTCTATACCTCTGTCTCCTTCTATGGTTCCAACTGTTTCTTCTACACAATCTCCTCCTTCTTCCTCTTCATCTTCTTCTTTAAATGCCTCAACTTTGCCTCCTTTGTTGTCTTTTCCTACTGTTCCGTCTATTACTTCAGCCTCTCAATCTCATTCTGAGTGTTCTCCTTCCGCTGCCACTTCTCCTGCTCTCCATACTCAAATAGATTTACCAACATCAGATCTGCAAACTGCATCCAACACTCATTCTATGGTTACTCGTTCCAAGGCAGGGGTCTATAAACCCAAAGTTTTTATTGCTTCCAAAGAGCCATTAACAGTTTCTGATGCTTTACAGAATTCAGATTGGAGGAATGCAATGCAAGCTGAGATTGATGCTCTAAAACGAAATGGCACATGGACTTTAGTTTCTCTGCCTGAAGGAAGAAAAGCTGTTGGATGTAAGTGGGTATTTAAGTTGAAAGAAAATGCAGATGGTACTGTGGCAACACATAAGGCTCGGCTGGTTGCTCAAGGTTTTCTACAGCAGTATGGCTTTGATTTTACTGATACCTTCAGTCCTGTAGTGAAGCCTACAACTATTAGAGTAGTTCTCACAATAGCTCTTTCTAGAGGCTGGTCCATCAAACAGCTTGATGTAAATAATGCGTTCCTGAACGGTGACTTAAAGGAAGAGGTTTTCATGCATCAGCCACCTGGATTTAAGGATGTTTCCTCCCCTAGTCTTGTGTGTAAACTTCATAAGGCTCTGTATGGACTACGTCAGGCCCCGCGAGCATGGTTTGATAAACTTAAATCTGCTCTTTTCTCCCTTGGTTTTACTAGTTCCAGAGCTGATACATCTTTATTTTTACGGTTTACTCCTCAACATATTTGCTTCATCCTTGTATATGTTGATGACATTCTTGTCACAGGGAGTGATACAGATGCCATTTCTACTCTTGTTTCTCAGCTTGACAGATTATTTGCTCTTAAAGATCTCGGTCATATAAATTACTTCCTTGGAATTCAGGTTGAGCACACTGATTCAGGACTCCATCTTTGCCAAAAGAAATATATCACTGATCTTCTCTGCCGTGCAAAAATGCAGTTTGCAAACTCTCTCCCTAATCCAATGACTTCTGGGGAGAAACTGTCTGCCTTTGGCAGTGATCCTGTTACAGAACCTCATTTTTATAGAAGTCTTGTTGGGGCTCTACAATATGCTACAATAACCAGGCCAGAGATCTCTTATGCTGTAAATCGAGTGTCTCAATTTATGCAAAATCCACTTCAAAGTCATTTCAAAGTTGTCAAGAAAATTTTGCGTTATCTCAAGGGTACTTTGGATTATGGCTTGCATCTGTCACGGTCTTCCCAGCTATCTCTTACTGCCTTTTGTGACGCGGATTGGGCATCTGATCCTGATGATAGGCGCAGCACTACTGGTTTCTGCATTTTCCTTGGAGCTAACTTGGTTTCTTGGGCTTCAAAGAAGCAAAGAACTGTTTCCAGATCTAGTACAGAATCTGAGTATCGCAGTCTAGCAAACACTACTGCGGAGTTGGTCTGGATTCAATCCTTACTTGCTGAACTTCGGGTTTTCCAGCCGCTTACTCCAACAATATGGTGTGACAATAAGAGTACTGTTTTGATGTCTCAAAATCCTGTTCTACATGCTAGAACGAAACACATTGAGTTAGACCTGTATTTCGTTCGAGAGAAGATCATCAGTGGCCAGCTAACTGTTCGTCATACTCCTGCTCAAGACCAAATCGCAGATATCTTGACAAAAGCATTATCAAGCACTCGGTTCCTGTATCTCAGAGACAAACTTAGTGTTGTATCATTATCCACCCTAAGTTTGAGGGGGGGTGTTAGAGACTCCTTATGATTGTTAGTGTTAGTTATTGTTCTGTTAGTGATTAGCTGTCCTAACAGTAATTAGTTTCTGCTCTAACTGTATTCAGTTAGTATATTGTTGTATTGGTCTCAGGTATAAAATACCTTCTGTATTGTTTTTACATCAATATACAATTCATCTTTTCACCATTGATTTCAGTCTTAATAGAGAGATGAGAAAGACGAGAATACAGACAACTATTTGTGGGAAAGCTTTGATTATCCTACTGATACGATGTTACCAGGAATGAAATTGGGATGGGACTTGAGGAGAGGTCTCAATAGGCGTTTATCATCATGGAAGAGTTCTGATGACCCCTGCGATGGAGATTTCACTTATGGGATTGAGCTTGATGAACCACACCATACATACCCTCAACTATTTATCCGTAATGGGTCTGCAAAATTGTTTCGAGAAGGGCCTTGGGATGGCATAAGTTTCAGCGGAGCTTTTAATACTTTATCATATCCTTGGTACGGGTCTGATTACGAATTCGTGCACAACGATGATGAAGTTTACTTCACTTACAGCGTCAACAGTACATCAATGATCTTAAGAATTGTCCTGGGCAAAAGAATTGAATACAAAGAATGGAGAGAAGAAGACAAAATTTGGCATTCTTATTACACAATTCCAGGAGACCAGTGTGACTACTATGGCATCTGTGGAGCTAATTCAGAATGTGGTTCAAATGAAGTGAATAAGCCAATCTGCCAATGTTTAGAAGGGTTTAAGCCAAAGAATCAAGAAAATTGGAAGGTGATGCATTGGTCAGAAGGGTGTGTGAGAAACGGTTCTGTGAGCTGCGATGATAAAGAGAAAGATGTGTTCCTTGGCTTTTCTGACTTGAAAGTGCCCAATGCTCAATATATTTGGGCAAATAAGAGTATGAATCTGCACGAATGCAATGCTAAATGCTTGAGCAATTGCTCTTGCATGGCTTATGGCTTTGAAGTCAGTGACTGCGTTCTCTGGTTCGGAGATCTGTTTGATATTCGACAAGCTCCTTATGGCCGACAAGATGTATATATTCGAATACCGTTTTCAGCAACAGGTACAGGTACAGATATATATATTATATATTATATCAAGTGCACATTATGTATTCTGTTTTGGTTATAACCAGTATGTTTTACATGGGTTTTCTTAAATATTCTATTTTGCTTTTCTCAGCTCCAAAACTTTTTGATGAAAAAGAAAGAACTGATCGTAATCATAAGTTCAAGGTGGAGAGAGCAGTGATAATTATTGCTATCATAGTCGGATTAGCTGTTGGGCTTATTATTTTAATTGGCTTTTACATTCACAGGAGGAGGAGACACATTATTGGTAAAAGTCTCTACCCTTGACTTCAATTTTTTTTATGAAATATTATAGCAGAGAAACATTTATGAAGAAATCAAATAGTTTTTATTACTAACAAATGGCATAAAATTGTGTTTGAACACATAGACTAGACTATTGTTTCATATATATACTAGATACAACTAAAATGCAACTTCTTAGTATTATTTATAGAATTTATTAATTATATTTATTAAATTTATATCATTGTCATATAAATTTCAAATAAATAAACAATATTATATAAAAAAAGAATGTCATAAACATATTAAATAAAAAATTAAACCAAAACATTTTTTATGATTTTTTAAAAAATCATATATAATATGAAGTGATAATTTTTTTAATAAAAATTAAGATTATGTATTATATATTATTATTATAATAATATTTTATAATATTTTATAATATTTAAATTTATATTAATATAAGTATTAAATATTTAATCTTGTCTTAAATATTATTATAATAAAAATATTTTATTATATGCGGGCCAACACCTTAGTTTCGGCCTTCTCACTATGCTTACGTTACTTGCCTGTCATCGGACTTAGTATGGTCTGGGCCGCCAGGGCTTCCTTATTCATTGTTAACTGGGCCCCAATTGGGCCCAGACCTCTTGTGAGGGCCCATTGATCTGTTTGGCTCTGTCATGTGTCATAGGTGGAAAATATTGATAAAAATAAGGAATTTTAAAAAAAAATATGGCTTTTTCACCATCAATGTGCACAAATATGGGATTTATACCATAACGCCCTAATTTCTCATAAATTATCGAGAACACAGCGTTGGATCATAATCATAAATATTGCTTTTTTTATTGAATAAAACTTGAAAATAAATATATGGATCCATGGTTTTACAAAAAATAAAATAATTGTCTTTAAAATGAGCAACTTTTAAATAAAACTTTAAAAGAAAACATTCTTTAATAAAAATAAATAATTAGGCTCGCTTGATCTTTCTCAACTATATGGTCCCCACAAGTACATCACGAAGCTCCTAGGTCCCACTCGCAACTGGCCTTTCTATCATCAATTTTCTATACAACAACATCATAAGGGGTGAGCTTCTAAACCCAGTAAGGAAAATAAAAATAAGGGTTAGTCATATAATCATTTAATCAACATATCATAAATTACACAAGAGTCATAACAAAACTTAGTTATACTAATCATATCACATCACATAACCATAGGTCATATCATAGCCTAAGTCATAATCATAGTCATAAATCATAATCTAAGTCATAATCGTAGTCATAAATCATAGGTCATAAGTCATAATCGTAACTATAGGTCATAGATTATAATAACAAATTAGATATAATAAAAAGATAAGTGTTTATTCATGGGGTGACAATTAAGCTCCGGACAAAAGTCCGTCATACACCGGACATCAACTTAGGTCCGTCATAAAATTGTGGCAACCGATCCTACCGGACATAAGTCTATCATACATCATTAGACACCTTAGGTCCAGACACACTTACCCATTTATTGTACCTAAAATGTTAAGTCATACAAAACATAAACGAGATCATAAACTAAACTACCTAATTTTCCTTACAAAAAATAGGGATATTGGAGACAAGAGCGGGATTGGAAACTCCTAAAACCTGTTAGAAAAATATGTATTATTGCTCAATGAAATTATGGAAAAACCAAATACAACTCTATGCAAAAATACAATGGACAAGATAATATTGATTAAATAAGTATTACAACTCAATTGCTCAAAATACAAGTAAATAAAAGGATGTAGAAGAAGAAGATTACAAACTCAATACTATAATAATACAAGTAAATAAGAAGAAAAAGAGGAACAAAAGAATGAAAACACAAACAAACTCTCACACAACCAAAGTGTAGAGTAGTGGGGATCACCAACTTGAACAAGGTTCAAGACCTTTGTCCAAAAGCTTATTTCTCCCTATTCTCTAAGCACTAAGGGATCTCTCTAGGAAATAGCTCTCTGGAATTATCAAGCCTCAAGGTGTATTTTTCAGCCAAGTACTTTGTGGATGAAAAATGGTATGTAATACAAGTGAGCATTAGGCTCCTATTTATAGAGTTTGAGATACCCTTTGGATTTCAAATTCCACCAACCCCCATGGCTGTTATCAATGTTTAATTGGATTAATATGGAATTAAAATTGAGATTTGGGAGTTATTTGGGTTTTTAGAACCGTTCAACACATTTGGAAAAAACTGAAAATTTGGCCTGAAATGCACCTGTGGTCGCGGCCAGGGACATCAGTGGCTGTGGCCACTGCTCTCTGTCCCCCAGGCCGCGGCCACCATCATTCAGTGGCCGCAGCCACAACCCATTTTCAGCACTTGAAAATGTGCTGTTTTTCCAAACGGTTCCAAACCCTCCCAAATGATTTTGTAACTCCCAAAACACATTATTGGGGTTAAAATCATATCTCCAACAACCATATTTCATAATGGCTTTATGAAATCCAATCTCAAATGTGTAACATATAATATACACATTATTGGGTAATATTTGGGAGTTACAAATTTGTAACTGATTTTGTAACTCCAAAATATGTCACATTTGGGCACACACATGTGTCCAATTTTGTGACTCTCAATAATATGTTACAAGATGTGACAAATCACATTTTGTCACATTATTTAATCTAATATTATATTATATGAAATAATATAACAAAACCAAACATAAGAAACCATAAGTCCTCTAGAGAAAGAAGATGAATAGAAGATCCAAATCATCAAGATAGTAACTTACCGAAGACCTTAAGTTTCAAGAAACTCAAACACCTAACCATAAGCCATAGTAGCAAGTTAGGTTTTGAAATAAAAGAAAAGAATAAGACGAATGAAAATGGAATAAAGCTGAAGATTAACAGTACCTTAGATAGCTTAGAGCTTTGATCCATACCTCAAACATCAAAATCACACAATAGCTTACTTCCCAAATGTTTAGAAAAGCTTTAGATTTGAAAGCTTTAACCCCAAAACCCTAGTGTTTCTCTCTAGAACAAACTTAGGTGCTTAGAGGCTTTGAACTGTGCTTAAATGATGAATAAAATGGCTGAGTGAAGGGTCCTATTTATAGAGTTCAAGGAGTGAAACTAACTCATTTTAAAATGAATAAATAAATGATTAAAAATACAATTTTCGCTCAAGAGATGCCCAAAACTCGGTCAAAGATGTTCAGGAACAAGTCAAAGTTGTTGAGGGCTGTTTCTAGTTTAAATCCACAAAGTTTCAAAAATGGTTCCAAGAGCCGATATATCTCCTACCCTAGGCGATATATCGCCTATACCTATGCCCCGAGCTTCCGTGGTTTCGTTCGTGCAAAGTCGACGTGTTTTCCGTATCATCCATAGGCGATGTATCAGCCCTATAACTACGATATATCAGCATACACTGGTACTTTAAACACATTTTTGCACGTTTTCAGCACACTTGAAGTTTGGTAAAACAACTTTGACTGAGTAAAATGTAATCCTAATAGTTGCTGGAAGGTTCTAGACCATATAGATCTATCCTTTATTAATTTATTCATTTAAAATGCTTAAATCCTTAATAAACATACATGTGACAAGTGTCACATTCTTAGTTATTCTATCTAAACCTTAGATTATAATAAATAATATTTCTAGGACTAGCTATATTTATCAGACCTTATGTTAAAATTAATATTTCTAAACTATAGGCTAAACTTATAAAATTCATAACTATCTTTACGAGTTTCCAACTAATTCCTGCCTTGAACCAATATCCACAAAAACTAAAATACTAAGCTACCACTACTAATATCTAGCTAAGTGAAATTCTGAGACGCTACATATACTTTTTTTAATATGTACAAGAAAATTTATTAAAGAAACAATTAAAGTATGAGAAACACAATTAGTAGCTAACTAAAATATAGAGTTGTAAATATAGGCCGTCCTGGCCCAGCCTGACCCACATTTTCGTGCCTCTGAATAATTCGGGCCGGGCCCGTATTTCAATTCGTGCCGGGCTGGGTCGGCCCACTTTTATTATTGCAAAAAAATGTGAGGCTAGAGAATTGAACCCTCCACCTCTTCTTTAAGAATCAACAGACTTACCACCAATCCAAATACATTTCTTTGTGTGAATTATAGTTTTAGATATTTTTATATACTTTTTAACAATACTTTACCCAAAATTATATCAAATATAATTATTAGAATTTGAATACCTACTAATAAATGCTAAAAATTTTAACTCACAAATCTTAAAATAAATTAATATAATTATAAAAATATAGAAATTGAGAAAAATAATAGACTTTTATTATCATTTTAATTTATAAATAATTGACAAATAAAAACTTATTATCATTATTAATGTAAAAATATTGGGTATTTTATCGGGTCGTGCTTTCGGGCTAATTTGTTCGTGCTTTCGTGTCGTGCCTTCGGAGATTGTCGTGTTGTGTCGTGCTCAAGCCCATGTCGTACCATGCCGTGCCGTGCCAATTTTTAATTCGTGTCGTACTTGGCCCAAGCCCATATTTTTTCGTGCCGTGTCGTGCTCGTGCCGTGCTAGAAACCTCAACCCGTATTTACAGCTCTACTAAAATATAGAAATGTCACATTTTTTATCATAGTTATGTTTTCTTTGATTTTAAAATTAATTTTATTTTATTTTTTCCTTAACTTTTTCAGTTATTTTTTATTTATTTTTTTCATACCTTATTTTTTCTACCATTTTTTTCTTTCACCAATTTTTCCCTTAATCCTTTTTTTTCTTTCAATTTTTCCATTATTCTTCTTCATCCTCTTCTTCTCATTTTTATTCATTTATCTATTATTTTTCTTTCATTTGTATTGTTTTTCATATTTTTTCAGTTTTCTTTCATCTTTTTTTTTTCTTCATTTATTTATTTATTATTTTCTCCTTCCATTTTTTTTTTCTTTTTTCACACATACGAGCTTTTTTTTTCTTTCTTTTTTTTCTTCTTCCATTTTTTCATTTTTTTTTTTCATTTTTTTCTATCAATTTTTTCATTCATATTTTTTTTTCCATTTTTCCAATTTTTTTCTTCTTCTTTTCATTTTTATTCATTCATCTATTTTTTTCCTTCATCATTTCATTTTTTTTTCATATTTTTTTAGTTTTCTTTCCTAAGTTTTTTTTTTCTTTCTTTTGTCTTCATTTTTTGTACTTATTCTTTTCTCATTCAATTTTCTTTTTTTTTTTTTCATTTTTTTCACACATATGTTTTAACATTACATAATTATTTTACTATTTTTTATTTGTTATCTTTTATTATTGTAATTTTTTTTTATAGTTTTTTCAACTATATGTAAAAAAATTAAAATAGAATTTTCTATTTACTGTAACACTTATAGGAACACCAAAATTTGGAAAGAAAACTAATAAAAATATGAAAACGTGAATGTGTAACTTGTTACCCTGATGTGAACATTCAAATCTAGAAAAAAAAATTATATGAAGAAGATGAGAGAGAAGGGAAAGGGGTGGATCAGATTTTTTTTCTTTCTATTTTCATATATGTGGTAACTGGTTACCTTCCCGTTCTTTGTGTGTACATTTCTGGGGGTAAGTGGTTACCTTCACGTTATTTGTGTGTATATTTCTAGGGGTAACTGGTTACCTTCACATTCTGATGTGTGTATATTTCTGAGTTCTTTATGGTAACTAGTTACCTATGTTACTAAAATCATAGTTACTTCTTCTTCCTTTTTTAATGAAGTGTTCTTCCTCTTTTTCCTTCAAATTTGATGTTTCTTTTCATATTACCCCTCTTATGGTAACTGGTTACCTCTCTTATGGCAGAAATTTACTCCTCTCAGGATAACTGGTTACCCCTCCTGATACATGTTATTTAACCTAGCTCTATGATTTTTTTTTTACATAACTATCAAAGATCAATCAAGTAACTGGTTAACTTATAAAATATTTGAAAAAAGAAATGAACAATCTAGAAAGAAGAATTTTTTTTTTTATAATAACTAAAAAATAATTTTAAACACAATTCATATTACAAAAAAAAAAAAATTACAAAACAACCAAAGAAAATTTTAATTTAAAATTAGTAATATAAAAATGCTAATAAGCTAAAAAAAATAATAATCAAATTAAAATACATACCCTTCCAAATTAATAAAACTTGATTAAGAGTAAAATTATGACATAAACCAACTTTTATACAAAAATATGGAAAAATAAACCCATAAAAGTGAAAATTATTAAAAAAAAAAAATGCCATAGATTACTTTTTTTTTTTTTTAAAAAAATCATATTTTTGCACACTCTATTAAAAATTTTATATAAAATGTAATTTCCTCTAAAAATAATGATATTTTATAATATTTAAATTTATATTAATATAATTGATAAATATCTATTTTTAAGTTAGTTTTAAATGTATATTCTATTAAATATTTAGAATATTCCGTTAAAGATAACAAAACAAACGGTTAAAATCAAGAATTTCCATTATCAATACACTTTTTATATAGAAGATATATATACACTAGATACAAGACACTTTTGCTTAGTTTTATTTATAGAATTTAATAATTATTTGTATTAAATTTGTATCATTGTCATATATATTTCAAATATATAACCAATATTATATATAAAATTAAAAAAATGATATAAACATATTAAATGAAAAATTAAACAAAAACATTATTTATAATTTTTTTAATATATATATAATATGATAACTTTTTAAACATAAATGATCATTTTTTTTATTAAAAATTAATATTATGTATTATATATTATTATTGTAATGATATTTTATAGTATTTAAAATTTTATTAATATAAGTATTAAATATTTAGTCTTGTATTAAATATTATTATAATAATAATATGTTATAATATTTAAAGTCATATTAATATAATTAGTAAAAAATTAGAATTATATATTATTATCATAATAATATTTTATAACACTTAAATTTATATTAATATAATTATTAAATATCTAGTCTTGTATTATATATTATTATAATAATGATATTTTATAATATTTGAATTTGAATTAATATAATCATTATGTATATAGTCTTATATTAAATATTATTATAATAATAATATTTAATATATTTGAATTTATATTAATATAATTAATAAATATCTATTTTTAGTTAGTTTTAAAGATATATTCCGTTAAATATTTAGAATATTCCCTTAAAGTTAGCCAAACAAATCGTTAAAACTAAAATTTTTTGTTATGTACACACTTTCTTTTTATATGGAAGAGATATACGAAACTGAGAAATGTAACTATTAATACTACCACTGTTAAACTTGTGCCTCTAATTTCAATCTCTTTGGTGGTTAGGAGGGCATTAGGGGTTAGTTAATGGGACTTCAGATTAATGACTTTACATGTAACTGTTTCTTCCATGTTTTCTATTTGCTCTTTCGTTCTTATATATATATATATATGTATATATATGGGTGTACTCTTAATGGTTACTACCCATAGATGGTTACTTTAACATTAACTATTGGATTAGGATCAATGATTCATATTTATAGTTGTTCATTAATATTTCTAAAAATAAATTTTGATTTTTTCAAATTTTTGGAAGGGTTACCTGATGAAAAATATGTATTTATTATGAAAATATAATATTGTAAACTTTTTCATTTTTCAAATGTATGTCAATTTCTAAATATAGCTAGTGTTTCTCATTGGTTGAAAACACACCATTAATTATGGCAAAAAAAATAACTAAATTCGAAATTAATATAGAAAAAAAATATTTACTTGTTGGTGACTTGCTATACCAAGTTACTATGTTGCAACATCATCGTAATTGTTAGTAACCATCTATGGGTAGTAACCATTGAGAAGTCTTCCATATATATATATAGGAAGCTATTGAATATTGTAAAGAGATAGACAAAAAGAGCTAGAGGTTGTAACACTGGTTTTACAAGATTGTATAGGTTTTCTTATTGTTTTGAGGTTTTAATCTTCACAGCCACTAATAATTCATTTGAGATAAACGAAAGCCAAGATGAAGACTTGGAGCTTCCATTGTTTGATCTGCATACAATTAGTACTGCCACTAGTAATTTTTCAGAGAATAATAAGCTTGGAGAGGGTGGTTTTGGACCTGTATACAAAGTAAGTTCTCATTTACCTGCTTCAGAATATTCTCTATTCTTTTTACCAGATACCGATTGGTAATTAAAGATTGAAATAAGTAAATAATTACTTCATTGTGATATATTAGGGTATACTTGAAGGAGGTCAAGAAATAGCTGTGAAGAGACTATCAATGTGTTCTAGACAAGGAGTCACTGAGTTCAAAAATGAAATTAAACTAATTGCCAAGCTTCAACATCGAAATCTTGTAAAGATATATGGTTATTGTATTCATAGAGAAATGAAATTATTAATTTATGAGTATATGTCCAACAAAAGCCTTGACCATTTTATCTTTGGTAAGACTCTTTTCACCTCTTTTAATACATGTCATGTTCTATAAATATATATTTTCTTATTTTGTTTTAATAAAATTAGAAACCAATATTTGCAGATGAAAGGCAAAGCATACTATTAGAATGGCCTAAACGTTTTGAGATTATATGTGGAATTGCTAAGGGGCTTCTCTATCTTCATCATGATTCTAGATTGAGAATTATACATCGAGATCTCAAAGCCAGTAATGTGTTACTTGATAAAAACATGAATCCCAAAATTTCAGACTTTGGCTTGGCTAGATGTTTTGGTGGAGACCAAATAGAAGGAAACACAAACAAAATAGTTGGAACTTAGTAAGTCATCTTTGAAATCCTTTTAGTTTCTTTATTATAAATCTCTTGTATAGTAATAAATTATTTTATGCAAATGTAGTGGTTATTTGGCTCCAGAATATGCTTCTAATGGCTTATTCTCAACAAAATCTGACGTATTTAGTTTTGGCACATTGATGCTTGGAATCGTAAGTGGAAAGAAAAGTAGAGACCTGTACGATGAAGATAGCATTCTTAACCTCACTGGATTGGTAAGTATTTGGATAGCATACTTAACCTAATTGGATTGGTAAGTATTTAGCTTTTTCTTTTTTATTTATATTTTTATAATATTTGTTAGGCATGGACTTTGATGAAAGAAGGCAACGCATTTATGTTTATTGATAAGTGCTTGTTAAGAGATCCAAACGACAACATGGAAGAAGCATTGCGTTGCATCCACATCGGTCTCTTGTGTGTGCAACAAAAACCTATTGATAGGCCTAATATATCTTCTGTTATTCTAATGTTGAGCGGTGAGAAAGTGTTGCCTCAACCCAAACCACCAGCCTATTTCACCAACACAGATTTGTGGGAGGGATATCATTCCCCCTTTTCTAAGACACCATCATGCAATACAAGCATAACAGCTGTCGAGGCGCGATGATAATTCATACAACAAATCAGAGTTTATCATGTAAATTTTTAGAATTTGAATTATTACAATTTCTATTTATTTCGTTCAAAACTGCAATGATGATTGGTATTAGTAATCTACATGTAGTATATATGAATCTATGCCAGAAGAGAATGTGCTATTCATGACAATAAAAGTGATTCTTGAACGTTTTCTTGATTATAATAAGCCATTATTAGACTTATTTCCTTGTAGTGAGGCAAGAGTGTGATGAGAAACTTATACATATAGTCTTATTTTGAAGTGTTGAAATAATTTCTAAGTGATGTGTATTATAACATCTCGTACAGAAGGATATAATGGTAACGTGAAATTGGAACTCGAGCATGAATATATATATATATTTCTTTAATATAACCAAGAAATAAGCACTGGTTACATGAAAATTTATGATGCATAACTTATATATGAAATTCCACCACAAATCTACAAACTGATGCATAACTTGATAAAAGAAAAAGTAAAATTTGACAAAGTTTTTGCAAGAGAAGATCTCATTGACTGGCTGGCTTGTTGTGACAGTCAAAATCCTGTGATCCGTAAGAGGAAAGACCGGGTAAGCTGTGCAATCCCACACTGCCTGGGGAAGGTCAAGTGTGATGATTCTTAGATTGTGTAGGTATGGGACTACACAGTTGAAGAAGGCTTAAATGGATTGATGGGTACTACCTATATCAGGAAGGTGCATCTTCTATTCGGAGCCCATCACTTGAGAACTCCATGGTTAAGCGTGCTTAGCCTGGAGTAATCTAGGGATGGGTGACCTCCTGGGAAGTTTTCCCGGGAAGTGTGTGAGTGAGGACAAAGCACGCTGGAAAGACTTATCTTGGTTTGTAGGGCCAGTCGTCATTCCAAAAAGCAGCCATAGTGACGTGGGGTGTCACATAAGAGTGTACCCCTTTGGTACGGGAGGTGAGGTTACTCTGGGCCGTGGAGGCCACACTGGGATTAAAACCCCACAGATAACACGATGGCTCAGTTATATGTTTTCAGTATGTTACGCAGCCCTTTGACTTATGTGAATATGCTAGAAGTGTTGCTCAGTTTGCAGTTTCTAGATATGCATTTCTGTTATGAAAAGTTTGTTTTGAATAGTAGAATCATGAGTTGTAGCTAGCTTCCTTACTGAGCGTTATAGCTCATCAGTTACTCTGTGTGTGTAGGTAAGGGCAAGGCTTAAGGAGCAGTGCAATGAGCTGGAGGGGATTCTGTCTGAAGTATGCATACTGTGAAACAACCGACCTGCAGGGTTGTCAGGGTTCTCTTAAGTTTTCCGCTAAGTCTAGTAACAGTTTTATCAATTTCATGTTTACTAGTTCTACTTAAAGAAGGCCCTATGGCCACAGACTATTTCTTAAGTTACGTTTAAACTACATTTTGTTTTTAAAACTATGGGATCCCATCCAAATACTATTTTATTTCAAAGTACTCCAATGTAAAATTTTCTAAAGTTTACTCTAAAGTTTATTTACTTTTTAACGTCCGATTTTTACCAAAGTTGACCGTAAGGGTCCAGTTGACCCCGGATAGTCATAGTCGTGTTCGGTGGGTCTAGTTAAGAAAAGTCGGGTCGTTACATTTGGTATCAGAGACTACGTTACTTAGGCTCCTGTAGACCCTCACAGTATGCATATGAAGATCAGAAAGGCCCCAGCTACTGCACTGTAAGTATATTTCTAAGTTTTGCAATTATTTTTTAGTCTAACAATAATTGTGGGTTTCGTAATGACTAGATAATGGTGATGATGAAGAGAACCGTTATGTCCGGCCGAGGGCAAGGGTCTAAGGAAACCTGAGACTATTGGATCCAAAGGACTAGGGAAATGAAAATGAGCCTTGAGGGTAACTATGATGATTTTGAGAGGTTAATTAGGCATATCATGGCAGTGAACTATGCCATTCAAGAGATTAAGTGGATAGGGGGTTTACTTAAGTGTCTATAGTGTTTTGAGGTTCTAATGAGCACAATCTCTTGGCAGAGTGTTAGGGATGCTCTTAACCAGACTTGGAGTGAGGTAGCTCACATAGAAGGTCAAGCCCCAAATCAATATTCGGCTATGGGAAAGAGATTCCCTAGGATCTACGTTGAGAACATAGCCAAGAAAGTTAGGCTTAACCCTTTAGGGATCAAGAAATTAAACTATAGTAAGAAGAGGTGGGTACAAGGAACCCCTAAGCTACCTAGGGGAGTAATTAGGGAATTATCTCCAGGACTTAGGAACGAATATGAGGAATCGTTCCCAGTCCATATGGTAGTTTATGACACTAATAATAGTCAACCCAGGGCTAGAATTGGGATTTAAAAGTCATTTCATTTCCGGTCAGTGAGGAAACGGGGGGTTCTGTCCTTGTTCTAGGATATGTTTGCATGATTTTTATGATGTTAGAGTGTTGTATTTCATTTATTTTCAGTTGACTACTTATGTATCGAAATCATGTATCAAGTTTGAAGTAATACTAATGATGAATTGTTATGCTCTTTTCTTCTTATTATACAATTGTATGAAGTATGTTAGGTTTGAAACTCAGTTTATATTATTGCTATGCTTCTTTTAGAGTTTTGAATAGAATGAGGTAGGCCTTTTTCTGAGTGGATAGAAGATTTATCGTTCATAGTTTAAACTATATGGCTTAAGTATTTCGAACGAATCGCGATGTCTCCACGAAGAGGTGTACGTCGAGGAGTGAATAGGGATCAGGCACCAGAAAACCTGAACCCAGGAAATGCCAACATGGATGCAGCTACGCTGTTTGGAATTAGTCAGGCACAAGCTGAAGAGATTGCTCGTCTTCGAAAAGAACTTAATTGGGCACCTAGGGTTGGAAGGCCACCAGCCCAGCAAGTTGTGGAAGTGAGGCCACAACAACTTGCTCAACCAAATCCGGTATACGAACATTTCCGGAAGCTGCACCCTCAACCTTTCGAAGGAGGCGTGGATCCTATGGAAGCTGAAGAATGGATGAGTTTTATTGAACTCATTTTCGAATTAATGCAGTTGGAAGACCGAGCTAAAGTATCTCGTGTTACATATATGCTAAAGAAGGACGCTCGCATGTAGTGGGAGAACATGAAGCTTATCTAGAATGTTAGAGTTATGACATGGGCGGAGTTCGTACAAGCTTTCAACGAACAGTTTTACAATGAGACTATCAGAGCTTCTAAGGTGGATGAATTTGTGAACCTGATCCAATAAGATACCACAAAAGCTCAATATGTGCAACAGTTCAACAGGTTGGCTAAGTTTGCTGGAAATTTAGTGGCCAACGAGGAAGCTAAGGTCGAAAAGTTCATGAAAGGGCTCAAGCCAATGATTGCCTGAGATGTAGAAATAGCTAGTGCAGAAAGGATCACTTATGCACATGTCATATTCATATAGCCAATCTCTTATGCAATGTGTTAGTTGATTCGGGTGCTACCCATTCTTTTATATCAACGTGCACGATTGAGAAAATAGGAAGACCTAGAGAGGTATTTTCGATAGGCTTTAGTACGACATTGCCATCTGGAGAGAGGATGACATCTAGAAGATGGGTACACGCGGTGCCGATAACTTTAGATGGATGAGAACTCTATGCTGACTTGATTGAGCTGGCTATGAATGAGTATGACGTGATACTTGGAATGGATTGACTCTCCAAGTATAGTGCAAACATCGATTGTAGGAAAAAGATCGTAGTGTTTCAACCCGAAGGGGAAGATAAGTTCGTGTTCAAGGGAGAAAGTACGGGACCCAAAACGCCAATCATCTCAGCGCTCAAGGCAAAGAAGATGATGGGAAAAGGGTGCCAAGCATTCCTGGCTAGTATAGTGGACACAACTAAGAACACGCCACAACGACTTGAGGACATTAAAGTGGTGTGTGAGTACCCCGAGGTGTTCCCAGAAGATCTACCAGGCTTACCCCCGAATCGAGAGGTCGAGTTCGTGATCGGGTTAGCACCAGAGACAACCCCTATTTCAAAAGCACCGTATAGGATGTCGCCTTCAGAATTAAAGGAGTTGAAAGAACAGCTGCAAGAGCTGCTTGACAAAGGATTCATTCGAGCAAGTCATTCACCGTGGGGAGCTCCGGTACTATTCGTCAAGAAGAATGATGGATCGATGCGTATGTGGATTGACTATAGGGAACTGAACAAGGTGATGATAAAGAACAAATATCCGTTACCTAGAATTGAAGATTTGTTTGACCAATTACAAGGGGCAGCGATATTCTCTAAGATAGATTTGAGATTGGGTTATCATCAGCTTAAGATAAAGGAAAATGATATACCCAAAATCGCTTTTAGGACTCGGTATGGACATTATGAGTTTTTAGTACTATCATTCGGTCTAACAAACGCCCCTGCAGCATTCATGGATGTAATGCATAGGGTGTTCAAAGAGTATTTGGACAAGTTGTAATCGTCTTTATTGGCGATATTTTGATCTATTCAAGGAAAAAGGAGGAGCATGGGGATCATTTGAGAAAGGCGCTCCAGAGGTTCAAAGAACAACAGTTATGTGCCAAGCTAAAGAAATGCGAGTTTTGGGTAGAGGAAGTGGTATTTCTAGGCCACATAGTAACCAAGGACGGAGTATCAGTGGACCAAGTTAAGGTTGAGGCTGTCAAGGATTGGCCAATACCAAAGAATGCCACTGATGTAAGTAGCTTTCTTGGTCTAGCCGACTATTACAGGAGATTCGTGGAAGGATTCTCCAAATTGGCAATGCCACTAACAAACCTTACTCGCAAACTATAGAAGTTCGTGTGGTCTGATAAATGTGAACAAAGTTTTCAAGAGTTAAAGAAGAGATTAACTACTGCTCCAGTGTTGTGTGTACCCAAAAGCAACGAAAAGTTTATAGTCTACTGTGATGCATCCAAGATGTGTTTGGGATGTGTACTGATGCAAACCAAAAAAGTGGTGGCTTACGCGTCTAGACAACTAAAAGAAAATGAACAAAGATATCCAATACATGACTTGGAGTTGGCGGCTGTGGTTTTTGCCTTGAAAATATGGAGACATTATCTCTATGGGGATAAATGTGAAATATACACGGATCACAAAAGCCTTAAATATTTTTTCACTCAGAAGGAGTTAAACGTGAGGCAAAGGAGGTGGCTCGAGCTAGTTAAAGACTATGATTGCGAGATACTCTATCATCCTAGAAAAGCTAATGTGGTGGCTGATGCCTTAAGCCGACGAAGTCATGGCACCATTGCAGGTTTAGGGTTGGTGGAAGCTCCGTTACAAAAAGAGATAGTGAAAGTTGGGATAGAAATAGTTACAAGCGAGTTAGCCAATCTCACATTGCAATCAGATCTCTTGGAAGAGATTAAAGAAAAGCAAAAATTGGATGACAATCTGGTTAAACAAGAAGCCTTGTTACAAGAAGAGAATAGTGGGAACTTCACAATGTCGGAATGCCAGATATTAAGGTATAAGGGCAGGGTTTGTGTGCCTAGCGACCAAGAGGTCAAGGATAAGATTCTTAAAGAAGCACACACAACGCCTTACTTGTTGCACCCTGGTGCAACAAAGATATATCAAGATCTTAAGTCCATGTATTGGTGGTCGGGAATGAAGAGGGACATAGCCGGGTACGTAGCCAAGTGCTTGGTTTGTCAACAAGTGGAAGCAGAACACCAAAGACCCGGTGGGTTACTGCAACCGCTACCAATACCAGTATGGAAATGGGAAGATATCGCTATGGACTTCGTGGTTGGTCTACCAGTAACTACAGAGCGTCACAATGCAGTTTGGGTGGTTGTGGACCGCCTTACTAAGTCAGCTCATTTTATTCCGGTGAAAATGACGTACACTATGGATCAATTTGTAAGGCTGTACATGAAAGAGATAATCAGACTCCATGGTGTACCAGTATCTATAGTTTTAGACAGAGACTCGAGGTTCACATCAGGTTTCTGGGAAAGCTTGCAAGAGGCAGTGGGTACGAAGTTGAAACTCAGCACAGCCTTTCACCCGCAAACAGATGGGCGGTCAGAAAGAACCATCCAGATACTGGAGGATATGCTGCGAGCCTGTGCCTTAGAGTTCAAGGGTTCTTGGAAGGAGTACTTGTACCACATGGAATTTGCGTACAATAATAGTTACCAAGCAACCATTGGAATGGCCCCATACGAGATGCTTTATGGCAGGAAGTGTCGCTCACCCTTACATTGGGATGAGATAGGAGAGAGGCGACTAGCTGGGCCAGAACTGGTGCTTGAGGCTACGAGTGCTATAGAAAGAATAAGAAGGCATATGCTCACAGCTCAGAGTAGACAACAAAGTTATGCCAATGCCAAAAGGCGGGACATCGAGTTCGAGATGGGAGACAAAGTATTCTTGAAAGTCTCGCCAACAAAAGGTGTTAAGAGGTTTGGGAAAAAAGGGAAGTTAAGTCCCATATATGTAGGTCCTTTTGAGATCCTCGAGAGGATAGGACCAGTTGCTTATCGATTAGCCCTACCTCCCGCGTTGGCTAGTACCCACAATGTATTCCATATCTCCATGCTCAGGAAGTATGTGTCCGATCAGTCCCATGTGCTTAGTTACGAACCGCTAGAGCTACAACCGGACTTAAGTTATGAAATTAAACCAGTTACAATACTGGAGCGGGGAATCAAAGAGTTGAGAACTAAAAGGATACCCCTAGTTAAAGTCCGGTGGAGCAATAGCGCAGTTGAAGAAGCTACTTGGGAGCTGGAGGATGACATGCGTGAGAAGTATCCCGAGATGTTTGAGTAAGGAAAAATTTCGAGGACGAAATTCTTTTAAGGTGGGAAGGGTGTAATAACCCGATTTCTTTTTTTTATTTAGTGTTTTATGTAATAACATTATTTTGTGAATTAATTTTTTTTTTTAAAGAGTATGAATAATAATTAAAATAATATTTGGTGAATTGTGAGTTGATCACTTTAGACCATAGTGTGGGATTTAGATGTGAAATAAATCTAAAATGGACATCTTGTTCAAAGAGTTTTAGTATATGATTTTATGTATTTTGAATCCACATAAAATCATAGAATCATTTTAGACTATGATTTTGTGACTTATTCACTAAGAGTCTATGAACAATTCAAGAGGAATTTTATAGGATTAAAATCATGATTTTATGTTGAAATGACTCACATAAAATCATAGACATAAGTTAAACCAAAGTTGCATTTTTGGTGTTTAGACTGTAGTTTATATTTACCATTCTTAAGCTATAGTTTTAGTGTTTTATTTTGAGAAGCATACGGTGGTGTGTTTGGCTGCACACATACTTATTGGAGGGAAACACAATTTAAACAGCTATGGCAGTTTTTAGAGGTTACCAGGCAGGGAATTAGAACCGTTGTCTTTCTTCATTAGTGTTAGCCATTTTTGAACGTGAGAGGATAACTGTGAGAGATTAGAGACAAAGAACACATTGTGTTCTTGTTTTGTACGTTCACTTCGGGTCCAAGAAGGAGGAATCAAAGGTGAGTTTTCTTTGGTTTTTCTTTGGATTACAGTCCTTAGACACGTCCTTAGAGCCTATGTTTGATTGTAGAAGAAAGCAAGAGAAAGAAGGGAGTGCTACAGGGAGTTCGGTACAAGAATAGTCAGAAGAAAAACGTAAGTCCGAACCTACCTTTGCGTTGATTTTTCTCTTAGATTCTGAGTACCAAATTCATGTCAAATGGTTTTGTTGTGTTCATAGTTTTGTCTACTAAGTTGAGGAGAAGAAGAAACCACCAAGAACCGGCCACAGTAAGAGGTATATATTCGTAGATTTCCTTTGTAGTTTTACGTTTCCGATTTTTGATCTTTGTTTCTTAGGATGGTGATGACTTCTTTGGATTGTTATGTATGGTTTTAATCAGTGTCTTGGGATTAGAAACACTCATTAAGGTTTTGGGGATAGTATAATATATGTGGTCTTAATATTTGAGAGGGTTTGGTGGTGGTTTAAGATTGAAGATGGTGGCTGGCCGTGCATGGAAGTGCCACTTTGAGTGGTCACGGATGGAGACCGATGGTAATGAGGGTGGTGGTTGTGATAGCCGAATGGTGGTCATGGTGGTTAGGAGTGAAACCGTGACTGCCTAGGTGAGGAAAGATGGAGACGGGTATGGCTTGGGAAAGAAATGGCTGAATGTGTACAAGGAAGAAGACAATGGGGGTGTTCACGTGCATGTTCATCCATTCAGCAACAAGTTACTAATGGTTACTGTTTGGTAACCAAAGAGACCAAAAATGGTACTTGGTCCCAAAAATTTAGGGTTTTATAGCAAGGCTTGGGATTAAATACTTCTAAGTTTTAGGTCTGATTTTAATGAATCGGGGTTAGAAAAATTTATCTAAGTAACATTTAAGACTAATAATTTACGAGCTAGGCTCGGGAATTATTATGTAAGCTTCAAGAAAAATTCGAAGTTCGGGAATTAGTTTCAAAGTTTAGATTTGACGACTTAGAACCTACGAAATATTTTCAAAGACTTGGAAAATATTTTAGGAAGTACAATATTACTAATTTTAAGTCTCAAGATCAAGGATTGGACTCAGGGCTCGTGTTTTGGACTCGAGCATCGGAAAATAGAATTTTAAGAAATAATTGGAGTTTTGACTTGAAATTTCGGACGTGGTCTAGGATAAAATTATTATAGGAAATAATAATTTTCTAAGTTGAGTTCGGGATTTATGAGAAGGGTATTATGGTCATTTTACCCCAAGGGCTAGGGTTTTGGGCCAGGGTCGGGAATTTTAGTTTTTGATTTTTAAATTCCCTTATTTATATTTAAAATCTTAGTAAAGCATAAACTAAGACATATTGTCCCAATATGATTATAGGGTCTAAACGCGATCGGAAATACTCACAAAGATATAATTCGCGAAAGCTAAGGACAAGAGGTAAGGAAGTATACACCAAGAGTAACTTAGCTCGTTGTGATTCTAGTGAATTGTTTGCATGTTTGTAGATTGCTGGTTAAATTCTAGATGCTATATATGTGTGTGATTATATGGCTGGATGCGCATGATAGTACCCATCTATCGTGTTTGAATGTGCTTAGTGCAGTAAAGTCATCATGAATGTATGTGCAATGTTTATGACTGTCAAGGGAAACCTTGTGAGGGCGGATTCCCCATGCAGCCGTACAGTGGGGTTATCCGCCAAGTCAGTAGAGTCATCGTGTTTTAGCGGAGTGTACCCCTTTGGTACGGGAGGTGAGGTTACTCTGGGCCGTGGAGGCCACACTGGGATTAAAACCCCACAGATAACACGATGGCTCAGTTATATGTTTTCAGTATGTTACGCAGCCCTTTGACTTATGTGAATATGCTAGACGTGTTGCTCAGTTTGCAGTTTCTAGATATGCATTTCTGTTATGAAAAGTTTGTTTTGAATAGTAGAATCATGAGTTGTAGCTAGCTTCCTTACTGAGCGTTATAGCTCATCAGTTACTCTGTGTGTGTAGGTAAGGGCAAGGCTTAAGGAGCAGTGCAATGAGCTGGAGGGGATTCTGTCTGAAGTATGCATACTGTGAAACAACCGACCTGCAGGGTTGTCAGGGTTCTCTTAAGTTTTCCGCTAAGTCTAGTAACAGTTTTATCAATTTCATGTTTACTAGTTCTACTTAAAGAAGGCCCTATGGCCACAGACTATTTCTTAAGTTACGTTTAAACTACATTTTGTTTTTAAAACTATGGGATCCCATCCAAATACTATTTTATTTCAAAGTACTCCAATGTAAAATTTTCTAAAGTTTACTCTAAAGTTTATTTACTTTTTAACGTCCGATTTTTACCAAAGTTGACCGTAAGGGTCCAGTTGACCCCGGATAGTCATAGTCGTGTTCGGTGGGTCTAGTTAAGAAAAGTCGGGTCGTTACACTTGTATTAAACATTCGAACAAAAAGTCTGTAACATAGATGTAAATTGAATGAGCAAGTATTTCCATAGACCTATAAGGCTATAAAGTAAGTACTTAATATGAGAATCTTTGAAAATTTGGACTGATAGAGAGAGAGAGTTCTTATTTGATCTTATGAACCTTATGGCTCATTTAGTATTATCTATAATAGACGAAAGAGTGGTAATTTCTGTTTCTTGGGTTGACTAGAATGAGGAATGGGATTGTATTTTGGGAACTTTTGAGGAAATAATATTCTGGTTGTTGTGGGGCACATATGAGAAAGTGGTTTTGAGGGAAGTTGGATTTTGGAAAATGGGAGTCATACTTACACTCCAAATTAATATTAAAGCACTCATTTTAATATTAAAAAATTATTACATATATGTGAAAAAGTCAATTATCGACAAACCAACTAAACCCTTTTTAGTTAATATGATTATGCTTGTTTTAGTTATAATCACTGTTATTTAAGGATGTCTCTCACATTAGTTACCATATGTACTAAGTGTTAACTAATGTACTAAGACAGCTTATGGCAATGCTGGCCAAAGTTGCATTTGGTTCTGCATTTTCTTTAGAGATGAAATAACTATGAATTTCTCTGCGAAGCTCATCTTCTTGCGCAATTGCAGCCAATGGGAAAGCAACAGTGAGTGAAAAATCTTCAGAATATGTGTTAATATCTCAGTGTTCAAACAATTGTCTTGAGCAATATTGTTGAGGATCATAACCATATTCAGACCACATGTTCTGATATATATTTATGGCAAAGCAAACAACTCAACAGTGGAGAAAAGGAGATTTAAAAGGTGACAACTAGAATTTGCATTTGGTACACGTGGGGCTGCAGAATTGGTTTGGCAATCATTTTCTGATGTGTTTTAATCATTACACCTCTGATGCAAATGATTGGCTGAGTTATGGAAAAATTGTACGGTTAAAAAGGTAGAGAATATAGAAAAAGAGAGAAGAGAAGTTCTGAAATGGTGAGAAAGAACTAAAAAAGAGATATAAGTGTATTCTGTAACTCTTTGAGAATAGCAAATTGAGATTGCAAGACTAGCAAAATGAACTATAAAGTCCCCTGTGTTTTCTATACTTGTCATTGCTGCATTTGTTACTTACTGCAGTGTTTGGTATTTTGGTTTTGGTTGTATTTGGTTGCTGTACATCTCTGAGAACATTTGAAGTCCTAATTTGGGTAGAAGAAGCCAAGTCAAATTTTGAAAAGGAGTTTCTAAAGAAGTGTACATAAAATGTACCTCAATAGTAAATTTTTATATGACCCCACATATGTATTTCCAAAAATATATATTTTTACTCTTGTTGTAAAAGTTGTTTAAAATATAAATATAGCATCAATTTTATTGGGTTTCATGTTATATGAATATTCAACTAGGCTATACCATACTCTGCAAGTCCAGCCAATCAGTTTTGGTAGTTATGACCGTTAATAACTGAAGACTTGGTCCTTAAGTAACATTGTCTATCTCTCACATTCAAGATTGTACAGATGAGTTCCTATTTGTAGCTTTAGGACTAATCACCCCGAAAGAATAAGATTATTACCTACTGTACTAGTGTGTGAAAACCAGAAAGAGTGTTAGCCAACTTTGATTATGTTTGTGAGCTAAGTTCATAAAGCCTAATAGAATTTTGTAGAAACTTGACTGTTACTCTTGAGGCCATTGCTGCCTTCCTTAGGATCCTTTTTGCTTCAAAAGTTCATTTTATGCATATCGTTTTGAAGCTAATAAGGAGGACCATAGACAATCAAAATATGTTGTTATTAGTTTCACTCAATATAAACAGGTTTCTTTCCAAGTTAATTAAGCAAATAAATACATAAATGATCATCAACACACCAATATATCCTTACAACCAAAACAAAAATTCTATAGCCAGCGTTGAACTTTCGGGCTGAAGATGCTTGGTCCACCCAAATAGGTAGATTTCAAAATCTGTATCAGAGGAGGAAACTGCATCCACCCAAATAATGTCACAGGAAGGCTAGCAAGGAAAAATAGAGTGATGACAAATCCAGTCTCTTTGTGCAACATGATTAAAAGGGCAGCACAAAAAGCTATAGTCATTGTTGCAAGAGATAAGAAAAGAGTGAAAAGACCTATTATTAGCTTTGTTGGTAAGGATTTGAGGAAATCATCTTCTGCATAACGCGATGTAAGAATTCCCAGAAACATTAATACATAGGCAGTTGATGAGAATAGTGATATAGCATCTGATATAATGAAAATCTTAAACAACTTTTTGCTCAAGAATATGGGATAACCCGTGTCTTGGTTGTTCCCTCCAGGAACACTAAATGCGACGGCGAACATTATTGTAGCGACGAGAGAACCAACGAGACTGCAAGAACTTGCCGTATCTTTCATCCACTTTTCTCCAGCATTCAACAATGGCTCATGTTTTTGTGTGAACAACTCTCGGGGTGTCAATCCTTGTGTGTTCTTGTACCACTTATGTCGAGGCAATGTAATTGTCTCTACTTCCTACAAAATTGTTATCAATTCTCAAAAAAAGTGTTATAGAAAAGTTACTAATTACACCTTGATTGATTTTGATTTGAAATGAAATATCATCAACTGATTGCGCGCACCTTAAACCATTGTAGTTCTCTTTGCATTTGCAAAGCAGGTCCAGGGATCTTACTTAGTTGATCAGAAGGTGCGAGAAGTCCAGCCATGTGTAGCATGGTGTTCTTTGGAGAACCAACTCTAGTTGCGATCACTTGCTTAGTAGAAACTCCATGCAAAAGGCGATAAACTTGCGATTGTCGACTTTGAACGGCCGCCATGAAAGCATGTGTCTTGTACATCTCACAGCGATGTATGAGCTCAGGATTTGCTTTTGCTATACCAACAAAGATCTCAACAAGCCCTCAAGCAGCAGCAGTGTGCAAGGCATCCTTCACTTGCTCCTTGTCTAATGTTTTTAACATTCGGGAGAAGTGGTCTATGATTGTCGAGCAATAATGGTGGCACAATTTCATTTCATAGATATTCTTTATTCCTAAATAGAGACATAAATTGATAGATATTACATTATGGTTTTGTTAGGGAAAATCAAAATAGCTGTTTTTATGGGAAAATTAAACTTTAACTATTTTTTAAAACACCAGTATATTTGAATAAAAAAGCCTCAAAATAAATAGTTAAAACAAATACTTTAGAGAGCTAATGATATGTACCTAGAATGTCGAACATAGCTGATACAAAGCGACGTTTGAATGTACCTAGAAAGAACAACAATCCATATACATATATATGTTAATGATTTTAGGTGCTATCACTTACATATTAAATGAAAAAATTAGTATTATTTTACCACTAACTAGTCCCAAACTTTAATCTGTCATCAATTATTACCTAGATTTATAAATATTTTTCATTTTTATGCTTAAGTTTTATTTTTATTATAAATTTGATTATATTTTTATCTAACTGTAACATATATTAAAATTTTAAAAAAAATATTAATCTTTTACTTATTTATAGAAGTTGATTATGTGCTTTTTTTTTGTTGGAAATTTATTAAATGACTAGAAAAATTGAATAAAGACAAGCTATTTTTAATAATGTTGTTAATGTATATATTAGCTATAAGTAAAAAAATAATTGGGAAAATATGTCATGGAAAAAAACTAAAAGAATTTCTAAATTTATATATTAGTAATTTTGTGTTATTGTTTATTAATAAAATTAAATGAATGCTTGTCAAAATATTTTTTAGAAAACAGTGCATACATAATTATGAGTAAATGACTCATGAAAATTAGAATTAAAAAAAACTCGAAAAAAACTAAAAGAATTAACAAATTTATATATTATTTATTTGGTTATGTGTTAATTTAATTTTCTGAGGTAAATTGTTTGCTTTTATGATGATTGAAAAAATTACAATTAATTTAATATGTTTCATGTTATAAATGAAATGTACTCATTCATTTATATTGTAACATAAGTTAAATATTAGCGTAATTAATTTTTTATATTTGTTTTAATAGCTTATGTGTTAGGGGTAAGAAAATAAATAATGTTTGAACATAATAAATAAATAAAAAATTAAATCTGAGGAGAAACATGAAACAACTTTATCAATAATGGATTAAAGTATGGGAGCAAATTTATATTAAAATAACTAGCTAGGGGTAAAAGAAAACATTGTCAAAAGTGAGAGGTAAATTGACTAATTGTTCTTCAAATTGTGGCGGGACACTTTTTACAATGATTCCCAATAAATTTACCAAAAAAGAATGTCTTTGTAGAAAATTGCCTATATTTTTTTATCATCTCTTTTTGTAAGTGTTTGAGAAAATGACTTAATTCTTAGAATCAACTTAGTCTGAATACTCTTATTTATAGTAACACGAATTACAACTAATGACTTAGTTACAACAGAAGAGTACAATTAAACACCCTTAATAGACTTAACGAACTAAGTAAACAATGCTTAACTGACCAACTAACTAATACTGTCTTCATCCGCCCTTAAACGAAACGATCTTAGAAGGACTGTAAGTTTGCCTCGCAGAATGAAGAACCGAACAGCTAGAAGATGTTTGGTGAAGATATCTTCAATTTGATCTTCAGTATGAATATACTTGACAACAAGTTCTTTTCTTAAGACTATATCATGAATAAAATGGAAGTCAATCTTTATATGTTTCGTCCAAGCATGAAACATAGGATTGACAACCAAGTGAGTTGTACTGATGTTGTCACACCACACTACTGAGTAGAAGGAACAGAGATTGCAAGTTCTCTGAACAAAGATCGAAACCAAGCGAGTTCAGCAGCCACACTAGCTAAGGCCCTTTCGGACTCAGTGCTACTTTGGGACACTACGTTTTGCTTTGAAGAAGACCATGAAACCAGGTTATCACCAAGGAAAATACAATAAGTGTAGTGTGGTAGGCTTAAGTGTTAGAGCACCTCTCAAATATCTCAAGTTTCTCTTTACTGCCAACCAATGAGAATCAATAGGAGCTTGCAAAAATTGACAAGCTTTATTGAATTTAAATGAAATTTTTGGTCTAGTCAAGGTGGCATATTGCAGGGCGCCTACAATGCTTCGATATTCACTTGCACCAATGGGAGAAGGAACAAGTGACCAAGTCTTATTTTTGTGAAGAGCAGCTAGTTCACTTTCCATTGCAACTTTCCAAGATGCATTTTGAAGAGCTTGCTTGTAAGTGGTAGGCTTAGAGAAGTCAAGATTGATAGAAGCAAGTAGAGCTCGAGGCTTAGTAATCCCATTTTTTGAACTGGTGACCATTCTGTGCATATTCCGAGGAATAGTAGGTTCCTGCAAAATAGTATGGATAGTATCCTCACCAATAGGAGTTGTAGATTCAGATAAGTTGTTAGTAACAAAATTAGTTTCATTAAGAGTATTCGTAGATTCTTGTAAATGACATGCAGAAGAAGGAACCATATTTGTGGACTCTATTGGTGGTAGAATGGGAGTGTGATTAGTTGATGGAGGATTTGATGGAAGAACATACACATTATGGAGGGACGGGATAATGGCTGGAGTGAGGGAATGAGTGGAGGGTGGTGTCGTGGGTTTGGGAGTAGAATAGGGAAATGTATACTCATAAAAATAACATGTCTAGTGATATACATACAATGAGAAACAAGACCAGGAAGTACCCTTTATGTATTGTGTTATACCCAACAAACATGCACTTAGATGAGCAAAATTAAATTTTGTGCTTGTTATTGGGTCTGAGATAAGGAAAGCACAAACAACCAAAAGTGTGAAATAAAGAGTAATCAGGAGTTCTATTATAAAGAAATTCATAGGGAGATTTAGAATCAAGTACAGGAGTTGGTAGTCTATTAATAACGCAGAAAACAACTCTAAATGCAAATATCCAAAACTGTAAAGGAAGACAAGCATGAGCTAACATAGACAAACCAGACTCAACTATATGTTTTTGTTTTCTTTCGACATGACCATTCTGAGCCGATGTATATGGACATGTCTTTATAAGAGAGATACAAGAGCTAAGATATTTGGTAAAGTTTCTGTATTCCCCACCATCATTACACTGGAAGTGTTTAATGCAAGTGGAAAATTGATTTTCTACCAAACTTTTAAACTGATGAAACACAGTAAGAGCTTCAGTCTTAGCTTGAAAATGGTACAACCAAACAAAATGTGAGTAATCATCAACAAATATGATAAAATATCTAGAGCCATATGCAGCTAAGTGAGAGGATGGACCCTATATATCTGAATAGATCAGCTTAAGAGGTTGTGTAGCTTTAAAATCAGAATGTGGAAAAGGTAATTTGAGACTTTTACCAAATTGGTAAGATGAATAAACTGAAATTTTATTGAATTTATAAGAAATATTACATTGTTTTAACACTGAATTTACAATATCAAAATGAGCATGGCCCAATCAGGCATGCCACACAGAAGCTAAAGACATTGATTGACTATTATTACAATCAGTAGACCCTGCAAAACATGAAGACGAATGGGAAAGAAAACATGTTTTGAAGTGAGGGATGGTGAAAGGAGCTTGAAAACGGTAGAGACCCTTATGAAGTCGACCTTGATGAAGAACATTCTTCGAAATAAGGTCCTTAACATGAAAAACATCAGAGAAAAATTCAACAGAAACAGAATTATCAGTACATAGGCGAGAAACACTGAGTAAATTGGAACATGGAATGGAGCTTGAACCAACAGAAGAAATGGGGAGTTTATGGCCATTACCTACAGTCACCTTATCTTCACCAAAGTATGAAGATGCATTGTCAAGATTGTTGTGATGAAGAGTGAGGTGATGAGAAGCACCAGAGTCAAGAATCCAAGCATCTTCTTGAGGTGAAGGTGAGGCAACAATCATTCCTTGAGGACCAGTAAAAGGTATGTACTGCAAAGAAGGATCAAACATTCGGTAACATTGCAAACCAACATGGCCAAATCTCCCACAAAACTGACATTGTGTCTTCAACGTCCGAGCACTACTTGTTAGACAAGTGTCGTTGGAAGCACGAGAATTACGGTTTTAGTGATTAGAAGGGCATGAGTCTCGACTAGAATTTTTGGGTGGAGGTCGATTATTGGACCGATATGGATAACGAAAGGCAACATTTTTTTGATTGTTCATACCTTCTTTTTTTTGAAAAAGAGAGAGAGGTCAATGGAAGTTGACCTCCTCCCAATAAAATTGAGAGCCCTCACTTATGGCGGAGGAAAACCGTGGTTACAAAAAGGAATAAATAAAAGGAAAAAATCCCACAAACAAACCCACCCCAAAAAGTTAAGTCCAAAAATTTCTCCAATCCCTAGAAAGATTAGAGAAAGCGACTCCAGCAAAACAATTGTTTCTATACACCCAAGTAGCCATCCAAAATTGGATCTTTTCCCAAATATTATCTTCTGAGTTGGAGATATCTTCGAAGATTCTGTTATTTCTCTCTAGCCATAGAGCCCAAAAAGTTGCCAACACAGTAGTTTGCCAAAGACAGGAAACCCTTTTTCCGCCCCCTAACCTAGATAGGAATAGTTGAGAACAGTTAGAGGGCATACACCAAAGAATACCAAACTCATCGAAGACTTTCCCCCACACCTCTCTAGAAAGAAGACACTCCAAAAATAAATGGCTGGTGGATTCCCCTGCCTGCTTACAACAAGGGCACCACCCAGGAGACAAACAATGGTAGGGTCTTCTTCGTTGCAAATTGTCGTGGACATTTAATTTGTCGTTGAAAACCAACCAACCAAACACTTTGACTTTAGAGGGAGAAACACTTTTCCACAAAGGTTTTGCCCACTCCAGAACGGAACCCAAATGAGCATAACTAAGCCTCCAAAAGGCCGACCTGCCAGAGAACACTTCATTAACGTCTGGTAACCAAGCCCTACGATCCTCCAAAATGCCTGGCAAAGCCACCCTCTCTAACAAAAGTAATAACTGAGTAAGACTGGTGATCTCCCTGTCGAACAAATTCCTTCTAAAACGCAAATCCCAACCCTGATTTTCCAAGCCCGAAGCTCCACCAAAAACCATCACATCCTTAACCAAATAGTTCCTGGATGTAGAAATAAAAAATAAATCTGGGAATTGATTCTTTAGGGGAGCCCCACTAATCCATATATCTTCCCAGAAACGATCCCTTTTCCCCACCCTAAAACATTTGATTGTTCATACCTTCATCCATTGTTTGTTGTTGTTGAAGACAATTTTCATGGGTAGACTAACAACGTCTTCAAGAGATGTGCGATTGGAATTAGAAGTAACAGAGACCACAAACAAATTGTACTAAGCACTAAGACCTCCAAGAATGTACAAAATGTGTTCTTGTTCAGAAACATGTCCATAAATTTTTGCTAGGTAATCCACATAGCTCTTGACACGCACAACATAATCCATCATGGAAAAATTTCCCTTCTTGGAAGTTTGAAGCTGTAATCGAAGCTGCATAATTCGAGCTTTAGAAGCTCTTGCAAAAACTCATTATAGAGCACCCCAGGCAGTAGCAGAAGTAGTGTGCCCAACGATCTGAGACATAATTTTAAGGGTTAGAGAAGAAAAAATCCTTAGAAAGAATTAGACGATCCTCATGACGCCATTGAATGTATTCAGAAGTCAGAGTCTGAGTGCCAGAGATGTATTGAGTTGGAGCCTTGCATGTCCCATCAACGTAATCATCAATGCCATCAGCGTAAATCACGTTTTCCATTTGAGTTTTCCAGAGAAGAAAGTTCATCTGGTCAAGTATGACAGGCAGAGTGTGATTGAGGGCTTGAGCTAAGACAACAAAAGCATCGGTAGTAATGGAGGGAGCCAAAGTTGAAGCAGCAACAAGTATGAGAGGGTGAACATCGGAACCATAATCAGAGCTAGAGGTCAACATTGATGAAGAAATCAAGAACCGAGAAAGTAAGAGTGAAAAGGTGAAATGTGATCAAAAAGAAAGAACGAGGATCTTTGGTTGTGATACCATGTAAGTGTTTAGGAAAATGACTTAAGCCTTAGAATCAGCTTAGTCTGAATACTCTTATTTATAGTAAATGAATTACAACAAATGAGTTAGTTATAACAGAAGAGTACAACTAAACACCCTTAACATACTTAACAAACTAAGTAAACAGTGTTTAACTAACCAACTAATATTGTCTTCACTTTTTACAAAGATTTTCAGAAAATTCAATCTCGCTAGTTTGACATGGTAAAAAAAAATATTTTTCTTGTAGTGTGATCAATACCATTCTAACTTTTTTAAACATAAATAATTGGCATGATTTTTTTGCCTCATCAAATATTTTTCTACCAACCTGAGAGATTGGTGTCGCTTATTTTACTTTGGTTATCTTCTTCATTCTGGACATCTATGCGGGTGTCACTGTTTGCACTATCATTTTTCTGTATTGGAATACCTAAAAAAAAAAAAGAGTATAAGATGTCTTCGATCAAAACAATACCTCTGTTTATATAGTAAAAACGTAACAAGTTAGTAGTTTAATTTGGTATGATTCTTCAAATTCATGCTCTTAATGTTTTTTTTCTTTCTTTAAAAAAATATCCAAATTAGTGAAGAAATAGTTATGTTGGTATGTACATACCAATATTGAAAACTATAGCCAAAATCACAGCTGACCTAAGTGGTAGGGGCTCTAAACAAAATTTGTTTTTTTTAAAAAAAATTATATATAAAATGATATTTTTCAAAAAAAAATTGGGCCTCATTATATGGGGCCCTAAGCACAGGCCTGCTCTGCCTGTTCCTAGGCCTGGCCTAGCCAAAATATATTTTGCTTATAATATATATGGAAGAAAAACAAATTGCATGCGACATGTGTATATATAAAGTCTTATTTATAATTGAAAGAAAAAGATGGTTAGAGTTGATGTAACTAACAGTCATAAATCCATTGTTGCCAAAATCTGAGCTCACATCCACTGCGAAATGAAGAAGGGTCAATATTTTCAGTCACTACAAGAATGGGAAATTGGCCCCAATTATTAGAAGTAATAGCCACTTGGGGACATCGTTCCAACAAGTGCAAGGCAATATCTGTTGAGTAAAAAAAAACATAAACATATTTAACACAAGAAAAAGAATAAGAATTCACAAGACTTTGAAGAGAAAGAGAACATTTACAATATTACTTTGTAAAATAATATTCTTTTTATAATTATTTTGTAAAATGTTCTCTCAGATAGGACGTCAAGAATTCAAGCAAGATGTCAATGTTAAAAGTCATTACCGTATCTAGAATGCTCTAGAATGTTCTAGAATATACTAGGAAGAACATAGAACATTTTAGAAAGTTCTTGAATAGCTTAGAACTAATTAGACAATATAGAAAGTTCTAAAAACATTTAGAAAAATGAAGAAAGTAGTTAAATAAATTATAAAGTTAGAAAAGTCTAAAAAGATGTAGATGTTTCCTTGGTAGCCTATAAATACAAATGTAATGTGTGTCCAAGTTAGTAGCAAAGTGAGTGTCCCAAAAGTGAGTAAAATAGTGAGTACATAAAGTGCATCCAAAAGTGTTCCAAAGAGTGTAAGCTAGAGTGTTTAGTGTGTGTGGTCAAGAATTGTAATCAAGTCTTGGTGTAATTACGTCTATATCAATAAAGTAATTACGTTTTCACGTGTTGTGGCGTCCAACAAGTGGTATCAGAGCCGGATCGGGGTCGTACTGAAAGAGTCCTTTGTTGAGTTTCTTAGAGTGATCGTGTGTGGTTTAGTACTACAGAGTTGGAACGATGGGTGACCTTCAAGTGGTCGGCGGAATTAAGAAACTTAACAACCAAAATTACAACACGTGGTCGATGCACATGGAGGCATATCTCCAAGGCCAAGACTTGTGGGAGATCGTTGGTGGAAATGAAGTCACACAACCGGAGGATGCAACCGCTTTGAAGAAATGGAAGATTAAAGCGGGCAAAGCCATGTTTGCGATTCAGACCACAGTTGAAGATGAAATGTTGGAGCACATCAGGCCGGCAAAGACACCGAAGGAAGCGTGGGATACTTTCGCATCATTGTTCACCAAGAAGAATGATAGGAGATTGCAGCTTTTGGAGAATGAGCTTCTCTCAATCAGGCAGTGCGACATGACGATCAACCAATACTTCACCAAGGTAAAATCTCTTTGTCGCGAAATCTCTGCATTAGACTCTGCTGCTGGCATGTCGGATGCTAGATGTAGAAGAATTATTATTCATGGATTAAGGCCAGAATTTAGAACTTTTATTGCTGCAATACAAGGTTGGCCAACCCAACCTTCTCTTGTTGAATTGGAAAACTTGCTAGCTGACCAAGAAGCGTTAGCTAAGCAAACATCAGGAATCTCATTAAAGAGTGACGAAGAAGCACTCTTTAGTGGTGATAAGAAAGGTCGATCTCGACCAAATGCTAGCAAAAATTTTAAGAAAAATGATGACAAGGATAGTCATCATGGAAGCTCCCAAACAGGGGGAGCTCAAAAGAAAGACAACCGGCGTGGCCAGTCGAAGAATAACAATAAGTTTGATGGGAAATGCTACAACTGTGGAAAGTATGGCCACATGGCTAAAAGTTGCTGGTTCAAGAAGAAAACTGCAGAAGGTAATGCAGCCACGTCAAATGCATAAAAGACAAGCGATGAAGAATGGGACGCAAAAGCATCTTTCGCTGTGGAGGAAGAAAAATTAGCTCTAGCAGCTACTGTTCCAGGAAAGATCGACTACAATAATGATTGGATAATCGACTCTGGCTGTTCAAATCATATGACAGGAGACGAAGAAAAGCTGCAAAACATAATAGAATATAAAGGTGGTCGTGTAGTGGTAATAGCCAACAACTCAAGATTACCGATTGCTCACATCGGTAAAACAACAATCACTCCGAGATTCAGCTCAAAAGAAGTTTCACTCCAGGATGTCTACCATGTACCTGGGATGAAGAAAAATTTATTGTCAGTAGCGCAACTTACGGCGTCGGGCCACCATGTCGTATTCGGTCCTCTAGATGTCAAGATCTACCGAGACCTTGAAATCTCTGGAACACCGATGATGAGAGGACAACGTTTAGAGTCTGTCTATGTAATGTTAGCAGAGTCAGCTTATGTAGACAAGACTCGAAAGAACGAAACAACAGATTTGTGGCATGCAAGGCTAGGACATGTCAGCTATCATAAACTCAAGGTGGTGATGAAGAAATCTATGCTGAAGGGTCTTCCTCAACTCGAAGTTAGAACAGAGACTGTATGTGCTGGCTGCCAATACGGTAAGGCACATCAATTACCGTATGAAGACTCAAAGTTCAAAGCCAAAGCATCGTTGGAGCTAGTTCATTCTGACGTATTCGGGCGAGTCAAGCAACCATCGATCAGCGGCATGCGGTACATGGTTACATTCATTGACGACTTCTCACAGTATGTATGGGTGTTCTTTATAAAAGAAAAGTCCGAAACTTTTTCAAAATTTAAAGAATTCAAAGAAATAGTCGAAGGAGAAGTTGGCAAGAAAATTCAATGTCTGCGAACAGACAATGGCGGTGAATACACATCAGATGAATTTTCTCAGTACCTACGAGAGTGCCACATACGCCATCAATTCACATGTGCCAATACACCACAACAGAATGGAGTAGCTGAGAGGAAGAATCGACACCTTGCAGAGACATGTCGAAGCATGCTACATGCGAAGAATGTTCCAGGAAGATTTTGGGCAGAAGGTATGAAGACAGCAGCTCATGTGATCAATAGACTTCCCCAAGCAAAGTTAGGGTTCATTTCACCCTTTGAGAAACTGTGGGGTTGTAAACCTGCAGTAAGTCACTTTCGAGTGTTTGGCTGTGTATGCTACGTGTTCGTGCCAAGTCATCTACGTAGCAAATTTGACAAGAAGGCAATTCGATGTATCTTTGTGGGATACGATAGCCAAAGAAAAGGGTGGAAGTGTTGCGATCCTAATACTGGAAAGTGTTATACATCAAGGAATGTGGTATTTGATGAAGCCTCATCATGGTGGTCACCACAAAAGGAAGAGTTGCCAGATTCTAAGGAAATAGAAGACAATTTGCAGAAGAAGATGGGGGAGCAAATTGTTGAGTTACCTTCAACTCCAGAAACAGATGAAGAAGAACAAAGTGAAGAAGACAACGAAGACACAACACAGAGTCCATGGCAAACAGGAGTGCATCAAAGAACAGAAGATGATGCAAACAATGTCCAACCAGAACTTCGGAGATCAACAAGAGCGCGGAAGCCAAATCCCAAATACGCCAATGCTGCTGTAGCTGAAGAAGAGAAGTTCAGAGAGCCGGAGTCATATGAAGAAGCATACCAGAACTCCAAGTGGCTTGAAGCAATGAAAGAAGAGATAACTGCGTTAGAGAAGAATCAGACTTAGGAGCTGGTGCCAAAGCCGAAGGAAGCAAAACCCATTTCGTGCAAATGGGTCTATAAGGTAAAAACTCGTCCTGACGGTTCAATTGAAAGATACAAGGCTCGCTTAGTAGCTCGTGGATTCTCTCAACATTATGGGCTAGATTATGATGAGACGTTCAACCCAATTGCCAAGATTACAACAGTACGAGTCTTGCTGGCGCTTGCAGCTAGTAAAGACTGGAGGCTATGGCAGATGGATGTAAAGAATGCCTTTCTACATGGAGAATTAGATCGAGAAATATACATGGTCCAACCAAAAGGATTCGAAGATAGAGCTCATTCGGACTATGTCTGCAAACTGAAAAAGGCGCTCTATGGATTGAAGCAAGCTCCACGAGCATGGTATGGCAAGATTACTGAGTTCTTAATGAAGAGCGGTTATACCATGGCGCATGCAGATTCAAGCTTATTCGTCAAAGTAAGGGATGCAAAGATTGCAATTGTCCTAGTATATGTCGATGATCTCATCATTACTGGTGATGATGAAGCAGAGATTCGTCAAACAAAAGAGAACTTATCAGTTCGCTTTCAAATGAAGGAGCTTGGAGAATTGAAACACTTTCTTGGATTAGAAGTCGACCGAACTGAGGAAGGTTTATTTCTCTGTCAGCAAAAGTATGCTAAAGAATTGTTGCAAAAGTTTGGAATGCTCGAATGCAAGCCCATCTCAACACCTATGGAAGCTAATGCCAAGTTATGTGCTCATGAAGGGAAGAACTTGCAAGATGGAGCAATGTATCGGCAACTTGTAGGTAGTTTAATCTACCTTACGTTAACTAGACCAGATATTTCATATGCAGTTGGAGTGGCAAGTCAATATATGCAACAACCGAAGAAGCCTCATTTGGAAGCAGTGCGACGAATGCTAAGGTACATCAAAGATACTATTAACTACGGCCTCTTATATAAGAAAGGTGACGAGATTAAGATAGTTGGATATTGCGATGTTGATTATGCTGGAGATCACGATACTCGTCGCTCAACAACTGGATATGTATTCATGCTTGGATCTGGAGTTGTATCTTGGTGTAGCAAAAGGCAACCAACGGTGTCCTTGTCAACCACTGAAGCAGAATATAGAGCAGCAGCAATGGCAGCTCAGGAAAGTACATGGTTGATGCAACTAATGAAGGATCTACATCAATTTACAGACTATGCAGTGCCACTTCATTGTGATAATCAGTCTGCTATTCGTCTAGCAGAAAATCCAGTATTTCATGCAAGGACAAAGCATGTGGAAGTGCATTATCATTTTCTGAGAGAAAAAGTGCTTCAAGAAGAAATAGAGATGCAACAAATCAACACAGATGATCAAGTTGCTGACATATTCACCAAAGGACTAAGCACAATCAAGTTTTCAAAATTCAGAACTCAACTAAACCTCGTCAAAAGAGAAGAAGCTTAGAGATTCGGTAATGAGGGGGAGTGTTAAAAGTCATTACCGTATCTAGAATGCTCTAGAATTCTAGAATGTTCTAGAATATACTAGGAAGAACATAGAACATTATAGAAAGTTCTTGAATAGCTTAGAACTAATTAGACAATATAGAAAGTTCTAGAAACATTTAGAAAAGTGAAGAAAGTAGTTAAATAAATTATAAAGTTAGAAAATTCTAGAAAGATGTAGATGTTTCCTTGGTAGCCTATAAATACAAATGTAATGTGTGTCCAAGGGAGTAGAAAAGTGAGTGTCCCAAAAGTGTGTAAAAGAGTGAGTACATAAAGTGCATCTAAAAGTGTTCCAAAGAGTGTAAGCTAGAGTGTTTAGTGTTGTGTGGTCAAGAATTGTAATCAAGTCTTGGTGTAATTACTTCTATATCAATAAAGTAATTACGTTTTCACGATCCAACAGAATTACCCAAAACAAATATATTATGACCATATATAACTATTAAACAAAAGGAAAATTACTCGATTTACATATTGTTTTTATTTTTTATACGTTATACTCAATTTACTAATTAAACATTTCTCCCACTTCCTTTTCTTCTCTCCCAAGTCAAACACCCGAAATGAAAATATACTTATTAGTTGAGTTGAAATAAAACAATAGCAAGCAAGAACTAAACCTCTAATGGAAAACAAACTTAATTATTTTAAACAAAATACGACAAAAATAATTTACAATGAAAATAATAAAATAATTCATTAACAACCCAAATACACCTTTCAAGAGATCAACTATATCTTCTATATAATCATCAACTCTCTAAATTTGAATAGAGATGTAGTAGTGGAAGAAAGTATATATATTTCTCTATCGTACTTCATGCTACTAAAAAGATAGCCTTAAAATATTATAATTTATTTATTTACATTTTGTCCAAATAGCTTTAATTTATTTTATGTACACGTACGTGAAATCAAATATCATCATAAATTATTATTATTATTGTTGTTGTTTTTGTGTATTATGATTCTAAAAGTTTTGGAGTTCTATGTATAATTTTTTTTATATTAATAATTATTCTTCCGTAAACTCTAGAAGAAAAAAAAGAGAGATACAACGACTGGAATCTTTTTCAAAAATATATTCCTTCTGTGAGAAAAAAGATGGAACAAAAGATAGGCTAATGAAATGCACAGACATGAGCATGGCACAATGGTAAACACACAATACCTAATTAAAATTTATTTGTAGTCTGGTTCGACCAAAGCCATTATTATTATTATATGGGAAACCCGTTGAAAATGGTAAGAAAAACTTCATTGAACAAAAGAGGGCATGAACCCGAAAACAGAGCAACCACACGAGCATGGAGCTCAAAACAAAGAGCTAGACATAGCTAAGCTAAAAAGAAAACAAGCTACACCAAACTAAACCAACAAAGTCAACGAAGATGAAACTTAGGTGGGGAGACCACGCCAGCTGGATGTTCCCGCCAGCACAGTAGCAGCCAAGCCAACACAAAATGCTCAACCTCAACCGACTTAGTCACTACTAACTTTTTCTGCAGTTTTTTTTTCAACAATAAATAAAAAGCACAGAGAAAAAGTTTGAAAAACGCAGTGGAAAATTTGAATGAGTCACTTTTCTCCGCAGTTTTGGGTCTAGAACTGCAGAAAAAAAGTGTTATACTTTTCTCTGCGATTCTATACCCAAAACTGCAGAGAAAAGTGAGAAAAGTGCACTTTTTTATGGGGTTTTGGGTATAGAACCGCCGAGAAAAGTACTCCTCCACCTACTTCAACCCAATACCCTATTTTTCCCTCTCATTTGCACTTAATCACTTCACAGAGAGGCACGGCCGTAGCTCCCACCATCGTCCCCAGCCACGGGTAAGCCCCATATTGTCCATTTTTTTTTGTTTTTTGTTTTCCATTTTCTTGCATATTAAAGCTTGAAATCATGTAAATATACTTAATCTTGATTTATTTTGAAGTGTTAGGGTAAAAATGAAGAAATATTGTGTGGTTTTAATGGGGATTTCAATGTATGTTTATATGGTTATTTTTAAAGATTTTTCTAATATTTTTGAAATTTTATATAAGATTAGAAGACATTTTCATTGTTTAAAACATGTATTGATCACTAAAACTTGATTTTTTTAATGTATATTTCGGTTTTAGGGTATTTTTGTACTATTTTATTTATAATAATGTTGTTTACATAATTTTTTATATTAAAAATTATTGCTTACATAATTTTGTATATTATTTAGGTAATGGTTTTTTTAAAGTATATTTTTGTTAATTATATTATTTTAGGATCAATTCAATTACCATATATTTACTAATGTTTAACCTTTTATTGTAGGAAATATTTGTTTGAGTGTGAGGTGCGTTGAAATTGTTGAATATTAATTTTGAAAGTAAGTAATAATTACTACTTAATTTTTTTATTTTTATTTTTTATATTTACAAACTATTGTTAGAGGAGTTTGAATATATTAGATATTCATCCATAGTGAAGTGGGTTCTGAGATAAAATTGTGTGCTGCGGAGATAACAGAAGGTTGAGAACATGTCTCTTAGTGAAGTAGGTTTTGGGAATTTTTTGTGTGCTACAGTGACTTATGGTTGAGAACATGCATGTTGTTTGTTATATGTTTTGTTTGATGTGAATTTATAGGTAGATAACTTGGGATATGCTATAAATACAGAGGAAACTCTGCCCAATTTTTTTTTGATGATATTAATTGAACATGTTTTATAAGTTACTATATATAATAATTATGTTTTTGTTTATGTTGAAATTGTAAATACATATGAATTTTGGATATGTTATAGAAATAAATGAAACTCTGCCCATTTCATTTTATAATTTAATAATTGAACATAATTTTTTCAATTACTATATTAATTTTCTTTTCATTATCGACTTAAGAATTAGGTAGATATTATCATTATGGATAAGTCATGGATTCTTGAGAATAGAGAAACACAACAATTTCAAGACGGATTCAACCAATTTTTAGAATTTTTCCAAACAAATTGTAGAGATCCGGAAAGAATTCATTGTCCATGTATAGATTGTGGAAATGGATCAAAAGGAAATATTACCATGATAAAAAATCATGTATTTTGTCGGGGATTTGATACAAGTTATCGTACATGGTATTGGCATAGGTTATCATTGAAAAATAATAATCCATATCCATTCGGGAGGCGAGGGTTGATGATTTGGGTTATAGTGATTTTGACGATCATCCTATGGAATTGCTCGATGAAGCACAAGAAGAGTTTGTTGATGATCCTTCAAAATTTGATAAATTGGTTAGAGATGCAGATAAACCATTATTCAATGGTTGTCTGAAACAAAGATTACCAGCGATGGTAAAATTTTACAACATTAAAGCAGAAAATGGAGTTAGCGATAAATGTTTTAGTCAATTTTTAGCTGCTTTTAAAGAGATTTTGCCGTCAGATAATTGCTTCCCTGAGTCTACGTATGAAGTGAAGAAAACTTTAAATTGCATAGGCTTGAAGTATGAGGAGATCCATGCATGTCCGAACGATTGTGTGTTATATCGTAAAGAGTATGTAGACATGGACACTTGCCCAGAATGTGATTCACCCCGCTACAAACCTAACAAGAGTAAGGAGATTAGAAAACTTATTCCTCAGAAAGTGATGTGGTACTTGCCTTTGATTCCGCAGCTTAAGCGATTATATCGAAGTGCAGAACACTCTGAAAACTTAATATGGCATGAGACTAGGCGAGTGAAAGATGGTAAACTTCGACTTCCTGCAGATTCGCAGGCTTGGAAAAAAGTTAATAACTTAAATCCAGAATTTAAAACTAAAGCAAGACATCTTCGTCTAGGTCTAGATGTCGATGGTGTAAATCCACACAAATCTCTAAGTAGTAGGCATAGTTCGTGGCCTGTCTCCAATATGTTGCACTAACACAAAGGCTATTCGTCTGTCGAATGGGCACAAAATTTGTTATATGGGTCATAGACAATATTTGCCCCTAAATCATCATTATAGGGACAAAAAAAAGCATTTGATAGTGATAAAGAACAAGGTGTTGCTCCTTTGTCACTTTCGGGGCAATAAATTCTTAAAGAAGTAGAGAAAATTGATTTCAAGTATGGAAAAATAAGAAAGAAAATGGATGTTTCCAAAGGGAATCAAATTTTTTTCGTCTCTCTTACTGAAAAGATTTACCTGTTCGACATTGTTTGGATGTCATGCATATAGAAAAAAATGTGTGCGAAAGTATTATAAGTACATTACTTGATATTCCCGGTAAAACTAAGGATGGTTTAACTAGTCGTTTAGATCTTGTTGAAATGGGTATACGAACTGATTTAGCACCTGAACAGAAAGGTAAACACACATATTTACCTCCTGCTTGTTTCATGTTGTCCAGAGAACAGAAAAAAGTTGTATGTAAATCATCATTTGCAGAGATGAAAGTGCCTAATGGCTATTCATCCAACATTCGAAACTTAGTATCCATGGGAGATTTGAAGCTAACGGGTATGAAATCACATGACTGTCATATGTTGATGCAACAACTACTTCCGATTTCTATTCGGTCAGTATTACCGAAAAAAGTTCGAGATTGTTTAACGAATGTTTGCATATTCTTCAATCATTTATGCGGAAAAGAATTAGAAATGAAAAAATTGGATGCATTGCATTGTAAGATAGTGGAAACTCTATGCAACCTTGAAATTTTTTTTCCACCATCCTTCTTTGACATTATGATACATTTAATGGTTCATCTAGTAAGGGAAGCCAAGTTGTGTGGACCAGTTTGGGCGAGATGGATGTATCCATTTGAAAGAAGTATGAAGGTGTTGAAAAGTTATGTGCGTAATCATTATCGTTGGAAGCTAGTATGGTTGAATGTTATATATCGGAAGAGGCAGTAGAATTTTGCTCAGAATACATGAGTGGGGTTGAGGCAATCGAAATCAGCAAACCACGAAATAACTCAGATGGAGTTGATAAAGGACTACGAGGGAACGAAATAGTGATCACCGTGTCTAGGGCAGAATTAGATCAAGATCAATTAGTTGTGTTGCAAAATAATCCTAAGATTCAATCATATATAATGCAAGTAGATAATATATTTCAATCATATATATTAGAGTAGTGATTTTCTTTTTGTTGTTTAAACTTTTTGTTATTTCTTTTATGTTTCAGTGATCACATAGAGTTATTACAGTCGATGATTCCAAACAAGGTTAAAAATAAACAAAAATGGGTTATAGATGAGCATAATAAAACGTTTTGCCAGTGGCTGAAGAATACAATTTTGACGAAGTTGGGAGAAAAAAATCATGGACTGTCGACTGAGTTGAAGTGCATATCTCTTGGAGCAAGCATTGATGTAATAAAGCTTCAAGCTTACATTGTTGAAGGGAAACGATTTCATACTAAGTAAAAAGATGATGCTCGGCTGGTTCAAAATAGTGGAGTAAGTGTAGTTGCAGAAGCTATACATTTTTCCAGTGCAAAAGATAATAACCCAATTTCAGGCACAATGACATACTAGGGGATTGTTGAAGAAATATGGGAGCTAGATTATTCATTATTTCGTATTCCTCTTCTTAAATGTTCTTGGGTAGACAACAATACTGGAGTTAAAACTGACGAACTTTGATTCACTCTGGTTGATTTAAGCAAGAAGGGAAGCAAGAACAATCTTTTTATCATGGCTGCGCCTCTTAAATGAGGCAACTCTAGAGTTGTCCCTGGTTAACTTTCTAGTATCAAGTGACTAAACTAAGGTGGATTTGTGGTAAATATAGTTCAGCCACTTGATACATTTTTCAGTTGCTCACGTGGATACCTTATATCCAATAACAAGTCTTAGTTGGTTAAGTTAGTTATTACTAACCTCTAGTCTCCTTCCTTAGATTGGCCATCTTTTTAAGAGAGCTACTACTCAGTTTAGAGGACACAAGAAGATTAGAAGAAAGTTGAGAGAAGATTTAAGTTGTAAAATTTGTACTGAGTGTTTTTGAGAGCAAGACTCTCTTTTTGTAGAAAGACTTGTAATTTGTATGAGTGTATTGCTGAAGCTTCTTGATCAATAAAACCAAGCCAGAAGGGCAGTTCTATCAGTGGATGTACGCTCTCCAAGAGGGAGCTGAACCACGTAATTAATTTGGTGTGTTATTTCCATTTTTGCTCTGTTCTTAAACTTGTTATAATTTACAAATTCATTTGCAAATCTGTTCTAGCCATAATTCTCTATTATTTCAGTTTTACCGGAATCTTAGTACTCAACAATTGGTATCAGAGCCAGGTTGTGTTGAAAGTTTCAAGAACCAGGATTTTTCACACCCAAGATTCAGCAAGAAAAGGCAGCAGCTAAATTTGAAGTGGACAAGTTTATAGGGACCAATGACTTCAGTCTATGGAAAATAAAGATGAAAGCTTTTCTGGTTCATCAAGGGATTGCATATGCAATTGATAGCAAGGCTTTGGTAGCACTTGGCGAAGACAAAAAGAAACAACAAGAAATTCAAACCAAGGCACATAGTGCAATTATATTGTGCCTAGGAGATGAGGTGCTTCGAGAAGTATCAAATGAGGAGACTGCCATAGAACTTTGGAACAAATTAGCATCAATTTATTTGAAGAAGTCCTTGGCCAATAAACTCTATCTGAAGAAGAAGCTATATACTCTAAGAATGGATGACACCAAAGAACTCAGAAAACACCTAGATGACTTCAATAAGATCATCCTTGATCTGAACAATATTGGGGTGAAACTAGATGAAGAAGATCAAGCCATTATACTGCTCAGCTCACTACCAAAGGTATATGAACATTTCGCTGATACTATACTTCATGGAAAAGAAACTCTAACTATGTCTGAAGTGAAAGCAGCCTTGAATTCCAAGGAAATCCAAAAGAAATCAGATGACAAGAATGAAATCAGTGGTGATGGACTCTTTGTAAGAGGAAGAACTGAAAAGAGAGATTTCAGAGGCAGCAGGAATAACAAGAATCATGGAGGACATCGTTCAAGATCTAAATCAAGATCAGCTACTAGGAAAAAATGTTACTACTGCAAGAAGGAAGGTCACTTTAGAGATGAGTGTTATGCCCTAAAGAACAAACTGAACCGTGACAAAAATAAGGAGAAAGGAGAAGTTGATGTTGCATCAAACGAGTATGACTCAGCAGAAGTCTTGACAGTATCAAGTTCAGATTCAGGTGGTGAATGGATCTTAGATTCTAGATGCTCCTTTCACATGTGCCCAACTAAGGAACTTTTCTGTGAATTCGAAGAAATACAAGGAGGTACTGTTCTTCTAGGAAATAATAAAGCCTGTCAAGTTAGGGGAATTGGTTCAGTTATGATGAAGATGAATGATGGTATAGTCAAAATAATTCAGCAAGTTAGCTATCTTCTTGAACTTAAAAGAAATCTGTTATCTATTGGGATGTTTGACAGAAAAGGTTTCACTGTTAAAGTTGATAATGGAATTCTAAAAATATCAAGAGGGCCATTAGTTGTTATGAAGGGGGGACTCAACTAGATGGAAGGACTATTAGTTGTAAAGCTGCACCAACTATAAAAGAAATGGAAATTAATATGACAAACTTATGGCACTTAAGACTCGGCCATGTCAGTGAGAGAGGGTCACTTGAGCTAGATAAACAAGGTGTTTTCAAGGATGGTTTGAGTAACAAATTATGCTTTTGTGAGGAATGTGTGTATGGAAAGAGCTGTAGGTTAAAATTCAGTACCGGACAGCATACAACAACATAAAAACTCAGCTATATTCATTCAGATTTATGGGGTGCTTCTAGAGTAAAAACACTTGGTGGTGGCAGCTATTTTTTTAAGCATAATAGATGACTTCTCTAGAAAAGTATGGGTGTTTATTTTGAAGAGTAAAGATCAGGCCTTTGAGACATTTGCAACATGGAAGAAATTGATTGAAAATAAAACGGGCAAAAGAATAAAGACACTCAGAACTGACAATGGCCTGGAATTTTGCTCAAATGAATTCAACAAGTTTTGTAGTAAAGAAGGCATAGCAAGCAATCTCACAGTAGCTGGTACTCCACAACAGAATGGTTTGGCGGAAAAGATGAACAAAACAATTCTTAAGAGGGTAAGGTGCATGCTCAAGGGTGCAAATTTGGAGAGACATTTTTGGGGAGAAGCAGTAAAGACAGCTTGCTACCTAATAAACAGGTGTCCATCTGTTGCTTTAAACTTAAAAAATCCTCAAGAAGTATGGACGGATCAAACACCTAAATATGAGCACTTGAGAGTGTTTGGTTGTACTGCCTGTGCACATATTAGACAAGATAAGCTACAGCCAAGGGCGATTAGATGCATGTTTTTGGGATAATCTGATGGAGTAAAAGGTTATAAGCTTTGGTGTCTAGAACCAGGGCATAATAAGTGTATAATAAGTCGAGATGTTGTTTTTAGAGAGGAAGAAATGACAATGAAGACTGCTGTCAATTCAGAATATTTGACACCAGTTGGGAATGATAAAGTTCAGGTTAAGGTGGAATCACAAACAACTCATGATACCAACAGTAAAGCTTCTATACCAGATTTAGATGATGAAGACAGTGATGACACATTGGGCTCATATCAGCTGGCAAGAGATAGAAAAAGAAGGGACATTAGACCACCAGACCGATTGGGTTTTGCAGATTTTACAGCTTTTGCTTTAGCTGCAGCTGAAGAAATTGAAAACTCAGATCCTACAAGCTATCAAGAAGCAATAAATTGCAAAGATAGTGCAGCATGGATACAAGCTATTCAAGAAGAAATGATGTCTTTACAGAAAAACAACACCTGTATTCTAGTTGACAAACCAAAAAATAAGAAGCTAGTTGGTTGCAAATGGATTTTTAGAAAAAAGGAAGGTATACCAGGGATTGAGAGCACAAGATACAAAGCAAGATTAGTGGCTAAATGCTTCACTCAGAAAGAAGGGATTGATTTTAATGATATTTTTTCTCTTGTTGTTAAACAAACCTCAATCTGAACCATAATGGCTAAAGTGGCCAGATTTGATCTTGAGGTGGAACAAATGGATGTCAGAACAACTTTCTTACATGGTGAACTTGATGAAAAGATCTACATGGCACAACCTGAAGGTTTCGAAGGAAATGACCCAAATAAGGTTTGTCTCTTACAGAAATCTTTATATGGTCTTAGACAAGTACCTAGACAATGGAATATAAGATTTGATGAATTCATGCTAAAAGTTGGATACACCAAGAGTAGCTATGATTCATGTGTCTATTTTAACAATCAAATATATCTTCTACTTTATGTTGATGACATCCTCATAGTAGGAAAGAATAAGACTCAAATAAACAAACTTATGAGAAACTCAAGAAGGAATTTGAAATGAAAGATCTTGGAGCTGCCAAGAGAATTCTGGGCATTGATATCAGAAGGAAAAGACCACATACAGTCACTTTATCTCAGAAAAATTACCTTGAAAAGGTTTTAGTAAAGTTTGGCATGAACAAGGTAAATTCGGTTTCAACTCCTTTAGCTCAACACTTTAAACTCTCTCAATCTCAGTCTCCTAAAACAGAAGAAGAGGAGAAGTACATGGACAAAGTTCCATATGCAAGTGGAGTAGGAAGTCTCATGTATGCCATGGTTTGCACCAGTCCCGATTTGGCCTATGTCATGAGTATGGTAAACAGGTTCTTAGCTAATCCGGGTCAAGAACATTGGTCTGCTTTAAAGTGGATTTTCAGATATGTTAAGGGCTCTTAGGATACTGGTCTTGTGTTTGAAAATAAGGATCAATATCTAGAAGACATTGCTGGTTTTGTTGACTCAGATTATGCTGGAAGTATAGACACAAGGAGGTCTTTGACATGTTATGTCTTCACAGTGATGGGGGGATGTGTTAGCTGGAAATCAACACTTCAAAGGGTTGTTGCACTCTCATCAATAGAGGCAGAATACATGGCTGCAACTGAAGCTATCAAAGAAGCACTTTGGTTGAAAGGTCTAACAAGTGAATTGGGATTCAACTCAGAAGGTATCACAGTACACTGTGATAATCAAAGTGCCTTGCACTTGATAAAAAATCCCATGTTTCATGAAAGGTCAAAACATATAAACATAAAGCTTCACTTCATCAGAGATATAATTGCAAGGAAAGAAGTTGTTGTCAAAAAGATTAGTACACATGACAACCCTGCAGACATTTTTACTAAAAGTGTAACAAGTGATAAGTTTACTCAATATTGACACTTGCTGAGCCTCTTAAATGAGGCAACTCTAGAGCTGTCCCTGGTTAACTTTCTAGTATCAAGTGACTAAACTAAGGTTGATTTGTGGTAAATATAGTTCACTTGATACATTTTTCAGTTGCTCACGTGAATACCTTATATCCAATAACAAGTCTCAGTTGGTTAAGTTAGTTATTACTAACCTCTAGTCTCCTTCCTTAGATTGGCCATCTATTTAAGAGAGCTACTACTCAGTTTAGAGGACACAAGAAGATTAGAAGAAAGTTGAGAGAAGATTTAAGTTGTAAAATTTGTACCGAGTGTTTTTGAGAGCAAGACTCTCTTTTTGTAGAAAGACTTGTAATCTGTATGAGTGTATTGCTGAAGCTTCTTGATCAATAAAACCAAGCCAGAAGGGCAGTTCTATCAGTGGATGTAAGCTCTCCAAGAGGGAGCTGAACCACGTAATTGATTTGGTGTGTTATTTCCATTTTTGCTCTACTCTTAAACTTGTTATAATTTACAAATTCATTTGCAAATCTGTTCTAGCCATTCTCTATTATTTCAGTTTTACAGGAATCTTGGTACTCAACAAATGGGTCTCGCATTGTGATTCCCTTATTTACTTTCGTGTCCATTCTATTTAAAGTTCATATATTATAGCGTTGAGCTTCTTATACCTTGTTGAGATCCGTTCTTTAAAGTCCCATGTTATTAGAATCATAAGTTAATAATAGACCAAGCATAAGTCCTTTTTTATTGCTAGCATAGACCTTTGATCTATATGTTTGGATGTGTGTTTTCCTCTGGATACAGAACAGAACTAGTTCTCTTTTATTGGTACCATGTTAGTTATGCACATACACCATATATATAAGGCTTCATGTTGTACTACTAAGTAATGATTTGGTAGCATTTTTACACCTTGTTTCTTAATCTTATGAACAAGCAGAGAGTATTTTCTGGCCAGTCCTTGTGATAGCCACCTTTGTTGCAATGATTACCAGCCAAGCAATGATATCAGCTACTTTTTCATGTGTTAAACAAGCTACGACTCTCGGGTGCTTCCCAAGGCTGAAGATAGTTCACACCTTGAGGAAACTACTAATGGGTCAAATTTACATCCCTGACATCAATTGGTTTCTGATGATCATGTGCATTGTTGTAGTTAGTTTCCATCTTTCGGAGCACCACTGAACTGATATTGCAAATGCATATGGTTAAGTATCTTCCCTCCATCTCTCATCTTGGGAATTGCATTTTCCTTTTCAAAATTGTGCTCTAATATTCTATAGTTCATTGTTGAAGTTTTTCATTTCTCTTATCTCTGTTTCATTTGAGCAACTCTTGGTCGAAAGCCTAGAAATGTTTCCAAGAAGGGGAAGCTCAAGATCTTGCCTTGGAGAGTTCCTTAAATGAATTTGACTATGATAGCATCTCCATTACATCAAGGGATTCTAGAATCTCAACTGGAGAAGGGTATGAGGAGCATAGGATCCCATTGACGCAGGACGGAAAATCAGTTGAAGCAGGAACTTCTTTTACAGAAGACAATGCCACATTAATTCCTTCTATTGTCACGTCATCAGGTGAAGACCCGAGTTTAAATGCTGATATCTGTAAGTGTGTTTTATCATCATCATCATCATCAGCTTCTGAATATTGTGTTGGCCTATTATTGTAGCTTTCTGCCAAAGTGTCCCAAGCAATTTTAGGTGATGTAATGTCTCTAATCAAGGACAATGATTCTTCACTACAAGAGATTCAGATTGCATATAAAGCCATGGCATTCTTCTTCCTCCAATCATGGCCATTACTATTATTGACTACAATTTCATGATCATTATCTTGATGATCTTGATTTTCTTCTGGTTGATCAGACGGTTCTGATTCATCAACCACATCCCAAACACCTTGAGCCTCTAGATAAGCTTTTAGTGTTATGCTCCAATCAAGGTAGTTGTTTGGTTTAAGAACTACTTCAGGGGTAGTCATGTTCATGTTCATGTTGGTGGAAACATTTGATGCCATATAATATTATATAGTATGGTCCCTGCTATACATATTCAAAATGTCAATTACTTATATAACATAATATAAAACATTTTTTGCCCAAAATATATAAAATTTACTTGTATAGAGATCAGAGAGTTTTGGTTACCTTTCTTTTGGATCAAATAAGTTGTTATAATCAAAGATATATCTGAGAAAACAATGGCATACTATTTCTTCTTCTCTGTTAATGTTTATAATTGTAAAAGAACTAAAGTTATAGAAAAAGAAGAAACTATAAAGCATCTTGCTAGCTTTGATTTCGATACTTGGAGTGTGATAGATGGTTAAATATATACACATATATGGCAAGGAATCACTTTTTCCTTTTTCTTTTTCGTTTTTCATTCCAGTAAAATAAACATTTATAAAAAAATTATCATATTAAAAATTGGGTTTTTTTAATAAAATATATAATTTAAAAATTGGATTTTTTATTTGGTTTGATTTGATTAAAATAATCTGATGACCCCTGTATAATGGAAACTTTATTTTTGGGATTGAGCTTGATGAACCACACCATACATATTCTGAACTATATAGTATCTAGTCCTTTTGCCTTTTTCATCTAAATTTTACTTTAAAAAAACTTGAGTTTTGTGGCAAAAGTCATCAATCTTCACATCATTTTGTCATATAGACCCTATTAGGAAAAGAGATTGAGATGAATAAAATGGATTCTCATTACTAGAACATTATGTATAAAGGGTATAAATAGAGCTGATGCAACAACAGAAACAAATGATGTAATAACAGAAATAATAACTATTGTAACTAAGAGAGTAATAACAGTGTACTAGCTAAACAGTTACAACAGAATTCGTTAGCTTTTAACACCCCTCAAACTTAGTGTTGAGAGATTCTCAACTCTAAGTTTGTTACTTAAGTACAAAAATCCGGTGTTAGAAAGAGGCTTCGTTAGAATATCTGCTGTTTAATCATGAGCTGGTACATGTTGGACAATAATCTAGTGGCATTGGACCTTTTCTCGGACAAAATACAAATCAAGCTCTAAATGTTTGGTGCAAGTGTGCAAGACTGGATTGGCAGACATCAATACAATACTCAAATTGTCACACCACAAAGTAGGAGTAAGGGACAAAGTGACCTGCAGTTCAGCAAGAAGCACATGTATCCATGTTACTTCTGCAGTCAAAGAAGCCAAACTCCTATACTCAACCTCAGTACTAGAGCGTGAAACAGTAACTTGTTTCTTAGAAGACCAAGATACCAAATTAGACTCAGGATACACACACAACCCAATAGTTGAACGCCTGTCATCTAGGTCCGAAGCCAAATCAGCATCACTAAAGCCAACTAAATGAAGAGATTCAAGTCTCCTAAGATGAAGATCGAAGTCCAAAGTGTGCTTCAAATACTGTAGAATCCTCTTGGCCATTTTCCAATGAGACTCCAAGGGAGTATGCATGAATTGAGAGACTTTATTCAAAGCATAAGAAATTTAAGGTCTAGTAATAATGGCATATTGTAATGCACTGACCAAGCTACGATACAATTTTGGATCTAAAATGGGATCATTGCCTGAGACTGAGAGCTTCTCACCACCAATCATTGGGGTTGGTAAACCATTTGCAAACTGCATCTTTGATTTGCACAAGAGATCAATAATATACTTAGTCTGTGAGAGATGCAAACCTTGAGAAGTGGCTTTAACTTGAATGCCCAAGAAATAATGAAGTTCACCAAGGTCCTTGAGAGCAAAGGTAGAGTGCAAGAGAGAAATCAAGTGCTGAACTTCAGATTGAGAACTTCCTGTTATCAAGATATCATCAACATAGAAAAGAACGAAAATAGTGTAAGAGGAAGTAATCTTTTTAAACAAAGATTGATCAGCCTGTGAACTCTGAAAGTGTAAGGCCAGTAAGGTGGCTCTCAAACATTCAAACCAAGCTCCAGGGACCTGTTTCAAGCCATAAAGAGTATTGTGCAGTTTGCAAACCAAGTGAGGAGATTCTTTAAGTTGAAATCCTGGTGGTTGGGACATATAAATCTCTTCTTGAAGCTCCCATTTAAGAAAGCATTATTAATATCAAGTTGTCTAATAGACTAGACATAATAAAGAGCTATAGTCAATATAATTTGAATGGTAGTGGGTTTAACAACAGGACTAAAAGTCTCAGTAAAATTAAACCCATATTGTTGGTTGAACCCCTTAGCAACTAGTCGTGACTTATGTTTAAGGACTGAACCATCAGGATTTTCTTTCAACTTGAACTCCCATTTACACCCAATAGGTTTCCTATTCGAAGGCCTCTCAACCAAGGTCCAAGTACCTTTGCGATGCAAAGCTTGTATCTCCTCATCCATAGCTGATTTCCATAAAGAATTGTTGAGAGCATCACCAAGATTTAACGGCTCTTTAGAGGTGATATACACCTTCGGCTTGTACACACCAACTTTGGATCTAGTAATCATTTTGTGAGTGTTATAGTGGTTTGTAATAGATGATAATGGTGGTGCAGCTGGCAAAACAGAGGAAGGAACCAAATGACTAGAGGAAGATGGAAGTGAAAGGTCAAGAATAGGACGAGAAGCGACAGCATAAGTGAGGTTTGGAGGATCTGTTTGAGATGGTAGGGCAGAGGACGTTGACACAGGTGCAATGGAAGAGGTAGAAGGAGAATGAGATGAGGAGTGAGGGGGAGAAATAGTGGTAGAAACATGAGGAGAAGAGATGGGAAGGGTTGTACGAATTTTAGAAGACAAAGGAATTGAAACAGAGGGTGTTTTAGGAGACACTACAAGTGGTGGAGAAGAAGTGGATTGGAAAGAACAATAAGGAAAATTATATTCATTGAATATAACATCTCTTGAGATGTATATTCGGCCAGTAGAGGTAAGACACTTATAACCTTTATGTTTAAAACTATAGCCAAGAAAAGTGCATTCTATTGACCTATATTGAAGCCTATGAGCATTGAAAGGTCTAATGTTGGGGTAACAAGCACATCCAAAAAAATTTAGCTGTGTAATCAGGATTTTTACGATAAAGACGAGTTGTGTTGAAGATCATAGGGGAAGGAAGTCTATTGACAAGATAAGTAGATGTGCGGACAGCCTCATCCCAAAATATTAGGGGCAAAGATGTATTAGCAAGAAGAGTGAGAGTTGCTTCAACAAGATTTTTATGCTTTTGCAAGACCATTTTGTTCATGAGTGGAAGGACATGAAACTCTACGAATAATGCCATGATCAAGAAGGTACTGAGTAAATGCTTGGTACTCACCTCCCCAATCAGTTTGGATAGCTTTTATTGAATGGCCTAGTTCATTTTCGACCTGAGTTTTAAAGTTGATGAATGTTTGAAGAGCTTCATACTTAGATTTGAGAAGATACACCCAAGTGTATCTAGAAAAGTGATCAACAAAATGAATGTAGTATCGATAACCATTAGATGAAGGAACAGGAGCTGGACCCCAAAGGTCCGAATGAATCAAATCTAATGGATTATGATATTGAGATTGAGAAGTAGGAAAATGAAACTTTTGAATTATGCCTTGACAACAAGTTGAAGAGAAATCAAAATTTGTTTTATTGACATGAGGAAGATTACAATTAGCTAAAATTTGTTTTACAACTTTGGCAGATGGGTGCCCCCAACCGATTATGCCAAAGCAAAAAATTAGAAGTAGGAGTAGCTAACTTATTAGAAGAAGAAACATTAAGAAACAAAAGTAGTTGCTGCAAAGTTGGAGTTGAATGAACAAGGCAGCTGAGTGATGTTAACAGAGGAGGAAACAGAGTGTGGATGAACGAGACGAAATGTTGAGGAAGGAAAAGCATAGAGACCATTTTTAAGAGTCACTCACATCAAGATTTTCTTGGTGACCTGATCCTTAACAAGGCAGAAATGAGAATGAAATTCACAGAAAACAATATTATCACGAGTGAGTTGAGAAACACTGATAAGATTTTTGGTAATAGTTGGAACATGAAGTAACTGATTAAGAAAAAGAGCTTTGGGTGAATAAGAGGACTGTATTGCAGACTTACCAACATTAGAAATAGTGAGACCAGCCCCATCACCAACATGTAATTGTTCAGATCCAAAATACTGACCTTTGCTCATGAGATTGTGCTCATTATTGGTGCAGTGATTCGTGGCTCCAGAATCTGAATACCAGGCAAGGTCATCGACCACATCACCGGTAGCAACAAGGGCATTAGCAGCTGGAGTAGACTCATCAACAGCCAACACTTAACAACTTAGGAAAGTTATTATGAGTCTAGTATTTTGTTACACATTTCAGTAAACACTTGGAAGACATTCAATCTAATTGTAACATGGAACACAATAACACCTAAAAGGACCAAAACAGAACACATATGAATAGCTAAAAACACATAACAGCAACTTGAAGCAATAAATAATATGGACAAACAAGGAGACAATCATCCCAATGTATAATGAAGCTTCATATGCATATTGAGAAGAAGACACCAAAATGATTTGTCATGGGCTAAATTACATAGAAAACTAACTAAGGAATAACATGCAAACTTGTTAAGTGATGCAATTGGAAACAAGATTTATACACTATCAAAATAATATATGACAGGTACAGATTGAAAAAGAAAAAGAAAAAGCACAAAATCCAAAATACATTTGAAACATATGCACACTCATTCAATAATAAAATGTTCAGATAAGAAAAGGCAAACCCCAATAATTACAGTTCATCATGTTAGTGTGGCCAAAATAATATAGAAATGATCAGCTATACATTAACATATATATGTTATAATTAACCAAATATTAGGCAAATTAATGAAAATGAATTTGTTGAAAATATATGTATACCAAAAGGACTCCTCTTGCGGCAAGTGCTAAAATATCCGCACAAGAGACAGTGTTACTACAAACTTTCTCTCATTATATATATATACACACACATATAACAATACTTCAACAAGTGCATCTATGAGATGTACCACACAACCAGAGGCAAAAAAAAAACTTTCAGATTTCATTGAAAAATATAAACTTAATATATATATATATATATAAATATATTATGTTACCTGTGAGAAAAAGAGAAGACCACAGAAATAGAGATGAGCTTAGAATTGGTCACTGAAAAAAACAGCAAAATCAAAACAAGATAAAAAATACAGTAATAGCAGAGAGAAAAAAAAACGAAAACAGCAAAAAAAACACAATAAGAACAGAGAAAGTACGGAAAAATCAAAAGAAAAAAAAAACTATAATAAACTTACCTAAGGACTGATCTGAGAGAGATATCTTTGAGTGAGAAAGAAATTATGTAAGAGAGAGAAATGCCAACGGCCATATCCTCATTAACAATATGATGGGAGAAAGGATTAAATATGAAACCTATTTGATATTTTTAGAATCATCGTTTGGATCATCCGAATCAGAATCACTTGCATTGTAGCCTATGACCAATAGCGTACGCAGAATAGAATAAGCAAGAGCATAGCAATGATTCAACCGAAGAAAGAGATGCTGAGATAGAGAATACATGGACGTTTATCACCTACTTTTCAAACAGAAGATCGAGTTTTTGAAGCTATACCAATCCAAGCACGTCCCTGCAAATTCATAGATTGTAGAATGAACATCTTTGGTAATTGGTATTTACAGAATCACAACCCAGGAATTGAAGAGGATAATTCCAATGAAAAAGGTAATGAGCACATTGATAACCAATCATGAACCAGATTTCTAGTTCAAGTGGGCATATAAATAAGATGAAGAACCCAACATAAACGAACAGACATAAACTCAACAATACCAAAATTCAATAATTATATTTAACAAAGCATAACAAAATTAAAAAAGTGTTTCTGCACAAGGATGCACAACATAATATATACCCTTTTATCCAAGTCCAGCCTGTGTCTAATGCAACTCTATTTGACCCCCAAATCTTGATAATGCAAAACGTTGAAATTCAATTTCAGATAAAGACCATCAAACTATAGAACCAAAATCGAAACCAAAATTAATAATAAGAAGAAAAAAAGACAGGATATCTTACTTACCTGGAGGAGAGAGTGAGATCTAAGGGAGAGGTTGAGTGGAAGTTTGCATTGAGGGAGTTAGAGAGAGAGAGGAGGCGCGGCGCTGAAGGAGAAAATTGACAGAGCTAGTGGCGGTCAGGGTTTTATTTTAGGAGTTTGTATTTAAAAAATGGCAAAAAAAAAATTGATTCCAGGCGGGAAAGTTAGTTGGCGCCTATATATATATATATATTTATAATTATAATTAGTTGGCGCCTATATATATATCATGTTATTTAAAAAAATTATTAAAAACATACTCTAAATGGTTTTATAAGTTTTTATTTTCAATTACAAATACTATTAAATAAAAATATTTTCTTATTTATAAAAATTAAATTAAAATTTATAATTAATAATAATTTATTTATTTATTCATTCATTCATTTATTTATATTTCAAAAATTATAATATATATATTGAGATGGAAAGGCCACCAAACTGGACTTAGGAGACTTTACTGCTCTGAACCAGTATAAACTCCCCTGTGTTTTCACATGCTTAGATGGATTCAAGCTAGAGAAGTATGTGATTCAACAAGTCTTGGTAATTGTTTTCCAACACTTGTTATCCTACAGGAGATGCAAAAAAAGTGGAGTACTTAGGAAAGTGTTAATTTTGGTTTGCACAGTTTTCAGCAATTGTGGTCTGAATGTTATGATATTAATTAATAATGTTTGCAAGCTTAAATTTTTAACATATGTCTGTAACCAATTCTTTTGCTGCTTGGTTTATCTTTGTGTAGCTAGATGAGTTTGTTACATCTGATTTTTTTTTACTTCAATTGTTATTTATTTCTCTGTAATATCTTGATGATCATTATATAATAGTATAGTTGGTTTTCACCAACCCCAATCTCAAATTTTCTGCACACAACCACAAACCAATAATGCAGAAATCACAAGAACAAACTATACCAAAACATAATCAAACAAAAGAGTAAACAACACCAAATTTAAAGAGGTTCAACTCTCCAATGCAGAGAGTCTAATCCTCTCGCCCGAACTCCTTGAAAATGAGTTCAGTTCTTGCACTATCAATCCTGAAGTCAGCATGATCTCATTTTTAGTATTACCATGATCTCACTTATGTCACACTTTTTATTACAATGAAACAAATACACTTAAATAGACACAAGGGACCAATCAGAACATAACAGAATGACAGACTCAACTAAAACCAAGAAACCGAAACTAACTGGCTTAACAGACTAAACCAATGTCAACAAGTTTTATGATGTTTTCTGCATCAATGGTCTGTCTATTTGGCTTCTTTGTTTCCTTAATGTATTTGGTTATTCAACAAGGCTGGCCCGAATGTGGATTTGGTCAACCTGCACATTGCGTACTCAATTACACTTGTGTACTTTTCTTCATGTCGAATTCCATCATCAACAGTATAACAGTAGGTGTATATTTTGATAAAATTAACTAAATATTCACCATTACCATTGAGTCAAATGTGGGGTTAAGAGCGTTCACTACCACTTACATTTTTCCATGCCTGAGTCTGACTATGATTTTACAAGAAGATTCCTGAAAAGTACCCCCCATATTATCATGAGCTTGAAAATAATGGAGTTCCTTTCTTTTATGGTTGCCTTTGTTGTTTTGAGACTTTCTCTATCTAGAACAACGTTAGCTTCGCTTGCTACCATTAGACCTTCAGAATTTATGAGAGATAACACAACTTTGGTATCTACAGAAGGACTTTTTGAACTGGGATTCTTTTCTCCAGGGAGTTCAAAGAATCATTATCTGGGAATTTGGTATAAGAACATCTCAGTTCAAACTGTTGTTTGGGTGGCAAACAGGTGTGAACCGATCAGCGATTCATCTGGCTCATTGACTATAGACGACACAGGAAATCTTGTGCTTTATGGACAGAATAAGAGGGTCGTTTGGTCTACGAATTCAACAAAACAAGCCCGGGAACCACTGGTTCAGCTCTTGGATAATGGTAACTTGGTTTTGAGAGATGAGAAAGATGAGAATACAGAAAACTATTTGTGGGAAAGCTTTGATTATCTTACTGATACGAACCTGCCTGGATCGAAATTTGGATGGGACTTGAGGAGAGGCCTCGAAAGGCGTTTATCAGCATGGAAGAGTTGGGATGACCCCTGTGATGGAGATTTGACTTATGGGATTGAGCTTGATGAACAACACCACACATACCCTCAACTAATTATCCGTAAAGGGTCTGCAAAATTTTGTCGAGTTGGGTCATGGAATGGCGTAAGTTTCAGTGGACATCCTAATGCGAGGAGGGCAGACTCACTTTTCGATTACGGGTTTGTGTACAACGATGATGAAGTTTACTATGTTTACGACCTCAAAGGTAAGTCAGTGATCTCAAAACTGGTCAAGAACGAAAAGTCAGTGATCTCAAGAGTGGTCATGAACCAAACAAGAAGTGTTTTACAGCTCTTGGTATGGATAGAATCAAAGAAAATTTGGGAGACCAATAGCTCAGTTCCAAAAGATGAGTGTGATGTTTATGGCATATGTGGAGCTAATTCAGTATGTGTCACAACAAATAATCCAGTTTGCCAATGTCTAAAACGTTTTAAGCCTCACAATCAAGAAAATTGGAAGGAGATGTCCTGGTCAGAAGGGTGTGTGAGGAACAATCCTTTGAGCTGCCATGATAAGGAGAAAGATGGGTTCATTAGATTTTCTAACTTGAAAGTGCCTGATACTGAATATACTTGGGTGAATAAGAGTATGGATCTAGAGGAATGCAGGGTTAAATGCTTGAGCAATTGCTCTTGTATGGCTTATACAAACTTAGATATCAGGGAAAAAGGCAGTGGCTGCGTGCTCTGGTTTGGAGATCTTTTTGACATTAGAGAATTTCAGTTGGGAGGACAAGATCTATATATTCGAATGTCGGCTTCTGAAATAGGTAAACTGCAGCTTGAAAAATTTAGATCCATATAAAGTTCAAGTGTATTATGTTTTGGTTATAACTAGTATGTTTTGTATGGATTTTCTAATATTTTCTTTTCTCTGCTCCAAAAGTTAATCATGAAAAAGTAAGAACTGATCGTAAGGTCAAGGTGGAGAGAGCATTGATAATTACAGCTATCATAGTCGGATTAGTTGGTGGCATGTTTCTAGTTGGCTTTTACATTCGCAGGAGGAGATACTCTTATGGTAACAGTCTCTACCATTTTCTTTTATGCATTAGCGGTGGAAACTTTTTGACCAAGTACAAATTTTTAAAGAAATCACGAGTTTTTATTACTAACAATGTCATTGAGTTTTAATCAACCCTCTTGGTATAAAATTTAAATACATAAGAAACTGAATAGAACTTGAGTTTGAAGACACATGTAGAGTAGATCATTCTATACTTAAGCCAACATTTTGAACACAACAAAAGCATTGTACTATAATAACCTGTCTTGACACACGATATGAGTGGATTGGATAGGAAATTTGCAAATTATAGATTGGAAAAACAGACAGAAATTTAATAATTAGTACAGCCACTACTGTTGAAGTTGTGCCACTAGTTCTACAAGATTGTATAGAGAGGCTTTGGAAGAGTTTTCTCATTGTATTTTCTGGGGTTTTAAGCGAAGTAAGATTGTTTGTATTTTGTCCTGGGATTGATTTTTAAGTGACCTCATTGGTGGATTTGATTTGGGGATCTCATCCTTCGATGTAGGTTGTCTAGTTTCCTGAACCAAGTATATTGCTGTGTTTGATTATCTTTCGAAATTTTATTTGTTCTGCTTTGCATTTGTATTGAGGCTTTAATCTACACAGACAAAACCCAAGATGAAGACTTGGAGCTTCCATTGTTCGATATGCATACTATTAGTACTGCCACTAATAATTTCTCAGAAAACAATAAGCTTGGAGAGGGTGGTTTTGGACCTGTATACAAAGTAAGGTTCTCTATCATTTACCTGCTTCAGATCATTTTCTCTCTGAACAAAAAAAAACAGTAATGGGATTTTTCTTTTTCTTTTCATTGTTATACATTAGGGTTCGCTGGAAGAAGGGCAAGAAATTGCTGTGAAGAGGCTATCAATGTGTTCTGGACAAGGAGTTGATGAGTTCAAAAATGAAATTAAGCTAATTGCTAAACTTCAACATCGGAATTTGGTAAAAATATTTGGTTATTGCATTCATAGAGAAGATAAACTATTGATTTATGAGTACATGCCCAACAAAAGCCTTGACTATTTCATTTTTGGTAAGACTCTTTTCTTTTAATTAATACATGTGATGTTCTATATATATGATTTGCAAATTTTTTTCTTAAAGTACAAGTCAACATTTGCAGATGAAAGGCAAAGCAGACTAATACTATGGCCTAAGCGCTTCGAAATTATATGTGGAATTGCTAAGGGGATTCTCTATCTACATCACGATTCCAGATTGAGAATTATACATCGAGATCTCAAAGCTAGTAATGTGTTACTTGATGAGGCGATGATCCCCAAAATTTCAGACTTTGGCTTGGCTAGAACTTTTGGTGGAGACCAAATAGAAGGAAACACAAACAAAGTAGTAGGAACCTAGTAAGTTATTTTAAAAAACCTCTTTTAGTAACTTCAATATAATCATTTGTATACTAATTAATAATGTTATCCAAATACAGTGGTTATATGGCGCCAGAATATGCTTTCAATGGATTATTCTCAATAAAGTCTGATGTATTTAGCTTTGGCATATTGATGATAGAGATAGTAAGTGGAAAGAAAGGTAGAGGCTTCTACGATGAAAATAGCAGTCTCAACCTCATTGGATTGGTAAGCTTACATACGAAAAAAATCATTTGAAATCTGATAATAAGTTGGATAAATTTGTCACATTAAGAGTTGCTTCTTTCTATTTTGTTTTGATTATATTTGCAAGGCCTGGACTTTGATGAAGGAAGGCAATGCATTTAAGCTTGTTGACAAGTGCTTGTTAGAAGATCCATACAACAACATGGAAGAAGCATTGCGCTGCATCCACATCGGTCTCTTGTGCGTGCAACAAAATTCTATTGATAGGCCGAACATGTCTTCTGTTATTCTAATGTTGAGTGGCGAGAGAGTATTGCCTCAGCCCAAACCACCAGCCTATTTTGCTGACACAGATTTGTGGAAAGGAGATCATTCCCTATCATGCAATACATGCATTACAGATGTTGAACCGCGATGAAAAGTCATACAACAAATCAAAGTTTTCCATGTAAATTTTGAGAGCTTTGAATCATTACAAGTTTTGTTTAATAATTTCATTCAAAATTGTAATGATTATTGGTGGGTTGCATATGAATAGAACTTTGTCAATGAGGTTTAACCCAGAGGATTTACATCTTAAATGGGTATTTCTCCTCTCTCTCTCTCTCACTTCTCTTTTAAAGCATACCAATTTTTTTTTTCATTTTTATTATTTTAATTTTACTGTCAATTTTAAGGTTTGGCTTGCATTTGAAGTGAATTTGAAACTTTTGAGCGTGCTTGCCTAAGGTTTGGTTGGAGTAGAATAGAAGTCAGAATTGGGCAATTTTTTCTCTGTTTTGCCCAAATATTTTTTAAAATTAAAGGTTCATTTTAAGGTGTTTCTAATCCCAATATATATATATATATATATATATAAATAAAAGATGAAATCAATTAAAAAAATCATATTTACAATGTTGAAGATATGGCTGAGTAATAGATAACAACAACTCATTTTCGAGAGTAGTAATTTTGTATCATTTTTCTTTGAGAATAATGCTTTGAAGGTGTCCCAAGCTTCCTTAGGTATTTCTACCCTTATTAAGTAGTGTTCAAGCATTTATTCTTCTATTGTGGTCTTTGATCACAAACATAACCTTACCAAATTTGACTTTTCACTTTTTTAAAGTGGAGGAACTTCATTGCCACTAACAATCTCCCCAAGATCTTAACCTTGCCTATTTGATCTTGATACTTCTGACAACATGAAGGTCACCATTGTGTTGGCTAAGTTTCGAATGTGCCAACTAGCTTGCAGAGTTATGAGCTACTCATGACACTAAGTAACTCCTAATTACACGGCCCCAACTCCGATATCATGATGATTTTGATATTAATTGTTGAACACGACAAAACATGAAAAATTGAAAAGAAAAATTATTTCTTATCAAAGAAAAGTATAGCTAATGTTAGAGTTATTATCTTAAGGTTATTTTAGTCTTTTATGTTATTTTATTATCTTTTGTCTTTTATAAGGCTTGGCTGATTATTTTTCTTGCAAGTGAGCATTTGCTCTTCTTTTGTAATATACTTAGCTCCTCTCTTTCTCTCTTCATCTCTTTGCTTTTTTTTTTTTTGCTTTCTCTTTGAGTTCAGTTAATACCATTTGTTTTATACAATAAAACTACCAAGTGCTAGATGAACTTGCTCTCCAAGTAAATAAGAGCAACTTGGACTTTAGCTTAGTGACCTCTAGGGACTTCAAAGAGCAAAGAGTAGCTGCTAAGTAATCCAACAATGGCATACTCAAAATCAAAGATTGAGTTTGGTCTTGGCTTTTGATTTGGGCCTAATGAGGTGTTGATCTTGGATCAGCCATGGAAAGCAAAGGAAAGAACAGAACACCCAAGAATAAGATACCAAAAAACAAATACATGTACCAAAATGAATCATAAAAGATGAAATTAATAATATTCTAAGATTTCAATGAAAAGATCACAAAGACATACTTTTCTTTTTTTTTTTAAAAAAAAACAGTTTGCCTCTCTATGTTCGTATATCTCTAAAACAATTGAAGTTTGGAGTCCATTTTGCTTACAAATAGTGATTCTTCATGTCTTCAAGTCGTGTGAACTTGTTCTATAACTACATAAATTATACAATAACACATTTATCAGTGACAAACGTTTTTCCCTATCTTCTTGAATGAAGTTGTCCCATTTAGTGGCTGCAATGATACTAATCATGCATGGCTATTCCTATCAACCAGATCATCCAGGCGTCTCTTGAATGATGGGTTAAAGAAAGTGGTTGCTTATTCACCAGCAATGCTCTTCATGGAAGGTACACCAGATGCTCCTTCATGTGGTTTCAGCCTTTTGGGGCCTTTCGATATTTCAAATGAGGAGGAAGTGAGGCAAGGACTGATCAAAGTCTTTACAAACTGGACAACCTTATCTCAGCTTTATTACAAAGGTGCACTCATAGATGTTTGTGATATAGTTTTGGAGCTTAAAAACATGGCTTAAATCTACTTTGTTAGAATAGTATTCTGGCATGACAACTCTCGTAGCTAGATGATTTTTTCTTCCCTTGTGTTAATGCGTGACTTGCATTTCTTGACTGTTAGTTAAAACCATTATCTTGGGCTGCAGACCAAGTAGTTGTTTATTCTGTTAAGTCAAGATTAGTTAGTTAGGTTTTCTATAGGTCTTTGTAAGCCTTATATCTATAAAAGGCATAGATTAGTTTAGAGTAGAGAGTTGAGAGAGTTTAGTGTGCTAAAGTTCTGTTTTGACTACTCTGTTCTCGTGGAGAAAGAAAACAAGAGTGACTGTGAGCTTTGGGGTTTGGCCTGGTGAATGGCTTGTAAGATCTGTAGCCGGTGAATGATAGTGCTGTAAATCTCTCTTCTTCATAGTGGATTCGACTAGGGAAGAAAAGATCCCTGCCTTGGATTTAGGAGTTCCTCATTGGAATCTCTGAACCAAGTATATTGGTGCAATTTGTTTCTGTTCACTTTCTTTCTGTCATTATATTTCTTGTTCCTTTGCTGCGTGTGTATTGTGTTCAATTCAGATATCAAGCAAAGCTCTCACACCTTGAATCATCCTTTATTTCTCTGCAACTTCTTCATGATCATTTATTTTACATAACAGCACTATGATGTTGTATGCATCAATGGTCGAGCATGTGATGTGTACTGGCCACAAGTATTTAGTTCTGCTATCAATGTTAGTTACTTGTTACTTTTCAGTAGCTTTAAATACTATGCTTTGTAATATTTTCATTGAATCAATAAGAAAGATCATCATTTTTATCTGTCTTTTTCTTTTCTTTATTTACACTCCGATTTGTAACACACTTATTTATGATAAATTATGAATGTATGATATCATTTCTATATGTATTATGTAGTCTTAGGCAACGGCTCTTAGTAGCCTAGCTCTTGCGACAGCCTGCTCTGCTAGTCTGACTTTTGTTCACAGTGATATTATCAAGGTTTTGTTGGTTTAGTATGTAGTGAGTGAAAAATAGTCTTAAGGTCATCTTCTGTTTTTTAAAGAAAGGGAATATGAGATAATTTCTGATCATCTTTGGAAGAGTTGGGAACTTGGGAGGGGATGAAGACCACCACATGACCCTTAAAAAATGAATTAAACTTCAGATCTTTTTTGTAGTTGTCACTTTCTGATCATTGGTTTTAAGAATATTTGGTCATTATGCCTACTTTATTAGTATCATATATAACTAAGTCATCATTGTAATGGACTCAAATTACTATATGGAACTCCTCAAAATTTATGGTATAAAAAATTTAGCCATATAAGTAAACAAAACAAGTAATTTGAATTGGGAATAGTTTTTCTTGGTAACCATTTTTCCTTTTATGGCTTTAGCAGTTAAGTAAATGCTTGCTTTTTTCTCACTGTAATACAAATGTTCTGTTTTGCTTGGATGGTAAAACTGTGGATATAGTAGAGGGTGCAGATCCATCTAAGTTGGCAAAATGTGAAAGACTATGCAACAGAAAATGGATCTACAGGCTTGAGTGCAACTTTTCTTTACTTCTCATTGCTGCATTATTAATTAATAATGTTTGCAAGCTTAAATTTTTAACATATGTCAGTAACCAATTCTTTTGCTGCTTGGTTTATCTTTGTGTAGCTAGATGAGTTTGTTACATCTGATTTTTTTTCCCTTCAATTGTTATTTATTTCTCTGTAATATCTTGATGATCATTATATAATAGTATAGTTGGTTTTCACCAACCCCAATCTCAAATTTTCTGCACACAACCACAAACCAATAATGCAGAAATCACAAGAACAAACTATACCAAAACATAATCAAACAAAAGAGTAAACAACACCAAATAGAGGTTCAACTCTCCAATGCAGAGAGTCTATTTCTTAGTATTACAATGATCTCACTTATGTCACACTTTTTATTACAATGAAACAGATACACTTAAATAGACACATGGGACCAATCAGAACACAACAGAATGACAGACTCAACTAAAACCAAGAAACTGAAACTAACTGGCTTAACAGACTAAACCAATGTCAAGACACGTGCAAGAACAAGAGTGGCATGAGTTAAGTGTGAGCTGAACCAACAAGTATTATGATGTTTTCTGCATCAACACTTTGGCTTCAACTCTTTCACCAACATTGGGTCCATTGTTGGGTCAGGCTTGTTAGTGCCATTGAAGCTGTAAAGACGATCTTGGAACAGAAAGCAGTGTGCCACTCCAACAGTGTGACCAACTGCACATATATAGTATTACAATGTTATAATATAGTTAAGCATATAATATAAATATATATATATTTCCATCATCAAATGTCCAACAAGTCAAACCGGTCCATGTATTTTTCAACAAAGTGACTAGAAATTTTCCACAACCAAGTTACCTGGAAACTAGCCCCAATACCATTAGGTCTCTGCCATTACCATTGAGTCAAATGTGGGGTTAAGAGCGTTCACTACCACATGCATTTTTCCATGCCTGAGTCTGACTGTGATTTTCCAGGAAGATGCCTGAAAAGTACCCCCAATATTATCATTTACTTAAAAATAATAGGGTTAATTCCGTTGCTGTGTCTCCTAAGTTATATCATTACAATGTTGGATTAAATGGTAACGTTGGCACCATCATGAGCTTGAAAATAATGGAGTTCCTTTCTTTTATGGTTACCTTTGTTGTTTTGAGACTTTCTCTATGTAGAACAACGTTAGCTTCGCTTGCTACCATTAGACCTTCAGAATTTATGAGAGATAACACAACTTTGGTATCTACAGAAGGACTTTTTGAACTGGGATTCTTTTCTCCAGGCAGTTCAAAGAATCATTATCTGGGAATTTGGTATAAGAACATCTCAGTTCAAACTGTTGTTTGGGTTGCAAACAGGTGTGAACCGATCAACGATTCATCTGGCTCATTGACTATAGACGACACAGGAAATCTTGTGCTTTATGGACAGAATAAGATGGTCGTTTGGTCTACGAACTCAACGAAACAAGCCCGGGAACCACTGGTTCAGCTCTTGGATAATGGTAACTTGGTTTTGAGAGATGAGAAAGATGAGAATACAGAGAACTATTTGTGGGAAAGTTTTGATTATCCTACTGATATGAACCTGCCTGGATCGAAATTTGGATGGGACTTAAGGAGAGGTCTCAATAGGCGTTTATCAGCATGGAAGAGTTGGGATGACCCCTGTGATGGAGATTTGACTTATGGGATTGAGCTTGATGAACGACACCACACATACCCTCAACTAATTATCCGTAAAGGGTCTGCAAAATTCTATCGAATTGGGTCATGGAATGGCATACGTTTCAGCGGATATCCTGAAGTGAAGAGGGAAAACACCATTTTCGACTACGGGTTTGTGTACAACGATGATGAAGTTTACTATGTTTACGACCTCAAAGGTAAGTCAGTGATCTCAAAAATGGTCATGAACGAAACGTCAGTGATCACAAGAGGGGTCCTCAACCAAACAAAAAGGGTGGGAGAAGTCTTGGTATGGATAGAATCAAAGAAAATTTGGGAGACCAATAGCTCAGTTCCAAAAGATGAGTGTGATGTCTATGGCATATGTGGAGCTAATTCAGTATGTGTCATAACAAATAATCCAGTTTGCCAATGCCTAAAAAGTTTTAAACCTAAGAATCAAGAAAATTGGAAGGAGAGGTCCTGGTCAGAAGGGTGTGTGAGGAACAATCCTTTGAACTGCCATGATAAGGAGAAAGATGGGTTCATTAGATTTTCTAACTTGAAAGTGCCTGATACTGAATATACTTGGGTGAATAAGAGTATGGATCTAGAGGAATGCAGGGTTAAATGCTTGAGCAATTGCTCTTGTATGGCTTATACAAACTTAGATATCAGGGAAAAAGGCAGTGGTTGCGTGCTCTGGTTTGGAGATCTTTTTGACATAAGAGAATATCAGTTGGGAGGACAAGATATATATATTCGAATGTTGGCTTCTGAAATAGGTAAACTTCAGCTTGAAAAATTTATATCCATATAAAGCGTATTCTGTTTTGGTTATAACTAGTAGGTTCTGCATAGATTTTTTAATATTTGATTTTCTCTGCTCCAAAAGTTAATCATGAAAAAGCAAGATCTGATCGTAAGGTCAAAGTGGAGAGAACATTGATAATTACAGCTCTCATCGTCGGATTAGTTGGTGGCATGTTTATAGTTGGCTTTTACATTCGCAGGAGGAGATACTCTTATGGTAACAATCTCTACCCTTTACTTCATTCTTTCCATTTTTTTTAAGCATAAGAAACTGAATAGAAATAACATGTTTTTATTACTAACAAATGTCCTCTTGGTATAAAATTTAAATGCATAAGAAACTGAATAGAACTTGAAGAAAATACTCAGTTGGAACACAAATACCGAGTAGATCACTTTATACAGAACAAAAGCATTGTTCTTGCGAATATATACATAATCTGCCGTGAGACATGATTTCTAATTAATGATTAATCTAACCAAGTGTGATTATGAATGAACATACCTTTTGACACTTTTTATTTTTTTAATATAATTTCCTTTCCAACTACAGTATTAATTAGAAGTAATAACTTTGGAGGCATTTCTAGTAGCACAGCACACCAAGACATGTAAAAAAAAAATTAAAATGGCATATTTCTAGAAAAAAAAACAAGACATGGAGTTAGGCATATTTCTACATCTTGTATGTTCTGTTTTTCTTTTGTTTTTGAGGCTTTAATCTTCATGGACACTTTGTAATTTTTCAGAGACAAACGAAAGCCAAAATGATGACTTGGAGCTTCCATTATTTGACCTACATACAATAGATACTGCCACTAATTATTTTTCAGAGAATAATAAACTTGGAGAGGGTGGTTTTGGACCTGTATACAAAGTAAATTCTCATTTACCTGCTTCACAACATTCTCTATTCTTTCTACCAGATATAGATATAGGTAATTAAATATTGAAATAAGTAAATAATTACTTCCATCGTGATACATTAGGGTACACTGGAAGGAGGTCAAGAAATTGCTGTGAAGAGGCTATCAATGTCTTCTGGACAAGGAGTCGATGAGTTCAAAAATGAAATTAAGTTAATTGCTAAGCTTCAACATCGAAATCTTGTTAAGATATTTGGTTATTGCATTTATAGGGAAATGAAACTATTGATTTATGAGTACATGTCCAACAAAAGTCTTGACTATTTCATTTTTGGTAATATTCTTTTACCCCATTTTTTAATACATGTGATGTTTTATACATGTAATTTGCCAATTTTGTTCTAATAGAAGTAGAAGCCAACATTTGTAGATGAAAGGAAACGCAATCTATTAGAATGGCCTACGCGCTTCCAGATTGTATGTGGAATTGCTAAGGGGCTTCTCTATCTTCATCATGATTCTAGATTGAGAATTATACATCGAGATCTCAAAGCTAGTAATGTTTTACTTGATGAGGACATGAATCCCAAAATTTCAGACTTTGGCTTGGCAAGAACTTTTGGTGGAGACCAAATAGAAGGAAACACAAACAAAATAGTTGGAACTTAGTAAGTCATCTTTAAAATCCTTTTAGTTTCTTTAATATAAATCTATTGTATACTAATAAATAATGTTATGCAAATGTAGTGGTTATATGGCTCCAGAATATGCTTCCAATGGCTTATTCTCAACAAAATCTGACGTATTTAGCTTTGGCACATTGATGCTTGAAATCGTAAGTGGAAAGAAAAGTAGAGGCCTGTACGATGAAGATAGCATTCTTAATCTCACTGGATTGGTAAGTATTTAGATAGCATACTTAACCTAATTGGGTTGGTGAGTATTTAGCTTTTTCTATTTTATTTATATTTTTATAATATTTGTTAGGCATGGACTTTGATGAAAGAAGGCAACGCATTTATGTTTATTGATAAGTGCTTGTTAAGAGATCCATACGACAACATGGAAGAAGCATTGCGTTGCATCCACATTGGTCTCTTGTGTGTGCAACAAAAACCTATTGATAGGCCTAATATGTCTTCTGTTATTCTAATGTTGAGCGGTGAGAAAGTGTTACCTCAACCCAAACCACCAGCCTATTTCACCAACACAGATTTGTGGGAGGGATATCATTCCCCCTTTTCTATGACACCATCATGCAATACAAGCATAACAGCTGTCGAGGCTCGATGATAATTCATACAACAAATCGGAGTTTATCAAGTAAATTGTTAGAATTTGAATTATTACAATTTCTATTTATTTTGTTCAATACTGCATTGATGATTGGTATTAGTAATCTATATGTAGTATATATGAATCTATGCCAGAAGAGAATAAGCCATTATTAGACTTATTTCCTTGTAGTGAGGCAAGAGTATGATGAGAAACTTATACATATTGTCAATATCAAATTGTACTGTCTTATTTTGAAGTGTTGAAATAATTTCTAAGTGATGTGTATTACAACATCTTGTTGGACCCAAAACGGGATGTGTTTTAATATTTAAACTCGCAAGTGCACGAATCGTTTCAGAATATAATGTTCATGTGAGTACGAGGTCGAACCCATGGGAGTTGACTAACATCAAAAGAAACTATTTCAAACAAAGCAAGAATATTCTAACCTAGTTCCAAATATTTGATGAGATTTTGTTTTAGAACAATAAAAGACAAGTAATAAAAAGATTTAAGATTAAATAGAAAAATGGTTTTCAAATGATATATGTAAAATAAGATTATTAAGATGTTAGAATCCACAAAATGCAAAGTTACTTTCAAAAAGGTAGGATTTTTCTTCACTTATAAAAGATATAATTTCTAAGCATTAATTGTGTTACAACCTAATGAAACTACAAGAAATCAAAGAGATTATGTTTAGGAAAAATATGATACTTATGTTTTAAGAATTAGATGTGAACAATTTAATGAAAAACATTTAATCAAAGAATATCATATATTTGCATAATGAAGAACTAAGTGTAATATGCTTTAACAATCAATAATAGATGAAAAATGCATATCTTTGATAGAAAAATCCATAAACAATGTTGTACAAATGAGAAATCAACATACAACCAAAAAAAATACTATCTAGTTACATTTTACTTCATCATCATCTTAATAACCTTTGAAAAAGATTAGAAGCTCATAACTAGATTGAAATAAAAATTACAAAATAACATACTTGACATGCTCTTCAAAAGATGAAAATGGTAGAAAGAAAATAGTGAAGAGAAGAGAGAAAAATATGTGTAGAAGATATTGAAAAGATGAAGAAGAAAAGCCCTCAAAATGGTCTTACAAGACTCTATTTATAGGCAAAATGTGGAGATTAAATTAATCAAATTAAAATAAATAAATTGATTAATTTAATTGTGTTGGGAAGTGGTAGGATAAATAGAGTAAGTGTAAGAGTATTGGAAAGATGAAATGTTTGGTTGGGTAAAAAATTAGTGAAAAACTAGGGTAAAAAATAAATTAGGAATGTTTATTTAGGTAAAAAAAATAGGGAAAAATGAATTGATATTTGAGTGAAAAATATTGGGAATGAAAATATGATTTTTGGGTCTTTTTGGTGGTTGTTTGGTGCTTGGTCTAGGCTGGGCCGAAATGGGCTTGGGGCTGCTTTGATGGAGAGGAAAACTGAGCATGGGATGGGCCTTTGCAGCTGGGACTGGATTGGGCCTGACCGTGGGCTGTGGTTGAAGTTGCTGGATGCTTGGGGTATATGGCTGATGAGGGATTCGGTTGAGGCGTTGATGCTATATGCTATATGCTATATGCTGAAGGAAGAGCATATGTGATATGTGCATATCTGCATATGTTGCATGTGGAGTCAACGTGGCTGGTGGAGTGCTGAATGTGGGCTCATATGCTGAGAAGTTGGCATTTGGTGAGCATGCTATATGCTGAAGGATGGGTGAGCTTGACAGGTGGCGGCATGGAGAGGTTGGGCCTTGCTGATGGGCTTCCTTGGGCGTTGCTGAAGGTGTTTCAAAAATGACATCTTTCACTTTTTTTTCAGCTTTTTATCATTTTTTTCAAACACGAAAATACAATAAAAATCCTTACAAAATAAACATAAAATAAATCATAATAAATATTTTCAACTATAAAATAAATCAAGCTCATTCTTTGAAAATATTAATTATAACTTAATTTATATTTAACACTTAAGCTTAATAATACAACATTTTTTTACCACAAATTAAACTACAACATTTCACAACAAAATAACTATAAAAACACACAAAAATATATAAAATCAAAATAAACCCCATAAATTACAAATTACTTTAAAACTTAATAAATCAATTAAAAACTCAAGAACTAAGCAACAATTAACACATAAAAAGTGGTAAAATAACTCTATTTTGTAGAGTTATCACATCTCGTACAGAAGAATATAATGGTAATGTGAAATTGGAACTCAAGAGCATGGCCTCAGCTGAAATCATGAATATATATTTCTTTAATATAACCAAGAAATAAGCACTGGTTACGTGAAAACTTATGATGCATAACTTATATATGAAATTCCACCACAAATCTACAAACTGATGCATAACTTGATAAAAGAAAAACTAAAATTTGACATAGTTTTTTATTAGAAGAAAAAGTCTGTAACATAGATGTATATTGAATGAGCAAGTATTTCCATAGACCTTTAAGGCTATAAAGCAAGTACTTAATATGAGAATCATTGAAAATTTGGTCTGATAGAAAGAGAGGGAGAGAGAGTACTTATTTGGTCGTATGAACCTTATGGCTGGTTTAGTATTATCTATAATAGACGAGAGAGTGGTAATTTCTGTTTCTTGGGTTGACTAGAATGAGGAATGAGACTGTATTTTGGGAACTTTTGAGGAAATAATATTCTGGTTGTTGAGGGAAGTGGGGTATGCACTATGAAGTTGGATATTGGAAAATGGGAGTCATACTTGCACTCCAAATTAATATTAAAGCACTCATTTTAAAAATTAAAAAATTATTATATATATATGTGAAAAGTTAGTTAACGACTGGTGGACTATGGTGTTACACATGGAATAAATATACAAATAATGAGTCATTAATAAGAACATGAGTAACTGTTATTTAAGGATGTCCTTCACATTAGTTACCATATGTACTAAGTGGTCAAGAGTAAGACATAACTTATGGCAATGCTGGCCAGAGTTGCATTTGGTTCTGCATTTTCTTTAGTCCAAATGCAGATTTGGCCTATGAAATAACTTGTGCAATTGCAGCCAATGGGAAAGCAACAGTGAGTAAAAAATCTTCAGAATATGTGTTAATATCTCACAGTGTTCAAACAATTGTCTTGAGCAATATTGTTGAGGATCATAATCATATTCAGACCACATGTTCTGATATATATTTATGGCAAAGCAAACAACTCAACAGTGGAGAAAAGGTGACAACTAGAATTTGCAGTTGGTACACGTGGGGCTGCAGAATTGGTTTGGCAATCATTTTCTGATGTGTTTTAATCATTACACCTCTGATGCAAACCTCTGTGTGTATTAGCTGAGAGTTTGTATACTTTGTACCACCGTTTCTCTCTTGTGTACTGTAACAAGACTAGCAAAATGAACTTAGGAGTTAGGAGAGACCTTTATGCTCTGAACCAGTATATATAAACTGGACTTAGGAGACTTTACTGCTCTGAACCAGTATAAACTCCCCTGTGTTTTCTTTACTTCTCATTTCTGCATTATTTTTCTGTCTGCGTGTGTTACTTGCTTCAGTGTTTGGTATTTGGTTTAGGTGTGATTTGGTTGTTGTAGATCTCTGAGAACATTTGAAGTCCATGTTTGCTGCATAACATAAACTAAACTGGACTCGAAGGATTGCCATTATCCAAACGTTTTGTAGAAGAAGCCAAGTCAAATTTTGAAATGGAGGAGTTTGTGTTTCACATGCTTAGATGGATTCAAGCTAGAGAAGTATGTGATTCAACAAGTCTTGGTAATTGTTTTCCAAGACTTGTTATCCTACTGGAGATGCAAAAAAAGTGGAGTACTTAGGAAAGTGTTAGCCGAAAATGGGATCATTTTGAAGGAGTCCTTCAAAGATCGGTTAAAGAAATTGATTGATTCTTAACAAAGTAATGCTCTTCATAAAAGGTGCACTAGATGCTCATAGGTGGCCTTTTGGGTCCCTTGAGGAAGTGAGGCAGGGACTGAAAGTCTTTTCGAACTGGGCAACCTTTCAAAACAACAGAGAGCTTGAATCTACTTTGTCAGAGTAGAAATTATGGTTTGCACAGTTTTCAGCAATAGTGGTCTGAATGTTATGATACAGCTATCCCATATTAATTAATAATGTTTGCAAGCTTAAATTTTTAACATATGTCAGTAACCAATGCTTTTGCTGCTTGGTTTATCTTTGTGTAGCTAGATGAGTCTGTCACATCTGATTTTTTTTCCCTTCAATTGTCATTTATTCCTCTGTAACATCTTGATGATCATTATATAATACTTAATTTTCTGCACACAACCACAAACCAATAGTGCAGAAATCACAAGAACAAACTATACCAAAACATAATCAAACAAAAGAGTAAACAACACCAAATTTATTCTCTCTCTCGGCTTCACTCTCTATTTCTTAGTATTACCGTGATCTCACTTATGTCACACTTTTTATTACAATGAAACAAATACTCTTAAATCGACACAAGGGACCAATCAGAACATTTCAGAATGACAGACTCAACTAAAACCAAGAAACTGAAACTAACTGGCTTAACAGACTAAACCAATGTCAAGACACGTGCAAGAACAAGAGTGGCATGAGTTAAGTGTGAGCTGAACCAACAAGTATTATGATGTTTACTCGATGTATTTGGTTATTAAGTGTGAGCTGGCCCGAATGTGGATTTGGTCAACCTGCACATTGCGTACTCATGTATACTTGTGTACTTTTCTTCATGTCGAATTCCGTCATCAACATTACGTGTATATTTTGATAAAAGTTAACTAAATATTCACCATTACCATTGATTCAAATGTGGGGTTAAGAGCGTTCACTACCACATGAACTTGAAAATAATGGGATTATAATTCATGTAATTCATTTGCATTACATGATAGAGATCATGTAATGAATATGACAATAGATATTCTAATAGGGATTATAATAGAGATCAGAGAGTTTTTGTTACCTTTCTTTTGGATCAAATAAGTTGATACTCTTGAGGGTGTAATCAATCAAGTTCATGATAGAGATTGCAAAAAATATAACAGGTAATTTATATGTTGTTATTAGTTTCACTCAATATAAACAGGTTTCTTTCCAAGTTAATTAAGCAAATAAATACATAAATGATCATCAACACACCAATATATCCTTACAACCAAAAAAAAAATTCTATAGCCAGCGTTGGACTTTCGGGCTGAAGATGCTTGGCCCATAGGTAGATTTCAAAATCTGTATCAGAGGAGGAAACTGCATCCACCCAAATAATGTCACAGGAAGGCTAGCAAGGAAAAATAGAGTGATGACAAATCCAGTCTCTTTGTGCAACATGATTAAAAGGGCAGCACAAAAAGCTATAGCCATTGTTGCAAGAGATAAGAAAAGAGTGAAAAGACCTATTATTAGCTTTGTTGGTAAGGATTTGAGGAAATCATCTTCTGCATAACACAGAGGCCGTTGATGAGAATAGTGATATAGCATCTGATATAATGAAAATCTTAAACAACTTTTTGCTCAAGAATATGGGATAATTAAATTATATCATTCATTAAACAACTTTTCGCAATGGTTTATTATATCATTCATTAAATTATTTCTTGTGGATTCGTAGTGTAGAAGAAATGCAGAGAATTAATGCTACACAATTGGGAATAATGCATGATGCAATTTGAGAAAATATATACGAGTATATGACTTGTTGGGTTTCATCTTGTAATGATGAACATAAACCGTGTAAACGACCCAACCAAGGATGTATCCAAAACTCATCATAATTGCATCTACAACATAATAAAAATCAGTCGTGGGGAACAAAGTTTTCACTCCAATCATAATATTCAAGAACCTCAGAATTAGTCCAAGAATTTCCACAATGTTCAAGGGACGTGTCCTCTTCTTTTCGATGAAATTCACTGAGGTCAAAACAACATCCTTGAAACCCTTCTTCCTCTCCAAAATGGAAACAACCAGACCCAATTTACATATCGCAATGTACTCCGACCATAGCAGCACGGCACAAATTAGACATATCGAATGTTTGTTACATCTGATTTTTTTTCCCTTCAATTGTTATTTATTTCTCTGTAATATCTTGATGATCATTATATAATAGTATAGTTGGTTTTCACCAACCCCAATCTCAAATTTTCTGCACACAACCACAAACCAATAATGCAGAAATCACAAGAACAAACTATACCAAAACATAATCAAACAAAAGAGTAAACAACACCAAATTTATAGAGGTTCAACTCTCCAATGCAGAGAGTCTAATCCTCTCGCCCGAACTCCTTGGAAATGAGTTCAGTTCTCTGTACAACACAGAGAAACACAACTTTTGTTCTCTCTCTCGGTTTCACTCTCTATTTCATAGTATTACCATGATCTCACTTATGTCACTTTTTATTACAATGAAACAAATACACTTAAATAGACACAAGGGACCAATCAGAACATATCAGAATGACAGACTCAACTAAAACCAAGAAACCGAAACTAACTGGCTTAACAGACTAAACCAATGTCAAGACACGTTGCGTACTCAATTATACTTGTGTACTTTTCCTCATGTCGAATTCCATCATCAACATTACGTGTATATTTTGATAAAAGTTAACTAATTATTCACCATTACCATTGAGTCAAATGTGGGGTTAAGAGCGTTCACTACCACATGCATTTTTCCATATCATGAACTTGAAAATAATGGGGTTAATTCCGTTGCTGTGTCTCCTAAGTTATACCATTACAATGTTCGATTAAATGGTAACCTTGGAACCATCATGAGCTTGAAAATAATGGAGTTCCTTTTTTTTCTGGTGAGCTTTGTTGTTTTGAGACTTTCATTATCTAGAACAACGTTAGCTGTGCTTGTTACCATTAGACCTTCAGAATTTATGAGAGATAACACAACTTTGGTATCTAGAGAAGAAGGACTTTTTGAACTGGGATTCTTTTCTCCAGGCAGTTCAAAGAATCATTATCTGGGAATTTGGTATAAGAACTTCTCAGTTCAAACTGTTGTTTGGGTGGCAAACAGGTGTGAACCGATCAGCGATTCATCTGGCTCATTGACTATAGACGACACAGGAAATCTTGTGCTTTATGGACAGAATAAGAGGGTCGCTTGGTCTACGAACTCAACGAAACAAGCCCAGGAACCACTGGTTCAGCTCTTGGATAATGGTAACTTGGTTTTGAGAGATGAGAAAGATGAAAATACAGAGAACTATTTGTGGGAAAGTTTTGATTATCCTACTGATACGGTCCTGCCCGGAATGAAATTTGGATGGGACTTGAGGAGAGGTCTCAATAGGCGTTTATCAGCATGGAAGAGTTGGGATGACCCCTGTGATGGAAATTTCACGTATGGGATGGAGCTTGATGAACGACACCACACATACCCTCAACTAATTATGCGAAAAGGGTCTGCAAAATTTTTTCGAGCTGGGTCATGGAATGGCATAAGTTTCAGCGGACATCCTGATGCGAGGAGGGAAAACGCACTTTTCGAGTACGGGTTTGTGTACAACGATGATGAAGTTTACTATGTTTACGACCTCAAAGGTAAGTCAGTGATCTCAAAAATGGTCATGAACGAAACGTCAGTGATCACAAGAGGGGTCCTCAACCAAACAAAAAGTGTGGCAGAAGTCTTGGTATGGATAGAATCAAAGAAAATTTGGGAGACCAATAGCTCCGTTCCAAAAGATGAGTGTGATGTTTATGGCACATGTGGAGTTAATTCAGTATGTGTCAAAACAAATAATCCAGTTTGCCAATGTCTAAAACGTTTTAAGCCTAAAAATCAAGAAAATTGGAAGGAGAATTCCTGGTCAGAAGGGTGCGTGAGGAACAATCCTTTGAGCTGCCATGATAAGGAGAAAGATGGGTTCATTAGATTTTCTAACTTGAAAGTGCCTGATACTGAATATACTTGGGTGAATAAGAGTATGGATCTAGAGGAATGCAGGGTTAAATGCTTGAGCAATTGCTCTTGTATGGCTTATACAAACTTAGATATCAGGCAAAAAGGCAGTGGCTGTGTGCTCTGGTTTGGAGATCTTTTTGACATTAGAGAATTTCAGTTGGGAGGACAAGATCTATATATTCGAATGTCGGCTTCTGAAATAGGTAAACTGCAGCTTGAAAAATTTAGATCCATATAAAGTTCAAGTGTATTATGTTTTGGTTATAACTAGAATGTTTTGTATGGATTTTCTAATATTTGTTTTTCTCTGCTCCAAAAGTTAATCATGAAAAAGCAAGAACTGATCGTAAGGTCAAGGTGGAGAGAGCATTGATAATTACAGCTATCATCGTCGGATTAGTTGGTGGCATGTTTCTAGTTGGCTTTTACATTCGCAGGAGGATATACTCTTATGGTAATAGTCTCTACCCTTTACTTCATTTTTTCCATTTTTTTATGCATAAGAAAATGAATAAAAATCAACATGTTTTTATTACTAACAAATATCCTCTTGGTATAAAATTTAAATGCATAAGAAACTGAATATAACTTGAAGAAAATACTGAGTTGGAACACAAATACAGAGTAGATCACTTTATACATAACAAAAGTATTGTTCTTCCGAATATATAAATAATCTGACATGAGACATGATTTCTATGGATTGGATAGGAAATTTGTAATATATTTCGGGGTAAAATATTTCGATTAACAGATATATAAAATATGTGAGTGAATGGGACATCAGCTCAATGGCTTTGCCTATAATCGTTTCTTACATGTTTTCTGTTGGTGGTTATATTCAACTCTTGAACATTGTAACACTGGTTTTAATTTACTGTCCAAATATAGTATTAATTAGAAGTAATAACTTCGGAGACATTTCTAGTAGCACAACACACCAAGATATGTATAAAATATTTAAAATGGCATATTTCTAGACCAAACCATGTATCTTGCTGTGTTTGATTGTCCTACATCTTGTATGTTCTGTTTTTCATTTGTTTTTGAGGCTTTAATCTTCATGGCCACTTTGTAATTTTTCAGAGACAAACGAAAGCCAAAATGATGATTTGGAGCTTCCATTATTTGACCTACATACAATAGATACTGCCACTAATTATTTTTCAGAGAATAATAAACTTGGAGAGGGTGGTTTTGGACCTGTATACAAAGTAAGTTCTCATTTACCTGCTTCACAACATTCTCTATTCTTTCTACCAGATATAGATATAGGTAATTAAATATTGAAATAAGTAAATAATTACTTCCATCGTGATACATTAGGGTACACTGGAAGGAGGTCAAGAAATTGCTGTGAAGAGGCTATCAATGTCTTCTGGACAAGGAGTCGATGAGTTCAAAAATGAAATTAAGTTAATTGCTAAGCTTCAACATCGAAATCTTGTAAAGATATTTGGTTATTGCATTGATAGGGAAATGAAACTATTGATTTATGAGTACATGTCCAACAAAAGCCTTGACTATTTCATTTTTGGTAATATTCTTTTTCCCCCTTTTTTAATACATGTGATGTTTTATACATGTAATTTGCCAATTTTGTTCTAATAGAAGCAGAAGCCAACATTTGTAGATGAAAGGAAACACAATCTATTAGAATGGCCTACGCGCTTCCAGATTGTGTGTGGAATTGCTAAGGGGCTTCTCTATCTTCATCATGATTCTAGATTGAGAATTATACATCGAGATCTCAAAGCTAGTAATATTTTACTTGATGAGGACATGAATCCCAAAATTTCAGACTTTGGCTTGGCTAGATCTTTTGGTGGAGAGCAAATAGAAGGAAACACAAACAAAATAGTTGGAACTTAGTAAGTCATCTTTGAAATCCTTTTAGTTTCTTTATCATAAATCTATTGTATACTAATAAATAATGTTATGCAAATGTAGTGGTTATTTGGCTCCAGAATATGCTTCTAATGGCTTATTCTCAACAAAATCTGACGTATTTAGTTTTGGCACATTGATGCTTGAAATCGTAAGTGGAAAGAAAAGTAGAGGCTTGTACGATGAAGATAGCATTCTTAACCTCACTGGATTGGTAAGTATTTGGATAGCATACTTAACCTAATTGGATTGGTAAGTATTTAACTTTTTCTTTTTTATTTATATTTTTATAATATTTGTTAGGCATGGACTTTGATGAAAGAAGGCAACGCATTTATGTTTATTGATAAGTGCTTGTTAAGAGATCCAAACGACAACATGGAAGAAGCATTGCGTTGCATCCACATCGGTCTCTTGTGTGTGCAACAAAAACCTATTGATAGGCCTAATATGTCTTCTGTTATTCTAATGTTGAGCGGTGAGAAAGTGTTGCCTCAACCCAAACCACCAGCCTATTTCACCAACACAGATTTGTGGGAGGGATATCATTCCCCCTTTTCTAAGACACCATCATGCAATACAAGCATAACAGCTGTCGAGGCGCGATGATAATTCATACAACAAATCGGAGTTTATCATGTAAATTTTTAGAATTTGAATTATTACAATTTCTATTTATTTTATTCAAAACTGCAATGATGATTGGTATTAGTAATCTACATGTAGTATATATGAATCTATGCCAGAAAAGAATGTGCTATTCATGACAATAAAAGTGATTCTTGAACCTTTTCTTGATTATAATAAGCCATTATTAGACTTATTTCCTTGTAGTGAGGCAAGAGTATGATGAGATTCTTATACATATTGTCAATATCAAATTATACTGTCTTATTTTGAAGTGTTGAAATAATTTCTAAGTGATGTGTATTACAACATCTCGTACAGAAGGATATAATGGTAACATGAATTTGGACCTCGGCTGAAATCATGAATATATATATATTTCTTTAAAATAACCAAGAAATAAGCACTGGTTACATGAAAACTTATGATGCATAACTTATATATGAAATTCCACCACAAATCTACAAACTGATGCATAACTTGATAAAAGAGAAACTAAAATTTGATATAGTTTTTGCAAGAGAAGATTTGATTGACTAACTGGCTTGTATTAAAAATCTAATGTCTCAAACTACCAACCAATCAGTGTTCAATCAAATGTAGATGGACTAATAGTAAATTTGAATTTAAAGATATTATAAACACATATTCAATTACCTGGAATAATAGCTTATGACAGCAAAATTATTGGTCTTTTAGATCAAGGAATCGAAACTACTGACTTTTCTTATTTAGGTAGCATTTTTAACTAAAATGTGGGGTTTTTTTTTCAGTCAAACATGATAAATATTGTAAAATTTTGAAGAAAAAGTCTGTAACATAGATGTATATTGAATGAGCAAGTATTTCCATAGACCTAAAAGGCTATAAAGCAAGTACTTAATATGAGAATCTTTGAAAATTTGGTCTGATAGAAAGAGAGGGAGAGAGAGTACTTATTTGGTTGTATGAACCTTATGGCTGGTTTAGTATTATCTATAATAGACGAAAGAGTGATAATTTCTGTTTCTTGGGTTGACTAGAATGAGGAATGGACTGTATTTTGGGAACTTTTGAGGAAATAATATTCTGGTTGTTGTGGGGCACATAAGAGAAAGTGGCTTTGAGGGAAGTGGGGTATGCACTATGTGTTAGAAAAAAATTATACATGATCTTTATTTATTTTCATGTATATCTAATATTAAACAAATTAATACGAGATAGCCTAAAACATGTTTCTAAAATTGAATTCAAAGATAAACAAATAATATAATACTTACAGTATACGCAGCGGAATTAAGAGTCCTTCCTTCAGTTTCTCTAACTCTTGTATCCTCTCTGTCGCAGAGTATTATCAAGAAACTGAACCGATCTTCTATTTTCTTCACGATCTTCCAATGTATCCTTAGAACCACCTAGACTAGTGTGGGCAATTCTCAACACATGAGATAGATATAGAGAGAAGAAGAGAAAATAACAAAGTGGCTTAGAAAATGACTTGTGTTTAGAGAGAATATAAAACTATCAGAAAATCTGACTTATGACTTATCTGCCGTCGTTTAAAATCTTCTCTCTAAGCACTCCTTTTATAGACTCAATTAGGCCATTTAATTTAATTAAAAAATCAATAAAATAATAGCCATTTTGAAGCCCTAGGTCGAAATTATCATGGGCTATAGGCCCATGAAATTTCCCATTTGATTATAAGCCCATTGGACTTAAAATCAAGGCCTGTATTATTTTCTATTAATTTAATTAATTAAATAATTATTTAAATCCTTTATCAAATTAATTATTTATAATTTGAACCTTGATTTAAACTTATTTATTAATTTAGATACCAATTTATCTTAATTAATAAATCTGCCATAATTTCTCTTTTCTTCTCAAAATTACACAACTTTGTGAAACTATCCAAAATTGACCTGGTCAACTTTGATAATTCTAATTGATGATTAAATCAATTAATTGAGACTATCTAGATGATTTTATCCAAGGTACAATGGGAACCATGGGCCTATGAAATCAAGCTCCAATAAGTTTTCATAAATCTAACAAATAAATTTACTAACTTATTAATTCCTCGTGACTCCACTATAGACTTGGAATTGCACTCTTGAATTCATAGAACGCTCTATAACAAATATAGATACGCTATTAATTATCTATTGTTACAACCATAATTGTCACTCAATCTTCTATAGACGGTCTACAATGAGACAGGACTAAAATACCGTTTTACCCCTCATTGTATTTTATCCTTAAAACACTTAGTTCCTTGTAAATGATATTTCAGTAAACTAATTTAATTACTGAAATGAGATCTCTATCATTTAACACCTTGAACCAAACTAAAAGGAAACCATCGTTTCACTTCTTTATCAGAAGCTATAGATGTTCATATCTATGATTAACACTCCCACTCAATTATACTACCGAGTTCCCAAGATGTAAGTATGGGCTAGTCCGTAGGGTAAGCTGGTAACGAACAAGTCAAAGAACTCAAATAATACAATCAGTTAGAATACTAACCACTCAGAATTGAGATTGAATTGACCTATGGTCAACTATATGATATGACTAGAATAGATAATAACGGCATGTTTACTTATCTTATCAACTGTCAATATCGGTCCTGTCTGATGTAACAAATGCATCCGATCTTATCTACTTTGCTAATGTTCTGGAAAGAACATAACACAGTAATGTGTAAGTAGATCATATCGTAGATTGGCAAGTCAATGTAAATCTGGTGCACTGACTAATCTTAGGACTAACTTATTTTTGAACATATAATCATATTTATATTCCACTGTGATTACGTCACTATAAATAAGATTAGCTATATGCTCGGGATTTAATAGAAGTTTATATTAAATAAATAATCATGAAAATAAAACATGTGAGCAAAGTGATTGACCAAGTCAAAAAAATGATTTCTATTCTTTTATTGATAATAAAATGAGATTACAAAGAATTTGGGTTTTAATTAGGGCATAAAACCCCAACACTATGAAGTTGGATATTGGAAAATTGGAGTCATACTTACACTCCAAATTAATATTAAAGCACTCATTTTAAAAAATAAAAAATTATTATATATATATGTGAAAAGTTAGTTAACGACTATTGGACTATGGTGTTACACATGGAATAAATGTACAAATAATGAGTTGTTAATAAGAACACGAGTAACTCTATGATTAGGCTTGCTTTAGTTATAATAACTGTTATTTAAGGATGTCTCTCACATTAGCAATGCTGGCCAAAGTTGCATTTGGTTCTGCATTTTCTTTAGAGATGAAATAACTTCTGCATATTTCTTAGTCCAAATGCAGATTTGGCCTATGAATTTCTCTGCGAAGCTCATCTTCTTGCGCAATTGCAGCCAACGGGAAAGCAACAGTGAGTGAAAAATCTTTAGAATATGTGTTAATATCTCACAGTGTTCAAACAGTTGTCTTGAGCAATATTGTTGAGGATCATAATCATATTCATGTTCTGATATATATTTATGGCAAAGCAAACAACTCAACAGTGGAGAAAATGTGGTTTAAAATTAAGGTGACAACTAGAATTTGCAGTTGGTACACGTGGGGCTGCAGAATTGGTTTGGCAATCATTTTCTGAGGTGTTTTAATCATTACACCTCTGATGCAAATGATTGGCTGAGTTATGAAAAGGTAGAGAATAGAGAGAAAGAGAGAAGAGAAGTTCTGAAATAGTGAGAAAGAACTAAAAAAGAGATATAAGTGTACAAACCTCTGTGTGTATTAGCTGAGAATTTGTATTCTGTAACTCTTTGAGAATAGCTGAGAGTTTGTATGCTCTGAACCAGTATATATAAACTCCCCTGTATTTTCTATACTTGTCATTGCTGCAGTGTTTGGTATTTTGGTTTTGGTGTGATTTGGTTGCTGTAGATCTCTGAGAACATTTGAAGTCCTAATTTGGGTAGAAGAAGCCAAGTCAAATTCTGAAAAGGAGTTTCTAAAGTAGATTTTTATGACCCCACAAATGTATTACCGAAAATACATATTTTTACTCTTGTTGTAAAAGTTGTTTAAAACATAAATACAGCATCAATTTTATTGGGTTTCATGTTGTTTGAATATTCAACTAGGCTATACCATACTCTGTAAGGAAAACTACATTTAATGGAATTGTGAAGTACTATTAAGTTCTTCAGCAAGTTCAGCCAATATATCAGTTTTGGTAGTTATGACCGTTAATAACTGAAGAGTTGGTCTTTTAGTAACATTGTCTATCTCTCACATTCAAGATTGTACAGATGACTGTGCTAGTGTGTGAAAACCAGAAAGAGTGTTAGCCAACTCTGATTATGTTTGTGAGCTAAGTTCATAAAGCCTAATAGAATTTTGTAGAAACTTGACTGTTACTCTTGAGGGTGTAATCTCTTTCTTTTGATAGTGGATTTAACTAAGGCCACTGCTGCCTTCCTTAGGATCCTTTTTGCTTCAAAAGTTCATTTTACGCATATCAGTTTGAAGCTAATAAGGAGGAACATAGAGTATCAAAATATGTTCTTATTAGTTTCACTCAATATAAACAGGTTTCTTTCCAAGTTAATTAAGCAAATAAATACATAAATGATCATCAACACACCAATATATCCTTACAACCAAAACAAAAAGTCTATAGCCAGCGTTGAACTTTCGGGCTGAAGATGCTTGGCCCATAGGTAGATTTCAAAATCTGTATCAGAGGAGGAAACTGCATCCACCCAAATAATGTCACAGGAAGGCTAGCAAGGAAAAATAGAGTGATGACAAATCCAGTCTCTCTTTCACTCTCTATTTTTTAGTATTACCATGATCTCACTTATGTCACACTTTTTATTACAATGAAACAAATACACTTAAATAGACACAAGGGACCAATAAGAACATAACAGAATGACAGACTCAACTAAAACCAAGAAACCGAAACTAACTGGCTTAACAGACTAAACCAATGTCAAGACACGTGCAAGAACAAGAGTGGCATGAGTTAAGTGTGAGCTGAACCAACAAGTATTATGATGTTTACTCGATGTATTAACTTAGTCAAACCAAACCTTCGGAAAGAGAAAATTATATAACACTTCACTCTCTCTCCCTTTCTCTCTCGTTATCTCTCTCTATGTTTGATTTGGAATTCGTTGAATTTTTTAGGAGAGATTCTTGAAGGGGTCAACGAGAAGAAATTGATTGCTCTTTTGTTAGGTGGTTGTGATATATAAATTTTTGTTCGCACACCATATTAATAATGTTTGTAAACTCCGAATTTTGATATATCTCAGCTACCTTCTTGTGGTGGTGCCCCTTAGCAATTACACTGAGGAATACTTTTCCACAAATAAGGTGTCAGAAAACTACCTCAATATCATTAGCTCCGATGGCATGTCTCTAAGTAATATCATCACAAAGTCTGATAAAATGGGTAATGTTGGCACCATCATGAACTAGAAAATGATGATGTTTTTATTTATTTTTTATTTTCTGGTTAACTTGTTTTGAGACTTTTCTTACACTCAATAAACTACTAAACCAAATATTAATTAATATGCATTGTTCAATATAGAGCTAGAGGTGTATCATTGGTCACTTTTGTGTTCCTGGGGATTCATTTAATGGCTGATTCACTTGCTTTAGGTCTCAAAGTCAGCAAAATGTGGTTGTTTAGCCATTATGATCACTTGAGGATACAAGTGGGTTTATTCATTTAATGGCTGGACTAGTGTGCTTATCCATATATTGACTACCCCAATAACATTAACTCCATTGCCGTGTCTTTTGACTTATATCATCACTAATAAGTTCTATAAAATGGATCATATATTTGGCACCATCATGAATTAGAAAAAAAATGGAGTTCCTTTCTTTTCTGGCTACCTTTGTTGTTTTGGGACTTTCTCTTTCCAGAACAACTTTTGCTGTGGTTGATAGCATTAGACCTTCAGAATTTATGAGTGAAAACACAACTTTGGTATCAAGAGGAGGAAGGTTTGAACTGGGATTCTTTACTCCAGGTAGTTCAAAGAATCGTTTTCTGGGAATTCGGTATAAGAACATCTCAGTTCAAACTGTAGTTTGGGTGGCAAACAGATGTGAACCGATCGACGATTCATCTGGCTCGTTGACTATAGACGACACAGGAAATCTTGTGCTTTACGGACAGAATAAGAGGGTCGTTTGGTCTACAAACTCGTCGAAACAAGCACAGGAACCACTTGTTTATCTCTTGGATAATGGTAACTTGGTTTTGAGAGATGAGAAAGATGAGAATACAAACAACTATTTGTGGGAAAGCTTTGATTATCCTACTGATACGATGTTACCCGGGATGAAATTGGGATGGGACTTGAGGAGAGGTCTCAATAGGCGATTATCATCGTGGAAGAGTTCCGATGACCCCTGCGATGGAGATTTCACTTATGGGATTGAGCTTGATGAACCACACCATACATACCCTCAAGTGTTTATCCGTAATGGGTCTGCAAAATTGTTTCGAGAAGGGCCTTGGGATGGCATAAGTTTCAGCGGAGCTTCTAATACTTTATCATATCCTTGGTACGGGTCTGATTACGAATTCGTGCACAACGATGATGGAGTTTACTTCACTTACAGCGTCAACCGTAGGTCAATCTTCAGAATTGTCCTGGGCGAAGGACTTATCGAATACAAAGAATGGGAAGGAGAAGACACAAGTTGGAGTTCTTATTACACAATTCCAGGAGACCAGTGTGACTACTATGGCTTCTGTGGAGCTAATTCAGAATGTGTCATAAATGAAGTGAATAAGCCAATCTGCCAATGTTTAAAAGGGTTTAAGCCAAAGAATCAAGAAAATTGGAAGGTGATGCATTGGTCAGAAGGGTGTGTGAGAAACGGTTCTGTGAGCTGTGATGATAAAGAGAAAGATGTGTTCCTTGGCTTTACTGACTTGAAAGTGCCCAATGCTCAATATATTTGGGCAAAAAAGAGTATGAATCTGCACGAATGCAAGGCTAAATGCTTGAGCAATTGCTCTTGTACGGCTTATGGCTATCAAGACAGTGACTGCGTCCTTTGGTTTGGAGATCTGTTTGATATTCGACAAGCTATTTATGGCCGACAAAATGTACAGATTCGAATACCGTTTTCAACAACAGGTACATATTTTTATATATACTAGATAACGTGCAATATTAACTAATACTAGCTGTTTTATTTATAAAATTTATTAATTATTTTTATTAAATTTATATTAATATTTTATAAATTTTGAAATAAATATAAAATTTTAATTAAATAATATATTTATTTTTATTTAAATTTATGTTTGCTATAATTTTTTAATTTCGAAGTGACAACAAGAAATTATATATTATATGTTTAATATAATATTAAATATTATAGGTGAATTTTAAATTTAAGTTTCTTACTAATTTAAAAAAAAAAAGTAATTTATTGCTAGTTCAGAGCAGATTATATTGTATGTTTAATATGATATTATTCTAATAAATGAATTTAAGTTTAAATAAATTTTATTTAAGTTATAAAACATATGATTTTATTATTTTTAAATAATTATTACTGTAAAATATCTCAAAAATATCATATTTTAATTTATTTAATTATTTATTATTTTAAAATAATTATCATTGTAAAATATCTGAAAAATATCATATTTTAATGTGTTTAATTATTTATTATTTTTAAATAATTATCATTGTAAAATATCTCAAAAATATCTTATTTTAATTTTTTTAATTATTTGTTTTATTTTATTTAAGTTTAAATATTTACAAACTACTATTAAATATAAGAATATTCCGTTAAAGTTAACATTAAAAAAAATAAAAAACCATTAAAACCAAGAATTTCCGTTATCTACACACTTATTATATAAAAGAGATAATGAATACTTCTCAATGGTTACTAACCATAGATGGATACTAACAATTATGATAATGTGGCAACATAGTGACTTGGTATAGCAAGTCACCAACATGTAAATATTTTTTTTCTACATTAATTTCGAATTTTCATATGTAATGCTTAAATAAGATTTTTTTATTTCTTTAATTTAATAAATATGTGATCGCCATAATCAGGTAGCCTTTTAAAAAATTTTAAAAAGTCAAAATTGATGAAATATTTATTAACAACTATAAATATGGATAATTGATCTTAATCTAATGACTTAATCTAATATTTAATATTAAAGTAACCATCTATTAGTAGTAAAATTATCAATTTCTATATTCAAATAATTTAATACTAGTTAATATTAGATAATAATATTTAATAAACAAATTAATAATTTTTCTTAAAATAATTTATTTTTTATTACTTAATTTTTAAACTTTTATTAAATTAAATTAAATTATTTAATTAGATAATGTTATATCAAACTTTTATTATTTATTTAATAATAATTTTACAAATGAATTATTATTTAACTTTTACACTAATTTATTTTTTTTAATAATTGGAAAAATTTTATTAATCTTTTTCATTCATTATTTTATTATTAATATTTTAAACTTATCATTTCTGTGCCGATATCCATGTAATTGATGGTTGTAGTCAACAACCATCAATCACAAGCATGCCGGAACAGAAAAATAAATTAACTTCTAATTACATACTAATTAATTTTTTTAATAATTTTTAATTAATTATAATAATACTAATTAACTAAATTAAATAATATTCATTACAGTTCTTATTATCTTGACATAACATATAACAAAAAAATAAATTAAAACTACTTTAGTTAATAAAATTTCACAAAAAATTTGACAGCATAATAGTTTAATATGATCATTTCAAAAATTTTAAAATCCTGTACTCAGAAAATCCCAGAACATTTAGTATAAGATATATAGTTTTTTTTTTAAATATTGACAACATAACAACTTAAATTTGTAATATCCCAAAATTTAAAATCTCCAAACAACAAACCTAGAATAACTGGAACAACAAAATTTGATTAAAATAATATTACAACACAAATCAACATAAACCATAATATGATTAATACAAAAAAAGAATAAAATCATACTTTAATAATCTGATTTTTTTCTTTCAATTTTATTTTCCTAAACTGAGAACATCAAAACTCTCATAATAAATAGTAGACTTGCACTTCATATATATAATATACATACATTGATGGTGGTCCGAAAATCCGGTGTGGGGTCCGAAACTTCGACGTGGCGTGGGGGTTCTGAAAATAAATACAAACAATTATAATTAAAAAAAAACTACATATAAACAATTAAAATTAAAAAAAAAATTAATACCTACAAAATTAATACACTTAGGAGTGGGGGGAGGTGGTGGTGCTCGGACAGAGGGGCGGACTGAGAGAGAGGTGGTGGTGCTCAGACAGAGGGGTGGTGGCGGTGCTTGGACAGAGAGGGAGAGGAGAAACTTTGAGTCTGAGAGAGGGAGAGGAGAAATGAGAGGGACGGACGAAACGATGTCCCAAATTTTCAATATGTAACGTTATTACTGGCAGGGATCCACCGCTATTAATATTACCTCGCCGGTAATAAACTATTAGCGGTAGGATCCGCCGCTATTAATATAACCTGCTGGTAATAGTCTTATTACCGATAGATATATAATCGTCGCTAATATTATTAGCGACGGATAGTCCGCTGGTAATTAGGGAAAATATCTGCCGCTAATAAATTATAAACTGCACACCTTTTCGTTTCTAGGGCATTGTATTAGCGGCGGACTACCCACCACTAATAAAAAAATTAATATTTCTAATTAGAATCCACATTATTAGCGGCGAACTTGGTAGTCCACCGCTAATAACCCATACATTACCGGCGGACCAAGTCCGCCTCTAAAAATGATTTTTCTTGTAGTGTATGTTTATATGCTATGTTATGTTTATGTGCTATGTATTTATGTATGAAAATGTTTTATGTTGTAGTCACTTGGTAATATAGTTGCTTAGATAGCAAATAAATCCAAAAAAATTTATCATTATTGTAGATTATAGTTATGATTTAAACTACCTCAAATAGTAGCAAGAGGACCTAGATGGTTTGTCATATACTATATTGTGTTTAAACCTACCTCGAATAGTAGCAAGATCACCTAGATGGTTTTTATCATATATTACGGGAATGAGTTAATGACTATTAATATTGTTTTCCTATGCTTTTATGATTTACGTTTTTACGTCATACGTTTTTATGATTTATGTATTAATCTTATGTAGTATGATATGTTTTAGAAGATTTTCCTTGCTGTGCATTAGGCTTATTATTTTTTTATTTTAGATAGTGCAGGAAAATAAGCTTAGAAGGCAGGATGGATTCATGGCAGCTTTGACATGTGTATTGGGAGATGACTGAATGAATGAACTGTTGGAAAAGATCGAGGATGACGTTTTGTTTCAAGTCTTTTTTTTATTATGTATTTATGTTTTTTCGCATTTAAGTAATTGAACAATTAATTAAAGGTTTATGTTTTCTTTATGTTTTTATAATAATGAGATCCCGTATTTTGGATTTTTATAATAAAGTTCTATTATTCTATGTATGTATTCCAAAATAGTAGTTATGCTTAGTAATTTTAATGGTCTGAGGTCTTAGAATTAGTCGGGGCATTACAATCTTGATCTTTTATTTTTTAGTGGCAAAATTCCCTAACTGTAAATCTTATATATATAAATATAATTTCGTAGTCGTTGTTTGAGAGTTCCAGCCGCCTCCACCGTCCCTGAGTTATCATTAACACCACCATCATCCTTGGGATCCCACTATCTCTATCCTCCGCCCCCAAGTTCCCACCACCACTATGTTTGTGCAGGTATAATATATATATATACTTTGCTAAAAAAATTAATGATGCTTTGTTTTTTAGTTTTTTTTTAATGTTTTCTGAGATATATATATAAATGTTAGGAAAACTTATACATGTTCTTTATTTATTTTCATGTATATCTAATATTAAACAAATTAATACGAGATAGCCTAAAACATGTTTCTAAAATTGAATTCAAAGAGAAACAAGGAATAGAATACTTACAATATACGCAGCAAAATGAAAGAGTCATTCATTTAGTTTCTCTAACTCTTGTATCCTCTCTGTCGCAGAGTATTATCAAGAAACTGAACCGATATTCTATTTTCTTCATAATCTTCCAATGTATCCTTAGAACCACGTAGACTAGTGGGAGAAATTCTCAACACGTGAGATATATATAGAGAAGAAGAGAAAATAACAAAGAGGCTTAGAAAACGACTTGTGTTTAGAGAGAATCTAAAACTATCAGAAAACTAGTGATTAAACTTATCTGTTGTCTCAGAAATCTAAACTGATGTCTTCTCTCTAAGCACTCCTTTTATAGACTCAATTAGGTCATTTAATTAATTAAAAAATCAATAAAATAATAGCCATTTTGAAGCCCTATGTCGAAATTATCAAGGGCTTTAGGCTCGTGAAATTTCCCATTTGATTATAAGCACATTGGACTTAAAATCAAGGCCTGTATTATTTTCAATTGATTTAATTAATTAAATAATTATTTAAATCATTTATAAAATTAATTATTTATAATTTGAACCTTGATTTAAACTTATTTATTAATTCAGATACCAATTTATCTTAATTAATAAATCTGCCATAATTTCTCTTTTCTTCTCAAAATTATATAACTCTGTGAAATTATCCAAAATTGACCTGGTCAACTTTGATAATTCTAATTGATGATTAAATCAATTAATTGAAACTATCTAGATGATTTTATCCAAGGTACAATGGGGACCATGAGCCTATGAAATCAAGCTCCAATAAGTTATCATAAATCTAACAAATAAATTTACTAACTTATTAATTCCTCATGACTCCACTATAGACTCGGAATTGCACTCTTGAATTCATAGAACATTCTATAACAAATATAGATACACTATTAATTATCCATTGTTATAAACATAATTGTCACTCAATCCTCTATAGACAGTCTACAATGAGATAGGACTAAAATACCGTTTTACTCCTCATTGTATTTTATCCAAAAATATTTAAGGTTTTTGTGGTCCGTGTATATTTCACATTTGTCCCCGTAGAGATAATGTTTCCATATTTTTAAGGTAAAAATCACAGCTGCCAACTCTAAATCGTGTGTTGGATATCTCTATTCATATTCTTTTAGTTGTCTGAACGCGTAAGCCACCACTTTTTCGATTTGCATCAGTACACATCCCAAACCCATCTTGGATATGCATCATAGTAGACTACAAACTTTTGTCGCTTTTTGGGTACACACAACATTGGAGCAATAATTAATCTCTTCTTTAACTCCTGAAAACTTTGTTCACATTTATCAGATCACACGAACTTTTGTAGTTTGCGAGTAAGGTTTGTTAGTGGCATTGCCAATTTGGAGAACCCTTCCATGAATCTCCTGTAATAGCCAGATAGACCAAGAAAACTTCTTACATTAGTGGCATTCTTTGGATTTGGCCAATCCTTGATAGCCTCAACCTTAATTGGGTCCACTGCTACTCCGTCCTTGGTTACTATATGGCCTAGAAATGCCACTTTCTCTACCCAAAACACGCAATTCTTTAGCTTGGCATATAATTTTTGTTCTTTGAGTTTTTGGAGCGTCTTTCTCAAATGATCCTCGTGATCCTCCTCTGTCTTTGAATAGATCAAAATATCGTCAATAAAGACAATTACAAACTTGTCTAAATACTCCTTGAACACCCTGTTCATTAAATCCATGAATGCTGCAAGGGAGTTTGTTAGACCAAATGACATTACTAAAAACTCATAATGTCCATACCGAGTCCTAAAAGCAGTTTTGGGTATATCATTTTCTTTTATCTTAAGCTGATGATATCCCGATCTCAAATCTATCTTAGAGAATATCGCTGCCCCTTGTAATTGGTCAAACAAATCGTCGTTTCTAGGTAACAGATATTTGTTCTTTATCGTCACCTTGTTTAATTCCCTATATTCAATGCACATATGCATTGATCCATCCTTCTTCTTAGCGAATAGTACTGGAGCTCCCCATGTTGAGTGACTTGGTCGATTGAATCATTTGTCAAGTAGCTCTTGTAGCTGTTCTTTCAACTCCTTTAATTTTGAAGGCGCTATCCTATCCGGTGCTTTTGAAATAGGGGTTGTCTCTGGTGCTAACTCGATCACGAACTTGATCTCTCGATCAGGGGGAAAGCCTGGTAGATCTTCTGGGAACACCTCGGGGTACTAACACACCACTTTAATGTCTTCAGGTCGTTGTGGCGTGTTATTAGTTGTGTCCACTATACTAGATAGGAATGCTTGGCACCTCTTTCCCATCATATCCTCTTTGCCTTGAGCGCTAAGATGATTAGCATTTTGGGTCCCGTACTTTATGTTGGTTTTATTGATCAAATAAGAGATTATACGCAGCAGAACAACAATCAAATTGTCAGTTTAATCCCAAAAGATTTCTAGATCTACTTCTTCACATGCATATATATAGTGAATCAAGGACATGAATAGAAAAAAAAAATACCCCAGGTCCTTCCTTGCTGCTATCTTTTCGTATGGCTGAATCCTTGAGATCTCACACCAAGATCTTCCAAAATGTTCTCAGGCACACAAAGAACGAATGTGAGCTCGCTATACAAATAATAGGCAATAAACTATTTATCAGATGTTCTCAACACATGAGATCTGATAAAGTTTTAGACCTAGGTTTTGTGAAGAAGAATGACTTTTGATTATGTCACTGTTCTCTTTCTCTGAGAGAGATTCCTAGATATTTTTCTATCCCTGAAAAATTACGTTATGTGAAAAAATGATATCCTATATTTAATAATATCCAATATATTAAAATATTTGTTATTTTAAACAAATTCAAAATAACTGATCAGTTATCAGATTTTTGTTTAAATAATAATATTTTAATCATATTAAAATATCTTATTATTTATTTAATATTTAAATAACTAAAATTGTGGAATCAAGAGACTGAGTAAACTCTCTTATGCGTGTAGCACAGTGCCTATGCACTGTGCCACACGTGTACCACATGCCTGTGATGGCATGTGATTTTTCCCAATTTTTATTACTATTTAAATACCAAAAATCCCAAAAATAATTTATTCAAAATTAATTATATTTTTGTTAAATCAAATAATTAATTAATTCTTAATTAATTAATTACACATAATTAAACAATAATTATGTTTGATACATAGAAAAATATTTTACTTATCACATAAGTCCTTTTTGCCCTTTTTTTTGTATTTGCCTTTGACAGTGATTGTTTGAGCCATTTCGGGGGCCATGGACCTATAACATTAAGCTCCAATAAATTGAAACTAAATAATTAAAATATTTAATTATAATAGTTAATTTATTAATTCTGATATTACTCCACTATAAATTCAGAATTGCACTCTTTATGTTATAGATATAATTTTACATAAATCTTTTTCTTAAGTCGTCCATTGATATAACCATCTTACAATAGTTCAACCCTCTAATTAATTAGTTCATAAATTAGAATGGAAGAATTACCATTTAACCTTTCTAATTTACTTCTTATTCCTTAAGTACCATTAATTCACTAGTGAATAATTAATATATAATCTAATTATAGATTTGAGCTCAAAATCATTCAGTTCCAGAATTAACCCTTAAGGGGCCGTTTGGTATGAGGAGTTCACGGTTTTCATATTACTGGGAAAGTTGAATAGGGTAATCTGATAGTCTGGAAACTTACATCACTGTGTTTGGTTGTGCCCTGTAATCTTATCTATGATTCCTGGGAATATTACTTTCTGTGTTTGGTTGTGCATAGGAATCTGTTAAGTTTTCATAAAATTAATATAATAATATATTTCATCAAAATAATTTACAAACAATTTTACTCATAAAATATTTTTTAACAGAATTAAAAAAATACATCTATTGAATACTAGAATCAAGTATAATTTCTAAAATTACAAAAATACCTTTATTTTATTTTTAATAATATTTCATTTGTTATTTTAAACTAAAGTAATAATATAAAGGCTTTACAAATTAATTTATTTAAATAAACAAATATTATTTATCATTTTATAGTTTGATATATGTATTTTTTTTCTTTCATATTTTCATAAAATTAATATAATAATATATTTTATCAAAATAATTTATAAACAATTTTACTCATGATATATTTTTTAACAAAATTAAAAAAATACATCTATTGAATACTAGAATCAAGTATAATTTTTAAAATTACAAAAATACCCTTATTTTATTTTTAATAATATTTTATTTGTTATGTTAAACTAAAGTAATGATATAAAGGCTTTACAAATCAATTTCTTAAATAATAAAAAATTATTTATCATTTTATAGTTTGATATATGTATATATATATATTTTTATATTTTCATAAAATTAATATAATATTATATTTCATCAAAATAATTTATAAACAATTTTACTCATGAAATATTTTTTAACAGAATTAAAAAAATACATCTGTTGAATACTAGAATCAAGTACAATTTTTAAAATTACAAAAATACCCTTATTTTATTTTTAATAATATTTCATTTGTTATTTTAAACTAAAGTAATGATATAAAGGCTTTACAAATCAATTTCTTTAAATAAACAAATATTATTTATCATTTTATAGTTTGATATATATATATTTGTTTTTATATTATAAGCTTCAAAAATAAAATAAGTCATTAACTAAAAAATTATTGGTTTAAGATTTTTTTTTTAAAATAATAATAATAATAATAATTTTGAAGTGTTTCACATTCCTGGGTATCTGAAAACCACTTGTCAGATGAGTTTCACTTGAACCTAGAATCAGGGAAAGTTAAAACCCGTGGAGTACAAATTCCTAGGTTAGAAAAACTCAAACCTAGTACCAAACATGGGAAAGTGTTTAGATTCTCATTCCCGTGTCCAGATTCCTGCATACCAAACGACCCCTAAGGGAACTAATATATGATCCGTTAGAAAATATTAGATTCCGTATTGTTGATACATGTTCCCAGCCATCCATGATATTAAATCTCCAAAACAAAGTCATTAGCCTCATTCTTTGAAGAGACCTTAACGAATGAATCAAAAGATTTAATAAACATGAACAGGAGTTCATGAACACTCAGGATTTAGGTTGATCTATAAATGATCATCAGTTATGATATGAATTACAAGTATTTATTATTAAATGGTTTTTGGATAAAGACTTTAATTCATATCGGTCCATGTCATATATAATCATATTATATAAAGCACATTTGCTGAGATGTCTTTCCACATCAATAATCCGAATCTAGATTATTTGTATCATTATGATACTCAGTAAACCGTACTTACAACTCCAATTAAAGAATTCCATAACTTTAATTTGTTGTTGTTGACTATTTTTATTCATTCATGTGATCTTAATTCTCTCGTACTAATATAAGATCACATCCTCAATAATGAATATGGAATTTTTCTGATATTTACAAAATTATTCAAGCAATAATTTAACAATCTAAATATGACAATAATACTAAACCATCGTATTTATTTATTCACAGCAAAAACAAATGTCTTTACATGCTTTTAGGACACACACCTAACACTTTATCCCTTGAACACGAACTTCTCTTCCCTTTCGGGTTGGAACACTACGATCTTTTTCCTACAATCGATGTTTGCACTATACTTGGAGAGTCAATCCATTCCAAGTATCACATCATACTCATTCATAGCCAGCTCAATCAAGTTAGCGTAGAGTTCTCATCCATATAAAGTTATCGGCACCGCGTGTACCCTTCTAGATGTCATCCTCTCTCCAGACGGCAACATCGTACTAAAGCCTATCGAAAATACCTCTCTAGGTCTTCCTATTTTCTCAATCATGCACATTGATATAAAAGAATGGGTAGCACCCGAATCAACTCACACATTGCATAAGAGATTGGCTATAGGAATATGACATGTGCATAAGTGATCCTCTCTGCACTAGCCATTTCTACATCTCGAGCAATCATTAGCTTGAGCCCTCTCATGAACTTGTCGACCTTAGCTTCCTCGTTGGCCGCTAAATTTCCAGCAAATTTATCCAACCTGTTGATCTGTTGCACATATTGAGCTACAATGGTATCTCCTTGGATCAGGTTCACAAATTCATCCACCTTAGAAGCTCTGATAGTCTCATTGTAAAACTGTTCGTTGAAAGCTTGTACGAACTCCGCCCATGTCATAGCTCTGACATCCTGGATAAGCTTCGTGTTCTCCCACCAAATGCAGATATCCTTCTTCAGCATATAAGTAGCACATGATACTTTAGCTCAGTCTTCTAACCACATTAGTTTAAAAATGGATTCCATAGAATCCACGCCTCCTTCGAAAGGTGGAGGGTGCAGCCTTCGGAAATGTTCGTATACCGGATTTGGTTGAGCAAGTTGTTGTGGCCTCACTTCCACAACTTGTTGGGCTGGTGGCCTTCCAACCCTAGGTGCCTATGTAGAGTCCAAGAACTTTACTTAGCTAAGATAGATAGTAGTACTATTGTAATTATAGTATTATCTTTATGACTGGATTTTTGGTCCAGACCGGGATTTATTTGGACACTCATAGTAGTACTTGTAGATTTTCTAAGTTTAACCTATAATTTAAGAATATTAATGTTAACCTAAGGTTTGATTAATATGGCTGATATTGAGGATAACATTTATTATACTATAAGGTTTAGATAAGAACCAATAGGATTTTTTGCACATGTTAAGTATGGGTGATTAAGGATTAAGTATTTTGAGGATTAAATTTGATAAGGGTAAAGTTTGAATGCTCTAAGGTCAGTCAGCAGCTTTGAATACGTTTGAGAGCTTAGTCAAGGCTATTTACTCAATTTGAATTAAGCTAAAAATGTGTAATTTCGTGTTTAAATAATCAGCGAATGCCGATATATCGCAGCTATAGGGGGCGATATATCGCAGCACGTAGATACGGAAAACACGAAACGATGCACGTTTGACTCGAGCATAATGGTCCAAGCGATATATCGCCTCCTTCAGCTTATTTTGAAAAGTTTTGAAATCGTTTTCCATTCAGCCCTTCAACCTCTTGATAAATCCAGCACCTTTTTGAACGAGTCTTCAGCTTCTGCTGAATGATAATTCAAATTATTTTCACTTAAAAAGCTATTATTTTTATTCAAGTTAAATTAAGATCCTTTCATTCCTAAACTCTATAAATAGGACCTAGTACCCAGCCATTATTCACCTTTTACTCTAAGTTCAGAGGCTACAAGTTGCTAGGTGAGTGTGAGAGTGTAAACACTTGGGTGGGGAAATCATAAGCTTATCAAACACTTGGCAAAGTAAGGTTTCATAGTATTTCGGTTCGAGGTTTAGATTGGTCTTACAAGTCTTCAAGGTAATTCCACACTCTAGTTCATTGGTATTATTTTCTTTAAGTTCTCATAATCTTTTACCAGCCTTCTAACCTTAATCTTTATTTTGGTTAGGAAATCTAAGAACTTGCACATAAGTTTTTGGTAAGTATTTTCTCAATGGTTTAGTCCTTCCATTCCTTTCATTTCTCTTCTTCACTATACTCACTCTTTTTCAAATGGTTCTTAGGAGTGTTCCAAAGTCCCAACTCTGTCCTCTTATCCCGGTAATTTTGGTAAGGAAAATAGGATAGAATTCATATGATATATGTTTTATATGTGTTATCTTATGTTTTTATGATATGAAATATGTTATGATATGTATGTATGTAGGCTTGGGCATATGACTCATATGACTAACAAGACCCCAAATAGATTATGGGCATATGACCTACTTAGCTAGTAGGACCCCACTAATCTAATGGGCATATGACTTGTTTGGTCTATGGGACTCCAAGTAATAATGGACATTATAGTATGTGTATGGTATAAGTGTTATGTTATGTTTTTATGTTTCTTATGAAATTTATGTATATGAACTATGTGGTAGATTTTCCTTGCAGGGCATTAGGCTCATTCCTTTTTGTTTATATGTGCAGGAAAATAGCTATAGTGGCGGGTAAGATTCGTGGATGCTTAGGGAATGTGTATCGGTGATGAATGGATTCAAGGAGTCGAGAGTTCGATTTCGAGGATGTAGTCTTTTATTTATGGTTTATGTGTAATTTTTCCGCACCTATTTATGTAATTTCTTTTCATTTCAATTAAGATATGTTTTCTTTTTAAAACAATGAAATCCCATATCCTGCTTTGAGTTATGTAAGTTTTAACATTGGTTTTTACAAGTTTTTAATAAAGTATGATCCTTTTTCACTTGTAAGTTCTATTAAAGATTAGGGTCTATGTATAGTTTTCGTTAATGGTCCAAAGTCTAGAGTAGTTGGGTCATTACAACCTAATTAAGTTCTTTTTGAAGATGAGCAATCTCTTCAGTTTGTGCCTGACTAATTCCAAATAGCGTAGCTGCATCCATGTTGGCATTTCCTTGGTTCAGGTTTTCTGGTGCCTGAGCCCTATTCACTCCTCGCTGTACAACTCTTCGTGGAGCTTGAGCCAATGAGTCTAAACTACGAACAATAAATCTTCTATCCATTTAGAAAAAGGCCTAACGCATTCTACTAAATACTCAAGAAGAACAATAACAATAATATAAACTGAGTGTCAAACCTAACATACTTCATACAATTGTATAATAAGAAGAAAAGAGCATAACAACTTGTCATTAATATTACTTCAAACCTAATACATGATTTCGATACATAAGTAGTCAACTAAAAATAAATGAAATGCTGTAATGACCCACTACTCTAGACTTTTGGACCATTAACGAAACTATATATACAAATCCTTTATAAAACTTACATTTGCGAAAATACCATAACTTTATTGGAAACTTGTAGAAATAAGAGTTACTTTCATAAAATAAGTAGGATATGGGATCCCATTGTCTTTAAAACAAAACATAATTTAAAATAAAAGGAATTACATAGAAAGTGCGGAAAAATACATATAAAACCATAAAACAAGACTACATCCTCGAAAATCGAACTCTCGACTCCTTGACTCCATTCACCACCGATACACATTCTCCCAAGCATCCATGAATCTTACCGCCACTATAGCTATTTCCTGCACATAAAAACAAAAAGGAATGAGCCTAATGCCCAGCAAGGAAAAATCTAACACATAGTTCATATACATAATTTCATAAGAAACATAAAAACTTAACATAACACTTTATCATACACATACTATAATGGCCATTATTACTTGGGGTCCCATAGACTAAACAAGTCATATGCCCATGAGATTAGTGGGGTCCTACTAGCTAAGTAGGTCATATGCCCATAATCTATTTGGGGTCTTGTTAGTCATATGGGTCATATGCCCAAGCCTACAAACATACATATTCATAACATATTTTATAACATATTTCATAACATAAAACATAAGGTAACATAAGCATAAAACATATAGATTCTATCCTATTTTCCTTACCAAAGTTACCGGGATAAGAGGACAGCGTTGGGACTTTTGGAACACTCCTAATAACCATTAAGAAAAGGTGAGTCCATAGAAGAAAAGGAGAAATGAAAGGAATGGAAGGACTAAACCTTGGAGAAACATACTTACCAAAAACTTATGTGCAAGTTCTTAGATTTCCTAACCAAAATAAGAATAAGGTTAGAAGACTGAGTAGAAGACTATGAGAAAGAAAATAACATAATACCAATGAACTAGGGTATAGAAATACCTTGAAGACTTGTAGACCAATCTAAACCTCGAACCGAAATACTATGAAACCTTACTTCCCCAAGTGTTTGATAAGCTTATGATGATCAAGCTTATGATTTCCCCACCCAAGTGCTTAACTCTCACACTCTCCTAGCACTTGCAGCCTCTGAACTTAGAGTAAAAGGTGAATAATGGCTAGGTACTAGGTCCTATTTATAGAGTTTAGGAATGAAAGGATCTTAATTTTACTTGAATAAAAATAATAGCTTTTTAGGTGAAAATAATTTGAATAATCGTTCAGCAGAGGCTGAAGACTCGTTCAAAAAGGTGTTGGACTTATGAAGAGGTTGAATGGCTGAATGGAAAACAAATTCAAAATGTTTCAAAATATGCTGAAGGAGGCGATATATCGCCCCCTGTAGGCGATATATCGCCTGGGCCAGTATGCCCGAGGTTGTCGTGCATCGTCTCGTGTTTTCCGTATCTTCGTGCTGCGATATATCGCCCCCTATAGCTGCGATATATTGACACACGCTGATTAATTAAACACGAAATTACACATTTTTAGCTAAGTTTGAATGGAGTAAATAGCCTTGACTAAGCCCTCAACGTATTCAAAGCTGCTGACTGACCTTATAGCATTCAAACTTTTACCCTTATTAAATTTAATCTTCAAAATACTTAATCCTTAATCATCCATACATAACATGTGCTTAAAATCCTATTGGTCCTTATCTAAACCTTATAGTATAATAAATATTATCCTTAATATCAGTCATATTAATCAAACCTTAGGTTAACATTAATATTCTTAAACTATAGGTTAAACTTAGAAAATCTACAAGTACTACTATGAGTGTCCAAAAAATTCCCGGTCTGAACCAAAAATCCACAGTTACAAAGATTATGCTATAAATACTATAATACTACTATCTTAACTAGCTAAGTAAAGTTCTTGGACTCTACAAATACAACAGTCTAACATCATAAAAATCATGCAAACATATCCTAGAACAAGGACAGAACCCCCCGTTCACTCACTAACCGGAAAAGAAATAACTTCTAAATCCCAATTCTAGGCCTGATCTGACTGCTGTTGGTGTCATAGACTACCATATGGACTGGGAATGAATCCTCGTATTCTTTCCTTCATTCCCAAGTTCGGGAGACAACTCCCTAATCACTCCCCTGGGTAGCTTAGGGGTTCCTTGTACCCACCTTTTCTTACTATAGTTTAATTTCTTGATCCCTAAAGGGTTAAACCTAACTTTCTTGGCTATGTTCTCAACGTAGATCCTAGGGAATCTCTTCCCCATAGCCGAATATTGATTTGGGGCTTGACCTTCTAAGTGAGCTACCTCGCTCCAGGCCTTAAGAGCATCCCTAGCACTCTTCCAAGAGATTGTGCTCATTAGAACCTCAAAACACTCTAGACACTTAAGTAAGTCCCCTACCCACTTAATCTCTTGAATGGCATAGTTCACTGCCATGATATGCCTAATTAACCTCTCAAAATCATCATAGTTACCCTCAAGGCTCATTTTCATTACCCTAGTCCTTTGGATCCAATAGTCTCGGGTTTCCTTAGCCCTCGCCCTCGTCCAGACATAACTGTTCTCTTCATCACCACCATTATCTAGTCATTATGAAACCCACAATTATCGTTATACTAAAAAATACTTGCAAAACTTAGAAATATACTTACAGTGTAGTAGCTGGGTCCTTTTTGATCTTCATATGCATACTGTGAGGGTTTACAGGAGCCTAAGTAACATAGGCTCTGATACCAAATGTAACGACCCGACTTTTTCTTAACTAGATCCACTGAAATATGATTATGACTATCCAGGGTCAACTGGACCCTAACGGTCAACTTTGGTAAAAATCGGACGTTAAGAACTAAATAAACTTTAGAAAATTTTGCACTAGAGTACTTTGAAATAAAACAGTATTTGGATGGGATCCCATAGTTTTAAAAACAAAATGTAGTTAAACGTAACTTAAGAAATAGTCTATGGCCATAGGGCCTTCTTTAAGTAAAACTAGTAAACATGAAATTGATAAAACTGTTACTAGACTCAGCGGAAAACTTAAGAGAACCCTGACAACCCCACAGGTCGGTTGTTTCACAGTATGCATACTTAAGACAGAATCCCCTCCAGCTTATTGCACTGCTCCTTAAGCTTTGCCCTTACCTACACACACAGAGTAACTGATAAGCTATAACATTCAGTAAGGAAGCTAGCTACAACTTATGACTCTACTATCCAAAATAAACTTTGCATAACAGAAATGCACATCTGGAAATTGTAAACTGAGCAACACGTCTAGCATATTCACATAAGGCAAAGTATTGCATAACATACTGAAAACATATCACTGAGCCATCGTGTTATCTGTGGGGTCTTAATCCTCGTGTGGCCTCCACGGCCCAGAGGATACTCACCTCCCGTACCAAAGGGGTACACTTCGCTAAAACACGATGACCTTATTGATTTGGCAGATAACCCCATTGTATGGCTGCATGGGGATCCGCCCTCACAAGGCCTTGTACTGAGCCATCGAGTTATCTGTGGGGTCATGATCCCCGGGTAGCCTCCGCGGCCCAGAGAATACTCACCTCCCGTGCCAAAGGGGTATACTCTGCTAAAACCCGATGACTTAACTGACTTGACGGCTAACCCCACTACATGGCTGCATGGGGTCCACCCTCACAAGGTTTCCCTTGACATTCATAAACATTCCACATGCATTCACGATAACTTTACTGCACTAAGCACATTCAAACCCGATAGATGGGTACTATCATGCGCATCCAGCCATATAATCACACATATATAGCAACTAGAATTTAACCGGCAGTATACAAACATGCAAACAATTCACTAAGATCACAACAAGCTAAGTTACTCTTGGTGTATACTTCCTTACCTGTTGTCCTTAGCTTTTGTGAATTATGTCTTTGTGAGTATTTCCGATCGCTTTTAGACCCTATAATCATATTGGGACAATATGTCTTAGTTTATGCTTACTAAGATTCTAAAATATATAAGGGAATTTAAAAAAAAAAAAAACTGAAATTCTCGACCCTGGCCCAAACCCGAGCCCTTGAGGTAAAATGACCATCATACCCCTCTCAGAATCCCAAACTCAACTTAGATAATTATTATTTCCAATAATAATTTTATCCTAGGCCATGCTCGAAATTTCAAGTCAAAACTCCAATTATTTCTTAAAATTCTGTTTTCCGATGCTCGAGTCCAATTCACGAGCCCCGAGCCCACCACTTGACCTTGAGACTTAAAATTGGTAATATTGTACTTCCTAAAATATTCTCTAAGTCCTTGAAAATATTTCATAGGTTCTAAGTCATCAAATCTAAATTTTGAAACTAACTCCCAAACTTAGAATTTTTCTTGAAGCTTATATAATAAGTCTCGAGCCTAGCTTGTAAATTATTATACTTGAACAATTAACTAGAGAATTTTTATCCTTAATTCTCAATAATCAAATTTTGATCTTAGAATACCTAATCTCAAGCCTTGCATTAACTTCCTAAAGTTTCGGGAGCAAATACCACTTTTTGTCCCCTTTTGGTTACAAATTGGTAACCAATAGTAACCAGTTCAAAACATGCATGCTCATGCACGTGACCACCTGAATATGGACTCCCTCACCCACGGCAGCCTCCATGACCAACCCGACTATGCTTGGACCCAAGGTCCCTCATCATGGCAACCACGACTTCATCCCTACACCACCAAGACCACTACCTCGGCCACCTCTGACCGTCACCACCACCACCGGTCTCCACCACCAATCATCGGCAATGCTAATGGACTGCGCATACCCGTCACCCACAAGCACTAACAATCCTTAAAACATCTCAAAGTTCAAGATTTATCCTATAAAACTGTTGACTGCGTTTTTAGCCAACGACGTGAGAACGCCAATAACGACAAGCCTTCAAGAGAAATAAAAACGACAACAGACGGTATAAACAAGAAAAGTAAATAACACAGGAGATTTTTATAGTGGTTCAGCCCCGATTGTCGGTAATAGCCTAATCCACTTAGAGTTGTGATTTATAAATCTATACTCAAGATCAGATGGATTATGCCAACTGAGTTTCTTCAGTATAAATTGTGAAAATACAAGAATTCTCTCTAATTTCAGCACTTTCTCTCTCTAGAATAGACAGACCCTATTTTATCTCTCTAGAAAGAAGAAGCAGAAGGAGCCCCCCTCTAATCTCATAAGTTCTCTATTTATAGAGATGGGATCCTCAACTGATATCCCCATATAATAGGGATATTTTATTATATTTATTACATTTATATTACAAATAAACATTCAAAATTCAAAATGTAACAAATTCCCCATTTGTGGGAAGAATGAGAGATTCCCGCGCATGTTGTTGAAGTTGTGTCTGACTTAGTCTCCTCTAGCTAGTTGGTCCACCTCCTACTCACTACCCATGCAAGTGCTGGTTGAACATGCATGGTGGTAGGATATGCATGGTAGGTTGAACGTGCATGGTGGTAGGAGATGCACTTCTCTCCTCTAACATGCACTCTCCTCTAGCATGCCATGTTCCTCCTTGAACCAATCTCCTTGGCTTCTCCTCGGACCAAGGTGGTCCGAGGCAACCTCCTTGGCACCTCACCTTGAACAACATTGAGGGAACCTCACCTTGGACAATATTGAGGCAACCTCACCTTGGACAACATTGAGGGAACCTCACCTTGGACAACATTGAGGGAACCTCACCTTGGACAACATTGAGGCAACCTCACCTTGGACAACATTGAGGCAACCTTCTTTAGCATCTCCCAATCATGTCCGATCGAACATTGTATAGACTTTCCTTATGAAAGTCTAAGTCTCCATTCTCTTGCATGAGACTCCTCCTCCTTAGCTATTTACCTTGGACACGTTCGAGCCAACACTTAGAAAACCTTGGGAGGCTTGTGTAATATCCAACATTTTTATTATAAATCAGAGTTTTAATACATAAAATGTACAAGTTTACAAATTTAAGAAATAGTAATGGAAAAATAGTGTTTAAAATATGATTTTATGTTTTTAATGAGATTAAAGAGAGAGAAACTTGAGTAGTCAAGTATTGGACCCAAATGTCATATAATTTTAATTGGGGATTTTTATAAAATTAAGAAAGTTTTGCTAAAGGGCTTATTTGAAAAGAATTTTAATATTTTGGGTCCAAGTGTAATTTTAAAAATAATTTAAAAAAAAAAGAAAAAAAAAAAAAAAGAAAAAAAAAAAGAAAAGGCTTCAGCCTTTCTTTATTTACCCGAGTCTCTCTCTCTCTCCTCAGAAAACCTCTCTCTCTCTCTCTCTCTCTCTCTCTCTCTCTCCTCTACGTATCACTGTTGCCGACGACGCAGGAGTACTTTCCGGCCACCATTTTTAGCCACGCGCCGGACCGTTGGATTCAGAGGCCTCCGAACTATCGACCAACGCGGGAATCTAGAGCTCACTCGCCGATTAAACGCCTCAACCACTCGATTTAAGTTCGGCCACCCCGCGACTTTAAAGTTGCGATTCGGCCACCTCGGGCATCCGTTTTCCGATCCGTCACCACCATCGTGCTCCTCGTGTTGTGGGCTTCAAAACCCAATAACTTGTTCCTACATCTACCATAGTTGGGTGGTGGGCCCACCACGAGCCACCGCGATCCACCGTAGACCGACGGTCGAAACTTAGTGTTCGAGGTTCCGAAGTACGTTTTGAGTCTCAGAAAATCATCGTTTGACTTATTGTGGAACCCGATCATTTTGGTATAATTTCTTTAACCTATATATTGTGATTTAATTGTGATTGATTAGAGTAATTGTTATTATGTGTATTTATGGTATATAATTATATATTATTGATATATGGAATATTTTCTGTAATTTACTGGCTGTCTGGGATTATATATATTTTTGATACAGGTTTTGATTTTGGAATTGTCCACTTTATAGCCGTTGTGCTGTCTAATTTTCTAGAAAATATTAGATATTAAATAAAGTATAAAAATACATATTTAATTGATTTTATATTCATATGGAAATTATTATGATTAAGTAATTTTAATTATTATTGTTATTATTTTGTTAAGTAAATCAAGAATACAGATTCATATATATATATATATATGAAAAGTATGATTTATAGTAAACCTATTATCTAACCATTATTATTGTATATTAATATTTGAATATTAAAATAATATCAAATATTAGTTTCCTACAGTTATTGATATTTGTAAGACCAGTGAAGTTTGGAGAAAGTATATTTATTATATCACTGGAATTGATATTATGACTAATTAATAATAATATAAATATTTATATTTATATTATTATCATTATATTGATTATTACAACTTTATGTTAAAAATATGATTTCTTTTATAAAATGACTATTTGAATATATACATCCATATACGTATTGCTATTGAAGTATTTTGTTATTAATATCGAAATAAGTTTAATTATAGACGATAATTATTACTTTTGTTGGGATTATTATTATTATTATTATCATAAGGGTACATTATCTTATGAGCAAGGTTTAAAGCATGGTTTTATATGAAGAGTTATTTGCATTACGTTGATAATAATTTATTATTATCATTTATATAGTTTCTGGTATTATTAATATACACTATCAATAGTGTATATTTATGATTTTGATAGAATTTAATAAATGATGTGCCTTGAATAGGATTTGTATGGATTTGATTGATTGACTCTTGGTGAGGAATTTTAAAATAAGCTAAGGACCTAAGGTAAGTAAATCTCACCTTTTGTGCTTAAGTGTAAGATGCATGACTACATTGATTGTGTACATCTGATGAGTTAAGTATGGTATGATGATGATGCATATGATAAGTATGTGAAGAATGGTTATATGAACACCATAAGGGTGTTGTGTGATATGTAATTGATGAATTCTGTGATATGTGAAAGATGTCTTATTTGGTTAAGAATGATATGAATTATGTGCAAGTATGTGTTCTTATGTTGATGGATATGTGGATTACTCTATGTTCATGATTTGTTATATGTCATGATATATGAAGCGTTTAAGTTTTTAGGCTGGAAACCTTAGACCTGAGCCATAGCTCTACGTTAAGGTATAACAACGCCACCAACCCAAAGCTTCATGTATTATGACTAAAGATGTTTTGAGTTATATGAGATGTGATACAATGCCTTGATTGAATACCATCAACATGAGTCATGAACACGAACATTGGCATTTCAGCATCAGCATGTATGCATGGCATGTACAGTTATGTGATACATTATTATGTGATATAAGACCATGCATATGAATATAAGAAAAGTTATGAAATGTCTTGAAAAGTATTATGTAAAGTTAAACATTTTAATGACACAAGGCTTAAGCAAAGTGATAATAAGATGTTTAAAAAGGGTGCCACTGTTTTGATGAAGCAATCAAGTAAGTTCAGTAAAGAAGACGGAAGTCTATAAGACTTATAGTGGCTGCCCACTAGTGTGGGCTAGGTCAGAGTTGACCATTCAGATATGTTTGCCATGTTTCCGTCTTTCTCCTCCATATGTGTAATAAGTATGGCAGCTATGGCAACGATGAAATGAGTGTTATGATGAGCCTAGCTGAGATGATGGCTAGCCGGAGGAGAACCCATGGGATTCTATATGATATGTGTAACAAGCCCTGCAGGCATTGGCTGAATCGAACAGTGTGCACAAGTGATATTGGGCCCATAAAAATGTGAAACTAAAAGAAAGAGCATAAAAGTAAAGTTTGAAAGTGCATGAGCAATAAATGAAATTCATAAGTATATAAGTCAGCATATTAGTATATGTGCACTACAAACTCACGACATTCATGTGTATGTGTATGCATGAGATTTGCTTACTGAGCGTTAGCTCATTATGTTATTTTCCAACATTTTTCCAGGTGTGGCTTTAGCTGTTGAGCAACTTGTGGAGCACGGACTCAGTAGCAATGCAATAATGGTTTAGAGTTTTCATATGGCTGCCTTAAATTTAAAGTATTCATACGTGTAATAATTTCTACTAATAAGTTTATATAAAAGTTTTAAATTTTTCTGTATTTCTTCGTATCATTTTATTTAATTCTTTTGGTCAAGTGCCTTACATACTCGTAAACCCTAGAATTACGAGTATGTGGCAGACGTACCCTACCTTAGGGTCGTTACAAATGGTATCAGAGCTTTGAGTTTGTAGATGTCGTATACTCGTTATGTTATTAGATTTTGGGATCTGAAATGCTACTGAGTTCCGCCACAAGACAAGCCACACGTTAATGGTTAGTATAATTTATCCATATTTTAGTTAATGTATGTTAATGATGTTGTATAATTGTATTAGAAACTCATTGTGTGTTTGAGTTTCCATGATATAAGTATGAGTTTGGATTAAATGAATATTCTCATGCACGGTAGAGAAATTGAAGTTTGTTATTTATCTGAATGCATGCCTTTATTATTGATGTGATAAATAATTGATGATTTATCGATGTCGATGTTTGGATTGTTAATTGATATTCTCAAGCTTTGAAAGTGACCTATCAGTTCAGTTAGTGTGTTAAGGGTTAATATGTCATGTTAGTGTTTTGGAGAGCAAAGTTTTAGGTTGTTGCTGAGAGCACACATAATAAGAGACTTTAGTGAAACAGTAGTAATATATAAAAAAAAAAAAAAAAATACATAATACATTAAGGATTGGGGTTTTGGACACGTTCTACCTCGTCAATCAACTTTTGTTGTTCAACTCTAAGGGTCTCCCCAGTAGTTTGCAGTGTCTGAAATTTTTCCTTCATATCGACTGAGTAGTTAGCAAGAAGTGTAGTTAAAGTCCCATTCTCCTTAACCAACTTCTCCTTCTCTCGAGTCAATGCCTTGTTGGCATTTCTAATGGTTATCATCTCTTGTTTTTGTGTTTCTATATACCTTTTCAAGTGGTCAACCTCTTGTTCTCTTGCAAGAACCCGTTGGCCTAGGTTTGAGACCGATGCTGCCGCCTGAGTGGTAAGAACTAAGGAATCTTTTACAGCTTGTAGGTCTGACCTATGGGATAAAATTATTTGGTCTTTAGGGGTGAGTATGCTTTGACCTATACTAATGGCCACCTTTTTATCGAGCATAGCTGAATCCTCCACCGTGACAAGGCCAGTATCAGAATAAAATTTGGGAAGCCAAACTCTGGGAAATTGAGTATTTCGTTCTGGGATGTGTACCGTAGGATACACCATTAGCTGTGGTAGGGGTGCAGAAATTTGTGGTGAAGATTCGATAGTGGGAAGATTTGGCTCAGGTAAAGCTAAAGTTAGGTCTAAGTTCAGCTGAGATGATGAGGATGCCATGGGTTGCTTAGCTTGAGTAATGGACGGAAGTAATAATGATTTGGTTTTCAAAAGCTTGAGATTGATTGTGTTTTAGTGTGTATGTGATGAATTTTATTTATAGAAAAATGTGTTGAACTGTTGGGTCATTGGATCCTTGAATTTGTTTGTTTTCAAGATAGATATCACAGATTTTATCTTGTTCAATGTGTTACGCTATCCTCTCTGATGATGAAAGTCAAACTTATTAGATGTTGTCGACATGGAAATCACTTCTATTGATTTTGCGATCCTGATTTGAACATGGAAACAATTTGTAAATTGTTGAATGAATCGAGGTGATAAATGTTATTTACTGAATTATTCTGTAGTGTGAATTACTTTCGGCGATTAAATTATAGTATATTAGCTGTTTTGTCCCGAAAGTAAGATAATGTATTACTTGTGTGAAGTGATGACTGAGTATTATTGGTATAGGTGTTGAAATGAGACATGTCTAACTTATTAGACATGTGAGAATTATTCGTTTTAGTAGATGAAGTGGTGGATTGGTCAGTCAAGACTTATCCCAGGTTTTATTCAATGAAGGGATACTAAGCTAAGTGTGTGAATTTCCGAGTGGCCACGGTTATTTGCATTCTAGCATAGTACCAATATGCCCTTTATTATTTTATACATTTGGAAACAATTTTGATTTTTAAATGTTTTCTTAGAGAAAGAATGAGAGTCAGGCTTTTCTGAACTGGTACCTAATGAATGGCCTATCTCACTATTTCTCATTCAGGGCAAGAAGTCGGTTTTGACAACGAAAGGGTTTCATAAAGACTTGGTTTTAAAGAATAATCTTCATCGGCTATATAATTGTTTTCTAGTTATCTAATTTTATGCCAAAAAAAAAAAAAAAAAAAAAAAAATTTGACTGTAAAAGATGAATATCAAGGATGTTTTCATGATGATGGTCATTTTCTCTTCTTACGTTATGTGGTTTGTGTTCAAAAGTATGGATGATGAGGATTCGTTTGTATTTTCGTATACATTCATTGTAATTTATACTATTGTTATAGCTTATTTCCTTTCTTTCTATATTGTAGTCCTCATGTGAGGTGTTTACACATCCTCGCCTTTTTATATATGATAAGGATTACAAGTCAGGAATAAGTTTTGTTTTCGGGATGAAAGTAAGTGTTGTGTATGAAATCTTATGCTGTGAAATGTTGTTCTGTTTATTTGTAATGGTAGTTCTTGTCTCCGATTATCAAATTTAGTTTGAAATTTCGAGGACGAAATTATTTTAACGGGGAAAGGATTGTAATATCCAACATTTTTATTATAAATCAGAGTTTTAATACATAAAATGTACAAGTTTACAAATTTAAGAAATAGTAATGGAAAAATAGTGTTTAAAATATGATTTTATGTTTCTAATGAGATTAAAGAGAGAGAAACTTGAGTAGTCAAGTATTGGACCCAAATGTCATATAATTTTAATTGGGGATTTTTATAAAATTAAGAAAGTTTTGCTAAAGGGCTTATTTGAAAAGAATTTTAATATTTTGGGTCCAAGTGTAATTTTAAAAATAATTTAAAAAAAAAAGAAAAAAAAAAAAAAAGAAAAAAAAAAAGAAAAGGCTTCAGCCTTTCTTTATTTACCCGAGTCTCTCTCTCTCTCCTCAGAAAACCTCTCTCTCTCTCTCTCTCTCTCTCTCTCTCTCTCCTCTACGTATCACTGTTGCCGACGACGCAGGAGTACTTTCCGGCCACCATTTTTAGCCACGCGCCGGACCGTTGGATTCAGAGGCCTCCGAACTATCGACCAACGCGGGAATCTAGAGCTCACTCGCCGATTAAACGCCTCAACCACTCGATTTAAGTTCGGCCACCCCGCGACTTTAAAGTTGCGATTCGGCCACCTCGGGCATCCGTTTTCCGATCCGTCACCACCATCGTGCTCCTCGTGTTGTGGGCTTCAAAACCCAATAACTTGTTCCTACATCTACCATAGTTGGGTGGTGGGCCCACCACGAGCCACCGCGATCCACCGTAGACCGACGGTCGAAACTTAGTGTTCGAGGTTCCGAAGTACGTTTTGAGTCTCAGAAAATCATCGTTTGACTTATTGTGGAACCCGATCATTTTGGTATAATTTCTTTAACCTATATATTGTGATTTAATTGTGATTGATTAGAGTAATTGTTATTATGTGTATTTATGGTATATAATTATATATTATTGATATATGGAATATTTTCTGTAATTTACTGGCTGTCTGGGATTATATATATTTTTGATACAGGTTTTGATTTTGGAATTGTCCACTTTATAGCCGTTGTGCTGTCTAATTTTCTAGAAAATATTAGATATTAAATAAAGTATAAAAATACATATTTAATTGATTTTATATTCATATGGAAATTATTATGATTAAGTAATTTTAATTATTATTGTTATTATTTTGTTAAGTAAATCAAGAATACAGATTCATATATATATATATATATGAAAAGTATGATTTATAGTAAACCTATTATCTAACCATTATTATTGTATATTAATATTTGAATATTAAAATAATATCAAATATTAGTTTCCTACAGTTATTGATATTTGTAAGACCAGTGAAGTTTGGAGAAAGTATATTTATTATATCACTGGAATTGATATTATGACTAATTAATAATAATATAAATATTTATATTTATATTATTATCATTATATTGATTATTACAACTTTATGTTAAAAATATGATTTCTTTTATAAAATGACTATTTGAATATATACATCCATATACGTATTGCTATTGAAGTATTTTGTTATTAATATCGAAATAAGTTTAATTATAGACGATAATTATTACTTTTGTTGGGATTATTATTATTATTATTATCATAAGGGTACATTATCTTATGAGCAAGGTTTAAAGCATGGTTTTATATGAAGAGTTATTTGCATTACGTTGATAATAATTTATTATTATCATTTATATAGTTTCTGGTATTATTAATATACACTATCAATAGTGTATATTTATGATTTTGATAGAATTTAATAAATGATGTGCCTTGAATAGGATTTGTATGGATTTGATTGATTGACTCTTGGTGAGGAATTTTAAAATAAGCTAAGGACCTAAGGTAAGTAAATCTCACCTTTTGTGCTTAAGTGTAAGATGCATGACTACATTGATTGTGTACATCTGATGAGTTAAGTATGGTATGATGATGATGCATATGATAAGTATGTGAAGAATGGTTATATGAACACCATAAGGGTGTTGTGTGATATGTAATTGATGAATTCTGTGATATGTGAAAGATGTCTTATTTGGTTAAGAATGATATGAATTATGTGCAAGTATGTGTTCTTATGTTGATGGATATGTGGATTACTCTATGTTCATGATTTGTTATATGTCATGATATATGAAGCGTTTAAGTTTTTAGGCTGGAAACCTTAGACCTGAGCCATAGCTCTACGTTAAGGTATAACAACGCCACCAACCCAAAGCTTCATGTATTATGACTAAAGATGTTTTGAGTTATATGAGATGTGATACAATGCCTTGATTGAATACCATCAACATGAGTCATGAACACGAACATTGGCATTTCAGCATCAGCATGTATGCATGGCATGTACAGTTATGTGATACATTATTATGTGATATAAGACCATGCATATGAATATAAGAAAAGTTATGAAATGTCTTGAAAAGTATTATGTAAAGTTAAACATTTTAATGACACAAGGCTTAAGCAAAGTGATAATAAGATGTTTAAAAAGGGTGCCACTGTTTTGATGAAGCAATCAAGTAAGTTCAGTAAAGAAGACGGAAGTCTATAAGACTTATAGTGGCTGCCCACTAGTGTGGGCTAGGTCAGAGTTGACCATTCAGATATGTTTGCCATGTTTCCGTCTTTCTCCTCCATATGTGTAATAAGTATGGCAGCTATGGCAACGATGAAATGAGTGTTATGATGAGCCTAGCTGAGATGATGGCTAGCCGGAGGAGAACCCATGGGATTCTATATGATATGTGTAACAAGCCCTGCAGGCATTGGCTGAATCGAACAGTGTGCACAAGTGATATTGGGCCCATAAAAATGTGAAACTAAAAGAAAGAGCATAAAAGTAAAGTTTGAAAGTGCATGAGCAATAAATGAAATTCATAAGTATATAAGTCAGCATATTAGTATATGTGCACTACAAACTCACGACATTCATGTGTATGTGTATGCATGAGATTTGCTTACTGAGCGTTAGCTCATTATGTTATTTTCCAACATTTTTCCAGGTGTGGCTTTAGCTGTTGAGCAACTTGTGGAGCACGGACTCAGTAGCAATGCAATAATGGTTTAGAGTTTTCATATGGCTGCCTTAAATTTAAAGTATTCATACGTGTAATAATTTCTACTAATAAGTTTATATAAAAGTTTTAAATTTTTCTGTATTTCTTCGTATCATTTTATTTAATTCTTTTGGTCAAGTGCCTTACATACTCGTAAACCCTAGAATTACGAGTATGTGGCAGACGTACCCTACCTTAGGGTCGTTACAGCTTGCCTCCTACACACCCTTGAGGTCTCCTAGGACCACACCCTCCTTGGGGTCTCCTAGGACCACATTCTCCTTGGAGTCTCTTAGGACCACTCCCCTTAGCTCTCCTAGGAGGCACTCTCCTAGATGCATTCTCCTTAGCCTCCTAGGATGCATTCTCCAATTTTTGGGTATAACAAAAACTATCCCTAGCACTTTAATGAGTGTCTCTATCCCCAATACGTTGATTAGAATCATGCACAACAATCCAAAAATGTAGGAAAAACATAACGTATATAATACTTGAATAAACGCAATATGATAAATACAATATTTATATATATTAAATTAAAGGTACATAAATATTATAATTATAAATAATACAATATAAATAACTTATAATATAAGCCGAGGTCTGTGTAACACACAGTTTCCTTAAAACAGATTCGCCGCCTCTACGAGGTTTCGACGTCTATCTCCCAGGATACAACGGTGAACGACAAGTAACTCAATTACTTCGCCGAACCAAATATGCCCGAGCTCTATCACACTACAAAAGATCTAAGAACTCTAAAGAGTAAAAGAGAAAAACAATATTGAGAAAATATATATCTTTAATTTTCAAAGGAAGACAAAATATATATATATATATATGAATATAAGTTTTTGGTGTAATTAAAACTAAGACTTATGATCTCTATATATATAGGCTATTCTTGAGAGGCATAAACACTCACAAAAAATGTGGGACAAACCCCAATTGTTTTTTCATTCAAAATATCCAACAAAAAATTCATATCCACGATAAGGAAGCGAAAACGAACAATCGGAAACGTAAAACTACGAAGGAAATCTTTGAATATATACCTCTTACTGTGGTCTATTCTTGGTGTTTTATTTCTTCTCCTTAACTCATTCTAAAACACTATGAACAAAACAAAACCATTCAACATGAATTTGGTACTCAGAATCTAAGAGAAAAATCAACGCAAAGTAGGTTCGGACTTACGTTATTTTTGTATAGACTATTCTTGCACCGAACTCTCGAAACACTCCCTCCTTTCTCTTGGTTTCTTCTACAAGGGATTAAGAGATTCTATGAGCATGTTGAGGGTCTGTAAATTCAATGGAAACCCAAAGAAAATAACTCACCTTGCTCTTATCTCCTTGGACCTGAACGTACCACACTCTCAAGAACACCAAGTGTTCTTCATCTTTTCTCTCTCGGTTTTTCTCTCACGTTCAAAGATGGCTGAAGCAAATGAGGAAAACAATGGTTCTAATTCCATCCCTCGTAACCTCTAAAAATTGCCATGGCTGTCCAAATTGCGTTTCCCTCCCATAAGTATGTGTGCAGCCAACACACCGTACGCTTCTCAAAATAAAACATTAAAACTATAGCTTAAGAATGATAAATATAAACTATAGTCTACACACCAAAAATGAAACTTTGGTTTAACTTATGTCTATGATTTTATGTGAGTCCTTTCAGCATAAACTCATAACTTTAATTCCATAAAATGCCTCTTGAATTATTCATAGACTCTTAGTAAATAAGTCAGAAAATCATAGCCTAAAATAATTCTAAAATTTTATATGAATTCCAAACATGTAAAATCATATATTTAAACTCTTTGAATAAGATGTTTATCTTATATTTATTTCACATCTAAATTCCCACACTATGGTCTAAAGCGATCAACTCACATTTTTTTAATTAAAATAATAATCACCAAATATTATTTTAATTATTATTCATACTCTTAAAAAAATTAATTCACAGAATAATGTTTACATAAAACACAATAAACAAATAAAAAAAAAATCCGGGTTATTACACCTTTCCCTTAAAAGAATTTCGTCCTCGAAATTTTTCTTACTCAAACATCTCGGGATACTTCTCGCGCTTATCATCCTCCAGCTCCCAAGTAGCTTCTTCAACCGCGCTATTGCTCCACAAGACTTTAACTAGGGGTATCCTTTTAGTTCTCAACTCTTTGATTCCCTGTTCCAGTATCTTAACTGGTTTGGGCAAAGGGTATTTTGGTCATTTTAGGCCCATGAATTACCTTAGTCAAACCAAACCTTCAGAAAGAGAAAATTAGATAACACTTCACTCTCTCTCCCTTTCTCTCTCTCATTATCTCTCTTTATGTTTGATTTGGAATTCGTTGAATTTTCTAGGAGAGCTTCCTGAAGGGGTCAACGAGAAATTGATTGCTCTTTTGTTAGGTGGTTGTGATATAGAAATTTTCTTAGTACAGTTTTCGGAAATAGTGGTTTGAATGTTATGATACAACTATCCCATATTAATAATGTTTGTATACTCTATATTTTGATATATCTCTGCTACCAATTCTTTTGCTCCTTGGTTTATATCTTTGTGTAGCTAGATGATTTTGTTGCATCTGATTTTTTATTTCTCTGCAACTTCTTGATGATTATAATATGACAAGATTATGATGTTGTTTGCATCATTTGTCTACCTATTTAGCTTCTTTGTCTACTTGATGCATTTAGTTGTGCATTTTGTTTAGATGAAATAGCTTCTACTTATTGCAAGGTTGGCTCCAATGCGGATTTGGTCAATTGCACATCGCTTAGTCAATTATACTTGTGTACTTTTCGTCGTGAAGAATTACACCATCATCGGTATGTGTATATATTATTTTAAATTAATTAAATGTTCAACATTACTGTTAAATATGGATGATAATTCAATACGAGTGTTTTTATTTGGTTTTAAGATGTCCAACATCATATGTGGTGCTACTTTATAGTTAGTTAGCTATACTCCATAATACTTATCAAATTCAAATATGTAAGATCCGATATTGGATTGTACCAATAACCATATGTCACATTCTTATCATAGTGCCCCTTGGCAATTACACTGAGCAATACTTTTCCACAAATAAGGTGTCAGAAAACTACCTCAATATCATTAGCTCCGATGGCGTGTCTCTAAGTAATATCATCACGAAGTATGATAAAATGGGTAATGTTGGCACCATCATGAACTAGAAAATAATGAGGTTTTTATTTATTTTTATTCTGGTTAACTTGTTATGAGACTTTTCTTAAACTCAATAAACTACTAAACCAAATATTAATTAATATTCATTGTTCAATATAGAGCTAGAGGTGTATCATTGGTCACTTTTGTGTTCTTGGGGATTCATTTAATGGTTGATTCACTTGCTTTAGGTCTCAAAGTCAGCAAAATGTGGTTGTTTAGCCATTATGATCACTTGAGGATGCAAGTGTGTTTATTCATTTAATGGCTGGACTAGTGTGTTTATCCATATATTGACTAAGATTTTTCCACAACAATTTGTCTGAAAACTAACTAGTTTACAGTACCGAAAACTAGGTTCAAACATGTTGTTGCACGCGTGACTAATTTTTTTTATACGCGTGGAAAACAACATGTTTGAACCTAGTTTTCGATACTGTAAACTATTCGAAATATTCTGAAAATTTGTAGGATGCTCTAAATGTTGGAAAAAGCTTATACACGATCTTTATTTATTTTCATGTATATCTAATATTAATTAAATTAATACGAGATAGCCTAAAACATGTTTCTAAAATTGAATTCAAAGAGAAACAAAAAATATAATACTTAAAGTATACGCAGCGGAATTAAAGAGTCCTTCCTTCAATTTCTCTAACTCTTGTATCCTCTCTGTCGCAGAGTATTATCAAGAAACTGAACCGATCATCTATTTTCTTCACGATCTTCCAATGTATCCTTAGAACCACCTAGACTAGTGTGGGCAATTCTCAACACATGAGATAGATATAGAGAGAAGAAGAGAAAATAACAAAGAGGCTTAGAAAACGACTTGTGTTTAGAGAGAATCTAAAACTATCAGAAAATCTGACTTGTGACTTATCAAACTTATCAGAAATCTTTACTTATGACTTCTCTCTAAGCACTCCTTTTATAGAATCAATTAGGCCATTTAATTTAATTAAAAATCAATAAAATAACAGTCATTTTGAAGCCCTAGGTCGAAATTATCATGGGCTATAGGCCCGTGAAATTTCCCATTTGATTATAAGTCCATTGGACTTAAAATCAAGGCTTGTATTATTTTCTATTGATTTAATTAATTACATAATTATTTAAATCCTTTATCAAATTAATTATTTATAATTTGAACCTTGATTTAAATTTATTTATTAATTTAGATACCAATTTATCTTAATTAATAAATCTGTCATAATTTCTCTTTTCTTCTCAAAATTACACAACTCTGTGAAACTATCCAAAATTGACTTGGTCAACTTTGATAATTCTAATTGATAATTAAATCAATTAATTGAGACTATCTAGATGATTTTATCCAAGGTACAATGGGGACCGTGGGCCTATGAAATCAAGCTCCAATAAGTTATCATAAATCTAACAAATAAATTTACTAACTTATTAATTCCTCGTGACTCCACTATAGACTTGGAATTGCACTCTTGAATTCATAGAACGCTCTATAACAAACATAGATACGCTATTAATTATCCATTGTTACAACCATAATTGTCACTCAATCCTCTATAGACGGTCTACAATGAGATAGGACTAAAATACCGTTTTACCCCTCATTGTATTTTATCCTTAAAACACTTAGTTCCTTGTAAATGATATTTCAGTAAACTAATTTAATTACTGAAATGAGATCTCTATCATTTAACACCTTGAACCAAACTAAAAGGAAACCATCGTTTCACTTCTTCATCAGAAGCTATAGATGTTCATATCTATAATTAACACTCCCACTCAATTATACTACCGAGTTCCCAAGATGTAAGTATGGGCTAGTCCGTAGGGTAAGCTGGTAACGAACAAGTCAAATAACTCAAATAATACAATCAGTTAGAATACTAACCACTCAGAATTGAGATTGAATTGACCTATGGTCAACTATATGATATGACTAGAATAGATAATAACGGTATGTTTACTTATCTTATCAACTGTCAATATCGGTCTTGTCCGATGTAACAAATACATCCGATCTTATCTACTTTGCTAATGTTTTGGAAAGAACATAATACTGTAATGTGTAAGTAGATCATATCGTAGATTGGCAAGTCAGTGTAAATCCGGTGCACTGACTAATCTTAGGACTAACTTATTTTGAACATATAATCATATTTATATTCCACTGTGATTACGTCACTATAAATAAGATTAGCTATATGCTCGGGATTTAATAGAAGTTTATATTAAACAAATAATCATGAAAATAAACACATGTGAGCAAAGTGATTGACCAAGTCAAAAAATGATTTCTATTCTTTTATTGATAATAAAATGAGATTACAAAGAATTTGGGTTTTAATTAGGGCATAAAACCCCAACAAACTCCCACTTGCACTAATTGAAACTAATGCCTTAATTCTACTAATCCTATCTCCTTGATATGCTTATCAAATGTAGCTTCTGGTACTATCTTTGTAAACGGATCCGCAAGATTGTCTTCAATTGCAATCTTCATAACCTTCACATCTCCCCTGGCCACATATTCTCGAATAATGTGATACTTCCTTTCTATATGCTTACTCCTCTTATGACTTCGAGGTTCTTTTGAGTTGGCTATCGCTCCTGTATTGTCACAAAACAACACAAGCGGTTTATCCATTTCTGGAATAACACCAAGATCCGAATAGAAATTCTTTAGCCAGACTATTTCCTTAGCTGCTTCTGACGCGGCTATGTACTCAGCCTCCATGGTGGAATCTGAGATTTTAGACTGCTTTACGCTTCTCCAAATCACAGCTCCACCCCCAAGAGTAAACACCATTCCAGAAGTAGACTTTCAGTCATCGACATCAGTCTAAAAATCTGAATCGGTGTAGCCTACAGGGTTCAGAACACCACCCTTGTAGACTAACATATAATCCCTAGTCCGTCTCAAATACTTCAGGATATGCTTAACTGATATCCAATGTTCCGGTCCTGGGTTTGACTGATACCTGCTCACTACTCCCACTGCATAGAAGATATCTGGTCTAGTACACAACATGGCGTACATCAGACTTCCAACTGCAGATGCGTAAGGAACTTTTCTCATTGCATCTTCCTCTTCAGGAGTCTGGGGAGACTGCTTCTTTGAAAGATGAATTCCATGGCGGGACGGTAGACGCCCTTTCTTGGAATTTGTCATTGAGAAACGTTCAAGCACTTTATCAATGTAAGCTGCTTGAGATAGAGCTAAAATTTTGTTCTTTCTATCCCTGATGATCTGGATACCTAGAACATAACTTGCTTCGCCCAAATCCTTCATTTGGAATTGAGTGCTCAGCCAATTCTTCACATCTGATAATTTATTAACATTGTTTCCAACGAGTAAGATATCATCTACATAAAGAACCAGGAATACCACTAATTGATTTGCCTTCAGTTGGTAAACACAGGGCTCGTCAATATTTTGTTCAAAGCCATAGGTTTTGATTATTTCATCAAACCTAAGATTCCAGGAACGAGAAGCTTGCTTAAGTCCATAGATGGACCTATTTAACTTACAAACTTTCCTTCCTGTCCAGATACTTTAAATCCTTCTGGCTGATCCATATAAATGACCTCATCAAGCTTTCCATTAAGAAAAGCTGTCTTGACGTCCATTTGCCAAATCTCATAGTCGATAGCGGCTGCTATGGATAGGAGGATGCGAATGGATTTGAGCATGGCTACCGGACTAAAAGTTTCCTCATAGTCCACGCCTTCTCTTTGGGTATAACCCTTTGCCACTAATCGAGCTTTATAAGTCTTGATATTTCCATCAACACCTCGTTTCTTCTTGTAGATCCACTTGCACCCAATGACCCTAAAGTCACTAGGTGCTTCCACAAGATCCTAGACGGAATTTGAGTACATGGACTCCATTTCCTGTTTCATGGCTTCAAGCCATAGTTCCTTTTCAGGGCTTGCCATTGCCTGTTTGAAAGACAATGGATCATTATCACTAGTGTCACCAACAACCATATTGGTTTCACCATCCAAACCATAGCGAACTGGGTTTCTAGAAACCCTGCCACTACGACGAGGCTCTGTGACTGTTTGCTCAGGAACAGTGATACTTTCTTCATTTAAATCGACTTGCGTCGGTTGTACATGAAGAGTGGGAATTTCATCATCAACTCGTGTTGATGACGATGGAACATTGGTTGGAGTCAATTCTTTAACCATCTCCTCTAAAACTACTATGCTGCAAGGTTTAAAGTTCTGGACATAGTCATTTTCCAGAAAAGTAGCATTTGTAGAAGTAAACACTTTCTTTTCTGAATGACTATAGAAAAGTCCACCCCGAGTACCTTTAGGATAGCGAACAAACATGCAAAATTCAGTTTGCGGTTCTAGCTTCCCCTCCTTTTTCCTCAGGACGTGAGCGGGACACCCCCAGATTCTATAATGGCGTAAACTAGGTTCACGACCATTCCAGTGTTCTAAAGGTGTTTTGGGGATTGATTTTAACAACACAACATTGAGAATGTCATTCGCGGTTTCAATTGCATGTCCCCAGAACAAAGTTGGTAGAGTTGAGTAACTAAGCATGCATCTAACCATTTCTAATAAAGTTCTGTTTCGGCGTTCCGCTACACCATTTTGTTGCGGAGTACATGGGGCAGTAAGTTGTGATAAAATCCCAAGTTCAGTTAAATGATCTTGGAACTACATATCCAAATATTCTCCACCCCTATCAGATCACAAGATCTTTAACGTTTTACCTAATTGGTTTTGAGCCATTGCTAGGAATTCCTGAAACTTTGAAAATGTTTCTGATTTCCTATGCATTAGGTAAAGACATGAGTATCTAGACTAATTGTCAATGAAAGTGAAAAAATACTCAAAACCACCGCTGGCTTGTACATTCAAAGGTTCACAAACATCTGAATGCACAAGACCAAGTGGTTCTTTGGCCCTATCACCATTTGCAGAGAATGGACGCTTGGTCAGTTTGCCTTCTAGACAAGATTCACAGACAGGTAATTCACCTAAGGTGAGTTTCCTCAAAGGTCCGTCCTTTGTAAGTCTTTGAATCCTATCATAGCCAATGTGACCTAGTCTCAAGTGCCATAAATACATCATATTTTTGTTATCAGTCTTTTGACGTTTATTGGTCCTAGGTTTAGCTACTTTGAATAAATCATTGTTACGAGCGAGGGGTTCGTTAGGTCACAGAATATAAAGCCCGTTTTCCAAACATGCAATACACAATTGTGATCCATTGAAAGAAATAGATATATTAAAACTTGTGAAAGTCATAACAAATCGTTCTAATTGCAACATGGAAACTGAAATTAAATTTCTACTAAAATCCGGAATAAAAAATATATCTTTTAAAATTAGAAATTTATTTCCGAACTTCAGACGAGCTCTTCCTCTAGCTTGGACCGCAACGAACTCTCCGTTTCCAACTCTAAGCTTTAAGCCGCCTTCGTTCACTTCCTCCCACTATTCAAGAAGCTGTAAAGAGTTACAAACATGGTTAGTAGTTCCAGAATCATTAATCCAAACGGATTTATCATTCTCTAAAACACATGTTTCCAAGATAAATGAACTATAATCATTACCTTTGTTTTTCGTTGCTAGAAACTTAGGGCAATCTCGTTTCCAATGCCCCTTCTCTTTGCAGTGAAAGCACTTATCGTTACCTTTCTTGTTTTTCTTGTTCTTCCCCTTAGGCATCTGTGCACTTGGTTGTGCACTTGTCTTTGCAGCCTTTGCAGGCTTGGGGTTGTTTATTTGTCCACATTTCCTCTTGTTTCCAGCTTTCGAAGACGAAGCTTGGTTAGCTTCAGCCTTAGCTAGATGTGCAGCAACATTAGTAGTCTTATTTTCACCTCCTTTACTAGGTCCACCCATGACAGGTTCAATAATCTGAAGCTCATTCATGAGCTGCGTCAGACCATAGTTGAGTTGAGCACGAACATGCAGACACGGTGCCATCACGAACGTGCAGAGATGGTGCTATCCAAGCATTTACGGTACCATCACGAGCATTGACGCTGCCATCACTAACGTGCAGACACGGTGCTCGTTCTGGGGATTCCTCAATCATGACGAATTTAGAGTTGTCACCAATCAACTCTATGTTGATATTCTGCTTCCAATTAAGGAAGTTTTCTCTAGTGAGTTTTTCCATCAAAAGTTGAGAAAGGATGGGAGTAGACACAGACACTACTTAACTTAAAACTACAAATTACCAATAAAATAGAAATCAATCACATTTGCTCAATAAAACTTCTATTCACACAAATTTCAAGAAATAGCACAACATATACCAAAAATATGTAAGATATGAGAAAAAAAATACCAAAAACAATCATATCTCTATTTTTTTAGGTTTTTAACTAATGTATGATATCCTTGTCCCGGTTGGCGAGAGTAAAAAATACCACTAGTTAAATAGAGTTGTAAACTCATTTAATAATGGGTACACCATTATTAACAACCTACTATTCGATCAAAATAAGAAAACAAAATCTCTTATTTTATGAGCTAGACCCACGGTTTCAATAATCATAGATTTAGTCCTAGTAGTCACCGTAGGGGTAAGTCTAGTAGAATTTGACCTATAATTATCTATCTTTCGAAATCTAACCTTGTCAAAATAACTAATGAACACCTTCCGTAAGGGGACGAATCAAAGCTCCTCGAGGCCCCATTAAGCTATTGACTATGTTAAACCAACGGTGGAGATCGAATAAAATTATTAAAATAAGCTCATTATAAAATTAAAATTAGTATTTTTATTATTTATTTTTAGAAAATTAATGACTATGGTTTTCCAAAAAAAAAAATTAAACAGATTAAATTTTTTAAAACCAAAGTCCTATAATTTCTTATTAATTCTAAAGTGTCACATTGAAACAAATTCAATTAATTTAGAATTAATTTGTTGCTAATCAATATTTAGGTTTAACTAATATAATGAACCTATACAATTAAGTCCAACTCAGGTAAATGGGCCTTAACAATTGGGCTTGTATGGAGGAGGGCTGGGTCCAGTATGTCGTTGCCACTACAAGGGCCCCCTATCTTCCATACAAGGTCCAAAAGACAGGAATTTAAACATTCGTTTTATTAATTGTTATTAATTGATTAGGCCCACTTTAGTCATGCAAAGCAAATGGGCCTTCACAAGTGGATCACCCACAAGAGAGAAATTTAAACTTTACGTTTTCTAATGGGTCCAAATAAAACCTATCATTTTATGAATATTTTATTTGGCAAAATACCATATATCTAACAAACATATGGGCCAATATATGCATCTAAGACCAATTGCAAGAATACCACATATAGTGCAAACAGACATGTTATAATTGGATGGGCCTAATCATGTTACTATATGAGCAATTCTATGAATTTATGCAAAAATACCACAATTAATTATCTAGAATTTATCAAAAAAATCCAAATTAATTAAATTTTTACAAAAAATAAGTCAATTTAAATGAAATTTATCAACAATCAACTTGGTTTTAGGTTAATTTGAAAAAAAAAAAAATTTAATTTAAATAGGATTTATCAACAATTAACCAAAGTTAATTTAAATCCCATTTATTAAAAAAAATATTTTATTAATTAGCTGAAAAAAATGATATTTTTCAAAATTTAACCAATTTAAAATTTTAAAATCAATATCTTAACTATTTCCAAAATATCTTGTGTTGTTACAACTATTATCTAATATTTTAACCATTTAAAAATAATAAAATACAAATAGTTATAACAACCCTAAAATATCTCAAATAGTTAAACAAATTCAAATATCCATAAAAAATCTAACTAACAATATTCAAATTTCAAATAATTTAAATATTAAAAACTATAAAAAGATATTTATATTTTCAAATAAAAATTTAATAAAAATAAAATCAAGAATTTAAATGAAAATATCTTAAATATCTAATATCATAATTCTAATATTTAATATATTAAAAGATTTAAAATTAAGTTGTTAGTCTATTTTTAAATTTGAATTTGAATGTTTGTAGAAAATATCTAATTATTTAAATCCCAACTAACAAAAATATCTTTATTTAAAAAAAATGATGAAACAAAAAAGATATTTTTGGTTTTGATTATAAATAATTTATTTCTACAAATTTTAATTTTAAAAAAAATATTTTTGAAGAAAAAAAAAAGGATGAATAGTACCCGTGGTACTGTTCACGGGTACTGTTCATCGTGCTGGTGTGCGTGGGCGCGCGGAGGCGTGGGGGCGTGCGCGCGGGTGGTGCGTACGCACATGGGAGCCAGGCCAAATTTTTCCCAAAATTTTTTTTGAGCAATTTTTCAAACCAAAACCATTTTCTAATTAATTTTTAACATGTTTTACACAAAATAAAGCATATATAAAAATTAATAGCATAGAAAACACAACAAAATAACCTAAAAATTGCTAAAATTCACATAAAATCAATATGTTCATAAAAACATGAAAAACCATCCAATTATTCAAACATATCATATAATCCAATTTTAAACATGTTCATGCATGAAAATAATATTACCAAAGGTTCTGAGGCCAGTTGTTGGAAAAAGCTTATACATGATCTTTATTTATTTTCAGGTATATCTAATATTAAAAAAATTAATACGAGATGGCCTAAAACATGTTTCTAAAATTGAATTCAAAGAGAAACAAAAAATATAATACTTACAGTATACGCAGCGGAATTAAAGAGTCCTTCCTTCAGTTTCTCTAACTCTTGTATCCTCTCTGTCGCAGAGTATTATCAAGAAACTGAACCGATCTTCTATTTTCTTCACGGTCTTCCAATGTATCCTTAGAACCACCTAGACTAGTGTGGGCAATTCTCAACACATGAGATTGATATAGAGAGAAGAAGAGAAAATAACAAAGAGGCTTAGAAAAGGACTTGTGTTTAGAGAGAATCTAAAACTATCAGAAAATCTGATTTGTGGCTTATCAAACTTATCAGAAATCTTTACTTATGACTTCTCTCTAAGCACTCTTTTTATAGACTCAATTAGGCCATTTAATTTAATTAAAAATCAATAAAATAACAGTCATTTTGAAGCCCTAGGTCGAAATTATCATGGGCTATAGGTCCGTGAAATTTCCCATTTGATTATAAGTCCATTGGACTTAAAATCAAGGCCTGTATTATTTTCTATTGATTTAATTAATTAAATAATTATTTAAATCCTTTATCAAATTAATCATTTATAATTTGAACATTGATTTAAATTTATTTATTAATTTAGATACCAATTTATCTTAATTAATAAATCTGTCATAATTTCTCTTTTCTTCTCAAAATTACACAATTCTGTGAAACTATCCAAAATTGACCTGATCAACTTTGATAATTCTAATTGATAATTAAATAAATTAATTGAGACTATCTAGATGATGGGCCTATGAAATCAAGCTCCAATAAGTTATCATAAATCTAACAAATAAATTTACTAACTTATTAATTCATCGTGACTCCACTATAAACTTAGAATTGCACTCTTGAATTCATAGAACGCTCTATAACAAATATAAATACGCTATTAATTATCCATTGTTACAACCATAATTGTCACTCAATCCTCTATAGACGGTCTACAATGAGATAGGACTAAAATACCGTTTTACCCCTCATTGTATTTTATCCTTAAAATACTTAGTTCCTTGTAAATGATATTTCAGTAAACTAATTTAATTACTGAAATGAGATCTCTATCATTTAACACCTTGAACCAAACTAAAAGGAAACCATCATTTCACTTCTTCATCAGAAGCTATAGATGTTCATATCTATGATTAACACTCCCACTCAATTATACTACCGAGTTCCCAAGATGTAAGTATGGGCTAGTCCGTAGGGTAAGCTAGTAACGAACAAGTCAAATAACTCAAATAATACAATCAGTTAGAATACTAACCACTCAGAATTGAGATTGAATTGACCTATGGTCAACTATATGATATGACTAGAATAGATAATAACGGTATGTTTACTTATCTTATCAACTGTCAATATCGGTCCTGTCCGATGTAACAAATACATCCGATCTTATCTACTTTGCTAATGTTCTGGAAAGAACATAACACTGTAATGTGTAAGTAGATCATATCGTAGATTGGCAAGTCAGTGTAAATCCGGTGCACTGACTAATCTTAGGACTAACTTATTTTGAACATATAATCATATTTATATTCCACTGTGATTACGTCACTATAAATAAGATTAGCTATATGCTCGGGATTTATTAGAAGTTTATATTAAACAAATAATCATGAAAATAAACACATGTGAGCAAAGTGATTGACAAAGTCAAAAATTGATTTCTATTCTTTTATTGATAATAAAATGAGATTACAAAGAATTTTAATTAGGGCATAAAACCCCAACAATAAATATATACATATATTATGTTATGTTTGATATAGGAGAGGGTCCTGTGCCTAGCCTTGACACCTATTATTATGCATGTTATTGTCTATTTCAACACTTGCAGTCACTAACTGTAATATCCCAAATTTGATAATCACACTTAGTGCTTTGATTAGTGTGTCGGAAGGGCATAAATGGACAATATGTGCATTTTATGATTTTATGCAAGACTATATGAATTATGTGAGCTATATTATGATATGACTAGTGTAGTATATTTATGTGTATTAAGTATGTATGTGGACTCGTTTCTTATTAAAAGGGTATTTTTGTAAGTTTGACCCGTTGAGGGTATATTTTTAAATATATGTGTTGTGTAATTTAGACCATATTATTATGTGGATATATTTGAGTAATTCGACATGAGATGATCCTAGTGAGCAAATTAGCGATCTAGTCACAACAGAGATTAATACCCAGCTCGGAGTGAGCTTAGATGTATTTTGGTAATTTAGTACATTACTGAGATTTATCTGGTAATGAGAATTATTTTGTGATTAATTGAGGATTAGTGAGAAATGGTTGCAAAAGACCATTTTACCCTTGAGGGCATTAAAGAGTTAAGGATTGGGCAAAGCGCATTTTGGTCATTTCATGCCCATGAATTAACTTAGTCAAACCAAACCTTCGGAAAGAGAAAATTATATAACACTTCACTCTCTCTCCCTTTCTCTCTCGTTATCTCTCTCTATGTTTGATTTGCAATTCGTTGAATTTTTTAGGAGAGTTTCTTGAAGGGGTCAACGAGAAGAAATTGATTGCTCTTTTGTTAGGTGGTTGTGATATATAAATTTTTGTTCGCACACCATATTAATAATGTTTGTAAACTCCAAATTTTGATATATCTCAACTACCTTCTTGTAGTGGTGCCCCTTAGCAATTACACTGAGGAATACTTTTCCACAAATAAGGTGTCAGAAAACTACCTCAATATCATTAGCTCCGATGGCATGTCTCTAAGTAATATCATCACAAAGTCTGATAAAATGGGTAATGTTGGCACCATCATGAACTAGAAAATAATGAGGTTTTTATTTATTTTTATTTTCTGGTTAACTTGTTTGGAGACTTTTCTTAAACTCAATAAACTACTAAACCAAATATTAATTAATATCCATTGTTCAATATAGAGCTAGAGGTGTATCATTGGTCACTTTTGTGTTCTTGGGGATTCATTTAATGGCTGATTCACTTGCTTTAGGTCTCAAAGTCAGCAAAATGTGGTTGTTTAGCCATTATGATCACTTGAGGATACAAGTGGGTTTATTCATTTAATGGCTGGACTAGTGTGCTTATCCATATATTGACTGACCCAATAACATTAACTCCATTGCCGTGTCTCTTGACTTATATCATCACTAAGTTATATAAAATGGATCATATAATTGGCACCATCATGAATTAGAAAAAAAATGGAGTTCCTTTCTTTTCTGGCTACCTTTGTTGTTTTGAGACTTTCTCTTTCCAGAACAACTTTTGCTGTGCTTGATACCATTAGACCTTCAGAATTTATGAGTGAAAACACAACTTTGGTATCAAGAGGAGGAAGGTTTGAACTGGGATTCTTTACTCCAGGTAGTTCAAAGAATCGTTTTCTGGGAATTCGGTATAAGAACATCTCAGTTCAAACTGTAGTTTGGGTGGCAAACAGGTGTGAACCGATCGACGATTCATCTGGCTCGTTGACTATAGACGACACAGGAAATCTTGTGCTTTACGGACAGAATAAGAGCATCGTTTGGTCTACAAACTCGTCGAAACAAGCACAGGAACCACTTGTTCAACTCTTGGATAGTGGTAACTTGGTTTTGAGAGATGAGAAAGATGAGAATACAGACAACTATTTGTGGGAAAGCTTTGATTATCCTACTGATACGATGTTACCAGGAATGAAATTGGGATGGGACTTGAGGAGAGGTCTCAATAGGCGTTTATCATCGTGGAAGAGTTCCGATGACCCCTGCGATGGAGATTTCACTTATGGGATTGAGCTTGATGAACCACACCATACATACCCTCAACTATTTATCCGTAATGGGTCTGCAAAATTGTTTCGAGAAGGGCCTTGGGATGGCATAAGTTTCAGCGGAGCTTCTAATACTTTATCATATCCTTGGTACGGGTCTGATTACGAATTCGTGCACAACGATGATGGAGTTTACTTCACTTACAGCAACGACAGTACATCAATGATCTTAGGAATTTTCCTGAGCGAAAGAATTGAATACAAAGAATGGAAAGAAGAAGACAAAAGTTGGAGTAGTTCTTATTACACAATTCCAACAGACCAGTGTGACTACTATGGCATCTGTGGAGCTAATTCGAAATGTGTCATATATGAAGTGAATAAGCCAATCTGCCAATGTTTAGAAGGTTTTAAGCCAAAGAATGAAGAAAATTGGAACGTGATGCATTGGTCAGAAGGGTGTGTGAGAAACGGTTCTGTGAGCTGCGATGATAAAGAGAAAGATGTGTTCCTTGGCTTTACTGACTTGAAAGTGCTCAATGCTCAATATATTTGGGCAAATAAGAGTGTGAATCTAGACGAATGCAAGGCTAAATGCTTGAGCAATTGCTCTTGCATGGCTTATGGCTTTGAAGTAAGTGACTGCGTTCTCTGGTTCGGAGATCTGTTTGATATTCGACAAGCTACTTATTATGGCCGACAAAATGTACATATTCGAATGCCCTTTTCAGCAACAACAGGTACAGATATATATATATATATATATTATATCAAGTGCACATTATGTATTCTGTTTTGATTATAAATAGTATGTTTTACATGAGTTTTCTTCTACACTCTATTTTGCTTTTCTCAGCTCCAAAACTTTTTGATGAAAAAGAAAGAACGGATCGTAATCATAAGTTCAAGGTGGAGAGAGCAATGATAATTATTGCTATTATCGTCGGATTAGCTGTTGGGCTTATCATTTTAGTTGGCTTTTACATTTACAGGAGGAGGAGACACATTATTGGTAACAGTCTCTACCCTTGATTTTTTTTTTCTTTTTTTTATGAAATATTATAGCAAAGAAACATTTATGAAGAAATCAAATAGTTTTTATTACTAACAAATGGCATAAAATTGTTGTTTGAACACATAGATTAGACTATTGTTTGATATATATACTAGATACAATTAAAATAATGCAATTGATTAGTATTATTTATAGAATTTATTAATTATATTTATTAAATTTGTATCATTGCCATATAAATTTCAAATAAATAAATAATATTATATAAAAAAAATGTCATAAATATATTAAATAAAAAATTAAACCAAAATATTTTTTATAATTTAAAAAAAATTATATATAATATGAAGTGATAATTTTTTTAATAAAAATTAAGATTATGTATTATATATTATTATTATAATCATATTTTATAATATTTAAATTTATATTAATATAAGTATTAAATATTTAATTTTGTATTAAATATTATTATAATAAAAATATTTTATTATATGCGGGACAACACCTTAGTTTCGGCCTTTTCATTATGCTTACGTTACTTTCCCGTCATCGGGCGTAGTATGGCTTGGGCCGTTAGGGTTTCCTTATTCATTGTTAAATGGGCCCAGACCTCTTGTGAGGGCCCATGAATCTGTTTGGCCCTGTCATGTGTCATAGGTGGAAAATATGGATAAAAATAAGGAATTTTTAAAAAAATATGGATTTTTCACCATCAATGTTCACAAATATGAGATTTATATTGTAACGCCCTAATTTCTCATAAATTATCGAGAACACAACGTTGGATCATAATCATAAATATTGCTTTTTTTATTGAATAAAAACTTGAAAATAAATATATTGGATCCATGGTTTTACAAAAAATAAAATAATTATCTTTAAAATGAGCAACTTTTAAATAAAATTTTAAAAGAAAACATTCTTTAATAAAAATAAATAAATAGGTCCACTTGATCTTCCTCAACTATATGATCCCCATAAATACATCACGAAGCTCCTAGGTCCCACTCCCAACCGGCCTTTCTATCATCATTTTTCTGTACAACAAAATCATAAGGGGTGAGCTTCTAAACCCAATAAGGAAAATACAAACAAGAGTTAGTCATATAATCATTTAATCAACATATCATAAATTACACAAGAGTCATAACAAAACTTAGTTATACTAATCATATCACATCACATAACCATAGGTCATATCATAGCTTAAGTCATAATCATAGTCATAAATCATAGGTCATAAGTCATAGTCATAAATCATAGGTCATAAGTCATAATAACAAATCAGATATAATAAAAAGATAAGTGTTTATTCATGGGGTGACAATTAAGCCCCGGAAAAAAGTCCGTCATACACCGGACATCAACTTAGGTCCGTCATAAAATTGTGGCAACCGATCCTACCGGACATAAGTCTGTCATACATCATTAGACACCTTAGGTCCAAACATCATTAGACACCTTAGGTCCTGACACACTTACCCCTTTATTGTACCTGAAATGTTAAGTCATACAAAACATAAACGAGATCATAAACTAAACTACCTAATTTTCCTTACAAAAAATAGGGATATTGGAGACAAGAGCAGGATTGGAAACTCCTAAAACCAAACATAAGAAACCATAAGTCCTCTAGAGAAAGAAGATGAATAGAAGATCCAAACCATCAAGATAGTAACTTACCGAAGACCTTAAGTTTCAAGAAACTCAAACACCTAACCATGAGTCATAGTAGCAAGTTAGGTTTTGAAATAAAAGAAAAGAATAAGACGAATGGAAATGGAATAAAGCTGAAGATTAACGATACCTTAGATAGCTTAGAGCTTTGATCTATACCTCAAACATCGAAATCACACAATAACTTACTTCCCAAGTGTTTAGAAAAGCTTTAGATTCGAAAGCTTTAACCCCAAAACCCTAGTGTTTCTCTCTAGAACAAACTTAGGAGCTTAGAGGCTTTGAACTGTGCTTAAATGATGAATAAAATGGCTGAGTGAAGGGTTCTATTTATAGAGTTCAATGAGTGAAACTAACTCCTTTTAAAATGAATAAATAAATGATTAAAAATACAATTTTCGCTCAAGAGATGCCCAGAACTCGATCAAAGATGTTCAGGAACGAGTCAAAGTTGTTGAGGGTTGTTTCTAGTTTAAATCCACAAAGTTTCAAAAATGGTTCCAAGAGCCGATATATCGCCTATACCTATGCCCCGAGCTTCCGTGGTTTCGTTTGTGCGAAGTCGACGTGTTTTCCGTATCATCCATAGGCGATGTATCAGCCCTATAGCTACGATATATCAGCATACACTGCTATTTTAAACATATTTTTGCACGTTTTCAGCACACTTGAAGTTTGGTAAAACAACTTTGACTGAGTAAAATATAATCCTAATAGCTGCTGGAAGGTTCTAGACCGTATAGATCTATCCTTTATTAATTTATTCATCTAAAATGCTTAAATCCTTACTAAACATACATGTGACAAGTGTCACGTTCTTAGTTATTCTATCTAAACCTTAGATTATAATAAATAATATTTCTAGGACCAGCTATATTTATCAGACCTTATGTTAAAATTAATATTTCTAAACTATAGGCTAAACTTATAAAATTCATAACTATCTTTACGAGTTTCCAACTAATTCCCGGCTTGAACCAATATCCACGAAAACTAAAATACTAAGTTACCACTACTAATATCTAGCTAAGTGAAATTCCGAGATGCTACATATACTTTTTTTAATATGTACAAGAAAATTTATTAAAGAAACAATTAAAGTATGAGAAACACAATTAGTAGCTAGCTAAAATATAGAGTTGTAAATATGGGCCGGCCCGGCCCAGCCCGACCCACATTTTCGTGCCTCTGAATAATTCAGACTGGGCCCGTATTTCAATTCGTGCCGGGCCGGGCCGGGCCGGGCCGGCCCACTCTTATTATTGCAAGAAAATGTGAGACTAGAGAATTGAACCCTCCACTTCTTCTTTAACAATTAACGAACTTACCACCAATCCAAATACATTTCTTTGTGTGAATTATAGTTTTAGATATTTTTATATACTTTTTAACAATACTTCACCCAAAATTATATCAAATATAATTATCAGAATTTGAATACCTACTAATAAATGCTAAAAATTTTAACTCACAAATCTTAAAATAAATTAATATAATTATAAAAATATAGACATTGAGAAAAATAATAGACTTTTATTATCATTTTAATTTATAAATAATTGACAAATAAAAACTTATTATCATTATTAATGTAAAAATATCAGGTATTTTATCGTGTCGTGATTTTCGGGCTAGTTTGTTCGTGCTTTCGTGTCGTGCCTTCGGAGATTGTCGTGTCGTGCCGTGCCAATTTTTAATTTGTGCGTACTTGGCCCAAGCCCATATTTTTTCGTGCCGTGTCGTGCTAGTGCCTCCCGGGCTCGTGCCGTGCTAGAAACCCCGACCCGTATTTACAGCTCTACTAAAATATAGAAATGTCACATTTTTTATCATAGTTATGTTTTCTTTGATTTTAAAATTTATTTTATTTGATTTTTTCCTTAACTTTTTCAGTTATTTTTTATTTCTTTTTTTCATACCTTATTTTTTCTTCCATTTTTTCCTTTTTCTTTTTACCAATCTTTTCCTTAATCCTTTTTTTTTTCTTTCAATTTTTCCATTTTTCTTCTCATTTTTATTCATTTATCTATTATTTTTCTTTCATTTGTATTGTTTTTTTTTTTGTTCATATTTTTTCAGTTTTCTTTCATCTTTTTTTTTTTCATTTCTTCCTTCCATTTTTTTCTTCATTTATTTATTTATTATTTTCTCCTTCCATTTTTTTTTCTTTTTTCACACATACGAGCTTTTTTTTCTTTTTTTTTTCTTCTCCATTTTTTCTTTTTTTTTTCTTTTTTTTTTCTATCAATTTTTTCATTCTTATTTTTTTTTTCCATTTTTCCAATTTTTTTCTTCTTCTTTTCATTTTTATTCATTCATCTATTTTTTTTCCTTCATCATTTCTTTTTTTTTTTCATATTTTTTTAGTTTTCTTTCCTAAGTTTTTTTTTTCTTTCTTTTGTCTTCATTTTTTGTACTTATTCTTTTCTCATTCAATTTTCTTTTTTTTTTTTCATTTTTTTCACACATATATTTTAACATTACATAATTATTTTACTATTTTTTTATTTGTTATCTTTTATTATTGTAATTTTTTTTTATAGTTTTTTCAACTATATGTAAAAAAAATTAAAATAGAATTTTCTATTTACTGTAACACTTATAGGAACACCAAAATTTGGAAAGAAAACTAATAAAAATATGAAAACATGAATGTGTAACTTGTTACCCTGATGTGAACATTCAAATCTAGAAAAAAAAATTATATGAAGAAGATGAGAGAAGGGAAAGGGGTGGATCTGATTTTTTTCTTTCTATTTTCATATATGTGGTAACTGGTTACCTTCCCGTTCTTTGTGTGTACATTTCTGGGGGTAAGTGGTTACCTTCACATTATTTGTGTGTATATTTATAGGGGTAACTGGTTACCTTCACATTCTGATGTGTGTATATTTCTGAGTTCTTTAAGGTAACTAGTTACCTATGTTACTAAAATCATAGTTACTTCTTCTTCCTTTTTTAATGAAGTGTTTTTCCTCTTTTTCCTTCAAATTTGATGTTTCTTTTCATATTACCCCTCTTATGGTAACTAGTTACCTCTCTTATGGCAGAAATTTACTCATCTCAGGATAACTGGTTACCCCTCCTGATACATGTTATTTAACCTAACTCTAGGATTTTTTTTTTTTTTTTATACATAACTATCAAAGATCAATCAAGTAACTGGTTAACATATAAAATATTTCAAAAAAGAAATGAACAATCTAGAAAGAAATTTTTTTTTATAATAACTAAAAAAGAATTTTAAACACAATTCATATTACAAAAAAAAAATTACAAAACAACCAAAGAAAATTTTAATTTAAAATTAGTAATATAAAAATGCTAATAAGTTAAAAAAAAAAAAATCAAATTAAAACACATACCCTTCCAAATTAATAAAACTTGATTAAGAGTAAAGTTATGATATAAACCAACTTTTATACAAAAATATGGAAAAATAAACCCATAAAAGTTAAAATTATTAAAAAAAAAGCCATAGATTAACTTTTTTTTTTTTGAAAAAAAATCATATTTTTGCACACTCTATTAAAAATGTCATATAAAATGTAATTTCCTCTAAAAATAATTATATTTTATAATATTTAAATTTATATTAATATAATTGATAAATATCTATTTTTAAGTTAGTTTTAAATGTATATTTTGTTAAATATTTAGAATATTCCGTTAAAGATAACAAAACAAACGGTTAAAACCAAGAATTTCCATTATCAATATATTTTTTATATAGAAGATATATATACACTAGATACAAGACACTTTTGCTTAGTTTTATTTATAGAATTTAATAATTATTTGTATTAAATTTGTATCATTGTCATATATATTTCAAATATATAACCAATATTATATATAAAATTATATAAACATATTAAATGAAAAATTAAACCAAAACATTATTTATAATTTTTTTAATATATATAATATGATAACTTTTTAAACATAAATGATCATTTTTTTATTAAAAATTAATATTATGTATTATATATTATTATTATAATGATATTTTATAGTATTTAAATTTTTATTAATATAAGTATTAAATATTTAGTCTTGTATTAAATATTATTATAATAATAATATTTTATAATATTTAAAGTCATATTAATATAATTAGTAAAAAATTAGAATTATATATTATTATCATAATAATATTTTAAAACACTTAAATTTATATTAATATAATTATTAAATATCTAGTCTTGTATTATATATAATTATAATAATGATATTTTATAACATTTGAATTTGAATTAATATAATCATTATGTATGTAGTCTTATATTAAATATTATTATAATAATGATATTTAATATATTTGAATTTATATTAATATAATTAATAAATATCTATTTTTAGTTAGTTTTAAAGATATATTCCGTTAAATATTTAAAATATTCCGTTAAAGTTAGCCAAGCAAATCGTTAAAACTAAGAGTTTTTGTTATGTACACACTTTCTTTTTATACGGAAGAGATATACGAAACTGAGAAATGTAACTATCAATCTCTTTGGTGGTTAGGAGGGCATTAGGGGTTAGTTAATGGGACTTCAGATTAATGACTTTACATGTAACCGTTTCATCCATGTTTTCTATTTGCTCTTTCGTTCTTTTATATATATATATATATATATATATATATATATAGAGAGAGAGAGAGAGAGGGGAAGCTATTGAATATTTTAAAGAGATAGACAAAAAGAGCTAGAGGTTGTAACACTGGTTTTACAAGATTGTATAGGTTTTCTTATTGTTTTGAGGTTTTAATCTTCACAGCCACTAATAATTCATTTGAGATAAACGAAAGCCAAGATGAAGACTTGGAGCTTTCATTGTTTGATCTGCATACAATTAGTACTGCCACTAGTAATTTTTCAGAGAATAATAAGCTTGGAGAGGGTGGTTTTGGACCTGTATATAAAGTAAGTTCTCATTTACCTGCTTCTGAATATTCTCTATTCTTTTTACCAGATATCGATTGGTAATTAAAGATTGAAATAAGTAAATAATTATATTCATTGTGATATATTAGGGTATACTTGAAGGAGGTCAAGAAATTGCTGTGAAGAGACTATCAATGTGTTCTGGACAAGGAGTCACTGAGTTCAAAAATGAAATTAAACTAATTGCGAAGCTTCAACATCGAAATCTTGTAAAGATATATGGTTATTGTATTCATAGAGAAATAAAATTATTAATTTATGAGTATATGTCCAACAAAAGCCTTGACCATTTTATCTTTGGTAAGACTCTTTTCACCTCTTTTAATACATGTCATGTTCTATAAATATATATTTTCTTATTTTGTTTTAATAAAATTAGAACCAATATTTGCAGATGAAAGGCAAAGCATACTATTAGAATGGCCTAAACGTTTTGAGATTATATGTGGAATTGCTAAGGGGCTTCTCTATCTTCATCATGATTCTAGATTGAGAATTATACATCGAGATCTCAAAGCCAGTAATGTATTACTTGATAAAAACATGAATCCCAAAATTTCAGACTTTGGTTTGGCCAGAACTTTCGGAGGGGACCAAACAGAAGGAAGCACAAGCAAAGTAGTAGGAACCTAGTAAGGCATTTGCAAAAAGTTTTTAGTTTCTTTTATATAAATCTATTGTATACTTATAAATAATGTTATGCAAATGCAGTGGTTATATGGCGCCAGAATATATCTCCGATGGTCTATTCTCAATAAAATCTGACGTGTTTAGCTTTGGTACATTAATCCTAGAAATCATAAGTGGAAAGAAGAGTAGAGGCCTTTATGATGAAAATAACGGTCTTAACCTCATTGGATTGGTAAGTGTACATACAAAAAAACTTCATTAATAGCGACACTTTGTCTTTCTTATTTATGCTTATATAATATTTGTCAGGCATGGACTTTGATGACAGAAGGCAATGAATTTAAACTTATTGACAAGTGCTTGTTAAAAGATCAATATGACAGCATGGAAGAAGCATTACGTTGCATCCACATTGGTCTCTTGTGTGTGCAACAAAAGCCTATTGATAGGCCTGATATGTCTTCTGTTATTCTAATGTTGAGTGGTGAGAAAGTGTTGCCTCAGCCCAAACCACCAGCCTATTTCACTAACACTGATTTTTGGGAAGGGGATCATTCCTCTCATCTGCTAGGCCCCCATCATGCAATGAAAGCATAACAGTTGTCGAGGCAAGATAGAGAGTTCATACATATAGAATCAATGAATGACCTAGATGAATGGTTTTTGGATCCCTAAAATGTGCTAATCATGACAATAAAAATGATTCTTGGATCTTTTCTTGATTATAATTAGCCATTATATTACACATATTGCCTAGTAGTGATAGGCAAGAGTTTGAGAAACTTATAGTTTGCTATTAGGATTATCAAACTGTCTTATTTTGAAATGTTGATATATAGTTTTTAAGTGATGTGAAGGATATACTAGTTAATGTTAATTTGAAAGTCAAGTGCATTGCCTCAGTTGAAATCGTAAAAATATTTTTTTAATATGTAATAAGTATTGATTACATGAAAAAATTATGATGAATTGAAGTCTATAATACCAACTATTTTTTTTTTTTTACATGTAATGATGTTTTTTTTTCTTCGGCAAAATATGGGATCTAGATGGACTTCAATTCAGATTATATTTAAAGCCATTTTATAGATATGAAATTCCACCTAAAATCTTCCAACTAATGCGTAACATGAGAAGACTCAAAATTTGATTTGGATTTTTCAAGATAAATGTTGATTGGCTGACTTGTATTAAAAATATAATATCTCAACTAGCAACCAATTAGCGTCTAACTAATAGTAAATCTGAATTTAAAGATATAGAAAATACTAGTTTAACTCGTGTATTTTTCCAAAACATACGTTCAGTCTCTACGTTTTGTTAAATGACAATTCAAATTATGCGTTTTGCAAAAAAGATCAAAATGATACTTTGAGTCTGATTTATTCTAATTTATTATTATTATTTTATTCTAATTTATTTTTTTAATATAAATATTATTAAAAATATATAATAAAATAATTTATATAAAAATATATATTTCTTATTGGTATAATTTATAAGTTTTTAATTATTTTAATTTACTTCAACCAATTTAGAAAAAAAAAATTAACATATTTATTAAATGGCTATTCAATGGAGCCCCGACCCAAGATGGGACAGGGCAGCCATCCCTAACCCTGCCTCGTTTATTGTGTGGTGATAAGAACATTATTCATATTCCTTTCTCAACATGGTTAGGCCAACTCTAATGGGAGTTGCCTTGCCTAGTGCTTGTCAGAATTGGTCAAAGAAGAAAAAAAAAAACTGATGTGGAGAAGTTGAAGTTTGGCAATGTTGCCTAGCAGTGCCAACGTTGCCTTCAAATTTTTTTTTTTTTTCTTTTATTTGATTGGTTGAATTTTGATGTGACATTTTAAGCCACTGTAGAAACAGTTTTGGAGTATATCGTCTGCCCTTTTATTATTCATTCCATATATATATACAAAGATAATATCCCAACATTAACCGAAATTCCTAAAGATCAGCCAAGATAATATCCCAAGATTGACTCCTAAAATACAGCAAAGATAAAGGCCTAAAGATTAGGAAACAATCCCAAAATTATATCACAGAATATATATCCTAACACCCCCCCTCAAGTTGGAGCATAAGGTTCAAAGATGCCCAACTTGCTAAGTAAAGCGTCAAACTGAGCTTTTCCAAGTGCCTTAGTAAAGATGTCAGCCAATTGAGTCTTTGTAGGAACATAGGAAGGATCAAGTAGACCTTCGGTAATGGCATCACGCACAAAATGACAATCAACTTCAATATGTTTGGTACGCTCATGAAACACAGGATTCTTAGCAATGTGAAGAGCAGATTGACTATCACAGAAAAGTTTTATCGCCTTAGGATGATGTACACCCAAGCTTAACAAGAGCCCTTTTAACCATTTCAGTTCACAAGTAACAGCTGCCATAGATCTATACTCTGCCTCTGCTGACGAACGAGACACAGTGTTTTGTTTCTTGGTCTTCCAAGAGATAGGAGAGTTGCCAAGAAACACAAGCCAACCTGTCAGTGATTTACGAGTAATTGGACAAGCGGCCCAGTCTGAGTCACACCAACCCTGTAATGACAACTCACTATTAGCGGTTAAAAGAATACCTTGACCAGGTGTTCCTTTTAAATAACGAACCACCCTTAAGGCCGCCTCCCAATGATCCACACGAGGTTCCTGCATAAACTGTGAGAGAATATGAACTGAGTAAGCTAGATCAGGACGAGTGACAGTCAAGTAGATAAGACGACCCACTAGTCGTCGGTAAGCCGCATGATCAGGATACAGTTCACCGTTTGCAAGGGCAAGTTTATGATTCTGTTCAATGGGAAAAGTAGCCGGTTTTGCCCCTAGCAGCCCTGTTTCAGAGATGATGTCAAGAGTATACTTCCGTTGGCAAAGAAACAACCCCGAAGAACTGCGGGCCACTTCAATGCCCAAGAAATATTTGAGAGGTCCCAAATCCTTCATATGAAAACAGTCGCTAAGATAGGCTTTAAAGGTCCTCAATGCAGCGGAATCATTCCCAGAAATGATAAGATCATCTACATAAACTAGAACATTCATTTGAACACTACCACGAGTATAGGTGAATAGGGAATAATCTGAGTAAGATTGTAAAAATCCATAGCCTTTCAAAGAAGATACAAGTTTGGCAAACCAGCAGCGCGGTGCCTGTTTGAGACCATATAAAGATTTGCGTAGGCGGCACACCAGATTAGGATAAGAAGATTCAAAACCAGGAGGAAGCCTCATATAGACTTCTTCCTCAAGGTCTCCATGTAAAAAGGCATTGTGAACATCCATTTGATGAAGTTCCCAATTCTTAGAAGCAGCAACAGCAAGAAAAGCCCGAACTGTAACCATTTTTGCTACAGGAGCAAATGTCTCAGCATAATCAATACCTTCAGTTTGATGATTGCCAAACACAACCAGCCTAGATTTTAGGCGCTCAATACGACCGTTAGAGTGATATTTGATTTTGTATACCCATTGACTGCCTAAAGCTCTTTTGCCTGGTGGGAGGTACTCCATAGTCCATGTACCATTCTTTTCAAGGGCGTCGATCTCCTCTTTCATAGGCGCTCATGGCCTGATTTCTTACAGTGGATACATGAAAGATGTGATTTGTCTTGCTTCTCCTCACGACCTGAACCACGGCCTTTGGCAGACGGTGTGCGAACAGCAAAACCAACAACATCAGGTTGTTTCTCTTCGGGTATAGTTTCGGCAAGACGAACCCTTTCCTCTTGAATCATCAATTGGTAAGCTCTATCAAGAGTGGGCAAAGGATCCTGTGACAAAATATTAGTACGAAGCTGAGCATAATACTCAGAATATAAGCCCATAAGAAACTCATGGAGCATATTATTATTACGACGTTTCTCATGCTCATTTCCTGCAGTACAGGCAGTACAACAATTGCAATTAATTAAAGGTTCATGTTGATACAATTCCTCCCATAAAGATGTCAGTTTGCCAAAGTTAGTGGCAACAGTCATCAACTTTGTTTGTTGACATTTGGCTATGGAAGTTTTTAATTGTTGTATGCGTGGACCATTCACCAGTGCAAAGCGGGACTTCAACGTATCCCACAAGCATTTTGCATCGCGATATTTTGAGAGGGTGCTTTTAATCTCTGGATCAATGGTGTTCATAATCCAAGAGACTAACATAGCGTGGATCGTAGTCCAGTCGGACTGCGTGCAAGGAGCAATAGGGGCAGGGATAGTTCCATCTAAGAACACAAATTTACGGCGTGCTTCAAGGGCCGTTTGGATGTCTCCGGCCCAGTCATCGTAGTTGTCTCCACGAAGACGAGTAGGAGTAATAAAATCTCCCGGTCGATCTTGCGATCCAAGGTAGAATGGTGAAGTAGGTTCGATTTTTGAAGAAGGTGGTGGCTGCTGATCATTTTCTGCCATGGCTATGGTAGGTAACCTTGGCGACAGATACCATGTAGAAACAGTTTTGGAGTATATCGTCTGCCCTTTTATTATTCATTCCATATATATATATATATACAAAGATAATATCCCAACATTAACCGAAATTCCTAAAGATCAGCCAAGATAATATCCCAAGATTGACTCCTAAAATACAGCAAAGATAAAGGCCTAAAGATTAGGAAACAATCCCAAAATTATATCACAGAATATATATCCTAACAGCCACCCTTACCAGAAAAAAAATCTGCTGTCCCCAATTCTCTGTCTCCTCCATGTCTCACCAATTATTTTAAGACACCATATTTATGTATAGTTAGGAAAAGAGAAAGTTGTAAATAATTTAAATATATATTAAATAAATAAATGATGTGTCTTTAAATAATTGGTGGGACATGGAGTAGATATGAAATTTGGGGACAGGTGATTTTTTTTCCCCTTACCATTGGAGTTGGCCTTTGGAGTTTCATTCTGTAATTTTTATGCTGACTGTATTTTTTTTTACTTTTTTTAGTCTGTTCAGATGGAATTGGCCTTCTTTACTTTGTATTTTTCCCAAGTAACAACACAAGTAGTTTTGTTTGTTTTTTTTAAAAAAAAAAATGATTATGTTACAATAAAACATATAAATATAATTTCAATTTCAAAATACAGAAGAAAATTACAAATAGAATCTCTATTTATTTATTTATTTTGTTTCAATCTATATATTAGAATTAACTTAATAAGTTGACTAAATGAAATCACCAAATCCGAGTTCAACGTCACCGGGATGACTCAGTAGTCTCTCTTGCGAAAAACTCAGCCAACTGGTTCGAGTACTTGTTCTGCAGTTCCACACTGCCGAAGATCTTCCTCATTTCACGTGACTTTGCTCTGAGTGGCTGTCCTTCCTCGTCCGCCATGACTCGCCTGATCGTCTCCGCCACCGAGTCGCAAGTAAACGACCCGTTCCGATCATCTCTGGGAATTTCCAACCCGATTCCCGTGTTCTGCAACAGTCTGCGGTTCCACCGGGAAACAGAACCAACGCACGTCCGAACCCGAGGCCCTCGATCACCGAACTCCACCCGCAATGAGTCAAGAACCCGGCCACCGAAGGATGAGCCAAGATCCTCAGTTGTGGCGCCCAACCCCTCCACACCACACCCCGATCCGAGACCCGGGTTTCGAACCCAGATGGAAGTATGTGCGAACCCAGTTTCCCTTCTACCAATGGGCGATCGTTAATCACCCAAATGAACGGCAGCCCAGATTTCTCTATTCCACGAGCTAACTCGTGCATCAATTCTTGACTCAGACTCAACTCCGAACCGAACGCAATGTAAAGGACGGAGTCACCGTTCTTGGAAGCCAGCCACTGATTCACAGCTTCCCATCTCTCGTCTCCGTTTTCTCTTGGTTCAGACGGTGGCAACAACCCGATGGGAAGAATCGGTTTTTCGTGAAGAGTCTTGAGAAGACTCAGGGAATCGGGTTCGAACTCGGGGCAAGTCCGGGTGAGTATGATATCGCAGCCCCGAGCCACCTCGTTACCTCGCTCAAAATCCGAAACATCGGAGTCCATGCAGTCCCAGTGAGACTCCATCTCATGCAACTTAAAAGCGACGTCGTAAGGCATTTCCTTCCACCAGTTAGGGACCGACGTGAAGTCCTCCGGTCGGCTCCGAGAACCGCTCGCCGATGGTGGTCCAAAAAAGGACATTGATGTGGCGTTGAGTATGGAAAAGAAAGCTAACTTGATCCCGAGTCGACTCGAGACTCTAGGTAGCCAGTGACAAGCAAAGTCGTGCACGACCCAGTTGATGACTTGGCCCGAGTTTTCCAGAAACTGAGTCAAGCAGGGTTCAAGCCCGTCGTAGGCTCTCTTAAGGAGTGGGACGTCGTGAATCGGTAAGTCGAAGGTTGACTCAGCTCCGTCTGGTAAGCCATCAACGTGAGGCAGCGGAAGCTCAACGAAGGTTATGAGATGAGAGAGATTTTGGGGGATGATGTCTGGGAGACGACGGATGTTTTTTGGGGTGCTAAGGAAGGAAATGCGGTGACCCTTTTGAGCTAACAACTTGGAGAGTTGGAGAAATGGGATTAGGTGACCTTGAGCTAGCCATGGGAATACTGCTATGTGAAGTTGAAGTTTAAGATCGCTGTTTTGTTTCTTCTCCATATTTTCCATTAACAGCTCGATAATGATATGAGTTCTCAGCTCAAGCTTTTAATTAGTGTGTTTGTGTGTGTGTGGTCTCTGTTCCTCCAAGTCAAATAGATAGCTGCCACCGACTCATCTTCTTCTTTTTAGGCCATCTCATTGTTGATTCTAAACTATAAGTGACTTCAATGGTACTTAAGTGGGATTGCGAAATGGTATCGGGGGGTTTGAAGTTCGTTAAAATTAGGTACAGGTTCTAACCCAAAATTCGAAAAAAATGGTATTTTTGAAAAAAAGTGTAAAAAATGTATTTTTGCAAAATTTGGATTTTCGGCCAAAAAAAACAATTATCCCCGGCCCAACCCAAAATCAAATCCGAAATCTGAAAAAAAATTATATTTTTGATAAAAATGGTATTTTTGAAAAAAAAAAGTGTAAAAAAATGGTATTTTTTGCAAAATTTGGAAACACAAATGACCCAGCCCAACCCGAATCAAACCCGAACTCGAACCCGAGTAAAACCCGAAACCCAAAAAAACCCAAAAATTTCAGATCGGTTTCGGTACCATTTTTCTTAACCCGAAACCCGTAAAATCCAAACCCGAAACCCGAAAATCCGACCCGTGTGCACCCCTAATTTTATATATATAAATATATGTATATTATTTAATTTGTAAGATTAAATAATATAATAATATAATGTGTACTTTGTAGAGAATATAATAATGTTAAATATATTTTTTGGTGTAATTTTTAGTGTTATGATTAGATTGGAAAAATATATGGTGTCAAAATTACCTCATTTTGACGTTGGTTCAACACTATTTTAGTGTTCATGGTTGGAGTTGCCCTTACATTGCATTTTAAAATTATACATATTTGGTATTATGCATTTTAAAATCGTACATATTTAGTATATGTATTTTAAAATTGTACATATTTAGTGTCATAAACTCAAATTTAATTAATAAAATTTTATCAATTTAATCAAATTATTATCAATCATACGAGCTACAAATTATATATAACTGCTGACAGTTTGGTCATATTGACAAAATTTTATCAATTAGAATAGCAAATATCTATGTTTTCAAAATACGGGTACCATATGAGCAATATTGAAAATAAAGTGTACCCGAACGATACTTTGCAAAAAAAAAATGGTACAAAAGAGTAAATTCCCTTCTTTATATAATGAGGGGATTTTTAAAAAATAGGGTTTATACATTTTTTGACCCTGTGTTTTTTCTCATTACCTGTTTGGACCCTGTGTTTGAACAAATTATTTTTTGGACTCTCTGTTTTGTAAAATGGTTAAAATAGAACCCTAAACTCAATTTTGATGAAGAAAAAATTGAATATAACAACACAATTTTTAAGCAGAATGATTTTATTTTTGTTCTGAATTGTTAATTTGGTAAATTATTTGTGATTTTAGTTGAGAAAACATTGACCAAAATCGGGTTTATGGTTCTATTTTAACCATTTTACAAAACATAGGGTCTAAAAAATAATTTGTCAAAACACATGATCCAAACATGTAATGGGAAAAAACACAGGGTCCAAAAATGTATAAATCCTAAAATATATGGTTTTTATACCATCAATGTACAAAAATATGGAAATTATATTTTTCTTAATTTATATAGGAAAATTTATTAAAGACAAAATTAAAATATGAGAAACACAATTAGTAGCTAACTAAAATATGAAAATGTCACTTTTTTTTTGTCATAGTTATATTTTCTTTGATTTTGAAAGTAATTTTATTTATTTTTTTCTTTCATTTTTTAATTATTTTTTAAGTTATTTTTTCTTTCTTTTTTCCTTACTTATTTTTTCTTTTTTCTTTCTACCAATTTTTTTCTTTATTTTTGTTTTCTTTCCATTTTTCCATTCTTCTTCTTCTTCTTCTTTATTAATTTATCAAATTTTTTATTTCATTTGTAATGTTTTTTTTGTTCATATTTTTTCAGTTTTCTTTCATTTTTTTTCCTTTTTTCCTTCTATTTTTTCTTCATTTTTGTATTTATTATTTTATCATTTTTTGTTTTTTTTCACACATATGAGCTTTTTTTCTTTTTTTTTTTTCTTCTTCCATTTTTTTTTCAATTTTTTCTTTCTATTTTCCCATTATTTTTCTTCTTCTTCTTTTCATTTTTATTCATTCATCTATTTTTTTTCTTTGATCATTTCTTTTATTTTGTTTTGTTTTTTCATATTTTTTTCCGTTTTCTTTCCTAAGCTTTTTTTTCCTTCTTTTTTTGTATTTATTATTTTCTCATTCCATTTTCCCCATTTTTTCACACATATTTTAACATTACATAATTATTTTACCATTTTTTTATTTATTATATTTTATTATTGTAATTTTGTTTATAGTTTTTTCCACTATATGTAAAAAAATTCAAATAAATTTTTTCAGCATTTTTTTTTTACTGTAACCCTTAAAGGAACACCAAAATTTGGAAAGAAAACTAATAAAAATATGCAAACGTGAATGGATAATCAGTTATCCTGGAGGGAACATTCAAATCTAGAAAAAATAATTATATGAAGAAGATGGGAGAGAAGGGAAATGGGGTGGATCTGATTTTTTTTCTATCTTCAAATTTGTGGAAACTGATTACATTCCTGTTATTTGTGTGTATATTTATGGGGTAACTGGTTACATTCACGTTCTTTGTGTGTATATTTCTGTGTGTAACTGGCTATCTTCACGTTATGATGTGTGTATATATTTATGGGTTTTTTATGGTAACTGGTTACCTATGTTACTAAATTCATAGTTATTTCTTCCTTTTTTTTAATGAAGTATTCTTCATCTTTTTCATTCAGATTTGATGTTTCTTTTCATATTTAATAAGAGTAACCCGTCACCCCTCTTATGGCAACTGGTTACCCCTCTTATGGCAGAAGGTTACTCCTTTCAGGGTAACTAGTTACTCTTCCTGGTACATGTTATTTAACTTAGCTCTATGATTTTTTTTATATAATTGTCAAAGATCAATCAAGTAACTGGTTGCCTTACCCAAGATTTAAAAAAAGAAACGTACAATATAAAAATAATGAAAAAATGTTTATAATAAATAAAAAAATAATAAACACAATTCATATCACAAAAAAAAAAAGATTTTTTACAAAATAACCAAAGAAAAATTTAATATAAAATTAGTTATATAAAAATAATATAAAAAAAACAAACCAGTTCTAACTAAGTATAAATTATCCATGCATGTCCATTTGGTCGTGGTCAAATGCAGAGGCCTTTCGAAGAGGCGACCTTTGCTCTTAAGGTTGGGGAGATTAGCGATATTGTGGATACCGACAGTGGAGTTCACATCATTATGAGAACTAGTTGATTTTAGAGGGCAGAAGGAAGTTTTCAAGATATTTTTGAAAATGATTTTAAAATACCAATGATAGTTCTTGCTTCATGCTTATTTAGTTGGTTTGATGACACCTAAAATAATATAAAAAGTAATATAAAAAAGTTAAAATAAAATAATATAAAAATATAAAAACTACCCTTTATAATAACTGAAAATGTAAGTTTTTTTTCCCATGAAAAACGTAGTATAGAAAAGTTAAAATAATTAAGTAAAATGAAATTACAAAACTACCATTCTACTTGAGAAAAAGTTCAATAGTAATAAAAATATGGCATAATAAGAAATTTTGACAAAAATATGGAAAAAAACCATAAAAATGATAAAAAAGTATAAGAAGCCATAAAAAAATTATTTTGAAAAAAAATCATATTTTTTAAAAATTCAATAAAAAGTCCATATAAAATGTAATTTCCACATATAATGATGAGATTGTTAATGGGTTGGGCACTAGTAGTGTGCAATCAAATAAATACCCTACTTGTCTGAATTTAATAAATATTATAGGTATCGCTAACCAATCATGAGGTGTCATTTCATGCGGTGTTGAACATCTTAAGTTGTCAAATAACAACACTCTATTTATAAGAATTTTGCCCCCAACTATTACTCATGTAGAGTTTTGTCCTCTTAATTTTTTTTTGACAAAATTTTCCCCAGACTATAACAATCTTTACATTAAACATACAAACATTAGCTCTAGGAATGACGATATATAATATCATAATTTGTTATTAGACTACTATCTATGCATATATTTCATGTCTGGATTATTGAATTATGTTAGATTAGCGTTATATAAATGTTACATCAGCAAATTGCTTAAAAAAATGAATGAAATGAAATTAAAGGGGGACATTTGCAATGGTTATAATAGTTCGCGATGATTTTTTTCCAAAAAATAAAAATAAAAATATAGAGGGCAAAACTTTACAAGGATCAAAGTTCAGGTGGAAAAAAAATCATATTTATTCTAATTATATATCATTTTAAAATAACATACATAATCAATAGTGTAGTATTAATTATATTTATGTAACACTTATATAATATATATTTTTTTACTTTGTATGGCCATAACGATAATATAGAGATTTATTCATCCCATTTAATTTAATTTGACATAAAATATATAAATTTAATAGTTTATTAATATAGAGATTATCCATCCCGTTTATTGAAACTCCTATATTTAATTTTTGTGTTCTACATAAAAAATTTAAGAATTTAAATAGGGTTATTGGTGGCTAAAGTCTCTCTTCTTTTACAAGTGTAGCATTTAAGTCCCTTATCTTTTGTCGGCAAAAGTCCCTAATGTTACATAATTGATGCACCATTTCCCCAAACTATTATCTCTCCGTTAAAATAGGGAAATTGTGCAACAATTATGTACGTTAGGGATTTTTGCCGATAAAAAATAAAATATCAGGACTTAAATGCTTCAATTTTGAAAGAACGGTGACTTTAGCTGCCAATTTCCCTATAATTTTTTTTCCACGAAGATCAAATACTTTATAATTAACATGTTAAAAAAAATTCTTAAATTTTTTAAGGGGCTATTGACTATCCTAGACAATCCCATATTAATTTTTTAATTACAAAATTAAGAAAAAAAATATATATATGTTTTTTACATTATGTCATATATTAGTTTCTTTATTTTTTTTCTTTACATCATTTAAATATTATATCTTTAAATATTTTTATTAATTAAAATAATAGATAAGAATAAATAATAAATAATAAATTTAGAGAGAGAAAGAAAGAAAATTGAATAAATATTTTTTTTAAAAATGTTTAAATGAGCTCTAAAAAATCTACAAATGTAGAGAAGTAAATTATTTAATTTTCTTTCTTTCTCCCTCCAAATTTATTAGTTTTTATTTATTTATTTATATTTATTATTTTAAATAAAAATGTTTAAAGATATAATATTTAAATGATGTAAAGAATAAAAAATAAAAAATTGATAAGTGACGTAATGTAAAAAACTTATATATATTTTGTCTTAATTTTGTAATTAAAAAAAATCAATATGGGACTAATATGAGATTGTCTAAGGTAGTCAATAGCCCCTTAAAAAAATCTAAGAAATGTATTTTTATATGTTAATTATAGAGTATTTGATCTTCTTGAAAAAAAACATTATAGGGAAATTGACGGCTAAAGTCTCTGTTCTTTCAAAATTGAAGCAATTAGTCTTTGTAGTGTTTCAGAATTTTACTTAGCTAGATAGTAGTAGTAGTAGTAGTAGCTTGTAGTATTTTAGTTTTTGTGGTTATTGGTTCAAGCCGGGATTTAGTTGGAAACTCGTAGAGATAGTTATGGATTTTACAAGTTTAACCTATAGTTTAGAAATATTAATTTTAACATAAGGTTTGAGTAATATAGCTGGTCCTAGAAATGATATTTATTATAACCTAAGGTTTAGATTAAATAATTAAGAATGTGACACTTGTCACATGCATGTTTATTAAGGATTTAAGGATTTTAGATGAATAATTTAATAATGGATAAACCTAGGAAGTCTAGAACCTTTCAGCAGTTGTTAGGAACACGTTTTACTCAGTCAAAGTTGTTTAACCAAACTTCAAGGGTGCTGAAAGTGTGCAAAAACGTGTTTAAAATATCAGTGTATGTCGATATATCGCAACTATAGGGGCCGATATATTGCTTAAGGTTGATACGGAAAACATGTTGACTTTATACAAACGAAACCACGAAGGCTCGGGATATAGGGACAGGCGATATATCGCCTATATAGGGCGATATATCGGCTCCACTTGCATTTTTGAAACTTTGTGGAAACCGAATTAGAAACTGCCCTCAACAACTTAGATTTGCTCCTGAACAATTTTTGACCGAGTTCTGGGCATCTATTGAACAGAAAATTCAAATTTTATTTAATTATTATTCATTTATTTATTCTTTTTGAAAGGGGTTAGTTTCACTCATTGAACTCTATAAATAGGACATTTCACTCAACCATTTCATTCATCATTTAAGCATTCGTCAGAGCCTTCGAGCTGTTAAGTTTATTCTAGAGAGAAAATACTAGGGATTTGGGACTAAAAGCTTTTCAATCTAAGTTTTTCTAAACACTTGGGAAGTAAGATAGAGTGGCATTTCGGTATTGAGGTATAGATCGAAGTCCTAGTGTATCCAAGGTATTTTTATCCTCAGGTTTAGTTCATTATAGTTCTTTCATTTTCTTGCAGATCCTAATGTAATGACCCAAATTTTCTAATAAGGCTTAGGGCCTTGATTAGGAGGCCGGGAGTGCCATATTTGATTTATTATGCAATTAAATGATTATAAGCATGTTTAGGTGTATTAAATATGCATGTGAACCCATTCTAATTAATTGTGTGATTTTCATATTTTGGCCATTTCAGGCATATTTGACATATATGTGGCATGCGTGTGATGCTTCATTATGTTTTTTGGTTATGCTAGGGTTACTCATCACAAGACGTTCCTAGGAGGTAAGCTAGTGAGAAAGTCACAACGAGATTTATACTTGAATCGGAGTGAGTCAAAGGGTATTTAGCATATTACCGAGATATTGGGTAATGTAAATAAATATTTGATGATAAATTAGGAGTTAGTAAGACTAGGAGGAAACTCTGAGAGTTTTGACTATTTTACCCCAGGGGGCGTTTTCGGGACCCCGAGCATTAGGATTTGCTTGAGGCTACTTAAGCATTACGTTCAGAACATTCTCTCTTCCTCCCATTCCCTTTTCGACACCCGATCACCTTTTCGAAGGAAACATGAGTTTTAGGACTCGGATTCAAGCGAGGATCGAGGCATAGCGATTCTAGGGAAGATTAGAAGCTTATTAGCCGGAAGATTTAGTTGGGAAACAACTTAATCAGAGGTAATTCAAGTTTTAAGTTATTAATTTTTAAAGTTTTTAAGCTTAGATTGGATTTTGTGTTTTGATGAGTTTTTGGATGAATTAAAGCTTGGGTTTTATTGATTTTGGCAGATTAGGATGTTTGGGAACTTTAATTTTGAGATTTGGATATGTTGGGGTAAGATTTGGAGCTTTGAAGCTCGAAGAACACGAAGCTGAGAACCCAGATTTTTTGGTTGGGTGCTGTAGCGCTAGGGTGGTAGTGCTACAGCGCTAGGTGCCCTGTTTGGAGGATTTTAATTTTGTTTGTAGTGCTGTAGCGCCCAAAGGTAGCACTACACAACCTTCAGAAATTGGTTTTTTGGTACTTTTTAGGGTTTTGACCCGAGGGCTCGGGGGATGATTCCACCACCCTGTTTGGTGGAATTGGAGGCCCCGAGAGCGTGGGATTGGTTTTTTGTAATGCCCCAAAATCCCTAATAAGGTTTAGGACCTTGATTAGGAGGCCAGGATGGCCATAATTGATTTATTATGTTATTAAATGATAATAGTCATGTTTAGGTGTATTAAATATGCATGTGAGCCCATTTCTGATTAATTTGGTGGTTTTCATATTTTGGTCATTTCGAGCATATTTGGCATATATGTGATATGTGTGTGGTGCTTCATTATTATTTGGTTATGCTAGGGTTACTCAGCACGAGACGATCCCAGGAGGTAAGCTAGTGGGAAAGTCACAACATGATTTATATTTAACTCGGAGTGAGTCAAGGGGTATTTAGCCCATTATCGGGATATTAGGTAATGGGAATAAATATTTGATGATAAATTGGCAGTTAGTAAGATCAGGGGGAAATTCTGGAAGTTTTGACTATTTTACTCCTGGGGGCGTTTTCGGGACCCCGAGCGTTAGGATTTGTTTGAGGCTATTTAAGCTTGAAGTAACCTGTTAGAATCATAAAAGAATGTTCATAACATTCTCTTTTCCTAAAAGTTCCATTTCGACACCCGATCGCATTTTCGAAGAAAACTTGAGTTCTAGGACTCGAATTCAAGCGAGGATCGAGGCACAACAATTCTAGGGAAGATTAGAAGCTTATTAGTCGGAGGATTTAGTTGGGAAACAACTCAATAAGAGGTAATCCGAGTTTTTAGTTTTAAGTTTCAAAGTTTTTCAGCTTGAATTGGATTTTGTGTTTTGATGAGTTTTTGGGTGATTTGAGACTTGGGTTTTAATGATTTTGGATCATGGGGATGTTTGGGAACTTTGATTTTGGGATTTTTGAGATGTTTTGATAGGTTTTTGGAAGGTTTTAAAATGGAGAAATCAAGGTTTTTGGTTGGGTTCGTGGTCGGGCCGCGGCCCTGTTCTTGGGCGCTGCGACCCAGGCTCGATGAAGAAGGTGAAGGTTGCTGATGGGCTATTAGGGCTGCGGCACAAGGTGGAGTGCCGCGGCGCTAGGCTCAGTCAGAGGAGGGTTCTGCCTCTTTTTGGAGGTGGGCCGCGACGCTTGGGAGGTAGGGCCGCGACTCTTGAGGGCATTTGTGGCCAAAGTGGTATTTTGGTCATGGGAACTCAAACCTTAGGCCTCGAGATCTGTAATGCCCTAAAATCTAAGGACTATTATGGTGTGCATTTTAAATAGTGGTAAACTCGCTAATCGAATCATTTGGTCATAATCGTGTAACTAAGTATGATTAGCAGTTTAAGGTTAAATTTTTTGGTTAAGATATAACGTTTCATTAAAACGTTTACCATATACATTGGGATCTCAAAATATAATTTAAAGGTCATTTACAAGAAAATATTTACAACCAGCCAATCTAAGCGGAAAAATAGGGTTTAACCCTAGTTCCTCTTTCAACCTTCGGCCGTGGCGGTCGAGCAGCTGCATATGTACACATCGTCACTTAAGCTCTCCAATTCAAGAATGGTCCAACTTCCTTTTGCCTTTACCTACACCACAAAGCACCCATGAGCCAAAGCCCAGCAAGAAAACTCAATATGCTCATGAACAGTAATAACATGTCATCAAATCAAAATGTGCATGCCTAGCAGTAATAACCCTACTCATGCATGAAAGCAGGTACAAATACAAGTTTGTGAAGTCTTGCGCTCTGAGTAGATGACTAATAAGTCTCTCTCTCTTTGAGGTAGATGACTAATAAGTCATTCCTTGATCAGTTGACTAATAAGTCACTCTCTAAATAGATGACTGAAAAGTCCATCTCGGTAAGATGACTAATAAGTCTATCTCGGTCAGATGACTAATAAGTCTATCTCAGCCAGATGACTGATAAGTCTATCCTGATTGGATGACTGATAAGTCTATCTCAGTCAGATGACTAATAAGTCTATCTCGGTCAGATGACTAATAAGTCTATCTCAGTTAGATGACTAATAAGTCTATCTTGGTCAGATGACTAATAAGTCTATCTCGATCAGATGACTAATAAGTCTATCTCGGTTAGATGACTAATAAGTCTTTCTCGGTCAGATGACTAATAAGTCTATCTCGGTCAGATGACTAATAAATCTATCTTAGAGGTCTCATACCCTCCTAGCCATGTGACGCGTAGGTCACCTTAGCCATTCCGGCTTTGGATCTAAGTAACTAGCCTTTAGACTAGACAAGCACTTTTAATTTTCATCAAACTTGAGGTCGGTTCGGCATTAATGCTCATGATGAGTCATTCAATGCAGATGTCGATTAAATCTAATCTTTATTGGCTTGCATTAAACATGCTAAAACCGTCCTTGAATCATAAGTCAATGTTATACGACCAGTGCTCGGTACTACTGCCGAACTTGACTAGTAAGTCACAGCTTCACAGTCAATACTGACACCAAAGCCGATTCTTGACTAATAAGTCAGTGCTTCCTTAATGAGGTAATGCCAACAGACATATATCATATGTCAAATATTCAGATATAAGGCATTTAGCATTCTTAATCAATAATCAGAAGCATAATTATAATCATGCACAAATACAAAGACTTAAGCTCTGATCAATCTTAATTTCAACATTCATGACATGCCCTAATCTCATGTATCTTATGCATCACATACTGGGTGTAGTTTTCTTACCTCTGGTCCAAGCACAGGTTACCACTAAATGAGCCATAAGCACGATCCTGATTCCAAGCCCTTAGCGAAAACCTAGTCACAACCATAATATAAAACCTCATCAAAATGAGTAAATAAATACTTCCAAACCCAACCCAAGCCTCTGGGACGTCGAATCCCACTAAACTGGGTAGTAGGATTGATCCCAGGCCCTTAGAGTTAAGTTCCCACGACTAAAAACCAAATATGAATTTTTTTTCCCTTAAGTGTCGTAGCCCTCCAGACACCATGCCACGGCCTGCCCCCCAGACAGAGCCTGCCTCCTCCTTCAGCAAGGTTGGGCCGCGGTGCCCTAGAACAAGGCCGCGACCCAACCTCGAACCAGCCATTTTTCCTCGTTTTAACATTTTAAAAACCTACCCAAACATCTCCAAATCCCAAAACCAAAGTTCACAAACATCCCCATGATCCAAAACCCACAAAACCTATGCTTCAATTCAATCAAAAACTCATCAAAATACAAAATCCAATTCAAGCTCAAAAACTTTAAAGACTTATAACTTAAAACTTGAATCACCTCCGATTGAGTTGTTTCCAAACTAAATCCTCCAGCTAATAAGCTTCTAATCTTTTCTAGGATCATTATGCCTCGATCCTCGCTTGAATCCGAGTCCTAGAACTCAAGTTTCCTTCAAAAATGCGATCGAGAGACGGAAATGGAACTTTGAAGGAGAGAGAACGTTCTGAACGTTCTTTTTATTTCTTAACAGGTTACTTCAAGCTTAAGTAGCCTAAAAAAAATCCTAATACTCGGGGTCCCAAAAACATCCCCAGGGACAAAATAGTCAAAACCTCCAGAATTTCCCCCTGGTCTTACTAACTCCCAATTTATCACCAAATACTTATTCCCATTACCTAATATCCTGGTAATGCACTAAATACCCCTTGACTCACTCCGAGTCAAGTATAAATCCCGTTGTGACTTTGCCACTAGATTACCTCTTAGGATCGTCTCGTGCTGAGTAACCCTAGCATAACCAAATAATAATAAAGCACCACACACATATGCCAAATATGCCCAAAATGGCCAAAATATGAAAATCACCCAATTAACCAAAAATGGGTTCACATGCATATTTAATACACCTAAACATGCATATAATCATTAATTGCATAATAAATCAATTATGGCCCTCCCGGTGTAGAGTCCAAGAACTTTACTTAGCTAGTTAGATAGTAGTAATAGTAATAACTAGTAGTTTTTATAGTATGTTTATTACTGTGAATTTTTGTTCAAGCCGGGACTTAGTTGGACACTTGTAGCAACACTTGTAGATTTTATAAGTTTAAACTATAGTTTAAGAATATTAATTATAACCTAAGGTTTGATTAATATGACTGATTATGGAGATGATATTTATTATACTATAAGGTTTAGATAGACCCAATAAGATAATAACACTTGTCATATGTATGTTTAATGAGAAATTAAGTATTTTTAAGGAATAGTTTATTAAGAATAATATTTGAAAATCCTAGAGTCTGCCAGCAGCTTTGAAATCGTTAAAGGACTTAGTCAAGGCTGTTTACTCAAATCAAATTAGGCTGAAAAAGTGTAATTACGTGTATAATATTTCAGCGTATGCCGATATATCGCAGCTCTAGGGGCGATATATCGCCACACGGGGATACAAAAAACACGTAACTTCGCACGACCACTTTGACGAGCCTCAAGAATATGAGCCCAGGCGATATATCACCTATGGTAGGCGATATATCGACTCTAGGGCTGCATTTTCAAATGATTTTGAAACCGAGCTCATTTTATTCCATAAACCTCTTGATAAGCCAGAATCTTTTTGACCGAGTCTTCAGCCTCTGCTGAACGAATATTCAAATGTTTTTCAATTAAAAAGCCATTATTTTATTCAAGCTAAATGAAGATATTTTCATTCTTGAACTCCATAAATAGGACATAGTATCCAACCATTTCTTCATTCTTCAAGCTGAGTTCAGAGCCTACAAGCTGCTAGGATTACTTTAGAGTGTTAAAAACTTGGGGTTGGGGCTATAAGCTTTATCATTATATGCTTATCAAACACTTGGGAAGTAAGATTTATAGTGTATTTCGGTTTCGAGGTATAGTTTGGTTGTAAAGCAATCAAAGGTATTCCTATTCCTAGTTCATCTCTGTATATCTCCTTAGTCTTTTTATAGTTTTTCTCTACTCAAATCCTAACTCAGTATTCTTTATTCTTGGTTAGGCATCTAAGTTCTTTGAACTTGAGGTTCTTGTTGGTAAGTATCTTCCCGATGATTTAGCTCATTCTTTTCATCTCTTTTCTTTTAGAATACTCACCTCTCTATTAATGGTTTTTAGGAGTGTTCCAAAATCCCGACCTTGTTCTCATCATACCGGTATTTTAGTAAGGAAAATAGGTTAGTTCTTATGTGATATATGCTATGTTTATATAAAAGTGTTATGATTATGCTATAGTATTGTTATCCAAAAAACAGGCACGAATGACGTGGCAAGTGAATTCTGGACACGTGGCTGACACTTGGCGGAATTCTGCTAGGGTATCGACCAAAAGAGATATTGCAAGCAAAAGGAAGTCGAAGTTAACCTGCGACTAGTATGGTCACAGGTTCCGCGTATCTCATGATATTTTTATAAAGATCTTAGTCAATCCTGAAATTGACTCCCATGATTTCCTGAGTATCCGATTATTTAGGAAAGAATATCTGTAACAAATTATTGTAATCCCCCTTGAGCCTATAAATAGATAAAGATAGCTCAAGGAAGGGACTTTTGGCCTTCGAATTATTTGAGACTAGAGTGATTCTATTCGATATATTGTCTTGTCCTTCAGAGGTTGGTGAAACTCATTGAACCCCAGTTCTTTGATCACTCCTTTGAATTCTATATCAATAACAATTCGAGTGGATGTATGTTATTACCAGGTTTTGGGGCCGAACCACTATAAACTTTTGTGTTCTTTATTATTTCGTCATCTTATTCTTTCCAACGTGTTTGTCCGCATCAAGCAAATTTGACTCCGTGTCAGTTGGCCAAATTCAGGGTCAACATTCTGGTGCTTTCATTGAGAGCTTGATGCATTATCGTTGAAAGATCAATGGTGAAAACTACCAAGAAAACTGGACAGGCGGCTGGTGCTGCACCATCTCACCCGCGTCCTCCTCCTCCAAACGTGGCAGAGGATGAGCCATATTTGGAATTTGATGAGGAAGAAATAGACTTTGAAAAGTTGAAGAATACCCTAGGGGTATTGCAGGAGGAACTGACCAATCTGAGGGCCGACCAGGAAAGTGCTGCCGAAATCATGGTGCAGCAGCAACAAGAAATTGAACGGCAGCACCTAGAGCTAAGTGAAAGACAGGCGGAGATGGACCGTCGCTAGAGGGAGGCCATGGCAGCCCTCGAGGCAGCCCTACAACTAGCTAGGAATCAGGATGCACCTGCCTCGCAACCTGATCAACCTGCGAATGGGCCACCCCACCGGGGTCCCAATCCTAGTTCGCCTATCCAGCCCTCGAGCCCACAAAGGCCCGAGCATCCACCGGTACCTAAGGACGATGTCCCGTTGGACCCTGAGGCACAGCCTCTATCCCAAGCTGGTCGCAGCAATCCCCCGCAGCAGAGGCAGAATAGGGCTGGGCAGTCGCCTCGCAGTCCTAGATGCCATAGGGGCGACGAGCCAAACCCTCCGAGCAGAGGACAACATCCACCTGGTAACAGGAGGAACTCAGAGTTAGGCTCTGTGGTCCGAGGCCCCCCACGGCATGATAATGCACGAGGACCTACCGACCAACGCAGGCCACCCTCTAACGCTCATGAGGTCCCAGCCCAAGAAGGCAACTGAGGGAACAGTCGATCCCATCATAGCCAATCGAGATTCAGAGATGGCCATGGTTATAACGAGGCCGACTCAGGCAAAGGAAATGCCGGTCGGAGGAATGAAGAAAGAGGTGGAGGCAGAAGCCAGCCACCTAGGGATGACCAACCCAACAGACAGGACGCTGGGGGGCAGCCCAGACAAAATAACGTCTTAAACCGGCTCGGAGCTAGCGAGCAGCGGAGTAGAGACAAGGATTTGAGATATGTACTCAATGATCGCCGCGAGTGGCACGACGAGTACGTCCCCCCAGCACCAGAGGCCACGACGATTCCTGGCACTGTGCAAGCTCGGATAGATGCCCTCAACCAGGCAGTGCAGCAGCTGATCGGGGGAAGAACATCTCATATCGACCACGATAGGAGAAAAGGCACTCCTTTCGTCCAGAGGATAGCTATGGCAGAAACTTCTAGCAAGTTTAAGATGCCTACGCTTCCGTATTTTGATGGGTATGGTGACCTGGTATCTCACATCAACAAGTTTGAGATACAAATGGACATTCAGAAAGTGTCCGAAGACGCTCGGTGCAGGATCTTCCCTGCAACACTTTCTGATGCCACACAGGAGTGGTTTTTCAAATTCCCTCCTGCAAGTATATTTTCCTGGGAAATGTTTGTGAAGGAGTTTTACGGATAGTTCTACGCGGGTCGTGTGCACCTGACTGAGGCAAACCAGCTGGTTGAAATACACCAGCAAGATGGAGAACCACTGAAGGACTACGTCCAACGCTTTATGCAAGCAGCTGCTGGAGCAAAAACAGTGGGAGACGAAGGCAAGATGATGGCCATAACCGCAGGGGTTAAGCGCCGCACGCCTCTCTGGGAAAGCCTCTGAAAACATGGGGTTATAACTACCCAGGAATTCTTAGAACGGGTTGATCGATACATCAAGCTCGAGGATGCTATTGCCAATGAAGGGAAACCCCTAGGCAAGGATAAGGGGACTGCCGAGCCCGCCAAAGCCGCCAATGGGTCCAACCCCAACGGGAACGGCAAAGGCAACAGGAACGGCAACGGCAATGGCAAGAACGGGGGGAAACGACCACACAATGAGCCTTCCACCTCTGATAATAAACGCTCCAAGGGTAACCGTTATGAACCTCGGTTCACTAACCATACTGCCCTAGTTAAGTCTCGGGGAGAGGTTTATCAGGCCACGAGTTCCAGTGTGCCTTATAAGAAACTGCTCCCATTCGAAAGGATATTTCGAGAAGAGACACTACCAAGTTCTGTCGTTATCATAACGACTACGGACATGATACCAACGAATGCAACCGGCTGAAGGATGAGATCGAGTTCCTTATTAGACAAGGGCACTTGAGAAGATATATGCGGGCCTCGGGAAATTCCCAACTAGAAGCTCCAGGTGGCAACGAGCAAGCGCCCACACGCCAACGCTCACCACCTTTGCAGCCTGACCCCATAAATGGCACATTGTTAACCATCTATGGAGGCCCGCACCTCGTGGGAAACAGCAGAAAGGCCAGGGAATGATATGCTCGGACTCTGCGCCACGACCAGGACATTGAGATGATGACTGTGGATGACCGCGCACCGAAAAAGGCTCGGTCAGTAGAGGGCAAAATAACCTTCTCTGATGTTGACGCCCAACATGTCTGGTTCCCACATTCCGATCCCCTGGTCGTGGATATCCAAATGGCCAACATGATGGTGAAGAGAGTGCTAGTTGATATAGGAAGTTTGGTGAACATCCTGTATAAGTCTTCGCGAGAACGCATGAAGTTGTCCGTTAAGGACCTGGAGTCCTACAACCAAACATTATACGGCTTCTCTGATGAGGGACTCGCCCCCGCAGGGTCAATCAGACTACCAGTGACAGTAGGTACAGCGCCTGCTACCAGGACATTACTCGCTACTTTCATAGTAGTTGATTGTCCTTCAGCGTACAATGTCGTCATTGGGAGGCCTATACTGGTTGATCTATGGGCCGTCACCTCCATATGGCACTTGGCCATGAAATTCCCAACTGACGCAGGAGTAGGACGCGTGTTGGGAAACCAGAAGGAGGCCAGGGAGTGCTACAACGCCTCAGTCACGAAGGCAAAGAAGGGAACATCAAAAAGCACTCCCCCAGATATGTTGCAGATGGCAATTGATACACAAGCCCAATCCGGTGATGAAGTCACCAAATAAGGTGTTGCCCAAAGTGAGGATAGAGATTTAGATCCTCGCTTTGGGGATTTTGAAGAAAACGTTGGACTCGTCGAGGACCTGGAAGAGGTCCAACTTGACGAAAAAGACCCGACCAAAGTCGTAAAGGTCGGGAAAAACTTTGAACCAACCACGAAGCATGCACTGGTGGAGTTTTTGCGGAAAAAAAAGGAAGTCTTTGCCTGGTCGCATAAAGACATGGCTGGGATAGATCCTGCAGTTATCAGCCATGTCCTGAATGTAGACAAGAATTTTCCACCCGTGCAACAGAAAAGAAGGCTGCTCGATAAGGACCGCTCAAGAGCCTTAAAAGAAGAAGTTCAAAGATTAAAGGAGAGTGGGTTCATCAGGGTGGCATTTTATCCGTCGTGGGTCTCTAATCCAGTATTGGTTCCCAAGCCTAACGGCAAATGGCTGACCTGTGTGGATTTTATAGACCTCAATAAAGCCTGCCCGAAGGATTGCTTCCTACTCCCAAGGATCGACCAGTTAGTCGATGCTATTGCAGGGCATGAGATCCTCTCTTTCATGGATGCATACTCAGGCTACAATCAGATCAGCATGCATCCCCCTGACGAGGATCACACCAGCTTTCGAAATGAAAAGGGGTTATACTATTATAAAGTAATGCCCTTCGGACTGAAAAACATAGGTGCGACTTACCAGCGACTGGTTAACCACATGTTCAAAGAATTGATCGGAGTAAACATGGAGGTGTACGTGGACGACATGCTGGTAAAGTCAAAAAAGGCAGAAGGACATGTGAAGGATTTACAAGAGTGTTTTGATGTATTGAACAAGTACCAGATGAAATTAAATCCTCTCAAATGTTCCTTCGGAGTCGGATCAGGGAAGTTCTTGGGGTTTATTGTCAATTCAAGAGCAATCAAGGCCAACCCCGACAAGATAAAAGCCCTGATCGACATGAAATCGCTAGAGAAGATCAAGGATGTACACAGTTTAACTGGGAGAATTGCCGCCCTAAGTAGATTCATTTCCAAATCAACGAACAAATGCATCCCATTCTTCAATCTACTTAAGGGCAACAAGAAGTTCGAATGGACAAGAGACTGCGAGCAAGCTTTTCAGGCGTTAAAAGCCCATATGACACAACCTCCTGTTTTATCAAAGCCTGTCGAAGGAGAAACTTTGTTCATTTACCTGGCGATCACTGAAGTAGCTGCTAGTGCGATACTAGTACGAGAGGAAGAAGGCGTAAAAAAAATGGTTTACTATGTAAGCAAGAGGCTAATCGGAGCAGAACTGAGGTATCCTCCCATCGAGAGGTTAGCGTATTGTTTAATCTTGGCCTCAAGGAAGCTACGTCCTTACTTCCAAGCCCATCCTATTACAGTTTTAACTGACCATCCCCTTCAGCAAGTCCTCCAAAAACTAGGGGCGGCTAGGCGTTTATTAAAATGGGATGTTGAACTGGGGCAGTTCGATATTACATATTCACCGTGAGCAGCAGTAAAAGGACAAGTCTTGGCTGATCTTATTGCAGAGTTCATCGAACTCCTAGACAACGAGCAGTGTGAAAAACCTAGTGCGCCTGAGCCTCAAGATGAAGCTCCTTTGTGGAAGTTATTCACAGATGGGTCGTCCAAAGAATCTCACGCGGAAGCAGGGGTGATCTTGATAACACCAGAAGGGCATCGATTTCACTGCGCCATTAGGTTCGACTTCACCGCGTCAAATAATGAAGCCGAATACGAAGCACTCCTCGCTGGATTAAGAATGGCAAAAGACATGAGTATAAAGGTGCTGGATATTTACAGTGATTCACAGCTTGTAGTGAATCAAGTTCTAGGGGAATATCAAGCACGAGGCCTAAAAATGGTGGCCTACTTGAACAAAACAAAAGATCTGTTAGCCCAATTCACGAAGTATACCCTCCAGCAGATACCTCGGGATCAGAATTCGAACGCAGATGCCTTAGCCAAACTCGCGAGCGCGAAAGATGCTGACACTTTGAATATTGTGCCAGTAGAAAGATTGAGCGAGCCAAGCATACGAGCAGGTGAAACCAATATGGAAATCCGAATAGAAGATACATGGATGGCGCCTTACTTGGAGTATCTGACCAATGGTGTACTACCAGCAGATAGAAAAAAGGCCATAACTCTTCAAAGGTAGGCTGCTAGGTATATACTAGTCGATGGCGTTCTATACCGAAGAGGATATTCCATGCCATTGCTCAGATGTATTACACCAGAGAAAGCTAATGAGCTAATGAAAGAAGTACATGAAGGCTTCTGCGGGGATCACGCTGGGGGGAAAAGTTTGGCGAAAAAGATTCTAAGGCAAGGCTATTTCTGGCCGACTATGAACGAAGATTCAATGGAGTTTGTGCGAAAGTGCGATAAGTGTCAGAGATTTTCCAAAATCCCACGCGCAACTCCAAACGAGTTAAAGTAGATGCATAGTCCTTGGCCTTTTGTAGTATGGGGTATAGACTTAATTGGATCCCTGCCAACGGGAAAAGGCGGAGTGAAGTACGCAGTTGTAGCAGTCGACTACTTCACCAAATGGGCCGAAGCTGAACCACTCACTACCATAAAGACCAAAAAAGTTCTTGACTTTGTCATCAAGAACATTGTTTGTCGATATGGTTTGCCTCGAAAGATTGTCTCAGACAACGGCACCCAATTTGACAGTGACTTATTCACCGACTTCTGTGAAAGGTACGGGATTATCAAAAGCTTTTCTTCAGTCGCGCATCCACAAGCAAATGGGCAGGTTGAAACAGTGAATAAAACGCTTAAGGACACTCTGAAGAAGAGGCTTGAAGACACTAAAGGAGCATGGCTAGAACAGCTGCCTGAAGTCCTCTGGTCGTATAGAACTTCTCATCGAACAGCAACAGATCATACTCTGTTTTCCTTAGCATACGGGTATGAAGCTATGTTGCCCGTCGAATTAGATCCCCCCTCACATCGACGCATTACATACGACCAGAGCCATAATAGCCAACTAATGATGGAGTCCCTAGACTCAATTGAAGAAATACGAGAACGAGCCCAACTTCGAGTCGCTGCGTACCAGCAAAAGGTCGCCCGGTATTTTAACTCAAAAGTAAAAGAAAGGAAATTCAACGTCGGTGACCTAGTGCTACGACGAGTTTTCTTGAATACCCGCGACCCCACTGCTGGAGTGCTCGGACCAAACTGGGAAGGACCTTGCCAGATTGAAGAAGTCCTTCATCCTGGCACTTACAAACTTGCACGCTTAAATGGAGATCTCATTCCACGCTATTGGAACGGTGAACACCTGCGCAAGTACTACCAATAAATAATCCTTTTTAAAGGACTGACTTGTATTAATTTTTACTTTTGACATGTTTCGAAAAAGGGTTAGCCACGTTGTATGGCTAATCGCTTATAAGTGTAAGATCTTTTTAAGATCACTCGTAAAGACATGTTTAGTCCATTTTAATATGAGATTATAAGGGACTGTGCGCAGCCAGTCATTCTTGCCAACCTTTGTAAATTTATTTGACAAGTATTTGTTCATTACGTGTGTTGTTTTGCTGTATTACAAGTGTTATATTTACTATCGAGCAGTAATGTTCGCACAGGTCATGGTCAAGGCAAGTGACCAAGGACCTAAAGCTCCTCGATCACTTGGGGGCCATATAAGATTCATCGATAGCAAAGCATTCCAAGAGGTATGTAAACACATGAACAAAATAAGTGAAAGCATGCTACGGTACTTAGAGTATTTTTCAAAATTTATATTTTGTTGAATCAAACCAAAGTACTATGCTAAGTTCGGTCATGCGAACAGATGTTATAATAGATAAAAATATTATAATATCAAATGGCATTCTTTTACACCGCAAGCAGTACTGCTTGGATGTAATTGTTCAAAGTAAAAGGAAAGTTTGCTGCCCATGCAAAAAATTTAAATATATAAAAAAAAATTAGTCTTTACATCACGACCCATGGGTCGTGTAATTGAACAGAAATAAAAATAAGTTTAAGAAGCAGGAGGGTCTTGCTCAGCAGTCTGATTGGCCGCATTCTCAACAGCTCCCCCCTCCTCTGCGTCAGCGGCCGGCTGGATGCTTGGGGAAGCAGGAACCCTTGCTCTTTCTTCTTCTTCAGCCAATCAAGCAGTGCAACGGGCCAACTTAGCGTTCCTGGCATCCTCTAGAAGGTAGTTAAAGTTGGCACCCCGGTTGTGTTTCCAAAAGTCGTAGAAACACCGAAGCGTCGCATTCTTATACCTTTCCAGATCTTTAGCATTGGTGAGCTTCAGCTGCTCCACTTGGCTCTCAAGAACAGCTATGGCCTTGTCCTTATCTAGGAGCTCCTCCTTGAGCCTCTTGACTTCACGATATTGGGTTCGGCTGGAATCCTGGTATTCATCCCTCTACTTGTTCATAACTGCCTTAGAAGACTCAGCCTCTGCCAGCTTTGCCACCGCTGTAACGCCCCAAACTCCAGGGACCGTTACGGTGTGCCTTGTAAACAGTGCTAAACTCGCTAATCGAGTCATTTGGCCAAAACATGTAACTAAGTATGATTAGCGGTTTAGGGATTAAAACTTTGGTTAGGAGGAAACATTTCACTAGAACGTTTAATACATACATTGGGATCCCGAAAATAAAGTTTCAGAGTTTATTACAGAAAGTATTTACAACAGGCCGTTCTAAGCGGCAAAACAGGGTTCAACCCTAGTTCCACTTTAAACCTCGGTCGTGGCGGACGAGCAGCTGCATATGTACACATCATCACCTAAGCTCTCCAACTCAAGGATGGTCCAGCTTCCTCTTGCCTTTACCTGCACCACGTAGCACCCGTGAGCCAAAGCCCAGCAAGAAAACACAATAAAGCATGACATAGTCTTAGCAACGATCATAATAACCATGTAGGACTATCAGTCCAAACAAATAGGTGACAATAGCCAAAAGTCACAATAGTGAGCATCGCTCCTTCTAGCCATGTGACGATAGGGTCACCAGGGCTTAACTGACAAGTGATCCCTTCATAAGTTTGATTAGGACAGGTGCATGGTGAATGGTCACCAACATAACCTTCCTCCCGACCCTAGAGTCGTGCAATGGACAGCGTCCCTTAGCCATGTGACAAACAGTCACCGGGGTCATATACCTTGGCCATAAACATCTGGTCATAGACCAGGCAAGCGCTTATAGTTCTCATTGACCTTCCGGTCGGTCCAGCACTAATACCCCATATGAGTCATTCAATGCCGACCTCGATTGGATCCAATCTTTATTTGGCCCGGCGTTTACAACGCACTGCCACCTCTGACCCTTGGGTCGGTAAAGCACGACCAGTGCTCAGCCCGTGGTGAACTTAACTAATAAGTCACAGCTTCACAGACGGATCTGACACCATTGTCGATTCTGACTAATAAGTTAGCGCCACACACAGGTAAGCCATGCCACCAAACATATATCACATGTCCAATATCCATAAACAAGGTATTCAGCATGCTTACTTAACATATATCAGTACAATTAGGACTATGCATTAACACAGAGGCTTAAGCTCTGAACGATATCACACCCAGTATACAAAGCATGTCCTAATCACATGTTTCTTATGCATCATATGCCATATATTCAACAATCCAACATGTGCCAATAACAGCCATGCATGTCACGTTTAATAGTCAACTAACATGCACCAAGAATAGCCATGCATGTCATACATAATAATCAACCGACATGCATCAATAATAACCACGCATGTCATACTCAGTAATCAACCAACATGCATCATAGTAGCCATGCATGTCACGTATACACAGGGTGCAGTTTTCTTACCTCAAATCCGAGCTAGAACCAATATAAGAATGACCCTTGAGAACGGTCAACCTTTAAGCCCTTAGCGGTCACCTAATCATAACCAAATATGGAACACCATCAATAACATGATAACCAAAGGTTTTCAAACCAATATCTAGCCTCCAAGAGATTAATCCAAACTAATCCAAGTAGTAGGGACACTCCCGAGGCCCGTAGCTAAGTTCCCGGGGTCAAAACGAGCAAACGGGGTGAAAACAGGGCAAGGGCTGCGGCCCTAGCACCTTGGGCCGTGGCCCCCAGGATTTCCAGAGGCAAGCGCCGTGGCACCCCACACAAGGGCCGCGGCGTCCAGCGAAACAGAAAGGCCACCTGCTAACTCGAGCTAGGGCCGCGGCGCCCAAGAACAAGGCCGCGACGCCCAACCCAGAACCATTCTCCAACGTGTTTTCAACACCTCAAAGTCCCAAAAAACACTCCTAAACATTCCCCAATCATCAAAACAAAGTTCCCAAGCTTCCCAATACCTCAAAACCCTCAGAACCCAAGGTTCAAACAAACCGAAAACTCAACGATTCACAAAATCAATTCAAAGCTTAGAAACACGAAATAACTCAAAACTTAAACTTCAATTACCTTTGATTGGGTTGTTTTCCGTCAAATCCTTCGGCTAAGAAGCTTCTATTCTTTCCTAGGATCGCTATGCCTCGACCCTCGCTTGATTCTGACTCCTAGAACTCAAGATATCTTCGAAAACGCTCAAACGGTAAAACGGACTGTTGAGAGAGAAAACGAGAGGTTTCCTAATGTACGTTCTTATCTGACAAGCTACTTCAAGCTTAAGTAACCTCAAATAAAACCTAGTGCTCGGGGTCCCGAAAACACCCCCGGGGATACTATAGTCAAAACTTCCAGAATTCCATCCTGATCTCAAATACTCCTAATCCATCACCAAATAAACATTTCTATTACCCCGAAACTGCCCCCGTTATGACAGAACCGCTAATCCATTATGTATGACCGTCTCATGTCGAATAGCTCGAATATATCTCCATAATAATAAAATCTCATTCACAAATTACGATATGTACCCAATTTACAAATATGCCCTCAACATGCCAAATTACCAAAATGCCCTCATAACTATAAATACTCCCATATGCATGCATTTACCACCATATAATAATATAATTCACATGAACATGCATATGATTATTAAATAGCATAATAGATCAATTATGGCCCTCCCGGCCTCCTAATCAAAGTCCTAAACCTTATTAGGAAATTCGGGGCATTACAACCGCAGCATCCTTCTGCTGGGTGACCACCTCCAACTCCCCAGCGTGCCTGGGTTCTGCAGCCTGAAGCTCCTCGATGGCTCTCACCTGGAACTCCTCGACGGCCTTTGCCCGAGCCTGGTCGATGGTAGCAAGGGCACGGGTGCGAGCGGCGGTTACTGTCAGCATGGCCTGTAGTCAAGGAAATAAAAGTTAGACTACACTACAAAAAGGAGAAGTAAAATTCAAGAGGAAAAATACTTACGCTGGCCACTTCGTTAAGAGCCCTGTTGAGGATCTGGTCAACCCCCATGCCCTCAGCTTCAGCCATTGCCTCCCTGCAACGGTCATGCTTTAAGATATGAGCAAGGCGATCCTTAGCTGATCGCAGGGAGCGGTTCGAGAGCTTTTCCCTGGGAAGTTCTGCTTGCGGAGTGTGCCCCCTTCAGGCCGCAGGCAGAGGGTTGGCAGCAGGGGTGGCTTTCTTCTCAGCAGGAGCAGAAGGCTGAGCAGAAGCTTGCCCAGTTGGCGCATCCTTGGAAGGATCTTCTTTTCGACCCTTCTTGGCCGGAGGTCCTTGGCTCGATTCGCCATTATGCCTCCTGGATGTCTTTCGTCAATCCAGGGGGAATTCTACCTCCTCTTCAGCCTGGTACAAATCGAAAACGTTGGGAGTATCCATCTCTGCGTACAAAGAAAAATATGCAGATGATAAAATAAAGGCAGATGAAAATTCTTGGTAAAACAGAAAGAGGTCACAAAGTTTAATACCCGAGCTACAACTACTGGTCGCTATACTACTGACTCTATTAGTCATACACTCACTATCTGGCACGAAGAAGTCTGGCCCTAGATTTGGAGTATACGTAAAATTGCCGTCCCCGTCAAACAAGTGACAGGGAATTGGCAAGCTATTTAAAAGCAAAATAACAGTACCATTTTCATCTGAGGATTCATCTAGGTCTATGACAGACTCTGTTGCCTTTTGTTTCCCCTTGCCTTGGGGCGTAGAAGACCTCTCTGCTGAAGGGACGCCAGTGGGTTCCCTGATTGTAACCCCCGTTGGCCTCCTTCGGGGAGGAGACGCCGGGGGTTGCTGCTCGGGATCTCCCTCGGCCGTGGCATCTGCTACCACAGGTCCTCTTGTTTCATGGCGAGGAGCCAGGAGGCCAGATAGCCTCAGATTTTCATCAGTGACCAGGGACTTAACACTTTTTTCTGCGTCTGCCATCCTGGCCAGTGCGTTGGACCTCAACACCATGTCTGGTGTTGGGTTCGGACGTAACCATGGACCTGAAAGGCATGGTATACTTTAGAAAGTTTCAAGAGAATTCATAAAGGAAAAGTAGCGACCAGTGAAAAAGGCATTTACCTCCGCGAGCGAAGGCCATGTTGTGCGTAGTCATGTCCGGCGTGAGGAAGTACTCCCTACTGTACTGCCCCACGTTGGAAATATGGGTAGTATCACTCAGGAAAGTTCGGCTAGTTTCCTGGTGATAGAGATGGAAGAAGTCTGTCCCGTATTGTTGAGGGTTGGACTTAAGGTTGAAGAGGAAATTGACCTCATGAGGGGGTAGGTTCTGGCCATTTTTTAAGTTTATACAGGATATAGAGTGCGACCAGCATTCTGTATCCATTTGGAGTAATTTGAAAGGGGGCGACACCAAAATAGTTGCCCACCCCCTGATAGATAGGATGTAAAGGGAGGATAGCCCCCGCCTCTATGTGATATCTGGACCAAGCGCTATAGGCACCCCCGGGAAGGTTAGCTCTTTGGTCAGCAGCCGGGATGGTAAGATTAACTCCTGTAAGAGGATACTTCCTGCGATAATTGGCAAGCATCCGAGGAGTCACTTGGCTGGTGGGGGAGAGATACCACTCGACATCAGGAAGGTTTTGATGCCAAGGGCGGGCCCTGACTTGGATACGAGGGTCTGGGGCGGCATTTTCTCGACCACTGGTCGAGGGAACCCTAGCCTGCGAATCAGGCTGGGCAGGAGAGTTTGGACTATTTTCGGAGTCAGGTCTTTTCTTGCCTAAGGACTTAGAGCGGGCCATTTGAGGTGGTGATGGACGAGGTGATGAACCCAAAATGGGTATGTTTAAAAATATATAAATCGCAAGCGCATGAATCGTTCATATAGAATAGTGATCGTGTAAGCAAGGATGTCGAACCCAAAGGAGTTGTCTAAAATCGAAAAGAGAAAACTATTTTAAATCAAAAGTAATAAATTCTAACCTAGCTCCAAAGATTGATGAGTTTTAATATTATGAACATAAAATAAAAGATTGAAAAGAAAAGCTATTTAAGAGAATAAAAATAAAGCAATAATGAGTTGAAAATAAGTGTTAAAAGAAAAGATTATTAAGATACTAGAATCCACAAAATGTAAGTTTAATAATATTTATTAGTATATTGATTCCCAAGTTTTAGTGATAGTTAAAATAATTTAAACTATCATTTTCTAAATAGATTTATAATTTTAAGCACAAATTACTTCTAAAAATATAGGATTTTTCTTCACTTTCCAAAATTATAATTTCAAAGCATTTAGTGTAAATCAATCTAATGAAATAACAAATAAATCAATGAACATTATTTATAAGGCAAAACATAATATTTTTGTTCTAAGCATGGATGTGTACAATTTAATGACACATCTTACACAAAGAATATTATGTTTTTGCAAAATGAAGAACAAAGTGCATATTATCTAACAATCCAAAATATGAGATATTAAAGATGAAAGACATATATGAAGAAGAAAAATCCATAAACTTGTTGCATTACAAGGGAAATCAACATACAACATAAATATTACCTAGTTACAAGTTGCTTCATCATGATCTTAATAATCTTATAAAGATTAGAAACACATAACTAGAATAACAAATACAAACTAAAAATTACAAACATAAATAGGAAAATATGGAGGAGAAACCCCCAAAATTTCCTCTAAAAATACATAGAAAATAACCAAAAAGAAGAAGAAGAAGAAGAAGAAGAAGAAGAAGAGAATTGAGAGGTTTTGAATGTGTAGAAATTATGGTATAGTAACCCCCCCCCCCCCCCCCCCCCTCTCAAAATGGACCCCAAACTCCCTTATTTATAGCCAAAAAATGGGAATTAAAATAATCAATTTAAAATAATTAAATTGATTAAATTAATTTAATTAATTATAATATGGAAAATATGGGTAAATTATAGGGTGTAATAATGATGTTTTGGGGTAAAATATGTAGAAAATGTGGTAAAAAGTGGTATTTTTAAATAAAGAGACAAGAGTACAAAAGCAAGCTTTTGTTGGGCTCAAGACAAATAAAGGGGCTGGTTGGGCAGGTGGTGTGCACTAGCGTGGGCTGGCATTTAGGCTGCTTTGGACCGAATGGATGGGCTGCTGAAGGAATGTGATGATGGCTGGGGATATTTGATGGCCGAATGGTGAAGAGCTGAGTGGCAGCTGGCATTGGCGCGTGGAGGCAGGCAGCTGGGTCTTCGGTGGTCCTGGTGCTTGGCTGAAGAAGGAAGTGCAGGTGGCATGCGGCTAGAAGAGAGCTGAATTTGGGCCTGGGCAGGTGGCGTTGGAGACAGGTGCTTGGTGGAGATTCTGGCTTCAGGAGGGTGCTGTAGGAGGCGGGCCTGGTGGAATTGGGCCAGCGACTTGGGCCTTGGCTTCATGCCAATTTTTACTTTCTTTTCTTTGAAAATGCCATTTTTTTTTCTTCATTATTCTTACTTTTCAAGAGCAAAAATACACCAAATTCCCTAACAAAATAAACATAAACTAAATCATAATAAAATATTTCCACTATAAATAAATCAAGTAAATTCTTTGAACATATTAATTATAACTTAATTTATATTTAACATTTAAATTCAATAATACAACATTTTTTAACCACAAACTAAACAACAATAACTCAAATAATTAACTACAATTTTTTACAACAAAATAACTATAAAAACACACAAAAATATATAAAATCACAATAAGACTAATAAATTCAAAATTACTTTAAAACTTAATAAATAAATTAAAATCTCAAGAATTAAGCAACAATTAACACATAAAAAGTGGTAAAATAACTCTATTTTGTAGAGTTATCACGAGGTCTAGAAGAAGATCGTGAAAATGGAATCTCGTGAACTCGGTTGATCGGTTGTTCTTCACCTTCGAGCAGCTGGGCAAGAAGATTGTCGTCGATGGGTCATTCACCACAAATCTGGCATTAAAGTCTGCAAACAGAAGAATGGGGAGGTGAGGATGAAGAATTTTGAAAGTTTTTTAGAATAATGCTGGTCGAGTATAAAAGTTAAGCTTTTATACAGCAGCATTCTAACAAAAGACTAAATTTTTTCACGCGAACAGTTTGAGAAACAGATCAAAAGTGAAAGTAAAAAGTTTTTTGAAAAAGCTTTTTCAACTCCTTTTAGGGCGGGAAAAACCTAGTTTTTAAGCCAGCATAAAAATCGAATTTTCACTTCGATTTTACGTCCTAAGGCCATGATCTTAACTATCAAACTAACTCGTAACTCCCTAGTAACAGAGAAATATCACACAACATTCAGTATCACCTATTAAACCCCCCTACTGACATGAATTTCAACCTAGAAACGAATGAACCCAACAGTCGGTCTACAGAAGCATGCACAGCAAAAATATAAAGCGTAAGAGTCCAGAAACTTACCAAGATGAAGATCGTGGAGATTTTCCAGGCATAAAAGGGGCTCACGGGCTGAATCTTGAAACGCCGAAGGATGGTCTTCAGAGGGAAACAGGAGCTCTGGTGTTAGGGTTTCTTGAAAGAGCGATGGCTTGCGTAAAAAGAAAAAGGAGACTTCAAAGAGGCTATATATATTTTTGTCCGTAAGCATTAAAAGGAAGTAATCATCAGCTTCCCCTTTTTCGAAGTATGGGGAAGGGTGATAGCCGTCAAAACGTTACTTGGGAAGCGAAAAGCCGTGATTAGACAAGGGTAGGTTGCTTTTTCCAAGATTGCACGAAGTGTTCTGACATGTATGGTGGGGTAACCAAAGGGTCATTTCCTCAAAAGTTTATTTATTGCTCGTAATAAATAAACTTGGGGGGAAAATGTTATCCAAAAAACATGCACGAATGACGTGGCAAGTGACTTCTAGACACGTGGCTGACACTTGGGGGAATTTTGCTAGGGTATCGACCAGAAGAGATATTGCAAGCAAAAGGCAGTCGAAGTTTACTTGCGACTAGTATGGTCGCATGTTTCGCGTATCTCATGATATTTTTATAAAGATCTTAGTTAATCCCGAAATTGACTCCCATGATTTCATGAGTATCCGATTATTTAGGAAAGAATATCTGTAACAAATTATTGTAATCCCCCTTGAGCCTATAAATAGAGAAAGATAGCTCAAGGAAGGGACTTTTGGCCTTCGAATTATTTGAGACTAGAGTGATTATATTCGATATATTGTCTTGTCCTTCAGAGGTTGGTGAAACTCATTGAACCCCAATTCTTTGATCACTCCTTTGAATTCTATATCAATAACAATTCGAGTGGACGTAGGTTATTACCAGATTTTAGGGCTGAACCACTATAAACTTTTGTGTTCTTTATTATTTCGTCATCTTATTCTTTCCAACATGTTTGTCTGCATCAAGCAAATTTGACTCCGTGTCAGTTGGCCAAATTCAAGGTCAACAAGTATGATTTTATGTGTTATGATATATGCATGTTTTGGGGCTTATAGTTGTTATATAACAAACCCTAACACTTTTATGTTTTGGGCTTATACTTGTTATATAGCAAACCCCAACAGTTTTATGTTTTTGGGGCTTATAGTTGCTTAACTAGCAAACCTCATTGTAGTTGAGGCTTATAGTTTCTTAATTAGCAAACCCCAATAGTTACCATGTACATGGGTTAGAATTATGATATATGTGTTATAGTATATGATATATGTTCTTAGTTTATGTGTATGATTATGTTTCATGCTTGTAGTAGATTTTCCTTGTTGGGCATTAGGCTCATTCCTTTATGTTTTATATGTGCATGAAAATAGTTATGGCGGCGGGAAGGTTCTTGGCAGCTTGGGAATGTGTATTGAGGGAGAATGGAATCGGTGGACTGCATGAACGATTTGAGGATGAAGTTGTTTCTAGTCATTTAAAATTATGCTTTACATGTATTTTCCGCACTTTGTTTTGTAACGAATTTTAAGATTTAAAGTTATGATTATTTTAATATTTTCAAAACAATGGGATCCCATATCCTAAATGAATTTTCATGTATTTAACCTTTGCTTTACAATTTATAATAAAGTTGTGGTTATTTCATATGTATGTTTTCTTAAGATTAATGTCTGTGTATAGTAGTTATTAATGGTCCAAAGTCTAGAATAAGTTGGGTCGTTACAGTTGGTATCAGAGCAACGGTTCATTCACATGAAGTTCTCCTCGATACACACACTCAAAGCTCCGAATCTAACAGCCAAGTAAGTGTTTAAGCTATAGTTATTATGTTTATATGTATAGCTAACGATTTTAGTCTTTATGTTTTCAGGTAAGAATGAACGAAGCATTAACTTATGAGGATATCCGAGCCATTAAGGCTTTAAAAAGAATTAGAGAACTGAGAAACACCGTAGGAGTGCTAGAAAGAATCACTCGGAGGCTACTTTTGTTCCACTGAGAAATAGGTTACCTCCAAGAATCTAAGCAGATCATGATGAGAGCAACAGAGCATTACATTTTAGTAATTAGACTACTTAGAGATTTTCATACTGTAATTGCAGCCTTAGAGGAAATATGGGAAGCAATGGATGATGAAGATGAATTTCCGGTAGCAATGAGATATTGTTTTCTCTTAATTAGGTTCACTTCAAAAATAGAATTTCAGTTTACAAATGAGCAAAAGCATAGAATTTTTACGAACCTTCCTCGAGGGCATTTTGAGGCACATGATAATGAGGACTATGAGGAGTTAAATGATGATATGTTAGATGAAGGATCGGATATAGAAGATCCCGATTTTTAGAATAATTAGTTTCATTGTTTGTTTTAATTTATTATTTGTTTTCTTTTATGGTTGTAAATAGTGAAAACTTTCTTTTCTAAATTAATATCATGGTTATTTTGTTATCATGTATGAGTTTGATTTTATTTTGCAATCATAATAAATAATAAATAAAATAAATAATGACTAAGTTCAATGGGGGTGGATACAAATCAATGAACCAAGTTTCTATATTGAGAGTTAGGGGGGCATAGTAGTGGGAACGATTTTACTGATCCCAGCCCTCCTTCAATATGGTTAACTTTGGAACAAAGATGAGTTTCGAGCCTGAGAATTTAGTCATATAGGATGATTAGAAACATACTTAGAAAATAAAGATGGCTTATTTTTCTAAGTATAGAAACCCACTCTAACAATAAAGAAGGCTTATAATTTTCATAAGAAGTCATAATTAATAGGTCCGAGTTATGTTTGTTTAGATTAAGCTTTTGCCTTAGAGCCTATTAGGGTAAAGTTCTGACATGTTTCTCTCAACTGTTAAAACTCTGTTGTGATGTCGCTCCGAAGATCTGCTCGCACCAACAGAAACGCCTCCAACACTGCTCCGGTGAACAATGAAGCCCCTCCAGTTCGCAGAAGGGGAGTGCGTGCTACTGCTAGCCGCAACGCGCCGCCGCCGTCAGCTGACAACACTGTGAAGATCGCCCGACTGCGATAGCAAGTTGAGGAACTATTGCAGCAACAACGACAACAGGCTCAGCCCAAGACTCAGCCTCCGCCGCAGCCACAGCCACAGCCACATCAAATGGCCTCAGCACCCCAACAAGTTGGTCCATATGGGGGATGGCCAGTGGTGAATTATGCGCCGTATCCAATACAACACATGGAGCCAGTTTATGAGCAATTCCATAAGCAACACGCTTCGAACTTTGAAGGGACTACAGATCCCTTCGAGGTAGAAGAGTGGCTAAGAAACATGGAGCCAATCCTGATGCACATGAACCTCAGTGTTGCGGATTTTCCTAAGTGTGTGCAAGTGTACACAATCGTTGAGCAAGTAATATAATGAAAGTAATTTTTATCGTCTCCTCAAGGATTGCCAAACAAATATTGTAAAAAGCATCATCAAACAATTTGGGGTACAATTAACTATCCCTTTTTTTAATGACTAATCAATTAAACTAAAGGACAAAAATAACTAAACAAGATAATTAATTTAGGCGTTTAACAATAAAGCTGGAAAATGACAAATTGCGATTGCTATGATGATAAAAGTTAGGCATATCAAATCCCCATAATTTATAGTTTTGCCCCTGATGTTGCAACAAAGTTCATAGCAAAGTTCTCTTGTAACTAGGATTTCCAATTTAATGCACATGCCATTTTACCAAATGCTCATGTTAAAATTCCATCAATTAGATTCACATATTCCTATGCTAAATTTAATTTCAAGAACATAATTCCCAGCATCAATCCTTCAAGTTTGCTAGGTGAATAAAATATTCCTAAGTTATTCACTAATCAATACAAAAGTATCAACATGCATCAATCAAGAATTTCCACTAATTTTTACCCTTCCGGAATTTAAAACTAGCTTGTCTCTCACATAAGTTGATCATTCTCAAGCAAGAGATTTGCACAATAAAAATAGCTCAATTGAACAAGAGAAAAATTTCATAAAACAGTCAACAATTTGGGGGCAATTACAAATTAGGGTTCATCAATATCCCTAACACAAATAATTGAAGTCATAGTAAAAATACCCAAGCCACCACAATAAATATTCAGCATTATCTCAAGAGTTCAAGGAAGGAAGAAAAAGAAAATAAAATTCTATGAAAGTTGAGTTTAGAAAAATAAGCCAAATTGATAGAGATATTCTCTTCTTGTCTTCTAACTCTTAATCCTCTTCTTCTTCTAGCTTCCTTCTCTTTCCTCTTCTCTTCTTGATGATTCAGCTCAAAGAAATTCAGAGAAGACCCCTTCGATGGAGCTTGGGCGGCTGGTTCTCTTCTTCTTTCTCTATTTTCTTGGGTGAAGAAGATAATATCTTTTTGGGCTCACAAAGGGTATAAACCCTCTCCTTCTCTCTCTACACGTGGGGGACAACATTCTGCTCATTTTCAGAATTTTTGCAGCTCCTTTCCACCTCATCTAAGTACATGCCAAGTGTGCAGACTTTATGTTGCTGACTGTCCACACTTTGCTGCAGCAAAGTTGACTGATGTTGCAACAATTGCCAGAATTTCAGCTCTAATATGATTTCCTTACACATGCTTCACTAAGCTTTCCAAGCACCCTCTTGCTATGCCTTCAAAATAGGTACCACCTTTTTATAACACAATTCCATTATTTTCCGCAAGAGTTATCATTAATTAAAACAAATTACACAAACAAAGTTAAGAGACAAAGTGACTAAAACCACACAATAACAGCACAAACGCTATATTTCACCTAACTTTTTAAGTCCAAAAGCTCAATTAATAACTCTAAAATATAGAGTTATCACACCCCCAAACTTAATCCATTGCTCGCCCCGCGTGATGACTTTAAAAATAAAAGACAAGAAAAGAAACAAAGAAATCTAACTTAACACAAGACACACACGCAAAATAACAACTTAAGACGACATAACACACCACACAACTATAACAAACACAACCCACAACACAAAGACTCAAAATAAAACAACACTAGGAATCAATTTGGACATGGTCATATCAAGTGGGAATAGAACTCTCAAATCAGTGATTAAAAAGATAACTCAAGTGTATATGCAAGCCAAGTTCCTCAAGTATTAAGATGATATCAAACCAAAAATCAAGTGTTTACCCTTAAAGTGTATACATAGCTCTTCCCAAACATTCTCAATTCTCCCTAAAGTAAATTAGATCTTGATCCTAAAGCCTAATTATTATCTCCATAAGTTGACTTAATAATTCCCTCTCCACTAATGTAGACAAACACTAACCAAGGATCAAAATGTCTTTATCAAGCTTGTAGTGTAAGGCTTTGGTGCGGGTGGTTAAGATAAGTCATTTTAGGCTCAATTTCACTTTAAAAGCACCTTAATTTTCCTAAGACTAAGTAAGAGCTCACAATCACTTCCCCAAAAGATTACCCCCCAAAAATCAAAGTCACGCTCGCCATTCTTCTTTATTTCTAACATAGACAGAAACAAGAAAAGAAAGAAGGGAAATGAGATAATACTCTTTTTTTTTTAACAAGATGCTACACCCCCAAACTTACTTTCGACTTTATGGATAATTTTTCAATTCTTTGATGATTTTTTTTTAAAGGGATGCACTCTTTCTTTACAAATACACCTTTTTTTTATATATATAAATTTCTAAATTTAAATAAAACAATGGCAGTGACACAACATGAGATCCACTCCCCCCAAACTTAAAATGAAATCCACACTAAAATACCATTCATAAAGGCACACTCCTCTCACCCTCTCTCATGATGCAACACTCAACATATATTTAAGAAAAATCAAGGTGCTCAAAAGGTATGATGAATGGATATGTATATAGTTGGGCTAGCATGTGGTGAAGAAAGAAAGGGAGTCTAATAAGCTCAATGGGGTGACTAAGGATAAAATAGTATATAATGGTTGGCTAGAAAGGCTCAAACGGTCCAAAGATGGCCTAAATCATGTCCTTGGTTTGGTGTTGTCTAGGATTTCGCCTCAAGGGAACCACTAAGCAATTCTAGAAACGTAAGCTCTCCCAAAAATCTTGCTACTTTAAGGGTTTAAGAAATTATTGGTCGAGCTATGCACACAAAATTGGGACACATTCTCATTATGGTTGAATTAGCATAAAAAACTTTAAGTATTAAAGGCTCGCTCATACACAAGGGTTGTAATTTTTGTTTTCTGACATGTTATCATCGAGCTGTTCCACATTTAAACACAACCAAATTGATTCCATTATAACTAGACTCAAGACTCAAGACTTCAAACAAAACACGCCTAACAATGCCTAAAACATAATAAACATAAAGGAGATTAAAACACGACAGCAGTTATCAACAACACCCCCCCCCCCCAAACTTAAGGGAGAGCGCTGTCCTCAGTGCACAAAATAAACAGAGCAAAAAGAATAGGAAACAAAAAAAAAACAAATAACATAAACAGAGCAGAAAAAGAAAAGATTGTGGAAAATAAGGAAACTCCCTCTACTCGCTATCCTCCTGCTCGTCGGAAGAGGCAGGCGCAGCGGATGGTTCAGGTGCATGCCACCGCTCCATGATGGCCTCAGGAAACGGTGGAAAAAGCTCGAGGGGCCGGAAAGATTGACGCAAAACATCATCACGCTGGCGCACATAGTCCCAATAGGTGTGCTGCTGGGCCTCCATATGATGCATCATGCTCATCATACTCTGCTGAGTGGCGTAAAGATCCACGATAGTGGGGTTTGAAGGCTCAGCAGAGCTATGGCTAAACGAGGGCGGTGGGGCAGAGGGCGACGCTTGCTCTCTCGGATGGGAAACAACTTTGGTCACCTTCCGAATGGTATGGGCATCGATGTAATCGGGAGAGTGACAGTGCTCATCATCTAGAGCGAGGGGTACACCTGCGCGGCGACATAGAGCAGTGATCAACGTGGGAAAAAACAACGGGCCCTTGGTCTTGATAACACCCAATGCAACAAGCTCCTCGGAAATGAGCTCATCCACATCAATTGAGAGGCCAGTCAAGATGCTATAAAGGAGGACGACACGATCCTTGCTTACCGAGGTATCGTGAGTGGTGGGTAACATATTGGTCTTGATAAAATGATTCCACACACGAGCAAGAGTCGTCAAGGAGGTGCGGGGTATAGTGTGAACCCCAATCTTTGGCGAAACATTCCATTGGGTGCCCGGCAAAGCAACTTCGGCTAACATCTTGGCAAAGTCTGCCTCACTTTGTTGAGGGGCAACGTCCCCATACTCAGCCGCCTCGATATTGGGCAGCCCAAAAACAGAATTTATGGCTTGAGGGGCGTAACTAACCTGTTTGCCCCGGACTGTGACTTCTCACAATTTTTGTGAGACAAAGTTGGCGTAGACTGATAACTCTACAAAATAGAGTTATTTTACCATTTTTTATGTGCTAATTGTTGCTTAAATCTTGAGTTTTTAATTGATTTATTGAGTTTTTAAGTAATTTTGAATTTATTGGGTTTATTTTGATTTTATATGTTTTTGTGTGTTTTTATAGTTATTTTGTTGTAAAATGATGTAGTTAATTATTTGAATTATTGTAGTTGAATTTGAGGTAAAAAAATGTTGTATTATTAAATTTAAATGTTAAATATAAATTAAGTTATAATTAATGTTTTCAAAGAATTAAATTGATTTATTTTATAGTTGAAAATATTTTATTATGATTTAGTTTATGTTTATTTTGTAGGAAAGTTGTTGCAATTTTGGGCTTTGAAAAGTAAGGAAAAGAAGGAAGAAAGGTGGCATTTTTTAGAAAAAAGAAATGAAATGTTGGTATTTTTGAATACTTTCAGCCAGCCCAAGCAAGGCCCAAGCTTATGCCCAAGCTTCAATCCTTTCTCTTCAATCAATTCGTTCAAGCTTCCTTCAGCACTATCTTTTGGCTATCACATGCCCAGCCGTGTACTCCTCTGCCCACATTGCTGCCTTCAGTCACTTGGCCTCCTGCCAGCCGAAGCCACCCAAAGCATGCCACAAAGTATTATTTTCTTGAGCCCATAAAAAAGCAAAATGTACCATTTGTCCCCTATGTCTAAAAATACCACATTTTTACCTCACTTTCTATACTTTTTACCCAAAAACATAATTATTACACCCTATAATTTATCCCTATTTGCCATTTTATAATTAATTCAATTAATTTAATCAATTTAATTAATTTGAATTGATTATTTTAATCATCATTTTTTGGCTATAAATAAGAGATTTGTGGGTGATATTTTTAGGGAGGTTACTATACCAAATTCTATACATTTCAAAACCTCTCTATTCTCTTCTTCTTCTTCTTTTTGGTTATTTTCTATGTATTTTTAGAGGAAATTTTGGGGGTTTCTCCTCCAAATTTTCCTATTTATGTTTGTAATTTTTAGTTTGTATTTGCTATTCTAGTTATGTGTTTCTAATCTTTTTAAGATTATTAAGGTGATGATGAAACAATGTGTAACTAGATAGTGTTTATTTTGTATCTTGATTTCCCATTTTGTGCAACAAAGTTTATGGAATTTTCTTCTTCAAATATCTTCTTTCATCTTAAATATCATGTATTTTGGATTGTTAGCACATATTTAAACTTTGTTCTTCATTAGTGCAAATACATAATATTCTTTGTGTAAGATGTGTCATTAAATTGAACACATCCATGCTTAGAACAAAAATATTATGTTTTGCCTTATAAATAATGTTCATTGATTTATTTGTTATTTCATTAGATTGATTTACACTAAATGCTTTGAAATTATAACTTTGAAAAGTGAAGAAAAATCCTATCTTTTTAGAAATAATTTGTGCTTAAAATTATAGATTTATTTAGAAAATGATAGTTTGATTTATTTTAACTATCACTAAAACTTGAGAATCAATGTACTTATAAATATTATTGAACTTATATTTTGTGGATTCTAATCCTTAATAATCTTATTTTACCATCTTCATTTCTATTATTAATTTATGTTATATATATTGTCTTTAATTTCTTTATTAGTATCTTATATTTTATTTTTATTATACAAAAAACTCATCAATCTTTGGAACTAGGTTAGAATTTATTACTTTTGATTTAAAATAGTTTTCTTTTTTATTTTAGACAACTCCTTTGGGTTCGACCTCGTGCTTTCACGAAAACTATTCTATAAATACGATTCGTGCGCTTGCGAGTATAAATATTTAAACATACCCGTTTTGGGTCCATCATAGACTTCTTTGATCCAAGGGACAACCGCCTCGCGAGGGGCTGTGCAAAAATTAAGCCATCCTCGATTACTAAGCACATTGGTCACATAATCAGGATTTTCATCAGTGGGGAAAGCTCTTTCAAACCAAAAGTCATGCCCAATAAGTTTCCTGAATTTGTCGGCAGCCCTCGGGGATATAAACTTGGCAACAACAGGTGGTTCGTCGGCCACAACTTTTTCTTTCTATTGGCAACTTTTTTGCTGCGAGGCATAATTTGCAAGAACCAAAAGTACAACAGCCACAGATAGGTGGGATGCCCAAAGTGCCAAGACAAGGGTAATAGAGTACCTTATAGGAGCAGGACACCCTTGTGAATGCACTGGGTGGTGGCAAAATTGTCGTGAGACCCAAGGGAAGGCAAGGAGCTGTCCAAATCGCGATGTTGTGAAGACTTACGTAGAGGTATGGGTGGGTCTCGGTTGTGTGCAAGAGGGGGCCGTGGGTCGGGTTGGGTTGTGGGCCGTGGGTGGGTCGGCTGTGGTGGGGAACGTGGGTGGGGGCTCGTTTGGGTGGTGGGCTAGTGGGTTCATGAAGTGGGGCGACTGGGTGCGTGGGTTCATGGCTGGGGTTCGTGAGGTGGTGGGCTGGTAGGTTCGTAGGAGGCGGGGCTAGTGGGGTCGTGGCTCGTGGGTTCGTGGGTGGGGGGTCGTTTGGGTGGTGGGCTGGTAGGTTCGTAGGAGGCGGGGCCGGTGGGGTCGGGGGTCGTGGGTTCGTGGCTGGGGTGGGTTTCGTGAGGTGGGGTCGATGGGTTCGCTGGGTGTGGTGCCGACTGGGTTCGTGGGGTCGGGGTGTGGGTTCGTGGCTGGGGTTCGTGAGTGGCATGAGGCCGTGGGGTCGGTTGGGTCCGTGAGGTGGGGTCGGGGATCGTGGGCTGGTGGTGGGTTTCATGAGGTGGTGTGAGGCCGGTGGGTTCGGGGCTGGGTTTGTAGGAGGCGGGGTCGGTGGGGTTGTGAGGTGGTGAGGCCGTGGGTGAGGGGGCTGGGAGGTGTGGGTGGTGGCTGGGTGTGTTTCAGAGAAATGGGGATGATGAAGATGATGGGTTTAGGGTTTCAAAAATGGAATGGGTCAAATTTTTACTCTATGTGTCTTTTAACAACTTTGTTGCAACATCATAGAACTTTGCTGCAGCAAAGTTAAGTCAAAGAGCAAGACCAAAAATGTGTTTTGTTTTAATGTTGATGTTGCAACATCATGGAACTTTGCTGCAGCAACAGCCAAGTCAGAGAGCATGCTGAATTTTGATGTTGCAACATCATGGAACTTTGCTGTAGCAACGGCAAGTCAGAGAGCAACCTGAATTTTGATGTGCAACATCATGGAACTTTGCTGCAGCAACAACCAAGTCAGAGAGCATGCTGAATTTTGATGTTGCAACATCATGGAACTTTGCTGCAGCAATAGCCAAGTCAGAGAGCAAGCCCAATATGATGCTACATCACTCCAACTTTTCAACCCCTTTTTAATTCTATTTTTCTACAACCATAAGTACATTAAACCATCAAAATCCGATGTTCCAAAGAAATATATTATATACATACATATATATATTTTTCATATATTTCTTGTCTTCTCCTTTTTTTTTTATTTTTATTTTTTATTTATATATATATATATATAATATACATCTACATAAAACATGGGTTGCTCTACAATTAAATCTCAAAGTTCCACAGCAACCCGAGTTTTTACATATTCTTCAAGGATCCTCCAAGGAGATTGAGCACTTGTTTCCCTCAACCTCACCTCCCCAATAATGCTTGATCCTTTGGCCATTAACCTTGAATTCCCTTCCGGAGCCTTCTTCACGCAATTCCACTGCTCCATAAGGATGCACCTTAACCACCAAGAATGGGCCCGACCATCTTGACTTGAGCTTGCCTGGGAATAGTTTCAAACGCAAGTTAAACAACAAAACTCGCTGGCCTTCTTCGAACACCCTTGGCTGAATAGGCTTGTCATGCCACCTTTTTGTTTTCTCCTTGTAAAGTTTGGCATTTTCATAAGAGAGTAATCGCATCTCTTCCAATTCATTTAACTATAACATTCTCTTTTCTCCTGCAAGTTGCAAGTCCATGTTGAGTGTTTGAATAGCCCAATAAGCACGGTGCTTAAGTTCCACTGGTAGGTGACATGCTTTTCCAAATACCAACCGATATGGTGACATCCCCAATGGTGTCTTGAAAGCTGTTCTATAAGCCCACAATGCGTCATCTAATCTCTTGGACCAATCCTTATGGTTGGGACTCACCACTTTCTCAAGGACACCTTTTATCTCTCTATTAGACAACTCAGCTTGCCCATTAGTTTGGGGATGGTAAGCAGTAGCTATCTTGTGCCTCACATCGTATTTAGCCAATAAGCTAGCCAACACTTTGTTCACGAAATGGGTCACCTCATCGTTAATGATTGCCCTTGGAGTGCCAAAACCAGTGAAAACATTCTTCTGTAAGAACCTCATGACAACTTTAGCATCATTAGTGGGAGAGGCAATTGCTTCCACCCAATTTGAAACGTAATCCACAGCTACCAAAATGTACAAGTCGCCATAAGATGGAGGGAAAGGGCCCATAAAATCGATACCCCACACATCGAACAATTCAACTTCAAGAACATTAGTTAAGGGCATCTCATTCCTTCTGGAAATATTACCAACCCTTTGGCATCGATCACACCTCAACACAAAAGCATGAGCATCTTTGAATAAGGAAGGCCAAAAGAATCCACATTGAAGTACCTTAGATGCGGTGCGCGATCCCCCAAAATGATCACCACAAGGTGAAGAGTGACAATGATGCAGGATATCCTCCATCTCTTGCTCGGAAACACACCTCCTAATCATGTGGTTGACACATTGTTTGAACAAGAATGGCTCCTCCCAAAAATAATGCCTCACGTCATGCAAAAACTTCTTCTTTTGTTGGTTTGTCAAATCCGGAGGCAACAATCCACTAACCAAGTAATTAGCAAAATCCGCAAACCAAGGAACAACATGAGAGTGGTTGACCTCAAACAATTGCTCATCTGGAAATGTCTCTTTGATGGGCACTAGAACACTGGATCCTTTTTCACCTTCCACTCTTGGCAAATGATCTGCCACTTGATTCTCGACTCCCTTCCTATCTTGAATTTCCACATCAAACTCTTGAAGTAAAAGCACCCATCTGATTAAACGAGGCTTGGCATCCTTCTTCTCAATCAAGTACTTTATAGCGGAGTGATCTGTGTATACTATTACTTTGGTGCCCACCAAATAAGCCCGAAACTTGTCAAAGGCAAAGACAATAGCCAAGAGTTCCTTTTCCGTCACTGTATAATTAAGTTGAGCACATATCAAAGTGCGGCTAGCATAATAAATGGAGTGAAATATCTTGCTTCTTCGCTACCCCATAACAACTCCCACTGCATAGTCGCTAGCATCACACATTAATTCAAAAGGCAAGTCCCAATCTGGAGCTACAATTATTGGTGCTGAAATCAATCTCTCTTTCAACTCTTCAAAGGCTTTCAAACATGCTTCATCAAAGTGGAATGGCACCTCTTTCTCCAATAGGTTGCAGAGAGGCTTAGAGACCTTGGAGAAATCTTTTATGAATCGCCTATAGAACCCGGCATGCTCAAGAAAACTTCTAATATGCTTCACCAAAGTAGGAGGAGGGAGCTTCTCAATAACTTCAATCTTAGCTCGGTCAACTTCAATTCCTTGCCTTGATATCTTGTGGCCCAAAACAATACCTTCCTTAACCATAAAATGGCATTTTTCCCAATTAAGAACAAGGTTTGTTTCTTCACATCTTTGCAAAACCTTGGTCAAGTTGCTCAAGCAATCGTCATATGAATCACTGAAAACAGAGAAGTTATCCATGAATACCTCTAGGAACTGCTCCACCATGTCAGTGAAAATAGCCATCATACATCTCTGAAATGTGGCAGGTGTGTTACATAGACCAAAAGGCATCCTTCGAAATGCGAAAGTACCATAGGGACAAGTGAAAGTAGTCTTGTGTTGATCCTCTGGAGCGATTGCAATCTGATTGTAACTAGAGTGGCCATCTAGAAAACAATAGTACTCTCTCCCTGCAAGTCTGTCTAACATCTGATCAATGAAGGGAAGAGGGAAGTGATCTTTTCGAGTAGCCTTGTTCAGTTTTCTATAGTCCATGCAAATTCGCCACCCTGTCATGGTTCTAGTAGGAATCAGCTCATTGTCTTCATTTTCCACTACTGTAATCCCACCTTTCTTTGGCACACACTGGACAGGATTGACCCATGAGCTGTCAGAGATGGGATAAATAATACCTGCATCGAGCCACTTGATAATCTCCTTTTTCACCACTTCTTTCATGATAGGATTTAGCCTTCTTTGCCCTTCAATAGACCATTTTTCATTGTTTTCTAACAGAATCTTATGCATGCATAGAGAAGGACTAATGCCCTTTATGTCTGCAATGGTCCACCCAATGGCCTTCTTGAACATCCTCAATACATCCAGCAACTTTTCTTCTTGCTCCATACTTAACTCAGCTGAAACAATCACAGGTAAGGTGGAAGACTTACCCAAATAGGCATATCTTAAATGTGAGGGTAAAGCTTTTAATTCCAACTCCAGAGGCTCTTCCACTGATGGTTTATGGGTTGTGAAAGACCTTGAAGAGAGCTCCAAAGATTCAAAATGCTTTCTTGTATGCAATCCTTCTGAGCTAGCTTCTATCCAAGCCAAGTATTCATCCTCATCCTCTGCATGTGAATCAAACATCAAGAGTCTCTCTAGAGGATCATCAAAATTGTTTTCTAATTCCTTTGAAGCCAAAGAATCTACCATTGAAACCACAGAACACTCTTCGACCTCATATGGAAATCTCATAGCCTTGAAAACATTGAAAGTCACCTGTTCATTTTGAACCCTCATAGTAAGTTCACCCTTTTTCACATCAATCAGAGTTCTACCAGTAGCCAGAAAAGGCCTCCCTAGAATGATTGGTACCTCCCTGTCTGCCTCATAATCCAACACAATGAAATCAACTGAGAAAATGAACTTATCAACTTTTACCAAGACATCCTCAATCTTCCCATCTGGATAAGCAAGAGATCTATACACAGTTAGGCATACACAGACATAGGCATCAGATTTATACTAGCACCCAAGTCACATAATGCCATGCCACAATAAGAATTACCAATGGTACATGGAATGGTAAAACTCCCAGGATCTTTCATCTTCGGTGGCAGCTTGTTTTACAAGAATGAGCTACATTCCTTGGTAAGAGCCACTGTCTCAAATTCTCCTAACCTTCTCTTCCTTGTAAGAATATCTTTCATGAATTTTACATAGTTAGGCATTTGCTCAAGTGCCTCTACCAGTGGGATGTTGATATGCAACTGCTTCAACATATCTAGAAACTTCTTGAATTGAGAATCCAACTTTTGCTTCTGAAAACGTTGAGGAAATGGAGGTGGCTTCTTTGAAATTGAGCTTGCTGGTTGACAATGCTGCGGTATCCCTGCAGTATCCTGGACAGAGGTAGATTTTTGTGCACTAGGAAGTTCAGCATCCTTTTGGAATTCCTCATTTATTTGGATTGAAGAGGGCTCACCCTCATGCCCAGACTCGGTCTTGTCCTTCTCCAACTCCTTTCCACTCCTCAAAGTGACAGCTTTACAATGTTCCTTCCCCATACTCCTTGGATTCTCGGTATCATTTGGCAGTGTACCGTGGGGTCTATTTCTGTAGAGTCCAAGAATTTTACTTAGCTAGTTAGATAGTAGTATTATAGTATTTATAGTATTATCTTTATAACTGTGGATTTTTGGTTCAGACCGAGATTTATTTGGACACTCATAGTAGTACTTGTAGATTTTCTAAGTTTAACCTATAGTTTAAGAATATTAATTTTAACCTAAGGTTTGATTAATATGACTGATATTAGGGATAATATTTATTATACCATAAGGTTTAGATGAGAACCAATAGAATTTTAAGCACATGTTATGTATGGGTGATTAAGGATTAAGTATTTTGAGGATTAAATTTAATAAGGGTAAAGTTTGAATGCTCTAAGGTCAGTCAGCAGCTTTGAATACGTTTGAGGGCTTAGTCAAGGCTGTTTACTCAATTTGAATTAAGCTAAAAATGTGTAATTTCGTGTTTAAATAATCAGCGTGTGCCGATATATCGCAGCTATAGGGGGCGATATATCGCAGCACGTAGATACGGAAAACACGAAACGATGCACGACTGCCTCGGGCATACTGGCCCAGGCGATATATCGCCTACAGGGGGCGATATATCGCCCCTCTCAGCTTATTTTGAAAGTTTTTGAATTCTTTTTCCATTCAACCTCTTGATAAGTCCAGCACCTTTTTGAACGAGTCTTCAGCCTCTGCTGAATGATTATTCAAATTATTTTCACCTAAAAAGCCATTATTTTTATTCAAGTAAAATTAAGATCCTTTCATTCCTAAACTCTATAAATAGGACCTAGTACTCAGCCATTATTCACCTCTTACTCTAAGTTCAGAGGCTGCAAGTTGCTAAGTGAGTGTAAGAGTTAAACACTTGGGTGGGGAAATCATAAGCTTATCAATCACTTGGGGAAGTAAGGTTTCATAGTATTTCGGTTCGAGGTTTAGATTGGTTTTACAAGTCTTCAAGGTATTTCCACACTCTAGTTCATTGGTATTATGTTATTTTCTTTCTCATAGTCTTCTACTCAGTCTTCTAACCTTAATTCTTATTTTGGTTAGGAAATCTAAGAACTTGCACATAAGTTTTTGGTAAGTATGTTTCTCAATGGTTTAGTCCTTCCATTCCTTTCATTTCCTTTTCTTCATTAGACTCTCCCTTTCATAATGGTTATTAGGGGTGTTCCAAAGTCCCAGCGCTGTCCTCTTATCCTAGTATTTTGGTAAGGAAAATAGGATAGAATCTATATGTTATATGCTTATGTTATCTTATGTTTCTTATTTTATGATAAGTGTTATAATATGTATGTTTGTAGGCTTGGGCATATGACCCATATGACTAACAAGCCCCAAATAGATTATGGGCATATGACCTGCTTAGCTAGTAGGACCCCACTAATCTAATGGGCATATGACTTGTTTAGTCTATGGGACCCCAAGTAATAATGGCCATTATAGTATGTGTATGATATAAGTGTAATGTAATGTTATGTTATGTTCTTTTTATGTTTCTTATGGAATTTATGTATATGAAATATGTGTTCGATTTTCCTTGCTGGGCATTAGGCTCATTCCTTTTTTTTTTTTTATATGTGCAGGAAAATAGCTATAGTGGCGGTAAGGTTCGTGGATGCTTGGAGAATGTGTATCGATGATGAATGGATTCAAGGAGTCGAGAGTTCGATTTTCGAGGATGTAGTCTTGTTTTTTATGGTTTACATGTATTTTTCCGCACTTGCTATGTAACTCCTTTTTATTTTAAATTATGTTTTGTTTTTTGAAATGGGATCCCATATCCTACTTGACATTTTATGTAAGTAACTCTTATTTTTACAAGTTTCCTAATAAAGTTATGGTATTTTCGCAATGTAAGTTTTATTAAGGATTAGTATGTATAGTTTCGTTAATGGTCCAAAAGTCTAGAGTAGTTGGGTCATTACAATTTCTAAGCTCATTAGCTAGTTGCCCAACTTGGTTTTCTAAGTTCCTCAATGAAGCCGCTTGGCTCTGAATCATGGCTTCATTCTTCACTATGTATTCCTTCAACATGCTCTCAAGAGAGCTAGATTGCATTGTCTGTTGTTGTGGTGCTTGAGGGGGGTGACCCGGTGGAAAATTTGGTCTTGGAGGCATTGAAGGATTATTAGGGCCAGCTCCTTGATTACTCCATGAAAAATTGGGGTGTTGCCTCCATGATGGGTTGTAGGAATTAGAATAAGGACCATTCCTATTTTGGTTCCCCATATAACATACAGCTGTCGGATTAGAGGGACAGTTATCAAAAGTATGACCCTCACCACAATACACACAAGAAATGCTCTCCATTTGCCCCATTTGTGTCCCCATAGGTTGTCCCATTGATTGATTCATCCCCATATTCATTGTCTTGAGCATATTAGAAATAGAAGACACTTAGGCCGCCAAAGAAGTGATGACATCTACATCATGAATACCGGCCACCTTTCTACTGGTAGACAATCTAGAAGTGAGCCACTGATAGTTGTTGTTGGATATCCTCTCAAGGATTTCATATGCCTCATTATAGGACTTAGCAAGAAGAGCCCCATTCGCTGAAGCATCAACCACCATCCTAGTATGAGCGTTAAGACCGTTATAGAAGGTTTCCATTTGGATGCAATGAGGAATGCCATGGTGAGGGCATTTGCGTAACAACTCCTTAGACCGCTCCCATGCCTCATATAAGGATTCTTCATCGAGTTGTTGAAATGAAGTAATCTCATTGCGAAGCTTGGCATTTTTAGTGGGAGGAAAATACTTCATCAAGAACCGCTCAGCCAACTCTTGCCAAGTACTCACGGAATCAGATGGCAATGAGTTCAACCAAGCTTTGGCTATATCTTTCAAGAAGTATGGGAACAACTTTAGTCTCAATGCATCCTTTGTTACTCTGGGCAGCTTGAAAGAGTCACTTACTTCAAGAACAAGAGAAGGTGAAGGTGAGGATCCTCGGTTGGCATCCCACTAAATTGGCCCACAGTTTGAAGCATCTAGAACATGACTGGCTTCAATTCAAATTGTGCTGCCTGAATTTCTGGTCTGACGATGCCTGGATTGAGCCCATTGAAGAGGGGGAGAGCATATTTCCTGATAGCATGGTCTCTGTCATCAGCCACAATAACTGCATTTTGCCCATTGTTGGCAGCTACTCCCCCTTGAGAACCTCCTGCTGTATTTACTGGTGGATCATGAGCGACTCCTGGTAGAGGAGCAGCCGTCTGGGCAGCTCCCTGTTGAGCCCCTTGCTCAACATCCATCATTACTACTTCCCTTTTTGACTTTTGTATTCTTCGCCTTCTTCTAAAAGTGCGCTCGATTTCTAGATCAATGGGAAGTATTTTAGGGTCTTGATTCTCGTTCATACAATGTATAAACCTGAAATTTGCACGAGAATCACCCAAGTTAGCACAAAAGAAAGAAAAATTAAACCAAATTGCAAGATAATCAACTTTACAATAATTGAATTTAAGCAATCCCCGACAACGGCGCCAAAAACTTGTTGCGGATTTTCCTAAGTGTGTGCAAGTGTACACAATCGTTGAACAAGTAATATAATGAAAGTAATTTTTATCGTCTTTTCAAGGATTGGAAAACAAATATTGTAAAAAGCATCATCAAACAATTTGGGGTACAATTAACTATCCCTTTTTTTTTAATGACTAATCAATTAAACTAAAGGACAAAAATAACTAAACAAGATAATTAATTTAGGCGTTTAACAATAAAGCTGGAAAATGAGAAATTGCGATTGCTATGATGATAAAAGTTAGGCATATCAAATCCCCCTAATTTATAGTTTTGCCCCTGATGTTGCAACAAAGTTCATAGCAAAGTTCTCTTGTAACTAGGATTTCCAATTTAATGCACATGCCATTTTACCAAATGCTCATGTTAAAATTCCATCAATTAGATTCACATATTCCTATGCTAAATTTAATTTCAAGAACATAATTCCCAGCATCAATCCTTCAAGTTTGCTAGGTGAATAAAATATTCCTAAGTTATTCACTAATCAATACAAAAGTATCAACATGCATCAATCAAGCATTTCCACTAATTTTTACCCTTCCGGAATTTAAAACTAGCTTGTCTCTCACATAAGTTGATCATTCTCAAGCAAGAGATTTGCACAATAAAAATAGCTCAATTGAACAAGAGAAAAATTTCATAAAACAGTCAACAATTTGGGGGCAATTACAAATTAGGGTTCATCAATATCCCTAACACAAATAATTGAAGTCATAGTAAAAATATCCAAGCCACCACAATAAATATTCAGCATTATCTCAAGAGTTCAAGGAAGGAAGAAAAATAAAATAAAATTCTATGAAAGTTGAGTTTAGAAAAATAAGCCAAATTGATAGAGATATTCTCTTCTTGTCTTCTAACTCCTAATCCTATTCTTCTTCTAGCTTCCTTCTCTTTCCTCTTCTCTTCTTGATGATTCAGCTCAAAGAAATTCAGAGAAGACCCCTTCAATGGAGCTTGGGTAGCTGGTTCTCTTCTTCTTTCTCTATTTTCTTGGGTGAAGAAGATAATATCTTTTTGGGCTCACAAAGGGTATAAACCCTCTCCTTCTCTCTCTACACGTGGGGGACAACATTCTACTCATTTTCAGAATTTTTGCAGCTCCTTTCCACCTCATCTAAGTACATGCCAAGTGTGTAGACTTTATGTTGCTGACTGTCCACACTTTGCTGCAGCAAAGTTGACTGATGTTGCAATAATTGCCAGAATTTCAGCTCTAATATGATTTCCTTACACATGCTTCACTAAGCTTTCCAAGCACCCTCTTGCTATGCCTTCAAAATAGATACCACCTTTTTAGAACATAATTCCATTATTTTCCAGAAGAGTTATCATTAATTAAAACAAATTACACAAACAAAGTTAAGAGACAAAGTGACTAAAACCACACAATAACAGCACAAACACCTATTTCACCTAACTTTTTAAGTCCAAAAGCTCAATTAATAACTCTAAAATATAGAGTTATCACTCAGCAACGCAGACCGCATATCTTGTGTTTCGTCCTTCCTTAAGAAAGATGCCAGGATATGGTGGGACTTAGTCCAGCAGACACATGATGTTGCCACCATGACTTGGACTCGGTTTGTGGAGCTGTTCCACAAAAAGTGCTATAATTCGGCTGTGCTCACTTAAAGAGTTGAGGAGTTCGCTGGCCTAAAGCAAGGAAGTTTATCAGTGGCAGAGTATGCTCGGCAGTTCGACCGTTTTGCTAAGTTCGCACCGGAAATAGTTCCAACTGACTATATGAGGGTGTCTAAGTTTGTTAGTGGACTTCAACCGAAGATCGAGCTAGGGGTTAAGTTAGCAAACCCAGGAAATACTATTTATGCCAATGTTCTAGAAACAACAATAGAAATGGAAAGGCTACAGGCGAATGTTAGTAAATAGGAGGCCAATAAGTCTGAGCCTAAATAGCTAAGTCAACCTCAGAATGGTCGGAACAACCACAACAACAACAACAATCAGTCCAACAACAATAACGGTCAGAAAAGAAGGCATCTTTACAATAAGCAGTCCGACAACGATAAAAGGGCACGGACGAATAATGGAAGTAATAGGCCGGGTTATGTAGAATACCTGCAATGTGTTAAATGTCAGAGGAAACTTCCTAGTGAATGCCGAGCAAACACCAAGGGATGCTACAACTATGGTCAGGAAGGACACCGGAAGAGAGACTGTCCCCAGCTCAAGCCAGAGGGGAAAAGGAAGACAAGATGGTTTCTGCTAGGGTATTTGCTTTAACCCAAGGAGAAGCAGATGCTAGCAATAAAGTGGTTACAGGTCAGGTTTCTATCCTCAATAATATATGTTCTATATTATTTGATTCGGGAGCCACTCATTTGTATATCTCGTTAGGAATGATAGAAAAACTAGACAAACCTTGTGAAAGATTTAGAACTAGGTTTGTAACAGAGTTGCCTTCGGGGAAAAGTAGTTCTATCATCACATATAGTACGAGGTGTACCAATCAAGATTGAGGACATAGAACTAGAAGGAGACCTGATAGAACTAGAGATCAAAGACTTCGACGTGATACTAGGAATGGACTGGCTAGCAAGGCATGGCGCAACCATCGATTGCAAATTCAAGAAGGTGACATTCAAGACTCCCAATGGCCAGAGACTGTGCTTTATGGGACAAGTTTCAGAACTACGCACACCGTTAATATCATCTCTCAAAGCTCAAAGAATGATATGAAAAGGATGTCAAGCATTCTTAGCCAACATCACAGATGTGGTAAAGGAAACACCACTAAAGGTTGGAGACGTCCACATTGTAAAGGAATTTCCAGAAGTATTTCCTGACGACTTACCAGGGTTGCCGCCGACTCGGGAAATTTACTTCACAATCGAATTAGTACCAGGCACCAAGCCTGTCTCCAAGGCACCATACCGAATGGCACCTACCGAACTTAAGGAGTTAAAGACGCAGCTACAAGAACTCCTAGACTTGAGTTTTATTAGACCAAGCCACTCACCATGGGGAGCACCGGTGCTATTTGTGAAGAAAAAAGACAGAAGCATGCAGATGTGCATAGATTACCGTGAACCGAATAAGGTGATGATTAAGAATAAGTACCCACTACCCCGAATTGATGACTTGTTTGATCAACTCTGAGGTGCGACCGTGTTTTCAAAGATTGATTTACTGTCTGGGTACCATCAGCTCAAGGTATGGGGAGAAGATATTCCTAAGATAGCTTTTAGAACTCGTTATGGGCATTACGAGTTCTTAGTTATGTCATTTGGTCTTACCAACGCTCCAACCGCGTTTATAGACTTAATGAATAGGGTCTTTAAGGACTACTTGGATAAATTCGCTGTATTGTTCATCGATGATATCTTGGTGTACTTAAAGGACGAAGTCGAACACGAGGAACATTTAAGGTTGATCTTATTACAACTAAAGAAGCATCAACTTTACGCTAAGTTCAAGAAGTGAAAATTTTGGCTTTCGCAAGTAGCATTCCTCGAGCACATAATATCCAAAGACGGAGTTGCAGTAGACCCATCTAAGGTAGAGGCTGTAAGGTAGAGGCTGTAAAGGATTGGCCAAGACCAAAGAACGCATCAGAGGTAAGAAACTTTCTGGGATTAGCAGGTTATTATCAGAGGTTTGTAGAGGGATTTTCTAAGATAGCCACTCCGCTTACCAACCTAACCCAAAAACAACAAAGGTTCAACTAGACTGATAAGTGTGAAGAAAGCTTCTAGTTGCTTAAAGATAAGCTGTGCTCAGCACCAGTACTCTGTGTACCGACACCCAGCGACAAGTTTGTAGTCTACTGCGATGCGTCGAAGCAAGGGTTGGGTTGCATGCTAATGCAGAATGACAAGGTGATAGCCTACGCCTCAAGGCAGCTGAAAGAGTACGAGCAACGCTATCCAAGTCACGATATGGAGTTGTCCGCGGTGGTTTTTGCGTTGAAAATCTGGCGCCATTATCTTCACGGAGAACGGTTTCAGATTTATATGGACCATAAAAGCTTAAAGTATTTCTTCACTCAGAAAGAGCTCAACATGAGGCAGCGCAGGTGGTTAAAACTAGTGAAGGAATATGATTGCGAAATCCTATACCACCCGGGAAAGGCAAACGTAGTTGCTGATGCGTTAAGTAGGAAGAGTTATGGATGTCTAGCAGTACTAGTCGGAATAGAAAAGCCGCTACAGCAGGAGTTGATCAGTGCCGGAATAGAATTAGTCATCAGTAAGCAGGCTAACTTGTCTATCCAGTCAAGTCTATTAGAAGATATACAGATCGGGCAAGGGCATGATGACACATTAGTGGCATAAATGGATGCAGTTAGAGAAGGGAAGGCCACATATTTCTCAATATCAAGCCAAGGGTTACTGAGATATAAGGATCGGGTATGCGTACCAAATGATCAAAGGATTAAGATGATGATTTTAGAAGAAGCGCACAGTACCCCGTACTCAGTTCACCCAGGGTCCACCCTAAGTGTTCCTTCAACTTGGTAAAAGCATCCTCACATTCTCCATCCCAAGCAGACTTTTTGCTCCCTTTTAGGATGTTGAAGAATGGGAGGCACTTGTCCGTAGACCTTGAAATGAATCTATTAAGGGCTGCCACTCGTCCCGTTAGACATTGCACCTCCTTCTAGTTCTTGGGTGGACTCATTTCTATTAGGGCCTTTATCTTATCAAGATTAGCTTCAATGCCTCTAGAGTTGACCATGAAACCAAGAACTCTCCCGAGGAGACACCAAAAGAGCACTCGAGTTCCTGTTGAGTTCTGCAGAATTTTTGGTCTTCACCAACATATTTTCAACATATACTTCCATGTTCCTTCCTATCTAGTTGGCGAACATTTTGTTCACCAACCTTTGATAGGTGGCACCTGCGTTCTTCAATCTGAAAGGCATCACTTTATAACAGTAGAGTCCTTTATCCGTTATGAATGATGTATGCTCTTCGTCAGCTGGGTTCATAGGTATTTGGTTGTATCCAAAGTGGGCATCCATGAAGCTAAGTAACTCGTGCCCGACCGTCGCATCCACCCGCTGATCTATTCTTGGAAGCGGAAAACTGTCTTTAGGACAAGCTTTATTGAGGTTTGAGAAGTCCACACAAGTCCTCCATTTTCCATTCGGTTTCAGGACTAGTACGGGGTTCGATACCCATACAAGATAGAATGATTCACAGATGAACCCATTGGCCTTCAATTTGTCAACCTCCTCCTTTAAGGCTGCGTACCTCTCCGGGTCATGCGCTCGTCTTTTCTGCCTAACGGGCCTTGCATCGGGAGTGATATTCAAATGGTGGCACATGATCGCATGATCTATCCCCACCATGTCTTCGTGACTCCAGGCGAATACATTTAGATTGTCCTTTAAAAATCTCACCAACTTCTCCTTCGTGTCGTCCTGAAGGTTTTTTCCCACCTTCAACTTTCGCAATAGCTCTTCCATCACCACGATTTCCTCTACCTCCTCCACGGGTTCCGCCCTGGCTCCTCCATGATTTTGGGGTCTAGTTCCCGCGGGTTTGTGCCTCCATGTACTACCATCGCCATTGGTTCTTGCAGTTTCACAGACGTGCGAAGGGAGGTGTTATAACACTCCCTTGCTTCTCTCTGTTCTCCTTTCATACTCGCTATTCCACTGGGAGTTGGGAACTTTACGGCTAGGTGATATATTGAAGTTATCTCTTTCAATTCTCTTAGGGATGGTCTCCCCAATACTGCATTGAAAGCTGAAACACAGTCTACCACGATGAAGTTTGCCATGACTGTGGTCTGTCTGGGTTGTTATCCCATGGTGAGTGCCAATTCGATCACCCCTAAGGGTTGTATCGAGTCCCCCATGAATCCGTATAAGGAGGATTGGCAGGTTTCAAGTGTCTGACGCCCAAACCCATCTTCTACAAGGTGGGGTGATACAAGATATCCACGGAACTTCCGTTGTCTATGAGGACCCGATGCACCCACATGTTAGCCAATTGAACCATCAGCACCAGAGGATCATTATGGGGAAAGTGCACTCCTTGTGCATCCTCCTCCGTGAAAGTAATTGAATCATTTTCTCCCTTAAAGCATTTTGGGGGTCATTGCTCCAAACTCATGACACACAGTAGTGGACTTCGTTTGGCTTCTCTAGCATACCTGTCTCGACCTTTCCTGGACTCTCCTCCAAACCCCGAACATTCGAAGATCGTTCTCACTTCTCCTTGTATCTCCGAGGCTCTTTCTTGGGCCTGAGGTATCATCGGCTCGTCCTCCGAATTCTGATTTTCCCTTCTGACATATCTGCCCAGGTGCCCCCTATGTATGAGCTCTTCAATTTCTTCCTGCAAATGGGTACATTCTGCTGTGGTATGGCCGATGTCCTTGTGGTACTGACAGTATTTGCTAGGGTCCCTCTTGGACCGATCTTTTCTCATCGGTGGGGGCCTCTTGATGGGAACTCGACCTTCATTCGTGAGATAGATATGTTCTCTGGTTTGTATAGAAGGTGTAAGCCGCTTATCTGGGGTCACTCCCGTGTTTGGGCCTTCTCTGGTGGTCATCTCTCGGTCCCTCGTACACCCTCTTCTTTTTTGTCCTATTCGATCCTTCATGGGGTGAGGGTTGAACATGCGATTCATTTTTTCTCGCCTTTAAGTTCTCATGGCTGTCCTCAACACGAATGTACTTTTGTGCCCTTTCGTAGAAGTCATCTAAGTCGGTGACTTCCCTATTGAGTATATTATCCCAAAGCTTGCTACGTGCGCACACTCCAACCGTGATTGCCATCTTGACTTCTCCCCTGGTCAGGCTTCCCACCTTGGCCACCTCCATGTTGAACCTATGAATATAGCTCTTTAAACTTTCTCCTTCACCTTGCTTTATGTTAGCGAGACTGGTGCCCGTCATGGTGTAATCTCGCACGACATGATGTTGTTGGAGAAAATCGTCGCAAAACTACTGCCATGACCTAATGGTCCCCGACCTCAGTCTCTTAAACCATTTGTAAGCATGCTCTTTCAGCGTGCGAAACAGTGAAATCTCGCTCTACTATTGATCCCTCTCAGCTTCATTAAATCATTGAAGGCATCCAAGTGGTACTTAGGGTGCTCCAACTGAATTTCTCGCGTGAAATGTGACTCGTAGTCGAATTCTTCATCGTTAATGTTCCCCCCGGATGCCGTAACAATCTTGCTCCAAAGGCTCCTCATCTCGGTGTCTAGATCTTGTCGCCTCTTATGTAAGGAGTCCCTTATCTCAGTGGGATTGACCTTTCTCCTTTCTCCGCCCTTCGGAGGGGCCACAGGGGGTGTTGTCCTCACTTCTGCCCTCTTCCCATTGAGATTTCTCTTAGGTTAGGAATTTCTTCCTTAGAGGTGACTTCTGCCTCATTCCTAAGACCATCGTTGTTCCTCCGTCTCTGTTACTGGGGATATTTCACCGATCTAGGTCCCTCACGGTATTTTTTCTAGGGGGTGTTGCTGGTGGAGAGTCGGGTTCTCCCATCATCCACGGGGACATCGGTTTCCCCTCTTTCTTGCTCTTTCTCCTTGTGCTTCGGAATGGGTAGGATCGACTTTCCTTGCAGCAGGTCGTTTAAGACCTCCTGCATGTTCTCTAGCATGGCTTCCAACTTTCGGTTTTTCTTGTGCAACTCGCGAATTTCGTCCACATAGAAGCGAGTCCTCAAGCTGGAACTCACCGAGTGTACATAGGGACTTTTTCCTGGCCTTCGTGTCAAGGAACTGGGTCTCGGTGGCTGGAGCGGTGCCACCGGGGGTCGGGGACGTGGAGGTGCTGGTGGCTCTTAGTGACCTCCGTTGGGCCAGATAGCTGGGGACGATGCTTCCTTCTCCTCCATTGGTGGAGGATGTTCCTCCAGCATGTCCCTCAGCTTAGGTGGAGGGGGTTCCTTCCGAAAGGCCCTCAGTTGCTCTGCATCCAGGCAAACCTCAACATCTTGTAGTTGACGTAGGCATTTCGAATGCCTTGGCATTTCTTCCTTTCTGAAGGTGATGAAGGAACATTGCTCGTTCTTCCCACAGACGGCGCCAAACTGTTGACGGTGAGAACTCGTCAACGATATAAGGTCAGAAAACTCAAATTATATTGCGAAAGATAGCTAGGAAGAAGATGTAAAGAACTTGAAAGAGCAAAAATACAGAACTACAATGGAGCAAAGATCATATATTCCTTATAGCCTGAGTATACCATGAATTTTCCAACCCCTCAACTTGAGGGGTCGAAACCTATTTATAGGTGGGCTCTATTAGCCCCTGATACAAGTAGGTCTTTATAAAGGCCCAAATCCTGGCCTCTGATCCAATGGATAGGTGTCCCCCATCAGACAGTCCAGAATCGTGCAAGGGCATTTAAGAGCCCTCTCAGGCTGGATCCTTGCCATCTCAGATCCAACGGCCCAGGAGGGGCGGATGCCAAAGGTTGCCCCATCCTACGGTCCACATCAACCCAGGAGTATAAATGAAGGGCCCCCGTGCGGATGGGATGCTTCGAGATCTGTGTTGACACAATGGCCTAGGCCTAGCGCCCTTGAGATGGCTAGGTGACCTTTCAAGGTCGAGACCCATCCATGCAGCAGTCACCTGGTGACACGTGTACCCCTATCACGAAGTGGGACTTAGCTAAACGTACCTGGACACTGGTAAATGGTCCGGGCCCAGCATACGGCCAACGTCTTTGCCCTCTGTCACGGACCCACGATTCCAAGCAGGAACTGGGAAGGCAACCGTGGATCGTCTGGGAGCAAGGCAAGCATCCACCTGGCGGCCCCAGGCGAAGGCTTGGGGGGTAAATGTTATCCCCATTTCCTGACATGGGCCCGGGATGGTGGTCTAGGCCCATGGTCTGGGCGTTCAAATGTGGGCCCGGGCCAAGCTCGCTTGGTACAGGAATATCCAAGGGGCCCGACCCTAGTGCGGTTCTAGGCCCGGACGGTGTTCGGGATGGTGATCTAGGACAGTTGTTCGGGAGAAGTACAGGCAGCCCAGAATCCCTTTGAAGTATACGTAAAACGGTCCCGGAGTTTGGTAAACGGTCCGAGCCTATGGTAAACGAAGAGGGACAAAGGTAAATGAACCCGGATCAGATCGTCCCCGGTTGGTAAGGAAAAACATCCGTGACCCTGAAGTCGCCCCACGACGTGTGGGGGTTGTCCCCACTTTTCACCTGCAGAAAAGGCCACCTCGGGATTGCACACTGTTGTTTCAGACCTGCACTGACACGTACTCTGACTGGTTTGGTCCCCTGAATCAGCCTCGTAACTCGAAGTGTCCAGACCAAAAGCACCGTTTTGTCGGGCGAAATATGGTTCTTGGGCCACCCTATTGGGCCTTAATTAGTCCTGAATCTATGTATGTTTTATCTTTTATATTGGGCTTCCACCAGAGAAGCTAAGAGTATCCATATCTCTGATGGGCCCGGGTCATACCCAGCCCAGGCCCAGTGTTCCCATGAGCCTATAAATACAAGCGATAGAACACTGGAAAAAGGATCTCTCTTCGACTTGTATACAGTTACTTTGTCAAAACATAGAGAGAAACTCCATTGTAAAATACTTTCCAAGCTCTAATACAACTGACTCGTGGACTAAGGCTCATTAACGCCCCAACCACGTAAAAATCCCGTGTTAATCTTCTACTTTCCATATCATTATTCTTAGCTAATATCCATTAGTGTGGTTTCCAAAAATCTCGGTAAACAATAGTCAATCTCGAGATTGTCTCCAATAATTCCTGATGATCCGATTAATTAGGAGAGAATATCTGTAGCAAATTAATGTAATCCTCCTTGAGCCTATAAATAGTGAAAGATAGTTCAAGGAGGGGACTTTTGGCTTTTTGATTACTAGAGATTATAGATTTGCGAGAGAACTAGAGCTATTACATTGTGATATATTGTTTATTCTTCAGAGGTTGGTGAAACTCATAGAACCCTAGTTCTTTGATCACTCCTTTGGGAACTCATATCAATAATAGCTCAAGTGGATGTAGGTTATTACCAGTTTCTGGGGCCGAACCACTATAAATTCTTGTGTGCTTTACTATTTTTGTCATTATATTCATTTCAACGTATCTGTCCACATCAACCATTTTGATTCCATGTCAGTTGACTAAAATCAGGGTCAACACTAGTATGTTCTGCATGGATTTTCTAATATTTGCTTTTCTCTGCTCCAAAAGTTAATCATGAAAAAGCAAGAACTGATCGAAAGGTCAAGGTAGAGAGAACATTGATAATTACAGCTATCATAGTCGGATTAGTTGGTGGCATGTTTCTAGTTGGCTTTTACATTTGCAAGAGGAGATACTCATATGGTAGCAGTCTCTACCCTTTACTTCATTCTTTCCATTTTTTTAAGCATAAGAAACTGAATAGAAATAACATGTTTTTATTACTAACAAATGTCCTCTTGGTATAAAATTTAAATGCTTAAGAAACTGAATAGAACTTGAAGAAAATACTGAGTTGAATATATACAAAACAAAAGCATTGTTCTTGTGAATATATAAATAATCTGGCATGAGACATGATTTCTATGGATTGGATAGGAAATTTGTAATATATATATTTCGGGGTAAAATATTTCAATTAACAGATATATAAAATATGTGAGTTAATGGGACTGCAACTCAATGGCTTTGCCTATAACTGTTTCTTACATGTTTAATGTTGGTTGTTATATTCAACTCTTGAACATTGTAACACTGGTTTTAATTTACTTTCCAAATATAGTATTAATTAGAAGTAATATTTGGAGACATTTCTAGTAGCACAACACACCAAGATATGTATAAAAAATTTAAAATGGCATATTTCTAGAACCATGTATCTTGTTGTGTTTACATCTTGTATGTTCTGTTTTTCATTAGTTTTTGAGGCTTTAATCTTCATGGCCACTTTGTAATTTTTCAGAGACAATCGAAAGCCAAAATGATGACTTGGAGCTTCCATTATTTGACCTACATACAATAGATACTGCCACTAATTATTTTTCAAAGAATAATAAACTTGGAGAGGGTGGTTTTGGACCTGTATACAAAGTAAGTTCTCATTTACCTGCTTCACAACATTCTCCATTCTTTCTACCAGATATAGATATAGGTAATTAAATATTGAAATAAGTAAATAATTACTTCCATTGTGATACATTAGGGTACGCTGGAAGGAGGCCAAGAAATTGCTGTGAAGAGGCTATCAATGTCTTCTGGACAAGGAGTCGATGAGTTCAAAAATGAAATTAAGTTAATTGCTAAGCTTCAACATCGAAATCTTGTAAAGATATTTGGTTATTTCATTGATAGGGAAATGAAACTATTGATTTATGAGTACATGTCTAACAAAAGCCTTGACTATTTCATTTTTGGTAATACTCTTTTCCCCCCTTTTTTAATACATGTGATGTTTTATACATGTAATTTGCCAATTTTGTTCTAATAGAAGTAGAAGCCAACATTTGTAGATGAAAGGAAACACAATCTATTAGAATGGCCTACGCGCTTCCAGATTGTTTGTGGAATTGCCAAGGGGCTTCTCTATCTTCATCATGATTCTAGATTGAGAATTATACATCGAGATCTCAAAGCTAGTAATATTTTACTTGATGAGGACATGAATCCCAAAATTTCAGACTTTGGCTTGGCTAGAACTTTTGGTGGAGACCAAATAGAAGGAAACACAAACAAAATAGTTGGAACTTAGTAAGTCATCTTTGAAATCCTTTTACTTTCTTTAATATAAATCTATTGTATACTAATAAATAATGTTATGCGAATGTAGTGGTTATTTGGCTCCAAAATATTCTTCCAATGGCTTATTCTCAACAAAATCTGACGTATTTAGCTTTGTCACATTGATGCTTGAAATTGTAAGTGGAAAGAAAAGTAGAGGCCTGTACGATGAAGATAGCATTCTTAACCTCACTAGATTGGTCAGTATTTAGATAGCATACTTAACCTAATTGGATTGGTAAGTATTTAGCTTTTTCTTTTTTATTTATATTTTTATAATATTTGTTAGGCATGGACTTTGATGAAAGAAGGCAACACATTTATGTTTATTGATAAGTGCTTGTTAAGAGATCCAAACGACAACATGGAAGAAGCATTGCGTTGCACCCACATTGGTCTCTTGTGTGTGCAACAAAAACCTATTGATAGGCCTAATATGTCTTCTGTTATTCTAATGTTGAGCGGTGAGAAAGTGTTGCCTCAACCCAAACCACCAGCCTATTTCACCAACACAGATTTGTGGGAGAGATATCATTCCTTCTTTTCTAAGGCACCATCATGCAATACAAGCATAACAGTTGTTGAGGTGCGATGATCATTCATATAACAAATCAAAGTTTATCATGTAAATTTTTAGAATTTGAATTATTACAATTTCTATTTATTTCGTTCAAAACTGCAATGATGATTGGTATTAGTAATCTTCATGTAGTATATATGAATCTATGCCAGAAAAGAATGTGCTATTCATGACAATAAAAGTGATTCTTGAACCGTTTCTTGATTATGATAAGCCATTATTAGACTTATTTCCTTGTAGTGAGGCAAGAGTATGATGAGAAACTTATACATATTGCCAATATCAAATTGTACTATCTTATTTTGAATGTTGAAATAATTTCTAAGTGATGTGTATGATGCATAACTTATATATGAAATTCCACCACAAATCTACAACTGATGCATAACTTGATAAAAGAAAAAGTAAAATTTGACAAAGTTTTTGCAAGAGAAGATTTGATTGACTGAGTGGCTTGTATTAAAATTATAATGTCTCATACTACCAACCAATCAGTGCCCAATCAAATGTAGATGGACTAATAGTAAATTTGAATTTAAAAATATTATAAACACATATTCAATTACCTGGAATAATAGCTTATGATAGCAAAATTGTTGGTCTTTTAGATCAAGGAATCAAAACTACTGACTTTTCTTATTTAGGTAGCATTTTTAACTAAAATGTGGGGTTTTTTTCAGTCAAACATGATAAATATTGTAAAATTTCGAAGAAAAAGTCTGTAACATAGATGTATATTGAATGAGCAAGTATTTCAATAGACCTATAAGGCTATAAAGCAAGTACTTAATATGAGAATCTTTGAAAATTTGGTCTAATAGAAAGAGAGGGAGAGAGAGTACTTATTTGGTCGTATGAACCTTATGGCTGGTTTAGTATTATCTATAATAGATGAAAGAGTGGTAATTTCTGTTTATTGGGTTGACTAGAATGAGGAATGGGACTGTATTTTGGGAACTTTTGAGGAAATAATATTCTGGTTGTTGTGGGGCACATAAGAGAAAGTGGCTTTGAGGGAATTGGGTATGCACTATGAAGTTGGATATTGGAAAATGGGAGTCATACTTACACTCCAAATTAATATTAAAGCACTCATTTTAAAAATAAAAAATTATTACATATATGTGAAAAAGTCAGTTATCGACAAACCAACTAAACCCTTTTTAGTTAATATGATTAGGCTTGTTTTAGTTATAATAACTGTTATTTAAGGATGTCTCTCACATTAGTTACCATATGACTAAGTGGTCAAGAGTAAGACATAGCTAGCTTATGGCAATGCTGGCCAGAGTTGCATTTGGTTCTGCATTTTCTTTAGAGATGAAATAACTTCTGCATATTTCTTAGTCCAAATGAAAATTTGGCCTATGAATTTCTCTGCGAAGCTCATCTTCTTGCGCAATTACAGCCAATGGGAAAGCAACAGTGAGTGAAAAATCTTTAGAATATGTGCTAATATCTCAGTGTTCAAACAATTGTCTTGAGCAATATTGTTGAGGATCTGTTGAGGAACAATGATCTAATCTGTTCACAAACTCAGAACTTACAAACACCAAGAATGAAGTAACTCAAAAATGAATAGCAATCTGTTATTGAAGTATCTGTTGTTTTGTACATCGACTCTATTACACTGAAGTCTATTTATAGACTAAACAAAAAGAAGGTATTAGTTATTAACAATAACTAATGACCTGTACAAACATTAATAAAGGACTAACGGTAATTAACGGTCATTAACATAACAGGATCATATTCAGACCACATGTTCTGATATATATATTTATGGCAAAGCAAACAACTCAATAGTGGAGAAAAGGTGATTTAAAATTAAGGTGACAACTAGAATTTGCAGTTGGTACACATGGGGCTGCAGAATTGGTTTGACAATCATTTTCTAAGGTGTTTTAATCATTACACCTCTGATGCAAATGATTGGCTGAGTTATGAAAAACTTGTACGGTACATGGCTGGTGAAAAAGGTAGAGTGTTAATGTGTGACTTGCATTTCTTGGCTGTTAGTTAAAACCGTTATCTTGGGCTGCAGCCCAAGTAGTTGTTTTATTATGTTAAGTCAAGATCAGTTAGTTAGGTTATCTATAGGTCTTTGCTTGTAAGCCTTATATCTATAAAAGGCATAGATTAGTTCAGAAGAGATGTGTTAAGAGAGTCTAGTGTGCTAAAAGGTTCTGTTTTGTCTACTCTGTTCTTGTGGAGAAAGAAAACAAGAGTGACTGCGAGCTTTGGGGTTTTGGTCTGGTGAATGACTTGTAAAGATCTGTAGCTGGTGAATTCTAGTGCTGTAAATCTCTCTTCTTCATAGTGGATTCGACTAAGGAAGATAAATTCCCTGCCTTGGATGTAGGAGATCCTAATTGGAATCTCTGAACCAAGTATATTGGTGTAATTTTGTTTCTATTTATTTTGTTTCTGCTATTATTTTTCTTGTTCCTTTGTTGTGTGTATTGTGTTCAATTCAGATATCAAGCAAAGCTCTCATATCCAATTGATTTTGAGCTTGAATTATATGGTCATTGATTTTGACAATATATAGTTTTAATTATATGGCCATTGATTTAAAATTATATATAGTTCTCATTATTATTGTTTTATTTTGATATTTCTTTGAAATATGATATTTGAATTCCGATGAATTTGAATTGGTCACACAAAATAGTATTGACCTTTGAAAGAAAAAGTAATGAGTTTTGTTGATGAGGATTTGCTTTCAAACTTCCTGTATAATAATGTATTATTGGGCTATAATGATAGTAGTATATGGGCTTTAGTGTGAGCCTCTTAGAAGTAATTTTGGGCTTTGAGAAGGGATGAAATTACATTTTATATGTGATTTTTAATAGAGTATGCAAAATTATGGCTTTTCTTTTCAAAAAAAGTTACTCTATGTCCTTTTCCAATATTTTTGCATAAAAATTGGTTTATGTCATATTTTTACTCTTAATCAAGTTTTATTAATTTGGAAGGGTATGTTTGTAATTTGATTATTAATTTTTTAGTTTATTTGTTTTTATTATATTATTTTTATATTAATTTTTTTTTGGTATTTTTGAATTTTTTTTTTATCTTTTTTTGGTAATATGAATTGTGTTTAAAATTATTTTTTTATTTATTATAAACATTTTTTTCCTTTTAGATTGTACGTTTTTTTTTTCAAATCATGGGTAAGGTAACCATTTACTTGATTGATCTTTGACAATTATGTAAAAAAAAATCCTAGAGCTAGGTTAAATAACATGTACTAGGAGGGGTAACCAATTATCTTGAGAGGAGTAACTTTCTACCATAAGAGAGGTAAGTTACCATAAGAGGGGTGATAGGTTACTCATATTAAATATGAAAATAAACATCAAATTTGAAAGAAAAGAGGAAGAGCACTTCATTAAAAAATGAAGAAGAAGTAACTATGATTTTAGTAACATAGGTAACTAGTTACCATAAAGAACCTAGAAATATACACACACGTTAGAATATAAAGGTAACCAATTACCCCCCCCCCCCTATAAATATACACACAAAGAACGTGAAGGTAACAAATTACCCCCAGAAATATACACACACAAAAACGAGAAGGTAACCAGTTACCACATATCTAAAGATAGAAAAGAAAAAAAAAAGATCCACCCCATTTCCCTTCTCTCCCATCTTCTTCATCTAATTTTTTTACTATATTTGAATGTTCTCATCAGGGTAACTGGTTACTCATTCACGTTTTTTTTATTTTTATTAGTTTTCTTTCCAAATTTTGTTGTTTCTATAAGGGTTACAGTAAAAAGAAAATGTTGAAAAAATTGATTCGAATTTTTTTTACATATAGTGGAAATAACTATAAAAAAATTACAATAAAAAAAGATAATAAATAAAAAATAGTAAAATAATTATGTAATGTTAAAATATGTGTGAAAAAAAAAAGAAAAAAAGAAAGAAAATGGAACAAGAAAAGAATAAGTACAAAAAATAAAGAAAAAAGAAGGAAAAAAAACTTAGGAAAGAAAACTAAAAAAATATGAAAAAAAAAAAGAAATGATGAAGAAAAAAAAGTAGATGAATGAATAAAAATGAAAAGAAGAAAAATAATGGAAAAATGGAAAGAAAAAAAATATGAATGAAAAAATTACTAGAAAAAAAATAAAGAAAACTAAAAAAATATGAACAAAAAAACAAAACAATAAAAATGAAATAAAAAAATAGATAAATGAATAAAAATGAAAAGAAGAAGAATGAAAAAATGAAAAGAAAAAATAAGGATGAAGGAAAAAATTGGTAGAAAAAAAAATGAAAAATGGAACAAAAAATAAGTAAGGAAAAAAAGAAAGAAAAAATAATTAAAAAATGAAGGAAATATTAAAAAAAATTTAAAAATTACCTTCTAAATCAAAGAAAACATAACTATGATAAAAAAAAAATGTGGCATTTCCATATTTCAGTTAGCTACTAATTGTGTTTCTCATACTTTAACTTTTTCTTTAATAAATTTTTCCATCCAAATTAAGAAAAGTATAATTCTTATATTTTTGCACATTGATAGTATAAAAGCAATATTTTTGAAAAATTTCTCTTGAGAATGTGTGAGAGAGGTTGATTTAAGTAGCTCGGCAAGACTTGCAATAGTACATTGTGGAGCAGATTGTAGAGAGAATATAGGAGAAATTATAGTTGTGTCGAGTTTGTATCATCAACAATCGACATTTCCCACAACGTTGCCTAACAAAGGGCAAACGTGCGCCATATATCCTGACATGGTCAGATACTTATTTCCCATGAAGTTGTAGGAAGCTTTCTGTAAATGGGCCCCGTGCAATCCGCTTGAGCCCATGGTCTTTGTTAGTGCATTCCTATATAATTAATTAGCAGTTTACTCCCCAAATAATAGGGAATGTTGTATTAATTGTTAATTAAGGATATTAATGACCCAGACCTCTATAAATATAGTTGGGGATATCCTTGGAAAAGCTTCAGAACTTTGGCTAATTAAGCATTGTAAACTCAGAGAAATATATACGATGTGTGAGATTCCATTGAAGCTGGTTGAAACAAGATTCAAACTCACTAATATCAGTTACGTGGATTATGACTCTTTTATAGTCTGAACCATGTAAAATCCCTATGTTATTTTCTTCTAACTTCTGTGAAGTTCTCTAGAGAAGCATTATTTTTGCCTCTATTGTAGGGACATTTTTTTATTTTTGACACTTAGAGAAATTATAACTTATTATTTTTGTATGATAATGTACATGATAGCTTTATATATAGTAGGTATATATCCTACTAATTTTCACGAAATTCAGAATAATTTATATTGTAAAAATCAAAGTTTATATTGTTTTCCATATCTATAAAAACAAATAGTCAAGCGTGCAACTGACTGTTTGAACTCTTACATTGTAAATTATTCAGAATTTCTTGAAAATTGACGGAATGTTTGTTAATTATGCTTATGATGTAGGTCATCATACATAAAAATAAAAGTGGGTTATAATTTTTTTAAGTGCTGAAAACAGAAAATACCTCAAAACTGATGTCCTACCTAAAAATATTCATATATATCAAGCCTGTAATATAAAAAAGAGGACAAAAAAATATGTTTGCGAACAAAATCCAATCACCAACAAAAATATATTTGCACGTATACTATGAAAAGATGCTTTTATTATTATTGGATATATAAATGATATCCAATCATTTATTATTACACGATCAAGTTACAATTTGAAAAAAAAAAATGAAATAGACAAAACTGGAAAGGACAACAAAAATCTTCAAAAGCAAAAAGAAGAAAGCTAACAATAAATGAGAAGTAAAAAACAATCTTTGGAACTCGATCATCACCATCATCATCAATTATGAAATTAAGAAAAGGGTTCTTAATAATCATATTTATTAATTTTTTAGGTTGCATGATCTTCTGATCTCACCCTTACGGGTGTCAGTGATGACCTCCACTCGCCCCAACTTGACCATGGCCTGTCCGAATTTCTGAGCAAACTCATAGTCCTTGCCGCCGGCGAGTTGTGAGACAACATCTTTAGTCTGCCTAGCAATGGCTAAGTCTTGGTCAATCTTAAGAATTCCTCTCTTCCTCACTAGTTGGTTGAAGTATGCCTTATCCACCACCATGGAACTGCTTGGAGTTTGGTCCAAGAAAACTGTGTTGGCGATATTTAACTTTTGAGGGCACTTTGGCTTCAACTCTTTTACCAACATTGGGTCCATTGTTGGGTCAGGCTTGTTAGTACCGTTGAAGTTGTAAAGACGATCTTGGAACAGAAAGCAGTGTGCCACTCCAACAGTGTGACCACCTGCACACACACATATATATATAGATTGTTAGAATGTGTAAGTAGAATGGGGTGTATGGTAAGAAGTATGAGATTCATCTCAAAACAAATTGGTAATATATTTCATATGTAATATTTTCTCTAACATCCTCCCTGATGACTATTTTTGCTTATCAATCTTGGACGACTCGATCACAAGTGGCTCTTTAGTTTATTATTCCCGAATTACAAGTGGCTCTTTTAGCTCAGTTTTAAATTTGGATCAAATATATACTCGTTAAAGTTTTCTTTACTTCACCGTACCATAGTGAGAATGTGGAATATGTGCATGATAATATGGTAAGAAATATGTGATATTTTCTCATCATATATATAGATAGATAGATAGATGGTGTTCAGCACAGTTTTAAGACCGACCACTTTCTAATAATAACTCATCCAAATTTTATAGCAACGAGTAAAGTAAGTACTCTTATAAATCATGTATAATGCATATATATATATATATACGTACCAAGAAGATAAACCATGTCATTGACACCAAGTCCTTTCTGTTGAAATGCTTTGATTGAGTCAGACACTGATATTGTAGGACCAGGGAGATTGACATTGGAAGCATTGGATACTTTTCCATCCAACCTTCCTGTTTCCACACCATAATTCACTTTTCCTCCCTGATTGATATATATATATATATATATCATGAAATATATATATAAGTATCACATATACATATATATATATATATGAAAGAGATTTATAATAATTATTGATATAATTTCGTACACTGGCTAAGCTGACAGCGTCTCTGGTAGCCATAACAATGATATCAGCACAAGACACAACTTGACGACAACTCTTCTCCAAAGTTTTCTTTATAGAATCTATAACTTCATAACCCCTTACGCTCAGATTTGGAGTTGCAGTTTTCTCACTTTGCTTACCATCGAGAAGAATTGAAGCATCGCATCCCTATAATCACACATAGATATATATTATTTATTGTAAATTAATCATTAATAAAAATGTGTATATATCTCTTTTATTATTATATAATAAATGTATAGATAATCAAAATTCTTGATTTTGACTGTTTTTTAATTTATTTATACTAATTTTAACAGAATATTATTATATTTAACAGAATAATTTTCAATTTAATAGTAAATTATAAACATAACTTAAACGTAAATAAATTAATAATTAAAAAATTAAAATAAGATATTTTTGAGATATTTTACAATAATAATTATTTAAAAATAATAAAATCATATATTTTTAACTTAAATAAAATTTAATTAAACTTAAACTTAATATTATATTAAATATATAATATATAATATTTTGTTCATTATTGCGCGAGATACATTAGAAACTAAACAAAGTTGATGCATATATATTTATTCTTATTTTGTTTTTATTATTCATTTATTTTTAAATATTATTGTATTTTATTTATATATATATTATGTAGTCATGTAAATATATATATAAATGTTGTATTTAAATGTTATATATGTAGAGATTGTTGATATAAATATTTATATATCCTATAGAACTATAATTTATTCTATTATACATATATATATATATATTAAAAAATAATGAAGAGTTTTTCATTAAAATTATTAACAATGTTTACAATTTTAAAACTAAACAAACATGCATTAGATGTTGCTTCTACCTAATATACATATATAAAGAGTAATGATATGTGCACCCAAAATATACACACAAATATTACACACAATGATGTGGCAGTTTGGTTTAGCCAATCACATTTATTAAAACTAGGACCCAATATTTTAAAAAGCAGTGATACATCACTATGTGTGATGTTTATGTGCATATTTTGGATGAACATATCATTACTCATATCCCAATATTTTAAAAAGCAGTGATACATCACTATGTGTGATGTTTAGGTGCATATTTTGGATGAACATATCATTACTCATATCCCAATATTTTAAAAAGCAGTGATACATCACTATGTGTGATGTTTAGGTGCATATTTTGGATGAACATATCATTACTCATATCCCAATATTTTAAAAAGCAGTGATACATCACTATGTGTGATGTTTAGGTGCATATTTTGGATGAACATATCATTACTCATATATATATATATATATATCTTACCTTAACAAAGCAATCGTGGAACTGCATACGAAGCAATGCGGCTGCAATGGTGGAGTCGTTAGTGAAGGCTAATTTCATGGCGGCTTTGACAGTGGCCTCAACATTCACTTCTGTTGTTTGAGATTTCGTAAGTGGCCATGCACCAGTTGTAGTTGTGATGAAGCATTTTTGGTTGTAGTAACCAGGCTGCAACGCACCATAACACTGCTCACTCAGACCCAAAATAAGGAAGAGGCCGATGGTGGCCATGGCCAAAACCCTATTATTATTCTTCATATTACACACCATTTTCATATATCTATATTCTATGTCTTGGGTGTGCACCACTCTTTTGGTTAGGATTTTATGATGAGTTATTGCAGTGTGATGAGCTATGATGATAGCTAGCTTTTATAGGAACTTATTTGGATATATGGAATAATAATTAATGTTTATTTTATGATGATATGATATGAAATGTTGGATTAGTTGGATAATTACATATGCTTGGCACGACATTGTATTATAACTAACTATTAATAAAGTCATGTATAGCTCGATATATAGACGTGCTATTCAATCGTGCCTGTGACATATATACATTTTTTTCTGTATATAAAATTATTAATTAGTGTAGTCTCTTGTGTTTAGAGAGTTTCTATATACGGAAATACAGATACAAAAATATCTTAGTTTTAGTAACAATAAATTTTGTAACTAAAAATAAAAAATTTGTGACTAATGAAAAATCATTTTACTTATGTTATCACTAAAAAGTTCGTGGTTAAAAGTATTAGTCACAAAAATCGCAATTTGTTGTTACTAAATGTATTTTTAGTCACAACAAACTTTATCACAAAAAATAATAGGTTGTGACTAAAACTACATTAGTGATAACTTATGATTAAGTATGATTTTTTAGTCACAAGTAATTTTTTATTGTTACTAAAAGTGACATTTAGTCACACAAAATATATATTGTGACTAAAACATTGTCACTAAATGTTACCTTTATTTATAGTATGAACACATATGTCTGTGTTTGAAGATTTCAAAGTCAAAATTAGCATATTTCATATAATATATATATATACACATTTGGTGTGTTTTTAATATAATTTTTCATAATTAAATCATATATAACTGCGTTTTGTTTTCTATAAACACATATATTTATAATACTTGAAATGTTAGTCGTTGAAATGATAAAATATATACATTCGTGCCTGCAATATTATTTGTTCGTGATCATCTCGCATAATTCCACCTTGTAATTTTGCTCATTGAACTAGAGACAGGAGAACACGTGCCCATAGCTGTTTTTAGTATATATATTTCCATAATTAAATTAGTATAGTTTGATTTCATTTTATCTTTTTAACAATTTAAACATTTATTAATTTTTTTTGTAAGTAAGCAATTTCATTAATCAAAAACACCAAATACACCAACAGCAACCCAAACAGAGGTACCAACCAAACAAACAACAAAAATGAAACTATACAGTTAAATCTCCAAACCAATTCCTATCCAACATGTTAATTCTATTCTGTAAAACAATTTGCCCTTTAGCTTTAATGTCCATTTTGATACAACTGACTATACAAACAATACTAATAACTTTTCCATCCCATAGAGTCGTGTTGCGCACTCTCCACAAATAGTAGGTAGCTGCAGCTACACTAACAGCAAAATTCTCACTCTCTAAAACTCCCTTAAATTTGTCATTAACTTCTTTAATGCTATACTTTTTGGAGATAAAAGAATGATAAGAGTAAACTTCCTTCAATCTATTTTTCACTACTATAATCTTCTTCCAATACCAGCTGGCTTGCAAGGGAGGTTCATATTCCCACCAAAACTCACCCTTAATAGGTAAACCGAGTGGATTCATTTAACCCAAAGGTTTTCCTTATTCGCTGCAATATCCCACACATATTTCCCTAAAGTTGCTAAATTCCACAGTTCAATATGTCGAATACCCAAACCTCCTTTATACTTTCTTTTACACACATCCTCCTAGGCCACACTCCCTGGCCCTCCCAACTTAGCAACTCCCTTCCATAACAAAACCTCTACAAATCTCATTAATTCTACACATAACTCTCCTAGGAAGAACAACAATGTGCGCCCAATATGTATGTGTTGCTATATTTTAATACACGCAAGTGCACGTATCATACAAGTAGTACTCACACAGGTGAGGTCGAACCCAATGGAATTGCAGCCAAGTACTAACCAAATTGGATTTATATTTCTATTTGGCGACAATAAAAATTGGTTTTTAAATTAAATTGCAGAAAACAAAACAAGCAAAACAACAAATAAAAAAAAGGATTTGACAATGAATATGAAATTAGGAATATGATTTCAATTGCTTTGATTACCCAATTGTTAATACTAGTCAACTATTCTTCTTCCTCCTATGTAATGACAGATTATAAAATCACCTAAACTCTTTTCAATCATAAAGGTACTAAATGGCATTGTCTACTATTGCATCTCTGAGATAGTACAACAAACAATTCGCATTAAGCAATAATCTAAAAGTCACATAAGCTATGCGAATACTTTCGTTTCACATCAAAACCTATGTTTATTCATTTAGAGCATTCCTAATATTCACTTTTCAGATTTCACATTAGGATCATGAATCATGCTTAAGGTGATCAATCTCAAACATGTATTGAGCACAAAAATGAACAAATCACATAAACAAGGAAGAATGAATAATCAAATAGCATTAATCCATGGAATTATCTCAGTCAATATCCATCAAATCCCTAAATAGGAGTTTAGCTCATAATCTCAATATTCATATCCATAATCAAATTAAACATAAACAATAACATAGAAAATTTAAAGAAAAAGAGAATGAAACTAGATGGGGAATTGTCACAGATCGCCCACGCTTGCTCCAAGCTTCTCCTTCTTTTCTTTTCACCTCCCCTTTGTCTCTAGCCTCTAATTCACGTTTTTACTCTCCCCAAATCGCATCAGAACTCGTTACCCTAAATTAGCCCTTGTGAATGGACCAAAATGCCCTTCATTTAAAAATCTGCCGAATTTCAATTTCCAGCAACCTAGCGCGATCGCGCTCTACAGTAGCGAGGTCGCGCTACTCTCTCAGAAAATGCATTTTTGACAGCTTTACGAATTTTTGTGCTTTTTGACATCTTTTTCATTCTAAATCATCCCAATCCTTCAAAACCTGAAAATAAACAAAAACAACACAAAACAAGCGTAAAATAGAACAAAACAATCCTAAACCTCTAAAATACTTCCTAAGCAGACACATTAAAACAAGTCTAAAACTCGCTAATCAGTATGTAAAGATATTAAAACTGAGTTAATGAGAGTGAGTCTACCAGCAAAGGATAAGAATTTCCAGCTCCAATTTTTAATTCTATCGACCATTTTATCAATTAATCCCTCACAATCACAATATGAGAAACATTTTGCACTAATGGGAATGCCAAGGTACCAAAAAGGAAGAGTACCTCGCTGTAATTTGGACACTGAAAAAATTCTTTGAACATCTACTTTCGGAATACCACCGGTTATGAGCTCCGATTTGGTATAATTAGCTTGTAACCCCGAAGTTTAAGAGAATAACTCAAAGCCATGAAGCATTCTATAAGCTAATTTAAAGTCACCATGAGTAAATAGAACCACGTCATCAGAAAAGCATAGGTGATTGAGTTGTAGATCCGCACATCTATCATGAAATCGAAACTCCTTGTCCCTCGCAATTTTTTTCAAGATTCTCGTTAAGTACTCAATAGCTAATACAAATAGCAATGGTGACATCGGATCTCCCTGTCTCAACCCCCTTTTTTAGTTGAAAAAACCATGTAAAGACCCATTTAGCATAATAGAAAACTTCGGAGTTCTCACACAAACCATAATTAGCTGAATAAATTGTTCCGAAAATCTAAAGGCTACAAGCAATTCTTCAAGGAAATCCCAATCCAACGTATCATAAGCTTTCCGAAGATCCATTTTCATAAGGCAATTGGGCTTAGCTCCTTTCCTCCCATAGTGTCTAAATAACTCTTGACATATCATCACGTTATGGGCTATAGATCTGCCTTGAATAAAACGACCATGATTCCCGGCAACACCTTCCTCAGTCTACTACATATAAGCTTAGCAGCCACCTTGTATATTACATTGCAGCAGGAAATTGGACGAAAATCACTAACATTCTCAGGGCATTGAATTTTAGGAATTAGAGTAATGGTGGTGGTATTAATCTCCTTTAATAGATTACCGGTTTCAAGAAAGGATAAAATTGCTTCACTAACCTCCTCACCAATCAAATCCTAATGTTGCTGGAAGAAAAAACTACTAAAGCCATCAGGCCCCAGTGCTTTGTCTCCAGGAATAGAAAAAATGGCCTCCTTGATTTCATGTCTTTCAAACGGCTGCAAAAGAGTATGTATATCAGTAGATGTGAGAATCGACCCTTCTTTCATTACACAACTTTCGACTCGCTTCCTTCCAAGATTTTTGTGTCCCAAAAGATGTTAATAGTGCTCAAGAAAAGCAATTTGAACTCCATTTTGAGAATCCTGCCACTGCTCTTATTCATCACGGACAGCTGAAACAGAGCTTTTCAATCTTCTCATCTGAATACTCCTATGAAAGACTTGAGTATTAGCATCACCAAGATATAGCCAGTTTAGTTTCGCCTTTTGCCTCATAAATTCGGAATAAGCACCTCTTAGCTTCTCATGAGTCTTCCTGTGACACGCCTCCTCCCTAATCAGCTGACAATTTTGTGGATCATTATGCAATTGTTGCTATATATTATATAGATCATGTTCTGACTGAGAAAAAGCAGCACTGATATCTCCTATTACACATGTATTCAGATGTTTCAATCCAGCCTTTACTCTCTTAAGTTTACTTTCCACTCTATACATAGGAGAACCATTCACCTGTTGTTGCCAAGCATCACTAGCACATTGTTGATATCCTGGAAACCTTTGCCACATTTTAAAGTAGCGAAACATTTATTAATTTTTTATCTTACATGTAAAAATAATATATATATGCACTTTTTACTATATAATTTTGCCCGCGCATTAGACATATTGCACCGGTAAATGTGATTTTTTCGCAAACCGAGTTATTTTGACAGTGCTACTTTTGCCAACGAATTACGCAATTGCGCGCCGGCAAAATTCATTTAAACATGCTGGTAAAAATCATAAACGCGTCAGGAAAATATAAAATTGCACCGGTAAAAATATTACACAATAGAAATACACAATTTTTTTAGATTTTTTTAAGTGATTAAAGTTTCCTGTAGTATCATTCATAAATTAATGAGTATTTAACATCTAATCAACCGTATAGTGTTGTTAGATTGTTCTAAGATTAACAACATACTAATGAACTTTGTAATTATCAACTATTAGAGTTAAACTGTTGTGATCATAGTCGATTATGCTTATCTAACCATACAGTTATCGCTTATTTTAAAAAAATACCATAGGTCTAATAAAAAAATTTATTACACACAAAGTTTATGAATAAATGTACAATTAATCTTGGTCTTAGTGAGCATTATTATTGTTACTCGTGAGTATTTCTATTTTGATAATATATATGTATGTTTCAATTAATGTTGATAAATTAAATTGTATTGACAGTTTGTTGGAATTTTAAATAATTATTCATTTTTTGAGCAATAAAAGAATAGTCGATCATATCACTGATGTTTTAGTATCATTAACAAGAATTAATAGTGATCGTATTGATGGCTTGAGTAGATAAACTCTTGTGATATATAATTACTGCATGTCATCAAAACTCACAAATTTATAGAAATATTTAGTATTTATAAGTAATTATATGTGGACATTATAAATAATTTGATTAAACCCTAAGTGTTAAAAAATTCAAAATGTTAAGAAGTACTGAAAATTAACCTAATTCGTTGATAATGTATGATTATTGTCGGTCGATATAATACCCGAAAGTATTACAAGATTAAGCATTATTTTGTTGTTTAGAAACAATAAATGTTTCAATTATTGTGCCTAGATAATTGAAAATATTTTTAAAAAATTTCAGAAAAAAATAAAAATACTTTTGTCAGCACAATGTCAAAACGCGCCAGGAAAAGTCGAGCGGGAAAATTCCTGCCTTGTCCCATTTCGAGACCCAAGTGGAAAAAACTTTTGTCAGTGTGTTTCTCCTAGCACGCTGGCAAAAGTCCATGTGAGAAATGGGGTGTTGGTTTGACTTTTGTCGGCACGTTTTGTTGTGTCGGCAAACGTCCCCTTAAATATCGTATTAAATTAGGGCAACATTGGCAACTTTTACTGGCACAACAAAACGCGCATGTAAAATTCATAGCGATATACACAGCCGCTGAACCCCTTCTTCCCCATTTCTATTATTCTCTCTAATTTCTCTAACTCTCTCTCTCTCTCTATTTCTCTCAGTCCCACCATTGGCTCCACCACCACCACCACGAGCCCACCATCGGCTCCACCACCACCACAACGAGCCCACCATCACCTCCATAACCACCACGAACCCTTTCTTTCTTACTCCTTATATTCCACCCGAACTTTCTCTCTGTAATCTTTTTAAACCGAGCACCACCACGTTTTGTCGTCGTCTCCCTTCGACCGCCTCCTTTCTGAGGTCCAAGCTGACGCCTCCCTCCGAGTTGCCCCTTCCTCTCTTTGTGCAAGTTTTTAATTTTTTTAATTTTAGTTTTTTTATGAATACTAACAATGATTTTTTCTAGTTTCTGTGTAGCCCAAGCCCCCTTGGCTGAGCCTCTGCTTGAGCCCCCACTATAATATTTTTTTGTTGTTTATTTTGTGTGTTAATTTATTTTTAAATTATATGTTTATAATATTTGTTAAAAAAATAACTTTTGTAATTAAAAAAAACAGATATAAAGTTGTAATTATATGTATTTTTTCATTTAATGGTTTATATATGTTTATTTTAAAAAAATAGATTATATTATTATATTGTATTGTATTTTCTTATTATACTTTATTTTTTATATTAAATATTATTTGCTTATAAATTATTATTAAATGAATTTTTTTGGTGCTATTGAAAAAAAAATTGGTATATATTATTAATCTTGGTTTATGTTGTGCATGCTCTGAGAATATTATGGATATTTTGTGTGTAGTTTGCAAATTTTATAAATTTTGGGATAGTTTAAAATAAACTCGTTATGCTGCCCAAATTTTATTAGAAAATATGAAGATATTGTTGATATATATATATATGTTTAGAGGCGTAAATTCCCTCATGAATTTACCGCTCTTAGCATATATGTCAGCAATATCTACATTTTTTTTTTATTTAGATATGGATTATACTAACCAATTTAACTTAGCCCATTTGCTCCTAGATACGAGAACAAAATTATTTACGTGCTTTTTTTAATCACTAGTCTGCAGTCATTAATGATGTGATGTTGATAAATAGATAATAAAGTTATACTTTGAAACTATATAATTGATAACTTTAATTTAGAAATGTTCATATTGTTTAGTTATTTTCTTTCTAAGTTAAGTTTTCTTTTAATGTTATATTGAAATCTAATATATGTATTTTTTATTGCGCAGAATCAGATGACAGAGCGCCAAGCATCGCAAATTACGCTCGCTGCATCATCTGATGCTTCCTGTGTCGCCGATAATGTTGACGGTGAGTTCTCGCCTAATATGTACATTGTCACTAATGTCCTTGGGCCCTGCTCGAGCTACAAGAAAGGGTTTGGGGCATTGCCTAGGCTAATAAATGCAATTGGCGGTAAGAGGGCAAGACCTTCATCCTCATCTTCACAAATGTCTGAGCAAGTGCCACCACACGTGGACGCAATACTCAAGCATAAAAAGAAACTTGAGAGTCGCACTACAAGAAATAAGCTCTTTGCCGGCGCAATTCGGAATTGCGCCGGCAAAAACGACTTTCACCGGCGCAAATGGTGAATTGCGCCGGCAAAAATGAACACCTTTGTCGGCGCAAATTTGCGCCGGGACATGTGACTTTTGCCGGCGCAATTAGGGGTTGCGCCGGCAAAGGTATTGGGTTTTAAAAATTGCATCACTTTTGCCGGCGCAACTACCAATTGCGCCGGAAAAAGTACCATCAGATTTTGAAAAAACCCACAAACTTTTGCTGGCGCCTTTCACCTAACGCGCCGGCAAAATTCAACGTGTTTTTTAAATTTACACACATTTTAAAGAAGGTAGGTGGGTATACTTTTGCCGGCACGTTTCGTTGCGCCGGCAAAAGTCGTAATAACTAAAACGATGTCGTTTTGCAGTAGGGTTTAGTGAACACTTTTGCCGGCGCATTTTTTTACTTTTTCCGGCGCAACGAAACGCGCCGGCAAAAATCGTAACGATATATCAGAGCCGCAGCCTCCTTTTTCCCCATTTCAGTTCTGTGTTTGTTAAAGCAAAGCTCTCTCTCTCCTCTGTGATATTCTCCGACCACCGGTGTCCCATAATCCCACGCCGTGGCTCAAGTTATATATTGAAGCTTCTCTCAAGGTTAGTAAAATGAGAAATTTTTTAACATTTTTGGATTTTTTTTCTCAATATTATGTTTTGTAATTGTATTTTTTTTTTTGTTATTCTCTCCTTATGAACAGGTGTGTTGTAACTCTCTCGGTGAAACAAGAGCAAATGTTAGTTTATATATATTTATATATGTTTATATATATTTCGGTTTAGAGTTTATATATATATATTTATATATGTTTATATATATTTCGGTTTATATATATATATTTATATCTGATTATATATATATATATTAATTTATATATATTAGTTTATATATATATATGTATATATTTATATATATTAGTTATATCCGAATATATATATATGTATATATATATTAGTTTATATATATGTATATATTTATATATATTAGTTATATCTGAATATATATATACTTAAATTTGTCTTTTTTTTTATATTTCTGTATATATGTTTGTATATGGATATATGTTTATGTATTTCTGTAAATGGGTGTGTATATATGTTTATTTAATGTTAAATTTTTTTAGAAAATTGATTAATATAAATGTATGTGTGTGATATTTGTTATTATAATTATATTTTTCTGTTTAAAAAATAAATAAATGTGTAGTTTTAGAAAAATGATATTAATAATGAAAAAGAAAATATAATTTTAGTATTTATTAAAAAAAAAATTGATTTGAGAATGTATATTTTTTTAATTTTAATGCTTAATATGTATATTAAAAAATAGATTAGATTATCTATATTAAAAAAATATATATTATATTTTATATTAAATATTATTTGTTTATAAATATTTACTAAATAAATTGTTTTGATGTTACTGATATAAAATGATATAAAAAGATTTGATATATGTTATTAATCTTGGTTTATGTTGTGCATGTTATGAGAATTTTCTGTATATTGCTCTCGGACTATTCTGGTTATATATGTGTTTAATTTGTAGGTTTTTCAATTTTTGGGATAGTTTGAAATATAGTCGTTATGCTGCCCAATTTTTGTTGGAGTTAGTAAAATTAATAAAATTTTAATAATTAATTAAATAAAAATTTAAGTATAATTAAAAATTCATCAAAAAAATAATTTTTAACTATAATTTAAATAAAATAAAATTACCAATCATAATAATTAATAATTAATTTTAACATTAATATTAGATGTTTTGTAATTGAAAAAGTTAAAAATATAAATGATTTAATAAAATATAAATATAATAAAATTATTATTGATTAAGTAAATAATCCAATACAAATTAAAGAATTTAATAAAAAATTACAAAATGGAGATTAATGTATAATTAAATTAATTTTAAATTAAAAGTAATAAATAAGTAAATGTTAAAGTAGACTAGTCAACAGACACGTAGCAGTACATGATTGATAAAATTTGTTATTATTCTTAAAATATTTTTTAATTTAACAAAAAAAATAAAATTTACATTTTTTTTAAAAAAATTCAAAATTTTTTTCAACTTAAGATTAAGTATGAAAAATACATTTTTTTGAAAATTTAATTTTATATTGTTAATATCCTCAAATTTTTTAATTTATTATTATTATTATTATTATTATTATTATTATTATTATTAAAATCTTCCTATTTATCATTTTGTCTACTTGTTTGAAATTAAAGATTAAGTAATTTTGTTTAAAATCTAAGCAATAATTTAAGATTAAATATTTTTTTTACTTAATCCTAAATAATTGATTAAAAGCAGCAAATTTGATTTTTTTTTTGTAAAAAATGAAAAAATAAATTATTTTTTGTTACCTTTAAATTGGAAAACAATAAATTGGATTTTTTTAAAAAAATAAAAAATATAAAATGATTTTTTTTATGAAAAATTATTTAAAATAATAATAATAATGTGTACCAATCATGTGGTGTCACGTGTCATTTAAGTGTTAGTAAGTTGTAAGTTTGAGTAATTTAGCCGGAAATATCTCTATAAATAATTATTTTTGCCAGAGATAGGATATTATTATCAGTTAGTGATAATTAGGGAGACAAACAGTCATGAAATACTTTGACTATCATTTCCCTCATTTTAAGACAATTATTAATATTTTCTTAATTATTCCGCTAAAAGATGGCGAGCGACAGGAGATGGATGAGTGCGAGGAATCGTTGGTCTCTGGAGTATAGAAATGGTGTTAAGGAGTTCTTCGATATCGCCAAAAATCAGTTGAACGATCGGGGTTTGGTTCGCTGTCCGTGCAAGAAATGTGGGAATGTTAAGTTCCAGCCTATAAATGCAATTTCGATGCATTTATTCAACAATGGCATCGTACAGTCCTACAAAGTGTGGCATTACCATGGAGAGGCGCTGCCGTCGCCACCAGCTGTGGTACGAGATCATGATAGAGATGAGATAGCGGATATCCTGGAGGATGTTTACGCTGAAGATGACGTTCCCGCTGGAAACTATAATGATCCTCCCCAAGATGATCCTCAACATCGCGACAAGTATGACAATTTATTTAAGGAGATGTCAAGTGAACTGTACCCGGGTTGCCGAAAGTATTCCGTGTTGAACTTCTTGGTGAAGTTGATGCATCTCAAAGTAATTAACAAGTGCAGCAATCATTACTTTGATGGTTTGCTGGAATTGTTAGTCGACGCTATGCCTGATGGAACAATTTTACCTAAGTCTAACTATGAGGCGAAGGCAAAGTTGTGGAGTATTGGATTGGGATATGATTCCATCGATGCTTGCAAGCATGACTGTGCACTGTTTTGGAAGGAGAATGCGAATTTGGAATTCTGTCCGGTTTGTGGTGAGTGTCGCTGGCAAGATAATCGTGGGAACGGGAAGAAAGTGGCCCATAAGGTCATGCGGTACTTTCCGTTGACACCGAGATTGAAAAGGCTGTACAGTTCCAGATATAGTGCAGAGGATATGAGATGGCACTATTCTAAAAGGCCAAGGGAAGATGGTGTGATGAGGCACCCCGCTGACAGTAAGGCGTGGAAGCACCTTGATGAGTTGTACCCATCTTTCGCAGCCGAACCTCGAAATGTTAGGCTTGGGTTGGCTACAGATGGTTTCAATCCTTTTGGGAACATGAGCAACTCTTACAGCATGTGGCCTGTGATACTTGTCCCATACAACTTGCCGCCGTGGAAGTGCATGAAACCACAGTCATTAATGTTGTCTATTCTTATTCTAGGTCCTTCTTCACCTGGAAAAGATATCGATGTCTATATGAGACCTTTGGTTGACGAGTTGAAGGAGTTATGGATGAATGGTGTCGAGACAAGAGATGCATACAATAGTACCTTGTTCAATATGCGTGCAGCAATCTTGTGGACCATTAACGACTACCCAGCTTATGCTATGATGTCTGGGTGGAGCACAAAAGGGTACAAGGCGTGTCCCACATGCAATGAAGAAACTCCCTCTGTAGGGATTAGAAGTAAAATTACATACATTGGCCATAGGAGATTTCTTGATATGGATCATGAATGAAGGAGCAAACGAGCACTATTCGACGGTAACAAGGAACTCAGACCACCACCGAAACATTACTCCGGTGATGATGTGTTGAAGCAATTAGAGAATTTGCTGATTAGACATCCTGGGAAACACAAAGAATTTGGTGGTGTGAAACGCAAAAGGGCTCCGATTGAACTTAATTGGTCGAAGAAGAGCATATTTTTCGAGCTTGATTATTGGAATGAGTTATTGTTGAGGCATAATTTGGACGTAATGCACACTGAGAAGAATGTTTGCGACATTGTCTTGGGAACTTTGTTGAACTTAGAGGGAAAATCTAAAGACACTGACAAGTCAAGACTTGATCTAGCAGACATGAAAATTAGGGAAAAACTCCACCTCCGCAAAGAGGGAAACAAGTGGAAGAAACCGCACGCCAGTTACACCCTCAGTGTCCCGGAACGTCGAGTTTTCTGTGAATTTGTGAAGTCATTTGAATTCCCGGACGGTTTTGCTGCAAACCTTTCGAAGAATGTCAATGCCAATGATGGCAAGATAACTGGGTTGAAATCACACGATTGCCACGTGTTATTTCAGCAGTCGTTGCCCGCCGCAATTAGGTCGTTTTTGGTTCCGGAAGTTCGGAAGCCAATTATTGAGTTGTGCGGTTTTTTCAAAAAACTTTGTGCACGGACTTTGAATGTGAAAGACCTTGAGAAGATGGAGACAGACATTATCACAATTTTATGCAAGTTGGAAATGATATTTCCTCCAGCATTTTTCGACATTATGGTGCATTTGGTTTTGCACCTTCCGAAAGAGGCAATTCTTGGCGGTCCCGTGCACTTTAGGTGGATGTATCACATTGAACGTTCGATGGGAGTTTATAAATAGTATGTAAGAAATCGTGCACGTCCAGAAGGTTCAATCGCAGAAGCTTACGTGGTGAACGAGGCTTTAACCTTTTGCTCAATGTACCTGCGGGGGGTTGAGACTCGATTCAATCGACCTGAGAGGAATGACGATCGCGTTGAATCCCAACCAAATCGGGAATATTCTATTTATAAGGTTGTTGGTCGTCCATTTGGTAAGAAATCAAGTATGCTCCTCAATCCGCAGTTAAAGCAAAAGGCTGAGTGGTATATCTTGAACAATTGTGCCGAAATTAAGGAGTACCTTAGGTGTGTTTTCTAGTATTTTTTCAATAATGATGTTTGGTTTATATACTGAGTAAATGCCAAAATCATAGTTTTTTTGTTCATTTGTAGTGAGCATATGGATGAATTAAGAAGACGGGAGGGATCGAATCTTGAAGTTCAACAAGAAACTGATTTTCCTCAGTGGTTCAAAGAAAGAGTATGTATATTAGTCAATTCTTTTCAGAAACCCCACTTAGTCAATCCAAAACTAACTTTCAATGTTAATGTTGATAGGTGAACGGTTTGCATGAGTCAACACCTACTGCTGTGAATAATGAATTGTATGCTCTCGTAAACAAATCAAGCAGCACCGTGTATTCATATCCAGGGATGATAGTGAATGGTGTGAAATTTGTGACTCGTGGTCGTGATATGAAGCTTAAAACACAAAATTGCGGTGTAATGGTGCCAAGTGAGGAAGGAGTGAACTACTATGGAGTTTTGGAAGAAGTAATTGAATTGTCCTACTTGATGGGTTACAGTGTTGTCCTATTCAAGTGTAGATGGTTCAATACAAGTAGAATTAAAGTAGAATCCAATTTTATGAGCGTATATGTGAAAGAAGAATGTTATAAAGATGATCCTTTCGTTCTCGCATCTCAAGCGAAGTTGGTGTATTATCTTCGAGATGTGAAAAATGGGGATGATTGGAGGCTCGTTAATGAATACATTCCGAGGAATGTATGGGATTTCTCAAATTCCGATGTTGATGATACTGAGACCACAAATGATATACCAATATTGCAAGAAGTTAATTCTTCTTCATTTCAGTTGTGGGTAGAACTTCCAATTTTTGATAATCTTCAGTATGATCGGGTTGATGTCAATGCCACTGAAGTGCACAACGTTGATGATTTGGTTGGCGAAGGTTCAGATGAATTTGTTGTCGATGATGAAGTTGAATTTGAAGACGACACGTTGGCCGAGTATGAAGACGATGAGGATGACGATAATGTTCTAGTTGATAGTGATAGTGATAGTGATGTTCGTAATGATGTTGTAGTTAGTGATGATGAGGACAGTGATATGTAATTTAAACAAGTGTATGTAACTTTTTATTTAATTCAATGAAAACTTTATTTATTATCATTAATTAATGATAGTATCAGATATAGGTACACACGCACCTATTGGATGCTTTGGGGATAGTCAATGTATTCATGTACTGGTACTCATTTTTTCAATATATTTGATGAAATATGTTTAAAAAATGGGTAGTCGCACATGTCTGCTTACTATCTCCAAGGGATCTATTAGGTCGGAATAGGGTAGGTTGGGAAAGACAATGAGTAATAAAATGTTAATTCAATAACAAAAAACAATAGTGATGCACCTAGTGGATGCCTTGGGGATAGTCAATGTATTCATGTACTGGTACTCATTTTTTCAATATATTTGATGAAATATGTTTAAAAAATGGGTAGTCGCACATGTCTGCTTACTATCTCCAAGGGATCTATTAGGTCGGAATAGGGTAGGTTGGGAAAGACAATGAGTAATAAAATGTTAATTCAATAACAAAAAACAATAGTGATGCACCTAGTGGATGCCTTGGGGATAGTCAATGTATTCATGTACTGGTACTCATTTTTTCAATATATTTGATGAAATATATTGAAAAAATGGGTAGTCGCACATGTCTGCTTACTATCTCCAAGGGATCTATTAGGTCGGAATAGGGTAGGTTGGGAAAGACAATAAGTAATAAAATGTTAATTCAATAACAAAAAACAATAGTGATGCACCTAGTGGATGCCTTGGGGATAGATAATGTATTCATGTACTGCTCCTCATTTTTTTAAAATGTTGGAGAAACATTTTAAAAAACTGAGGAGAAGTACATGACTCCTTACTATCTCCAAGGGATCCACTAGGTCGGAATAGGGTAGGTTTGGAAATACCATAATGAATAAATGTTAATTTTATAACAAAAAACAACAGACATACATAATTTGAATTAATTAATTAATGAATATTTTAATGTAGAATGGCCGAAACAAGTAATGACACAGGTGGTGACTCCAAGAGAGGCAGGGGAGCTTATTACGGTGCCAATATCGAGAAGGAGCTGGCCATAAAAAAAGTTAGTCATTTGAAAGTAGAGTTTGATAAAGAAACTGGAAAAGCTATTCAAAAGTACGGCAAGTGGTTCAACAATTCCATGGCTCGTTATTTGAGTAGCACCGTACCCCCAACTACACTAGCTTGGGAACAAGTAAAACCAGCTGATATTGAAGTTATTCGAAAGAGACTATCTGTAAGCATTCTTTAAACCTTTAATAACTCATTATTAAATATTTTGTCTATCTTCATAATATTTTAACAAATTCCAATTTTAATTGTGATTTTAGGAAAAATTCATTTATCCAGAAGACAATCTAGTAATCAACGATGCCATGGTAAGACAAATGCAAAAACATCTGACTGATTGGCGCCACACGATGAAGAAACACTGGGTAGATGTTGGAGGAGAGGTGGACAATGAGAGAGCGAAGTCAAAACCTTTTGTGTCGATTACTTCTTCTGATTGGGCAATTTTGTGTGATTTTTGGGCTTCTGATTCTCACCAGGTATGCCGTAGATTTTACATTAATTTTTAGTTATAAAATTACAATTTAGATTAATGAGTACTGTTTTCTTTTTGAAGTGTATATCGAAGAAAAATAAAGAAGCTCGAGCTAAAATGACCATACCAGGAGGACACGGTTCCAAATCCATCGTTGCCCATGTTTATGATCACGTAAATTATAATAACTTATATCCTTACATTTACGAAAATATTATAAATGTCACAATGTTTAAATAATTTGCTTTTTTAGATGGACCCATCTACTGGCCAGCTCCCGAGCATGATCGACACATTCGAGCACCTGCAAAAGAAGAAGGATAAGTGGATTAGTGATGCAGCGGCGACAAAACATGTAAGTTGCATAACCTTAACTAATTTATGATCATTTAACTTTAAAAAAGTTTAGTAAATAATTAATAAATATTAATTATTAATTCGTTGTTGTCAATAAGTAATTATTTATTAATTATTAATTAAATTTTAACAATGAAATCTTTATAATCTATGTGCCAATATTTTTATGATTAATGATTGTGGACTAAGATAAAAAAAAAGAATGTAACTAATGTTGTCCCCGTATCAGGGAGCTTGCGGGCTAAAGTAAATTTGGTCATGAAAATCCATATCTGAATGAAAAACATGCAAATGTAGTTGATGTATATGTTTGGAGACGTAAATTCCCCATTAATGGAATTAACTGCACCTACCGTATATATCAATAATATCTTCATGATTTTCATTCAGATATGGATTTTCATGACCAAATTTACTTTAGCCCACTTGCTCCCTGATACGGGAACAAAATTAATTACATTCTTTTTCAATTACTGGTCTGCAGGCATTAATGATAGGATGTTGGCAGATAGATAATAAAGTTATATTTTATATGTTGTTATATTAAAAATTTATAAGTTAGGTTTTCAAATAATGTTATATTGGAATTCGAAATACGTGCTTTTTATTGTGCAGAATGAGATGACCGAACGATGAGCATCGTAGAGTACGGCCCCTGCATCATCTCATGCTTCTTGTGCCGGCGATAATGTCGACGGTCATTTCCCGCCTGATATGGATATTGTCACGGATGTCCTTGGACCCCACTCGCGTTATAAGAAAGGGTTTGGGGGGTTGCCTAGGTTGAAGGCAATTGGCGCAAAGAGGGCAGCATCTTCGTCAACTTCTCAAATGTCCGGGCAATTGCCACCTGAAGTGGACACCATTTTGCAGCAAAATCAGGACATTATGCTAGAAAATCATAACCTAAAGAAGCATACGACTAAACTTGAAAGTCGTCAACGGCGTCAAGATCTCCTGCTCAGTGCTTTGTTGAAGCAGGTTGGTCAATTGGCTCCTGGTTTTACTGTTGACTTACCAGACCAGGATTCAGACGAGGATGATGATGCTGACGGGAGCGAGAATGATGAGGCGGCCACTACTCATTTGTAGAACTTTTTTTCTATTTATTTAAAATTTAATTTATGAGACATTTATTTTACTAAATTACTTTTATATTTTCATGTTTGGTGGAGACAATAAATATTAATAGTTGTAATTTTTTATTTATTTATTTATAAAATTTTAATTTTATTTCTAATTAAATAATATTACTAAAAAATTAAATAATTATTAATATATTAAAATTGAAAATTATTAATTAATATTAATATATTGAAAATAATATTAGTAATTTAATAAAAATTATTATTTTAAAAATACTTTTACCGGCGCAAAATTACGTCGGCAAAAAGTTTCAATCTTAACTTCACATATACACCTTTACCGGCGCAAAAATGCGCCACTAAAAAATTAAACTATTGCGCCGCTAAAAGTGTTTTCCACAATATCGTGACAGATTTTTTTACCGGCGTATTTTTTCGTCGCCAAAAAAGGCCATTGCCGACGCATTATATTTGCGTCGGAAACAGTGAAATTAGCGACGGAGATACGACGCGATTCTTTGCCAGCGTAAAATTGCGTCGGCAAAAACTCCATGGTTTTTGCCGGCGCAAAACCATACTTTTGCCGGCGCAAATTTGCGCCGGCAAAAGTCTCCTTTTTTGTAGTGTCGTCAGCAGCGTCAGGATATCTTGTCCAATGCTTTGTTGAAGAAGATAGACAATATGGCTCTTGGTTTTACTATGGACTTACAAGAAGAGGATCTTGACGATGATGATGGTGCATCGACAAGGGCGGAGATGATGAGGATACATGTACCTATTTGTAGACCTTTTTTTCTTTATTTATAGTTTATATTATTAGAGACAATGTTTGTTTTAATTTACTACACTACTTTAATATTTTCATGTTTATTAGAGACAATTAACACTAATAGTTCTAATTTAATTCTTATTAAGTGCAAATGAGATTTTATTTTATTTTTAATTAAATTAATTAATATAATTACTAAATGAATTAAAATTAAATAATTAATTAATTTAATTAAAATTAAAATTATTAAATAAAAATATTTTAATATTTTTATAATCTTTTTAAAAATATATATATTACTTTTCCCAACACAAAATTGCATTGGCAAAAGCATGTGTCATTAATCAAAATCAAATTTTGTTGGCACAATCATAAACTTTTGCCGCCGCAATCGTACGTTGGTAAAGTGGTACCCATTGACAGCGCAATTTTACACCACCAAAAAGGTTGACTTTTGTCGGCGTCATGTTGTGCCGGAAAAAGTGTTTTTCACAATTCTGTTAAAACGTTTTTGCTCAGTATTTTGCCAACGCATTTCAGCGTCGCTAAAAGTTACTTTTGCTGGCATAGTTCGTTTTGCGCCGGCAAAAGTCATATTATCGACGGACTTTCGCCGACAGCATTTGTCGACGCAAAAGCCATATTTTTTGTAGTATATATATATACTAGTGTTATACCCAAAAAATGGAGAATGCATTCTAGAAGAGCTAAGGGGAGTGGTCCTAGGAGACCCCGAGGAGGATGTGGTCCTAAGAGACCCCAAGGGTATGTAGGAGGCAAGCCTCCCAAGATTTCCTAAGTGTTGGCTCGAACGTGTCCAAGGTAAGTAGCTAAGGAGGAGGAGTCTCATGCAAGAGGAATGAGACTTAGACTTTGATAAGGAGAGCTATACAATGTTCGATCGGACATGTTTGGGGGATGCTAAAGGAGGTTGCCTCAATGTTGTCCAAGGTGAGGTTGCCTCAATGTTGTCCAAGGTGGGGTTGCCTCAATGTTGTCCAAGGTGGGGTGCCAAGGAGGTTGCCTCGGACCACCTTGGTCCGAGGAGAAGCAAGGAGATTGGTTCAAGGAGGAACATGGCATGCTAGAGGAGAGTGCCATGTTAGAGGAGAGAAGTGCATGTCCTACCACCATGCACGTTCAACCCACCAAAAATATGTCCTACCACCATGCATATCCTACCACCATGCATGATCAATCAGTACTTGCATGGGTAGTGGGTAGGAGGTGGACCAACTAGCTAGAGGAGACTAAGTCAGACACAACTCCAACAACATACGCGGGAATCTCTCATTCTTTCCACAAATGGGGGGTTTGTTACATTTCGAATTTTGAATGTTTAAATGTAATAAATATAATAAAATATCCCTATCATAAGGGGATATCAGTTGAGGATCCCAGGCCTATAAATAGAGAGTTTATGGGATGAGAGAGGGGGTTCCTTCTGCTTCTTATTTCTAGAGAGAGAAAATTGGGTCCGTCTATTCTAGAGAGAGAAAGTGCTGAAATAAGAGAGAATTCTTGTATTTTTCACAATCTGTACTGAAGAAACTCAGTTGGCTCAGTCCATCTGATCTTGAGTATAGGTCTATAAATCACAATTCTAAGTGGATTAGGCTATTACCGACAATCGGGGCTGAACCACTATAAAAATCTCCTGTGTTATTTACTTTTCTTGTTTATACCGTCTGTTGTCGTTTTTATTTCTCTTGAAGGCTTGTCGTTATTGACATTCTCACGTCGTTGGCTAAAAAGACAGTCAACATTTTGGTGCTTTCATTGAGAGCCTGAAGAGAAGAACAGACGGTCCCTGAAGCAAGATGGCACCTAAGAACACCACTGCTGCTTCCAAGAGGACAAACTCCTCTAAAGAACCTGCTAGATCTGAAGGTCCTAGCCCACAATATCATGAGAATGAGCCTAGGGTCATGCTTGAGGACGTGACTCCAGGAGTTGAAGAGCTCCAAGAGACCATGGGGGCCTTCCAGGAGGAGATGGCACAATTCCACGCTAGGCAAGAGGCGTTTGCTGAAGAGATGGCCAGGCAGAGAGCTGCCTTAGAGCAGCAAAAACGCGATATGGAGGCCAGAAGTGAGGAGCTCAGACAGCAGCAGCAGGAGGTCAACCGGAAACATCGTGAAGCAGCGCTTGCTTTGGAGGTAGCTACCAAGTTGGCCCAGGCCAATGCCCAAGCTGCAGCACGAGGGCAACCACTCCAGGAGCAAGGACCACAGAAGCTGGTGGTAGGGGTAATGATAGACCAAGGAGGGGTGGTAATAACCCACCTAGTGAGGGAGATGGAGTTCAATCGCACACTACCTCAACCCAAGGGGAGCACTCTAGAACCCCCTCCAGAAGTCACCGATCGGGCAGTAAAAAGACTCCACCTGGGCAGGAGCAAAATAAAGCTCCTAGAGAGAAGAGGACCTCACAGTTCAAAGATGGGCATGGTAGGGATGAGGCTGATTGTAATCCCACCAGCCAATCCAAGGAAAAGGAGGGCCACAACCCACAAGGAGGAGAACACTGCCCAGAGCGTGCCAAGAAGCCTCCATTGCACCCCGACCAGCGGCGTAGCAGGAGAGAGGAAGTCCCACGTAGTAAGCCCGCTGGGAAATCGAAGAGTATGGTGTTTGATCGGGTAGGAGAGCATGCTTCTCAGAAGGATCTAAGGGACGTTATCACCAACAAGAGGAGGACCGTCCCGATCGAAGGGCAAAATCTGGACCGTCCTACCAGCCAAGTAGAAATACTTGACGGTGGCGTGCCAGATGGTAATGCCCGACCAGGCGGTCAAAACCTTGGAACCTCATCAGTTGCACCAGCTATCCAAGCCCAGCTTGACATGCTAGCAGCTGCAGTGCAAGGTTTGTCGAAGCGACCTTCCGAGATAGATCCGATAGACTACCGGAGTGGCAGCCCGTTCTTTGCTCGAATAAGAGCAGCCCAACCACCAGCAAAATACAAAGCACCGGTACTGCCAATTTATACCGAAAAGGCAGACCCGATAAGACATGTTGGAAAGTTTGAGGACCAGATGGAACTACTCGGGGTGAGTGATGACTATCGGTGTAGAGTCTTCCCCACCACCTTGACGGACACTGCCCAAGAGTGGTATTGGAGGTTTAAACCAAACTCCATTACCTCTTGGGAGTCATTCAGGAAGGAGTTTTGTAGACAATTTAGCACTGCCCGGACTCCACCAGTTTATGCCAACGACTTGGCAGATATCAAACAAAGAAAAGATGAGTCTCTAAAGAGCTATATATAGAGATTCATGAGAGAAGCCAATAGAGCAACCGCTGTAGGAGACGAGGGGAAGATGGTTGCCATATCTGCTGGGATAATTTATCGGAGTCCTCTATGGGACAGCCTCCATCGCCATCCAATCTCAACATTTCAACAATTTCTTGACCGGGCGGAAAAATATATGAATTTGGATGATGCGATAGAGAAGGGGGAGAATGGCATAAACAACCCAAGCAGACCAACTGACTCTCCTAGTGATGGTGGAAAGAAACGTAGAAGTAATGGGTCTGACCACCATGAAGAAAAGAAGGCAAAGGTGGATTCAAGTGAGAAGCCAACCAAGTATGAGCCTCAATTTACCAACTACACTACTCTCTCAACCAGTAGAGCAGAGATATATCTTGCTAGCCAAGAAGAGGTTCCCTACAAGAAGCCTCCACCTATCAGGAGAGAGATGAGGAAGAGAGACATGAACAAGTATTGTCGCTTCCATGAAGATTATGGTCACGACACGGATGAATGCAACCACCTCAAGGACGAGATAGAATTTCTTCTCCGGTCGGGCAAGTTGAAGAAGTACCAAGCAGAGACACCCCAAGGAGAAGGAGGTAGAAGCAACTCCGGATTCAAGCGACAAAGATCTCCACCCTTGCAGCCTGGACCTGTGGACTTCACCGTGGACATTATATGTGGAGGTCCACCCTTAGCTGAGGAGAGCAACGAAGCAAGAGGAGGAGTATGCTAAGGAGGAGTGCTAGGAGCAGGAATCACTGGAGTGGCGTGCACATAAAGCATCGAAGGAGATATTATTTTTAAATACCGCTTTCAGAGTGGTAGCTTGATTTCGAGTTTTTTGGACTTGTTGTTTAAGTTTGGTGTATGAACTGGTTATTTGCTAACCAGTCATTTTATTTTGAACAATTTTGGTTGTTTAAGACTCGTTGTTAGACATGTTTTGTCATTTTAATTTACGAGTAATAAAAGAGACTACGCGCAGCGTGGTCGATTCTTGCTACAAATATGCATGTGTGTTAATTATCCGAGCAGTGTTCAACTGGTCGATATGTTCAAGCAGTGTTCAACTGCTTGAGTATTTTCCATATATTCTATGTGTTCACGAGTAGTTAATTGCTCGAACAGATTCAGTCAGGTAGCAAGTGACTAAGGATCTTTCAACCTCCAACCACCTGGGGGGCACATGGGGTATGCTGGTATATAACTTAACACATGCAATAAGAGCACGAGGTAATATATCCATTTTTAGGCTGACTTGTAAATTTTCGAAGTCCAAAAAGGCCATTAAGCTAACTTGCTTGGCAAAGCTTAAGTAACTTGGAATTTTTTAAAAAATCTCAAGTTAGGAGCAAATATTCGTGTGACCATAAAAATCATGCTCATAAAATGTTAGAGCAATAAGAGTGTGAGAAAGTATACTTAGCATGGACTTATGAAATGTCTAGAATTCCTAAGTTAGAAAACTAAGTACTCATGCGAAAATCTAAGGCATACACCAGAGTACTTTACTCTTCACAAAAAACTTATAACTTTTTAAGTCTAGAGGAGACTTAGAATGTTTTAAGTTAACAAGGAGAGGTAAAGTCTAAATTCCAACAGATACAAGTTTAGCTCACCAGGTGCAAAGTTTTCTTGCTCAGGAGAGCAGATACAACTTCCCTGGTAGGCTAAGCATGTATCACCAATCAACTTCCCTGGAGTGAATCAAACAAATACGTGCAAAATAAATGCTACATGGTGAAAATTTGTCTTCAAGAGGAGAAGTCAAGTTTTCACCAAGATTTATTGAGAAAAATCAATCTCTCAAAATAATTTTGAGAGGCTCGAACAAGGTGCTTCGATGGACTTTCTTAAAAGGTCCTAAGAGTTCCTAAAGGTGAAATGTTTGAAAAAATTATAGCATGGAGTATACCATGTTTGGTCCGAAAGGTGAGTCCAGTTCCAAGGAGAAGCGTCCAAATGGTGATGCTGCCTATGTCCGATCGGATGTGCATGCTTAGAAGGCTGGCTACTGTTCCATGCATTGCATTGCATTGCATTCATGTTAACACGGCTTATGCCTGTTTGTCCATGCTCACGATCAATACAGGTGCTTAAAGTGTAACGCCCTACTACCTTAGAGCCGTTACTAAGTGAGTTTAAAATAGAAATTGTGCATTTAATTGACTCAAAGTGGTTTCTAAAACCAAAAGTGTGATTAAACCAGAGTTTAAGGCTGTATTCTTTTAAAATGGTCAACTTCATTGAAAACGTTAAATATAAAACATCTGGGATCCCAAAATAAGGTTTACAAAATGTTTACAACACCAAAATAGATTTACACTTGATCAGCTATCAAAAGAATGGTTAAATACAGCCATATACAAAATGCCCCCAACCAAAGCAGTCGGGCAGGCCGAACATGTACGCGCCGCCCCCACGCTCTCCATACTCATGGCCGGTTGACTGACTCCTTGCTTTTACCTGCCACACGGAGCACCCGTGAGCCGAAGCCCAGCAAGAAAACCCAAATAACACATAACATATGCAAAACAAATAGCTGGCAATAATTCACTGACACATAGGAAAACCATCATAATAAACAAGTACGGCCATGCCGCTCCCAAGGCCTTACCAAAGCCTGGAGTTTCGGTTCTCACCGCGAGGATAACTCATGTATCCCTTGGGTCCCACCCTGAATATAAGCATCCCATGTGCTGTGTGTTGCTTTCGGCCCACGGCCGCCCCGGCGTATGCCGTACCCGGCCTCTGCCGTTCGTTTCATCATAATCACACATATAGTACATTCAAAATAAACATTCACACACATCACGATTCATTTAAGGCTAAGCATTTGCACGTAATACAATCCGGGGCCACGCCCTACAATCACACAGTGGGGCCATGCCCTAAACTCGGGTGTTACGGTTTTCTTACCTGTATCTCGTGCTTTCCAAAGTACCACGGTCACGAGCACGGTCCACAAGCACGAGCCTCTCCCAAAATCCTAGTCACAACACACAAAAGACACTTTTAACAACCTTAAATGAGCTTCCAGGCCAAGTTCTAGTACTCAGAACATTGAAATTCACCAAACATGGTAAAAGGCTCAACCCCGAGCACCCTAGGTTAAATTCCCAAGCCTAAAATCCTAAAATCCCAAAATCCCTTAAGCGCCGCGGCATAGGCCACCCATGCCGCGGCATGGCCCCCAAACAGAACCCTCAAAGGCCCAAAAACAGGTAAGGGCCGCGGCATTGCTTGGGCCATGCCGCGGCCCGCCCTTCTCCATCAGCATACCACTTCTTCGAAGGGCCGCGGCTCACCAAGAACCATGCCGCGGCTCGACCCTTCGAACCCAGAAAAACCCACCATTTTACTCTCTAATCCTCACCTTAAACCATCCCAAACACATATCTCAACCACAAAACTCCATTCCAAACTTTACATGAACAATCTAACACCCTATAAAGACTAGAATCAATTCAAAACATCAACACACCCAAGATCCACTCCTATGATTTCAAATTTCAGCAACTAACCCCAAAACCCCACAATGTTTAGCTTAGGCATTTAAATTCCTTAAATCAAAACAAAAATCCACACTTAGATATGTATAAAACCTTTACCTCAAATGAAGAATCCACACAAGTCCTTGATCCCCTCCTAGACTCCCACTTCTCCTTCTCTTCTTCTTCTTCTTCTTGCTTGCCCTAGCCTTTCTCTCCTCTTCTTTTCCTTCTCTTCTAATTTTATCAAGACACTCAAATGCCCAATACTCCAAACCGTGCCCCCCTATATCCCAGCTGCCTTTTGTCTATTACCCTTGCCAAAAGACCATTTTACCCCTTCTTAATAATCCTTCCTAACTAAACCTTAAAGGGCACTTAAGTCTTTGCACTTCTATTTCAATTCTATCACTTTCCATCTTAAAACTTGTTACCCACCACAGTTACAAATGGTTACCCAAGTTACCCAATAACCAATAACCAACCACTCATTCTCAACTCAACTTATAAGATTCCCAAAGTACCCCTAGGCTTTACCTGAGCCGGGTACAACATCCCGTTGTGACTTTTAGACTAAATGGCTCACTAGGACCGTCTCGATGCGTGCATCCTGACAAAAACATCGCACTCACATGGCACCATTCACATAGTACAATTATCACAGATATGCCCAAACATGGCCAGATTACAATCATGCTCATTCTAAGACAATCAAGTCTACATGCATACTAATTCACATAGTCGTGCATCTCAATTAATTAACTAATCACATAACGTGCAATAAATCGTAATCATGCATTAAGCTCATTAAAGTCACACACAAAATCCCATCATGCCCTCCAGGCACACTTCCCCAGGCCCTTAAGCCTAAACACTGAATTTGGGTCGTTACAACTATCCCCTCCTCATGAGAATTTCGTCCTCGAAATTTACCTGAACAACTCGGGATACCGCTCCCGCATATCTGATTCCAGTTCCCACGTCGCCTCTTCGACCTTGCTGTTCCTCCACAATACTTTGACCAAAGCGATGGTCTTGCTCCTCAAGACCTTGTCCTTCCTATCAAGGATCTGAACAGGCTTTTCTTCATATGATAAGTCCCGATCCAACTCCAAGTTCTCATAGCTCAACACATGAGTAGTGTTCGAAACATACTTCCGGAGCATGGATACATGAAACACGTCATGAACTCCTGATAAAGCTGGAGGCATTGCTAACCTGTAAGCCACCTCCCCAATTCGTTCTAGAACCTCAAATGGACCAACAAACCTGGGACTCAGCTTGCCCCGAACGCCAAATCGTTTTACTCCTCTCAGGGGTGAAACCCTGAGGAATACATGATCCCCAACCTGGAATTCCACGCTTCTGCGTTTCTGATCTGAATAACTCTTCTGGCGACTCTGGGAGGCGAGCATACGAGCTCTAATCTTCTCAAGTGCCTCATTGGTCCTCTGAACCATTTCAGGACCTAAATACCTTCTCTCACCTGCCTCGTCCCAGTGAATCGGCGATCTGCACTTTCTTCCATACATCATCTCATACGGAGCCACACCAATTGTCGCCTGATAACTATTGTTGTACGAGAACTCAATCAGAGGGAGATACCTACTCCAAGATCCCTCAAAATCCAACACGCAAGCTCGTAACATGTCCTCCAGTATCTGAATTGTCCTCTCAGACTGTCCATCCGTCTGAGGATGATAAGCGGTACTAAACCGAAGCTGCGTGACCATAGCCTTCTGCAGGCTCTTCCAAAACTTGGAAGTGAAAGTGGGGTCTCTGTCGGATACTATCGACCTCGGAGCCCCATGAAGTCGAACAATCTCCTTAACATAAAGCTCTGCATACTGCTCCACAGTATAAGTCGTCTTCACAGGTAAGAAGTGGGCAGACTTCGTATACCTGTCCACAATCACCCATACCGAGTCATGCTGACCCACGGTCTTTGGCAATCCTACCACAAAGTCCATGGCAATATCTTCCCATTTCCACTCGGGAATCCCAAGAGGCTGTAATAATCCTGCTGGCTTCTGGTGTTCTGCCTTAATCTGCTGACAGGTTAGGCATCTAGCCACATAATCCACCACATCCCTCTTCATGCCTGACCACCAATACAAAACCTTCAGGTCATGGTACATCTTCGTAGAACCTGGGTGTAAAGAGTAGGGAGTGGTATGAGACTCGTCCAGAATCTCTCGCCGAATGTCTGGATCAATCGGAACACAAATTCGTCCTTTGTACTTCAACAAACCCATCTCAGAAATAGAGAAGTCCTTAGCTGCTCCCGATAGGACATTCTCTCTACGTTCAACTAACTGAGGGTCCTTTCCCTGTGCTTCCTTAATCCTCTCGAGGAGCGTTGACTGAAGAGTAATGTTGGCTAACCTACCAACCACTAGCTCTATACCTGCTCTGGTCATCTCTCCTGCTAGTCTGTCAGATATCTGCCTCGAACTATACAACTGTCCTGGGGCCCTCCAGCTCAATGCATCAACCACCACATCAGCCTTCCCAGGATGGTATAGGATATCACAATCGTAATCCTTTACCAGCTCTAGCCACCGTCTCTGGCGCATATTCAAGTCCTTCTGGGTAAAGAAATACTTTAGACTCTTGTGACCAGTGTATATCTCGCACCTCTCTCCATACAGATAGTGTCTCCAAACCTTAAGTGCGAATACCACTGCAGCTAATTCCAGGTCATGAGTGGGATACCTCTGCTCGTACTCCTTTAATTGCCTTGATGCGTACGCTATCACTTTCCCAGCCTGCATCAACACGCATCCCAGACCCTGTCTGGAAGCGTCACAGTAGACCACAAACTTCTCATTATCTGTTGGCAAGCTCAGCACTGGTGCAGTAATCAACCGCCGCTTCAGCTCTTTGAAGCTATTCTCGCATCGATCTGTCCACACAAACTTGGTCTTCTTCCTTGTCAATTCTGTCAACGGAGTAGCAATTCTGGAGAACCCCTCTACAAACCGCCGGTAGTAACCTGCTAGTCCAAGGAAACTTCTAACTTCAGGAACATTGCTGGGTCTAGGCCAATCTCTTACTGCTTCCGTCTTGCTTGGGTCGACTAGTAACCCATCCTTACTGATAATATGGCCTAGAAATGAAACTTGCGATAACCAGAACTCGCATTTGCTAAACTTAGCATATAACTTATGCTCTCTTAACCGATGCAACACCAGGCGCAGATGATTCTCATGCTCTGACTCTGACTGGGAGTATACTAGGATATCATCAATAAACACAATCACGAACTTATCCAAGTAATCCTTAAAAATTATGTTCATCAAATCCATAAACGCCGCTGGGGCATTGGTTAATCCAAAGGACATAACCAGAAATTCATAATGCCCATACCGTGTCCGAAATGCAGTCTTTGGTATGTCCTCATCTCTGATCCTCAACTGATAGTAGCCTGATCGGAGATCAATCTTCGAAAACACTGTACTCCCTTGAAGCTGATCAAATAAATCGTCGATCCTAGGCAATGGATATTTGTTCTTGGTGGTCAACTTATTCAACTCCCTGTAATCGATGCACATCCTGAGCGATCCATCCTTTTTCTTAACAAATAAAACTGAAGCACCCCACAGCGAGAAACTCGGTCTGACAAACCCCAAATCAAGTAGTTCCTGCAGCTGAATCTTCAATTCCTTTAATTCTGCTGGAGCCATTCTGTAAGGTGCCTTGGAAACTGGCTCTGCTCCCGGAGCCAACTCTATGACGAACTCAATCTCCCGCTGTGGCGGCAACCCCGGTAGATCCGCTGGAAACAAGTCTGAAAACTCGCAGACGACTCTGGTTTCATTCGGTCCCACTGCCGCCACCTTAGAGGAATCCACTATACTTGCTAGGAATCCTATGCAACCCTCTTGCATCAGGTCTCTAGCCTTTAGTGCCAAGATCACAGGTACCCGCGGTCCATCCACCGTTCCCACGAACACAAAGGGTGCCTCGCCCTCCGGTTCAAAGGTCACCATTCGTCGCCTACAATCAATTGTTGCTCCATACCGCGTCAACCAATCCATCCCTAGTATTATGTCAAAATCGTCCATATCTAGTTCAATCAGGTCAACAAATAATTCTCTACCGTCTACCACTACTGGTAAGGCTCTAACCCACCTCCTAGAGACTACCAGCTCTCCTGTAGGCAATATAGTCTGAAAACCCCTAGCATACAAAATACTAGGTCTACACAGCTGATCAATCACCCTAGCAGAAACAAATGAGTGCGTACCACCAGAATCAATCAATGCAGTAAACAAGGATCCAGCGCTAAAAATCTGACCTGTGACCACTGATGGGCTGGCCTCTGCCTCAGTCTGAGTCAAGGTGAAGACCCTAGCAGGTGCGAGGATGTCTCCCTGCCTAGGCTCCTCCTTCTTAGCCTGCGGGCAATCTTTCTTCAAGTGACTGGTGCTTCCACAAACAAAACATGCCCTGATGCCGGTACCCGCTCCAGAGGCGGACCGACACTCGCCCTGATGCCGTCGCCTGCATCGAGGACACCATGGATAACTCCTCCAGTTGTCATTACCGCCCTGGCGGCCACCCACAGAACCGCGAACCCTCCTGTCAGAACCATAGGGAGTAAATGAGTCCGGTACTCTCCTCTTCAGCTCACTGGGGCCGCTGCCCCGACTAGGCCCAGAAGAAGAAGGCACTACCCTCCTGGTATCACGCCTAGCAGCGTTATCCTTCCAGATCTGATCCTCAGCCCTCTCAGCAGTGAGGGCCTTGTCCACCACTTGCGCATAGGTAGTCTCTGGAGCCATTGTAATACTCACGTCACGGGCGATCATTGCACCTAATCCCCGTACAAATCTGTCCCTTCTGGCCGTATCAGTCGGCACAAGCTCTGGCGCAAACTTCGCCAATCTATCAAATACCAAGGCGTACTCAGTGACAGATAACCTGCCCTGAGTCAGACTGTTGAACTCATCCGCCTTCGCCGCTCGAACGGCTACGCTGTAGTATTTCTCGTTGAAAATGCTCTTGAATTCCTCCCAGGTCATAATAGCAGTATCCCTTCGCTGCCCTACTACCTCCCACCATATTCGTGCATCATGTCTAAGCATATAACTGGCACAATCAACCCTATCCCTTCCTTCAACCCTCATGAAGTCTAGGATTACAGACATTGTACTCATCCACTGCTCAGCCTGCAGTGGGTCTGCTCCCCCCTCAAAGGTAAGAGGTTGTTGTTTTCTGAATCTTTCATATAGAGGTTCCAACTTGTTCCCAGTCACAGGTTGAACCGGAGCCAGTACCACACTAGGCGGTGGTGGTATCACAGTGGCCGGTGGAGGAGCTGGTTGCCTGTACTGACTAAGCTCATCCTCTGTTTTCTTCAACCTAGCCTCCATCTCTGCTAAAATCTGTTGCCAGTTCTGAGGAGCAGGTGGAGGGTCCTGCCCCTGGTTATCATCCTCGGCCTGAATGCCGCGGAGTCTCGATGATTGGCGAGGCATTGCAACTAAATGCCTGCAATCAATGACACCGCTCATTATGCATGATAACAAGGTCCAATTTCCACCTCTCAATCTCAACAACAACCAAGATCAATCGACCAAAGTGACATACAAATACCATGCAGCATACAACGGGCCTTGCCCTGGCATCATGCATATTTTATTTCAATCATCATGCTCATAATAATTTAGGCAGGCACACAAAGCATTAAACACATATTCATGAATATATCAACCGATCATACCAAACTACCCTGAGTCGAGCTTTTCAATGGCAGCGTGCGTACATGTTCGGTCGTTCTCCAGAACCAATAAACCTTGGCTCGCTCTGATACCAAGTTGTAACGCCCTACTACCTTAGAGCCGTTACTAAGTGAGTTTAAAACAGAAATTGTGCATTTAATTGACTCAAAGTGGTTTCTAAAACCAAAAGTGTGATTAAACCAGAGTTTAAGGCTGTATTCTTTTAAAATGGTCAACTTCATTGAAAACGTTAAATATAAAACATCTGGGATCCCAAAATAAGGTTTACAAAATGTTTACAACACCAAAATAGATTTACACTTGATCAGCTATCAAAAGAATGGTTAAATACAGCCATATACAAAATGCCCCCAACCAAAGCAGTCGGGCAGGCCGAACATGTACGCGCCGCCCCCACGCTCTCCATACTCATGGCCGGTTGACTGACTCCTTGCTTTTACCTGCCACACGGAGCACCCGTGAGCCGAAGCCCAGCAAGAAAACCCAAATAACACATAACATATGCAAAACAAATAGCTGGCAATAATTCACTGACACATAGGAAAACCATCATAATAAACAAGTACGGCCATGCCGCTCCCAAGGCCTTACCAAAGCCTGGAGTTTCGGTTCTCACCGCGAGGATAACTCATGTATCCCTTGGGTCCCACCCTGAATATAAGCATCCCATGTGCTGTGTGTTACTTTCGGCCCACGGCCGCCCCGGCCTATGCCGTACCCGGCCTCTGCCGTTTGTTTCATCATAATCACACATATAGTACATTCAAAATAAACATTCACACACATCACGGTTCATTTAAGGCTAAGCATTTGCACGTAATACAATCCGGGGCCACGCCCTACAATCACACAGTGGGGCCATGCCCTAAACTCGGGTGTTACGGTTTTCTTACCTGTATCCCGTGCTTTCCAAAGTACCACGGTCACGAGCACGGTCCACAAGCACGAGCCTCTCCCAAAATCCTAGTCACAACACACAAAAGACACTTTTAACAACCTTAAATGAGCTTCCAGGCCAAGTTCTAGTACTCGGAACATTAAAATTCACCAAACATGGTAAAAGGCTCAACCCCGAGCACCCTAGGTTAAATTCCCAAGCCTAAAATCCTAAAATCCCAAAATCCCTTAAGCGCCGCGGCATAGGCCACCCATGCCGCGGCATGGCCCCCAAACAGAACCCTCAAAGGCCCAAAAACAGGTAAGGGCCGCGGCATTGCTTGGGCCATGCCGCGGCCCGCCCTTCTCCATCAGCATACCACTTCTTCGAAGGGCCGCGGCTCGACCCTTCGAACCCAGAAAAACCCACCATTTTACTCTCTAATCCTCACCTTAAACCATCCCAAACACATATCTCAACCACAAAACTCCATTCCAAACTTTACATGAACAATCTAACACCCTATAAAGACTAGAATCAATTCAAAACATCAACACACCCAAGATCCACTCCTATGATTTCAAATTTCAGCAACTAACCCCAAAACCCCACAATGTTTAGCTTAGGCATTTAAATTCCTTAAATCAAAACAAAAATCCATACTTAGATATGTATAAAACCTTTACCTCAAATGAAGAATCCACACAAGTCCTTGATCCCCTCCTAGACTCCCACTTCTCCTTCTCTTCTTCTTCTTCTTCTTGCTTGCCCTAGCCTTTCTCTCCTCTTCTTTTCCTTCTCTTCTAATTTTATCAAGACACTCAAATGCCCAATACTCCAAACCGTGCCCCCCTATATCCCAGCTGCCTTTTGTCTATTACCCTTGCCAAAAGACCATTTTACCCCTTCTTAATAATCCTTCCTAACTAAACCTTCAAGGGCACTTAAGTCTTTACACTTCTATTTCAATTCTATCACTTTCCATCTTAAAACTTGTTACCCACCACAGTTACAAATGGTTATCCAAGTTACCCAATAACCAATAACCAACCACTCATTCTCAACTCAACTTATAAGATTCCCAAAGTACCCCTAGGCTTTACCTGAGCCGGGTACAACATCCCGTTGTGACTTTTAGACTAAATGGCTCACTAGGACCGTCTCGATGCGTGCATCCTGACAAAAACATCGCACTCACATGGCACCATTCACATAGTACAATTATCACAGATATGCCCAAACATGGCCAGATTACAATCATGCTCATTCTAAGACAATCAGGTCTACATGCATACTAATTCACATAGTCGTGCATCTCAATTAATTAACTAATCACATAACGTGCAATAAATTGTAATCATGCATTAAGCTCATTAAAGTCACACACAAAATCCCATCATGCCCTCCAGGCACACTTCCCCAGGCCCTTAAGCCTAAACACTGAATTTGGGTCGTTACATAAAGTGTTTGAAAAATTTGGTGTCCAAGCATACTTTGAGGTGGCCGATCGGATACATGTTGATCCAAGGAGCCTCTCACCTACGTCCAAGGATCTAGGCTAGAAATATTGGTGCCTAAGGTGTTACATCCGACCAAGAGGAGACAAGAAGTATCCGGTCGGACCTAGGTCCTTGGCACCTCAAGAAAAAAAGTGTCTGATCGGACAAGAAGTGTGCCTAAGGTGCTACATCCGACCAAGAGATAGACTTGGACCTTGGCCAAAGAGAGGCCACAAAGTGACCGATCGGACCTTAGTTGGAGGAGCCAAAAGCTTGGTTCGGGCCATGTTAGAGAAGAAGCCAAGTTATTGGCGTGGACCTTGGTTCAAGGAAAAGTCATGAAGGCTCCGATCGGACATGTCCGAGGAGAACCATGCATGTATGCCAAGGGTCCGATCGCACCTTGCTTGAAAGAGATAGACTCGGACCACTTTGGTTCGAGGAGAAGGGTGTCATGTTCGATCGGACATGCCATGGGAGAGGTGCCTTAGACCATTTTGGTCCGAGGAGATGGCAAGAAAAAGATGGCTCGGACCACGCCAAAGGACTTAGATTTTGGCCAAGGAAAGGCCACACAAGCTCCGATCAGACCATGTTCTAGGAAAAGCCAAGTCATTGACTTGAACCTTGGTTCGAGGAAAGATAATGTGTTTAGCTTCGATCGGACATGACCAAGGAGAGCCATGCATGTGTCCCAAATGGTTGGCTCGAACCACCTTGGTCCAAGGAGAGGTCACGAAAAGTCCGATCGGACCTGAGTTTGAGCTTCCAAAAATATATGGCTCGGACATGTCCGAGCGGAGTAAGGAGCATTCGTCCAGGCAGCTGTATTTACTTTGCCCATTTGATGTGGGTCTGGGGTAGGCAAAGTGTGTACTTGGGGGCTTTTGGCAACACGGTTTTGCCAAAAATTCTGGGCATACTTGGTCCGATCGGACCACACTTTATGCTCCTCGGGAGCTCACGTCCGATCGGAGATGGTGGGCTGTGGTTAAGGCTTGAGGCGTGCATTTCTTTGAACGAGGCGAGTGATCACTTCCGATCGGACCACACTTACCTGTCTTTGCATTGAAGTGCCCGACTTACTTGGCAGCAGACTTTGAACCCCCTTAGACGCCCATGCCCGATCGGACTACACAATTGCCTAAAGTTTTCAATGCCCGATCAGACATAAAACGTTGCTGCTGGCTAGGAGCTTCGGAGGCGCAAGGCATACCAGGCGCTAAACACTCGGACCGTGGGCGTGTATCCTCTCCTCGGGCGTGCTACGTCCGATCGGAAATCCTGGGGGACTTCACGCTGGGCTCGCGTGGAGGCAAGGCTGGACGTTTCCTTGGTCAGGCTTTGTCCGATCGGGCCATGTCATGAAAGCTCCGATCGAACCATGTCCGAGGAGACCATGCATGTGTTCCAAAATGTTTGCTTCGGACCAAGTCCGAGGAGAGGGTACCATGCATACCCAAAAGAGTCCGATCAGATCACATGGTCCAAGGAGAAGCTACAAAGAGTCCGATCGGAGCCGAGCATATCCAAGGAGCCTAATGCATATGTCCGATCGGACTATGTCCAAGAAGACCGTGCATGTGACCTTAACTTGGTGAGCTTCCAAAATGGTTGGCTCGGACCAAGTCAGAGGAGAAGTCCCATACAAGCCAAAAGATGGACTTAGTTTTGGGCCAAGGGTACGCAACATCCGATCGGGCATGGTTGAAGATGCCAAGAAGAGTGTTCATCCGATCGGACGTGGTTGGAGATGCCAAGAAGAGTGTTCATCCGATCGGATGCGATCACCGAAATTCTAATCCTAGCGCAACCAAATCGAGGATATTCAACAACCTGTCTCTATACTATGATGATTTTGCAACATATACAAAATGGAGCTTATGTTTTCATTGTATCAAGAAAATGGAGTTTGAAGAAATCACCAGACAAGTTGTCATGGGAGTTTACGGGAAAGTTATCAACCGGATAGAAGCTTTTGAATGATCTCAAGAATATTTTGCTAGAAGAAAAGTTTATCATACAAGGGAAATCGTATCATAAACTTGGGGGACAAATGTTATACCCAAAAAATGGAGAATGCATTCTAGAAGAGCTAAGGGGAGTGGTCCTAGGAGACCCCAAGGAGGATGTGGTCCTAAGAGACCCCAAGGGTATGTAGGAGGCAAGCCTCCCAAGATTTCCTAAGTGTTGGCTCGAACGTGTCCAAGGTAAGTAGCTAAGGAGGAGGAGGAGTCTCATGCAAGAGGAATGAGACTTAGACTTTGATAAGGAGAGCTATACAATGTTCGATCGGACATGTTTGGGGGATGCTAAAGGAGGTTGCCTCAATGTTGTCCAAGGTGAGGTTGCCTCAATGTTGTCCAAGGTGGGGTGCCAAGGAGGTTGCCTCGGACCACCTTGGTCCGAGGAGAAGCAAGGAGATTGGTTCAAGGAGGAACATGGCATGCTAGAGGAGAGTGCCATGTTAGAGGAGAGAAGTGCATGTCCTACCACCATGCACGTTCAACCCACCAAAAATATGTCCTACCACCATGCATATCCTACCACCATGCATGATCAATCAGCACTTGCATGGGTAGTGGGTAGGAGGTGGACCAACTAGCTAGGGGAGACTAAGTCAGACACAACTCCAACAACATACGCGGGAATCTCTCATTCTTCCCACAAATGGGGGGTTTGTTACATTTTGAATTTTGAATGTTTAAATGTAATAAATATAATAAAATATCCCTATCATAAGGGGATATCAGTTGAGGATCCCAGGCCTATAAATAGAGAGTTTATGGGATGAGAGAGGGGGTTCCTTCTGCTTCTTATTTCTAGAGAGAGAAAATTGGGTCCGTCTATTCTAGAGAGAGAAAGTGCTGAAATAAGAGAGAATTCTTGTATTTTTCACAATCTGTACTGAAGAAACTCAGCTGGCTCAGTCCATCTGATCTTGAGTATAGGTCTATAAATCACAATTCTAAGTGGATTAGGCTATTACCGACAATCGGGGCTGAACCACTATAAAAATCTCCTGTGTTATTTACTTTTCTTGTTTATACCGTCTGTTGTCGTTTTTATTTCTCTTGAAGGCTTGTCGTTATTGACGTTCTCACGTCGTTGGCTAAAAAGACAGTCAACAACTAGGTGCAAGAAATATGCAATGCACATTTGCTTAGTTTTATTTAATAAAATTTATTAAATATATTTATTAAGTTTTTATGATTGTCATATAAATTTTAAATAAATAAACAATATTAGATATATAAAAAAAATGACATCAACATATTAAAAGAAAAATTAAACCTAAACATTGTTTATGAATTTATAAAAATATATATTTATATATATTAACATTTTAGATTATAAACTACACTATTTAATGTATAAAATATTCATGATAATATTCAAATCACATATTTATAATTGGAGAAGAAACTTGTTTATTCTGATAGAAGATAAATATTATTATAATTTTTGTATGCAGTTACACAGTCTATCTATTTGTACACACACGTGACCTATATATAGTGTATTTATAATGTTTGTGTTACACCTAAATTTCGAGAATAAATAAACAACCTCGAAATATTGGCTCGTAAAAGTGTAAGCTCGAAATTAGCAAGAATCAGCATTGTACTTGTACATGAAGTACCAAAGCCACATCATCAACACTTGAGCATGAGTTGCAAGCTCGGAGGAAGCAGAAACCTCAAGGAGATGAACTCGACAGACTCATCTAGCAAGGAGGTGGTGACAACTGGAATGTGCCATAATACAAAATAACTTATAAAAAGAGGTGATTTTGCAAATTAACTTACTGGATACTTTTATAAGTGTGATCAGGCTATTTCTAATAAGTCTTAAGTGTGTGTTTTACTAGTGACTTTCTTTATTTTTTAAGCTTGGTTTAAAATATCTCATGATATAAAATCAGAGCCTAATAACAACCGCATAAAAGTAATTATTTGTTATTGAGGAAATTACATCAAATATGGGATTTTTTTTTAAGACTTTGAAAAATATGGTAGTTTTTTTTCTTACGTTTCTTATGGTATATTTTTTTTGGTTTACATTTTTATAGGAGTTTTTTTCTCATATATTTGTAATATTTTATTTGTATACCATATTTTATTTTTATAGAGTTTTAGTAGCTAGTTTTAATATGTTTTGAAGTTATTTTTATAATTTTAATCTATCTGTAATATTTTTTATCATTCATATTTTATAAATTATTTTTGTACATTATATTTTGAAAAAAAATGAGACCTTATTCACCATGCTTTTTATTTCTATTTCTTATTTTCTTTTCTTCCATTTTATATTTTCTTCAACATTTTCTCCATAGTAATCACTTACCAGTATTGAAACAATTTTGAATTTTTTTATGTGGTATTAATCGTATGTCACTATCAATTTTTTTTAGCGATGTGTGGTAACTGGTTACCACTATCAAAATCAATTTTATTTTTTAAGTGGTGTGGTGGTAATTGGTTATAGCTATACAAAATAATTTTGATTTTTTCTAGTAGTGTACAATTATCAAAATACCAACAACATTGTAATTGGTTACTTAGTGAGATTTAGAAAAAAAAAACATATATTAAGAAAATAAACTAAATTGATCGTGAAAGCAATTGGGCATAGCTAGGTCTAAAAAAAATTAGATCAAAAAAATAAACCAATTGCGATGGTAACCAATTACTTAACCAGACCTGAAAAGAAAAAGGAAAAAAATAGGATCCAAACAAAAAATCTAAACTAATCATAATCGTAACTGGTTACAGTTAGGTTTGAAAAAAATAATTTAGATCTAAAGAAAGAGTCGCCATGATATCTGGTTACTTAAACAGGTGTGAAACCAAAATCATATCTAAACAAAAAAATATATATAAATTGATCATTATTGTAACTGGTTACAACTAAGTCTAAAAAAAATCAGATTTGAATTATAAGAATTAGTCAACTTGGTACCTGGTTACTTAAACAGATTTGAAAAAACAATTCTGAACAAAAAAAAAACCTGAAAAAATCATGATGGTAACTGGTTACATTAAGTGTTGGAAGAAAAAAAATCAGATTTGAAGGGAAAAATCAAATTTAAATGCAAAATCAGATATGAAGAAGAAGAAGAAGAAGAAGAAGAAGAAATAGAAAAGAGAATAACATTAAAATACCATAAGAAGAAGGAGATTGAATAAGGTAACTGGTTTTTTTATGATAGGTATCGGGAACTAGGGATCTAGTGGACGGTGTGATGTACACGTGTAGTTTGTCTCTTGTGATTATTTGTGGTTTCTCTCTATTTTTGGTTTATAGATGTTGATATATGCTTTTGTTTTCAAAGCTAATCATGCATGGGTTTTATTAAACTATTGGTCCATTGATATAGTTGTTTCCCTACTTGGCTTTGTAAGCTCACCCCCATTATCTCTCCCATTCCAGGAACCCAATGATGTGACTGTGGATAAGGTAAATTATTGGTGGAGCCAAAGTGATTTATAGCCTAGTTTTATCCATAGCCATTGTCCTGTCTTTTAAACATTGTTTATATATTTGATTTGGAACTTTATGGTATGTATCTCGTAATTAGCTATGTAATAGTTAGGAATGAGGAATGACAGATGCTAAATATTATTTTAGTGCTTTATGACTTATTAAATTTAACTATTTGGTGATTACATAATTGTGGGAATACTATTGTTTTATGTATAATAATAGATGTTTCTGTTTTTATCACTAATATTTTTATGTATAGTTATAGGAGTCATTCCATTATTTTTGGACTTATAATTATGGTATTATTTAGTATAAACTAAATAATCATTTATAAGGATTATTTTCCAATAATGGTCAAAGTTTGACATTTGACCATCCAAGTTACGGATATTACAAATCTACCACAGCCTAGGGCTCAGGTCGTGACAATACTCATTAGGATGTATGGTAGGAATTTCAGCTATTGGGGAACACCAAAAACTAGATAAAACTAAAACTTTTGGCACTTACACATGTAATTGAGAAAGGGTTGTTGGAGTTGTCTAATAAAAACTTACTTGGAGGTGACAAGAATGAGAGCTTAGAATTATACGAGCAATGTGTGTTAGAAAAATTTAAAAGGTCATATTATAGCATAATTAAGCACACTACACAAAAACATTTTGATTATGCACATTCGGACTTGTTCATAGTTGATGACTATTATTCAAGACAGTTACTAGTTTGAGTTGTTTCTTTATTTTGTGCCATCATACCAAATTCATATATTCTCTACATAATCAACTCTGAGAGAGAAATTGGAATTCATGGGATCCATAGATGAGGAATTATTATCTCATTGCTTTTGTTTTGGTTATTTTCTATTTTGAACAATTAATTTAGGTTCCTCTAGTTACTAAAACTTATCACAACACTACACATGAAAGAAATGTTACTATAAAATAATTAATATAACATGCATCTAGTTCTATTTATTGGAACCTTATAATACCCAATAGGAAATAACATGGTGCATTTCTATAATGTGATCGATCGTTGTTGAATTTAATTTTCACAACGTTTCTTTTATATCACGTGGTGATTTTCATGTTATTGAAAAGTAACAGTCAAGTTACAATTTAAGACCAAAATTAAATAGATAAAAACTTAAAGCAAATAGGAATCACAATAACAGAATAACAATATTTCGAACATGAATAATTATGAAAGAAAGAAAGAAAGAAGAGGTTTCTTGTTCTTGTTCTTGTTCTTGTTCTAGAATAATTTTATTGATCTGTTGATCGATCGGCATGATTTTCTAATCTCGCCCTTACTGGTGTCGGTGATGACCTCGACTCGTCCCAACTTGACCATGGCCTGCCCAAATTTCTGGGCAAAGTCATTCCCAAAGGCTAGTTGTGAGACAATATTTTTGGTGTGCTGATCAATGGCTAATTCTTGGTCAATCTTTAGAATTCCATTACTCATAAGTAGTTGATTATAGAATGCCTTATCAACTACCAAGGCACTCTTTGGAGTCTGGTCCAAGGGAACGATGTTGTCCACAGTTGACGGCTGTGGACACTTGGACTTCAAAGCATTCACCAATGTTGAGTTCATTGTTGGGTCAGGCTTCCCACTGCCATTGAAGTTGTAAACTCGATCTTGGAAGAGACTGCAGTGTGCTATTCCAACAGTGTGCCCACCTGCATGCATGCATTGATTATAATATAAAGTATATAAGTATTTTTGAAAAATTGGAAATCTTCTTTTATAAAAACATAATAATATATATTTTTTTGAGTTAATTACATCTTCCACCGTGATCTAAAAAAAAAATTGTTTTATACGGTACAGTTAATAAATTACAAAAATACGGCATTCACTACATACCACCCGTGTATATATATATTAACCCTTTCTTTTACTTTTTTGTTTTAATTTTTAATAAGAATTAGGCATATCAAATAATATAATAATAATTATAGTTACTACCTTCAATAAAATAAAATAAAATAGAGTAATTTATTTTATTTAAAATAAATATATTTATTAATATTTATACAATTACTCAAAAAATAAATAAATATTTATACAAATTACAATATACTGTTAATTAAAATTAACATTAATAACTATGGTAATGTTTGGTAACCATTAAAAAAACAGTTTTTTATTTAATTAATTAAAAATTTTACAATTAAACATAAAATAGTGTTAGGTAACTCTATTTTTATTTTTTATTTTTTAAAATTTTAAACAAAATTAATTAAATTTTGAAAATAGAAAATTTTCACTTTCAAATTTTTTTTAAATTGTTTTCAACTTTTAGTTTTTTTTTCTTCTCTTCTTCAAATCACCACCTCATTTTATATTGTTAAACAAAACATAAAAATAAAAGTTATCAAACGTATTTATTATTTTTTATTTTTAAAAATAAAAAACAAAAATAGTTATCAAACATATTTTTATTTTTTAAAAATAAAAAACAAAAATAAAAATAATATTTCTATTTTTGTGTTTAAAAAATTCAAAAACAAAAATTTTACCAAACACAACCTATATGTTACAATATATAGTTAAAGATAATCACAATATTATTATTCTTTATAAAAATATTATATATATTTTTTAAATCATAGCTAGTCAAGTCTCAACACTCAATGTTAAACCAAAATCATAATCTAATCCAAGTTTCAAGTTTTGTTACAAAAATATATTTAAAGTTAAAAAAATTAGTTTTGTAAATCTTTGTAATAATCATGTTAAATAAATTTATAAATATTTATGTAAATGTGAGTTACAAAAATAAATTTTTTAGTTGTGAAATTAGTTTTGTAAATTGTTGTTACAAAAATGTAAAACTTGTTTAAAGAAAAATATTGTATTTCACCACTATATTCAATAAAGTGTTTTATAAATAATGAATATCTTAAGTTTATATTTTTAAGTTGTATAACATAAATATGATGGTTCATGTAATTTTTTAGTACAATATTGTAACAATATAAAAAAGTATAATAATTTTATGTATATTTTGTTTATGATTTCTTAACTATAAAATATTTTCGTAAATATTAATTACAAAAATATCTTTCTTAGTTGTAAAACTAGATTTGTAAATTATTGTTACAAAAATAAAAAATTTAGTTACGAATTTGTTTGTAAGTTTTATCTACAAAAAAAAAATCTACAATTCTATAACTGATTTTGTAAATATTATTTACAAACACGTAACAGATATTTATAAGTTCGTAACATGTATTTACTAGTTTGTAAACGTTGATCACAAGAAATTGTATTTTACAGCTTTTATTTATGATTTTGCTACTCTGTATTTGCAATTTTTCCATTCCGTGTTTTTATCCAAAAATTCCGTATTTTTGTAATGTACCGTATTTTTCAGATTTTTTTTAACTTTTAGTGTATTTTTGTAAATTTCCCTAATTTTTTTTTTAAAAAGTGGGTTGTTTTAACTTTGGGCTTTTGGGCCCTAGGCGAAAAGCCGTCTTGCTTTAGTTTAGGCTGACCCTGATGTAGATACAGCTAGAAGTCATTACTTATGCAATCTAATCTAAAGGAGTATTTTATATGAGGTTTGAGTTTGTGGGAGTAGAGTTAGAGTGATTTTAGACAAAGAAAATGTACGAAACTCAAGTTTTTAAAAGGGTTAAATATATGACTTACTTAGAAATACAAACTTCCAACTCATTAAATATAAATTTACCAAACATGGGTTATTAGATTTGGAGTGTTGCTATTTGGCACTTTAAGGTGTCCAACACCACATGAGGTGACAGCTCATAATTGGTTAGCGATACCTCATAATACTTATTAAATTCAAATAAGTGAGACTCGATGTTGGATTGCACTAATAACAGTAGGTCACCTACTTGTGGTGTTGGGCACCAGTGGTGCCCTTTAGCAATTCTCTTAAATTTGACATTCTCATTCCCACCAAACCATACTCCTATATCAAACACCCAATTATATGGTAAGTACGATTAGATTCTATCTCAAAACTAATTGATAGTACAAAACTAATTGATAGTAAGTTTATGTACCGAGAAGATAAACCATGTCCGCGGTATCGAGTCCCTTCTGACTAAATGCACTAATGGAGTTAGACACTGAAATTGTAGGAGGCGGGAGATTAACATTGGTAAGCTTAGATTCTTTTCCATCCAATCTTCCAGTCTCTACAACATACTGCACTTTTCCATCCTGAAATTCCAAATAAATTGTCATTTTTCAAAAGCTATACATGAAAAGTGTCATTTTACCTATAATAATTAGTAGATAATGAAATTATTAATGTGAAGAGACTATTATATATTTTGAATTATTACACTGGCGAAGTTGACAGCATCTCTGGTAGCCATAGCGATGATATCAGCACAAGAAACAACTCCAGCACAATAATCCTCCAAAGTTTGCTTAATCGAATCTATAACGTTATAACCTCTAACACTTAGATTTGGACCAGCTTTCTTCTCGGTTAGGCTTCCATCTCTGTTTGTATCAATTAGAATTGAAGCATCGCAACCCTTTTCACCATAAAATTAAATAATAATAATAATATTATTTAAAACGAAAGTAGTACAAGAAAATATATAAGTAATAATAAACAATAATCAACTTTAAAATTTATAAAACAAAGTGAGATCAGATCAGGATGACCTTAACAAAGCAATCGTGGAACTGCATTCGAAGAAGTGCAGGTGCAATAGTTGGGTCTTTATCAAAAGCTGCTTTCATGGCGGCTTTGACAGTGGCCTCAACATTCACGTCTGTTGTTTGAAATTTCAAAAATGGCCAAAAGCCAGTAGAAGTGATGCTGCTGCATTTTCTGCTGTAGTAACCACTCTGCAACGAACCAGCATAGCACTGCCCACTCATACCCAAAACAAAGATACCTACAATGGTCGCCATGGCCAAAACCCGCCTATTATTCTTCATATTACACACCATTTTCATATATACTATATATTAGGATTTATGAATGTGATCGTTGTGGTTTTTGTGTCCCTTTTATAGGGAATTTGGATGGAATGAACTAGTTGGAGACTTGTTGTAGTATAATATATATAAATATATATGCTTGGCACGTACCACTTTATATATATTATATTGTTTGTGATTTTGATTCTATTACTGTATAGTTGGACAGGATAACGTGCTAAATAGTCGTGCATGACATTTTTTTTTTTGTACATATATATATAAATAATTATTATATATATGTGTGATATTAGTGTGTTTTGAGGCTTTGTATATAATGCAATTATAACACATGTATGTGATTGTGTTTGACGATTTCAAAGTCAAAATTTTGAAACTAATCACATATATAAGCATTGGGTTTATAGCATAATTACTCTTATTTATGTTTATACTCTTTAAAAAGTACTTAGATTTACAAAATAAAATAATAAAAAAAGTACAACTGAATACTTCATGCATATTAATTTTGTTTTTTAACAAAATTCTAAATTTAATATGGTTCCCTTTCAAAACCAAATAATATTTTTCAATATATTATATATACACTGTATACAAATTTTAAATAGGGAATATATCAGATTGGCCCTTGTGTTTTGCCCGAATACTCGATTGGTCCTTATGTTTTGTTAAATGACAAATCGGATTCTGTGTCTTGTAAAATGGAACAAAATGACACCATGAGCCCGATTTCAGTCAAATAATTTTTCAATATGACAAAAATACCCTTGAATTTTTTTTAGTAATGAATTAAATAATACAAAATAAAACATTATTAAATTATAAAAGATGTTAAAATTTGAAAATTAATAAAAAAGAACATTTTAATTATTAAAAAAAAATCAAAATTCAATATACACTTCTCTCTCCTCCTAGTCCATCTCTCTTCCCTTCCTGATCTTCCTCATCCTCTCCTCGCCGACCACCAAACCTAGAACGGTCCTCCACCAGCTGAGTGTTTTGTAAAAATGACCTAAATGGAAACTTTTATTAGGCAAATAGCCTTTCAAAAACTTTTATTAGCAAAATGGTCTTTCTTTTTAATTAACAAAATTCTTAATTAAAACTTATTTAATTAACATTAATGTATATTTTTTTGGCTGAATTAGATTGAAAATAAAAAAGAAACCCTAGGAAAGAGAAATCCTCATGCACTCTTGAACGTGAGTGGTCTGATTCTCCTTTCCTCATTTATTGTAAAGGTTAGTACTTTACTTGAATCTCAGTTTTTATAATTGAGTATTCATTATTTCAAGTTATATAACTATATTTAGCATAAATATACCTTTTTCTACTAAAAAAATGAAATTCCAATGTAAAAATAGGTCCAACTCGAGGTTGAAGACGACCGAGATGCGACCCATGTGGGTCTCACAGAGTCTCTTAATGCAATTTTCAACAGTGACCAAAAATTGCACTAAGCGACCCTGTGAGACCCATGGTCGCATAGGGTCGCTTAGTGCAATTTTTAGCAGTGACCAAATTGCATTAAGCGACCCTATGCGACCCATATGGGTCTCACAGGGTCGCTTAGTGTAATTTGGTCACTGCTGAAAATTGCACTAAGCGACCCTATGCGACCCATATGGGTCTCACAGGGTCGCTTAGTGTAATTTGGTCACTACTGAAAATTGCACTAAGCAACCCTATGCGACCCATATGGGTCTCACAGGGTCTCTTAGTGCAGTTTTCAGCAGTGACCAAATTGCACTAAGCGACCCTATTTGATTCATAGGGTCGCATGGGGTCTCTTAGGGTCGTTTTATATGTTTTAAAATGAACTTGTATGGCTTTAAAGTAATTATAAGCTAATTGATATGTTATTTTTATTTTATGTTAATTTAAATATTTAACTTTATGACAGATATGGATTATGCCTTTATTTGCATGGACTATAATGGTGAGTGGAAGATTGTAGATAAACGCATTTGGGAATGGTTTGGTACTGGTTGCAACAAGGGATTTTTGGTTGATAGAAGTACAAAGTTTCATCAATTAGTGGATAAAGTCTACGAAAAAATAGGTGTTGATCGAAATTTGTATGAAATTGAAATTACTCATAAGTTAGTTAGTGAAACATTTAGTAAGATGGCACCAAGTCAGGTTTGTAATGATTCTGATGTTGAGGATCTTATGATATTCTACAAAGATAAAGACGCAATTCCTCTATATGTGTGCGTAAAAAAGAATAAAGCTAAAGGAAATACAAATCTTGTCAGTGATGGTGATGGATTTGTTGGTGATGATGATGAGTTTGGTTGTGATGATAATGATTTTGATAGTGGAAGTTTTCATGATAACTATTTTGGTTGTCATATAATCGAACAAGTTTCAAATGAAGATATAGTGCATAACAATGGAGACATCATTGGTTCCAATCCAACACCAAATGATATAGTACACGAGGGTGATGACAATGTACTCGAGGAATGTGTTACATTAGTTTAAGAAAATAACAATGTAACTGAGGGAGGTGACAATGTAGTCGACAGCGGTTAGATCATCCCTTATCGAAATTTTGATATTGGAGAATTTACCAGAGAAGCAAGTCAAAATAGTGGGAGACATGATGGATCTGATTTAAATGTGGGTCGACACTTTGCAAGTAAGGATGAATTGAGTTATTATCTTAGTGTCATCGCCATTAATGGGAGATTTGAAATTAGAACAATAAGATCAAACAAGTCATTGAAGGAAGTTCGTTGTATTAGTGAAAATTATTTATGGCGAGTGCGTGCTACAAAGATGAAAGATTCAGAATTCTTTGTCATTCGGCAATACCATATGGTCTTCACACTTGCTCATTGATGAACCGAAATGCCAATCATAGACAAGCATTTAACTTTTAATTAAGAAATAAAGAATAATCAGAAGCTAAATTACTTGAAAAGTTACCTATGGGTCTTCACACCCAAAAAAAGGTGCATGCACAGGTCGAAGGATGTCAATCAAAACATTCAACTTTTCCATTAATGTCACATTTCTCTCTCTATTCAGAAACTCACTCTCAGAGTTGGCTGCCATGATTGTGTCATGCCTCTCTTTATTCAATCGTTCCATCTCCTCATACCTCTCTTTATCCAAACGTTCCATCTCCTCATACCTCTCTTTATTCAAACGTTCCATCTCCTTATATCTCGCTATGTGTAGTTTTTCTTGGTCAGCCATGAAACATTTTACTGATTCCAATAATTCACTATAAACACGATCAATTGGGGCTGATTGTGAGGATGGCACAGGATGAACTGGAGTAAACTGAGGAGGTGGCATAGAAGAATCTACAAATATCTGGTTTGAAGGACCCTCTGAGGATGGTGGATGAGGAGATGGAGGTAAGGAATCTGGCGTAGAACAACTGGTATTATTGTGGGCCTCTTCTCCCACAACAATACGAGGATTATTATGCAAGATGACATTGTCGCCTAAAAATGAAGAAATCTGATCTATAATGTCATTTGCATTGTCTACATAGCTATGAAGCCTTTCATAGAACAATTGTACCTTCTCTTCCGCACTTGGAACTTGAGTAGGTCGCACAAAGAACAGGAAAACCAAATAAAGAAAAGTAAAATAAGTTAACATAGCCAAATATATTTGCGTTTTAAAAAATTCATAAGCAGTTTTTAGACGTGGATAAATACCTCATCATCTTCTTCTATTACTTTGGATATTCTTGCAACTGTGATATTTTGGACCTTAACATTTATTTTCCAACCAATCCATCGTGGAATATGATTTCCTGGAATTCTTTGTCTAATCATTTCTCCCAATTTCGGCATTGCTTCACAGATCCATATCTATAAGAATCAAAACAAAAATTATATAAGCATGAAAAACATATGATAAGCTATACTTATCAAAATTTAGATACAAAATTTTAGATTTTTTTACCTGAAATATCCAAGGACAACATATGAAGTTCCACCTGATCATATCTTTATTATTATCTTTCCGGAACTTTACACGAGTAATTTGATCTATAATCTTCTCATATACCAGCCTCCCCCAAGGATATTTATCAAATATTTCCAAATTATCCACTAATCGTTGCCAAGATAAATCTATTGTGCTACCAGCACTTGAAGTTAAAAGAAATGCACTTAGTAGGTAGATAAAGCATACATTCACTCTGTCTTTCGTTCTCTCCTCTTTTGGTATATTATCTAGCACATTTGCTACATCCTCTATTTTTATAGACATATCCTTGAAGTACTTATTATTTAAATTGTTGTTTGATGAAACCACATTTAGTTCTTCTGGAGTTAATTCGCCACTAGTGTATAATCCAGATACTATTGCAAACTCTTGGATAGAGAATCTCATAAGTTTGCCATTTATCAAAAACCACAACTCATGCTTTTTTTGACAATTTATCCTCCTTGCAATTTTCTGGTGAGATAAGGTCCCCCAAAACTTCCCTTTCCAAGGGAGGTCCAAAAAATGACCCAACTGACTGTATTTTCTAAAAACAAGCTTGTCAGTTTTTTATAACCAAGAATTTATTTTTTTTCAAATATTTGCATCGAAGACCTAATGGTAACTTAGATTTCGTTTGAACATTCTCATTCATAATAACACTCGGGACACAAGGAAGCTCTGTTGTCAAAATAGTTCTAGAAATCTGAAATTTTCCAAACAAACAAAATACAATGTAAATAATAAGTGCAAATATTACAAAATTGAAATAAGCGACCCTAAGTTGGGTTAGGTCTCTTAGTGTATATTTACATCAACAAGAAAATTGAATTAAGCGACCCTAAGAGACTCAAATAGTCACAAAGGTCGCTTAGTGTATTTTAACATCTAAGAAGAAAATTGAACTAAGCGACCTTAAGTGACCCTCTTAGTCGCAAAGGTCGCTTATTGTATTTTAACATCAAGAACAAAATTAAACTGAGCGACCCTAAGAGACTCAGAGGGCCGCAAAGGTCGCTTAGTGTATTTAACAACTAAGAAGAAAATTGAACTAAGCGACCCACAGGGTCCCTTAGTGTATTTAACAACTAAGAAGCAAATTGAACTAAGCGACCCACAAGGTCGCTTATGGTCGCTTAGGGTTGCTTAGTGTATTTTAACCTAAAGAATAAAATTGAACTAAGCGACCCTAAGGTATTTTAACATAAATAATAAAATTAAACTAAGCGACCCTGAGGGTCGCTTAATTCAATTTTATTCTTTATGTTAAAATACACTAAGCGACCCTAAGCGACCTTGAGGGTCGCTTAGTTCAATTTTATTCTTTATGTTAAAATACACTAAGCGACCATAAGCGACCCTGAGGGTCGCTTAGTTCAATTTTATTCTTTTATGTCACAGAATGTATACCCTAAAAGACCCTTAACTGCACTAGGGCAACTCTATGAGTTACAAATGGTCTTTTAGTATAATTTTCAACTCAATATATTCATATAATTTTCAAAACAGTGATGAACTCTAACAATGAAAATAAACATAAAATTATAGAATCTTCACTTTTTTTCAAATTGTACATCATTTTACTCAAAATCAAAATTATTCTAATCTATTAAACTCATAATCTTAATCATTCTAATTCATTAAACTATAATCATAATCTTACTTGTTCATTTGATGAGAACTGACAAAATGAAGTTGATTCCTCCATTGTTGCTTTCATTATATTTTCTTCAAAATAAATAGGATAAGAGAGTAAGGGAACGAGTGAAAGTGAAAGTGAAACTATTATGGAAATAAGTAAAAGAAAATAAATACCAGGAAAAATCTTGTCGCCGTTGAGGGTGGCCGAAGCTCGTCGCCGGCAAACTTTTGACTGTAGAATAGAGTTGCTGTCTTCAATGGAGAAGAAAAGACAGAGGTGTTTGAAAGAGAAGGGAGGAAGACGAATGGAGTTGCTGTTTAGGGTTTTGTTATATTGATATTACGCTTATTTTGTTTACAAATTCTACCACATCATCATATTTTAAAAAATGAAATAACTATAAAAATTAATTAAAATAAAAAAGCCATTTTGCAAATATCAATATCTGATATAGTCATTTCGGCAAATTTCACCCACCAGCTCTTCCCTTCCACTCATTTGGTTCTCCTCTGAAGTTGGCGAACTCCGAAGTTGGTTCTCCTCCTCGTGGACAAACGGATCTGGCAACCTCCGACTGGGCAACTCGGATCTGAAGACCTCTTGGGCGAACGACGACAAATTCTGGTGCAGCAGGGATGAATCTGGGCTCTTCACGTGGCCAGAATTGGTGCGACGGGAAGCTTGACGTGAGCAAATCAGGGCTTGGCAGAGGAGAGGCCGAGGGGTTCGACTAGCAAATCTGGGTGAGGGAGTTGATGGTTAATCTGAGCTTCGATGATTGCAGAGCTTCAGCAAAAGCTTTCGTGGCTTCATTTGACTTCCATGGCTGCAAAACTTTAAAGCTTCAACTGAAGCTTCAATGGCTTCACCCAACTTCTATGGCTGCGGAGTTGGATCTAGTCGAGGTTGGGGATGAAGGGCACCAACGTGGAGGTAGATCTGGCTAAGGTTGAGGACGATGACAATGTTGCTTAGGGCTGGCAGTCAAGGCACCTGTAAATGGAGGCAGGAAGATGGAGAAGAGAAGAAGAAGAAGAAGAAGAAGAAGAAGAAGAAGAGGAAGAAAAAGAAAAAAAAAAGATTAAACTTTTATTTTTAATTTTTTGATTTAGTTTTAGTTTCCTTTTAAATTTTATGTGTAATTTTTATTTATGGTTTTTAATTAAGTAATACATTATCTATTTATTTTATTTTAAAATTATTTTAATTTAATTTTTATTGTAAAATTTCTCATTAAGTAATTGATCAATTCATTAATTTATAAATATGAGGGCATTTTAGTCATATTGAAAAAATATTTGATCAAAATTGGACTTAGGATATCATTTTGTTCCATTTTACAAAACACAGAGTCTGATTTGTAATTTAACAAAACAGAGAGACCGATCGAATATTCAGGTAAAACACAGGTGCCAAACTGATATTTTCCCTTTTAAATATCATAGTGTATATAAATTTTTAAAAAAATTCATCAAAAAAAGTATGAATTTCGTCCAAAAAAAAACATAAAGATTTAATTGTTATAGTTTTCAAGACTTTGATTGTCAAAAAAAATCTCAAACACTAAATTGTTGAATCTATGCTAAAAATCATATTGATATTTTGTGTGTGTGTTTTATATATATATATATGTGTGTGCTGTCAGTGTTTACGACCCGTGAACAGTTTTCGACATGATTTTTTTTATGACCGTGTATATTGTAGCTATTTAGAGAAGCCTGCAAATTTTCAGAAAATTCATAATAGTTTACAGTACCGAAAACTAGGTTCAAACATGTTGTTGCACGCGTGACTAATTTTTTTTTATGCGAGTGAAAAACAACATGTTTGAACCTAGTTTTCGGTACTGTAAACTATTCGAAATTTTCTGAAAATTTGCATGATGCTCTAAATAGCTACAATATACACGGTCATAAAAAAGTCGCGCCGAAAACTGTTCACAGATCAAGAAACACAGAGAGCCACCGGTAGGGCTTAAAGTGAAGTCCCTATAGGGGAATTCTCCTGAGTTTGGTCAACAATTGGTTGTTTGGCAGGTCGCCGGGAATGCACCTCAGTGCGCAGAGCCCTTTCTTCTGGGATTTGTGAGAGTGGTCTCCCACCAGTTCCATGAATGGTCACGCCAATCATTGTGGTTGTTTGGAAGGGTTCTTTCTAAACAGTTGAGAATTATTCAATGCTCTCAATGAAAACATCAAACTGTTGACACTGTTTTTCGTCAACTTAATTACGTAGAGCACTAAAATGATAATAGCAGTTCAAATCTGGAACTCTACATTAAAGCTTCTAGAGAAAGCAATTTCCCAGAGTGTTTCTTAGTACATAATTGAGCGTAAAAAAATAAATGACTGATCTTCCAGACTATTTATAGGCCTAGTTACAATGAATCTTCCCGTAAGTTTTGGGAAGTTACCTCTTTTTACTCACATCTAATTTAAATAGATATTTCCATATATAAATACATTTAATAAATTAAATGAATAACAATCCCACAAGAATAGGGATTATATAACTGTCTCTCCATGTTTCTTAACTCGCCTTCGAAACTGAATGTTGCTTGCCCCAATCTTTCGAGACTGGACTTGATATCAAGCTCGGCACTTCAGCTATCGACATTCCTTATTAAATGAACTTGTCAATCTCTCCCTTGGAGGTGACTAATGTCTTCGAGCTTGAGGCTTATGCTCAAATGCTAGAGATTTGTCTTTAGGAGTTTACTATAATTTAAGAGTAATAATATATGCACCCACCATTACACACAGTAATGTGTCATTGCTTTTTAAAATAATGGGTCTCAATTTTAATAAATGTGATTAGCTATGCTAAACTGACACATTACTGTATGTAATGTTTGTATACGTATATTTTTAGTGCACATATCATTACTCATAATTTAAACATATAGTGAATATCGGTTTTATTTCGACTTCATGCTTTTACGATCCTACATTTCGATGGTATCTATTTAATCTCGAAATTTGGGTGTAACATTACTTGTAACTTTTTTTTTTGCAGGGTTCAAAATAAAATCATAGCCTAATATTAACCATATAAAATTATTTTTTTTGGTATTTTTAGACCAAACCACAAAGCTTGATTGGGGATGTTGAGCTAGATAATACTTAGTTGATTTAGTAATTAGTTATTTTGTTTTAGGAGATTATATTTGTACTCTAAAATTTGATTAAGACATTCTATTTTTATTAAAAATTAATATATAATATATATTTTTCCAATTTATGCACACATTTTTTTTATATTCTAAAATATACATATAAATAATATATATTTTAAATATTTAAATAGTATAAAAATATAAAAACTTCTTAAAGTATGAGTTTTTTTCTATAAAATTATGAAAATAAGATAAAATAAAATTATTGAATTTTATAAAAAAAAAAGAATTAAAGAATATAAAAAAATATTAAAAATGATTTAATTTATTTTTAATTAATGTGGTGTTTATATATATTTTCAAAAGCAAATATAATGACCTTTCTTTACTTTATTATGTTAGGAGTAATAATATATGCACTCAAACGCTATACATAGTGATGTGTTAATTTAGTCTAATCAATCATATTTATTAAACGTGCATAATATTTATTTACTTAGGGAAATTTCACTTTTTATCTCTAATAATACCTAATATTACCAAAAAATCCCAACATTAATAATATTTTCAAATTAATGCTAAGCTTTTCCCTCCTACCGAAAATACCCTTCCCATTCAATCTCAGCCTTCTCTCTCTCAGTCTCGGTTTCTCTCTCTTTCAGTCTCACAAAAATCCCCCAAAAACCATCGAACCCCCACCTCCGTCGAGCCGCCATCTCCGTCGAGCCGTCGAGCCGCCATCTCCGTCGAGCCGTCGAGCCCGCATCTCCGTCGAGCTCCCACCTTCTCCGTCGAGACCCCACCTTCTCCCATTTCTCCGGCGATCTCGAGCCCACTGCAAACTCCCATTTTTCTGTCAAACCCGAGACCCACGGAGCATATTTCCTTCAAAGTTTAAAAAACTAAGGTAAAATCTTGAACCCAAGTCCATATTTGCTTTATATCGTTGTTGAATCTGTGATTTGTGGAATGGGTTGTCCGATTTTGTGGGAAATTTTTTCTGGGTTTGAACCAGTGGCTCGATAGGTTTGATTATGGTTCGATAGTACGCTCGATAAGGTAGTTTGAACAGTTCGATGATGGATCGATTATGGCTCGATATGAGCTCGATAAGAGCTCGGTAGGATATGTTGTATTATATTACAAGGGCTCGATAGGTTCGATAATGGTTCGATATGAGACTAGACTGTAGCTCGATGGTTATTTATCTAGACAGACAGATTTTTCCTAGCTCGATAGGTTCGATAATGGTTCGATATGAGACTAAACTGTAGCTCGATGGTTATTTATCTAGACAGACAGATTTTTCTTAGCTCGATAGGCTCGATGCTGGCTCGATAGGCTCGATAAATTTAGGTTGTTGATATTTCTCGATGGAACTCGATAGTTTTTCGATAGTGCTCGATAGGGTATGTTGCAGCTCGATGATAGCTCGATAGAGATCGATAGAGCTCGATGACAACTTATTTCAGTGTTTTTTTGAATTTTTTTTTATTCTGTTTTCTTACAAATTTTTTTTCATGTGTTGTTACAGATGCCTAAGTTGCATGTTCCGTTCAGTGATCACTTTCCTGGTCGAGTGACATATCGGGGTAGTAGTACTTTAAATCACATCAAGACCAGGTTTTTGGAGCTCGGGCTGCTTGAAAGGGCTAAGGAATCCCCTTTTAAGCAATTCTTTTTGGCTTCGGAGTTTAATTTCTCCGGAGTCTTGGTGCATCAACTGTTGCTGAGGAAAATCGCCAGCAACAACGAAGATGAGGTGCATTTTTTCTTGGGGTCGAAGTCTTGTAGATTCGGCATGGGAGAGTTTGCCCTGGTGACGGGGTTGGATTTCAGTGCCTTCCCGTCACCAGAAGAGTTGGAAGGGCGTAATCTCAGCGATCGGTTGATAAAGGAGTATTTCAACGATGCTGAGAAAGTAAAGCTGTCACAGGTGGACCATGCTTTCAAGACTTGTACGGTTGTGGAAGATGTGTACAAGCTTGGTCTATGTCTGTTTGTTGAGGGGGTTCTGAATGCCATTGAGGGAAAACTGCACATTTGGCAAGATATTCTAAAAATTGTTGAGAATGTAGAGTACTTCTTCAGCTATCCATGGGGGAAGTACTCTTATAGGAGGCTATTGCATTCTTGTAAGAAGGACATGGTGAAGCAAAAGGCCAACTATGATGCCAAGAAGGATGCTAAGGTGCAGCAAGAGTCCAAATACAGTATGTATGGTTATGCCCCCGCCTTACAGTACTGGGCATATGAGGCTATCCAACAGCTTGCGGTGGAGCTTGTTGTGAGCTCGGGAAACATGTTCCCGAGGATGCTTAGCTGGTCGCATCGGAGGAACAAGGATTTCACCAAGTCCGTCATCGCACCGATATTATTGAAGAAGAATGTAAGTTATGTTGTTTTTTTTTTATCTATATGCTTATCTTTTATCATTATTTGAGTTAACCAAATGTTTTATGTTGTTTGCAGTTAATTGTTCTTCCGATGTTGAAGCCTCGGCCAGCAGAAAAAGACTATTACTTGTCTTTGACTGAGGGAGATCTTCCCCTTTATCCTGGGCTTGGCCAGGATCCCTCGGAGACTGATGAGGAGGAGGATGCGACTTTTGAGAAAATGGCAGAGAAAGTTTCTCAGGCTGCCGAGGCAGCCAAGATATTTGTTGATGCTGCCCCGGGGGAGGAGGTTGCAGGTCCCACCCCTCCTATTCCCCCAGCCTCAGCCCCAGCCTCAGCCCCAGCCTCAACCTGTGCCCCAACATCAGCCCCAGCCTCAGCCCCAACATCAACCTGTGCCCCAACATCAGCCCCAGCCTCAGTGTCAGCCCCAACACCAACCCCACCACCAGCCTCAGCCTCAGCCCCTGAGCTGGCCGACTTGATTGAGCGGTTGGACAGAGTCGAGGGTCGACAGGAGACCCTCTTGAAGAACCAGTCAGTGATCTTGGACGTACTCAGTCAGATCCTGACATTTGTTAAGGAGAAACCGAGGGGGTCCAATGAAGATTCAGAGTCAGAGTCATTGGATCTTCCGCTAGACTATGTTGATGATCCAACGACGCCCCCTACCATCATTGTGACACCAGATGCTGAGACTCCGGGAGTCGTTATTGTCAACCCTGAGGATGTTGCTGGGGTTCAGTTTCAGAGGGCTAGACGCCAAAGACGCAAGCCAGATTGGTTTGAGGACTATACGGATCCCACGAGGAAAAGACCTCGCACTGCTGCAGCTGCACCAGCAGACGAGGCTACACAAGAGGCTACACATGTGCTGGACCCTCTCAAGAAGCCAGATCCCAAACAGTATAGGACAATGTGCAAGTGGCTTCTTGGAGACATGCCCAACAAGACCCCGCGGGATGTAAAGACTGGGAGTCACGGTCCAGCATGGTTTCTGACGTTGAAGACACCCCAGTCGTGGCTCAATGATGGGGTAAGCAATTTATACCTAATTATGGACTGTTTTCAATTTTACATGTTTTATTTTTACTGACTCGATGTGAGCTCGATAGTAGTTCGACATGGATGTTAAAATAAGGGTTGTTCTTTACTATTTCAGAGTGGCTCGATGTGAGCTCGATGGAGCTCGATAGGTAGTTCGATAGGGATGTTAAAATAGATTGTTTTTTTTACTGTTTTAGAGTGGCTCGATGTGAGCTCGATATTAGTTCGATAGTAGTTCGATAGGGATGTTAAAAGCTCGATGTGAGTTCGATATGAGTTCGATAGTGAAAATTCCCTTAACAAAGTGGCTCGATGTGAGCTCGATGGAGCTCGATAGGGAGTTCGATAGGGATGTTAAAATAGGTTGTCATTACTATTTCATGATGGCTCGATGTGAGCTCGATAGGTAGTTCGATAGGGATGTTAAAGTAGGTTATTTTTACTGTTTCATACTGGCTCGATGTGAGCTCGATAGGAGTTCGATAGTAGTTCGACATGGATGTTAAAATAGGGGTTGTTCTTTACTGTTTCAGAGTGGCTCGATGTGAGCTCGATGGAGCTCGATAGGTAGTTCGATAGGGATGTTAAAATAGATTGTTTTTTTACTGTTTTAGAGTGGCTCGATGTGAGCTCGATATTAGTTCGATAGTAGTTCGATAGGGATGTTAAAAGCTCGATGTGAGTTCGATATGAGTTCGATAGTGAAAATTCCCTTAACAAAGTGGCTCGATGTGAGCTCGATGGAGCTCGATAGGGATGTTAAAATAGGTTGTCTTTACTATTTCATGATGGCTCGATAGGTAGTTCGATAGGGATGTTAAAGTAGGTTATTTTTACTGTTTCAGACTGGCTCGATGTGAGCTCGATAGTAGTTCGATGGTAGTTCGATAGGGATGTTAAAGTAGTTTGTTTTTTTACTGTTTCATACTGGCTCGATGTGAGCTCGATATGAGCTCGATATGAGTTCAATGTGAGCTCGATGGAGCTCGACATCAGCATTTTATGATGGTTTTTGCTAATTTTTTTATCGTACTCTCTTTTGCAGCATATTGATGCGGCAGAACACATGCTTCGTATGCGTTGCAAGTATTTTCCCAATATATATCGACAGAATGCAGTTGTGATGAACAGTTATTTCTCACAAGTGATACCTGCCCGATATGATCAGTTCAAGAAAACAGCCGACAAAACAAAGTATTATTGGGATGCTGACATTATGTCCATGTTGACCGGCATCGAGCAGCAGTTTCTGGCATCTTGGGGAGGAGTTGAGGATGTATATTGGTGCCAGAACTATGGACAACAACATTGGTTTGCCATTGAGGCTTCCATTTCTAGTTGGACTCTGACTGTTTACGATTCAGACAACTCGGTGATTAGTGACGCAAAGCTTGAGGATATTATGAGTCCATGGTGCTTTATGCTACCTTCTCTGTTAATGCAGAGTAAATTGTTTACTGATAGCTTGATGTTGAAGATTCCATCAGCAGGAAATAGGCCGCATCAGTTCACATTGCGTCGCAAACAGAAACACGAGCTCCCTCAGTCAAAGAGAAGGTAACAAACATCATCTTCATACTAATTTTGTTTCTAACTAAATTTATAGTAATGTGCACTTAATATATATATATATATTTTTTACAGTGGGGATTGTGGTGTGTATGCTATCAAGTATATTGAGCATCTAATGGTCGGTCTTCCATTGGAAGCTATCTGCGATGAAAATATGGAGGTGTTCAGGAACAAGTGGACCACAGACTTGTGGTATCAAAATTTGTTACCTTGATGATTGTATATATACAGGGTCTTTACATGTACAGTTTGTTGTTCACATTTTTTTATAATTTTCATGGGCTGTTATCGAGCTAATATCAAGCTATATCGAACTGTTATTGAATTATCAAAATTTGTTACCTTCATAAAAAGAGTTTATTAATACAACAAGTTCAAATGGGAAAAAAGAGTTTAAAGCCTAGCTTTGCCATAAACATAACTTTTCAGAAAAATCAAATAAAAAGAGTTTATTAATACAACAAGTTCAAATGGGAAAAAAAAGTTTAAAGCCTAGCTTTGCATGTAGCCCTGTTGTGGCCAAGACCACCACACATGCTACACTTGCGATGACTGGGAATGATTTCTCCATTCGATGGAGTGCGATTTATCTTCCTTCTTCCCACCTTATTCTTCTTCGGTCGACCAACTGGTTGTTTTTCAACGGGAACCCCAACTTGCATTTTCTCTATGTTCTCGGGAACTTCCCAATCATCCTCATTGCCAGTTGGGTAAATTGTTTCTTTGTAAGACTCCCTCCACATCTCAGTAGTGTAATATGGTGAACACAGTGAGTAAATGTTGACATTGCGCAACATGGCCGCAGCCACACCATGAACACAAGGGTAACCCATTATTTGAAACTGACCACAAGAGCATGATTTGGTCATCAAATTCACCTCACCATCACCTTCTGGGTCTACCACATGAAATTCAAACTATCCAAGAGGATGGACTTTCAAGTACCTTGCATCATCCGCAATGCCTGAGACATCTTTCTCATATGTTGTTGCTAATTTCGATGTGCACTTCTCTACCTCCTCACGACGCGCGGCAAACCATGACTGAATTGTGAAACGAATGAATTCCACAAAAGTAGTGACTGGGAAGGTTCTTGCGTCTCTGGTTTTGTTGTTGAAACTTTCAGCGTAGTTGCTTGTCATTACATTGTATCGATTCCCAGGAAAGTATACACGAGTCCACTTATCGAAGCCAATACCCTCGAGATATTGAGCTATGGCAGGATCCATTTGCTTTATATTATTGAAGAACCTGTGAAATTTTGACTTCCGAAATGCATATGCCGCATTATACATCTCCTTGTGACAGTGATCGGTCTTGAACTTAGCGATTACATTCATACTTATGTGATGGTAGCATGTGCCGTGGTAGGCATCAGGGAAGACCAACTCAAGAGAATGAATAATGCTAGCATGCCTGTCTGAAACAAAAGACAGATTATCAACAACTCCAATGGCTTCCTTCAATTTCATCATGAAATACTTCCAAGAAACATGATTCTCACTGTCAACAATCGCGAATGCAATTGGATAAATGTGGTTATTCGCATCCAATGCGACAGCACACAACATGTGGCCACCGTACCTTGACTTTAAGAAAGTGCCGTCCACACATATAACAGGACGACATGATGTAAATCCCCTTCTACAAACTCCGAGTGAGAAGAAACAGTAAAGAAAGCGACCGTCATCTGTGACAAAATCAGTAATTGTACCTGGATTCTTTTGCTGCAGCATGTACAGGTAAGAAGGTAACTTGGAGTACGATTCTTCAGGTGTCCCCCTAACATAACCGAGTGCCTTCTCTCTGCATCTCCAAGCCTTAATATAACTCATATCGATCCCAAAATTATTCTGCATATCCTCCTTTATGCTGTTTGGTGGATAGCTAGTGCCATCAGTAGCATATTTGTTCTTGATAAGGTGCCCAATGACAGAAGGTGCTGCTTGACGGTGGTCTTTTTGTCGCAATTCTAGTGAGCAAGTATGTACACTATTATAAACAGTGATCTCAAACATCTCTGATCGCGCTACTTTTTTCCCTCTTATTCTCCAACCACAATCAGGATCCTTGCAGGTGATATACAACACATCAGTACCAGACTTCTTAACCATAAACTCAAAATTATTCTTCATTGCAAAGAGAGCCGCTTTGGTTTTCAATTCCATCTTGTTCTCAAATGTCTTCCCAAGATGTAATTCCCCCAACGCTATACCGGATGAGGGTGATTCAGAACGACTACAAGCTATGATATCTTCTTTTGTAAACATGGGAGCACTCCATTTTCTGTGATCTTCTGTTGAACATATTGAAATGTTCCATGTATAGTTATATTCTGTTCCACCATGACGACTAGAGCTGGTGCCAGGTGTTCGGCGTCCTTGACTTGGTGGGTTCGTCCGTGCAATATGATGTATTGGTTGTTCTTATGCTTCTTCTACTTGCAAATGTTCAGCTAATAGATCATCATCCACCGAATTTTCTCCTAATTCCTCATTGTGTTCGGCTACCGGATCGTCATTCACATAGGGGTTGTACTCATACTGGTTGTCCCTCAGGTCACCAATAGGAAATCCTAAAGTACTGGCTGCTCCCTCAGGTCCGGGAGTGGAATATGGGTCTGCAATGACAATCTTTTTAACAGGAGTGACTTACAAGGCCAACCTTTCTTTAGATGTTACTCCTATGAATGCACGGACACCAAGATCACTTTCAACATGAACGGGTGTAAACGGTTGGTCGCCGCAAGTGTAAGGAACCTCCAATTTCAACTCATACATCTGTTTATCAACTTTAAGTTCCTTGTGCAATATGTCAAGAAGTTGCAAGTACGTTACAGTATCCTCCATCGGTATCACCGTGCATTGAGGGTCCTTGAAAATCCACTTATTCCCTTGTAATTCCCAAACACCATTGTAGGATACAAAAACGTAGACAATAGAGCCTGTGTTGGAAAAAAAAACATTAACATTGTCAGGAAAACTGTCATTTTTCCAGAAATGCAATAAAAAATAACATTATCGAGCTTTATCGAGCTATTATCGAGTTGGAATCGAGCTACCATTTCTCAAAACAGAACACAAACCTAACCAAACCCTCCATCGAACCCCTATCGAGCTATTATCGAGTTATCATCGAGCTACCCTTTCTCAAAACAGAACATAAACCTAACCAAACCCTCCATCGAACCCCTATCGAGCTATTATCGAGTTAGCATCGAGCTATCATTTCTCAAACCGACCATAAAACACAACCAAACCCTCAATCGAACCCTATCGAGCTCATATCGAGCTACTATCGAGCTCACATATTATAGATCCATTCGACCCCTTATCGAACCCTTATCGAGTTTCCATCGAGCACTAAACCGAACCTATCGAGCTATTATCGAGCTAACATCGAGCTACATCGAGATCTTACAAAGACCTTCTTCTACATACCATCGAACCGTTATCGAGCTTCTATCGAGCAAAAAAATTGCAGAAAACCCAGAAAAACACAGATCGCGGAATCTCTCAAAAAATCCCGAAAAATACACCAATATAGGCTCAGATCTGTTCAAAATAACCAAAAAAAATGTAAACAAATAATACCCAACACAAAATGTAAAATCTCATTACCCATGGTTTTTCTCCTCCAAAAACTCTCAAAATAGATGTTGCCTTTGATATTAACGAATTCACAGAAACAATGGAGATAACTAACAATGATTTTGACAAGAAAATTATACAAAACTGTAGGTTTTATGGAGATTTCGTGAGAATTAGAGAGAGAAAGGGAGGAGAGTGGAAGAGAAGGTTTTGTGAATTTTTGATATAATGGGAGGGGTATTTTGGGTATGGGAGGAAAGTTTAGCATTAATTTGAAAATATTATTAATGTTGGGATTTTTTGGTAATATTAGGTATTATTAGAGATAAAAAGTAAAATTTCCCTTTACTTATTAATATAATTACTTATTAGATTGTGCACCTGTCCTCTTTTGGCAAATCCTTACTGAATGTTAAGAGCACAAAGTACTATATTAGGTCAACAAATTTCTCTCTCAATATTCTCTTCTCAGTCTCAATTATCAATTCTCACAACACTGATCTTACCAAAGAAGCTTTCTGGAACAAGTTGCAGAACTTTCTCAAGGTAAGCCTCCATCTTTACTCTAAACTTTCCTTCTTTACCTGTTTTCTATTTACTTTCTTGAGAAATTTCTGGGAAATTTTGTTGTTTGGATACTTTTGGAGTAGGGACGGGGTTGTCGTTAGTATTGGCAACATTTGGATTCTAAATTGGGTTTGGACTAAATAGTTTCATGTTTTACTCTTGTTATTCTACGAGGGATCTTCTTTAGAATTTGTAGTCTTTGATTCAAAACATGGCTATGGCGACGAAGTGGTGTGATATGCCGGAATGGATGTTGGAGGAAATATTTTCATGGCTGCCTCCGGAGCATTTGATGCGTTTCAAATGCGTGAGTAAGTCTTGGTATAGTCTTATCATATTACTTGTGAAAAACCCAATTTTCGTGAAGAAGCACCTTGGCAATATTTACAGCAACAACAAGATGTCCTCTACTAGGAATTTAGTTTTCTGTTGCTATCGACCTGGTTACTGCCCTGATCCGGATTTGGAATTTTGGAGTCCTTATGAACTATACTCATTGCTTACTATGAATGATAATGATCGTTTAAGTTATGTCAGTGAGGATTTTGATATGCCAATTCCTCGGACTGAATTGGATATGTCTTGTGTGTTGGGGTGTCACTGTAATGGGATCATTTGTCTTTGTGGTTCTCACAAAGCAATACTGTTATGCAACCTTGCAATGAAAGAATTCAGAACTCTTCCGAAACCGTATCCACCTCTTGGTGACTTTGTGTTTGTGGTGGTAGGAATAGGATTTTACTATGACTCCAGAGTAAATGATTACAAAGTCATTAGATTTGGGTGTGAGAGGTTGTTTCCTGGTAGTGTAGTGAATCCCAAACCCAGGGCTGACATATATAGTATGGCCACTGATTCTTGGAGAAGGGTTGAGACTCAGTTGGAATTTGATGGTCTTCCATATCCTGGGGAGCAAGTATTTTGCAAAGGAGTTTTCTACTGGTCTATGTGGACTGGTGCCTACTTTATCATTTCTTTTGATGTATTTGATGAGGGACTCTGCAGAATACCATTGCCAGATAGTCTTTTTGAGACACAAATTGAACAGCTTAAACTAGCTTTGTGGAATGAATCTGTTGTCTTGTTTTTCTATCCTGGAGAAAGAGGGTCTCCAATTTCGATTCAAGTATGGGAATTGGATGACTGCCATGGAGGTGTTAAGGGCTCTTGTTCTTGGATAAAGAAACTAATCATTGGACCGCTGGTGGACGTTGTGACTCCATGGACGTTCTGGAAGAGTGACGAGCTCCTCTTAGAAGCCACTGGTGGTGGGTTAGTCTCATACAATCTTAGCAGCCAAATGCTGAGAAATCTTACTATTCCAGAGGCAGGAAGAATAGTGCGTTGGGAATTTTCATATGTGAAGAGTTTGGTTTCAGTACATGGTGAGGAACAAGCCGGTTGAATTATTGATGCTCGATTCGGATTCGTGTGAAGAGACAAAACTAGACTCAAACTGTAGTAAATTTAAAAACAATTTGCTAACTTTCTGCATAATAGGTTATAGTTATAGGTTGTTTTCCCTTTCAACAATGTTGTGTTTGTCTAAGGTTTGTTGTATTTATATCAGTTTGTGGAGGAGAGAGTGTACATTGACAGGGTTTTGCCATCCTAGAAAGGCCATGTGCTCATATGCCAATGCTATCAACCACATCACAAGAGTTACAAAGAACAAGATTAATCAACATAACTTGGAAGCAGAACACAAGAATTGATTGGAGTTTGGTCTATTGGAACCCAATTTTTGCATTAATAAAACTATAACACAACTTACAATAGTTCACAGCAGAGAAACAGCCATATTCACAGAACCCTCTTAATTATTTTTCTTGTTGTATGAATGGACTGATTTTTAAAGGTTCAGCCAGTGAATTTATGATCTAAGAAAGGAGATAAAATAAAATAAAAGCTGCCCAACTTACATTTCAAACAGAAGTTGGAAAATAATCTGTGGGCCTCATATGATTAAATATAATTGCTATAGTGATCTAACTAAAGTTAAATAATGGGTTTTATGAACAAAATTAGAAATGACTAATTATCTTTTAGAATTGTGGTCCTATCATTCTATAATGTCTAGTACCTCATCCACTATCTATAAAAGTAGGTATTGTATAGGAAGACACATAACCCACAATCATCTACTATCTATATAATCAAAGTATGCTTCTGTTTCTGCTCTTATTGTATTTCACATTATTCTTAATGTTCTTGACATGGACAATCTTATGATTTATCATATTCAGGTTAAAATTCATTTCGATATTCATGCTTTCAAAAGGCTCATCGATGAACTGGGGATTTTAATTTTATTCTAACAGAAGATTCCAAATGAAATATCAAATCCATTATTTTCATTTTATTTGCTGTTGGAATTAATTCTCCCAAAATCTCAACTAAGTTCGTTATAACAAATTCAAATTTAGTTATTTATTTAGTTTGAAAAGTTAGGTCCACACTTATATCTCTTCTATATAATAAGTGTGTAGACAACGAAAATTATTAGTTTTAACAGTTTTTTATTTTTTTCGTTAACTTTAACGGAATATTCTTATATATAACAGAACATTCATATATTTAACGGTAGATTATAAACATGATTTAAACTTAAATCAAAATTGGTTCTGGTAGAATGTCGTTATAGTTCGGTTTAGTATGAAAATTCGGGGATTTTAAATTAAATATCTGTTTAATTAGTCGAAATTGGTTAATATTTGGAAATCTGGCATAAGCGATCCTGTCTTGGACGATATATCGCCACTCGAGGAATATGGATTTTGGCTGAAGCAGAAACGACAACAGATATTATGCATTTTCATCGAGATTATTCGGCATGCGATATATCGCAACATTGGAGGCGATATATCGACAAAAGGGTATTTTGGAAATTTTCAGGGAATTTCGTAGGATTGTTTTTGGGGGAAATAAAAGAAGTTTGAATATAGAGAACGAGAGAAGTGCTGGACGGCAGAGGAGAGAAACAGAGTAGAATTCATTAGTTTTATTTTCATTTTTTTATGCTTTTGAATTTTAGATTATGAAATGATGTTTAATATTATTAACTAAATTCTTATTTAGAGTATTTTATTGTAGCCACTGGATATTCTTTTCATCTTTAATGCAATTTCTATGATTATTTGAATTTATGTTTATCTATTGTTCTTATGTTTAATGATCGTAATTGATTCGTCATCTTTTGCATGATTATTGGTTTTAATTCATATATATATATATTTATATATATATACCTTGAATTCGTTTGGAAGTTGCTCCAACTTGCAAAAGGGCATGTTGAGTTCCACAAGATGTTGTGGCACATAATTTGATGGTAAAGACTTGAATGGGTAGCAAGGCCAATTGAGATATCTAAGAGAATCAGGAAGTGTATCAAGACCATGAGGAAGTTGAAATTTGCACTTCTCCATTTGTATACAATCTCCATATATTTGAAGTAGTCTTAGATTGTACATTTCTCTAAAGACTGTAGGCTTCAATTTGAAATGACTCCCCTTGATCCCAAAGAAGTTTAGGAATATTCCTTCAACTTTTTCGCTACTCTGAAAATTAGAACAAACAACACTAAGCACATACTTTCTATCATTATTTTCACATATTATAGTTTTATTTTATAGAATTTAGGACATACAGTGTTATTTTTTAAGACATGACAAATGTCTTCAGTAATCCATAGTCTGCTACGCATTCCAGGCTCTTTGATGCATTCTTGACAAACAATTTCCCAGCCCATTTCTTGTATCAAATCATGCATCCATAGTCTCATAATTTATCTCAAATATCAAACATCTATCATCATAACTTATCCTCAATATTATATTTTGAATCTTTCTGTTGGGAAACACTTTCAACTTATTTATTGCACTATTCCACCCTTCTTCACTTTTCGAATACAAATAAGAACCTAAAACTTTAAGAGCCAATGGCATTCCTGCAGCATAATTCACTACATTTATCGACAACACCATAAAACTAGTTGGTGGAGAATCACTTTTGAATGCATTCGAACCGATTGTAAATTTGAGTAAACAAGGCTTGCGCTAGAGTTGTCTTACCCATGCCGCCCATGCCCAAAATTGGAACATATAATAACAATGATTCAAGATGTTCAATGCGTCTGCTCATTCCAACAAGATCATTATTCAAATAGTCACTACATGATGACAAAGAATTAAGCTTCTTCAAGATGTCTTCGACTATTTTCTCAATTAAATTGGACTCACACCTAGAACAAAACCAAATGAAAGTTTATCAGTTGAATTTAATCAATGAGCTCTCAATACTTAAAAAAAAGGCAATTGTGTCAATCAAATGCGCTAGCCAATGCACTGTTATAAATTGTTGACCAAGAATTAGGATTTGTGGCAGTTACAAATAGAGACAAATGACATTTTTTTGTTGTAGTGTCTAAATGTATCTTTGCATGTTTATATAATATTATCGAAGATTTAAATATTATAAACTTTCATTGTGTTACATAAAAACAAATGAAGAGAATATTATCAAGGATCTTTTATATAAACTTCACTAAAATTTATATTTCATAAACAAAAGCAGGGGGTTTCTTCAACATTTAGAAGAATAAATCATAATAAGTTTGTAAATAAATAAAGTAATAAAAAAAAATGGTACCTGGTTTTGGGTGCATTACAGCCAGAAAGATTAGCTGCAGATATTAAAGCAGTCCTCCATTGAGTCAATAATCTATCAGACTCACTTCCAAAGCGTTCTTCAAGTGCACCAAATGCAACTCCAAAATTCCCTGATTGTTTTCTGATATCACATGGACTCACATGATAAAATATTGGCACAATAATCTGCCCATATATTTCTTTACACCTCGGAATATGAACCAATTCATTCAAACACCACCTCGAAGATGCATAATTTTCCGAGAAAACTATGACAGAAAGCTTTGAGTCTTGAATTGCTATCAAAAGAGCTGAAGAAATCTCATCACCACTCTCAAGCCTCTCATCCATGTAAACTTGTAAATTTTTAAGCAACAATGCTTTGTGAAGATGGCTAGTGAAATTGTTACGGGTATCCTCACCTCTAAAGCTTATGAAAACGTCGTACTTATTATTCTTTGGTGCCATATTGATGCGACCTTAAGAAAAACTCACTATAGAAAATTGAGCAAAACTATAATATTGGAAAAACTAAAGTCGCAAGTATATACATGGACTACGTAGCTCATGAAAAAGATTCAATCTTGGTAAATATATTTGTGGATGAAGGTGATTTACTACCTAAGAATCTAGATTATTGAAGAAGTAAAACAAGATTTAAAGAAATAACAAAGAGCAAGTAAAAGAATCACACCAAGCAATTTTTACAAGGTTCACCACTACTCAAAGTAATGGCTAATCCTTGGGACCTAGTCCAGAAAAAGAATTCCACTAAGATATAAAATGCAAGTTCTACACAGTATTTCTGATTTTACAACCAAAACAGTAAATCATCTATACACAGTATCTATTTGAATCCTTACACTTGAACTCTTGCAGAACTAACTTTCTTCCAATACTCAGCTTGAAGAACAATCACAGCTAGCCATGGATGAACACTCTCTGAAAATCAAGTTCTTCAACCTGTAAAAGAAAGACAACAAAAACAACCCATACGAAAAACCCCAAAAACTCACCGAGCTGAGAAAAACCAAAATAACCAATTAGAGATCTGAGTTCTAACCAACTCAAATACCCAGCCACACTCAATACAGAAAATCGTTAGGAAAACTAATTAATTTAGCACACACCAAAAACTCGAAACCTAAAAACACAGTCAATTAAACATAACAGACACATTAAACTAAGTCACGTAAGCAACAGACAATTATGACAATATCAAACTTCCAGATGCAACTGGCAAAATAGCATATGAACCGAAATACTGTCAAAATACAAAATACAGATGCAACTGAAAAAGTAACAGATGAATCATGAAATTGCCAAATACAAAATACACAAATTAAGACACTTACGGTAGAAATCTTATTCAATCTTAATAAAGAAAAAGAAGAAGAAGAAGAAGAAGAAGAAGAAGACAGCTTTAATCAATCAGTTAAGGTAGCTGGACCCAAAGAGACTGACCACCACTGTTGCACTTTCATTAATAAAGTTCAATTAAAGCATAAATGACTAGACTAGGCCAGGATATAGGGAAACTTCCTCATCAAATTTACCATGGACCACTGTGGCAATTAATAAAGATTTATTAGCTTGTTTATTTAACTTATAATCGACATATTTCCAAAACCAAATATGTTGTCATCAACATAGAGATGATAGGCCTGTGTTATAATTATGCATACTCCTTTAATTTAAAAAAAAAAACATTGGAAAATTTAAAAAAACAAAATCATGTCTACTTCTTTCCTCCTATGTATCAACAAAAATTATAGAGTTAGAACCAGTAGTCAATAATTACCTTATCTTACTTTTTTTTCCCTCTTTATGAGAATCCTATTACCTTTATTTTTATTTTTTAAAATTAAAGTTATCTTATGTTCTTTTCCTACATCTTCATCATCATCTAATATGACACAAAATTTTCCTAAAGTTCTGATTACCAAGAATAAACTAATTTCAGGGCATTCTTATGTGGTACGTAGTCTATATTTTAAATTAGTATATCATTATAGAATCATAAATTATATATTGTACAAATATTAAGGAATAATGAAGTTGCTTATTTTTATCTCTTTTATTCATTGACATCTTTCTTTGAAAGAATCTAATGGCTTTTTGTACTTTGGTCCACAAAAAAGAGGTCTCTAGCTCAGCAAAATATGAAACTGAAATGACATTTTTGAATTTTTCCCTTGCTTTAAAGATTTTGAATTTTTTTATTGGAAAATTATAGACAACATATATAAGGAGATTAATTCTCATGTGGGGATGGAGAGTTGATTATAGTTGGCCTTGTGAAAAACGAGAGAAAGAAAGTGTAATAAGTAATGTTGCTTTTACCAAAGATGACAATGGGAAATTAATTGTTTTATTTTATAGATTTAATTAAAGTTGGGTTGCTTTTTATGAAACGAAATGATGATTTATTTCAATTTGAATTCACACTTTTAAAACATACTATAGTTTTATTTAGGACCAAAAACCACTCAGGCCCCCAACTTTTACTAAGAGTTATTATTTGCCTCATAATATGATATGGCTAGGAAACCAAATTTTCCTTCTTTTTTCCAAAAAAAAAAAACAAAGTTTTCACACTATAATTTTTTTTTTCACACCCAGAGATTTATCGAGGTTCGCCCAAAATTTTGGGTTACATCCTCGTTGAGCTGCTCCACAAATGGTGAGCTCCGATCTTCACTAATAATGGTGGAGTTACAAAATGTCAACAAGGCTCCACGTCACAGATGACCGACAAGGTAACCTTCTTTCAAACTCTCTCTGTTTCTAATGTTTCTCTCTTTTCTTTACAAAAACTCTCACTAACTATCTTTTGATTTTCCTCTGTTTCTCTCTCTCTCTCTCAACTTTCTTCGAGCTCTTGGATCTGCTTCAAGAAGATGGATCTGCTTCTGGTGCTGGTTAAAAGTATATATAGTAGCTTCTCCTCTTCTTGTCTTGATTCGAGTCTGTTAGGTTGAGCTGATTTAAACTGATTGCTGATGTGTTCTGAGTTGTTTGTTGAGATAGTTGAGTTTGTCTTGTAACTGATTTGTAAATGAGCATGAGAAATATTTATGTTCTGTAACTGTTTTTGTAAGCCTTCGGGCAAGAGAGTCACTCTTTGTAACTGTATTTACTGGTAACAGTTTAAGTGGGGATTTATACAACAGTCCACCACATAAAGTCGCAGAGAGTTTTGGAAGCAAGACCGTTATTAGCTGATTGATTTCCTTCCCTGTAAATATGAGAGACTTAAACATGACAAAGACATTAAAAAAGAGAACAACAAAAAACATTGAATAAATGTTTCCTTCAACACAAAAAAAGCAGCTTCAACTTACATATATTAACTTATAATTAGTACTTTATCACACAAAAGGAAAAATAATTTGATTGTATATAATTTAGTTTGACAAGAATGTATTTTCATCACCTTAATACATATCTATACATGTATATATATATATACACCTGCTAAACCTGGCTAAAAACTCAAGAAAATGCAATTATAATTTCCACAGAAAAATGAGCATATGTAAATAACTAATAGTGTAATCAAATTGAAAAGGTTTACATATATATATATATATATATATTACCTGCAACGAGAAAGAAATACTAAGAAGACTTTGATATTTGAACTCAGTTTAAATGTGTGGTTCTGCTCTATCAAACTCCTTTGCATCTTGGCGATATACCAAGCGAACTCCACATTGTTTTATTCTCCCTTTGCCGATGCTATCATTTGATTCCCCAAAGTAAAATCCAAAGAAAGGCTTGTCAACTCCAGATAAAAATTCCGATTTACCTTTTCGGTAAAGATACCATATGAACACAGTGCCCGATGAACTGTCTAAAATGTCATTGTTGTCATTATTGTATTTTTTTGTAGCTAAAGGTTTATGTTATTGTAACTTAGTTATTATACATTAATTATTATAGAAAAGAATTTTAGAGCACTCCCGATAGTTTTTCTACTCTATTTTTTAAAATATCTTACATAAACTTTACTTTTTAATTTTACCTCAACATTTTATATTACATCATATAATCAGAGTTTCTAATTTTTTTCTATGCATCATTTAAATAATGCATGATTGTTTTTTTATTTTTCTATAAGTTTCTATGCTATTGTAGCTCATTATTTATTTGACTTATTCTACTATGAGTGTTATTAGCCACTTCTTTACCATAATTTAATAAAAATTGATTATTTATTATAAATTTATAATTAAATTTAAAAAATTAAATAAAATATTAAGAGTAATATGTTGTTACAAATAATTTATCAAACACTTGACACTACAATCCTTGGCAAGACAACTCACTTTTTGACTTCTTGTATTACGTACCGGTTCTACTTTATAGTTATGTCTAAGTTTATAGTTGTCCTATTAATTAATATTGACTCTTGAAGACACATTAGATTACGTTTAAGTTTTAATACACTATATATTAATACTAATCATCTTAGAAAAATTATGATATATATTCTACAGCTAGCGTAATATAATAGACGAAACCCAGCTCATATCTAGCTAATGGGGTCCTATTGTATATGGTCAACATCATCATATAAATAAGTAAACATAATTTTATATTTTCTTGAATAGTTAATAGATTTCTCCTGCTATTTCTATGGACTACTTTTCTTTGTAATTTCGCTATCAGTAATAATTGTACTAAAACACCACTTTAATGGTAGAAATATTTTCAATCTAACAATTTGAAAATGAAAAATTGAGAAAAAATAATAAGTATTCATATAAAACCTACACGTTTGGAAATGAATATTTATAGTCAATAATCATCACTTGCCTTACGCTCTGGCACAGACTGCATTTGGGAACAGAATTTCTATTGCTTATTAATTAGTTGTGTCAAGTAAACTTTCAATACTTCGAATTTCAAAAAATAGTTTATATATTTTTGGATACTGTATTTTGTGATATTATTTATTTGGATTTTGTATTTTGATAAATTACTTTTTAGATCATATGTTTTATAAAATGATTAAAATAGAATCATAAACTCAATTTTGATAAAGAAAAAATTAAATATAATAACACAGTTTTTAAGCAAAATAATTTTATTTTTGTTCTCAATTATTAGTTTGGTAAATCATTTGTGATTTTAGTTGAAAAAACATTGATCAAAATCGGGTTTAGGGTTTTATTTTAACTATTTTACAAAACACAGGGTCCAAAAAATAATTTATCAAAACATAAGGTCCAAACAGATAATAAGAAAATAGAATAATTTGAATTTTTTTTTTTACAATGTCCAAACAAAGCCTAGCATAATTTCATGGAATATATAATTTTCCGAACAGATTTTTTGTTATCTAAACGGAGTTGTTTCATGCACAGATATTCTCTCCTACTACTAGACGGGATGAAATAGAATCAATGCTTTGGTCCCTTAGCCTCAAACTCAATTATTGCTCAAAAGTGACTTTAGTTCTATGAGCTGTCCCTTAATATACCGTAGCACAAAATCACTTTAGACATTGTAGAGACAAGATACGAATAATTTTACTTTTGTTGAAAGGTCTATGGTATTCGTGCCCTTTATTTATCCACATTAACATATTGTATTAGACTGAAGAGAATAATGTCGTGTATATATAAATATATATATATATATAGGGGGTTTCTTTGGTAGGGTTATCAAAAAGAGCCTTACTGTAAGGCTCTTTTGTGTTTCTCTATTTTTAAACAGTTTTCAGCGCGATTTTTTTTATGACCGTGTATATTGTAGTTATTTAGAGCATCCTGCAAATTTTCAGAAAATTCTGAATAATTTACAATGCCGAAACACAAAAAAGTCCTACGGTAGGGCTCTTTTGTGTTTCGGTATGCAATAATCTGTTTTCGGCACTGTAAATTATTCGGAATTTTCTGAAAATTTGCAGGATGCTCTAAATAACTACAATATACATGATCATAAAAAAAAATTGCGCCAAAAACTATTCACAGGTTGAAAAACACAAAAAAGCCCTACGGTAGGGCTCTTTCTGATAACCCTACCAAATAATTACCATATATATATATATATATATTTACAATACAATGCATGTGGTCATCACTCATGGAAAAGAAAAGTAGATTTGACTACTTACTTTTCTTTTGTTAATGGCAAGTTGCGGGAAGGTTCGTGGAAAAGAATAGAAAAGAAAAGTAGAATACTTTTTGAGTCAATAACGTGCACTAAATACTCTCTACTTTTCAAACCAAGAAACATCTCTTAAGCCAAGTATTAATCATGAATGAAGATGTGTCTGGTCCCCACCCAAATATTAATCATGTTGACCTCTCTTTGAAGCCAAGTATGGATGCAGATGATGATCAACATCAGCATCAGAAGAAGAAGTACGATGTTTTTATCAGTTTCAGAGGAGAAGATACCCGCAAAACTATTACTAGCACTACACCAAATATATGAATTAGTAACATTTTTAAATGCCACTATTAATAATAAATAGTGACATTTAATGTTTTAGTGACATTTGTGGCAAATGTAAGTTATTCTAGTGTCACTAAATTGATTTTTTAGTGGCATTTTAAAATGTCATTTAATCCTAATTAGTAACACTTTAAAATGTCACTAAATTATTTATTATTTATTTATTTTTATATTCAAAGAATTTTTTTAGTGACATTTCAAAAATGTCAAAAATACTAGCAAGTTATATATCAGTGAATTTTTTTTAAAATGCTATTGAAAAATATTTTTATAATATAGAATTTGTTTCAATTAAAATTAGGCATGTCATTCAATGTTTTCCATATATTAAATAATAATTGATTTAAAATAATTTAGTACAAATTTAACTTAATATTTCAATATACATTCTAATAATAAAAAAAAGTTGACACCTAAATATTATAATAATATAAAAATATAAGTAACATAACAATTTTTTTACAACAAACTACAACAACAACAATGAAAATTATATTTAAACTATCCATACATCATTAACGAAAATGAAATATTTACATGAGTCTATTTTTCTAAGACAATAAAGTCACATCATTGAGTCATGGAGTTGTGTATCTGATTCTCGTGAAATCTGCATATTTTTTTTAGCAAAACAAATAACAAACATATAATTATTTGTACACATATATAATGATATTTAATGCAAGAGAATTGCTTTAAAATTGTATTCAACTTACCACAAATGTCGTCGGCCATGCAATAGGTGCTCCAACAACTTCACCAATTGTCTTAAAACATCCATATGCTCTAATTAATTGCTCGTTAGGTTGGATAGGAACTTGAACAATAACTTCTGAAAAGAAATCTCCGAGCTCTTTCCCTCCAACTTCTTTTGATGGATCCTTACTACTAACTAGGCCGATAGCAATTGTTTGAGGATCATTAGTGACACTCTTAAGATTAACCACTTCTCCGACCTGCACAATATAAATTATGACATAAAGATATATACACAAATGGATTCAATAGTAAAAGATATGTTTAAATAGTTAAGCAATATTGGGGTACTATTTACTTCAGCAACAGGAGTATCATATGATGAAGATGAAAACAATAGTCGACGTTGTGGTTCTTTGTTACGTGACGGACAAGCACTTTTGGCCTACATTTATAATAGTATATTAATAAAATAAATTAGTTTATTGTTAGTAATCTTAGAAATCATTTTATAAAAACTTAACCAGTTGTGAAGACGTGACATTGTCATTATGATTCGGAGCCTGCACATACACATATTCAATTTTAATTACTACAAATCATTGAATAATAATAATCAAATTTAAAGAAAAATTAAAAGTCTAACCTCAACTTGTACAATAGATATGTCATTGACATTGTTTTGTTTGTTCGAAAGAGTTTGAACTTGAGATGTTAACTCATTAATTTTAGATTTCAGGGCATCTACATACTCATTTTGATTTCGCCTCCAAGTGGATTTGTTTTCCCACACATCAGATGGACAAACACCAAATCCATACATGCGAACTGATCCATGTTTTTCTTTACCCATAACTTCAAAAAAAGTGTCATTCATACTCTTTTCTTTTGAAGCATCTTCATTCAATTCTTCTTTCTCTTGTAATCGTAACTATCATTAATTAATATAAGTTAAGAAGTAATAAAACAACATGCTCAGGATATATAACACAATAATTAAGAAGTATTCAATCATACCATTGCTTCTTTTGTGTTTTCATCAACAACACTCTTATCCTTCTTTGTGTAGCAAATTTTAAACATAGATGCACGTGTGGGTGTACTTCCACCATCCTCCTTCTACAAATGAACATATTCTTGTAATTAAAAATTAACCAAAGAAGGCATAATTATGAAATAACGTTCAAGTTATTTGTTAAAAATATTTTTCAAGTTTTACCTGCAATGCTCTAATTTGTGCAAAACTCTTTGTGCCAGTTGTATGGTTGTATTTTTTTTCTCCACGACTAGTCTTGTTTTTAGCACACTTACTCTAAAAGAACATCAACATATATACACTTAATAAATATGTTAATTAAAGGTTAAAACAAAAAGTACCTTTGAATTCGTGAAAAATGATATAAAACAATGAAGTTAATTAAAGGTTAAAAAAAAAAGTACCTTTGAATCTTCTGTTGCCCAATATTTTATCAATTTCTCCCATTGACCATCATATACTCTTTTGTCCTTATATTTTTTTTGCTCCTCAAAATATAAGTGCTCCGAATAATAAGTAGTCTTAAGGTAAGATTTCCAATTTCTAAGTTGCTTGCCACAAGTCCTCATAGTCCAATTCTTCACAAGAGGAGGAATGTCAAATTTTTCCTAAAAGAATAAAAGTATTGACTATTATCAATTTTAAATAAACTAACTAGAATTAATATTAGAAATGTATATATTAAAATTACTTTAACTATTAATCTAAAAGGCTAAATTAAATAAAAAGAAAAAGATAATAATTTTACCTGTATGATTTTCCACATTCCATCTTTGTACTTATCAGGTACCTCATGCCAATTCTTGTAGTTAATTGGAGCATTTTTTCCATCTCGTACTAATGTCCCAATAAAGCTTGTAAGTTTGTTTGCATTTTCATCATGTGGCTGCCCAAAATCGTTACATGTAATTTGTATTTTTTTACCATCATGATTACCCCAAATATCACGCATTTGTGTAGGACCTCGAGTTTTCTTTTTACTAGTATTATTTGTCAACAAATCTACAAATGGTCCAGCACTACCTTCGTCTTGTGTAGCCAATCTACATTGCATATATGGATCCATACCTACAAACGTTTCCAAAAACAAAGTAGAATAGTTATATTTAATGTTAAAGTAACAACTAAAATCTCAAATATCGTAGAATTTACACACTGTTTTTTCTATTAATAACAATGAATGAGAACATGCTTTAAAAACATTTGAATCACAATGAATTAAGTGGTTGCTTTACTTATTATTATTCTTTTCTAGTCATAATGCTTTACATTTCAGTTTTTCTCTTTGTTTTCTATCGTTATACTATATGAACCTGCAAACTTTGGTTAAGTGTACTATTTAAAGCCACAATTCAGCAAGATTATTTAAAACACAAATTTTCAAAACTAAACTTCAAAACATTATGAAAATTCAAAGAAAATTAAACCTTAACACTTGAAATTTCATGTCAACGTTTAACATGTACAAGTGACAAGAGCAAAACTAATTAGTGAGCTTGAAAATTGAAGAAGAAATGACTTCTTATTTTTAACAAGAAAGATAATTAAAGAATAAATTAAAAATCTGTTCCATTAGTTAATTGGCCTAAAACTTAAACATTTCCTAGAATTATTTGAATTATTATATCAAAAAAAGTATATCAAAAAGTACTCGCCTTCGAAACTGAATGTTGCTTGCCCCAATCTTTCGAGACTGGACTTGATATCAAGCTCGGCACTTCAGCTATCGACATTCCTTATTAAATGAACTTGTCAATCTCTCCCTTGGAGGTGACTAATGTCTTCGAGCTTGAGGCTTATGCTCAAATGCTAGAGATTTGTCTTTAGGAGTTTACTATATTTTAAGAGTAATAATATATGCACCCAACATTACACACACTAATGTGTCATTGCTTTTTAAAATAATGGGTCTCAATTTTAATAAATGTGATTAGCTATGCTAAACTGACACATTACTGTATGTAATGTTTGTATACGTATATTTTTAGTGCACATATCATTACTCATAATTTAAACATATAGTGAATATCGGTTTTATTTCGACTTCATGCTTTTACGATCCTACATTTCGATGGTATCTATTTAATCTCGAAATTTGGGTGTAACATTACTTGTAACTTTTTTTTTTGCAGGGTTCAAAATAAAATCATAGCCTAATATTAACCATATAAAATTATTTTTTTTGGTATTTTTAGACCAAACCACAAAGCTTGATTGGGGATGTTGAGCTAGATAATACTTAGTTGATTTAGTAATTAGTTATTTTGTTTTAGGAGATTATATTTGTACTCTAAAATTTGATTAAGACATTCTATTTTTATTAAAAATTAATATATAATATATATTTTTTTAATTTATGCACACATTTTTTTTATATTCTAAAATATACATATAAATAATATATATTTTAAATATTTAAATAGTATAAAAATATAAAAACTTCTTAAAATATGAGTTTTTTTCTATAAAATTATGAAAATAAGATAAAATAAAATTATTGAATTTTATAAAAAAAAAGAATTAAAGAATATAAAAAAAATATTAAAAATGATTTAATTTATTTTTAATTAATGTGGTGTTTATATATATTTTCAAAAGCAAATATAATGACCTTTCTTTACTTTATTATGTTAGGAGTAATAATATATGCACTCAAA